>NC_090439.1:782487742-784887742 GCF_031143425.1 Pleurodeles waltl
TCTATTTTTTGTTTGTGTGTGTCCCTGTTTTGCTCTGCTTCAGACTAAGAGGGAATGCAAAGAATGCAGCACTCTTACTCTGAGTAGTGAATTTATTAAGGCACTTCCCAAGTTTCATACATGGAAAGAATAACATGAGATTTTATTTCAAATGCAGCAACACACGTGCAATTCTAAAAATAATCACAACAGTAAAATAATAATGATCACAGAAACAAAGAAAATGCAATACTTCAACAATGGATATCATATATATATATATATATATATATATATATATATATATATATATATAAATATATATATATATACAAATATATATATATACTATGTATTCATGCATGCACAGCGCAAAGCTAAAAATAAGAATTAAAAATGCATCACCATGGGGCTTGACACCAACTTCATCACTTTGCCTGCCAACTTCAGGTCGTGGAACCCTGAACAACAGAAACAGAAGGGAGACTAAACTGCAATGGGGTTTATTTTCTAAGCAAGGCGCCCCTTCTCAGATGAGTTCCTTCTTCTTCAGTTGCCACATCTCCTCACCTTATATACTTTAAACAAATGTAAGAGGAAGGTTCTAGAAACCCCCCTCCCTTTGAGTAAGTTACGAAATTCATGCGTTGGCTATGTCAGGTCAGTGTTGAGAAACACGCACCAGAATGGCCAAATCTCACAGTGTTTTTCCAAGACCAAACTGTACCCTGCTGTTTCATAACATTCTCAGCCTGGTACCTGCTTATCTTCATGTTTTGCTCCTTTCCCTGGTGAGAAGAGCGAAAACAGTTTAACAAGCTTTGCACAGAAAAATACCTGCGCCACCAATGTGACGGTGTTTGAAGCTAAGCTAAGCACAAAATGGAGTCAGTGGTCACGATGGAGCTGGTGGGTAAATACAGATAGCATTACAGTCCTCAAATTACATTAGCCAATGTTCAGTCATTGAGTGAGATTATACCATGTAATGTATTGTTAAATTTATATTCCAGATAAACAGAGTAGCCCATGCTTTCAGTGAGTCGTATCGATCCGCTTCTGACCATACCCCTAATGTTCCCTCTGAAAGCTATAGAATCAGACATGCTTGCTAAATATGCTTTTCACAACCCAGGTCAGTTTTTAGCAGTTAACCATTTATCATACCAGAAGTATCTTAGGTGACTGGCACACATCACCTGAAAGGATCGATAAGCAAATGGGATATTCTCTTCTAACCACCCAACAACCACAGTTTCACTTACAAATGCTTAACAGCTCACATATTCCAGATGATGCAGGAACACAGCCACAGGTGACTCTCAACAAAGTGAACAAGAGCAGCACAAGATCACATATTCACCAAAGGCTGAAACACCCTGGAGGTGGCTGCCCCTGGAGGTCTGAGTCCTGTAGGTTCCTAATTTAATTTACTCGCAACACAGCATAAGCTTGAAGCTTGAAGGTCACTGCACACAGAGGCCATGAGCAAGAAATAGGAAGCAATTCAGCAAGGTACACCCACCAACCTGGGCCTCAAGTGCAAAGCATTTTTACGTCCGTAAACACATTGATTTGGAGTTTTATGCCACAAAAATGTTTTTCTAATGTACCAATCTGATTTTAGGACTTTTAATGACTCCTAAAATTGGATTGTGACCCCATGTCGAATCGTGGATATATCTTCTAAATACCAAATCTGTACCTGATGTCTCAACATTTTATGAGCGTAATCCAGTAGGAAACATTGAAAAGTTACTGATTCCCAAGGGGTGATAACTTATTCAAACAAGGGAAGGGGTCCTATAGGGTTTGCCCCATTCTGTGAATGCAAAAAAAAAATGGGAGTATAGAGAGATGTCTAGAGGACAATTGACAACATTTAAACAAACTTTAAAAACGACTCTTTATTTTAAACACAGCACTGTTTCCTCTAATGAAAATAGACTGCATTTAAAAAAAATACTTTATTTAAAGGTGATCACATACATAGTGAGCTGCTGGCCCTAGAAGACCACCATCACATGAAGGCCACCATTCGGAGTTGGTTGCAATTGGACTTATCTCATGAAGATTAATGAGGTCAGTCAAAAATTGAGGCTTACACTGACTTGATGCCATCTACTATGTTCAGCAGACTTCCATGTCTGCGATCGCATTTAAATAGACTTTTTTTATTCAGTCCATTTTCCTCAAAAAAGTGTACTTTATTTAAAAACACGTTTGAGAGTTTTTGAGAGTGGCCAATGGTCACAAAGTAAAAGGGGAAGGGGTCTCATTGATCCCCATTTCCTCTTGCAACAAGCGTATCACACCAACTCGGAGGTCAGCTGGATTTCAATAAATAACAGTGATACATTGCCTAAAAAATGTATTTGGCAAGGACACCTACAACACACCCCTTCCAAATATCAATTTCAAAAGGAGTCACTAAGCCGTTTTAGAAGACGGTAGTAATCAACTCCTAAAAATATGTATATATTAAAACCAGTGCTTGAAATGGAAAATTTAAAGTGCAGGTACTCTGTGCTAGAGTACCTGCTTGTTTCCGAGAAGTGCCGGTACTCTCTAATTAAAAGTATTACGTTTTTCTTGAGATGTGCCGGTACCCTACCTCTCAAAATAAAAAAATGCCGGTACTCAGTACCGGACAGTACCGGCCCATTTAAAGCACTGATTAAAACCATTACTACAGTCGCAAACAGTCCTAATCACTGTTTGGGAATGTAAAACGTTCTGTATATCAGACCTCACTTTCTTCAGGCTGTGATTTATTTCTGTAGAGCTGTCAGCGTGAGCCTCTGAGCTGACTTTCACCAGTCACCACCTTGTCCACCCACCAGCAGACCCTGTTACACAGGCAGAGCTAATGCTTTATCTCAGGTGCAAGGACAGTCGCATTTGACAGATCTCTAAACTCTCTTAAAAAAAATCAAATAATTAGTCGACATTAAACCTGCCACCCTACTACCCATTCATGGAGGGGATGGGGAATAAAACAAAGGCCCAAAACAGGCCACGCCCAGAAACGGTTTGAAATTAGAGCGGGAAAGAAATGAGATGCGGGTGAGTTGAAAGGTTTGTTTACTGATCTTGCTTAAATAGCATGCTTCCTCCATGAATCCGAGAAGGGCAAGGGGCACGAGGGCACCGCCGTTAGGCCACAAGCCTGACTTAAAAGCTTTGACTTTCAATTACACAAACAGGTGACCACATGCTGGAGCCGGGAGGAATGTTAAGCGTTGAAGCCTGGAAGCGAAGCGCGTTAGTCTTTGTCTCCTGACAGGGGGCAGGTGCCGGGGTGCTCAGGGGAAAGAACAGCCATGTTTGCACCGAGGTTCGATTACCTCTGGTTGCGCACTGTTGAAAACCACCCACAGTGGGAACAGGGAGACTTTACAACAGTGCAAAACTGTGTTTTTATGAGCAAGGCAGGCCTCCTTTCTCCGACGGGCCGGTTGTGAAAAAATAACCATCACAGAAAACAAATTACCCACTCGCTGGAACACTAGACACATACAAGCGCGCCTACCAAAGCAGAAGTCGTATTCAGGAACTACAGGACTGGCAAAAGCGTGTGTTCTCTTTGATGACCTAGCACACGTCATCATTGTGTGTTTGGAGAGTAGTCAGCTTTGTATCAGAGTCAAACCTGATGGACAGCTTCTCAGTTTGTTAAACTGAACCAGAGTGACACCGAGTCTTCATTTTTCTGCTCACTCTTCCTGTCCCCCTGCACCACTTGTCTTTTCTTTTCTGTTCCTGTTGTTGTGTCTAATTCTTCCGGGGCCATACAATGATGGCCTTCTGTGGCTCAGGGCAGAGCGAAGCGCCTGTTTTATGCATCTGCTGTGCGTAAAATGAGTTATAGAGAAATAGATAAATATCAGAAATTACACACATTTGAGCAAAAAGAAACTCTAACAAGATGTTGAAACTGCTGCAAAGCACCTGAAACGGAAGGGCACTAACCTGGTGATCTGTGACAAAAGCTGAGGTAGCCACATAAAATACAGTTATGTGATATGCTGGCGCAGTTCTGATCTACTTACTTAATGGGGAGTCAACAATGCCACTAGATAGAACTCTGATCTCACTCCAGCAGGAACATTAATTATCAGAGTTATCTTTGGCATTTTTATTGCTGCCTGAATATTGCTGGACGCATTAGGAGCAAGTGCTGTTGAATCCCTACATTACTGCTAAGCACAGCACCCAACCCCAGCTCAGTGGCAGGTGGGGCTGAACCACAAGAAATAAAAGGATGTCTGTGACAAAAGCGGTAACCGGCTGAGCTACTCGCATATAATACAGTTATGTGAAATGGATAGTACAAGTTGTTTGCATCAGGTACATTTACCCTCTGCGCTACTTTATGGTAAGTCAAAACTGCCAAAATCCGAAAGCGGAAACATTGATCATCAGACTACTTTTGGACTTAACTAATTCAGTCGGGGGCAGTGCTTGGAAAAATAATGCCCGTCCCGGGCTGCCGCTGTCACTGCAGCAGCCTGTGGACTCACCCACACAGCTAAGAACCGCTCGGGTCAGTTGCTGATGGAGATCGGAGTGAGAGCTGCCGGTCCGGAGTGACAGCAGGATGGCACAGCGATGATGCTCCTCTCAGTGTGCAATACCGTAGAAGCCAAGATGAGAGCTCATGGCTTGGCACACGGGCAAGTTCAGAACACACCTGTGCCCTGTGCGTTTTAAAGACACAGTTAGCTCTCACGGGCCATCGGACAGCCTAACCTTCCCCTCCACCACACACACACAAGCAGGACAGCGCGTGTCAAGGAGGACATGACTCGAGATGTCCTGTGGCATTCCGATGGGCGAAGCCCGGAAGCAGCAATTGCTTCCGGGGGGACCCAGACCGACAGTAAATAGTTAAAAACATCATGCCTGCGCCGATCAGACACTTAAGTCTAGTAGGAAGGCATCTGGCCACAGTGGTGCAGCACGCCCATGGATGTGCCGCAAGGACCTGGATACACCGCACCATAGGCAGCAGCCAGTGCACAATCCTCTGCTCACCACCGACACACAAAAAACACTACCACTGAGGTGGGGTCAGTTGCTGGAAAAGACTTACAACTAAATGTGCCACCCTTGGATCCATCTGGGCACTGCCGAGGATGATTCGCACTCTGCATAGCATGGTGGCATTCCACCTGGCTTGGTACAGCCTCTGAGGCTGCTGCGGCGGGGTCTGAGCTTAAATTATCAATCAGCTGGGCCCAGCCCACCTCGGAGTCATTATGCCTAAATTTAGCTGCCAGCGCCAACGCAGGCACTCTTGCACCATACTGCAGGGGTGTCTGGCTTGAGGGAATTAATTGTTTATGTACCGGAAGGGGTACCTGCCTGCACATAAGCAATCTACAATGGCGATTTGGCACTTCTATGTCTGCTGCAGAATTCAGCACACATAGAAGTAGCAAATCGTCATTTTTGAATGATTGCTTATGTGCAGGAAAGGTCACCTTCCTGCACATAAACATTAATTCATGGCCTTTTGCTCTCTGTATGTGTGATGCAGAATGCAGAACACATGGAAAAATCAAAAACGAGAAGGAATAAAAATATTCCTCCTCGTTGTGCCATGCTAACACCGCCCTGGGGCAAAAATAGTTTTGGCGCTGCCACAGATTTACGCCTTCTCGTAAATCTGGGGCAGCATCAAAAGCAATGGGTGTCCACAGCAACACCAAATGCACTCCTCTTTGACGCAGAAAACTGCATCAGAGGGGCATATATTTACAGGGTAGCGTTAAACCATAAAAAGTGGCTTAACGCCACCTTGTAAATGTGGTGCACTGTACAGCGCCACTGGAGTGTCACAAAAAAGTGACACTCAGGTGGTGCTAGAGCCTTGTAAATCTGGCCCTACGTGTGTGGGTCTCGATGAGATTCGTCTGCAGCACAGTGTGTGCAGTACACATGCTCACCACAACACCTGCCCCGCTGTTTAATCGCAATTAAGTCCCAGTCATGCCTCGGTCCTCACAGCAGGGTTAGGAGGAGTTAGGATGCTATAATAATGCATGACTATGAATTTTAGTGCTGTGATGCGGCCTGTCTCACTAAAATGTGTGGTACTTGGCTGGACTGGCTATTTTTTGTAGTTAGTACATAAATTTACACAGCACACCTTAGAAATAGAAAGAGCCAAACTCTGCTCACTGTTTCAAAGCTGTATTGTCTGAAAATCAGGCCCTAACTAAAAAAAGAAGCTGGTGAAATGAGTTCACTTTATACACTGCATGTGAATTTATCATATATAATTGGCATGCCTCACGTGGGCAAGACCTATTAGCTTTGTTCATGTTTTGTTTTATCGATGTTCTACAGCAGAGCCACTGCTGTGCAGCATGGCTGAAAGCAAAGAAGAATACCGTGCCATGTCGCGGGCAGTGGTGACCACTTCATAGTACTTTTGTCCTTTGCTTTCAGCCGTGCTGCACAGCAGCCTCTTTCTGTACAGCATGGCTAAAAGACATTGACAAGTGCATACGCGAGATGTATTGGCTTTGCCAAGGCTTCCTTTGCTTCTTTAAAAAAAAAACAAGCCAAGAAGTTCCCAATGAGTGTGGCCCATAACTGTCAAATCGGAGTTTATGCTGGGGAAACGATAAAGGAAACCTTCATCCTACAACAGGCAAGGTTGAGTCTCCTGGAGGTGTTTCTTTCTGACAGTCATCACTGAGCCGCTGCTGGTAAGCTTCACTGGTGCCAGCTCTGGTGTGAGACCTCCGTTCTCAGCTGTCCTCAACAGCCCGGGAGCAGGCGGGTGATGGAAACTGTGAGGAAAGGAGGGCGGTAGAGAGACAACCCGGCGACAATGTGGAGGCAGCACCTTTCCTCCACTACATCCCATACCACCACCAGCACTCTGGACCCGGGCAGCGCCAAGTCCCTTTTCTCAGTCTCTCATCTATCTATACAAAGGGGTGGGCCCTGGGCATGGACATTATTTGCCAATGAGGAGTCAGTCCTGGTAAAAATAAATAGAGCTCCACAGTAAAAGCCTTTCTCTCCCCAGAGTCCAAGGGAAATTAAGTCATGTTATCGGGCGCTGTGAGCTCAACAGCAGAAACAGGAGATGAGGTGACTGTAAGCAGGTGAGTGGTAGTCAGGCAATCCATGCCACATACAGATCTCATGGCGCGTGCTAATCGAGTGCCTTAGAGCCCTCTGAGAAACAAGGGTAGTCACAAGCCCAGCATCTCCTTTTGATCTTGTTTGCTGCTCCTGGGGTCAAAAGAATGATTGGTGAGCAGGGTTGGACTGGTCGTAGCAGGCATGAGGCGTTTCCATGGGAAGCTGGAGAGGTGGACGCCAGTTTTGTTACTGGGGACCAGTTTTGCAATGGTGCTGCAATATTGCCCACCTCCCCCCCCCCCCCCCCCCCCAGTAACAAAAGCAGCAATCCAGCATAAACTGCTCACTCTCATTTCCAGCCTCCGTGCTAGGGCTGGTCTGACAAAACTAGCAGGGCTGCTTTGGGTTCCCAGTACCGGCCCTGTCAGTGAGCCCCTTTGGAGGTGGACAGGCCGCAAGTAGAAAGCATGTGTATGCAACACACAAATATGCCTCCCTCTCTTGCCGGAAAAAGAGCTATGGCACAGCCAGCGCTGTCCCTTTTATAGCACTTTTTTTAATGGCAGGGTGATTGTGCAAGCAAGAACAGAGAATGGAGATTGAGACAAGCATGGATGACAGGCGATTGCGACAGGCAAATAATTAAAGAAAAAAAAGTTCCTCAGTCCAAGCACGAGCAGCAGAAGGACACTAATAAAGAAAATAATCAGTACTTGGTCCATCCTCTCAGGAAGGGAAAAGCACATGAAGAAAAAATAACCGCTGACCAATGCGAAGCAAGCACATGAGAGTGACAAAGAAGCCAAACAATGGAAAGTAATGGGCGGGCTCGAAGCCCCTTTTAAGTTTAAATTAATAACATATCTCACAAGCATCAAGCGACCTAAACAGATGCTCGCCTCTGAGTCACAACAGCTGATCATAAAGTGCCCGCTGAACTTTGATTCACAGGTTGTGTCAGTTATAAAAGCTTTCATCTTTTCAGCATGCATAAACTCAAATGGCTCATTCCTTTTTTGTCAGCAAAATCGCTTTAGCATGTTGATCTTGATTCATTTTAACCAATTTTATCTATTATTAATCTTATATGCGGGTTTTCCCAAATATATAACAATCCTACTTCAATGTGTTCAGAACACTTGTGTTAGGTTCATCTTTGCTCTTTCTCTTGAGGCATCAACCTCCATTTGGTTGCATCATCTTCCTTGGTGAACTTTCTCCTTTCAATGTAAATTAAACTTTCTCTATGTTAGCTGTAAGTATTAGGATTTTTGCCTCCACCTTATTTGTGCTCACTGATTTTGTCTTTGGATACAAACACTGCATTGCATTAAACAAATAAATAAATAATAAGAGTGGAACCTCAGACCTCATCAATAAAGAGCACACCATCCAAGAAGTTGTTTGTCGGGGCATAATATGAAACCTTGCAATAGTGCAATGGGGGTAGTAAGTTTTGATACCTCAAGCAACACCAGAGGAGTCCTCCATTTATCAACTGTAATCCTGAAAATTCCAAGGGTCTAATTAAAACACATTTTTTCACCTAGACCAAGGCCGAGAAACCACCTCCATCCAGGCCTAGTCACGGGTGTCCAGCACACTAGTTTACTGCAGTAACTGCTGTCAACTTTACCCATTGATTACAATGTGGGGCAGTGGTGGTGACTTGATGTGTAGTGGCAGGCTTAGGCCTGAAGGTACATGTATTTTATGCAGTAGCTGGCCAACTCAGAGCAATGAATGTGTGCACAGCCGTGCAGAGGGCAAACCACAGATTCACCACATTGGGGCATGATGGCAATCCGAAGCATTACAGAATAGGGATATGCAGTGGCCTGCTGGAATCTGGGAATTCCCTCATTGGTACCACCCAGATACACGTGACCTGTAGTGCTCCTTCGAACCATATGAACCAACCAAAAGATTAATATTCCTCTGTCGAATTGCTCTGTCCAGACAGAAAGGAAAAAAGTGTGTGAGAGTGCGTGTATTGGAGGCCAATGTATTCTGAACTTCTTTCAGCCCCACTGACAGGCACAGTGAGAAAATGGTACTGCCTCCAGCTTCATATCCAGACATCTCAATAGTAGCCCCCTATAAACAAGTGCTGGCGACTCAGTTCAAAGTATGCACTATACAAGAATAATATGCCACACGCAGAAACACATTATCCTGGAAATAACAAACACTCTTAGAGAACACAAGATTAAGTAAAACGTGAAATATATAACCAGAAACTAAATGCCTGCCATGGATTACCTTAACATGTTTTACATTCGATGTTAGAAATCGATTAGTGTTTCTGCCAGTACAGTTATGAACAAGAATAAAAGGTCCAATGGGGATCCCTTTCAATGTAATTTTGTAATTACTTCTGGTTGAGAAACGCGAAGGACCGGTCACACTTAAAGCCTAGTTACATATGTTACATTTTATGATATATGTGTTGCATTTTCCTGTGTTCAGAGTCCTAAAAGAGAGGCTACCAGCCCCAAAACATCGAGTTAAACTTTTGCAGAAAATTGCCATGCCCTGTTCCCTTCCGGGGCATGAATCACACGGTTGTTCAGCGGAGCGGCCTGGAACCCACTGCTTGTCTGTAAATCACTGGCGGGTTCGTGGGAAGCCGTGCGTCCGCATCACAGAGCAGCAGGAACGCTACACGGTAATGACGTGCACCTGCTGCTGCTAAGCGCCAGGTTAGCAAAAACACATGGCCTAAATCCACAGAACACTCACTGAAGGCACATCCAGGAACCGTCCTACTTGTCTGCGCGTGCCTCACCCTCCAAGGCCTCTTTTGCGCCATCTTTTATTTTCACATTCCTCCTGAGCACACTACAGTTGACCTAAAACTAGCCCTTTTCTTGGCAATCTCTGAAGAGGTTATAGGATTGATTGAAAATGGAGTCTAAGAACGCTCTCATCCAAGGCACGCTGGTGAGCAGTTTGTGACGAGTCCACTGCTGTGAGAGCTGCAGACTCCAACACTTCAGTCCAGCACAGGTGTCGGAGTCATTACTGCAGGATCTGTAGTAGCTTTAACGCCTACGGTTCTTGAGGCTGTTGCTGGGCTAGAGGAGGTGTTGTTTCACCCTTGTACCTGGTACGAGAAATGATTGTTGGTGGCACAAAGAGTTTGTGCACGCAGTCTGTATGCCACCTGAGGATGCTGTTTGGAAGGCAGAAAAGAGGGTCCTATGGATTCCCGCAGACACAGCCCTGCAAGTGGATGCAGTCAATGTGCCTTCTGGGAGGGGGGTCACTGACCCTCCTTCAAGTGCTAGCTGTGTTGCTGCCTGCACAGTCAAAGGCAGTCCATGGCTTCAAACAGCCAGTCCACCTTTCTCTAATGCACTGTTCCCAGGGCAGGAGTAGGTGTGTGGCTGCACTGGGGCAGCACGGTATGTGTGATAGGGAGCATGGTCCTAGTGTGCCTCTGGTGTGCCCAGTTAAAGGTGCACTGTGGAGCAGACTAGGACAGTGCGCTTTAAGTGTGACAGGGGCCTAGAAGTGCATCTGCACACTGCCATCATACCTCTTCCACTACAATTAGTCCTTGTTTCTTTCACAGTGATGGAAACTACAGTGGCCTTACATTTGGATCTCAAAACAAAAGTGTCCAAGTTTTGAATGAACCCTTGCTCAGCTGATGTCTCAAACAACTCCTCTCCCTCTCATGGCAAATGCAACCAGCAGAATCAACATGTTCCTTCTCTCTGGCCTGGCCCTCTGATACACTCACTCATCTCTCTTTTCTCTAAAAAAAAAAAAAGAAGTACATTGATCGCAAATAGCTGAACAACTACCAATCTATCTACAAACTCCTTTTTCTCAACAAAATGCTGGAATGCACAATCAAACTGTCCTTAAATACCAGAACCTCTCAGTTGCCTAAGATACTGTTGACCATTAAACCCTCCTGTAAAGGCTCAAACATTGGGCAGGCATATATTCAAACTTCCAGCACTGCAGCGGGTCAACCCATTTCTTACCAGTCACAGCCAAAAGGTCAGGATCAGGTCCAATCTTCCACATATCCACAAGTCCAGTGTCTGGTGGTATCCTTCAGCATATACACATGCCACCTGACACAACTCCCTAAGCAGAACTAGGTAAACTTCCACAACTGTGCCTGTGATTCTCTAATCAAGTTTTTATGCTGTGCTCATGCAATTTGTTCCATTGACTAAAAAAGGCTTCATATCTACCAGTGGTACCAAGAACAACATTTTAATGAGTAGCATTACTGAGAGTGATTTACCATCCTTTGACTGGCTCTCAGGCCGTGGAACTCCGGAGCCCAGATCACCAGAAGTAAGGAATCAGAGAATTCTTTTTGATGCCAATCTCACTTTTCCCCTACAAATCAAAGCATAATAAATGTTGGACACCTGCAGGTCTCCCTACTCCAAAAAATCCTCCACCTTCTCGAAACTGACCACAGAGTTGAACTGACAAGAGCCTCTTGTTCTGGCATGCTACGGGCACAGAAAAAACATCTAATCTGGTCTTCTTGACTAGTATTACCAATGCTGCTGGTAAACTACCCGAACTTGGAATATTCAGTGGAACCTTTAACCAGGTGCCTAAACACCGCTTTGGACACAGACCTGCAGGGATTCTGCTGCAGCTCACGCTTTCAGAACATGGAGCTGAGTCCTGCCACTTCCTCGTAGCTGAGAACAAGCTGAAGGCCCTGCTGGTCTCTGCTGGTCTGTCCTACTATCGACATTGCTTGTCTGCAAGCACCCAAGCAGCAGACAGTGCACCCTGAAGCAATCTGTAGCCCTCCCCAGAGATAGTCGTCAGGCTGGTGCACAAAACTTTTATTAGATGTGCGCCCGCTGCCTCCCTGCATTGGGTTTTATTTTATTTTTATTTACCATGTTTGTGCAGCAGCTCAGCATGCAGTTGCCCAAAGAGGGAAGAAAGGGTCTGCATACTTCAGCATGAACCCATGTTATCTTTGTCTGCACGCAGTTGTTCGTAGGTAAGACTACATCTGTCTCAGCACCATTTTTAACCCTAAGGGCCAGATTTACAAGGCCCTAGAGCCTCCTTGTGCCACATTAACACATTTTTTTTTTACGCTAACGTGGCTCAACGAGGCAAAAATCGTTGCGTCATATTTACTAAGTGGAGCAATGAATGCAGACCTTAAAAGGACTCACCTTTTGAAACCAATGGGCCTTCTTACACTTTGCTACACTAGTGTCAAATTTTTTAACGCTAGTGGAGGAAAGCGCCACAATAACTTCATAGATGTTGTTGCTATTGGCATAACGTGCGCCATCGTCTGCTTTATTGTAAATACGGCGCACCCATGGTGTCGTTAGGTGCTGTGGGGAGCTCAAGAAATCTGCGCATCAGAACTGATGCGCCAGATTCTTGTAAATCCGGGCCTAAGTGTGAGACACTTTCTTCCTCACTCTCCTGAACTGCGAGACATTTCATATTTCAATGGTCGGTCACTGCTGCACTGGATTTTCATTGTCACTGTGTTTCTCTTGCTTTCAGCTTGTTTTCGTTGTCCACAATCTGTAGGATTGCAAACGGACAAGGCTTGTGAACCGGAAGAAAGAAACTCAGGGTTGTCAAGAGCAGTGTGATCCTCCATTTTACAGTGTGCATTTTGTGATCGGGTAGTGTTTGCCAAATTTGCCCTATCGTTACAGTAACTGCATTGGTTTTGTGTTGTGTTTTCTCATAATCAAGAGTATTCCGGGGTTCGAGATGCAAACGATGTAAGTTTTTTTTTATTACAAAGGGCCATTTGGACATGTTATTTGTGGCCCTGTGAAGATGAGAACTGCGTCACACCCACCACCTTCCATAAATCAGTTCTCTGTTGTCCCCCCAGCAGTCGATTCGCGTGCCACCGACACCGCACCAGATATTCTGCAGTCGCAGCATGTCTGTGTGCGGAGGTGCTTTTATTTAGGAGCCAGGTGACCTTTTTGGTGTGCTGTGTTCGCCACGAAGCCAGGAGTACTCATGTTGCAGTTAGGAGGTGAGCGCTACAATCCCTTTAATCCGATTCTGAACTCAGGAATGACCTGGCAGCACTGATAGTCAAGAAAGGGACTCATCTCGTTCCAGTATGTTCAGCTCTTGGCAGCAGCTGGTAAAGTCCTCAGCACGTGCACTTTCAGTGCCTGTGGAAACAGAAGGCAAAAAATAGATTGCACCTGATGGCGGCCTGTGTGGAAAGCGTAGGTCGTAGAGCAAGAAAAAGGGACAAGAAACTTTAAGCTACTGCTCAACCCACACACCTCTCCCCCTCTCCCCCAGTTGAGGGAGGCTTTCAGCTCATAGGCCCTTGCACAGCAGTCCAATGGTCCTATGTCACGATAATGACTTTCTGCCAGTCCTGGTTTTTCTCACAACCGCACTAAGCATGTCACGATTTTAGATCCATCTTTATAAATGAAAAATTGAAACTACTTAATGCTGAACAAAGTCCTCCCTATGACATTGGGCCATTTGACAGCTATGCCTTGTATAACTTTAGAAATCTAGGTTAAGAGAGTAATTTAGAACCTAGATGATGGTCTGTTTAGGGGTTCGATGGCACAATATTGTTGCAAAAAATATTGTTTATTGCAATATAGTGTTCCTAGAAGGTAGTTAGAGTTCGGACCAATTGTTTCCATAGGCAAAGCATTTTTGCTAATAACTTTAGCGCCATTTGACAAATCTTCACAAATTTTTAAAAACTAGTACGCCAGTTAGGTCAGCTGCTGTCTGGAAAGTTTCGGAGTAATTCATCAAGTGGGGGCAGAAAAAACGTTTTTCCCCACGCAATTTCTATGGAGATTTTGCAGTTTTTTCACATGACTACAGGCCGAACCACTGAATGGAATTACACCAAATTTGGCAGAAAGCTGGCTCGTGGTCCAGGAAGAGCCCTTATTACAATTTTGTGTAAATCTGTGCCGTAGTTTCAAAGCTATTAAAGGAAAAATATATAGAAATCCAGGGAGATGAATCCTCCACAGAGCCACCCACGGGGATCCAGAGCCAAAAGCAAGGCCCTGATTGGCTGGCCACAAATTGAAAGAAACGTTGCAGCCACCATTTTGTTTCTTGGGCCCCTGGGGAGAAAACAAGCATAAAAACACACATAAGGGGTGAGGGATCACGATAAAGGTACCTTGACCACTAGGACACATGGCCGGGTCTCTGAGGAACCCCTCATGGGCAAGAAAATACCCATATTTCTTTTTGCCTGATCTGCAGATCCACTGCGATACTCAGCATGGCCCCCAGTGTAACTTAGCAAAGGATCTGTAGATTCAAAGTTAAATGAAAAAAAAATACACCAACTCACACACCACACCTTCGCCGCACATGTCCTTCGGCTGTGTGCAGCAGTGGTTGTATTAACGTACAGTAAATATATATTACTTTACGTTAAAAAAAATCATAGAAATTCACTGAAAAAAACAAAGGCTAAAGGGACGTTACAGTTACGTTCATGTTTTACCCACACAAAACCATACAAACTCAGCAATTAAAGTTATACTTACAGTTATACTTATCTGAAGAAAATATATCTCATTCTGTTAAGTAACTTTTGGCCACAAGTTATAGTTTCTTAACATAAGAATAACTATAATTATAACTATAATTGCTGAATGTCTATGGTTTTGTGGGGTAAAACGTGAACCTAATTATAACGTTCCTGTGACCATTGTTTTTTCCGTGAATATACATATAAATATGTATAATGTACAAAATAGATACACTGCCTCACAGCCCCCCTCTCTGGGCCATTAATGGCCCACACTAACTGGGTCCCAGGGAAGCCCACCCCTGGGACATAGCGGTTTCCCTGCCCAACACCAGCACAGACAGGGATACTCATGTTTGCTCCCTTCCGGCCGGAGCATTTTGTAACCTCCTGCTATGCAGTAGCAAACACAAATTCTGCTATCAGCAGATGGGAGCTTTAAAAATGTTCCTGCCACCTGGGAGCAGACTTTTGATCTGTGTCCCTGCCTGCAGTGGTGTGGGCTGGGAAACAGGTCAAAATATTGCTCCCACCCATAGGAGTAGCATAAATAGCTGCTCCTATGGGTGGGAGAAATGCTGGCTCACACTTCATGCTCTGCGGCCCCCACCATGTGTACTAGGCACTAGGGCACCCACCTTTAATAATGCAGACCCCAAGAGATGTGGTCCCCGGGGCCAGACTCAGGGGCGGCGCTATGTAGCCCCTTCCTCTTTATTTTGCGTAGTGGCCCGGGAGATAGGGTCCCCTGGGCCTAACAAGGCTCAGGGAAGGGGTCATATCGCTCCCCTCCCCTTTAATTACAAAAAAAAGTCCTGAGGGGTGGGGTCACCATAGCCTAATATGGCCTGGGGAGGGGACCATGCTGCACTCCTCCCCTTTAATAAAATGAAAAGGCCCGGGCATGGGGTCTAAAGGCATTTAGTTCCAAGGATCTACTAAGCCTTGAGGATGGGGGGGTCACGTGCCTCCCTCCCCTTTAATTAAAAAAAAGGCCCTGGGGAATAGGGCCCAGGGCCTAATAGAGCTCAGAGAGGGAACACATGGCCCCCTCTCTTTTAAATGAGATATGACTCTGGAGGATGAGGTCTCCAGGGTCCTTAAAAGGCTTTGGGGTCCTCACTGCACCCCTATCCTTAAAAAAAAATACAGCCCTGGGGAATGGAAACCCCATGTCTTTTAAAGGCTCAGGGACGGGGGACGAGCAGTCATCCTCCCCTTAAAAAAAACACAGCCCTGTGGAATGGGGCCTAATAAGGCTCTGGGAGGGGGGCCACTTGACACCCTCCCTTTTAAAAATCATAAGGGCTTGTGGGGTGTTTACTTGAGGGCCTGGCCATATGCGTCAGGGAGTAGAGTTTACATATGATAATAAAATATTAACTTATGTTAAAAAATCCCTAAAAATTCACTGAAAAAAACAGAGGTCAAAGGAAATTTATACTTAGGTGTGATAAAAAGATGTATTTTTGTTTAAAAAAACCTTAGACATTCACTGAAAAAATAAAAGTTAAATTAACATAATATACATGTGAATATATCAGTGACAATGTTAACGCTTGGAACTAAGTAAAACATCAGAAATTCACCACTTATAGTTAGCAGAGGAGCTACCTATAACATGCACCCCCGCCAGGCACTGCTTATGGCCTCACATATTACATCACACATGACATGTTGTATGACATCATTTATGACATCACTGTGACATCTCGAATGACATCATTGATGACATCATCCAAAGGGTGTGCTAGTTTATTTTATAGTTAACATAGTAACGGGTAACTACCATATTAATTTTCTACCTAATTTCTACCCCGCAGTCCCAGCTGGCTTTCCGCATGGTGTGGGAGCTGGCATTGCTCTCGCCAGAAGTAGCAGCTTTTTATGCTGCTCCCTCCAGGTAGGAGCAGTATGTGTTCTGTTTCCCTGTCTGCATTAGTGCAGGCCGAAAGGGGGTCCCATGGCATAGAGAGGGCACAGGTTCACAGACCACTGCCTACTCTTAAAATTTTAAGTTAAAGTGTTCTTTTTTTAACACATCCTATTTTCCCTTAATGAAAACGGTTGCATTTTCAAACAAATGCTTTATTTAAAAGCATTCATAGGCATGGTGGTCTGCTGACCCCTGCAGGCCACCATCCCAGTGATGGCTGTCACAACTAATGCATTGCAATCCACGACCTACCTTGTTAATAATCATGGGTAAGTCGATTTGCTACCTACTAAGAATAGCTAAATTAAAATTAAATGGAAATCACTATTCTCAATGTTAGTACATCTGACCCTTGGTGAGTACTTTAGAGACCTTAACTTAGCCAACTCAATTTCAAGAGGGCTTAGTATTCTTGTATTTTACACTCTTCGTTCTGATACCTAAAGTGAAAATCAAAACTGTAACTACCCGAAGGCTAGGAAAAACTTTTGTGCTTCACTTCTGTTGAGTGACTACTTAATCTTAACCCAAGTCAGCTTGAGACCCGTGATAAAGATATGAAATGCAGATTTTCTTTTTCAAACCTATTGGCGCTGCTTTTACTGCTGTGTTCGCGGTTTGCTCACGTGTCTTTTCAGGACTTCAGGAAATTTGAATGCCAGCAAGAGAAGGTGAGTGAGGGCCCACTGGAAAATGGCAGAGGTGAAGGAGCTATCGGAGGAAGAGGTTGTATGACAGAACCACGCATGCCGGAACAATACATGCCTTAACAATGCAGTCGGAACCATGACCGCATCGTTTCCATGCATGCCTTTACCACGCATGCCTTTACAATTAATTTTGCTGTAAAAGCATGGATAGTAAAGGCAAATGTGGAAATGGAATGTGAAACAGCATGCGAAACAGCATGCGTTATTCTGTCATACAACCTGCCCTGATGCCCAAAACAACCCCCACCCCAATAGCTAAACTACCCAGACCCCTCACCCGCCCTGAGCCCTAATAAAATACTATCTCAACCCTTCCACCCCCCTGAAAACTAAAGTACCCCCACCCGCCGTGAACCTTAAAAAAAAACTACCCCCACCTGCCCCAAAAAACTAAACTACTCCGACACCCCACACCCGCCCTGAGCCCTAAAAGAAAATTGATCCTGACACCCCACCCCGCCCATAAAAACTAAACTACATCGATCCGCCCTTAGCGCTAAAAAAAAAATATCTGACCCCCTCAACCCTGTCCTTAAAAACTAAACTACCCCGACAGCCCCACCCGCCCTGAACCCTAAAACCTTCCCCCAATAAGTAAACTACCCCAACCGCCCAACCAACCTAAGCCCAAAAAAACACTATCCCGACAGCCCCACCCTGCCCCAAAAAACTAAATTACCCCAACCCCTCACCCACCCTGAGCCCTAAAAAAAAACCTACCCCGACTCCCCACCCATGCCCCTAAAAACAAACCTACCCTGACACCCCCCCACCCAAAGCCCTAAATCCACCCCACCGCTAGAAACTACCCACCATCCCTGCCCCAACCCCACTTACCTCACTGCGTCCTCCCCTGATCCTTCCTCCTCTTCTCTCCTCCTTCCACCCGCCCTTCTTAAACCTTTCCCCACCCCTTTAAAAATAAACTATTCTGCCCCCTCCCCAAGCCCTACATCAAAAAAATACCCAAACCCCCCAACTCCGCCCCCCAAAAAACTAGCCCACCCGACCATCCCCACTCACCCCAAGCCCTTAATCCACCCTCCTACCCCTGCCCCAACCCCACTTACCTCACCGCATCCTCTCCCAGTCCACTCTGGCTTTTTCTGTGCCTTAACCACGCATATGCGTAGTTTGGCACATGCGTGGTTAAGGCGCAGAAAACGCTGTGCATTGTTCTGGCAAGCATGGTTACGCTTGCGTGCTAAACGTCCATGTTGTTCGCAACACGTTCTTAAGGACATTTCCCCAGTAGGCTGTTCTACAAGCCTAATTTGAGAACAGTCAAGAAAGAGGTTTTGGTGTAGAAGAATGACTCTTTTGTTTGACCAAGGACATAGGGGTGGCCGGGGAACATGACACAGGGGCAGAGACAAGGATGTAATGGAGCAGGTGGGCACAGCAGCTGGAAACAAAAGGGAGACGTGAAAACAGTGAAACAAGGCCACAGGGAGATGAAGGACACATGGAGGAAATGGAGAGATAGAAAGAGTGACAGACCCAGATGGGGAACGCAATAGGGTATGCAGGGTAAAATGGAGACATGAGTTGAAAATGCCAGATGAGCACAGGCAGGCAAACAGGCAGAAACCAGGACAGGGTGCCACAGGGGCAGTAAAACTGTGAGACAGGGAGAAACGGACAGGGCGTGACATGAGCTGGGAAAAACAGGGAAATTAAGACACAAGAAGAGAGACATGGGACAAAAAGAGGCAGGTTCCAAGAAGCACATAGAATAAATTGAACCAAGAAGGCAGAATCGTGTACACTGCATGGGTTTGGGGACGTCTCTAGACCCAAATCACTCCACTTCAACCCCTTACTCCTACCTCTCCTCTTCCTCTTCACATGAATGGCTCTGCAGAAAAGTTCACCATTTCCAGATGACTCTGAGCGCACTCACACAGGTTAAGTAGAGAACCATATATCCAACCCACTTAGCACTATGAGATCAAGGAAAATCCAGAATTGGCAATTGGGACAAGTTGCACTGACACCGCTTAGATAAAAGACTACATGGCCTATCGACCTGCAGAGCAAACATAGGATGAATGCTTTCAAGTTACAGATGACACTGAACACACAAAAATCAGGTTGAAGATTGCAAGGTCTACGTCAGCCTCTACAGTGCTGTATCTATAGAGCCTCCTCTACTGAGAAAACCAACAGCATACAGACAATAGTCTGTACTGCAGGAAATCAGAAAGCATCAAGGGAGTGATGAATGTTTTGCAAAACTAAACCATGTAACCTACGATTGTAGTTAACACTTTCCCATAGATTGGGCAGCATCCTAGATCTGTAGCATCAGACGTGCACTCAGATATCTCCACCTTTTGCTGTGTGCTCTTCCACGTTTGATCCTTGGGCAAGCTGTACTCATTAATAGGAACAATGAGGCCCACAGAACAACATGGAAACTAATATCCTCATTTTAGACTTAACAGTGTAAGCGAGCACTGGCAAAGCCAGTAGCCCTGGCTTTGGCTGGCAGCCATTTGGCTTTCCAGCACAGTTTTTGTCATGTTTTGCAGTACTTTATTGTGGTGGAAACTGCTGCACCCTAAATTCTTAAAATAAAATGATCTGCCTCACTAGTCAATGAAGCTGAAGGGAAATACTTTGGGCCAGACTTATCAAGGTTTTGGATCACCCTTGCATAATGCAAGGGGGCACAAGAGTGATGCAAAACCTAAGTAAGATTTATCAAGCCACAGAAGGTCCTGCTTGGCTTGATAAATCTAGAGTAACACAAGGCAGCACAAAGTGCATATTTACCATTAGTGGTAGACCTGGGACTCCATGAAAATGCTATGCCTGCCCAGGTGAGGCGTAACAAGGAGAAATATCTTTATTTCTCCTTGTTTGTTACTCTTTCTATTTGTGCTGCATTCCACAGCACACATAGAGAAAGGAAAAACCTCTCAGGATTATTTTTGTGCAGGAAGGTATCTCTTCCTGCACAAAAACACTCCTGCCTACAATGCTTGCACCAGTGCATCATGACACGAAGGCGCCTACGTTGGCTGCTAGGCAGCCAAAAGTGTGCCAGCGCTAGGAAAGTACTGGAATGTGCTGTAGAATGGTAAATAAGGCTCATTCCTGCCCTTTCACACAGCGCAGCACGGTTGCATAAATTTGGCCCTCTGTGTCTGGACGTGCTCCTTGTGAAAGGGCAGAATGCTGTCACTCACAGTGAATTTAGCAAATAGCTGAAGTGGGCTGAACCATTACACTGTGCTGTACCTTGTAGTGTGCAGAAGAAAAATATGACTGACACAGCAACAACTCAGCGGTTGAAGAGGGCTGGCTGAAATTACCTCAGGGTATATTATACCTATACCTTTCATAAAATCAAAAGGTAATGCCAGACCGATTGATAAAAAGGTGTGTGTACGCGCACGCGCACACTGTAGAGAAATATATAGGCCACAGGAGGGGACTCACTCATGCAGCACGCAGCAATATCATAGGACCTTGTAGTTATCCTTCCGACTAAACTACCGATAGAATAATAAAACACCAGCTCACATTGTCAAACTATAGCAAATGAACGCCTTTCTTAACACGTTCTCATAGCAAGTTCTCAAAAGGAAGGCCTGTCACGTGAACTTTCAGACCAGAGGCACATCAGAGTTGTACATTGGGGTTGGTTGGTCAGCAAGATGACGAGCAGCCAGTGAAAGAGAAGGCCTCGCTTGGCCTGCGGCTTGTTTCTAATAGAATTTCTCATGGCGGCAGAAGCCGTTCCATAACTAACAGCTGAGGAGTACACTTTCCCATGCCGTCAGGGGTGAGGAGGTTAGGACTTAAGTATAGCGGCAGTTGTTTTTCACACAAGACTGCAGCTCGCTTGAAAGAATCTGGCTCCTTGAAAAGAGCGGGACAACCACCTCCCCGCTCTTTTCAGGCCGCGACGCCCACCACTCGAGTAGGCAGCTCACTTTAACCCACCACTGGTCCGCACAACACGCAACGCTAATTGGGAACGGGGCCTTTTTTCAAAGTTGCTGAGTCGGTAAATGAAACTCCATCTCCCCTGTGATCCCGCCGTGTGTGTGGGGGGTGCTGCTGCCTGGGGGTCAAAGGCCAAGGAGGAAATGTTCAAAACAGACGCTGCTCTTTAACAGCTCTCTTTGGTCCTGCGATTCCTTATTTGAAGAGGCTTTCGGCTGCCTGCTCCAGCGATGTGAGACAAATAAGAAGCTTCTGTGATGCACGAGACAAAATGACTACGCGACGCACTTTTAGTCCAGAGCACAGACCAGGCGTCATGTCCACATCGCCCTTTGTTCCCGTGAGGGCATAGAAGGGCACAGCTGCAAACGAGTTGGGAGTGCTGCACTCTCCTGGCGTGACACGAGACCACCAACAGTGTTTAAAAATGAATATATTTATAGAGCTCCATACACAGGCGTTAGGCATCACCAATTTTAGTAGCCAAGAGAAATAAGGCACAGGGCAGGGCGATGGAGGGATTTGGTCAGGATCACACATTTTGCTTATGTATTTATGTGGTATTTCTATAATGCGAACCTAGCCAAAGGCCAGTGGAGCACTGTACATAGTCAAAGAAAACAAGCATAAAGTCAACGAGTGACAGGAGAGCTGGTTTGTGGATGGTTAATGCACTGTAGTGAGGTATTCTTTAAAGAGGTGCTTAGGTCTAGCAATCAATCTCCCATTAACTGTCTTCTTGTTCAAAATAGAAACCCTGAGTTCATGGCATTTCGTTCCAGTAAGCCAGTTCTGTCAGTCACCCAAGTTCCTTATTACTTAAACTATTGTAATCTCCTTGGCTTCAATCATGAGAGTTACGTGCTGGATCCAATAGGATTACAGGATCCACAGTTACTCTGTGAATCCGATCTGTGTAACCTGGGCACCTCAGCTGCTAAAACACTGAAATGTTGGCGTGAAACATGTGGAGAAAATAGAGCAATACTAGAAAAATCAGATGTGGTATTTCCGATTTTCCCAGTAATTCCTCATTCCTCTATTCCCCCCCCCCCTCATATGGATGCCTACAATACGCCAAGAATTACCACTGTTACGCCAAGGTGTCAAACCAGGCCTGGATAACATCATGACAAGGATGCCTAAAATTTGCCAATAATTAAACCATTGTGGGAATCTTATCAGGTGTCCCTGGGTAGTCAGGGGTTACCTGGGGGCCTAACCTTGCTGCTGGACTGAAAACTGAACATCAAATACACCCGTTTAGCATTTTAATCTCAGAGTAGCAAACTTGAGCAGTTCAAGGCTTACTGAGGGAGATGGTGTTAAGTTAGAGACTCAGCACTCAACAGTCACAGGTTGGCAAATAATAAATTACTTTCAAGGCAATACCCTGATTTGTAGAAAATAAAGAACTTTCGTTTTATATCACACAATGATGAAATAGGTTCCCCTCCACACAATGTAGCTGAGGACAGTTAATCGGGCACTAATGGGAGAAGTATCCTCAGGATGCTACGGGACAGTCTTTTTTAGAGGTGTAGACTAGCCCTTGGCCCTTAGTCCTGTACGGGAAGCATTCCATTACCCGTAAGAGGACATTGCCTGGTGTTCTGCTTTCTCTTAGTCACAGCCAAATGTTCCAGTCAGCCCCCAATCACATACACTCTTCTCTCCTCTCAGGGAATGTCATAGTACTTTTATTTGTTCCATTGGAGAAGTTTGTGAAGTCCTATCTGTATGCACCATAAACAGCAGAAGCCACCCCACTCATTCAGCATGCATTCAGCACAGCCAGCGAAGTGAGGGTATGTCAGTCAAGGCCTCCCTCTAACTGGTGGCGTGCACACGCTTCACCTTGCACACCAATTATGACCAAAGCTAGGTCACGGTGGCACCAGCACAAGTCCAATTAAGGTGCGCAGTTGACAGCAGAGATCCTGGTAGTGGGATCTTGCTGCTTGAGACTTAGGGTCTCATTACGAGTTTGGCGGTTGGACCAGTAGACCACCAGGTTGGCAGTCCTGAAAAGATCGCTATGCTGGTGGTTTTTCAGACTGCCCTATTATGAGTTATACAGGCAGGACTGCCGATCGCCAACCAAAAAAGGCAAACTGACAGCAAAATAGGCAGTCCAACCTGCAGTGCCAACAGCACTGCGATTAATCACTGACCTGACTACAAGCCCACAGTCGCTGTGGCAGACACCCATGGTGGTCAGCCAATGGTGGTCTGAGCCACAGCGGTCCATGGTCAGGAAAGTAATACACAAGTGCACATTGGATGATTTTGAAACAACATAGCAGACACACATTGCCACACTGGACATACATGCAAAAGACACTATAAAACACACCCCTTCACAGACCACAATTCATTGCATTTACACTGCAAGACAACGAAGAGGGTACCCTATAACCCTACCCTGCCTAGGGTCAAACAATATCATAAACACAAAAACTAGCAGGAAGGGATCAATTCAATCATTAATTTCAAGAAATCAACAAGAAAAAAAAAATCGTTAAGACAGCAGCAAAAAGGGCTTGGTTCACACCAAGAGAAACACTCTTAGGGGCATATTTATACTCCGTTTGCGCCGAATTTGCGTCGTTTTTTTCGACGCAAATTCGACGCAAAACTAACTCCATATTTATACTTTGGCGTTAGACGCGTCTAGCGCCAAAGTATGAGGAATGAGCGTCATTTTTTTGCGTGAACGCCTTCCTTGCGTTAATGAGATGCAAGGTAGGCGTTCCAGTCTAAAAAGATGACTGCGACGCAAATGCATCGTATTTATACTCCCGGGCAAAAATCACGCCCGGGAGTGGGCGGGGCAAAAAACCCTGCATTTGCGCCTCTTTTTAACGCCTGGGTCAGGGCAGGCGTTAAGGGACCTGTGGGCTCAAAATGAGCTCACAGCTGCCCTCCCATGCCCCCAGGGACACCCCCTGCCACCCTTGCCCACCCCAGGAGGACACCCAAGGATGGAGGGACCCATCCCAGGGACATTCAGGTAAGTTCAGGTAAGTATAATTATTATTTTTTTTAATTATTTTTTGGCATAGGGGGGCCTGATTTGTGCCCCCCTACATGCCACAATGCCCAATGACCATGCCCAGGGGACATAAGTCCCCTGGGCATGGCCATTGGGCAAGGGGGCATGACTCCTGTCTTTACTAAGACAGGAGTCATGTAAATGGCGTCTGGGCGTCGTTAAAAATGGCGCAAATCGGGTGGAGGTGATTTTTTTGCCTCTACCTGACTTGCCCCCTTTTAAGACGCCCTAACGCCATTTTCCCCAACGCCGGCGCTGCCTGGTGTACGTGGTTTTTTTCCACGCACACCAGGCAGCGCCGGTCTGCTAGCGCCGGCTAACGCCATTCAATAAATACGGCGCCCGCATGGCGCTTCATAATGGCGTTAGCCGGCGCTAATCTTTTTGGCGCAAAACTGCGATAGCGCAGTTTTGCGTCAAAAAGTATAAATATGGCCCTTAGTTCCCAAAGTAAGAACAAAAGAGATCCCCTTGACATGTGTGATCACGTTTAGCCCTAAAGCTAACAAGATTCGTTCGATTATTGAAAGAAATTGGAAGATTATCAAAGGTTTAAATATAGATAAACCGCTCTTCTCTTTCAAGAAGGCACCTAGCCTGAAAGACCAGTGGGTGCAAGCGTCACAAACATGTTCAGAAAAAAAGAAAGATCTGTGATCATTACTTCAGTTACCAGCTGTGCAGGGCCATTATAGATGTGGTAAATGTACAGCATGTCAATACACGCATGATTCCAAAGAGATCAAAATACATGGTATAGGACATGTTCAAAAAGACTTCACGAACTGAAATACAAAATGTGTAGTCTACTGCATTTGCTGTCCTTGCGACAAAGCTTATATTGGGCAAACTTCACAACCCGTAAAAGCACGGATACTGCAACATTGGTCGAGAATTAAATGTGCAATTAAAGGAGCACCACTTGTAGACCATTTTGTGGAGCACACACATACAGCCGAAGATATACGATGGACAGTATTAGCAGCGATACAGCCCAAAATGGATGGACCATCAATGTCAACAAGACTGTTAAAATTGGAAGCGAGATTAATTGAAAAGTTTCAGACAGCTAAAATTGGGTTGAATGACTGCGATGAAATGTGGACATTAATCAGTTCATTCGGTTGAATTTGGCCGTGAGGAGACTGATAGAGCTAAAAACCAACATGTGTAAAAAGAGACACACAAATTGAATGTCAAGATAGTGTTTCCCTGATTCGGTGTCTGTTCTTGTTTTTTCTTGCTTTTGTTGTCTTTATTTTCGGTAATATACAAAAGACAATGTAAAATCTGATATGTTACCCCGTTGATTGGCTTTATACATACAAATGGTTTGGTGCATTAGTTGGTAGGCATAAAGATAGTGTAGTCTCTACACTTATAATTTTTATCGGGCAAAAGATCGCTGACACCAGGGATAATTGATCGCGAGAAAGCCTCTTTGTTCTTATATGTCGAGAAGGGTAGATGAGGTCTTCAAGATGGCCGCCGGTTTTTCCCTATCTAAGTAGATCCTTGCGCGCCAGTTTCTGGCACTTAATAGCGTGGTTACACACGCACGCGTTGTTCCTTGCTTCTTTGTTGCTTAACACACGTTAGTTGGACTGCGTTCCTGCTGGGCTGAAACGATCAAGCGCCCCTTCACCTCCGTGATGGAAGTAAGCGAAGGCTATAAACATTAGGCGAGACGTTACGCTTTATTATTTTTGGTGTAATTTTCGACATCGATCGTTTTTATTACTGACTAGGGAATTAGTTTCCCCAACCTCGGCGTGAATTCTGAATCATTAGAAGCACAGAAGATTTGTTTAGCCATCGAAAGCAATAAAGTAAGAGGAGTAAAGCTGGCTTTATGTATATGCCACATATTGGTAGGGGCTTAATAACTACGCCCATGCAGCACTAACACGCTATCCTTTGGTCAGCTAGGTCTCAATCAGCTCACAAACGGGGCTTTTGGTAAAGACCCATACTACCAAAATTATAAAAGGTAATGACAACTTCCATATTGTAAGATATGGCACCAGGTGGGAGCAATGCATGCCCTTGAATTTCAGGTGGGACAGTCTTCCTGATAGACTGGTAGCACTGGTCCTTTTAATTCCATTTAAATTCCATAGTGTGCAGTTTTTTAATTGAATAGTTTTTAAATTGAATAGTTCACGATCCCCCTTCTTTCACAAATCGGTGTTAGTGGCATGTTTGAGTGCATGATGGGGGCCACACAGCCTTGTTGACACTGACTGTCATTGTGTTGGTGATTTGATATTCTATTTACCGTTTTTTCTGAGAGAAATTTTTGTTTATTGTTGAATTTTGCAGAGGTGGCACTGCCCTTTCCGTGTCCTGATGAGGCCATGAGTTGATAGGCCGAAACGCGTCGACCCATTTTTTACGAGACTGAGGGCCTATAAATTAATGTATAGAGAATAGAGATATGCACCATACAATACCGTTTGAAAGCAATAGACAGGTATTTGACAGCTGGGTGTACGACAAGCCCTCAGCCATTGTTTCTCAGTGAATCACAATTTTATTTTCCTGATAGTGACCGCAAAATAAAGAATAAACAAAGGGCATAACCCTTCCCAGTGACACCGCCACAATCCAATGAGCAATTGTTGTTTTCTATTATGTTTGTAATGTGATGTGTATATTTTTTCTAGAATGTCTGTAATGTGATGTATATTTTTGTGCCATATTGATGAAATGTTTATCGAGTAATCACTGCTTACCTTTGTTATCATAATGATTGAAATAAACATGGGAAAGAAATAGTCCCTTAAAAATCAGGATTCACCACTGATTTCTTGAAATTAATGATTGAATTGATCCCTTCCTGCTAGTTTTTGTGTTTACGTAGCCCAAGCCCCTTTTTTTGTAGAGTACATAGAACAGGCACCACGTTTTCACCATCCCATTGAATACCCTGCAAACACATTTGTCCATCCACACCCTATTGCACTTCCCCCTGTTTAGTAAGTCACTGTCACCCATTTTTCTTTTTGTTCCACCATGTCACGCTCCAAAAATTCCTGTTTTTCTGAAGATGAGTTACGAGTCATGGTGAATAAATCATAAGACTAGAGCCACAATTGTTTGGAGCACAAGTCCAACATACTCCTGCTAGCGCAGGTATCTTAATAAACATTATTAATGAGTGTTTATGTATTTTGAATAATAAGTTTATGTAGAAAATATGATAACATAGAAAAAGAATGCACGCATATGAAAATTTGATCACGAATAGTGGCCACCAACGGTAACGAAGTGTACTACTCAATGTATAAATATTAGAACATTGGAATGTTGGTAGCTCCATTGAAAACAATGGAGTGCTGCGGGCTTTTACAGGCCGGTAAAAGCCCGCAGCGCCAACATTCCAATGTTCGCTTTGTTCACAGCAACAGCTGTGAACAAAGCGTCATGGAGCCCGAGGGGATTTTAATCCCCTCGGGCTCCGTGAACAGTTTTTTTTTTAATAGAACATTCTGCCCTGAGTGGCAGAATGTTCTAATAGCCTTAGAACCCGCCGTGGCGGGCTCTACTGGCTATTAAAGTCCCTCTCCCTTGTTAAATGACCTACGCTACGGCGGGTTCTAAGGCTATATTATGAAATGTTAATATATGTTAAACTAATGCAGTAAAATGTTATATTAAGTGTTATGCAGTAAGCATTAGCTTTATTAATTGTAGGCCTTAACTTAGTGAGTGTCTTGGCCTATTTGCCAGGCCTCATGTAAAAGCTGTGGCCCATATTTATACTTTTTTAGTGCCGCATTTGCGCCGCTTTTTGACGCAAAAACGGCGCAAACGTACAAAATACAATTGTATTTTGCAAGTTTGCGCCGTTTCTGCGTCAAAAAATGACGCAAATGCGGCGCTACAAAAGTATAAATATGGACCTGTATTTCTTAGTGTTTAATAAAATACCTAACCAAGTGAGTTAAACTGTGAATTTCTATTATATTGTTTAAATGTGTTCATAACAGGAGCTTCTTGTGAGAACCGACTGCTAGGAGATGATGTTCTTGCTAATGTAACAACTTATGTATAATGTGAGTGAGACTGACTTTCCCAGGACAAGAACAATGAAGATACTGACTAGTGTAGAAGCTGCAACAATATTGTTACCTGACAAGCCGGATGATAAGGACATCTCAAGAAGAACCAATCAACAATGTGTGAATGGAGAAATATTAGAATTCATAGATTTGGGATTTTAGTTTTATTGGACAGAGTGTGCACATACGATTAACTGACCAATAGGGCTTTGGGGGGTAGTTTAGGTAACTTTGACTTAACGACACTGCACACTGGGAAGAGAGTCATTCTGAGAGAAGACATCTTACTGCCCATTTTTCCTGACCAAGAGGTTATGACTTTCTTATGCGTCTTGACTAGAGAAGTTCTTAACTTTAATGCTTAAAGACTTTGCCTTTTTAAATTCTGATGCTGAAGCCTGATCGACTGATGTCCTGAGGACGAAGACTGATTCTGCTTTGCTGATCCACCCTGAGCATAGGTATATCCGAATTGTGATTACTATGCATATTTGCTTTTTCTTTCTAGATACCAACTGCGCTATTTTGATAGAACCATAGTTAGATGTTTTTCTAAATTGGTGTTACTAAATTGCTTTGCACGAAGCCCAACATGCTGATGCTAATTTGATGTTAGTTAAGGATTCTCACTAATGACTTATGATAACAGGGACTAATGCTTGATGAATTTCTCTGCTGAATTCCATGTATGTTAACACATTGACGCAGTTGACTTTGCTATTGATTTGCACCATAACTTTAGAATGTGTTGTGGTTCAAGCTTTGATTAGATTACGTTTCTTCTGCCGCTTTGGACAACCAGTATTGATCCTGTATGTGTTTCATCTGATTTTCAGATTAACCTACATGACCTTAGCATTGTTTATATAGGGAAATAAACATACTAAACTTTTACTAAAGGTGTGGTTATTCATGACTGAAAAGTCATGGTGCGTGACAATTACGGCCTCCTTTGATTATATTGATTACTAATGATTATTGATTATTGTGTATTGATTATTGATTATGTACTGGATCTATGGTAAGAACATCTTAATTGGTTGTCAAAAGATTCATCGACCTATTTGCGTCCCCTTGTAAGTTTACTTATTAAGGTCAGACATGCTAACAGAGATGGTAGCAGACTGATGGTTTGTCTCCTTAAGAGTTTGCCACGGACAGTCTCCTTAAAAGCGTATCATAGATGTGCGGTACACAGTAACAGGTGTTCCCAGAGATGGTAGTAGCTTGATGAGTTGGTCCTTTAAGAAATCATTATTATTGAGATTTGAATTTTGTTTTTCAATAATGATAATTGGAGAGAAAATTATGTTCCCTTAAGTCCAGAAATGTCTTTCTCAGATCCTGGATCCTGCTAATGGTTGTTTGAGGATGTTCCTGGTGTTCTAGTGATAGAGTGAGTGAAATAGGTTGCACTTGCATAGCTTATGCAAATCGGAGGTGAATTGGGAGGTTTGCGAGGATTTTAGGGAGTTTGCATACTCCAATTGAAGTTGTAGTAGGAGTGTGCATACTCCGCTGTGTGATAGTAGGAAAGTCATCAAACTTAACATGAGTGTGCCGCTTTGTGCTCAAAATGGTCCACGTGTTGTTGATGTACGAACCCTGCGTGGTCTAAGACTCCAGAGTATATTGAAAAGTGTAGGAGGCACTTGGTTATATGTTGTAATCTATTTGGTTTAGTAGGTTGACAAGGCATGGTTGACAAGTCAGTGTGTGAATTAAAGGGACAGAAAGAAAATTTTGATTGAGATTTGTCAAGTTCTATCTGCACCAGGACAGACCCATTGATCAGTTGAGAGTAAAATTTGCGGGTCAAATTTTGCTTGCGAATCTGGGAGACCGAGAAAGAAGGAGTAACTGTAAGTGCGGGAAGAGCCATCAGTGAAAAATCCATAAGGTTTCTGAAGCAATTTTGTTACCTTTCCTGTAGTAAACCAGCAGATTTGTTTTTGGTTTTTGATTAGTGCTCGCAATATTTGCATTAGTTTTGTGAGAATTGGAGTGAAGAAGGATGAGCCGCAAGATTTTGTCAGCCGCAGTACGTGTAAGTGTGACGTCATTAGAGTTGCGCTGGGATAGGTCGGTTAGTGAGAAGGGTCGCACACGGATTGGCAGCCGTCTGTGAGAGGCAATTGGTTGAGAAAGTAGGTGAAAGGAATCTTGGGATTAAAAGTCACTTCCTGATTTGATTTCGAATAACTAAAAAGGTAGAAAAGATGAAGTTTTTCAAAGCGTTAAAAAGTGCCCTAAGGGGAGATATGTATATTATAATGCGTGTAGGCAAGGCTACACCGCCAGAAGGCAGACCAGCTTATATTGTAATGGAAGAGAAGGGTGTCACGCAATGTCTTTGGCTAAAGCGATGGTGCAAATTGACAGAAAAAGATTGGAACTTAGCGTTTCCTACAAACAGGACGTTCAATTTGAGGATTTTGGAGCATTTACGGATGGTACTATATGAATCAAAGCCCCTTCCGAGACCAGCACAGTTTGAGGCATTAGCAATTTGGGAGCTAGTAGCTAGACAGCAACACAACAGCAACTGAAATTCGAGAGGAAGATGAGAAAGGCGGAACGGACTCGAGCAGAGGCAAGATGGGACTGTGTTCAGAAAGCATGGAGAATGGAGACTTTGCACAGAATTAAGCTGTTTCCAGCAATAACGCAAGAGAATGAGAAGGAAGGAAAGAAAGCTTCTAGGAAAACTAGTAAAAGTCTGTCCAGGGGTAAGGAGGCTAGAAAGGCCTCAACCGTAGAGGAGGAATCGGACGATGATGAGTTTATTACACAGTTACCGAGAGATTGACCACCGCCATATACAGTACATGAGAGTGGTCCAAGTACCAGTGTTGATCCGACAGCCCCGACACAGGTTAATGGGACAGTGGGTCCAGTGCAGGCTAATGCAAACCTGACACAGAACGTGGTGCAAAGTGGTCTTAATGTGCCTACCACTCCTGTAATTCAGACCCAGATGCAACCTGATGTGCCCATTGTAGAAATGACTACGAACTTAGTGGTACCACCGGAGCAGATCTTCCAGAGACCGAAACTGGTTCAGACTGAGCCAACTCCGATTTTATTGCCCCAAGTACAGCCACATGTAATGCCAAGATTTACTCCAGTGACAGGGACACAGTTAGATATGATTCTGATGATGAATCAGGACATGGGAGTTACACTCCCGCAGAGCGTAGGTGCCAGAACAGCCCCAGATGTTATATCGCTACCTACTACTGCTGGTCCAGCAGTACTATTATTTGCACAGAAGAAACCTACTGTAGGTGAACAGGGAGCAATGTCCCAGAACGTAATGAGGGGAGGACATAATAAACACATCCAGGTAGTCTCTCCTGTGAGACAGACTTTTGACAGATCAAGATCATTGCTAGACCTTAGTCCATTTGTTGCACTTCCAGATATGGTAACAGGGCGAAACGTTAGCCAAAGTGTGAAATTATTGACTTCGTAGACTCCGAATGCAGTTGCACACCAGATGCCACCGGTCCAAGCAAGTGACATTTTGTTACAAGGACTGACAGCTCAGCAATTAACTGAATGTTAGACAAGCTGAATACCCCACAAAGTGCCCCTAAAGGAGAGGAGTATTTGAATTGTGCTAGGATAAGCATGGAAGCAGGTGAATTCATTGAGGGAACGATGGGGGTGAATAGGTTACAATCCTACACAAAAGCAGAATTGAGATATTTGTGCCCAAAGATTACGAGAGAGGTGAGTAATGTACATCAGAGATTAGCAGAAAAGTACGGCATAGAGATAGAGAAGACAAAGCATTTAAAAAGGAGTTACAGATTAGATTTTGATGCGAAAGATTTTGAACACATGAGATCTGCCGGAAAGAAGGCAGACCTTAAAAGATTGCTTCAGACCTGGGGAGCAATAGACAAATGGGAAGGCAGATGGGTAAAGAAAAGAGACAAGAGAAAAAGGGATTCTTTGCAGCTGACTTAAAATGTGCAGCAGGATTAAGATCCGGTAAAGATTTTACCAATGAGAGAGATTCCAGGGGAATATTTTGTTCATGTCTCTTGGAGAAGAAGTAACATTCTGCCATTTACAAATGATTATCCAAAATTTAGAGAAAAGCCAGTACAGTGGCATCAGCAGACAGACAGATTTGTGAAACTTGCGAAGTGTTTGTGGGAAGACTTGAATAACATTACTAGAGATAGTGGTTCCAGCTGATCTGTGGATTGAGTGCAAGAGGAGTGTAGATTGGCCAACAAGTGAACCAGAGAGAGGCAAGAATACAGGTGCATCGTCTCCAGAGGTAATGAAATATTACTATAAGGTGACTGAGTTTCTGAAATCGAGAATTTCACCCAAGAATATTGATTGGCAGAGGATTGACAGGACAGCTCAGGAAGCAAAGGAGTCGATACATGCGTATTATGAGATATTGTTGCTGGCATTCAAGCATTACAGTGGTACAGAGACAATTGAGGTGAAAGACATGTTTCACTTTGTGTTCAAATTTGTGGAAGGATTGAGACCTGAAATTAGCCAGATGATTAAAAGTAATTTGATTTGCTGGCAAGCAAAGCCGATTGATGAGGTATTGCAGTATGCAAAATATTGCAGTGATGAGACTGAGTTGAAGCAGAAAAAGTTGAAAGAGAAGGCGATGGTGATGCAGATTAACGCAGCTCAAACAGGAGTGCAAGGGAATATTTCACAGCAGTTACCACAGCAGCAGCAGGGAACCATGATGTTTCAGCCCCAGTAGAGAGGTAGAGGTTGTGGCAGCAATATGAATCGTAGTCCAGACTTGAATACTGTAGTTGTTCAGAATGATGTGCAGGGAATGAAGAAGCTATTACCATGTCACATTTGCGGAGACATTGGACATTGGAAATGGGAGTGTCCAATGACAGTGCAGGAAGGTGTTGTTCAGCAGAGTAATGAAATCAATTCATTCCAGAATGTGAGAGGACCGAGAGTGAGAGGTCCTAACCCAAATTTTCAGAATAATGTGAGTCAAGTGCAGAATTTTCAGCCTATGCAGCAGGTGCAAATGCCCCGTGCACAAGTGGCACAGTTGCAGCCAATGCAACAGCAGGTTCCTATGGTACCTAGACAGCAAATTCAAATACATCAAGCCCAGATGGACCAGCAACAGATGATGCTTTCTCAACAGGTCACAGGTCGGAGGCATAACAGAAATAGTAATACAGTGCACCAATTCCCGTTACACAGTGAGAATGGAATAAATGATGAATGGACGAGTGACAGTTTAGATGAGGAGCCATGTTTGCTTGCAACCTCCTTCAAAGTAGATCAAAGAGAACCCTATGTGAAGGGAAAGGTTATGGATCACAAGGTTCCATTCTTGGTTGACACAGGAGCTACAGGCTCTACAGTAAGAAGTGCAGAAGTCCCAAACTTGCCCCTTGCAGGTAGAACAGTACAAGTTGTGGGGGTAGCAAACAAGTATTTGACAAACCCAATTACAGATCCAGTTCAAGTTGAGATTGGCAACTTCCAGGGATTGCATACATTAGTAGTCTGCCATTCAAGTCCGATATCCCTACTGGGAAGAGGCTTGTTGTGTAAAACAAGGTGTTTGATTACTTGCTCAAATTATGGAATTGAGATTCAGATGAATAGTGATGCAGAAGAAGAACAAGCCCCAGAGATAGAGTGTGAGACTACAAATGAGGAGTACCCTTTGATTGAGTTTTTCCTGATGTTCACAGTAAAAGAGCTTCATCCTGATTTGATCTGAAGTGTTGGATATGACAGGAAAAGAAGTAGGTCTGATAAAGGGAGTGGAGCCAGTGAAAGTGACTGTGAAGCCAAATGCTCTTTTTCCTCAACTGCTGAAGTTCCACATGCCGCAAGATGTCCTTATGCAAGTAGCTCAGATAATTGGCGACTTTGTAAAACAGGGGGTTTTGAAAGAAGTATTGAGCAGTCCATGTAACTCACCAATGATGGGGTTGAAGAAGTCCTGTGGGAAGGTGCGGACTGTTCAGGATTTGAGAAAAATAAATGAGATTGTGGTCAAATGTTGTCCCATGGTGCCAATCAATCAATCAATCAATCAGGAATTGGTAAAGCGCACTACTCACCTGTGAGGGTCTCAAAGTGCTGGGGTGGGGGGTGCTGCTACTGCTCGAACAGCCATGGGGGGAGAAGGAGAGGTGCTGCTACTGCTCGAACAGCCAGGGGAGTGGGAGGTGCTGCTACTGCTCGAACAGCCAGGTCTTGAGAAGCCTCCTGAGGGTAAGGTGGTCTGACACAGGTGGGTGGGAAGAGTGTTCCACGTCTTGGTGGCGAGGTGTGAGAATGATCTGCCGCCGGTAGTAGTTCTGCGGATGCATGGGACGGTTGCGAGGTCGGCGGAGCGGAGATGCCAGGTCGGGGAGTAGAAAGAGAGCCGTCAGTTGAGGTATTCTGGTCCGGTGTTGTGCAGTGCTTTGTGAGCGGGGGTGAGGAGTTTGAAGGTGATTCCGTTGTTGACTGGGAGCCAGTGCAGGTATCTCAGATGGCCTGTGATGTGGCAGTGGCCGGGGATGTCCAGGATGAGACGAGCGGAGGCGTTCTGGATGCATTGCAGCCTCTTCTGGAGTTTGGCAGTGGTTCCTGCGTAGAGGGCATTGCCGTAGTCCAGTTTGCTGCTTACGAGGGCTTGGGTGACTGTTCTTCTGGTTTCGGTGGGGATCCATTTGTAGATCTTTGGGAGCATGCGGAGGGTGTTGAAGCAGGAGGAGGAGATGGCGTTGACTTGCTGGGTCATGGATAATGAGGAGTCCAAGATGAATCCTAGGTTGCGTGCGTGGTCGGTGGGAGTCGGAGCGGCTCCGGGAGAGGGAGGCCACCAGGAGTCATCCCATGCGGAGGGGGTGGAGCCGAAGATGAGGACTTCCGTATTGTCCGAATTGAGTTTGAGGCAGATGTTCTCATCCATTCAGCGATGGCCTTCATTCCTTCGTGGAGTTTGGTCTTGGCGGAGTCCTTGTTGAGGGAGAGGATCAGCTGGGTGTTATCGGTGTATGAGATGAAGTTAAGGTTGTGAGATCGGGCGACGTTAGCCAGGTCTTTCTGTCAGTGCGTCTGTTGGAGGGATTCTTGATCAGGGCAAGGTTATTGGCACAGGTGTCGATCCATTGTCTCAAGTTGCGGGCAGCTGCATCAGTGTCGGTGGTGTCGATGGTTGAGTTCTGGGAGTGGATCGCAATAAGTTGGTCTTCTGTGACCTTGTTCCAACTGCGGTGGGGGATCCGTTGTGGGTGGTGGTGTATTGTGGGTTTCTTGAAGGGGAAAATAGGGTCGAGTGTGTGTCCTGCGGAGTGGGTCGGAGTCATGACGAGATGTTTGAGGCAAGGTTGGAGAGGTTGTCGAGAAGGGTGGTGGTGTTGTTGGCGTTGTTGTTCTTGAGGTGGAAGTTTAAGTCCCCGAGGAGTATGTAGTAAGTGGATGCGAGAGCGTGCGTGCTGATGACGTAGATGATGGAGTCTCTGTACTGCTATCAGGGGGTGGGGGCCTGTAGACGAGGGTCCCTCGGAGAGTGGTGTTTGGGTCAGTGTGGATCTGGAAGTGCAGGTGTTCGGCGGTGCTGAGGGTGTCTTCAGTGCTGGTCGTGATCCTGAGGGTGTTCTTGTGGATGATGGTGATGCCTCCTCCTGGTTTGTTGGAACGGTCCCTGCGGGTGATCTTGTAGCCATCCAGGATGGCTATGGTGATGTCAGGCTCTGAGGAGGGTTTCATCCAGGAGTCAGTCAGGAAGGCGACGTTTGGGGAGGCTGAGTCGAGTAGATTCCATAGCTCTACTGCATGCTTGTGGTCGGAGTGGGTGTTGAGGATACATCAAAATCCAGCTGTGATAATATTACAGATTCCATGTGATGCTGAGTGGTTCACTGTTATCGATTTGTCACAAGCATTCTTTTCTGTGCCTCTTCATGAGGATAGCCAATTTCTCTTTTGTTTCAAATTCCTGGATCGAGTTTATTGCTGGTGCAGAATTCCTAAAGGGTTTTCAGAGTCACCCTCCATATTCAATCAGATCCTGAAAAAGAATTTGGAGTCGTCGGAATTGCCTTTCCAATCGACCTTGGTGCAGTACATTGATGACGTGCTGATTGCGTCCAAGATAAGGGACGAGTGCAAGTATGATACAGTTGCCCTGTTGAACCATTTAGGAAAAAATGGTCACAAAGTGTCTCCGCTTAAATTGCAGTACTGTCAGGAAGTAGTGAAATATTTGGGTCATCAGACTGAAAAGAGTTCAAGAAAAATATCCAGAGAAAGGATTACAACCATATTGCAGATAAATGCCCCGACTACACAAAGAGATGTCAGGATGTTTTTGGGAATGGTAGGCTATTGTCGCCAATGGATTCCAAAATTTTCAGTCATTTCAAGAGTATTGCCGAAGCTGACTCATAAAGAAGTCACTGATCCCATAGTGTTAGACCAGGATGAAATGAAAGTGTCACTGAATTGAGAGAGAGTTTGTGCAGGGCTCCAGCGTTGGGTATGGCTGATTACACAAAACCTTTCACATTGTTTTGTCATGAGTGTGATGCATTATTTTTGTCCGTCTTGACACAGGTCCATGGAGGCATAAACCTCCCAGTAGCATATTTTTCAGCTACTTTGGACCCAGTTGCAGCAGCCTTACTGAGGTGTTTGCATGCAATTGCTGCAGTTGGTCAAGGCCTTACACAGTGTGAGGGCATTGTGATGGGACATCCCCTGACTGTAATGGTCCCTCACTCTATTGAGATTCTACTGACAAGGGCGAAAACCCAATATTTGACTGGTGCAAGGTTGACTAGATATGAAACGAGTAATCTAGGCTCACCAAATGTGTCATTAAGAAGATGTACAGGGCTGAACTCAGCAACTTTACTTCTGAGGGAAAATGCTGAAATTGAAAAGGAGGAAGATGTTGAGCATGATTATCTTGAAGTAACTGACTTGTGCACAAAACCGAGACCTGACATTAGGGATACCCGATTGGAAGAAAATGACCAAATTATCTTTGTCAATGGTTCTTTTCTGAGAGACAATACAGGGACACTGAGAGCAGGATATGCTGTGTGCACAATTTCAGGTACCCTGGAACCTTCTTGGCTTCGAGGTGTGTATTCTGCCCAAGTAGCAGAAATGGTAGCCCTCACTAGAGCGTGCCATGTTTCTGCTCAGCTAAAACTTACAATCTATATGGATAGCCGGTATAGATTTGGAATCGTACATGATTTTGATCAGTTGTGGTCACTGAGAGGTTTCCTGACCTCTTCGGGTTCACCAGTGAGAAATGGTGAGAGGATTAAAGCATTGTTACATGCGATTCAAATGCCTGAAGAGATTGCCGTGGTGAAATGCAGTGCACATCTGAAGTCGTAGGACTATGTGTCATTGGGAAATGGATATGCAGATCAAGTCGCAAGGTTTTGCGCATTGAACTGTATATCGTTCAAAGACAAGTGGAATTGTTACCTGAAGAAGATGAAACGGGTACAAGCTATGCATTGAAAATAATTGACACTTTGGAAGAATTAAAAGCATTGCAGAATAATGTTGACAGGGAGGAGAAATGTTCATGGAGTAAAATGAAATGTGTGCAAAGACAAGATGAATTGTGGGTTTCTGAGGAGGGTCATTTGGTTTTGCCAAATAGCCTGTTGTCTCAAATGGCAAGGTACTATCATGGTCAAGCACATATTGGGAGAGATGCAATGATTTGTTTGTTCAAACATGATTGGTTTAACCCAAAGTTTAGACAAGTTGCTGAAGCAGTTTGCCATCGATGTGTCATTTGCCAACATTTAAATGCAGGGAAAGGGACAGCGGTTAATTTGAGCCACATTGGAAGAGCGGGAGGTCCATTCAGAAGAATGCAAATGGATTTTATTGAAATGTCTGTGTGTGGAGGTTTGAAATATGTGTTGGTGATTGTTTGCATCTTTAGTCACTGGATTGAAGCGTACCCTACGTGAAGAAATAATAGTCTCACAGTAGAGAAACTACTGCTTAGGGAACTGATACCGCGTTTCGGGTTTCTGATCTCTTTAGAATCAGATTGGGGAAGTCACTTCAACAATGAAGTAATTAAATTACTGTGTGCAGCATTGATCATTGAGCAGAAGTTGCATTGTAGTTACCGCCCTGAAGCATCAGGACTAGTGGAACAGATGAATGATACATTGAAGTCAAGAGCTGCAAAGATGTGTGCGCCACAAATTTGAAATGGCCTGACGCATTGCTTTTAGGGTTGATGTCAATGAGAAACACACCTGACAGGAAGACAGGATTGTCGCTGCATGAGATCCTCATGGGCAGAGCAATGAGGTTGCCAGCGGTGTCTGCAAATGCGCTTGTCAACATTACAGATGATATGGTTTTGAATTACTGCAAAGGTCTGGCTGTTGTGGTTTGCTCTTTCTCTCAGCAGGTGGAAGCCACCACACTGCCGCCGATCCATGACCCAGGGCACAACCTGAGAGCTCGGGACTGGGTTGTCATCCGAAAGCACATGAGAAAGATGTGTTTGGAGCCTCGTTGGAAGGGACCATACCAGGTAGTTTTGACAACTACCACAGCTGTGAAGTGTGGTGGAATTCCGAACTGCATTAATGCAAGTAATACGAAGAAAGTGGCATGCCCACTGGATCATGAAGAAGTGTTGTTGAGAGTACCAACAACAGTGGGACGAGTCTCAGTGCCGGAAGGAGAACAAAGGGGAACTGAGACTGGTTCTGAGCTCGTTGACCACGGTTCAGTCACTCCTGTGAGAGACAAGGGAGGAGACCTCCAGGAGGGTGACAGAGAACCTACCTCAACTGAGGCAGCAGGAGAGCATAGTCAGAGGAGGGCTTTCCCATAAGCAGACCATCTTGAGAGACAAACAGAGCAATTGCCAGACCCAGAAGGGGAAGGAGTTGAGGTGTATCAAAGTCAATGTGATCTGACTCCTCCTGAACTGGTTGCAGGTCATTCAAGATAAAACACCACAGAACAAGGAGAACGTTCAAGTTCGACTCTGAAGAGAACACTGACAAAGGGTCCACTGAAAGGAGGTAAGTGGCTGGAGTCACAAGTAGAGAAAGGGAAAGAGGTAGTCGTTGAACCAACAATTGAAGAAGAAATAGATACCACAAGGAGAGAAGATCTAAGTGAAGGAGAGCTGAATGGTGATCAAAAACTGAAAAGAAAGAGAATAGCAAGTAGAAGATACGCAGGTCCTGAATGGGCGTATCCAACTATGAACAAATGGCAGCAAGAGTTTATGTCTTTTTGTTTCGATAGAGTCAGTATTTTGGCACATGAGGGAAGCTAATGAGCTGAACTGTTGAAACAATCTGAGAGAAACTTTGAGAAAGAAACTGTTGAAGTAACCGGAAGAGACATTTATAACCTGATTTGACTTTTTGAAACTTGATTTTGACAAAGCTGCTAACCGATTTTGACAAGGGATCCTGGAAGTGAAACTAAATTGCTGAAAAAAGAGTTGTCTATTTTTTATGCAAATTTTTCTAAATTTCTTCTGCCTTCTGATTATTTTCAGATCATGAGTAACATTAGTCAACAAGGTAGAGATGCTAGGTGCTGTAAATATATGAGCATTGGTTTGAGGATTATGTGTGGGATATTGTTTGTGGTGTTGATTGTGGGTATGTCTGTTCTTGATAAGAGAAAAGCCAACCATACTTCTGCTTTTGAGACAACTACTGCACTAACGGCACTAGAGAAGTTTAGGTTTGATGAGACGTATTTACATGAGGATACTAATGCGCAGGGAGAACTCTCTTCTAATGTTTTCAATCACTTATTGAGTGAGTATGTTGAGACAATGGATGCGAAGAATTGCTTTGTGTGTATGCAGATTCCTTCATCAGTCGAGGAAGGAGTAACCTATCATAGTTTACCTTTAATCTATGGGATAAATTGTAGTCTGTTACTAACAAGATTTTATATAAACAGGATTACATTCAGTACTTTTACTCAAACTATGATGTTGTGTTTTTGTTTGTTCCTATAATTAGGTATTGGAGTAGAGTAGCTAAGGATAATGACATAGTAATAGTTAGAGGTTTCTTTGAACCTATGCTGATGTTTGGCACAGTTTATGCACATAGAAATAATTTGACATGCTTGCTTACACCTTTAGAGAAAAGCTTCTTAGATCATACAGATGACAGGAGAAAAACATCAAAAGAGAAATTAGAAAAAGGCTTAGAGAAAAGGACTTACAAGAATGATTATGCTAATAGTGCAATCAAAACGAGAGGGAAATTACCTTTAGATGCACAACACCTAGGGAAACTTTGTATATGTAGGCCTAAATCACGCACTGACACTTTATTTGTGGGAACGAGTGAATGCAGGCATGTGTTTTTGTTTCAGAGTAAATTGACGTTTATGTTGAATGAACAGGACCCTGCTTTTCCAGGGATTTACTACATCTGTGGACTTAATGCTTATTACCGTCTTCCAAGAGGATGGTATGGGACATGTTATTTGGGGATAGTTTTCCCAAAGATTTATCAAATGGAGGATTTGAAAAAGTTTCTGAAAGCGACTGAATTACATCATAAGAGACAGAGGAGGGAGTCCTCTTCTGCGATAGTGGTTGATATATTTGGAGCAGTGATTCATCAAAAGACCCCTGTTTGGCAACTCTCAATGTAAGTTTACTCAGCTAGGGAGGATACCATTTGTATAGTGTGTGTAGTAGAAGGAGTGACATGACTTCTAAGGCTCCATCACTCTTAGTTGACTCACCAGCCCAGTGTCCTCTTCTACAAAGACTCCTGTTTGGTAACTCACATGACGTGTACTCACCTGGGGGGATAATATTTGTATAGTGTTTGTGGTACAGGGGCTGACATGGCTGCATCTCCCAGGAGGCTCTGTTACTATAGCTCCAACAACCAGTCCAGTGTTATCTTCTCCAAATACTCTGTTTGTTAACTCACAAATGAAGTATACTCACCTGGGGGGTCACATTTATCAAGTGTGTGAATAAGAGGGAGTGACATGACTGCCAAGGCCAGGTGGCACTGTCTCTCTAACTCCAAACACAAGCCCAGTGGTCACATGCCAAAATACCCATGTTTGTTAACTCTCAATTGAAGTTTACTCGCATTGGAGGATACCATTTGTATAGTGGTGAGAAGTAGAGGGAATGACCGGAATGCAAAGCCCAATAGGCCCGGGTTCTCTAATTCCAGCCACAAAACCAGCGTTTACTTGCCCAAAGCAATCTATTTGTGAACTTTCAAATGAAGTTGACTCACCTAGGAGGATAACATTTGTCAAGTGTGTGTAGTATGGAGAGTGACATGACTGCAACTCTCATGAGGCACTGTTTCTATAACTCCAAACACAAGGCCAGTGGCAACTTGTCCAAATATCTTTGCTTGTTAACTCTCCATTGAAGCTTACTCACCTGGGAGTGACAAAAATACAGATCATGCTCAACTCTGAGATGTGTCTGGCTACCTAGCTCCATCTTGACCTGCTTGTCCAAGATGAAAATATTGAGGACAGGAAGATAAGCTTACCCTGGTGCAAACCAATGATCACCAAGGCCTCAAGATGCATAACCAGAATGGGATTGGCAGCAGACACATTCACACTGCACTGACCACATGATGACTGCCGTCACAAATACAACAAACTCCTGGGTCTGCTTGCATCACAATCAACTAGGCCTCAAAATGGCCAAAGACATACCTGGCAGAGCAATTGTTTTTCCTGCCCTGGTGGCAAGATGGCATTCTCAGGCCATCCTCCCAATGGCTAATGATCTGCACATTTTGACAACTGCCTCAGTCAAAACGATCTGGCATGCTCCACAAATGTCATGTCAATACAACCAATACCACAGGTACTTGCACACAATAGGATTAACTTTGTACAAGGTCTCTGCTTAATGTAACACTAAACTGTTGGAGGTATGTGTCACAATACAACCAGTAACATTGTATCTTTCACATCAACAGGTCAAGCTGCCATTGGGTACACAAAGGCCACAGAAGAGACCCCCTAGATGAAGCCAAGCCCTCAGTGAAGACAACACTCCTGGACGTCTGGACATGGAGGTGGGTTCTGGCCTATCTGGCCAGCCTGGTAAGACAACAACAGTGAGTCTCAGTGTGACCACATCAACACCTACCAGCGCAGTTGCCTCAACATCACGGATAGCTATTCACCCCCCAACCTGTGTACCAAGCACAGCGTCTACCATCTTGTGCCCCCCAGTCCTGTATCCTGAGTTTCAGTGTAACACTTCGGAGAATGAGGTTCCAGGACCCAGTGTGAGAAGGCAGCCTGTGGCAAGGGTGCAGTTCTATGAGGGTAGGGTGCGTTGGATGGATGCTGTGGGCCAGTGGGGTGAGGCCACAGGGGATGCTCCAGGACACCATCAGCCACGTCTTGGGGGTCTATCAGGAGTCCCAAGGCGTGATGGGCAAGGTCTTGACCGAACTTCGGGAAATCAAGCAGCTACAGAGGTACATGCATAGGGACATGCAAGAACAGATGGAGGTCCACAATACCAACATGGCCTCCCATTAGGGGTGATGAGGGGATATGCACACAGTCCTGAGAAGGGCTTTTCAGAACCAATCTTCCCCTTCCTTTGGCTCATCAATACCAGGCATGTCAACATTGGTGCCAGCCACTGAAAGGGAGGCCCTGTCAGAGAGAAGAACCTGCCCCAAACACCCCTGCCTCTGCAGCACCGCCCACGCAAGCAGGGGCATCTAACAAAGAATCTAGGCGGTGCAGATGTCAAGACACCCACCACTGCCAGCTAATGACCTCTTTCTAAAGAACCTCCTTTGTGTGCCACATATTCACTCTGTTGACTGACCCTCAAACACCTACCAGTTCCAATGGGAGAAGTACTCTGGACTTTAAAACTCCCAATGGGGTGACATCTACTCCAATGATTTCCTTCACCATGACTGACACCTTCACTTTACTTTTTTGTTCCTTTCTGTCCAAATTTTATTTTCTGTATCAGCATTGTAATAAGTTCACCCATCACAAACTCATTGTCTGCTTGCTTAATTTCCACATGTTGCTATGTATAGCTGTAGGACCATGTGAACCATATGATGAAGACACAAGCTACTTGTCAAGCAGGGATATGTTACAGGTACACAGTGTCAAGCTCTGGATTACAACCATTACACACAGACACATTACTACAATTGTCTAGTCACACCAAATATTTTATTCCAGTGAACAGCACATAGGCTGTCTATATGTCTGGACTTTTTGAAAGAAGAATTTGTGACTCATACAGAATCAAAGTACATATTCCAGGGTACAGCCCCCCAGACCACAGAAGGGAGGGATTTGTCTGACATTGTCCTGTAGAATAGGAATGCATTGAAGTGGATGATGTTAGCAGCTAGGGCCTTATCACACACCACACCAAAGTAATCCAACATCACATAATCCAAGAGACAGGCAAATGGCAGTACAACAGTCCCTGATCACAGGTCCATCATAATCCAATGGCCAGGCATCTGCTAGTATGACACAAACACATTTCAGTGTTGTGGCACAGGCAGTGTGGCCTGCAATGATGAAACACATCTACAGCTTCGTACAAGTCATACAAGAATAGTGTTTTGCCAATGTAAAGGGTGAATGAAATGCAGTCAATGAATACATATGTCATGCCCACATGATGACAGACATGATGCAATTGGCCCAACACAGTACACACAACAAGTCATATGTGCACTTATGGCCAGATACCCAAACACTGTGCAAGCTGCCTTAGCACAGGTCTCATGCACCCCAAATCTGTGACCTACATTACATGGAATAATCCATGTCCACTTTGTATGTCAGAACAGCATCAGATACCTGCCAATGTCACAACTCTGAAATGCCCAAATGAGGATGTCATGGTGAAGATACCCGTGCAAAGACAAAATAAAGAGTATAGGCTTGAAAACATACCTATTACACAAATCACGTAGCAAGCTATTGGAAATGTAATTACATTGCAATGAAACTGACACAAACAAAGCAACATCATCAAGGTGGGAATATGTCAAAGGCTAAATCTTCAGGGAGCCTTTGGCTGAATATTGCAGAGTATCAGCTCCCTAGTTGTTGCTAAAACACTCAACACCACACATTCTCACAACAACAGTTCATTGTCCATTCACAGTTATGACATCACATGACATACACTCATGAAAAGTAGCTGTTGATGAGATATTTCCACAAGTCAGCTCATTCCTCTTCACCACTGACATCCTCACTTGGCATTTCAGGAGTCCCACCCGGTGGCACTCAGGCTCCCCCTGGGATGCATGGGATATTCCTCCATAGGGCGATGTTGTGGAACATGCAGCATGCCACAGTGCCCTGACACTTTTCCTTGTGATGTACCAGTCCAGTCAAGACACCTAAATCTGGCCTTCATGAGCCCAAAAGCCCACTCCACTACCCCCTTGTTCTTCCATGGGCCTCATTGAAGCGGGCTTTCCGTGGCGTAGTTGGACTCCTTAGGGGCGTCAACAACCAAGGACAGTTTGGATATGCAGAGTCTCCTGTTAAGTAATGGGACATATGTGCAACAGAGTCACTCACTTCATCAGACATTGGACACACACAAAAAGGATAGATGTGACTTAAAAACCAGCCAGGGCTTCTCAGGGTATGGTTGTGACATCAGCTGGGGTATGGTGCTGTTCTGCATTATGAAGGACTCATGGGTTGAACCCGGATAACAGTCACATACGTGAAATTTAGACATCTGCCAATCAGACCATTTGCATGTTGATAGAATGGAAGTTCTTTCTCTTGTGGTTCACTTGTTCATTGGCCTGTGTTGGGACCAAGCCAAATTGTGTGCCATCAATGACCCCCCAACAGATATGGAATGTGTGCAAAACCATAAAATTCATCCTTCACATGGACTAAATCTTCACATCAGGGAAAGTGGATATAGCTGTGCTGGTGTTACAACATTGCTGAGAGGACATCCTTCAACACCAAAATGAATATAGGTTGGGACATCCCAGCAGATAGGGCCTCTGTATGTTGGAAGGACCCTGTGGCTAGGAAGTGCAATACTGACATTACATGTACAATGGGTGGTATGCTGGTTGGATAACTAATAGCTGGCATCAGATCTGGCTCCAACTGATGACATACGTCCACTACTGTTTGCCTATCAGATGATAGAGCAGTATGGTGTGTCATTCTACCATGGTCTGAAGGTGTGGCAGTGGGCAGTAGAAAGGAGGTTGTCACATCCTCCCTCTCCTTGGGTACCTATGTATGACAACACATGATTTTTAACATTAGTCAGTGTGTCCTCAGCAACATACATGATGCATGCCAATGATATTGTGTAACAAGGCATTTCTGAACGGATAGGCATGGCAACCAGCACACATCACAGTTGCAAATAACACAAGGGTCACCAGGATTTTCCACACATGTGGTCACATCTTGTATATGGACCAAACTCAAAGATGTGCAACACAATTGTTCCTCAAAATGTGCCTGGATATCCCTAACACCAAAATGACCATCGGCGGTTGTTGGACCTGGCTCTTTTTACAGGGTCATCCCTGAACTTTTTGCCTTCCTCCTCCTATTTTTTCTGACCCTTTTTGTTGATGTTAGGACTCTGGGCATTTTACCACTGCTGATCAGTGCTAAAGTACATGTGCTCTCCCTTTTGAACTTGGTATGGTTGGCTTACACCTGATTGGCACATTTAATTTACCTGTAAGTCCCTTGTACAGTTGTATCCCCATACCCAGGACCTGTAAATTAAATGCTACTAGTGGGCATGCAGCGCAGCTTGCACCACTCACAGAAGTAACTTTCAAACCTGTCTCAGGCCTGCTAGCACAGGGCCTGCGTGCACAGTTTACTGCCACATGTACCTGGCATGTAAATTAAATTGCCAGGCCTGGAACTCCCCTTATACTACATATAAGTCACCCCTAATATAGGCCCTAGCTAGCCCTGTGGGCAGGGTGTTATGTATGTAAAAGGCATGACATGTGCCTAGTTGTGCGGCCTGTCCTGATAGTGACAAACAGCCTATTTGGTTTCTCACTACTGTGGGTGCTGCCCTTCTTATAGGATTACATTAGAAATGCCCTAACATATGTCTAAGTGGTTTTGTCTGATCTATGAGGGGTGGCGTAGGCATGTTTGGTAAGGTTGTAATGGTAGTGAGAAATGCTGCTTATGGGTGTAGGTGGATTTTTAATTACCTTAATAGAAAAGCCACTTTTGGAAAGTGAGCATTTCTCTGTGCTTATGACTCTGGTGTTTTGCAACTTGACTCCAATCCACGTCTGGGGCAGAGTGACAGCTGGGCTTTGTGCATACTTTTCAGACAACCTGTACATAGGGAGGATGGAGGTGTCACAGAGGTGCATCTGCATATTGAATGACATTCCCGGGCTGAGAGAGGCAGAGGCAGGGCCTGCATTTGTAAAGGCTGTGCCCTTGCCTCACACAAGGGGCTTATTTACCCCCACTGATATCTGGAGCCTGTGCTGCAGGAGAGAGGGGAAACCACTAGAACCAATGAGGACTGGTTGGATTCCCTTCTCCCCCTTTTGTGGAGACTGCGCAAAATGAGTATAAGTACATAGGGCTTTCCCCTCAATGGGTAGAGCACTTTTGGAACTGGGACTGAACCTCTGCTAGAGGGACTGCTGGACTTCACAAAGGACTCATCTGGACTTCTCTTCTTTTGTTTACCTGCTATTTAGTGGTTGCCGGGTGGCCTAAAGTACTCATCTGGATGGCTTTCTGTATGTTGCCTTGCTGCCAGCCTTTACCCTGACTCTGGACTGCCAAGGTTCTGAAGGGAGTTAGAAAGAACCGCCACTTGTGTGCTAGCCTGTCTGCCCCTCTGTGTTCCCTCCAGTGCCTCCCAAGGAGCCCAGCGCATGCAGGGCACTGCATCCCACTCTTTGTCCCCTTTTACAAAACTAGCACGAGAAGAGCGCTTTTGATATTAATTCCTGCTGATCTGGAACTGAGGAAAAGCCCTGTGGGTGAGCGCTTTTGACATTAATCCCTGCAGTCCTGGGGATGAGAAAGCAACCCTTTCCCCAGTGGAAGAGCGCTTTTTCACATTAATCCCTGCCGACTTGTGTGTGAGGAAGTGTCCATGTCCCCGTGGATGAGGCTCCCCCATCTCAGGAAGGGTCGCAAGGAGCCCCATTGTGAAAGGGCAGACAAGCACTTTGTATCATCCCCACGGGATACAGGGGGGCACTGACTTCTGTGGATTCTCACCACCACGACCCTGGCAGAGCACACAGAGCCGTGGGCTTGCGGACACAGCTATCCGAAGCTGTCCCGGGGCCATTGCACTCCGGGGACAGAGGAGGTGGCAGCAAGGGAGCACCTGGTGGGCTCCAGGCATGCTGCTCCAGGAAGGCAGTGCTTGGGGACAGGTAGCAGTCAGGTTTCCACCCACACCACATGACAAAGTGCTGTTGGCTACTTGATGTACTGTCAAGCATGAAAGTGATGGGAATGGAGTGTCATGTAGATTCTGTCAGCTGAGCCTGTAGAGACTAGGGCCTGTCACATGTATCTCCTAGTATGGGACGTAGTCTAGGCTGTGGGAGAATCACTGTGGCTTTGCAACTGTGGCACTGTGCCCACTCCTTGAACACTAACAGATCCATTCATGTGGCCCATATGAGGTTCTGGTGGCAAAACCTGCCCTGAAAGCCTCCTTCTTTTGACTACATTATGAGTGGGTTTAGCATCATTGTCAATGTGTGTCTTATACTCATGACATGTCCCTTACTCTCACAGCTCTGTTGTCACCTTCCCACAGGTCCTAATTGTCCTGTACAGGAATATTGCATAAATGACAATCTTACAGTGCAGACAGTGTGTTTATTCGTGGGAGGCCATGATGTGTGACTCAGTACAGGTACATAACACAGAACCCCGCCCCCTGAAGTGGCATGAGTCTGCATTTGTTGGGCCACATGTCCACTCATGGACAAGGAAGACACTTTCTGTACCCACCATTCCAGCCCCTTTATTGTTACTCATGTTTAATGTTGGAGTTTGTACTCTGGCAGTAGCCTTTAGGAACTGCATGCAGTGAGTCGTTATCACAGAGTGTGAATGTGTTGGTCCATTCACGCCTAAGGAGTTTACCCTTCAGAAGCCACATAGGTAGCATGGGCTACTTGATGTCATTAAGCTTGCTTAGTCATTGTAGGCCCTGAGCAGGATAGTGGGTTAGTCTGCAGATGGAAATATACATGTCTGTAGTCATGTCCCTGTACCTATTGGCTTGTGTGTTTCCCACTTGGGGAGTATTGACAAATAGAAACGTTCTAGCTTGATGTTACTGGCATGTATGTGACTCAACCATTTGTGGTGAAACCTGTGTTTATAATCTCTTGATTTGTCTTTTGCATCCATGCAGGTCAACACCCATCAAAAGAAGGAACTATGGCAAGCCATCGCCAAGAAGGTGCTGACCCTGGGGGTCCACAGCAGATGGAGCACCCACTGCAGGGAAAGGTGGGAGGACCTGAGACGTTGGACCTGGAAAATCGCAAAGGTCCAGCTTGGGCTGTCCTCCCAATGTGGGGGCGGGGTGCACATCAGACCAAGACCCCCCCCCCCCCCCCCCCCCCATGGTCCAAATTCTGGCAGTGGCCTACCCAGACTTTGATGGGCATTTGAGGACAGCACAGCAGCCAGAAGGGGGTGAGTACAGGGCATATTCCTGCCTGTCAAATTGCCAAGTGAATATGTTAGGTTCTGACAGCTCCCCTGACAATTAGAGATGAGACATGTGTGAAACAGTAGATTAGTGATTGTTTCTGTAGACATGCCATGTGTTGTATATGCCTTGCCCACTGGCTTAGGGACCTAGGACACAACTGTGTACAATCCACAAACCACTTGCTCTCCAGAGGATGAGATATGGTTGTGTAGAGTGCTTAATCAAGTATTGTTTGTTGTTGTGGTGTGTGTAAATTCCATGGAACAGACCACTACTCTTCAATGGTACAGGCAAAAGGTAAGGAAGTGATGGATCACTGTCCTCATCCATGTGTCTGGGTAAATGAGTATATTGGCACCTCCCACCCAGAGGCTAGTTTTCTTTAGCACATGATGGGTGCTGGTGCCTCACTGTGGTCTGTAATGTGAAGATGGCCATCATACATGTGACAGACCATACATTGTACTTAGAGTGCAGCTTTAGATCTATACTTTCCCTTGGTAAGTAGGGAATGTCCACTGACATGATTTATGTGCCATCAATGTTGCCAACATTCCATGTGCCTACATATCAGCATGTGTCCCTTTTTCATTAGCAAAACATTTTAACCTCCTATTTTATGCATGATCTACCTGTGTTGATGGGATGATGTCTGTATTCCCTCACATATATATGCATGGCAACCTGTGTGTGCAATAAGCCATTTACACAGGTGTCACCATTGTTTATTGGCTGACACATTCCCTCATGTGTCATAGCACGTCATTTGGCATGTACAACTTCAGTAGCAATGAGGGACATGACAGGTAGGCCTAGCGGTTTGAGTCACAATGTGTATTTGTATGCCATTGATGTGGCAGCATGTAGTAAAGCGCACTGCACATGTGCAATGGGTAAGTTTTGTAACCTGACTGTTGGTATGCATCGTGGGGTGGCTCGCAGTTATGTTGAGATCACATATTTTTGGGTACAAGCATTTTTCCACAGACAGACATCTGGGTCTGCATGACCTTAACAAAGACAATTATGTATCTTCCAATTGGTCAACATGCTGAGGGCCTTCAACAAATACTTGCAAATCTCTGGGCCCCTCCAACATCCAAAGGACTAATGGCATCTACTGATGCATTCAGAGTGTGTCATTGTAAGGGGTGCCAGACATTAGTGGTGATTACCCTAGGACTTGCTGATTCACTTTGTTGTGGATTTTGGGGGCATCTTTCCGTGACATGTTGCACATGATGTCTGCAGTGTTCATTTCCATGCCATATGTGTGGCCTATCTGAGCAACTTCAATACTACCTCCATGACTCTACTGGGACAAATATCACTTGGTGAAGTGTGCATTATGGAACTGCTTCCAATGTGACATGAGTATTTTCATGGCACCTACTCCAGGCTATTGTACTTTTGTCAGCAACATTGCAGGATTTTGGAGCATCATTTCTTATTGTTGGGCCATTGTGTATGTGACAAATAAATGTGTGCATGACCTTGTGTGGGATCTTTGGGAATGCAGTTGGTGTTGGCCTACTATTGTATGGATGTGAAGGTAACTGAGGTATGCTCCATGGGGAAAAGCTTTGAGGGTGATGAGGTCTCCTACTAGTTCAATGGTTACTGTGATTGCACAACTTCAGCCAAGCAATTATAGTTGTCTGAGATCCTGATTTTCTTGTAGGCAACTGTTGACAGTTCAGATGGCATGTATGCATATGGTATGGCCCATGAGTGGACTACTTAGGTGGCATTTGTTGCTGTGGCCTACTTGACATCATGATAATGTTTGCTAATCACAACTGTTGTACAAGTGTGATCATGGACATGTGATGACCTTATTTCTCTTTGTATTGGCAGCATCAGCACGGGGAAGTGAAGGAGATAGGGCACAGCGGAGTAGGGACACATCTGGCCATTGGACCTCAGGTCAAGACATCACACACACAGAGGGACCCAGTGGCCTGGAGGGTGAGGGGAGCATCATCATCGGAACCTTCCTTCAGTGGACACTCCCTAGTGGTAGTGGATCCATTGTGGTGTGCCTCTTTACCATTTTTGTCCACCACCCCCTTTCTCTCACTGCCCTCCCTGTTACCCACCACCCGCTTGGCCATGCCCACTCACCCAATAGGGTGGGTGTCTCCTTTGCCGCAGGCACCTCCGCCCCAGCTCCTGCTACCCCTGCTGCCCTCAGTAAGTAGCCTATTGATCTCTTGAGAAGTTCTCTGTGGGTCAGACAGCCATTGTGAATGCCATCCAGGGCTTGGCAACCCAATTCCAGCAGACTAATGCATTCCTGGAAGGTATTCATGGCGCAATGTCTGGACTACAGAGATCTTTTCAGGCTCTGGCCTCCACACTGATGGCAGCCAGTCACCCCCCACCTTCCGTCCCCCCTCCACTGCACTCTTCCCAATCCAAATCTCCCATCCCCCTACCTACCCAAAGCACACAGACCGATCCGCACGCACCCACATCAACACACAACAGCAGCACACATAGACACAAGCACCACAAAACACACCAGCACACAAGCAAACAACAGGCTTCTACAGAAATAACATTGGTCACCATTTCCCCAGACACCCCTACCACCCCCACTGTAACACACACGACATCAAGCATACTCACAGGCACCACCACAGCAGTCAGTGTCACACCCAGCATACACACGGACACCACCCAAAAAGACACATAGGTCCTCATTATGAACATGGCGGTCTGGACTGCCACGCTGGCGGTGGCGGTCATTACTGCCAACGGCATGGTGGCCCAGACCGCCATATTCTGAACATAGTAGTAAACTGGCTGCAAAGCAGCCAGTTCACTACCACCCACCGTCAGGCCACAGTCCACTGCCAGGCCGACTGTGAGCACATTCGACCCGGCGGTGGAGGCAGGACAGGCGGTGGGATTACGATTCACCAGGGATTCCCTGGTGAATTACTCCGCTAGGTAATCCCTGGTGGAAAGCATACGGTTGACAGGAATAATCATTCCTGTCACCTGAATGTGACATGCCTGGCCCCTCCCACCTTTCCGCTATCCGTACCCACCCCCCCAAGCCCCTAGAACAGCCCCCATCCCACACACCGAGCCCCAAAAAACGCCCCCCTACCCTTCACCCCCAAAACCCCATGCAGGTCCCACCACCCCGACCCTCACCATCCCCCACCCCCACCCCTACATACAGGTCCCCCCAAACTCCAACCCCCCACATCCACATTCACCCATTCACAGACATGCACACATGCATACATGCACTCAGATACACATCCCCTATCGGTCTTTTGTTGACCACTGGCACGGTTGGCAGTGGGGCATCCCGCCATGTACGTAATGTGGGCCATAGACATCCACCACACCCACCATACCGAAATGCAACACCCAGACACACAGAAATCCATCACATCAAACATACCTGCAGACTCTACACCAACAGACACAAATGCATCCACCACTCCATCCCCCAGCACTTCCACCTCCCAGCCCCCAAGACACACAAACGCACACACTCATCCATGCAACAGACACCACCCAAACATAAGCATACCTCCCACATGCATGCACCTACGACATCCACACTGACAAAGCAGAAAACCACTCTCTTGACCTCCAAATCCCCACCCCTTTCTGCTGACCATCCCCATGTATCTAAGAAACCTTTGTTTGACCTTGACCTTTCCCCTGTCCCTTCCACCCTTTCCCAAACCCAAGACTCCCTAACCCACCTCTCAACCCCTCCCTTCTACCTCTAAGTCCTCTGATGTCATACCAGCCCCCCGCAAGCGCCCAGACCGTTCCCCCAAGATGAGGCCCACTCCTCCAAATAATAAGAACCCCCCAAACCCAAACCCCTCCCTCCCAAATTCATTCCCCCAACCCCCGAGATTATCCCAGAGGTGCCTGCCTGCCCACTTGATGCCCCTTCCTGTGCCGGTTTCCTGGCACTTAGGAGTCAAGTAACTGCACAATGATGTGCCTGGGCAGCAACATATGGACTGGCCAATGGCCTTGGACTTTACAAATTTCAAATTTAATAAACCCAAACAATTGTCTTTTTTTGCATATACATTTGCCCTGCAATTCCTTTTCTACCTTTATGTTGTGCCTGAGTGACTTGTATTGTCTGCCTACAGTTGTGTGTGTTTCAGCCTGCTTGCTGCTCCATTTGCTGTTGTTTGCAGTATCTGATGTTGTGGGCATTGCTGGTGTCCCCCAAGACATGGGTATATGTTGACTGTATGGAAATGTGGGTGTAAATGCAATGGTGGTTTCATGGCATTGTGTACTGTTTGGTATGGTAAGTATTTTATCTTGTGTTGTCCAATGTGAGCATGTATGGTGTTAGACTTGTCCCCCTGATATGGCTTATGGAGTAAAATGTGTGGCAGCTTGAGTTATGTTTGTGCAGACATGAAGTGTGTTCAGTTGTGCTACCTTTGTTTGCATTTGACTGTGCATGTGTCCATTTAGCTGCGTGTAACTTGCAGCTAGTTCATGTAGATGTATGTCCCATGCCGTTGGAGGTGTATGTGCTTTGTTGACTTGCACTTCCACATTGTGCAGGTAGCATGTGATTTGGGTCTAGTATTGTTTGTCCCTGAGATACATGTAAGGCCTGCGCAAATGTTGTTTAAGAGGCATGTGCAAAGTAATATGTGTCTCAGTGCAATCTTCTTCCCTGGATGCTCCTGATTCCCACATCTCTATTGTGCACATATTGTATGCATAGTGATCTTTATATATTTGTCTCTCTGTGCATTGTGCATATAATTGTCCTTCTATTGTGATGCAATGTGGGTGATGTGTGTGTCCACTGCAAGGCTGTTTACTAGGAGTGGTATTTGTGTTCCATGCCACATCAATACATATGTGTGTTGAATTTCACAACAGTCCATGGCATGTGAGGAATGTGAGTGAGTTGTATTTGTAGATGTAATGTTGCTGTGTTGTTGGTGTTGTTTGAGACAATGTTGTGTACAGTTCACTGTCCCTGTGCCTGAGGTGATAAGATGTGTATTTATGTGTAGTGTTGCTGTGCAGTGTGAGCGACCTGCCCAAAGGGGCCGTTTTGTGACTGTGCATGTGTCCTTCTTTGTGTATGTTTCTGACTCAGGACACAATGACAAGTGTACTTGGTGCCCGTAGCGTAACCCCCATATGATTTGGTTGACGGCACAACTAACAATTGTTCAGTGTAATCACACAGGTAGGTGTGTGTACTTATGGTCGGTTGTGCCCATGGCAGCATGGATTTTGTGCTTTATCGATGATCAACAACAGCAACAGGATGCGCGTGATGGGCTCCATGGTGGCACCAGACATGTGAGGCTGCCTGCAGGTGAGTGTCTTCCTTTATAGTCCTTGGCCACGGTCACATTGGCGGTGTGCAACCTCAAATGTTTCCAGCTGCAACACTGTCTCCAGTGGCCTGTTTGTGCTGCCTGGAGGTGCCGGTGGTACCCCAGCAGTCATTGCTTCGGAGGCCCGCATGACTCTTAATACAGCGGTCCAATCGCCAACCCAACGGCAGTCGGTCCACCAACCATGGTGGTCCATGGACTGCCAAACTCATAATGAGGCGCTAAGTCTGAAACACTGGCTTTTATAGATGGCCCGAACTAGGTGCAAGGAAACACATGGGGAAAACAGAGGAACTTGTTAGTTATCATTGTAATTGCACATGTTTCTCAACTGTCTTTTTCCCAGTATGAGGATCAATAAAAGGACCAGCAGTCGTCAACAGTTGACATGTGCTTCCTGGATTACCACAGTCTCATAATGTGATGGGCATAGTACTGTTGGCGTAACGGTGTGGGTTTTGATACTGCCAGTTTATTGGTCCAATGACAGCAAGTGCTGCGTAGAAAGACAAACTTTAAGTGCATGTTCGAACAAGCTCCGGAGGCACCAAAACATGGGCTGCGCACAATGCAAAACCACTCTGAATGACAGAGACCAGTCACACTCCAATTGCTCCAGGAGTGTTGCTCCGAAGTACTGCATCATGCATTCACGACAGAGCTGCGCTGGTGGGAGCGCTTTCATTCCTCCTTGTTCTGGCGGGACAGCCATTGCGCAGAAAAAGTAGCAATAGCAAAATGCCACCTATTATATCCAAAGTTATTGGAAATCCCCAAATAATACTGGAGAATATTGAGAGGATGGCTGATGGTATTAAACCGAATATAGAGGAGAAGGTGTGAACGAAACCAGGACGCATGAAATATTCCTCCCACGAGATCACCACAGTGTCTCGGAAAGTTTGTACTTAAAAGGGACTGCTGATGACCTTGTCACCTGAAGTGTGTAGGTCTCACGTGCAAATGTGAGCGCCACATGTTTTTGGAACAATAAAGCCTTGAGTCTGCTCAACTTGTCAAAATTCCCATTAGAAGTAGCAATATGGGGCCAAATGTCAGCTACCTCTCTTTGTTTTGTGGGAGGACAAAGTACGTTCCCGCAGCATGTAACAATCTTAGAGACAGAAACAACATAAACTATTCCGGCTCGCATCCCACAACAGTTTTCACTATTGAGGAGAACATAGCTGCCATTTGAAAGCACCTGGAACGCAGGTCTAATCAAGGAGACTGGAACTCCCTTCAGATAACAAGCCAAGTTTGCTGCCAAAGGGTTACACGCCTCGTGCAAGGACAGCTGTTTACAATCCATTGAATGGCTGACAGAAGTCTCATATTCACTACTGCTAAGAAAGACCGCTTTCATGCCACTGAGACATTTGTACGAGAAGGGCAGCTCCCACACCTCATGGGCATAACTATCTCCCAGCCTTTAATATCTGCCTACTGGAATGTGTTTTAAACAGGACGTGAATTGGAGTGTTGAAATAGGCAGATTAATGACCCCGTGTATTAACCACTCAGGAGATGGTATTTCAACCACAGTAAAAGGCAACTTTTCTAACTTCTCGATATTGAACATGTATATGTCGCTTCTTTCTTAGCCATTAGTTGTTGTTGTAGCATTAAATTAAATGTAGAAAATATGTCCCTTGCGCTAACGTGTTGCCAGGGAACACAACCTGCCTTCAGTGTTTGAAGTGTCCAACCCAACTGCATGATGGACCTTAGTTGACTCTGTCCATGGTTTAAAGAAGACATGTTACTTTGCATTATGTCTATTGCAGAAGAAACGATGTTGGTTAAGGTGTATATCTGGTCAGACAGGGTATTAATCCCATTATCTACAACAGCTAATGCCTTAGGTAAGTTTTCCTGGTCTATTTGCCTTAACCGGGCAGCAGCTTCTTGTTGGGAAAGCTTCCAAATTTCATTATAGACTGCATACAAGAAGTGCTTTCTGCATTGTTTTCTGGCGCCTAACATGAAATCTTGTAAGTCAGAGTTATTAGACAGGAGACTGAGATGTTCTCTAGCAGCATCTAGTGGGGAACTCTTTAACCACTGCTGGCATAGTTCCCCTACACTGTATGTTGTTACTATACCCACATGTTCGGATGACACATAGCAAGGGTCTGACCTACTAGTTCTAAAAGCCCCCGTGGAGTTTATAAAACGTTTATGACACCCATTGGTGTCTATTGGCCACCATAACCACCCGCCAGTACTTGACAGTGAAGCATTAAGTGGGCCATTCTGGACCCATTCATCGAGCTGATCTTCAGTTGCATTTATATATTTTTGCCATTTGTAACATTTTGCAGGGGCAGGAATACTGGGTGCATTCAATTCCTTAATTTTTGCTAAGCCTAGACAACTAGTCTATTGTACACTTTAATTTAAAAATATCATTTGAACAGGTATCAAGCATGCTCTAAACAAAGCTTCCTTCCCCCTTATTTGCCAATTTCGTGTTCCCCACACACTTTTTAAGTCAATCGACTTCAGCCAATATTCATAGCCATCTATAGCTCACCGGTAAACAAAGAAATCCGAATAACTACATTTCGTATCTGTCAATAATATATGTACATTTTCCATTTATAGCAATTTAAAATAATATGACTCTGCACTTTTAACATTGTGCCCAGAAAAATATGGTGGAGTAGGACAATGTTTCCATTGTGTGTAATTAAAAACAGTCTTTGGGGTACTTACTCTGTGAATGAAATGGTGCCAATAATAATTATAGCAAAACATATCACTATAATTATCTTTAGATTGATACACATCTTCACTTTCAAATACAGTATAATACTGCAATTCAGTCATCTGTTTTCACATCCCAGCCATCAGAAACAACTCTGGGTATTATTACATCGTTCATTGAAAGTTTGAACACATATGTTATTTGAATGACCTCTGTCGGGCCATATATATAAAATGTTACTTTATCCCAAACAATCCCATCAGGAATTGGTATAGCGTAAATTTTCACAAAAGACAAGTCTCTGCGGACCTTGTGAGAAGAAAAATAGGGTTTTAGGACCTCATCCACCAGTTCAACTGTTAAACTTTCAGGATGAAAATGACCATTTATTAATAAAAAAAATGTTACGACAAAACCAATCCAAAGGAGGCAAGCTAATACAGTCAGGGAAAGCCATAGATAGTTCCATGGGAAAATAAAGTAATTTGTTTTAAGCCAGTTTATCAGTTTACGTGTTTTAGACAGTTCAGCTGTAGAAGAGGCGAATGAGTCCAAGAAGGTGTCGTTGACGTCGGCGAAGTATCCAGAAGCAGTTTGTGCAAAAGCTGGAGCTGTATTTGTAGGAAGAGAACTGGTAGGGGTCTATCTGTCATCTGTGTCAAATCGATTAGTGATTTCTGTACTGTTTATGGTAACCAATGTTAGTGGAACCAAAGCAAGATCATTTTCCACGCTCCCCAAGCTCGGAGAGGTGTCAGCGTTGCTGCTCACAACTTGTAGAGGGACTTCTTGACCAGTAGTAAGAGGGATTCAGGAACTACTGGTTGTTCCTCTTGGTCTGCTGTGCAGGATCGGCCACATGGTGTAACTTGACATTGTCGATAGATACAAAATGATTTTCTTTAGCACTAGCCAACGGTGGTAGAATGACAGTTCTGGTACTGTGTATTCCCAAGTCTGGGTCCAGTGCACAATAAGAAGGACCAAACTCCTTTTTCACAGCAACCTTTTCACGTACTGGATCCCCAACCTTAGGAATCCAGCCGGTGGGTGTTATTTGTACATCCTTAATTCCTGTGGAGGCAGCATTGGCAGAAGCGTTGTCGTCACGGAAAGGTTGTAAATCCTATAAGACAGTGACACATTCATTTATGTCAAAGGGTGTTTCTGCCGCCTCCACGCCAGGACCATCAAGATCTGGAACATACATTTGATTTCCGACCTTCTAGGCAAATTGTTGAGTGCTCTCTGGACACCATACAGGTGGTTAAGCCAACTACGACCCGTACCTAAGCTCTGGCTTTTAAGGACTGCTTTAAATCACGGTTTGGTCGCTCCACAACACTATTTCCTTCTGGATGAAATGGAGGCGAGTAATGGAATTGGACCCCTAATGAAGCCATAGTGTCCCTGAATGCCCTTGAGGCGAAAGCAGGGCCCTGGTTCGAGTGGAAAGCCGCGACTGCATATGTACTGATAAAGACTCGCAAATCTTTAATTACAGTCCGAGAGCTAGCCAAGCGTTATGGCCATACTCATAGAAATCTGGAGCAAGAGTCAACAACGACTAAAATTTATTTGTATGCACTATCCGGTGTTAGGGGACCACAATGGTCCAAATACACACATTGTAATGGTTAACTGGAAATTAGGAGGGGTGTCTGCGGTTGGTGTTTGACGGGGGAACCCTTAATTTGTTGGCAGATGTCACAACAAAGGACATACTGCTTAGCCTATTGATATAGACTTGGCCACCATTAACGTGCTTGCAACAATGATATTGTAGCTGCCACACCAGCACAGGCCAATGCCACCCACCCATGCGCTGCTTCAATCAACTCTGATCTTATGTCTTTGTTGGGAATTACTCGAACCCCCACGCCTGGTATCTTTACTTCGGCGTCTAGGCAGCCTCCCATTCGGTAGGAATATTTAGCAGGAAATGCTTTTGGATAGGACGTGCCTTCAGCCGTGGCTTTCACGGCAGCCCACATGTCATCATTTGGTTTTCGCTCCTGAGCCGGTTACGGCAGCAACAGCAGCCGTAGCTACTGCTGATTCGATGGCTTCATCAGCCAGTGTATTTCCAGCAATGTGTATTCCAATGCGCTGGTGTCCAAGTGTATGTACAACATGGACATTTGGTAGCGTTTCCTTTAGATCCGCTACTTTCCCCTGCAGAAGTCTGTGTTTAATGGTGTTGCCTTTGGAATCTCTGAACCCATTCTGGTGCCAGAAATGCAGGTATTCATTGAAGGACTGGACACAGTAATATGAATCACAGACGATCAGTGTTAGCTGTGCAGGAGTCATGTGTTCCAGGGCTGGATTGGAGAGACAACAATAATGAGTTTGCCTTGGGCTAGAGGTCTTTCTTTGATGACGGACATCTGAACAGCACTGAGAATTTTCTCAGTGGGAGCAAATGTTGTTCTGCTGCTGAATACAAATTGAATTTGTATGCCACAAATTGAATTTGTATGGCACCGGCAATTACTCTGATGACCAGATGTTTTTTGTTGTCCCTTGTGTGAAGGTGTTTGCAAGGCTCTGAGAATGCATGTAAGTTCGACTGTTCAAAATTTAGTTGAAAAGTCAGGACGTATTAAGTCATATAAAGGTTTTATGCGTAACACATAACTAGGAATGTAAGTTATTTAGGAAACCCAATAAGGATTGGAGTTTTTTATTGTATTTGGAGGTTGGAACTGTGCACATTTTCCCAAGAATTGTGGCGTTAGGCTCTTTCCTTCACTTGATAGCTCATATCCCAGAAACAGGATGCTAAGGAAGGCTATTTTAGTTTTTTTTAAATTGAATTTGTAGCCGAACTCGGCAAATCCCACAACAGTGCAGGCTACCCGTCTTAAATGTTGCAGCAATGCATCATCATCATAGGACAATGTGTCAGGGTCAATGTCGTGCAATATTGAAGTCACACGAGCCGCGAACAGCCCTAGGACTGATCTCGTACCCCAGGGATAAACAAAATATTTTTTTTCTGGGAGCATTGTGCACTGAAACTGGTTAAGTCTCTACTCTCAGCCACTATATTTTGGCAGAAGAAACCTTTGGAAATGTCCAGTGTTGTTTTATATTTTTTGCGCACTATGTTGTTCATGAGTTTTGTATAGCGTATGTGAGTGTATGACTGTTTAAATGTCTGTAATCTAAGACTATTCTGTACGAATGGTCTGGTTTAGCTACTGGGAATAACGGATTATTCATGGGTGAGACACAGGGTTCGATTACGCCCTGGTACTCAAGCTTTGTGAGGATTTCCCTCACGGGTGCCTTAGCATCATGTTTTATTGGACATTGGGGTTGTGGTTGGGGTTGGTTTTTAATAGGGATTACATGGTAGGGGGAATCTTTATCCCATCCTATGTGGTTGCGATATAACGTGGGTGCCTGCGCCAATGCCCAATCAATGGTGTAGGATTCTACAAACTCCTCGGGAACAAGGGGCAAGAAAGAAGGTTTGATAACCTCTTCCCCATATGGGCAGGTACTGACAAATTCAGGTGGCCAATCCTTTTCGGCCAGTAGAATATCATATATGTTTACGATGCGGTCCCAAAAGATTGCTTTGATTGTTTACTCAATGTCTCCTTCTAACTGTAATGTTACTTTATACACCCTATCAGGCGTGGAGACACGAATGTCCGCAGTGTCTACTTGTAGGAAGTCATCCGTTTCTTTCACCTCCAGATGCTCTAGAAGATTCCGGCGAACTATTGTGACCTCTGCCGTGCTGCTTAATAGCGCTAATGCCCACTTCTTGTTCTTCAATAGAGCCCTCTTCTTGAGTTGCATGTCGAACTGCAACTGCTGCCACCTTTTTCTTTTTGAATTGGGATTTTTGTTGGGGAAGTTTCTCTTCTTTTTTAACAGAAACTTCTGTTGAACGTTGTGATTCCTGTCTCGATTTCACATACTCAGTGCTCTGACCACCCACCTCTCTCACTGCGTTTTTCCAGTAAGTCCTAAAAGGAACAAGATTGGCGTGTATCATTATATTGATATCTGTCAGGCGTTTTAATATTATCTCTATTTCTGAGATTATGGCCCTCATTACAACCCTGGCAGTCGGTGATAAAGCGGCGGTAATACCGTCAACAGGCAGTAACAAAAATGGAATTATGTCCACGGCGGGAACCGCTCAGACAGACAGACAGCCACTTCAACACACCGACCTCCACGGCGGTAGTAACAAGCACCATGGCGTTAACAACCAACAGCCAGGCGGAAGACAATGTATCGCCCACTGCATTATGACCAGCCTATCCACCTGCTTTTCCGGGCGGTACCAACGACATCCAAAGCACGGCCGATACAGAACACAGAGGTCAAAGGACTCACCTCTGGAGACCCAGGAAAAAACCACGACGCCACGGAGCCCGAGTTGCACATATTTCCCATGCTCGTCTACCTTTTCCTGTATTACGAACACCAACGCCGGCGAAGAGGACCACGGTGAGTACTGTCGCCTAGCACACAAGGGAGGGGGGAGGAAAAAGAGAGTGACACACAGACGCAACATGCAACTCCCCCACCCCCAAAACCATACACACAAGCAGATGCAATAACATTACGTATCCACCACGGACCCCTCAGGAATAATGCAAGGACAAAATGATTGGAAGAAAGTGAGTGTAATACGATTAAAGAACATGAATAAGTGCATTAAATTACAAACGTATATACATATTTACAAATGGAGGGACACTGCCCAGTCCTCAATGTCCATGGGCCAGAGGGTCACAACACATAGGCCAAGGTCCCACCTCACTCCTGCAACAACACGGAGAGAACCCTGCAGGGGCATCAGGTCAAAAATACACAGGCACCTCAGGGGGATGGGGAATGGAGGGGCACCTCAGCCGGAGGATGATACAGCACCACTGGTCCTTGAGGGGGCTACATGCCCATCCTTCTGGCCTTGTGGAGTGCAAGGCCACAGTCTCTCAAGTGGGTGGTTTGCCCACTGCTTGGTCCTGGGGAGTGCAAGGCCACAGTCTCTCTAGTGGGTGGTTTGCCCACTGCTTGGTCCTGGGGAGCGCAAGGTCACAGTCTTTCTAGTGGGTGGTTTGCCCACTGCTTGGTCCTGGGGAGTGCAAGGCCACAGTCTCTCAAGTGGGTGGTTTTCCCACTGCTTGGTCCTGGGGAGTACAAAGCCACAGTCTCTCTAGTGGGTAGTTTGCCCACTGCTTGGTCCTGGGGACTGAAAAGACACAGTCTCTATAGTGGGTGGTTTGCCAACTGCTTGGTCAGGGGAGTGCAAGGCCGCAGTCTCTCTAGTACACCCACAGTACACATAGGCACCATTTGGGCCTATACAACAATATTGTATAGGCCCAAATGGTCACAACATGCAATGCAGTGTAGTGTTTGGAAATATGGAATACTGACCAGATACTCACCGTTTGCCCCCTAGATTGCAACCGCTGAGGATGAATAGGAGATGGAGACATAATCCTGTGATGCTATTAATTGTGTTTGACCAATGACATTGTGTTTCACCACTGCGCATATTAGTTGCTTAATGTTCACCAGTAGCACATTATGGGGCATATTTATACTCTCTTTGCGCCAAATGTGCGTCAAACTTTTTGATGCACAATCGGCGCAAACACTGCCCCATATTTATACTTTGACGTCCGACCCCACGGGCGTCAAAGTTCCACCATGTGCGTCATTTTTTAGAAGGGGGAACCAGCCTTGCGTTAATTATATGCAAGGTAGGCGTTCCCTTCCAAAAAATGACTTTAAGGCCTGTGCGCCTTATTTATATTGTGACGTCATTTTGACACACAGGAGGGGGCAGGCCTTAAAAAACGGCGCCCAGCCTGATGGGCGCCGTTTTTTAACACCTGGGTCAGGGCAGGCGTTAAGGGACATGTGGGCTCAGAAGGAGCCCAGAGGTGCCCTCCCATGCCCCCAGGGACACCCCCTGCCCCCCTTGCCCACCCCAGGAGGACACCCAAGGATAGAGGGACCCATCCCAGGGAAGTAGAGGTAAATTCAGGTAAGTATTTTTTTCGTAATTCTTTTGTGGCATAGGGGGGCCTGATTTGTGCCCCCCTACATGCCACTATGCCCAATGACCATGCCCAGGGGACATAAGTCCCCTGGGCATGGCCATTGGGCAAGGGGGCATGACTCCCGTCTTTGCTAAGACAGGAGTCATTTCAATGGGGGTTGGGCGTAAAAAAATATGGCGCAAATCGGGTTGAGGCCAAAATTTTTCCTCAGACCTGACTTGCCCCATTTTTTGACGCCCAAGCTCCATTTTTCCCTACGCCGGCGCTGCCTGGTGTGAGTCTTTTTTTTTTACGCACACCAGTCAGCTGCGCCGGCTAACGTCATTCAATAAATAAGGCGCCCGCATGGTGCTTTGGAATGGCGTTAGCCGGCGTTAAAATTTTTGACGCACAACTGCGTTGGCGCAGTTGTGCGTCAAAAAGTATAAATATGGGCCTATATATTTTGTATTCAGTTCAGCTGCCTATTGGCTTTGACATGATATTAGACGTTACATTTGATATTTAGGTTAGCTGCCTATTGGCTTTGACATGGCATTACATTTGATATTCAGTTTAGCTGCCTATTGGCTTTGACATGACATTAGACATTACATTTGATAGTTAGGTTAGCTGCCTATTGGCTTTAACGTGGAGTTAGACATTGCAGTTGAGACATTGCAGCTGTGTTTTTCCACAAGATGGACCAAGCTGTTTTCTTCACACCAGACCTTAGCTGATAAGAGCACGTTGATTTTGTGTTTACCTCGCAATCCAGTCTGAGAGCGAGTGAGCTCAGGAGAACTGGCCCCTCTCCAAGGTTCTTCGGCTCTCACTCTGAGTTTGCTTTTAAGGATGACTCTGGGCTACAGTGAGTTAGATGTCAATCTGCTTGACTTCAGACAGGAACTAGACGTCAGTTGCCTGCCTCCCGTTTGGGTAGAGAATCTCTTTCTCGCAGTTGACCGGAGTCATTAACTTGCAGACCCCAGAAAGATGAAGCTGAACATAGGCCCTACTTGCCCATACAGTGATGAATTTTGACTCTTATGCTTTGCTTTGAAGTTATGCTATAATAAATGTCTTCACCTATATTTGTTGTGTACATAGCAACTGAGAAGTACTTTGATATATTTTGCTTTCATTGCTGAGACTACTTTTGAACGTGTGCTTCCAATCTACTAATTTCGTCTCTCAGGAACTTGTGGGTGTGGAATTAACAACAATAAATGTCTTCTTTAAACTCAGAAGTACATTCCAGAGAGGTTCTGTAAGCTCGGTTATGAGATAAGAGGGAAAGCAGAACAACCCCCGTGTACAGACCCCTGGTGGACTTGGCAACAATGGAGGACAGGCACATTATCCTCACCTATAGACTAGACAGGGCCACAATCACAGAGCTGTGTGGCCAATTGGAACCTGACCTTGTGTCTGCTATCCGTCAGCCCACCAGGATCCCCCCTGTTGTGCAAGTCCTATCTGTGCTCCATTTCCTGGCAAGTGGCTCCTTCCAAGTGTCAGTGGGCTTGGCAGCAGGAATGTCTCAGCCAATGTTCACAATAGTCCTGACCAGAGTATTGTCTGCCCTGATTAAACACATGTGCAGCTACATCGTTTTCCCCCAGGTGGAGGATTTGGCCACAGTGAAAGCTGATTTCTATGCTATGGGATATATCCCCAACATTATTGGGGCTATTGATAGTACACATATTGCATTCCCCCCACCCCCGGAGAAATGAACAAATGAACAGGTGTTCAAAAACCAAAAGACCTTTCCCTTCATGAATGTGCAGATAGTGTGCCTGGCGGACCAGTTCATCTTCCATGTCAATGCAAAGTATCCTGGGTCTGTGCATGATGCCTTTATCCTGAGGAATAACAGCATACCATCTGTGATGGCTCAACTCTAGAGGCACCTGGTGTAGCTAATAGGTGAGCCCTGGTTCCCACCCAGGGGTTGTTGGTGTATGGGTATGGTGTGGCCTCTAAGGGTTAGTGTGTGTCTAACAGTTGTCCCTCGATATTTTCAGGTGACTCTGGTTACCCGAACCTCTCATGGCTACTGACCCCTGTGAGGAATTCCAGGACAAGGGTAGAGGATCCTTACAATGAGGCACATGGGCGAACAAGAATAATAATAGAATGGACATTCGTCCTCCTGAAGGCCAGGTTTCGTTGCCTCCATCTAACAGGTGGATCTCTGTACTACTCACCCAAGAAGGTGTGACAGATCATCGTGGCATGCTGTATGTTGCACAACCTTGCCCTATGTCGCCAGGTGCCTTTTCTGCAGGAGGATGAGGGTGGAGATGGGCGTGTGGCAGCAGTGGACCCTGTGGACAGTGAAGATGAGGAGGCAGAGGATGAGGATTTGGACAACAGAAGTGCTATAATACCACAGTACATCCAATGACACACAGGTAAGACACTGTAATTACACTTTACATTGACAGTTTTGTATTTGACATTGTCACTGGCAGGCTGATTTTCCCACTTCTGTGGCCACTTACTGTACCCTTTGGCATCTCTATTTGCAGAGATGCGTGCCCCACTATCGCTCCTGGTGTGTTGACTGCAGCCAACCACAGGTCATTCCTATGTATACATTGCTGTACAGTTATATTGCAGTATTTAAAGCTTGTTAAACAAATTGATGGTTAAATGATTTGCCAGACTGCATACTTGTATTTATTAAAATGGTGTTTATTTAAGTGCTAATGATTAGAGGGGAATGTGCAATGGGCTGGGATGATGATGAAGGAATGTCCATGATAGAGTCCAGTCCATTTGTATCACAGGTGCATTGTTCAAGGGGGCATAGGAATGGGAGCAATGGCAGTTCAAGGTGGACAGGGTGACAGAGTGGGACACAAGTGTGACATTCAGGAGAGTCTTATTTCCTGGCAGGGGTCTTGGAAATGTTCTCTGGCTTCTGCCTGGATCGCAGGGACCGTTTGCAGGGTGGTTCTCCTTCTGCAGGGGGAGGGGTGCTGGTGGCCTGTAGCTCCTGTGGCAGGGCCTCCGATCCACTAGCAGCAGCGGAGGTGAAAGGCTGTTCATCGGTTTGGCTAGTGTCAGGGGCCCACTGGTGTGCCAATGCCTCCCTCATGGTGTTGGCCATGTCTGCCAGCACCCCTGCAATGGTGACCAGGGTGGCGTGGGTGTCCTTCAAGTCCTCCCTGATCCCCAGGTACTGTCCCTCCTGCAGCTGCTGGGTCTCCTGAAACTTGTCCAGTATCTGGCCCATCGTCTCCTGGGAATGGTGGTATGCTCCCAGGATGTTGGTGAGTGCCTCCTGGAGAGTCGGTTCCCTGGGCCTGTCCTCCCCTGTCACACAGCAGTCCTCCCAGCTTCCCTATTGTCCTGTGCCTCTGTCCCCTGAACCGTGTGCCCACTGCCACTGACCCCAGGTCCCTGATCGTCCTGTGTTTGTGGATTGGCCTGGCGTCCCTGTAGTGGTGGACACACTGCTGATTGACATGTCCTGGGGACAAAGGTATGGGCCCGCTGGGTGGGTATTGTGCTGGTGTTTCTTGAGGGGGGAGTCTCTGTGGTGGCATGGGACTGTGCCTGGGTTACCGACTGTCCGGAGATCCCTGATGGGCCAGGTTGGTCATCCAGATCCAGGTGTCCAGAGCTGCTGTCATCACTGTGGGCCTCTTCTGGGGGTGGACTCGAAGTTGCTGGCACCTCCTCTCCGGTGACGTTGGGTGGGGACCTGTGGGGATGTAAATGGAGTGTTATTGTTTCTGTGTGTGTCATCTTCTGCATGGGTGTGTTGCCCTGTATGGTTGTTATTGCCCTGCCAGCTTTGCCTTGTGTAAGTAGTGAATTTGTGGTCTAGGTGATTCTCTCTAATGTGCATGCTTTAGTGATGGGTGTCCATGTAGGTCTGTGAGGGGTGTCCATGCATTGGTGTTGCATGTAGGGCTTGGTATTGGGATGGGTGGGTTGTGATGGTGGGTATGTGGGAGGTGGTGGGGTGATGGGAATGAGAGTAAGGGTGGGGTTTTCTGATGGTATGCAGGTAGGGGGGTGATATTAATAGAGATTTGACTTACCAGAGTCCAGTCCTCCTCCTACTCCTGCCAGGCCCTCAGGATGCATAGTTGGCAAGACTTGCTCCTCCCATGTTGTTAGTTGTGGGGGAGGAGGTGGGGGTCCACCGCCAGTCCTCTGTACAGCTATTTGTTGTCTTGCTGCTTTGGAACGTACCTTCACCCCATAGGTCATTCCACCTCTTCCTTATGTCATCCCTTGTTCTGGGGTACTGTCCCACGGCGTTGACCATGTCCACGATTCTCCGCCATAGCTCCATCTTCCTAGCAATGGACGTCTGCTGCACCTGTGATCCGAATAGCTGTGGCTCTACCCAGATGATTTCCTCCACCATGACCCTTAGCTCCTCCTCAGAGAACCTGGGTGTCGTTGCGATGAGTGGTGTGGGTGAGGGTGTGTGGGGTGCTGTGTTGGGGTGTATAATGTAGGGTGCATGGATGGTGTATAGGTGATGGTGGTGTGTCTGTGGTCTTGTCTGTGGTCTTGTTATCTCTTTTGTGGCACTTATTTGTAATGGTAAAGGGATGTGGGTATTGTGGGTGGGTGTTTTATAGTGGTGTGGGTGTGTGGGTGTGGTGTGTGTATGTGTGTCAGGTGTGTGTAGTTTGAATTGTCCAATGTGGTGCTGTTTTGTTAGTGTGTGTGTATTTTGAGCGCAGCGGTATGTACCGCCAATGGTTTAGCGCCATTGAAAGTCCGCTGCGGTGATTCGTGGGTCATAATGCTGTGTGCATAGTTCTGTTGGCGGAACGGTGTGGGTTTTGCTACCGCTAGTTTATCACTGACCTTTGGGCTGGCGGACTTGTGTGTGTGGCTGTATAATGACGATTGCTATGTGTGGGTCACAATATGGGTGGCGGTAATCCGCTGCGGTGGCGGTATGTTGGCGGCAGTCAGCATGGCGGTAAGTGGGATTTACCACCAATGTCATAATGAGGGCCTATACCTATTCTGAGGGGTCTCCGTATGCAGAGATTCTCCCCTTTCCTTTTTAGGTGTTTGTTGTTTTTCATCTTCTTAGTACCCTAAGGAGCTTGCATGAATCGAAACTCGCTAGGCTGATATAATCTTTTTTCCGAATTGTTTCTTTTATAACCTCTTCCTGACATGTCAAATGACATCTTTGTTTTTAAACAAAAGAAAAAGTATTACCTTCTCTTTTACCCACCTACTAAATTGCTTTGGAATGAGCAGATATGTATTTAAAAGCAGCATTGCTTCAACACTAGAAACATTAGGTGACGATATAGGCAAATTAATTACAGAGCATTTGAGAATTTTAGAGACAGATTATACTGAATTGACCACATTAGTTTAGGGAAATAGAATTGAGTGTAGAGAACATCATGAGAACGTTCCAGTTAGTGGGCTATTAGATACAACAGAGTTATTAATTCTGGTGCAAAGACTGTATTAGGTCTTAGAGAGTTGACAACCAATTTCAGTAAAGTATGATAGTCATAAGCACATAAGTCAGATAGCCGTGAGCATCTTGTGTAATGTAACAGATTGAACATTTTTGTCTAACTTTCACAGACTGAGAAATAGTATTATTCAGATGTACAGCATTTTGTGGACAGAGATGAATAGAGTAGGGACTGATTCTGGACACTCTTCAAGTGTGTTTAAGTGATACAGTGATGTGCATACCAGTCTGACTCAATGAGTCATTATATTACAGAGCATTAAAACTGCTGAACCCAGTTCAATATATTGTTTGGTCCTGTTCTGAGTCAACTGCTCATCAGGGGATGCCTTCATTCGAATATCTTTCTAACCACCTCTCATCGGACGACTTAAAATCTTTCCTATCGGAATCCAGCTTCAGTGATTCCCACAACTGTTCCAAGCAATTCCCTTTGAAGCCCTTATAGTTCTCTCTGAGGAAGAATCCAGTAGTACTGCCAAATCTGTTGATGATGTTGTAAAACAAGTCCAAGATCATATTCTGAATGGTCCCTGTAACACACAACTGGCCCATGCCCAAGCCTAGTGTTAGAGATGTGTAAAAAGAGCAATTTTTGGAACAGTTTGAAGTAAGAGAAAATTGAGAAAACTACGTAGGCTAAAGAAAATGAGGGAACAGTGTCATAATGAGAAAGACGGTAATTCTGGCCAGGTCATTGGTAATCAAAATAGGGAGCACATATTTTCTTTTTTCTTTTTTCTTTTTTTTTAAATGGCCAGTGGGCAATGTGATTCTCTTTGCATCATAGACCCATCTAGGGGCACTAAGCAATCTCCTGGGGATGCAGAGTCTACAATTCCTTTGCATCTAACTGGGTCAGCAGGCTCTGGACCACAAGCAAATTTCCATATGAATCTACCCACATTGACCAGGCCGCCATGCTGACAAGTGCTGCTAATGTGGATATGCAACAGGCCAACTCCCGCATATTTACTTCTATCTCTCCTTGAAATACTTTCAGATCCCAGACCTTGTGAACAAAGATGTGGCTCATATGGAAAATGTGCCTAATTTTGAGGCCCTAGTCTCCAACCTTAATATCCAAGTGCACTTCTCGGACAAAGAGGAGCCTGAGAAAACTAGGTTATTGAACTCTTTCCCTGAAGGCTAGGGCCCTATGATGAAAATGTACATCAGAAGGTGCATACAATGTCCTAAACAGGAGTAACCTGTTGCTCTTACTCAGACATCTCGAAAGGCTCAATTTCATGGACTCCAAAGATAAAGGCCCTCATTATGAGTCTGGCGGTCCCACCACCAACGGGCTGGCAGTGTGGACTGCCATATTACAAGTCTGGCGGTTTGGCCTGTGCCAAACAGCCACTTTCCTGTTTCTACCAACAGGGCAGTTGGACTGCTCGGCTGGAGATAACCGTCTCCAACCCAGTAGTCCAACTAAGACCGCCGGCGGTATTACAAGTCCCCTTTACGCCAGGGTTTTCATGGTGGTAGCATCACCACGAAAACCCTGGTGGAAAGGCTACCGGCGACAGGAATTTGCATTCCTGTCGCCGGTAGCTGACTTCCACAAACCCCCTACATCCAAGATACCCCCACCCCTTAAAACATTCTCACCCTGCTCACTGTAGTAAATTCCCCACACCCCCACACCCTGTATTTACCCCCCACATACACGCACACACCCAAACACACAAACTTCTCCACATACTGACTCACATGCACCCACACGCACACACTGACACTCACAACACCCTTACACTCACGCACACACAAACACAACACTCCCCTCCCTGATTGCATACACACACTCACAGTCACCCACACATGCGCACACACACAACACCCCCTCCCCTGAATCCATATACACACTCACAGTCACACGTGCACACAGACAATGCCCTCTTCCCCCTGAATACATGCACACACTCACAGTCACACGCATACACACAACACCCCCTCCCCTTTTGGACGGTCACTTTACCTAGTCGTCGAGGTGGCCGTCCGGGAGGGAATGGGTCCTGGTGCTTGCACCGCTGCCAGCGCTTGCCAACACAACACCGCCAAGCTGTTTTTTAAATTCAAATATGGCAGGTGGTGTTTTGTTGGCGTGGTAGTGTCGGCAGTGCGATCGCCACTAAATTGCCGACCGCCAGTACGACTGCTGGTGGTTTTCCACCTGGAAAATGGCAGAAAACCACCAGCAGTTGTAATATGGCGGTCTAAGGCCCGCCTTGCTGGAGGTCTTTTGGTGGCCGCCCGCACTGCGGTGTTCCCCGCTGAAGTTGTAATGAGCATCATAGTCTCAGTTGAATTCATTTATCGGCTGTGGGGAAAGGGAGTCAACAAGGATACATTGGGAGAATAAAGACAGTTGTTCAGTTTGGTGAGATACAAGAGCACTCTTGGAAAACATGGGCATACATGTAAAGAAGGTTCACACAAGAAGGTATCCAATTTTTTAAGGTCTTTGTACACTCAACTTACTGACAATAAGGATGTGAGTGGCAGAGATCCTGGCAGAATGGTTGAGTTCTTGAGTAGGAGCCTATTTAATGTTAAGGGCCCTGGGTCCACCCCAATAACAGAACGAATCATCATGACAGTTAAGAGTGATTCACAAACTATACATAGGCATGTACCTAAAGGAAGCGATAATCGCTGCTTGGAAGGTGTGTGTAGGCTGTACAGTATCTTGCATTACTTACCTTGTCTCATAGCCTCCATGCCTGTAATGGATGGTTCAGTTCCTACTCTCCAAGGCATAACTACTCTCCAAGGCTTTTTACATTTAATATTGGTCTGCATAAAAGTGTGGCATTGGGGAAGGGACATAGATATGAAAGTTGAGTGTCACCCTGACAGTGAACATTATCCATTGATTCTCTCAATTGAGCAATGTCGCAGTCTAAAACATCTGCACTTTATCACTGCATACAGTAATCTTTTGGTAGTGAATATCCGTAGACTAAAATAGGAGAATATCAAATCTAGTTCCATTATTCCACTGATTAACAATTGTTTAAATGTACTGTTATCTTCAGTGTAAACTTTAGCATAGCCTGCTCTTGTTTAAGTCAGTTCCGATCAAGAGATCACACATCCCTGCCAGAGATCATTGTTTAACAACAACTGCATGGTACCTAGGTCTGGTCCAATTGCAGCAATCAAAGGTGCTCTCAGCCGAAATTAAAGCTGAAAGACACTGTGACAGAAGTATAGAGAGCAGAACAAGAGCTGGGTGTGAATATGCCAAATGGCAGGAACTACTTGTAGCAGCTAGATGAGGGAACCAACGGTCCTTCTGGTGTATTATTGCCTCTGCAAAGAAATGCAGCTGTATAAGAAATGAATCGCATATCACTGAGGCTGTGTGGTACTCCTGTGTTTCTTTGTTATATGTCACATCAGAGGTGGCTCCAAGTTCTTTGATATTTTGTTTGAGATCGAGTGTCTTGAGCCTTATACATTGAAGGATATTATGTCTGCAGTAGACAGGCAAAAAAAAGAGCATGGCAATTAGATCCCAGCTGACCTATATAAATCAGACACTATTCTGTGGGAAGATTATATTATATCTCTGAGTATTGAAATCCTAAATGGTGCACCAGCACCTGCTTCTTGGTTGGGAGCTGAAAGTGTTCTTTTCTATTAGAAAGGTCACAGAAACAATCTGTCAAATTATTAACCTATTGATTTATTTGACAACATCCAAAATATTTTGCTTGTGCACTATCGTCCAGACTAAATGGAGGGTAAAGAGGTCGTCACACTACCAAGCATGTTCCCCAAACAAAAATGAGTGCCATAGATCAGTATTGTAGGCATTTCCTTCTACTCTCCAAATATGTAGTGCTAAGAAGATTGCCTGTTTATGTGGTATTAGTTGATCTTTGTTCTGCCTTTGCCAAGGGATCTTTTATGGTCTTCACTATTTGGGCAGGTAATCCCTCTGACATTCCACACATGTTAATCAGACTCCATGAGGAAAGCTTTGACAACTTCCACTGGGGACCAACAGGGGAATATTTAAGATCCTTTCAGGACAACAAAGGTGTTCAGCAGGTTTGTTCTTTGGCACATTTGTTATTTTCCCTATATATAAATAAGGGGGTTGAGGCAGTGGAGTCTTGTATTAATGATGCACATAATATTGGCAGCAAAACAAATTGCAACACTTCTATTCGCCAGTGACACCCTTTTTTAGAATCCAAAACTTCAAGAGGCCTACAGAATTTGGTTCACAAATTTGGCGAGTTTTGCTTCAACAATGGCTTATCAATTAACACAGGCAAGGCAAAACTGATGATGTTCCGGCCGCAGGAAAGTGATAACTTCCAGTCTGCAGGATCAAGTGCAGGACTTAAGCTGTGATGAACTCCTCATCAGAACCCCACATCGCCATAGCCATCCCAGAAGGCTATAAAATCACCCGTAGAGACCGCACCAACAAAACAGGAGGAGGTATCGCCATAATACACAAAAACTCCATCTAAATTTCCACCAACACCAATGACACCCTAGACAACGCAGAACACCTATACTTTCAAGTACACATCAACGCCAACACCACCCTTAGAGGAACCCTCATCTACAGACCACCAGGACCCTGCCCCCATTCTGTGACACCATCGCCAATACCATCAGCTCCCACGCCCTCACCTCCACAGACTACATACTCCTTGGTGACCTCAACTTTCACCTGGAAAGCACCCACGACTGCAAAACCACTGCCCTGCTGGACAACCTCACAAACCTGAGCCTCAAGCAACTGATCACCTCACTCACCCACTCAGAGGGACACACGCTAGACGCCATCTTCACCTCCAGCAGCCACATCACCTTCACTCACACCACCGAACTCAACTGGACTGACCACCACTGCGTCCACTTCTCCTTCATGAAACCCACCAACAACAACACACTACACCCTACCGCAAGTGGAACAAGATCTACAAGATCTCCAAAGGAAACCAGATCTCCAACCTCGCACAAGCTCCACCTCCCATCAGCAACTACCCCAACACCGCCGCCTTCAACCTCACACAATGGCTACAAACTTGCGCAGACTCCCTCCCCCCTTTGAAAACAAACAACAACACCCGCGCCATCAAGACCACCCCCCTGGTTCACCACAGAACTTCAGTCTTCCAAACGAGAATGCGGAAAAATTGAGAAAGCCTGGCGCCAAGAACCCTCAATGAACAACTTCTCCGCCCTCAAAGCAGCCATGCGCAAACACCACCAACTCATCCGGACCACCAAACGGTCCTTCTACAAAGAACGCATAGACAACAACACACACAACAGCAAGGAACTATTTGCCATCATCAAAGAACTCACCAAACCCAAATCCTGCACCATCGACCCTCCACACTCCCAAGACCTCTGCAACTCTCTCTCCAACTACTTCCACCGCAAAATCGCAGACATACAAAACAGCTTCACATCATCAGCACCCACCATCACCATCACCAATACAACCAACACCACAACACCCTGCCGCTCCAACCTACTGAACACCTGGACCCCCACCAACAACGAAGAAATCGGCAAAACCATGAACTCCATCCACTCAGGCTCTCTAACAGACCCTTGCCCCCACCACATTTTCAACAAGGCCAGCCAAATCATCGCTCCCCAGCTCAGGGCCGTCATCAACAGTTCCTTCGACACCACAACCTTCCCAGATATTTGGGAAAAACCCAAAGCAGACCCTGAAGACCTCACAAACTACTGACCCATTTCTCTTCTCCCCTTCCCCGCACAGGTCGTTGAGAAGATAGTAAAAGTACAACTGTCTCACTTCCTAGAAGAGAACAACATACTCGACGTCTCCCAGTCTGGATTCCGCAAGAACCACAGCACTGAGACCGCCCTCATCGCCTGCACAGACGACATCAGGACCAGAGTGGACAAGGGAAAGACCGTCGCCCTCATCCTCCTAGACCTCTCTGCAGCTTTTTTACACTGTATGCCACCAAACCCTCCACGCATGCCTTTTCAACCCCAGAATTCGCCACAAAGCCCTGGACTGGCTCACCTCCTTCCTCTCCAAAAGAACCCAAAGAGTTCGCCTCCCTCCTTTCCAGTCTACAGCCACCAAGATCATCTGTGGGGTCCCCCAAGGATCCTCCCTCAGCCCCACCCCCTTCAACATCTACATGGCTCCTCTCACCAACATCCTCCGCCCCCACGGCATCACCATCATTTCATACGCTGACAACACCCAGCACATCATCTCCCTTACTAGGAACCCAGCCACCACCAAGAATAACCTGCACACCGGACTCCTCGGCATCGCCATATGGATGACAGCAAGCCACCTCAAATTGAACTCAGACAAAACAGAGATCATCATCTTCGGCCCCAACAAGACAGCATGGAACGACTCCTGGTGGCCCACCACCCTCGGACCACCCCCAACACCCACCACCCACGCACGCAACCTTGGCATCATACTGGACTCGTCCCTCTCCATGAGCCAGCAAATCAACGCCATATCATCCTCCTGCTTCAATACCCTTCACATGCTACGCAAGAATTTCAAATGGATTCCTCTAGAAACAAGAAAAACTGTCACCCACGCCCTCATAAGCAGCAGACTGGACTACGGCAACGCCCTCTCCACAGGGACCACAGCCAAGCTTCAAAGAAAACTCCAGCGAATCCAGAACGCAGCCGCATGTCTCATCCTCAACCTCCCTCGCCACAAACACATATCCACCTACCTCAGATCCCTACACTGGCTGCCCATAAACAAAAGGATCATTTTTAAAATCCTTGTCCATGCTCACAAAGCCATCCACAACACTGGACGAACGAGTCACCTTCCACATACCAATTCGGCAGCTCCGCTCCACCGACCTCACCCTCGCTACAGTCCCCCGCATCCAACGCACCACCTCCAGCGGCAGATCCTTCTCCCACCACGCCGCCAAGACCTGGAACTCCCTCCCCACCAACCTATGCAAGACCCAGGACCTCCTAACCTTCAGAAAGCACCTAAAAACATGGATTTTTTTGAGCAGTAACTGCCCCCCCCTAACCCCTACCCCTCAGATCCTTGAGACCCTACTGGGTGAGTAGTGTGCTTAAGAAATTATTTGATTGATTGATTGATTTAGGAATTGATTTTGCCAACTCCCTAAAATGGAAATAAAAAATCTAAAGGTCAAAAAGGGTTGTGATGTAACGTTCTGAGGTCATTCTGCACTTAACCTGTAGCAAGGGTGTACATCGGCGGTGGAGGTCTACAGTATAGGCGGTTAAAGTACTGCATTATATGGTGCTGCGTTACTGGGGTACAATCTGTCTAATCTGTACTGTTGTAAAAGCATGTTCCTAAAGTGCCTCCTTTCATTGGCTATTACTGATTCCATTACCCCTATACTCATGGACCTTGTGATTTTAGATATCATTTCCATTGACAAATTAAGACCTGTGTTATACTGAGTGTGACTGTGGGAACACCAGATCTAAGGTACTTCTGAGAGGAACTCCACAAAGTCTTCAAGTTATAGGTTAGCCGTTCGGTTGATTGAGACACTTTTGAGAATTGCTTTTTAATCTGGGCTTGTCTGCGTTATGGTTCTCTCCTGCCTCATTTACCCTAGTGTCTGCTGTCCAAAGGTGCATATAAAATCTGACTTTGGAGTGAATTGTTTGCAAATCTAACGGATGGGAGACTATCAGGCAGTTTCTTGAGCAGAATATCAGTAGCAAATCACAAACATTATGGAGCGGATATAGAACCGGTTGCAGCCAGATTTGTATATATTAAAATTTGATTTGGGATTCTACTAATGAATATCTTCACTGCTAAATGGGGGTGTGTTTGTTCAAAATACAAATTCTGTAATGTCTGTTTTGACGAGCGAGAGGATGAGGGGCACTTTATGTGTTCTTGCCCTGTTTAAACTAACACGAGGAAAAAATGGCTCAAACTCTTGTTGATCACCAGGGTTATGTGGAGGATATTTTATGCTTTGCAGTTGTTTAAAACTGACTCCATGAGGCTGGTGGTGTTCCCCTCCCACACCTTTTAGGGTTGAGCGCACAAGCGCTCTGACCTGTAGTAATCTCTCTGTGGGCTTTTAACCACACTCACTCTTTCTATTTGTTCTTTGTTGTGCTTGTTTTGAATGCTTCATTTTTATTGGTGCATTTTGTGAAATGTCCTCCTTTGTGTGCTGAGTTCCCTCCCAGGCGATTTCACTAAGTGAACCTTTTTGTTGGCCATCACATACGTCACGCTTCCTCCTGCTATAGCGTGTGATGGCCCCTTCTCCGTTTTCTGTTTGCCTTTCATCCCAGCCGGGATCCTTTCTAGACATTCACGCAGGGAGCCAATAACTCTCAAACTCACTCTCATGGTGGCTGTGGTGCTTTGAATTGACTTGCTTATGACAACTGTTTTACCTTTTATTTTCAATTTATGTGGCAAGAAAAGTTCAGTTAGGAATTTACAATGCTAATAGCTCTAACTCGAGCAAATGCGAGACCCATTCCATTGCAAATGCTTGTTGTTGTTGCATGGAATTTAAGGAGATGTATAAAGAAATAAGGGCCAGATGTAGGTAGCCTTTTGCGCCTCGCAAACGGCAAAAAACGCCGTTTGCGAGGCGCAAAAGGCCTCACGCGATGCAGAAACACATTTTGCGAGTCGGTACCGACTCGCAAAATGTGTTTCCGACTCGCAAATAGGAAGGGGTGTGCCCTTCCTATTTGCGACCGCATAGCGATGTACAGTTGATTTGTGACCGCGAAAGTGGTCGCAAATCAACTCGCAGTTACCATCCACTTGAAGTGGATGGTAACTCATTCGCAAACGGGAATGGGACCCCTTCCCCTTTGTGAATGCAAACAAAAATATTTTTTATTATGGACCACTGCCTACTCTGAAAAAACCCGAAACAAAAAGGTTTCGGTATTTTTTCTATTTGCAGCTCGTTTTCCTTTAAGGAAAACGGGCTGCAAAAAGAAAAAAAAAAAACTGCTTTATTCAAAAGCAGTCACGGACCTGGTGGTCTGCTGTCTCCAGCAGGCCACCATCCCTGTGAGTGCCTAGACTCGCTGTGGGGTCGCAAACTGCGACCCACCTCATAAATATTTATAAGGTGGGTCTTTGCGACCCCATAGTGAGTCGCAGAAGGTGTCTGAGACACCTTTCTGCATAACATTTTGCGAGGTGCAAATTGCGAGTCGCTGGTACTCGCAATTTGTTTTCTTCCTACATCTGGCCCTAATTCTGTTGTATTCTTTAACACTCCCCCCGATTGCACAATCATTACAAGAATGTCTTTTAGAATTTGATGAGAAAGGCTTACCGATAGTTGGGTATTAAATGTAGTTTTTAGGGTAGCATGCAAGCGCTTTGACCTGTTCTAAGTGTTGTGGGCTTTTAACCACGCCCATGTCACACCCAGCTCTTTCACTCATTCGTGGGCTTGCCTTTCAAAAATCACTTGATGTCATTGATAATTGCTTTACCTTTGTCCTGCCTTGAGGCAGTTTTTGTCACACCTTCCAGACTTCCTCTGTTACATGGATTATTGCACGATTGTCGATATAATCCAGCCTGGGCAAACTAATTTTTTTGTCTCTCCCCTTTGTGCTGCATGGCGGCCATGGCGCTAACAGGCGAACAGGCACAACAGCGCGAACTTGATGAGCTGTATTAAAACGCTGGTCATATTGTTCACAGTTAACCAATTAGAGTCATTTCTTGTGGCTCTCCCCTTAAAACACTTGAAATTATTGAATTCCTTACAGAACACAGAACTCCTCTAAGTGAAAGCGGCTCTTTCGGCACAGCAGCAGAGCTGATACTACAATATTCACTGCACTCAGGAAAACTTGAACCATAATGCTTTGCAAGCATTATTTTTCACAACATTGTTGCCCATAACGCAGCCTGTGGTGGTCCCAGGACAATGGGACCGTCACCAAAACATTCAGCACCACACGTTCTTTCTGTCTAGGTCATATCTGGGTCCCTACTCTAGGTTGGAGGGGACCCCAAAATAATAACCTATACCGCCATTCAGCATCTTTTTAAGTATTACAAGGCTGGAACTTTTGTTTTCCAGCTGGGAATAGTTTGTTTTTTAAGGGGCTTGTTTTTAATATCATTGCTGTAAACCTGCTACTCCTGAAAATATATAATGCACTCTCTAGGGGCTACATATATGGTTATTCTGCATTATTTATTGCCATTTTCTTTTAGTGTGGTTATGCTCTCTAGAGGCTAACTATAGAGTTAAAGGATCATGTTTCTTACAAATTCAATTTTCATTCTGGTGCTCTTTAGGGGTTGTTCTAAGCATTAGAGTCATATCAACATATTAAAAGAAACTTGTCACATAATACTTTGCAGGGCATTACTTTTACTAAACAATTTTGCCCATAACTCAGCCTGTAGTGGTCCTAGAATAATGGGACCACCTTCAAAGCACAGACCACAATGTGATCTTTCTGTCTACATCATCTCTGGGTCCCAACACTATGTTAGTGGGGACTCCAAAAATAATAACCCCTCCCACCATTCAATGTCTTTTAAGCTTTCTCGTGGCTAGATTTTTTGTTTTTTTACAGCTAGGCTGGTTTTGTTTGAAAGGCCTTGTTTGTAATATCATTACAGTAGGCCTGCTAGCCCTAAGGATGTCCTCTAGGGCATAAGTATATTGTTACAATGCATTATCTTTTCATGTTTTTTTTCATGGGGTTATTCCCCAGGGGCTAACAATGTGGTTACATGACCATGTTTCTTACAAATTATATTTCTGTTATGGTGCCCACTAGGGGCTGTTTTGAGCATTATAGTCTAACGCCAAACGTTTATTTCTGATAAAGGTTTAAATGATAATTGTATATGTTTTAATAATCTTTCCTTATTACAATTATGACCATGATTCAGGCCATTTAATATCCTTATTACACTGTGACTGTTTGAACTCTCTTGATATGTTTGCGTGACCCTTCTAGTTTATTTCTCCTCTGTGGCTGTCTTGTGTCTTCTTTTTAGCGAATTGTGTTAGTCAGCCAGCAATTCTGATGGTGGGGTGGTGAAAGTGGTATTCTACTGGAATTAGAATGGCAGTATTAAATTAGGATGCTAAATCGCAAAGTTTTCATTTGTTGCTGCAGATAGAGGAAGAAGGTAAATGGAAGTGCTTTAGTTATATGCAGGGCCACTGGAATTATATGGCAGGAAAAGACAAAATTATGAGGCAGCGTTGACCAATTTATGTGGCAAGAAAAGTCCAGTTATGAATTTACATTGACAATAGCTCCAACTCAAGCAAATGTGGGACCTATTCCATTGTAAATGATTATTTTATATGTTTTTATTATGACCTTCAATGAGAATTGTTATTGCAAGACATTTCTACTTTTTATTTAAAATAGTGTACCTTTTAGCATGTCAATGTAATTTATTGCTTTAGGTTTTATTGGCTTTGTCCTGAAATAAACTTGATTGACTGACAGACTATATGAAAAAAGCTTGAGTAGTCCCACTGAGGAATGGGACATGTCAGTCTGTAAACTCTTAGGCCCATATTTATACTTTTTAGCGCCGCATTTGCACCGCTTTTTGATGCAAAAATGGCGCAAACCTACAAAATACAATTGTATTTTGCAAGTTTGCACTGTTTTTGCATCAAAAATGACACGAATGCGGCGCTAAAAATGTATAAATATGGGCCTTAATGTTTCTTCAGTTTATCAGCAAAATCTACATTTCAAGTGTATCAGTCATGAGTTGAGGAGTACAGTTAAATTTTTTGAAACATACAAAATGTGGAATTTTTTCAAATAAACTGACACCTTCAGAATCCGCTCATTAAACCCCAAGCTTATGACATCTTCGGGAACCCAGTGCTCTTACCACTCCATGTTGTACCTGCTCCAACAATGCCCTGCTGTGGCCACTGGAGGATTCACATTGCCACTGGAGTCATGTGCTCCAGACACTTGCCCTTATAGGCAAAGCTGCTAGAGTGTCCTCACTGAGTCTTCAAGTAAAAGGCCATGCAATCAAATGTGACAGTCTTTGAAAACCCAGTTAGGCCTATCATTGCTTAGGGACTGCCCTCCTGTCCTACAACCACCCATCCCCTTAACTTCATCCAACCACTGTATCAGTATAATCAAAAACACCAGCTAGCTGCCAAGGACAAAGGTGCAAAATGCCAAGTGAAGTAGCAAGTATCTGAAACACTTTGGGACATGAATATCAAGAGGGCAGGAGTTTCGGCCATGCCTGTCATGAAGATGATCCCTGCTTATGAAGCCTCTGTAATTATAAATCCAGCATGGGTAGAACAGGGTAATAATAAAAGCCTCAGTAAGTGTCCCTGTTCACTTGAGAATTAAACAGGGTTATTAGTTAGGGGAGTAATTACCCACATCAAGTAATAATCAAAGTCCTTGTCATGGTGAACCCTTAAAGTTACTAAATTAAACTGTGTTCAAACCCTGATAGCTATGGCACAGAGCGGACAGGCTTAACTTGAAGGAGATTTATGTAGTACTAAGAAAAGTAACACAATTTAAATGCAAAACAATAAAAATCCTAAATTGCCACTGCTAGCGCGTCCCTTTATGATAATTTATTACACATCAGGACTCGTTTCAGGCCAATGAATCTTTTGACCCAGTTGAGAGACACCTTAGGACGTGATAGCTAATCAATATGTCAATTAATACGTCAATAATATCATCAATATTTATCGCAACAATACATTTCACTTTAGTCAAAGGCATTCATAAATTTCAAGACACTACCATGACCTTGCAGTCATGAATAACCACACCAGTTTAGTAGAATTTTATGAGTTTTATTCCCTATTAGTTACAATTCTAAAAGCAGATGCGTTAATCTCAAAACCAAGAAACACAATAGCATAGTCACGATATGGCAACTTTGATAAGATTTAATTAAGGCTAGAATCACAAACATTAGAACATAACAAGGCGTGAACATAGATCAATTTAGCAGAGTGTCAATAATGCGTCAGTTCAACAGAACACAGATTCGGTCGTTTGTCTATTTGCGTCAGTTTAGTGAACACCTGTCCTAACCACGGTTTAGCATTGGCATGTTGGGCTTCATGCAAAACAATTTAGAACACCAATTTGGAAAACATCTAACTATGGTCTCTGTCAAAAGCAAGCAGTTGGTACCTAGAAAGGAAAAGCAAACAGACAAATCACAAATGCATTGTCATATTTACCCTCCAAAGTTTAGGTCAGCGCACAGGTTCAGTCTTCGGCTTCAGGACATCAGTCAAATTGCCATCAGTCAGAACTCAGCTCCGGGGCAAAATGGGCACTTCCCTCATAAGGAGGTAAAGTGTAAAATGGGCACTCTAAGGACGAGGATGGTTCTAAGCGAACCAATAAGTCACCAAACAGAGTGACAAAGTTTCTAGATAAAATCAATAGCATTCCCTAACCCACCTAAATGGCTCCCCGTGTCATGGGTTTTTATCCCTTTTTCGTGGTACATGCCTCTAAAATGTCATTGGTCGTTGGTTATACCCCACTATCTTTATCCAATGGAAAAACAAATTATGTAATTAATCTTTCACCCCATATTATTTTACAAGCTTCTCATTGGTTCTCCTGTTCGATGTCTTCAGAGGTAGCACGTCCGGTATGATTTAATCTTTATGTAATTCTTTGCACATCTTTTGGTCAGTAGCCCCATTGTCTTCACCGGTTTGAATGATCTTGTACATTACATTAATCTACACTGTTGCATTTTGTTTAACATCACTCTACAAGCAATGAAGAATTCGTGAGAACGGATCTACTATGGTTACATTTAGCTTCTAGTTTGAAGAAAACAAGGGGTCATGTCCTTTTGCGAGTCAGCACACTGCAAGATAGGAAAAAATACATTTAATATGAGAGCCAAACAGCTAAGCTTCGGCTCATGCTAACTTAAGGCCTACAAGGATGTCAGCACAAATTCAATAACGCATTCATTAATAATTAGTGTAGAACATATTCAATATAACATTTTATAAACATTTTAGTCATTATTATTAGTCTACGTATACATTGGTGGCCACTCCCCCGTGGTCACATTTCAAGTGCATGTTAAGCAAAGTCACTATTTCGGTTTCTATGAGGCATTATCACACATTAATTCATAAACATTTCATGGTAATATAGATTATATAAGCTACACTCTCTCAGTCCCTCCTCTGATGACGTTTGTCATCACACAAACCTTTCCCTTTTCGACCTTTCAGTTTAATTTTTCACCTTGCGCATAATGCGCATTTCAACATCCTGTCCTTTTTGTGAACTTTCCCAGATTTCGTTAAACATTTTCTCCCTTTTGCTTTCCTCATTCCTTTTATTTCTCTTTGTCCAATTTCTCTTAATTTTGTCATTAATTTTGCATGCTCCCCATAAACCTAATAAACAGGCCAGAACAATTAACAGACCCCCTAATATTTTTGCAAGAACCCCATTCCAGATATTGCTAAACCAGCTCCCTACTCTGGCAATTCCTTTTCCCACTTTCTCCCACACTCCTGGTTCCTTCAAATCCTTTAAATCTGCACTATCTTTAGTTAGGTTAGTAAGCATACCTCTAATCTTTTTACTATTACCTGGTATATACGAGCAACAATGACGCTCGTTGAGAATCTTGCAGACTCCGACGCTCTTTGCTAAAAGAATGTCTAAAGCAAGCCGATTTTAAAGAGTCATAGCTCTTTCCGCAGCAAGTTCAGTATCCATCTGGAGTATAGCCCCTGTAAAATTTGTCAGCATGTTATCCACAATAGTAGACAACTTTCGAATCTTTATGGAGTTTAAGATAACCCCTACTGAAGGAATTATGGCTCCAAATATGTCACCAACGACAGCAGCCGCTGTCTCTCGTTTTTGTTTAGCATGTTGTAATTCAGACGCTTTAGGTATTTGTTTTAAGTCATCAATCGGGTAAATCTTTGGGAAAACTATCCCCAAATAGCATGTCCCCTACCATCCCTTAGGGAGACGGTAATAAGCATTAAGTCCACAGATATAATAGATCCCAGGGATCGCTGGGTCCTGTCCATTTAACATGAATGTCCATTTACTCTGAAACAAAAACACATGCCTGCATTCACTCGTTCCCACAAATAAAGTGTCATGTTCAGATTTCTGCCCATATATACAAAGCCGTCCTACATGTAATGCATCTATAGCTAATTTGCCTTGCGTCTTTATTGCAGTGTAAGCATAATCATTTGCATATGTGCGTTTCTCGAACCCCTTTTCTAGTCGCTCTTTTAAAGCTTTGCGTCTATCATCAGTGTGATCTAAGAAGCTTTTCTCTACAGGTGTTAATAAGCAAGTCAGATTGTTGTGGTGTGCATAAGCTGTCCCAAATGTAAGTGTCGGTTCAAAGAAACTTCTAACTAATTTTATACTATGCTCCTTAGCTAATTTGTTCAGAAATTCAATCACAGGCACAAAGGAAAACACCACATCCAAATTTGAGTAAAAATATTGCACATGCTCCTGATTATAGAATCTTGTTAGTAGCAAACTACAGCTTATCCCGTATATTAGTGGGAGGCTATGATAAGTGACCCCTTCTTGTACTGATGAAGGAATCTTTGTGCACACATAACAGTTTTTCGCGTCCATGGTCTCAACATACTCAATCAGCAACCGATAGAAGACATTAGTTGAGAGTTCCACTTTTGAATTAGTTCCCTCATGCAAGTGTTTTGTATCTTGCTCAAACTTTTCCCACGGTGTTAGTGTTGTAGTCTCAGGTTTTGAAGCATTGTTAGTCGCTTTCTTATCCAACCACAGCATTCCCACAATCACTCCTACAATTATTATTGCACACACAATACCTAATATAAGGCTTAACCAACCACACACTTTACCATTTTTGTTACTACCTCTTTTATAAGCCATGGTCTGTAAAGAATCAGATAGCAGAATAACTCAAAGCAAACAATCAACTTGAGGACAATTTAAAAGCTCTCTTTTTTTTTTTCTTCTTCTTGATGCAAAGTCTCTTTCTCTCTGCGTATATTTACAGCGTTTCACTCACTCCAGGACCCTTTTGTCAATCAGGTTAGCAGCTTGTCATAATCGGGTTTCAAAGTCAATTCAGGTTATTCAGTGTCACATCCGGCAATTTATAAATCTCTTTCTCAGCTTTTCAGCTTTCAATTTTCTTCTTCAATTTCAGTTTTAACACAGTCTCTTTCTCTGATTGATTTCACGTACCATAGTATTGGCCTGGTACTTCTCGATCAAAACAGAACGTTAAGAATTCTTGTTGCCATTCAGATGTCGTTGCATATGCCCATTCAGGACATGCATACCTTCTATTTGCAGTTCTCTTTCTTTTCAACCTGTGTTCGCTTTGCAATTCTCCTTCACTTACATCCTCTACTCGGGATGTATCAATTTCTTCTGCTATTGTTTCACCTCGCACTACTTTTTCTTTCGCAGCCTGCTTCTCTGGCCAGTTATCACCTTATGCGTCTTCTTCCTGCCTGTCTTTTCAGAACACTGGACAGCACCCTCCTCTTGTGCTATGGTGTTTTCTCTTGACGGACCTGCAACTGGTTCAGGGGAAGCCGGTGTGCTTTGGCTTCTCTCTATTATTTCCCCTTTTCTTCTGGGTCTGTAACAGGTTCAAGCTCTTACCTGTATCCGTCTACTTCTGGGAGAACCTCTCCTTGTCTTAGTTCTCCTGCTGCCTCTACTGAGATAGGCTCACTGTCACCTCTCTCAAACTCGTTTACTGTTTGAGGGACTAGGCTGTTCTCAGTGGGCTCTCCTGCAGTCTCAGTTTCCCCTTGGCTGTTTTCTGGCCCTGAAACTTCCTTCTCTGGAATTGCTGAGTCAGAAACTTCAAGTTCCTCATCAATCGGACATGTTACCTTCTTTGTGTGACTGGCATGTATCAAGTTTGGAACGCCTGCACATTTCACAGCAGTGGTTGTTGTCAGTATTACTTGATATGGCCCCTTCCAGCGCGGCTCCAAACACGACTTTCTCACGTGCTTCTTGACAACCACCCAGTCACCGGTTTGCAGGGTGTGACCTGGATCACTGATCGGTGGCAATGTGTTGGCTTCCACCTGGTGGGAAAAAGAGCAAACCACATCAGCCAAACCTTTGCAGTAGTCCAACATCATATCATCCGTGATATTCACAAGAGCATTTCCGGGTACTGCGGGCAGCCTCATAGCTCTGCCCATGAGAATCTCATGAGGTGATAGTCCTGTCTTCTTATCAGGTGTGTTTCTCATTGACATCAGCAGTAAAGGCAATACATCTGGCCATTTCATATTGGTGGCTGCGCACATTTTTGCAATTCTCGACTTCAAGGTACCATTCATCTGTTCTACTAGTCCTGATGCTTCAGGGCGGTAACTACAATGCAGCTTTTGTTCAATGTCCAATGCCGCACACAAGAGCTTAATCACCTCATTGTCGAAATGTCTGCCCCTATCTGATTCTAGAGACACCGGAAAACCAAACCTGGGTATTAGTTCTCTAAGCAGCAGCTTTGCAACTGTGAGACTGTCATTTCTACGTGTGGGGTAAGCTTCAATCCAATGGCTGAAAACACTCACAATCACCAACATGTACCTCAATCCTCCACAAACAGGCAACTCAATGAAATCCATTTGCATCTTGATAAATGGACCACCAGCTCTCCCTATGTGGCTCAAAGTTACCACAGTCCCTTTTCTGGCATTCATCTGTTGACAGATGATGCACCTGTGACAGGTAACCTCTTTTTGGGTTAAACCAGTCAATCTTGAATGACCTGATCATTGCATCTCTCCCAAGATGTGCCTGTCCATGATAAAGCCTGGCAAATTGTGACAAAAGGCTGTTGGGCAAAACCAGTTTCCCCTCCTCTGATACCCATAAGTCGTCAGCTCTCTGTACGCATTGCATTCTCTGCCAGGAGTGTTTTTCTCCTCTTTGCTAGCATGACCCTGTAGTGATTTTAGCTCATCTAGTGTATCAACCACCCTCAATGCAAAGTTCAAGCATGTTTCATTTCAGTTTGCGGTAACAATTCCCACTGGTCCTTGAACGATATACAGTTCAATGTGTAAAACCTTGCGACTTGATCTGCATAGCCGTTTCCCATTGACACAAAGTCTTGTGATTTAACATGAGCATTGCATTTCACAACGGCAATTTCAAGAGGTAACTGAATCGCGTGTAACAAGTCCTTAATGTATTCGCCATTTTTCACTGGTGAAACAGAAGAGGTCATGAAACCTCTCTGCGACCACAATTGGCCAAAATCATGTACAATGCAGAATCTGTATCTGCTGTCTGTATAGATAGTGACTTTCAGATTTTCAGCTGCGTGGCATGCCTTAGTAAGGGCAATTAGCTCTGCAGCTTGGGCGGAATACACTCTCTCGAGCCAGGAAGCTTCAATAATACCAGCTATTGTACATACAGCATAACCGGCTCTTAGCATTCCAACTGAGTCTCTCAAACAGGATCCATCAACAAACATAATGCAGTCATTTTCCTTTAACTGTGCATCTTGAATGTCAGGTCGGGGCTTGGTACATAGTTCTGTTGCCTCAAGACAATCATGCTCCACCTCCTCCTCATTCGTAATCTCGGTACTTTCAACAGGAAGTAGAGTTGCCGGGTTCAATACAGTACACCGCTTCAAGGAGATGTTTGGTGACCCAAAATAATTGTCTCATATCGGGTAAGTCGGGCATTTGTCATGTGCTGAGTTTTAGTTCGAGTCAACAGGATTTCAACTGAATGTGGAACCATTACTGTTAAGGGATGTCCCATCACTATCCATTCACATTGCGTGAGGCTTTGACCAACTGCTGCAACTGCGCGCAAACAACCCAGTAAGGCTGCTGCGACGGGGTCCAAGGTAGCTGAAAAATACGCTACAGGACGGTTTGCACCTCCAGGGACTTGTGTCAAGACAGACAAAGAACATGCATCACGTTCATGACAAAACAGTAGAAAAGGCTTCGTGTAATCAGGCATACCCAAAGCTGGTGCCCTGCACAGACACTCTCTCAATTCCATGAATGACTCAAGCTCTTCCTTGGATATGGTTATGGCATACGGTTCATCCTTAGTTTCTTTGCCTGTCAGCTTTATCAATGGTTTAGAGATAATTGAAAAGTTGGGTATCCACTGGCGACAGTAGCCCACCATTCCCAAAAACATCCTGGCATCTCTCTTTGTTGTCGGGGGGTTCATCTGCAGTATGGCTGTCACCCTTTCTTTTGATATTCTCCTGGACCCTCTCTCAATCAAGTGTCCTAAGTATTTCACCTCTTTCTGACAGTACTGCAACTTCTTTGGGGATACTTTATGTCTGTTCTTTCCCAAATTATTCAGTAAGGCAATTGTGTCATACCTGCAGTCATCTTTTGTCCTGGACGCAATCAGCAAGTCGTCAATGTACTGCACCAGAGTCGAACTGAAAGGCAGTTCCAGTGACTCCATATCCTTCTTCAATATCTGATTGAAGATGGACAGTGACTCAAAAAACCCTTGAGGAATTCTGCACCAACTGTAAACCTTGTCCAGGAATTTGAAACTGAATATAAACTGGCTGTCCTCATGAAGAGGCACCGAAAAGAAAGCTTGTGACAAGTCTACAAGGGTGAACCATTCTGAATCACACGGAACCTGGAACATAATCACTGCTGGGTTCGGCACTATGGGGCAACACTTTACCACAATCTCGTTTATTTTCCTTAAGTCCTGCACAATTCGAACCTTCCCACCAGGCTTTTTCAGACCCATTATTGGTGAATTACATGGGCTGCTCAACACCTCTTTCAGAACCCCTTGCTTTACAAAATCTGCAATTATTTGCGACACCTGAATAAGGACATCTTGTGCCATGTGTTATTGTGGCACCTGGGGAAATACTGCATTTGGCTTCACTTGTACTTTAACTGGTTCTACTCCTTTTATCAACCCCACTTCCTTTCCTGTCAAATCCCACACTTCCTCTGTCACTGTTCCCTGTAACTCAGCTGGTAAGTCAGTCACTATAAGCATCGGGAATAAGGTTATCAGAGGGTAATCCTCATTTGCGGTTTCAGTCTCTAGTTCAGAAAACTGACCGTCATCCCCTTCATCATCACTGTTTGTTGGCACCTCTATTCCATCATTGGAAGAGGTAATTGAACATTTTGTCTTACACAATAAGTCTCTTCCCAATAGGGATACGGGACTTGAATCGCAGACTACAAACTTATGCAGTCCCTGGAAGTTTCCAATCTCAACTTGCACTGGATCCGTAATGGGGTTTGTCAAGTACTGGTTTGCTACTCCTACCACTCTTATGGTACGCCCTGAAAGTGGCAATTTCTGAACCTATGCACTTCTGACTGTAGAGCGTGTAGCTCCGGTGTCAACCAAGAATGAAACCTTGTGACCCATCACCTTTCCCTCTACATAGGGTCCCCTCTGGTCTACTTCTAGGGATGCTGGAAGCCTGCATTCTTTACTGTCTGAACTATCATCCGACCATTCATCATTCATCATTCATTCCATCTTCACCGTGCAATGGGAATTGCTGTACTGTATTATTTTGGCTCACTACTTGACCTGTGACCTGCTGAGGAAGCATTACCTGTTGCTGTCCCATTGGAGCCAATGGTAATTGCATTTGCTGTCTAGGTACCATGGGAACCTGCTGTTGTTCACAAAACCTCGACCTCGGCCTCTCGGTTGCGCTGAAACACGCCATTCCCTTGTGGTTGTTGCTGTACCCTCTGCTGGATTCCATTTCCCTGCATACCTGCCTGCGCTGCTCTTATCTGCACCACCATCACCTTCTCCTTCAGTTTTCTCTGCTTCAGCTCAATCTCATCACTACAGTATTTCGCATACTGCAACACCTCATCAATCGGCTTCGCTTGCCAACAGATCAAATGATTCTTAATCATCTGGCTAACCTCTGGTCTCAGCCCTTCAACAAATCTAAATACGAGATGGTTCATGTCTTTCGGCTCAATGGTTTCAGTACCACTGTAATGTTTGAACGCTTTCAACAACCTCTCATAGTAAGCATGGATCGATTCTTTAACCTCCTGTGAGGTCCAATCGATTTTCTGCCAATCAGTCACTTTCGGCGACACTTTCTGCTTCAAAAACTCAATCACTTTATGATAGTACTTCATCACCTCCTCAGATGGTGCTCCAATTACCTTATCCCTTGCCGGCTGCTGCGTTGGCCAGTCTACACCTCTCTTACAATCAAGCCATAAGTCGGGCAGGTCAATGATCTCAAACAAAGTATTTAAGTCTTCCCAGAGACACTTCGCAAGCTTCACAAACCTATCTGTCTGCTGATAACACTCTATCAGTTTCTCCCTTAGTCTGGGGTAATCATTTGTAAAAGACAGAGGTGGTCATTACAATCCTGGCGGACGGTGTTAAAGCGGCGGTAAGACCGCCAACAGGCCGGCGGTAAAACATTTGCAATTACGACCGTGGCGGAAACCACCAACAAAGACAGCCACTTTAACACTCCGACCGCCACGGCGGTACTAACAAACAGCTTGGCGGTCACCGCCAACAGGCAGGCGGGAGACAGTGTACCGCCCACACTATTATGACAGGCCAATCCGCCACCTTTTCCGGGGCGGATTCACCGCAGATAAAAACACGGTGGAAACAGGCATTTCGAAGGGAAAACGCTCACCTCTACACACTCCACGAGGAAGGAGGGCACCATGGAGCCGGAACTCCATATTCTTCCTGCGATAGTCTTCCTGCTCCTGTACCAGGAGCACTGTTTCTGGTGGCGAAGACCACGGTGATTACTGCACCTACGACATAGGGGAGGGGGAGGCAAAAAACAGGGACACACACACGCAACACCCCCTCCCCCACCCTCACCCACTACAACACACACACCAATGCATATCCAAACATTACAGTAGCACCCCCAACCCCCCCGGAAGAATGCAAAGACAAAAGGAAATGAGTGTAATCATTGTATAATATCAAAATAGAGTAAGCAAAAATATACAGATATACACTATTAACAAAATATACACCACGAATAGTAGTCCAGGTAATACACCATTCATAGTCCGTAGACCACTGGGCCCAAAATGCATGGGCGATGCCCATACAAGATACCCGAACATGACGGAGAGAACACTGCAGGGGCATCAGATAGAAATACAACAGGCACCTCAGGGGAAAGGGGGGGCACCTCAGCCGGATGAGTGCACGATGCCAGATCCACGAGGGGGCTCCATGCCCATTGATGTATCCTGGGGTGTGCAAAGCCACAGTCTCTCAAGTCTCTACAGTGGGTGGTTTGCCCACTGCTTTATCCTGGGGAGTGCAAAGCCACAGTCTCTCAAGTCTCTCCAGTGGGTGGGTTGCCCACTGCTTTATCCTGGGGAGTGCAAAGCCACAGTCTCTCAAATGTCTCTAGTGGGTGGTTTGCCCACTGCTTTATCCTGGGAAGTGCAAAGCCACAGTCTCTCAAGTCTCTACAGTGGGTGGTTTGCCCACTGTACCATCCTGGGGAGTGCAAAGCCACAGTCTCTCAAGTCTCTCCAGTGGGTGGTTTGCCCACTGTACCATCCTGGGGGGGAGTGCAAAGCCACAGTCTCTCAAGTCTCTCCAGTGGGTGGTTTGCCCACTGTACCATCCTGGGGAGTGCAAAGCCACAGTCTCTCAAGTCTCTCCAGTGGGTGGGTTGCCCACTGCTTTATCCTGGGGAGAGCAAAGCCACAGTCTCTCAAGTGGATAACAGTCTCCACTGGTTCTGGAGGGGGACTGGTGCCCAGAGTGCTTCATCCTGTGCAGGACAGACAGAGTGGATGCATGTCTCCACTGGTTCTGGAGGGGGACTGGTGCCCAGAGTGCTTCATCCTGTGCAGGACAGATGGAGTGGATGCATGTCTCCACTGGTTCTGGAGGGGGCTTTCTGCCCAGAGTGCTTCATCCTGTGCAGGACAGACAGAGTGGATGCATGTCTCCACTGGTTCTGGAGGGGGCTTTGTGCCCAGAGTGCTTCATCCTGCCAAGGACAGACGGAGTGGATGCATGTCTCCACTGGTTCTGGAGGGGGATTGGTGCCCAGAGTGCTTCATCCTGTGCAGGACAGACGGAGTGGATGTATGTCTCCATTGGTTCTGGAGGGGGCTTTGTGCCCAGAGTGCTTCATCCTGCCAAGGACAGACGGAGTGGATGCATGTCTCCACTGGTTCTGGAGGGGGACTGGTGCCCAGAGTGCTTCATCCTGTGCAGGACAGACGGAGTGGATGCATGTCTCCACTGGTTCTGGAGGGGGCTTTGTGCCCAGAGTGCTTCATCCTGCCAAGGGCAGACGGAGTGGATGCATGTCTCCACTGGTTCTGGAGGGGCTTTGTGCCCAGAGTGCTTCTTCCTGCCAAGGACAGAGGGAGTGGATGCATGTCTCCACTGGTTCTGGAGGGGGACTGGTGCCCAGAGTGCTTCATCCTGTGCAGGACAGACGGAGTGGATGCATGTCTCCACTGGTTCTGGAGGGGGACTGGTGCCCAGAGTGCATCACTCACCCCGTGACGGTCCCTGTTGCATCACTGACCCTGCCGCTCATGGGCTAGCGGTGCTTGAGTTGGCGGTCCTTGCCCTGTTCAGCGGTGCTTGCCCTGTTCAGCTGTGCTTGACATGGCGGTCCTTGCCCTGTTCAGCGGTGCTTGCCCTGTTCAGCAGTGCTTGCCCTGTTCAGCTGTGCTTGCCCTGTTCAGCGGTGCTTGACATGGTGGTCCTTGCCCTGTTCAGTGGTGCTTGACATGGCGGTCCTTGCCCTGTTCAGAGGTCCTTGCCCTGTTCAGCGGTGCTAGCCCTGTTCAGCGGTGCTTGACTTGGCGGTCATTCATTGCCCAGCTGGGCTGGCGGTCCTTCATTGCCCAGCTAGGCTGTGGCTGGCAGGGTCCTCCTGGGCAGCTGAGCTGTGGCTGGTGGGGTCCTCCTGGGCAGCTGGGCTGTGGCTGGCGGGGTCCTCCTGGACAGCTGGGCTGTGGCTGGCGGGGTCCTCCTGGGCAGCTGGGCTGTGGCTGGCGGGGCCCTCCTGGGCAGCTGGGCTGTGGCTGGCGGGGTCCTCCTGGACAGCGACGAGGGGACTAGCGGTGGCCTCCTGGGCAGCAACGAGGGGACTGGTGGTGGCCTCCTGGGCAGCGACGATGGGGCTGGCGGTGGCCTCCTGGCCAGCGGGGATGATGGCGGTCTTCTCCGCCGTGCTGCTCCTCCCAGACATTGCAGCTTTCTTCTGCCCCTTCCCCACCTTGGGAGGAGTCACAGCTGAGTCCACACTCCCCCGGGACCCCTGTGAGCGGCTTGGGTGGCTTGAGTCTTCCCCCTCTCCTGCTAGGCACTGGCCAACTTCTGGTGCTTGACGGGGGGGGGGACTGGCTGTGCTCTGGCTCTGTGATACACTGGCTGGCCTGGTGGCCGGTGCACTCCATATACCTGTCACAACAGGCACCACTGGTCCCGGTGATTTTGTGGCTGAGGTGCTAGTACGTGACCTATGAGTTAGACGGGGGTGGTGGGAAATAGGTTAAGGGTGGATATGAAAAGTTGTTTGGAGACACTGGGATGGGTAGCTGGAGGGGGTTTGGGAGTGGAGGAAGAGGTGGTGGTCGTAGGAGGTGTAAGTTTAGTGGATTTGGGTGCAGGTGCATGCGCTGGAGGCTGTCGTGAGGTGGATGGCTGTTGGGTGGGAGTGTGGCTGCGTTTGTGTATCTTCGGAGGGGGCATCACAGACACACTGGGAGAGGACACAGGGGACATGTGAATGGTAGTGGGGGTGCTGAATGCACGTGAGCGGGGTGTGGTGGTGGGTGTGCTGGTGCGGGACGTAGAGGCTGTAGTGGTAGTGCATGCAGGTGTGAGTGTAGACGAGACTGTGAGGGAGGAGGGAGATGAGGAGGAGGGGGACACAGTGGAGGCAGTGGATGTTGGTGTGTCTGTATGTGTGTGTGATGCTTGCGTGAGTGCCTGTGGGATGTGTGGTGCTTATGTTTGCCTGAGCTTCCCTTGTGTGGGGGGTGTGTGCAGGCTGGTTTGATGGTGTGCTTGGGATAGGCAGAGGTACAGGGGATTGGGTCTGGGTGGAGGAAGTTGGAGGGAGGAGGCTAAACACAGGGACAATGGCTGCCATCAGTGCTGAGGCCAGAGTTTTAACGGTTCGATGAAGGGCAGCCTGACCAGAATGAATGCCCTCCAGGAATGCATTTGTGTGTTGCAACTCCCTTTCTACACCCTGGATGGCATTCAAAATGGTAGACTGCCCAACAGTGAGGGACCTGAGGAGGTCAATGGCCTCCTCACTGAGGGCAGCAGAGGTGACTGGGGCAGGGCCTGAGGTGCCTGGGGCGAAGGAGATGCCCACCCTCCTGGGTGAGCAGGCACGGGGCGAAGGCTGAGGGGCTGCTGAGACGGCGGTGCTGGTAGGAGGGGTGGCGGCTGTACCTGTTGAGGTGGGGGCACAGATGTTGCCGCCACCACAAGGGAGCTCCCATCGGAGGACGAGTCCGTGTCGCTGGTTGCAGATCCTGTGACCGCTGTGGTGCTCCCCTCGGCCTCCGTCCCACTGGTGTATTCCGAGTCTGTAGTGTGGGCCTCCATGCCCATGTGGGATGCAGCTCCCTCGTGCTCCGGTGCCACTGCTCCTCCGCCTGATGATGCTAATGCACACAAGAACAGGGAGACTGCAAAAAAAGGGGGGGGGAAACAGAAGAAAGACAGGTTGAGTGCATGGCTTACCGCTACCGTTGGTGGACAAGACAAACACATCAGCCCCCTGCACTACGTCGCGCTGTTGGTCTCTACAGTGCAATTCCTGGGAAATGGCCTACAAGGCTATGGACGAGATCTGCACACATAGGTGACACAGGGGCATGAATGGCTGTACTTGGCACTCTACAGAGGTGGGGTGGGGGGCCACAGGGCCATGCCTTACAAAGGGGCCTAGCCTACAGTACTCGCCCTGGCCTAGCGAAACCCACAGCCCTCCTCCCCCACCCAGACCCCTCCACTGCGCAAAGTCAGCTGAATGAGAGTGTACTCACCCCCTTGTGTCTGCTGTGATGCCCTCAAGCGTCCATCCAACTCAGGGTAGGCCACCGCCAGGATCCGGAACATCAGGGGGGTCATGGTTCGACGGGCACCCCTCCCACGTTGGGAGGCCATCCCCAGCTGAACCTCCGCTGTCTTCTTGCTCCAGCGGTGAATGTCCTCCCATCTCTTCCGGCAGTGGGTGCTCCGTCTGTGGTGGACCCCCAGGGTACGGACGTCCTTGACGATGGCACGCCAAATATCCTTCTTCTGGTGGGCGCTGACCTACATGAAATGTACAGGGGAAGAAGAGAAGTCATTACCAACTGCACCGTCAAAGTGAGTGGCCCCCATCCCTACCCTTGCCATGTGGCACATGCACCCACCGTCTTTCATGCACGCAGGACTCTGCCCCATTCCTTCTTACAACCAGCCCTCTCCACACAGGCATAGCCCATACAACATGCTCCCTGTGTACTTACCTGTTGGTCTGGAGGACCGTAGAGTAGCGTGTACTGGGGGAGGACCCCGTTGACTAGCTTCTCCAACTCCTCCGATGTGAAGGCAGGGGCCCTTTCCCCAGACGAACGAGCCATTGTCTCTTCCAGACCGAGGTCACAGCAGCACTTGCAGTGTAGGTCCTCTCCTGTCGAAGATCAGGTATCGAGTGATTCAACAGATAGAAAATGGCAGTCACGTCCGCGGCGGTGCGTACCATCACCGCCGGCGTATTGGCTCCTGGGACCCATAGGGTCCAATGTTAACCAATGCAGCATTGCGCCGCGGTCTTCGACCGCCTACCGCGACGGTGTACAACGCCAGCGCAGTTACCTCACATCCCATTGTCCCGCTTTAGAGGTCAAGCAGCCGCCATTTCAGGGGCCCACATGGCCTAATTACCAACTGCGTCACACATACCTAGGCCTACTCTCAACACACATACAGGCCAGATTTTGTGTGTGAATCATGTTCTGTGTAGACTGTGGGTACATACCTCTGAGTTGTTTGACTCTGTGGTCCCTTTTGTCCTTCATAGGCACCGTCCGCTGGGACATGTGAGGAGATGGCGGAATCCTCCGGTGTACCGACCACTGGTGGACCTGACAATGGAGGAAAGAAATTTGATCATCACCTACAGGTTTGACCGTGCCGCAATCCAGGAACTGTGTACCCAGTTGGAACCAGACCTGATGTCAGCAATCCGACATCCCACAGGAATCCCCCCTCAAGTGCAGGTGCTGTCAGTGCTCCATTTCCTTGCAAGTGGGTCATTTCAAACAACTGTGACCATGGCATCAGGGATGTCCCAGCCTATGTTTTCCAGAGTGTTGTCTGCCCTGCTGAAACATATGCGCAGCTACATCGTGTTCCCTCAGGTGGAGAACTTGCCTACAGTGAAAGGTGACTTCTATGCTCTTGGACATATCCCCAACATCATAGGTGCCATTGATGGGACCCATGTGGCTTTGGTCCCCCCCCCCACAGGAGTGAACAGGTGTACAGGAACCGGAAGAGTTATCATTCGATGAATGTACAGATGGTATGTTTGGCCGACCAGTACATCTCCCATGTGAATGCCATGTTCCCTTGCTCAGTGCATGACGCCTACATCATGCAGAATAGCAGCATCCCTTATGTGATGGGTCAACTACAGAGGCACCGGGTATGGTTATTAGGTGACTCTGGTTACCCCACCTGTCATGGCTACTGACCCCAGTGAGGAATCCCAGGACCAGGGCAGAGGAACGCTAAAATGAGGCCCATGGGCGGACTAGGAGGGTGATCGAATGCACCTTTGGCCTCCTGAAGGCCAGGTTTAGGTGCCTCCATATGACAGGTGGATCCCTATTCTACTCACCAAAGAAGGTGTGCCAGAACATCGTGGCCTGCTGTATGCTTCATAACTTGGCTTTGCGACGACAGCTGCCTTTTCTGCAGGAGGATGGTCCAGATGGCGGTGTTGTGGCAGCTGTGGAGCCTGTGGACAGTGATGAGGAGGAAGCAGAGGAAGAAGACATTGACAACAGGGACTCAGTCATCCAGCAATATTTCCAGTGAAACACAGGTGAGAATACATTCCTGCCTACTACAAGTACTTTTACACTTCTACCTCTATCCTGTCTGTCGGTTTCACCCAGTGTATGGTCACTGAGTTGTCACTTTCCCTTACGGTTTCACACGTGTGTCATCTGCTTAGATTCCTCATGGACTAGAGCTGTGTGACATAGGTATGTTGACATTACATTTGAATGAACATTTTGTCACTGTAATTGCTAATATACTATTTCGAAATCACAGACAGACTCCAAATTGTTTTGTGCTTTAAGTGTGTTTATTGAAGTGCTCAAAATTGGAGGGGGTAGTGAAATGGTGAGGGGTGATGGCGGTGGAGTGTCCATGGCAGAGTCCAGTCTATTAGTCTCACAGGCGCATTGCCCATATTGGCATAGGAAGTGGAGCTGGGGCAGTTCCAATATGGACAGTGTGACAAAGTGGGACAGTGGGTTGACAATCAGGGTGGTCTCATTTCTTGGCGGGGGTCTTGGCATCGTGCTCTGGCTTGTTCCTGGATCTCAGGGACTGCTTGCGGGGTGGTTCTCCATCTGCAGGGGGTGGGGTGCTGGTGTGGTGGTCCTGTGGCGGTGCCTCCTGTCCACTAGCGCCTGCGGAGGTGGTGGGCTGTTCATCGTCCATGCTAGTGTCAGGGGCCCCTTGTAGTGCCACAGTGTCCCTCCTGGTGTTGAGTATTTCCTTCAGCACCCCTACGATGGTGCCCAGGGCGGAGCTGATGGTTCTGAGTTCCTCGCTGAACCCCAAATACTGTTCCTCCTGCATGCGCTGGGTCTCCTGAAACTTGGCCAGGACCGTTGCCATCGTCTCCTGGGAGTGGTGGTATGCTCCCATGATGGAGGAGAGGGCCTTGTGGAGAGTGGGTTCCCTTGGCCTGTCCGCCCCCTGTCGCACAGCAGCCCTCCCAGTTCCCCTGTGTTCCTGGGCCTCCGTCCCCTGGACCGTGTGCCCACTACCACTGACCCCAGGTCCCTGTTGTTGTTGGAGTGGTGGGTTATCCTGGGTTCCCTGTAGTGGTGGACACACAGCTGATTGACGTGTCCTGGGAACGGAGGTATGGGCCCGCTGGGTGGGTGCTGTGCTGGTGTTACCAGAGGGGGGTAGGTCTGTGGTGGCCTGTGCCTGTGTGAGGGGAACCGACTGTCCCGAGACCCATGATGGTCCGGGCTGGTCATCTAGATCCAGTTGGACAGAGCTGCTGTCATCACTGTGGGCCTCTTCTGTGGGTGGGGTGGAGATGTCTGGACCCTACTGTCTGGTGACGTTGGGTAGTGGTCCTGCAGTGGTGTAAAAGCATGATTATTGCATCTGTGTGTGTCATGGTGTGCAATGGGTGGGTGACCGTGTACCCCAGTGCTTGCATTCCTGTGTGGGGTCTTGTGTGATGGTGGTTTGGGAGGGTGTTTGGGTATGTGCAGTGGGCATGCATTGGTGATGGGTGTCCATGCGTTGTTGTTGCATGCAGGGCTTGGTGCTTGGATGGGTGGTTTGTGATATTGGTACATTTGTGAGGAGTTGGAGTGATAGGGATGGGGCGAGGGTGGAGGTATGTGATAGCATGCAGGTAGGGTGGGGGATGTAATAGTTAAGATTTGACTTACCAGAGTCCATTCCTCCACCGACTACTGCGAGGCCCTCAGGATGCAGAATTGCCAAGACCTGCTCCTCCCATGTTGTTAGTTGTGGGTGAGGAGGTGGGGGTCCGCCGCCAGTCCGCTGAACCGCCTGGTCCCCGGTAGGTCGTTCCACCTCTTCCTGATGTCGTCCCGATTTCTTGGGTGTTGTCCCACTGCGTTGACCCTGTCGACCATTCTTCTCCATAGCTCCATCTTCCTTACAATTGAGGTGTGCTGCACCTGTGCTCCAAATAGCTGTTGCTCTACCCAGACGATTTCCTCCACCATGACCCTGAGCTCCTCCTCCGAGAACCTGGGGTGTCTTTGCTGTGCCATGGGGTGGTGTAGGTGATGTGTGGGGTGGTGTGTGTGGTGATAAGTGTGGTGATATGTAGTGGTGTGTGGTGTTTTGTGCGTGGAAGTTGTGTGGGTGATGGTGTTGAGTGCCTGTGGCTGCTAATTTGTGGATGGTGGTGTCTCTATCTGGCCTTCTTTCTGTAATAGTGGTCGTAGGGGTTTGTGGGTGATGTTGGTGTGTGTTTTATATTGTATTGGGTGTGTGGGAGTGGTGTGTGTATGTGAATCAGGTGTGTGTATTTCGAATTGTTCAATGTGGCGGTGTTTTGTAGAAGTGTGTGTATTTTGAGCGTGGCGGTGTGTACCGCCAATGGAATACCGCGGTTGAAAGACCGCCGGCGTGGATTCGTGGGTCGCGATAGCGCGGACGTATTTCTGTTGGCGTGACGGTGGAGGATTTGTTTTCGCCAGTTTATCACTGACCTTTGGTGTGGCTGACTTGTGTGGGTGTCTGAATTTTGTCGGATTTCGAGATGTGGGTCATAATAGCTGTGGTGGAATTCTGCTGCCACGGCGGTGTGTTGGCGGTCTTCTGCACGGCGGTAAGCGGCTTTTACCACCAATGTTGTAATGACCCCCAGAATGTGCCCCCTGGACCATGGTACATTGACTAAAACCCCACCAGCTGTTTCTCTCATTGGTAGCATCTTTACTGATCCTGTATCTGGTGAAGCTTTAGCTTGACTTGATCCCGGACTATCGCTTTTCTCTTTATCTCTTTTCTTTGCCCATCTGCCTTCCCATTTTTCTAAGGCTCCCCAAATCTGAGCACTTTGCAGTATTTCTTTTAGATGCGCTTTCATTCCGGCAGACCTCATGTGCTTGAAGTCCTTTGAATCAAAGTCTAATCTGTAGCTTCTTTTCAAATGTTTAGTATTCTCAATATCGATATGGTATTTATCTGCCAGGTTCGCCAACCTCTGATGTACCTTACCTACTTCTTTAGTGATTTTAGGGCACAGATATCTCAATTCTGCTTCTGTATATGACTCTAATCTGTTTACCCCCATTGTTCCCTCCACTAATTCAGCAGCTTCCACGCCCAGTCTTACAAAGTTCAGGTATTCATCTTTTTCCGACCTTTCTGGCTTCTCTGCAGTTACTGCAGTCTTTTGTGAAGCATAAGTCTTTTCTAACCACTCATTTAACTGTTGTACCGTAAAGCCTTGCAGTGAAATATTCCCTGCATGCATCATTGGCGAATGTGAAGCATTTGTACTTATTGACTGCGGGGTTAGCATACCTAGCCCTGCCAGTCTCATTGCCTCCAACAGTGCTTCAACCGGGCTGAGGTCTAACAAAGACCTCGGTCTTTCGGCTGATTGCTCACCCGGGGCCATTAACTGGGGAGTTCCTATGGACCCTCCTCTTGCATCTTGGGTCATTACTCCCTGATCACACATGCCAGGCTTCCCTTGCGCATACAATGGCACTGGTGGACCGACAGTAATAGGTAATGATATGGCAGCTGATGTCTGACCTGGTCCCAAACCCCGTGGAGCAGCAACTCCACAGGTTTGATTCTCTGAAGCCGGGGCAGGTACTAATGGAGGTCCTGCTGCTGGATTATACCCTGGTATCAGTTGTTGCTGCGGCTGAGGCAGCAATTGTGGAGTTGGCTCAAGCTGTACTAATCTCGATTTTGTATATATCGGGACTGGTGGCACTATCAGATTTGTAGTAGTCTCTAGTACTGGGACGTCTGGATAGATTCTCTGTATCTGCGGTGGAGGTTGCAACTGTATCTACATGTCTGGTGCAGTGGGTACACTGACACCATTCTGTATCAAACCCATATCACTAGTCTGTACTGTATCGGTAACTCCCTTCTCCTGCGTCTGGCTCCCAGGACCCACACTAGTGCTCGGGACATTGTCGCTTACCGCATAAGGTGGCGGGTGATCATGCAATATCTGATTTAGGAATTCTTCATTGTCTGAATCATCTTCTTCTATCCAAGATCTCTTAGTCTCTTTAGGCTTACTAGAGTCTTTGTCTGTTTTACAGGTGGCTTTCTTCCCCTGGGTCTCGTCTCCATGTGCTATTGCTGGGAACAATTTGAGTCCGCCAACTATTCCCCGTCTCCACATTTTGCTCTCATTGTCCCATCTAGCCTCAGATAAAGTCTTTTCTGCTCTTTTTATTCTCCTTTCGAATTTCTGCTGTCTATGGTTAATAGCCATTAAATCCCAGACTGCTAATGCCTCGAACTGAGCTGGCCTCGGAGGTGGCTTTTGTACACTTAACATCCACCTCAGATTCCCTAGAACTCTTGTATTGAACGTTCCGTGCTCCGGGAACGCCAAACATCCCTCTTTTTCTGTCAGTTTGCGCCACTGTTTCATCCACAAGCAAGGCACAACACCCTTTTCCTCCATGACTATATAAGCTGGAGTACCCTCAGGCGGTGTAGGCTCCCCTTCACTCACCATAATGTATGCGTCTCCTTTCAGAGCGCTCCTAAAAGCCTTGATAAAATTCATCTTTGCGTCTTTCCTTTTGCTGTATTTAATCAGAAAGTGACTTTAATTCTGTAATGGGTTCTTAGTCTATAGGGGAGGGATATATTGGAATAATACAATAGGCCCCGGCTTTGGATTGGATAAGTGCTTTATTGGTAGTTTCTTTGCCTCTCTTTGTTTTAGGTTTCTGGGTGGCTCGCTACTGTGTTCATCCGGGTTCTTTTCCTTTCTTGTAGGGGTCCGGGTAGAGGTCTCAAACCAGTCTGTCCCTTGGTGGAGTAAGGTCAGTGCTTCTCTCCCGTGACGCCGGATCGGGTTCCCCAAAACAGAAAGAACGGAACAACAGGTAAGTGTAGAGGTAAGGATATGGGGTTTAATAGGGTTAATAGGGGTGGTGGGAGGATGGGGTTGTGCAGGGTTGTGGTTGGTTATTTACTTTCTAGTGCAATTCACCTTCCCGTGAACTTTCTCTCTTTCTCTCCTCTTTAATGTCTTTCTCTGGCTGGGAGAGGGTTTTTTTTCACAGTGGGATTAGTTGTTTTATGCTTAAAAGACTTCTCCTTCTCTGTAGCACCTTTCCCCACTCCTCCCTGTAGTTCCCTCACTCTTCCTCCCACCCTGTAACCATGTCGGCACCCAAGAAAGGCTTAGGTACGATCGTACCTGTGAATGCCACGCCCCTCCGGGGACGTGGCGGGCCCCTTCGCGGTGTCCTGGTTTCTCCTCAGTGTTCTCCAACGGCTGGGAGAAATCTTCTCCTTCCTCCGGCTCCTTTGGGATCGGTTCGCGGGCTTCCTGGGATCCTTCGTTCACCGGCGTCTCCTTCCTCTCGGTCCTGGACAGCAGGGTTCCCTCCTGCTTCTCCGACGATGCCTTCGGGAGTCCGTCTTCAATTTCAAATATTTATAAGGTGGGTCTTTGCGACCCCATAGTGAGTCGCAGAAGGTGTCTGAGACACCTTTCTGCATAACATTTTGCGAGGTGCAAATTGCGAGTCGCTGGTACTCGCAATTTGCACCTCGCAAAATGTTTTCTTCCTACATCTGGCCCTAATTCTGTTGTATTCTTTAACACTCCCCCCGATTGCACAATCATTACAAGAATGTCTTTTAGAATTTGATGAGAAAGGCTTACTGATAGTTGGGTATTAAATGTAGTTTTTAGGTCGAGCATGCAAGCGCTTTGACCTGTTCTAAGTGTTGTGGGCTTTTAACCACGCCCATGTCACACCCATCTCTTTCACTCATTCGTGGGCTTGCCTTTCAAAAATCACTTGATGTCATTGATAATTGCTTTACCTTTGTCCTGCCTTGAGGCAGTTTTTGTCATACCTTCCAGACTTCCTCTGTTACATGGATTATTGCACGATTGTCGATATAATCCAGCCTGGGCAAACACATTTTTTTGTCTCTCCCCTTTGTGCTGCATGGAGGCCATGTCGCTAACAGGCGAACAGGCACAACAGCGTGAACTTGATGAGCTGTATTAAAGCGCTGGTCATATTGTTCACAGTTAACTAATTAGAGTCATTTCTTGTGGCTCTCCCCTTAAAACACTTGAAATTATTGAATTCCTTACAGAAAACAGAACTCCTCTAAGTGAAAGCGGCTCTTTCGGCACAGCAGTAGAGCTGATACTACAATATTCACTACACTCAGGAAAACTTGAACCATAATGCTTTGCAAGCATTATTTTTCACAACATTGTTGCCCATAACTCAGCCTGTGGTGGTCCTAGGACAATGGGACCGTCACCAAAACATTCAGCACCACACGTTCTTTCTGTCTAGGTCATATCTGGGTCCCTACTCTAGGTTGGAGGGGACCCCAAAATAATAACCTATACCGCCATTCAGCATCTTTTTGAGTATTACAAGGCTGGAACTTTTGTTTTCCAGCTGGGAATAGTTTGTTTTTTAAGGGGCTTGTTTTTAATATCATTGCTGTAAACCTGCTATCCCTGAAAATATATAATGCACTCTCTAGGGGCTACATATATGGTTACTCTGCATTATTTATTGCCATTTTCTTTTAGTGTGGTTATGCTCTCTAGAGGCTAACTATATAGTTAAAGGATCATGTTTCTTACAAATTCAATTTTCATTCTGGTGCTCTTTAGGGGTTGTTCTAAGCATTAGAGTCATATCAACATATTAAAAGAAACTTGTCACATAATACTTTGCAGGGCATTACTTTTACTAAACAATTTTGCCCATAACTCAGCCTGTAGTGGTCCTAGAATAATGGGACCACCTTCAAAGCACAGACCACAATGTGATCTTTCTGTCTACATCATCTCTGGGTCCCCACACTATGTTAGTGGGGACTCCAAAAATAATAACCCCTCCCACCATTCAATGTTTTTTAAGCTTTCTCGTGGCTAGCTTTTAGTTTTTTTACAGCTAGGCTGGTTTTGTTTGAAAGGCCTTGTTTGTAATATCATTACAGTAGGCCTGCTAGCCCTAAAGATGTCCTCTAGGGCATAAGTATATGGTTACAATGCATTATCTTTTCATTTTTTTTTCATGGGGTTATTCCCCAGGGGCTAACAATGTGGTTACATGACCATGTTTCTTACAAATTATATTTCTGTTATGGTGCCCACTAGGGGCTGTTTTGAGCATTATAGTCTAACGCCAAACGTTTATTTCTGATAAAGGTTTAAATGATAATTGTATATGTTTTAATAATCTTTCCTTATTACAATTATGACCATGATTCAGGCCATTTAACATCCTTATTACACTGTTTGAACTCTCTTGATATGTTTGCGTGACCCTTCTAGTTTATTTCTCCTCTGTGGCTGTCTTGTGTCTTCTTTTTAGCTAATTGTGTTAGTCAGCCAGCAATTCTGATGGTGGGGTGGTGAAAGTGGTATTCTACTGGAATTAGAATGGCAGTATTAAATTAGGATGCTAAATCACAAAGTTTTCATTTGTTGCTGCAGATAGAGGAAGAAGGTAAATGGAAGTGCTTTAGTTATATGCAGGGCCACTGGAATTATATGGCAGGAAAAGACAAAATTATGAGGCAGGGTTGACCAATTTATGTGGCAAGAAAAGTCCAGTTATGAATTTACATTGACAATAGCTCCAACTCAAGCAAATGTGGGACCTATTCCATTGTAAATGATTATTTTATATGTTTTTATTATGACCTTCAATGAGAATTGTTATTGCAAGACATTTCTACTTTTTATTTAAAATAGTGTACCTTTTAGCATGTCAATGTAATTTATTGCTTTAGGTTTTATTGGCTTTGTCCTGAAATAAACTTGATTGACTGACAGACTATATGAAAAAAGCTTGAGTAGTCCCACTGAGGAATGGGACATGTCAGTCTGTAAACTCTTAGGCCCATATTTATACTTTTTAGCGCCGCATTTGCACCGCTTTTTGATGCAAAAACGGCGCAAACCTACAAAATCCAATTGTATTTTGCAAGTTTGCGCTGTTTTTGCATCAAAAATGACACAAATGCGGCGCTAAAAATGTATAAATATGGGCCTTAATGTTTCTTCAGTCTATCAGCAAAATCTACATTTCAAGTGTATCAGTCATGAGTTGAGGAGTACAGTTAAATTTTTTGAAACATACAAAATGTGGAATTTTTTCAAATAAACTGACACCTTCAGAATCCGCTCATTAAACCCGAAGCTTATGACATCTTCGGGAACCCAGTGCTCTTACCACTCCATGTTGTACCTGCTCCAACAATGCCCTGCTGTGGCCACTGGAGGATTCACATTGCCACTGGAGTCATGTGCTCCAGACACTTGCCCTTATAGGCAAAGCTGCTAGAGTGTCCTCACTGAGTCTTCAAGTAAAAGGCCATGCAATCAAATGTGACAGTCTTTGAAAACCCAGTTAGGCCTATCATTGCTTAGGGACTGCCCTCCTGTCCTACAACCACCCATCCCCTTAACTTCATCCAACCACTGTATCAGTATAATCAAAAACACCAGCTAGCTGCCAAGGACAAAGGTGCAAAATGCCAAGTGAAGTAGCAAGTATCTGAAACACTTTGGGACATGAATATCAAGAGGGCAGGAGTTTCGGCCATGCTTGTCATGAAGATGATCCCTGCTTATGAAGCCTCTGTAATTATAAATCCAGCATGGGTAGAACAGGGTAATAATAAAAGCCTCAGTAAGTGTCCCTGTTCACTTGAGAATTAAACAGGGTTATTAGTTAGGGGAGTAATTACCTAATAATCAAAGTCCTTGTCATGGTGAACCCTTAAAGTTACTAAATTAAACTGTGTTCAAACCCTGATAGCTATGGCACAGAGCGGACAGGCTTAACTTGAAGGAGATTTATGTAGTACTAAGAAAAGTAACACAATTTAAATGCAAAACAATAAAAATCCTAAATTGCCACTGCTACGCGTCCCTTTATGATAATTTATTACACATCAGGACTCGTTTCAGGCCAATGAATCTTTTGACCCAGTTGAGAGACACCTTAGGACGAGATAGCTAATCAATATGTCAATCAATACGTCAATAATATCATCAATATTTATCGCAACAATACATTTCACTTTAGTCAAAGGCATTCATAAATTTCAAGACACTACCATGACCTTGCAGTCATGAATAACCACACCAGTTTAGTAGAATTTCATGAGTTTTATTCCCTATTAGTTACAATTCTAAAAGCAGATGCGTTAATCTCAAAACCAAGAAACACAATAGCATAGTCACGATATGGCAATTTTGATAAGATTTCATTAAGGCTAGAATCACAAACATTAGAACATAACAAGGCGTGAACATAGATCAATTTAGCAGAGTGTCAATAACGCGTCAGTTCAACAGAACACAGATTCGGTCGTTTGTCTATTTGCGTCAGTTTAGTGAACACCTGTCCTAACCACGGTTTAGCATTGGCATGTTGGGCTTCATGCAAAACAATTTAGAACACCAATTTGGAAAACATCTAACTATGGTCTCTGTCAAAAGCAAGCAGTTGGTACCTAGAAAGGAAAAGCAAACAGACAAATCACAAATGCATTGTCATATTTACCCTCCAAAGTTTAGGTCAGCGCACAGGTTCAGTCTTCGGCTTCAGGACATCAGTCAAATTGCCATCAGTCAGAACTCAGCTCCGGGGCAAAATGGGCACTTCCCTCATAAGGAGGTAAAGTGTAAAATGGGCACTCTAAGGACGAGGATGGTTCTAAGCGAACCAATAAGTCACCAAACAGAGTGACAAAGTTTCTAGATAAAATCAATAGCATTCCCTAACCCACCTAAATGGCTCCCCGTGTCATGGGTTTTTATCCCTTTTTCGTGGTACATGCCTCTAAAATGTCATTGGTCGTTGGTTATACCCCACTATCTTTATCCAATGGAAAAACAAATTATGTAATTAATCTTTCACCCCATATTATTTTACAAGCTTCTCATTGGTTCTCCTGTTCGATGTCTTCAGAGGTAGCACGTCCGGTATGATTTAATCTTTCTGTAATTCTTTGCACATCTTTTGGTCAGTAGCCCCATTGTCTTCACCGGTTTGAATGATCCTGTACATTACATTAATCGACACTGTTGCATTTTGTTTAACATCACTCTACAAGCAATGAAGAATTCGTGAGAACGGATCTACTATGGTTACATTCAGCTTCTAGTTTGAAGAAAACAAGGGGGCATGTCCTTTTGCGAGTCAGCACACTGCAAGATAGGAAAAAATACATTTAATATGAGAGCCAAACAGCTAAGCTTCGGCTCATGCTAACTTAAGGCCTACAAGGATTTCAGCACAATTTCAATAACGCATTCATTAATAATTAGTGTAGAACATATTCAATATAACATTTTATAAACATTTTAGTCATTATTATTAGTCTACATATACATTGGTGGCCACTCCCCCGTGGTCACATTTCAAGTGCACGTTAAGCAAAGTCACTATTTCGGTTTCTATGAGGCATTATCACACATTAATTCATAAACATTTCATGGTAATATAGATTATATAAGCTACGCTCTCTCAGTCCCTCCTCTGATGACGTTCGTCATCACACAAACCTTTCCCTTTTCGACCTTTCAGTTAAATTTTTCACCTTGCGCATAATGCGCATTTCAACATCCTGTCCTTTGTGTGAACTTTCCCAGATTTAGTTAAACATTTTCTCCCTTTTGCTTTCCTCATTCCTTTTATTTCTCTTTGTCCAATTTCTCTTAATTTTGTCATTAATTTTGCATGCTCCCCATAAACCTAATAAACAGGCCAGAACAATTAACAGACCCCCTAATATTTTTGCAAGAACCCCATTCCAGATATTGCTAAACCAGCTCCCTACTCTGGCAATTCCTTTTCCCACTTTCTCCCACACTCCTGGTTCCTTCAAATCCTTTAAATCTGCACTATCTTTAGTTAGGTTAGTAAGCATACCTCTAATCTTTTTACTATTACCTGGTATATACGAGCAACAATGACGCTCGTTGAGAATCTTGCAGACTCCGACGCTCTTTGCTAAAAGAATGTCTAAAGCAAGCCGATTTTAAAGAGTCATAGCTCTTTCCGCAGCAAGTTCAGTATCCATCTGGAGTATAGCCCCTGTAAAATTTGTCAGCATGTTATCCACAATAGTAGACAACTTTCGAATCTTTATGGAGTTTAAGATAACCCCTACTGAAGGAATTATGGCTCCAAATATGTCACCAACGACAGCAGCCGCTGTCTCTCGTTTTTGTTTAGCATGTTGTAATTCAGACGCTTTAGGTATTTGTTTTAAGTCATCAATCGGGTAAATCTTTGGGAAAACTATCCCCAAATAGCATGTCCCCTACCATCCCTTAGGGAGACGGTAATAAGCATTAAGTCCACAGATATAATAGATCCCAGGGATCGCTGGGTCCTGTCCATTTAACATGAATGTCCATTTACTCTGAAACAAAAACACATGCCTGCATTCACTCGTTCCCACAAATAAAGTGTCATGTTCAGATTTCTGCCCATATATACAAAGCCTTCCTACATGTAATGCATCTATAGCTAATTTGCCTTGCGTCTTTATTGCAGTGTAAGCATAATCATTTGCATATGTGCGTTTCTCAAACCCCTTTTCTAGTCGCTCTTTTAAAGCTTTGCGTCTATCATCAGTGTGATCTAAGAAGCTTTTCTCTACAGGTGTTAATAAGCAAGTCAGATTGTTGTGGTGTGCATAAGCTGTCCCAAATGTAAGTGTCGGTTCAAAGAAACTTCTAACTAATTTTATACTATGCTCCTTAGCTAATTTGTTCAGAAATTCAATCACAGGCACAAAGGAAAACACCACATCCAAATTTGAGTAAAAATATTGCAAATGCTCCTGATTATAGAATCTTGTTAGTAGCAAACTACAGCTTATCCCATATATTAGTGGGAGGCTATGATAAGTGACCCCTTCTTGTACTGATGAAGGAATCTTTGTGCACACATAACAGTTTTTCGCGTCCATGGTCTCAACATACTCAATCAGCAACCGATAGAAGACATTAGTGGAGAGTTCCCCTTTTGAATTAGTTCCCTCATGCAAGTGTTTTGTATCTTGCTCAAACTTTTCCCACGGTGTTAGTGTTGTAGTCTCAGGTTTTGAAGCATTGTTAGTCGCTTTCTTATCCAACCACAGCATTCCCACAATCACTCCTACAATTATTATTGCACACACAATACCTAATATAAGGCTTAACCAACCACACACTTTACCCTTTTTGTTACTACCTCTTTTATAAGCCATGGTCTGTAAAGAATCAGATAGCAGAATAACTCAAAGCAAACAATCAACTTGAGGACAATTTAAAAGCTCTCTTTTTTTTTTTCTTCTTCTTGATGCAAAGTCTCTTTCTCTCTGCGTATATTTACAGCGTTTCACTCACTCCAGGACCCTTTTGTCAATCAGGTTAGCAGCTTGTCATAATCGGGTTTCAAAGTCAATTCAGGTTATTCAGTGTCACATCCGGCAATTTATAAATCTCTTTCTCAGCTTTTCAGCTTTCAATTTTCTTCTTCAATTTCAGTTTTAACGCAGTCTCTTTCTCTGATTGATTTCAGGTACCATAGTATTGGCCTGGTACTTCTCGATCAAAACAGAACGCTAAGAATTCTTGTTGCCATTCAGATGTCGTTGCATATGCCCATTCAGGACATGCATACCTTCTATTTGCAGTTCTCTTTCTTTTCAACCTGTGTTCGCTTTGCAATTCTCCTTCACTTACATCCTCTACTCAGGATGTATCAATTTCTTCTGCTATTGTTTCACCTGGCACAACTTTTTCTTTCACAGCCTGGTTCTCTGGCCAGTTATCACCTTATGCGTCTTCTTCCTGCCTGTCTTTTCAGAACACTGGACAGCACCCTCCTCTTGTGCTATGGTGTTTTCTCCTGACGGACCTGCAACTGGTTCAGGGGATGCCGGTGTGCTTTGGCTTCTCTCTATTATTTCCCCTTTTCTTCTGGGTCTGTAACAGGTTCAAGCTCTTACCTGTATCCGTCTACTTCTGGGAGAACCTCTCCTTGTCTTAGTTCTCCTGCTGCCTCTACTGAGATAGGCTCACTGTCACCTCTCTCAAACTCGTTTACTGTTTGAGGGACTAGGCTGTTCTCAGTGGGCTCTCCTGCAGTCTCAGTTTCCCCTTGGCTGTTTTCTGGCCCTGAGACTTCCTTCTCTGGAATTGCTGAGTCAGAAACTTCAAGTTCCTCATCAATCGGACATGTTACCTTCTTTGTGTGACTGGCATGTATCCAGTTTGGAACGCCTGCACATTTCACAGCAGTGGTTGTTGTCAGTATTACTTGATATGGCCCCTTCCAGCACGGCTCCAAACACGACTTTCTCACGTGCTTCTTGACAACCACCCAGTCACCGGTTTGCAGGGTGTGACCTGGATCACTGATCGGTGGCAATGTGTTGGCTTCCACCTGGTGGGAAAAAGAGCAAACCACATCAGCCAAACCTTTGCAGTAGTCCAACACCATATCATCCGTGATATTCACAAGAGCATTTGCGGGTACTGCGGGCAGCCTAATAGCTCTGCCCATGAGAATCTCATGAGGTGATAGTCCTGTCATCTTATCAGGTGTGTTTCTCATTGACATCAGCAGTAAAGGCAATACATCTGGCCATTTCATATTGGTGGCTGCGCACATTTTTGCTATTCTCGACTTCAAGGTACCATTCATCTGTTCTACTAGTCCTGATGCTTCAGGGCGGTAACTACAATGCAGCTTTTGTTCAATGTCCAATGCCGCACACAAGAGCTTAATCACCTCATTGTCGAAATGTCTGCCCCTATCTGATTCTAGAGAGACCGGAAAACCAAACCTGGGTATTAGTTCTCTAAGCAGCAGCTTTGCAACTGTGAGACTGTCATTTCTACATGTGGGGCAAGCTTCAATCCAATGGCTGAAAACACTCACAATCACCAACATGTACCTCAATCCTCCACAAACAGGCATCTCAATGAAATCCATTTGCATCTTGCTAAATGGACCACCAGCTCTCCCTATGTGGCTCAAAGTTACCACAGTCCCTTTTCTGGCATTCATCTGTTGACAGATGATGCACCTGTGACAGGTAACCTCTTTTTGGGTTAAACCTTGAATGACCTGATCATTGCATCTCTCCCAAGATGTGCCTGTCCATGATAAAGCCTTGCAAATTGTGACAAAAGGCTGTTGGGCAAAACCAGTTTCCCCTCCTCTGATACCCATAAGTTGTCAGCTCTCTGTACACATTGCATTCTCTGCCAGGAGCGTTTTTCTCCTCTTAGCTAGCATGACCCTGTAGTGATTTTAGCTCATCTAGTGTATCAACCACCCTCAATGCAAAGTTCAAGCATGTTTCATTTTCAGTTTGCGGTAACAATTCCCACTGGTCCTTGAAAGATATACAGTTCAATGCGTAAAACCTTGCGACTTGATCTGCATAGCCGTTTCCCATTGACACAAAGTCTTGTGATTTAACATGAGCATTGCATTTCACAACGGCAATTTCAAGAGGTAACTGAATCGCATGTAACAAGTCCTTAATGTATTCGCCATTTTTCACTGGTGAAACAGAAGAGGTCATCAAACCTCTCTGAGACCACAATTGGCCAAAATCATGTACAATGCAGAATCTGTATCTGCTGTCTGTATAGATAGTGACTTTCAGATTTTCAGCTGCGTGGCATGCCTTAGTAAGGGCAATTAGCTCTGCAACTTGGGTGGAATACACTCTCTCGAGCCAGGAAGCTTCAATAATACCAGCTATTGTACATACAGCATAACCGGCTCTTAGCATTCCAACTGAGTCTCTCAAACAGGATCCATCAACAAACATAATGCAGTCATTTTCCTTTAACTGTGCATCTTGAATGTCAGGTCGGGGCTTGGTACATAGTTCTGTTGCCTCAAGACAATCATGCTCCACCTCCTCCTCATTCTTAATCTCGGTACTTTCAACAGGAAGTAGAGTTGCCGGGTTCAATACAGTACACCGCTTCAAGGAGACGTTTGGTGACCCCAAAATAATTGTCTCATATCGGGTAAGTCGGGCATTTGTCATGTGCTGAGTTTTAGTTCGAGTCAACAGGATTTCAACTGAATGTGGAACCATTACTGTTAAGGGATGTCCCATCGCTATCCATTCACATTGCGTGAGGCTTTGACCAACTGCTGCAACTGCGCGCAAACAACCCAGTAAGGCTGCTGCGACGGGGTCCAAGGTAGCTGAAAAATACGCTACAGGACGGTTTGCACCTCCAGGGACCTGTGTCAAGACAGACAAAGAACATGCATCACGTTCATGACAAAACAGTAGAAAAGGCTTCGTGTAATCAGGCATACCCAAAGCTGGTGCCCTGCACAGGCACTCTCTCAATTCCATGAATGATTCAAGCTCTTCCTTGGATAGGGTTATGGCATACGGTTCATCCTTAGTTTCTTTGCCTGTCAGCTTTATCAATGGTTTAGAGATAATTGAAAAGTTGGGTATCCACTGGCGACAGTAGCCCACCATTCCCAAAAACATCCTGGCATCTCTCTTTGTTGTCGGGGGGTTCATCTGCAGTATGGCTGTCACCCTTTCTTTTGATATTCTCCTGGACCCTCTCTCAATCAAGTGTCCTAAGTATTTCACCTCTTTCTGACAGTACTGCAACTTCTTTGGGGACACTTTATGTCCGTTCTTTCCCAAATGATTCAGTAAGGCAATTGTGTCATACCTGCAGTCATCTTTTGTCCTGGACGCAATCAGCAAGTCGTCAATGTACTGCACCAGAGTCGAACTGAAAGGCAGTTCCAGTGACTCCATATCCTTCTTCAATATCTGATTGCAAGATGGACAGTGACTCAGAAAACCCTTGAGGAATTCTGCACCAACTGTAAACCTTGTCCAGGAATTTGAAACTGAATATAAACTGGCTGTCCTCATGAAGAGGCACCGAAAAGAAAGCTTGTGACAAGTCTACAAGGGTGAACCATTCTGAATCACACGGAACCTGGAACATAATCACTGCTGGGTTCGGCACTATGGGGCAACACTTTACCACAATCTCGTTTATTTTCCTTAAGTCCTGCACAATTCGAACCTTCCCACCAGGCTTTTTCAGACCCATTATTGGTGAATTACATGGGCTGCTCAACACCTCTTTCAGAACCCCTTGCTTTACAAAATCTGCAATTATTTGCCACACCTGAATAAGGACATCTTGTGCCATGTGTTATTGTGGCACCTGGGGAAATACTGCATTTGGCTTCACTTGTACTTTAACTGGTTCTACTCCTTTTATCAACCCCACTTCCTTTCCTGTCAAATCCCACACTTCCTCTGTCACTGTTCCCTGTAACTCAGCTGGTAAGTCAGTCACTATAAGCATCGGGAATAAGGTTATCAGAGGGTAATCCTCATTTGCGGTTTCAGTCTCTAGTTCAGAAAACTGACCGTCATCCCCTTCATCATCACTGTTTGTTTGCACCTCTATTCCATCATTGGAACAGGTAATTGAACATTTTGTCTTACACAATAAGTCTCTTCCCAATAGGGATATGGGACTTGAATCGCAGACTACAAACTTATGCAGTCCCTGGAAGTTTCCAATCTCAACTTGCACCGGATCCGTAATGGGGTTTGTCAAGTACTGGTTTGCTACTCCTACCACTCTTATGGTACGCCCTGAAAGTGGCAATTTCTGAACCTATGCACTTCTGACTGTAGAGCGTGTAGCTCCGGTGTCAACCAAGAATGAAACCTTGTGACCCATCACCTTTCCCTCTACATAGGGTCCCCTCTGGTCTACTTCTAGGGATGCTGGAAGCCTGCATTCTTCACTGTCTGAACTATCATCCGACCATTCATCATTCATCATTCATTCCATCTTCACCACGCAATGGGAATTGCTGTACTGTATTATTTTGGCTCACTACTTGACCTGTGACCTGCTGAGGAAGCATTACCTGTTGCTGTCCCATTGGAGCCAATGGTAATTGCATTTGCTGTCTAGGTACCATGGGAACCTGCTGTTGTTCACAAAACCTCGACCTCGGCCTCTCCGTTGCACCTGAAACACGCCATTCCCTTGCGGTTGTTGCTGTACCCTCTGCTGGATTCCATTTCCCTGCATACCTGCCTGCGCTGCTCTTATCTGCACCACCATCACCTTCTCCTTCAGTTTTCTCTGCTTCAGCTCAATCTCATCACTACAGTATTTCGCATACTGCAACACCTCATCAATCGGCTTCGCTTGCCAACAGATCAAATGATTCTTAATCATCTGGCTAACCTCTGGTCTCAGCCCTTCAACAAATCTAAATACGAGATGGTTCATGTCTTTCGGCTCAATGGTTTCAGTACCACTGTAATGTTTGAACGCTTTCAACAACCTCTCATAGTAAGCATGGATCGATTCTTTAACCTCCTGTGAGGTCCGATCGATTTTCTGCCAATCAGTCACTTTCGGCGACACTTTCTGCTTCAAAAACTCAATCACTTTATGATAGTACTTCATCACCTCCTCAGATGGTGCTCCAATTACCTTATCCCTTGCCGGCTGCTGCGTTGGCCAGTCTACACCTCTCTTACAATCAAGCCATAAGTCGGGCAGGTCAATGATCTCAAACAAAGTATTTAAGTCTTCCCAGAGACACTTCGCAAGCTTCACAAACCTATCTGTCTGCTGATAACACTCTATCAGTTTCTCCCTTAGTCTGGGGTAATCATTTGTAAAAGACAAAGGTGGTCATTACAATCCTGGCGGACGGTGTTAAAGCGGCGGTAAGACCGCCAACAGGCCGGCGGTAAAACATTTGCAATTACGACCGTGGCGGAAACCACCAACAAAGACAGCCACTTTAACACTCCGACCGCCACGGCGGTACTAACAAACAGCTTGGCGGTCACCGCCAACAGGCAGGCGGGAGACAGTGTACCGCCCACACTATTATGACAGGCCAATCCGCCACCTTTTCCGGGGCGGATTCACCACAGATGAAAACACGGCGGAAACAGGCATTTCGAAGGGAAAACGCTCACCTCTACACACTCCACGAGGAAGGAGGGCACCATGGAGCCGGAACTCCATATTCTTCCTGCGATAGTCTTCCTGCTCCTGTACCAGGAGCACCGTTTCCGGTGGCGAAGACCACGGTGAGTACTGCACCTACGACATAGGGGGGAGAGGCAAAAAACAGGGACACACACACACAACACCCCCTCCCCCACCCTCACCCACTACAACACACACACCAATGCATATCCAAACATTACAGTAACACCCCCCAACCCCCCCGGAAGAATGCAAAGACAAAAGGAAATGAGTGTAACCATTGTATGATATCAAAATAGAGTAAGCAAAAATATACAGATATACACTATTAACAAAATATACACCACGAATAGTAGTCCAGGTAATACACCATTCATAGTCCGTGGACCACTGGGCCCAAAATGCATGGGCGATGCCCATACAAGATACCCGAACATGACGGAGAGAACACTGCAGGGGCATCAGATAGAAATACAACACGCACCTCAGGGGGAAGGGGGGGCACCTCAGCCGGATGAGTGCACAATGCCAGATCCACGAGGGGGCTCCATGCCCATTGATGTATCCTGGGGAGTGCAAAACCACAGTCTCTCAAGTCTCTACAGTGGGTGGTTTGCCCACTGCTTTATCCTGGGGAGTGCAAAGCCACAGTCTCTCAAGTCTCTCCAGTGGGTGGGTTGCCCACTGCTTTATCCTGGGGAGTGCAAAGCCACAGTCTCTCAAGTCTCTCCAGTGGGTGGGTTGCCCACTGCTTTATCCTGGGGAGTGCAAAGCCACAGTCTCTCAAATGTCTCCAGTGGGTGGTTTGCCCACTGCTTTATCCTGGGAAGTGCAAAGCCACAGTCTCTCAAGTCTCTACAGTGGGTGGTTTGCCCACTGTACCATCCTGGGGAGTGCAAAGCCACAGTCTCTCAAGTCTCTCCAGTGGGTGTTTTGCCCACTGTACCATCCTGGGGGGGAGTGCAAAGCCACAGTCTCTCAAGTCTCTCCAGTGGGTGGTTTGCCCACTGTACCATCCTGGGGAGTGCAAAGCCACAGTCTCTCAAGTCTCTCCAGTGGGTGGGTTGCCCACTGCTTTATCCTGGGGAGTGCAAAGCCACAGTCTCTCAAGTGGATAACAGTCTCCACTGGTTCTGGAGGGGGACTGGTGCCCAGAGTGCTTCATCCTGTGCAGGACAGACGGAGTGGATGCATGTCTCCACTGGTTCTGGAGGGGGACTGGTGCCCAGAGTGCTTCATCCTGTGCAGGACAGATGGAGTGGATGCATGTCTCCACTGGTTCTGGAGGGGGCTTTCTGCCCAGAGTGCTTCATCCTGTGCAGGACAGACGGAGTGGATGCATGTCTCCACTGGTTCTGGAGGGGGCTTTGTGCCCAGAGTGCTTCATCCTGCCAAGGACAGACGGAGTGGATGCATGTCTCCACTGGTTCTGGAGGGGGACTGGTGCCCAGAGTGCTTCATCCTGTGCAGGACAGACGGAGTGGATGCATGTCTCCACTGGTTCTGGAGGGGGCTTTGTGCCCAGAGTGCTTCATCCTGCCAAGGACAGACGAAGTGGATGCATGTCTCCACTGGTTCTGGAGGGGAACTGGTGCCCAGAGTGCTTCATCCTGTGCAGGACAGACGGAGTGGATGTATGTCTCCACTGGTTCTGGAGGGGGCTTTGTGCCCAGAGTGCTTCATCCTGCCAAGGACAGACGGAGTGGATGCATGTCTCCACTGGTTCTGGAGGGGGACTGGTGCCCAGAGTGCTTCATCCTGTGCAGGACAGACGGAGTGGATGTATGTCTCCACTAGTTCTGGAGGGGGCTTTGTGCCCAGAGTGTTTCATCCTGCCAAGGACAGACGGAGTGGATGCATGTCTCCACTGGTTCTGGAGGGGGACTGGTGCCCAGAGTGCTTCATCCTGTGCAGGACAGACGGAGTGGATGCATGTCTCCACTGGTTCTGGAGGGGGCTTTGTGCCCAGAGTGCTTCATCCTGCCAAGGGCAGATGGAGTGGATGCATGTCTCCACTGGTTCTGGAGGGGCTTTGTGCCCAGAGTGCTTCATCCTGCCAAGCACAGATGGAGTGGATGCATGTCTCCACTGGTTCTGGAGGAGGACTGGTGCCCAGAGTGCTTCATCCTGTGCAGGACAGATGGAGTGGATGCATGTCTCCACTGGTTCTGGAGGGGGACTGGTGCCCAGAGTGCATCACTCACCCTGTGACGGTCCCTGTTGCATCACTGACCCTGCCGCTCATGGGCTAGCGGTGCTTGAGTTGGCGGTCCTTGCCCTGTTCAGCAGTGCTTGCCCTGTTCAGCTGTGCTTGACATGGCCGTCCTTGCCCTGTTCAGCGGTGCTTGCCCTGTTCAGCGTTGCTTGACTTGGCGGTCCTTGCCCTGTTCAGCGGTGCTTGCCCTGTTCAGCAGTGCTTGCCCTGTTCAGCGGTGCTTGACATGGCGGTCCTTGCCCTGTTCAGTGGTGCTTGACATGGCGGTCCTTGCCCTGTTGAGAGGTCCTTGCCCTGTTCAGCGGTGCTAGCCCTGTTCAGCGGTGCTTGACTTGGCGGTCATTCATTGCCCAGCTGGGCTGGCGGTCCTTCATTGCCCAGCTGGGCTGTGGCTGGCAGGGTCCTCCTGGGCAGCTGAGCTGTGGCTGGCGGGGTCCTCCTGGGCAGCTGGGCTGTGGCTGGCGGGGTCCTCCTGGACAGCTGGGCTGTGGCTGGCGGGGTCCTCCTGGGCAGCTGGGCTGTGGCTGGCGGGGCCCTCCTGGGCAGCTGGGCTGTGGCTGGCGGGGTCCTCCTGGACAGCGACGAGGGGACTGGCGGTGGCCTCCTGGGCAGCAACGAGGGGACTGGCGGTGGCCTCCTGGGCAGCGACGATGGGGCTGCCGGTGGCCTCCTGGCCAGCGGGGATGATGGCGGTCTTCTCCGCCGTGCTGCTCCTCCCAGACTTTGCAGCTTTCTTCTGCCCCTTCCCCACCTTGGAAGGAGTCACAGCTGAGTCCACACTCCCCCCGGCACCCCTGTGAGCGGCTTGGGTGGCTGGAGTCTTCCCCCTCTCCTGCTAGGCACTGGCCAACTTCTGGTGCTTGACGGGGGGACTGGCTGTGCTCTGGCTCCGTGATACACTGGCTGGCCTGGTGGCCGGTGCACTCCATATACCTGTCACAACAGGCACCACTGGTCCCAGTGATTTTGTGGCTGAGGTGCTAGTACGTGACCTATGAGTTAGACGGGGGTGGTGGGAAATAGGTTAAGGGCGGATATGAAAAGTTGTTTGGAGATACTGGGATGGGTAGCTGGAGGGGGTTTGGGAGTGGAGGAAGAGGTGGTGGTTGTAGGAGGTGTAAGTTTAGTGGATTTGGGTGCAGGTGCATGCGCTGGAGGCTGTCATGAGGTGGATGGCTGTTGGGTGGGTGTGTGGCTGCGTTTGTGTATCTTCGGAGGGGGCATCACAGACACACTGGGAGAGGACACAGGGGACATGTGAATGGTAGTGGGGGTGCTGAATGCACATGAGCGGGGTGTGGTGGTGGGTGTGCTGGTGCGGGACGTAGTGGCTGTAGTGGTAGTGCATGCAGGTGTGAGTGTAGACGAGACTGTGAGGGAGGAGGGAGACGAGGAGGAGGGGGACACAGTGGAGGCAGTGGATGTGGGTGTGTCTGTATGTGTGTGTGATGCTTGCGTGAGTGCCTGTGGGATGTGTGGTGCTTATGTTTGCCTGAGTTTCCCTTGTGTGGGGAGGTGTGTGAAGGCTGGTCTGATGGTGTGCTTGGGATAGGCAGAGGTACAGGGGATTGGGTCTGGGTGGAGGAAGTTGGAGGGGGGAGGCTAAACACAGGGACAATGGCTGCCATCAGTGCTGAGGCCAGAGTTTGAACGGTTCGATGAAGGGCAGCCTGACCAGAATGAATGCCCTCCAGGAATGCATTTGTGTGTTGCAACTCCCTTTCTACACCCTGGATGGCATTCAAAATGGTAGACTGGCCAACAGTGAGGGACCTGAGGAGGTCAATGGCCTCCTCACTGAGGGCAGCAGAGGTGACTGGGGCAGGGCCTGAGGTGCCTGGGGCGAAGGAGATGCCCACCCTCCTGGGTGAGCGGGCACGGGGCGAAGGCTGAGCGGCTGCTGAGAGGGCGGTGCTGGTAGGAGGGGTGGCGGCTGTACCTGTTGAAGTGGGGGCACAGATGTTGCCGCCACCACAAGGGAGCTCCCATTGGAGGACGAGTCCGTGTCGCTGGTTGCAGATCCTGTGACCGCCGTGGTTCTCCCCTCGGCCTCCGTCCCACTGGTGTATTCCGAGTCCGTAGTGTGGGCCTCCATGCCCATGTGGGATGCAGCTCCCTCGTGCTCCGGTGCCACTGCTCCTCCGCCTGATGATGCTAATGCACACAAGAACAGGGAGACTGCAAAAAAAGGGGGGGGGAAACAGAAGAAAGACAGGTTGAGTGCATGGCTTACCGCTACCGTTGTTGGACAAGACAAACACAGCAGCCCCCTGCACTACGTCGAGCTGTTGGTCTCTACAGTGCAGTTCCTGGGAAATGGCCTACAAGGCTATGGACGAGATCTGCACACATAGATGACACAGGGGCATGAATAGCTGTACTTGGCACTCTACAGAGGTGGGGTGGGGAGGCCACAGGGCCATGCCTTACGAAGGGGCCTAGCCTACGGAACTCGCCCTGGCCTAGCGAAACCCACAGCCCTCCTCCCCCACCCAGACCCCTCCACTGCGCAAAGTCAGCTGAATGAGAGTGTACTCACCCCCTTGTGTCTGCTGTGATGCCCTCAAGCGCCCATCCAACTCAGGGTAGGCCACTGCCAGGATCCGGAACATCAGGGGGGTCATGGTTCGACGGGCACCCCTCCCACGTTGGGAGACCATCCCCAGCTGAGCCTCCGCCGTCTTCTTGCTCCAGCGGGATGCTTCCTCCCATCTCTTCCGGCAGTGGGTGCTCCGTCTGTGGTGGATCCCCAGGGTCCGGACGTCCTTGACGATGGCACGCCAAATATCCTTCTTCTGGTGGGCGCTAACCTACACGAAATGTACAGGGGAAGAAGAGAAGTCATTACCAACTGCACCGTCAAAGTGAGTGGCCCCCATCCCTACCCTTGCCATGTGGCACATGCACCCACCGTCTTTCATGCACGCAGGACTCTGCCCCCTTCCTTCTTACAACCATCCCTCTCCACACAGGCATAGCCCATACAACATGCTCCCTGTGTACTTACCTGTTGGTCTGGAGGACCGTAGAGTAGCGTGTACTGGGGGAGGACCCCGTTGACTAGCTTCTCCAACTCCTCCGATGTGAAGGCAGGGGCCCTTTCCCCAGACGAACGAGCCATTGTCTCTTCCAGACCGAGGTCACAGCAGCACTTGCAGTGTAGGTCCTCTCCTGTCGAAGATCAGGTATCGAGTGATTCAACAGATAGAAAATGGCGGTCACGTCCGCGGCGGTGCGTACCATCACCGCCGGCGTATTGGCTCCTGGGACCCATAGGGTCCAATGTTAACCAATGCAGCATTGCGCTGCGGTCTTCGACCGCCTACCGCGACGGTGTACAACGCCAGCGCAGTTACCTCACATCCCATTGTCTCGCTTTAGAGGTCAAGCAGCCGCCATTTCAGGGGCCCACATGGCCTAATTACCAACTGCGTCACACATACCTAGGCCTACTCTCAACACACATACAGGCCAGATTTTGTGTATGAATCATGTTCTGTGTAGACTGTGGGTACATACCTCTGAGTTGTTTGACTCTGTGGTCCCTTTTGTCCTTCATAGGCACCGTCCGCTGGGACATGTGAGGAGATGGCGGAATCCTCCGGTGTACCGACCGCTGGTGGACCTGACAATGGAGGAAAGAAATTTGATCATCACCTACAGGTTTGACCGTGCCGCAATCCAGGAACTGTGTACCCAGTTGGAGCCAGACCTGATGTCAGCAATCCGACATCCCACAGGAATCCCCCCTCAAGTGCAGGTGCTGTCAGTGCTCCATTTCCTTGCAAGTGGGTCATTTCAAACAACTGTGGCCATGGCATCAGGGATGTCCCAGCCTATGTTTTCCAGAGTGTTGTCTGCCCTGCTGAAACATATGCGCAGCTACATCGTGTTCCCTCAGGTGGAGAACTTGCCTACAGTGAAAGGTGACTTCTATGCTCTTGGACATATCCCCAACATCATAGGTGCCATTGATGGGACCCATGTGGCTTTGGTCCCCCCCCCACAGGAGTGAACAGGTGTACAGGAACCGGAAGAGTTATCATTCGATGAATGTACAGATGGTATGTTTGGCCGACCAGTACATCTCCCATGTGAATGCCATGTTCCCTGGCTCAGTGCATGACGCCTACATCATGCAGAAAAGTAGCATCCCTTATGTGATGGGTCAACTACAGAGGCACCGGGTGTGGTTATTAGGTGACTCTGGTTACCCCACCTGTCATGGCTACTGACCCCAGTGAGGAATCCCAGGACCAGGGCAGAGGAATGCTAAAATGAGGCCCATGGGCGGACTAGGAGGGTGATCGAATGCACATTTGGCCTCCTGAAGGCCAGGTTTAGGTGCCTCCATATGACAGGTGGATCCCTATTCTACTCACCAAAGAAGGTGTGCCAGATCATCGCGGCCTGCTGTATGCTTCATAACTTGGCTTTGCGACAACAGCTGCCTTTTCTGCAGGAGGATGGTCCAGATGGCGGTGTTGTGGCAGCTGTGGAGCCTGTAGACAGTGATGAGGAGGAAGCAGAGGAAGAAGACATTGACAACAGGGACTCAGTCATCCAGCAATATTTCCAGTGAAACACAGGTGAGAATACACTCCTGCCTACTACAAGTACTTTTACACTTCTACCTCTATCCTGTCTGTCGGTTTCACCCAGTGTATGGTCACTGAGTTGTCACTTTCCCTTACGGTTTCACACGTGTGTCATCTGCTTAGATTCCTCATGGACTAGAGCTGTGTGACATAGGTATGTTGACATTACATTTGAATGAACATTTTGTCACTGTAATTGCTAATACACTATTTCGAAATCACAGACAGACTCCAAATTGTTTTGTGCTTTAAGTGTGTTTATTGAAGTGCTCAAAATTGGAGGGGGTAGTGAAATGGTGAGGGGTGATGGCGGTGGAGTGTCCATGGCAGAGTCCAGTCTATTAGTCTCACAGGCGCATTGCCCATATTGGCATAGGAAGTGGAGCTGGGGCAGTTCCAATATGGACAGTGTGACAAAGTGGGACAGTGGGTTGACAATCAGGGTGGTCTCATTTCTTGGCGGGGGTCTTGGCATCGTGCTCTGGCTTGTTCCTGGATCTCAGGGACTGCTTGCGGGGTGGTTCTCCATCTGCAGGGGGTGGGGTGCTGGTGTGGTGGTCCTGTGGCGGTGCCTCCTGTCCACTAGCGCCGGCGGAGGTGGTGGGCTGTTCATCGTCCATGCTAGTGTCAGGGGCCCCTTGTAGTGCCACAGTGTCCCTCCTGGTGTTGAGTATTTCCTTCAGCACCCCTACGATGGTGCCCAGGGCGGAGCTGATGGTTCTGAGTTCCTCGCTGAACCCCAAATACTGTTCCTCCTGCATGCGCTGGGTCTCCTGAAACTTGGCCAGGACCGTTGCCAATGTCTCCTGGGAGTGGTGGTATGCTCCCATGATGGAGGAGAGGGCCTTGTGGAGAGTGGGTTCCCTTGGCCTGTCCGCCCCCTGTCGCACAGCAGCCCTCCCAGTTCCCCTGTGTTCCTGGGCCTCCGTCCCCTGGACCGTGTGCCCACTACCACTGACCCAGGTCCCTGTTGTTGTTGGAGTGGTGGGTTATCCTGGGTTCCCTGTAGTGGTGGACACACAGCTGATTGGCGTGTCCTGGGGACGGAGGTATGGGCCCGCTGGGTGGGTGCTGTGCTGGTGTTACCAGAGGGGGGTAGGTCTGTGGTGGCCTGTGCCTGTGTGAGGGGAACCGACTGTCCCGAGACCCATGATGGTCCGGGCTGGTCATCTAGATCCAGTTGGACAGAGCTGCTGTCATCACTGTGGGCCTCTTCTGTGGGTGGGGTGGAGATGTCTGGACCCTACTGTCTGGTGACGTTGGGTAGTGGTCCTGCAGTGGTGTAAAAGCATGATTATTGCATCTGTGTGTGTCATGGTGTGCAATGGGTGGGTGACCGTGTACCCCAGTGCTTGCATTCCTGTGTGGGGGCTTGTGTGATGGTGGTTTGGGAGGGTGTTTGGGTATGTGCAGTGGGCATGCATTGGTGATGGGTGTCCATGCGTTGTTGTTGCATGCAGGGCTTGGTGCTGGGATGGGTGGTTTGTGATATTGGTACATTTGTGAGGAGTTGGAGTGATAGGGATGAGGGCGAGGGTGGAGGTATGTGATAGCATGCAGGTAGGGTGGGGGATGTAATAGTTAAGATTTGACTTACCAGAGTCCATTTCTCCACCGACTACTGCGAGGCCCTCAGGATGCAGAATCGCCAAGACCTGCTCCTCCCATGTTGTTAGTTGTGGGTGAGGAGGTGGGGGTCCGCCGCCAGTCCGCTGAACCGCCTGGTCCCCGGTAGGTCGTTCCACCTCTTGCTGATGTCGTCCCGATTTCTTGGGTGTTGTCCCACTGCGTTGACCCTGTCGACTATTCTTCTCCATAGCTCCATCTTCCTTGCAATTGAGGTGTGCTGCACCTGTGCTCCAAATAGCTGTTGCTCTACCCAGACGATTTCCTCCACCATGACCCTGAGCTCCTCCTCCGAGAACCTGGGGTGTCTTTGCTGTGCCATGGGGTGGTGTAGGTGATGTGTGGGGTGGTGTGTGTGGTGATAAGTGTGGTGATATGTAGTGGTGTGTGGTGTTTTGTGCGTGGAAGTTGTGTGGGTGACGGTGTTGAGTGCCTGTGGCTGCTAATTTGTGGATGGTGGTGTCTCTATCTGGCCTTCTTTCTGTAATAGTGGTCGTAGGGGTTTGTGGGTGATGTTGGTGTGTGTTTTCTATTGTATTGGGTGTGTGGGAGTGGTGTGTGTATGTGAATCAGGTGTGTGTATTTCGAATTGTTCAATGTGGCGGTGTTTTGTAGAAGTGTGTGTATTTTGAGCGTGGCGGTGTGTACCGCCAATGGAATACCGCGGTTGAAAGACCGCCGGCATGGATTCGTGGGTCGCGATAGCGTGGACGTATTTCTGTTGGCGTGACGGTGGAGGATTTGTTTTCGCCAGTTTATCACTGACCTTTGGTGTGGCTGACTTGTGTGAGTGTCTGAATTTTGTCGGATTTCGAGATGTGGGTCATAATAGCTGTGGTGGAATTCTGCTGCCACGGCGGTGTGTTGGCAGTCTTCTGCACGGCGGTAAGCGGCTTTTACCGCCAATGTTGTAATGACCCCCAGAATGTGTCCCCTGGACCATGGTACATTGACTAAAACCCCACCAGCTGTTTCTCTCATTGGTAGCATCTTTACTGATCCTATATCTGGTGAAGCTTTAGCTTGACTTGATCCCGGACTATCGCTTTTCTCTTTATCTCTTTTCTTTGCCCATCTGCCTTCCCATTTTTCTAAGGCTCCCCAAATCTGAGCACTTTGCAGTATTTCTTTTAGATGCGCTTTCATTCCGGCAGACCTCATGTGCTTGAAGTCCTTTGAATCAAAGTCTAATCTGTAGCTTCTTTTCAAATGTTTAGTATTCTCAATATCGATATGGTATTTATCTGCCAGGTTCGCCAACCTCTGATGTACCTTACCTACTTCTTTAGTGATTTTAGGGCACAGATATCTCAATTCTGCTTCTGTATATGACTCTAATCTGTTTACCCCCATTGTTCCCTCCACTAATTCAGCAGCTTCCACGCCCAGTCTTACAAAGTTCAGGTATTCATCTTTTTCTGACCTTTCTGGCTTCTCTGCAGTTACTGCAGTCTTTTGTGAAGCATAAGTCTTTTCTAGCCACTCATTTAACTGTTGTACCGTAAAGCCTTGCAGTGAAATATTCCCTGCATGCATCATTGGCAAATGTGAAGCATTTGTACTTATTGACTGCGGGGTTAGCATACCTAGCCCTGCCTGTCTCATTGCCTCCAACAGTGCTTCAACCGGGCTGAGGTCTAACAAAGACCTCGGTCTTTCGGCTGATTGCTCACCCGGGGCCATTAACTGGGGAGTTCCTATGGACCCTCCTCTTGCATCTTGGGTCATTACTCCCTGATCACACATGCCAGGCTTCCCTTGCGCATACAATAGCACTGGTGGACCGACAGTAATAGGTAATGATATGGCAGCTGATGTCTGACCTGGTCCCAAACCCCGTGGAGCAGCAACTCCACAGGTTTGATTCTCTGAAGCCGGGGCAGGTACTAATGGAGGTCCTGCTGCTGGATTATACCCTGGTATCAGTTGTTGCTGCGGCTGAGGCAGCAATTGTGGAGTTGGCTCAAGCTGTACTAATCTCGATTTTGTATATATCGGGACTGGTGGCACTATCAGATTTGTAGTAGTCTCTAGTACTGGGACGTCTGGATAGATTCTCTGTATCTTTGGTGGAGGTTGCAACTGTATCTGCATGTTTGGTGCAGTGGGTACACTGACACCATTCTGTATCAAACCTGTATCACTAGTCTGTACTGTATCGGTAACTCCCTTCTCCTGCGTCTGGTTCCCAGGACCCACACTAGTGCTCGGGACATTGTCGCTTACCGCATAAGGTGGCGGGTGATCATGCAATATCTGATTTAGGAATTCTTCATTGTCTGAATCATCTTCTTCTATCCAAGATCTCTTAGTCTCTTTAGGCTTACTAGAGTCTTTGTCTGTTTTACAGGTGGCTTTCTTCCCCTGGGTCTCGTCTCCTTGTGCTATTGCTGGGAACAATTTGAGTCCGCCAACTATTCCCCGTCTCCACATTTTGCTCTCATTGTCCCATCTAGCCTCAGCTAAAGTCTTTTCTGCTCTTTTTATTCTCCTTTCGAATTTCTGCTGTCTATGGTTAATAGCCATTAAATCCCAGACTGCTAATGCCTCGAACTGAGCTGGCCTCGGAGGTGGCTTTTGTACACTTAACATCCACATCAAATTCCCTAGAACTCTCGTATTGAACGTTCCGTACTCCGGGAACGCCAAACATCCCTCTTTTTCTGTCAGTTTGCGCCACTGTTTCATCCACAAGCAAGGCACGACACCCTTTTCCTCCATGACTATATAAGCTGGAGTACCCTCAGGCGATGTAGGCTCCCCTTCACTCACCATAATGTATGCGTCTCCTTTCAGAGCGCTCCTAAAAGCCTTGATAAAATTCATCTTTGCGTCTTTTCTTTTGCTGTATTTAATCAGAAAGTGACTTTAATTCTGTAATGGGTTCTTAGTCTATAGGGGAGGGATATATTGGAATAATACAATAGGCCCCGGCTTTGGATTGGATAAGTGCTTTATTGGTAGTTTCTTTGCCTCTCTTTGTTTTAGGTTTCTGGGTGGCTCGCTACTGTGTTCATCCGGGTTCTTTTCCTTTCTTTTAGGGGTCTGGGTAGAGGTCTCAAACCAGTCTGTCCCTTGGTGGAGTAAGGTCAGTGCTTCTCTCCCGTGACGCCGGATCGGGTTCCCCAAAACAGAAAGAACGGAACAACAGGTAAGTGTAGAGGTAAGGATATGGGGTTTAATAGGGTTAATAGGGGTGGTGGGAGGATGGGGTTGTGCAGGGTTGTGGTTGGTTATTTACTTTCTAGTGCAATTCACCTTCCCGTGAACTTTCTCTCTTTCTCTCCTCTTTAATGTCTTTCTCTGGCTGGGAGAGGGTTTTTTTTCACAGTGGGATTAGTTGTTTTATGCTTAACAGACTTCTCCTTCTCTGTAGCACCTTTCCCCACTCCTCCCTGTAGTTCCCTCACTCTTCCTCCCACCCTGTAACCATGTCGGCACCCAAGAAAGGCTTAGGTACGATCGTACCTGTGAATGCCACGCCCCTCCGGGGACGTGGCGGGCCCCTTCGCGGTGTCCTGGTTTCTCCTCAGTGTTCTCCAACGGCTGGGAGAAATCTTCTCCTTCCTCCGGCTCCTTTGGGATCGGTTCGCGGGCTTCCTGGGATCCTTCGTTCACCGGCGTCTCCTTCCTCTCGGTCATGGACAGCAGGGTTCCCTCCTGCTTCTCCGACGATGCCTTCGGGAGTCCGTCTTCAATTTCAAGGCGGATTTCGACGCATTCAGCGTCTGACGTCACTCGCTGCAGTCTCTCTGGAGTGCCCCGGGGGTATGGTGTTGTCGGCTCCGGCTGCCTGAGAGTAACCGCGGCGATAGATGCCCGGTTACAAATTCCCAGGACACTCTTCACCCACCTTTCTCAACCTATTGCCTCTCACGGATGGCAGCCAATCCGTGCGCGACCCCTCTCAGCAACTGACCTATCTCAGCACGGCACCACTGACGTCACACTCACACACTGCAGCTGACAAAGTCTTGCGGCTCGTCCACCCCTCACTAGATTCACACCACGCTAATGCAAAACTACTGCGAGCTCCTTTAACAACAACAACAACTCAAATTTGCCGGTTTACTACAGGAAGGGTAACACATTCGCTTCAGAACTTTACAGAGATTTCACTTGAAGCCTTGGCCGCTACTCTCTCCTTCTCAGTTCCCGCATACTCAAGCAGAATTCGACCCGCAAATCCTACTCTCGACTTGTCAATGGTTTGTCCTAGTGCACTTTAGAACGTGCCAAATCTCCATCGAAGGTTTCATACATACAATTTGACTCAAACTCGACTTGTCAACCACGCCCGATTGACCTAATTAAACCGCACAAATTACAACATAAACCCAAGTGTCTCCTACACTTGTCAATATACTCCGGAGTCTTAGACCACGACGGGTCCGTACATCAACAACCAACCACGTGGATAATTTTGAGCACAAAGCGCCACACTCATATGAAGTATGCCAAATTCCCTACTCTCATACTGCGGAGTACGCCCACTCCTACTAAAACAACATTTACCTGGCCTAAATACACACAAACTTCACAAATCACCTGCAAAATGCAAAAGCTGAGCAAGCGCAAATCCTACACAGCACATGCTAAAACGCCAAGAACATCCCCAACTCACTTAGGTAGGCTCCGAGATCCCGGGAAAGTCATGGTGAATTTAGAAACACATCATCTCTCCAATTTGCATTATCTCAGAAAAACAATTTAAACAATAAGTCTCCATCCTAGGGCCGCAAATGGCCAAACCGTCCTCTGCTACCAGAACTGCTAACGCGTCGCTTTATGATAATTTATTACACACCAGGACTCGTTTCCGGCCAATTAATCTTTTGACCCAGTTGAGAGACACCTTAGGACGAGATAGCTAATCAATATGTCAATCAATACGTAAATAATGTCATCAATATTTATTGCAACAATACATTTCACTTTAGTCAAAGGCATTAATCAATTTCAAGACACTACCACGATTTTGCAGTCATGAATAACCACACCAGTTTAGTAGAACTTTATGAGTTTTATTCCCTATTAGTTACAATTCTAAAAGCAGATGCGTTAATCTCAAAACCAAGAAACACAGTAGCATAGTCACGATATGGCAACTTTGATAAGATTTCATTAAGGTTAGAATCACAAACATTAGAACATAAAACGGCGTGAACATAGATCAATTTAGCAGAGTGTCAATAACACGTCAGTTCAACAAAACACAGATTCGGTAGTTTATCTATTTGCGTCAGTTTAGTGAACACCTGTCCTAACCACGGTTTAGCATTGGCATGTTGGGCTTCATGCAAAACAAGTTAGAACACCAATTTGGAAAACATCTAACTATGGTCTCTGTCAAAAGCAAGCAGTTGGTACCTAGAAAGGAAAAGCAAACAGACAAATCACAAATGCATTGTCATAATTACCCTGCAAAGTTTAGGTCAGCGCACAGGTTCAGTCTTCGTCTCCAGGACATCAGTCAATTCACCATCAGTCAGAACTCAGCTCCGGGGCAAAATGGGCACTTCCCTCATAAGGAGGTAAAGTGTAAAATGGTCAACCTAAGGACGAGGATGGTTCTAAGCGAACCAATTAGTCACCAAACAGAGTGACAAAGTTTCTAGATAAAATCAATAGCATTCCCTAACCCACCTAAATGGCTCCCCGTGTCATGGGTTTTTATCCCTTTTTCGTGGTACATTCCCCTAAAATGTCATTGGTCGTTGGTTATACCCCACTATCTTTATACAATGGAAAAACAAATTATGTCATTAATCTTTCACCCTATATTATTTTACAAGCTTCTCATTGGTTCTCCTGTTCGATGTCTTCAGAGGTAGCACGTCCGGTATGATTTCATCTTTCTGTAATTCTTTGCACATCTTTTGGTCAGTAGCCCCATTGTCTTCACCGGTTTGAATGACCTTGTACATTACATTATTCTACACTGTTGCATTTTGTTTAATATCACTCTACAAGCAATGATGAATTTGTGAGAACGGATCTACTATGGTTACATTCAGCTTCTAGTTTGAAGAAAACAAGGGGTCATGTCCTTTTGCGAGTCAGCACACTGCAAGATAGGAAAAAATAAATTTAGGGGGTCATTCTGACCCTGGCGGTCATTGACCGCCAGGGTCAATGACCACGAGAGCACCGCCAACAGGCTGGCGGTGCTCTCAAGGGCATTCTGACCACGGCGGTTTGGCCGCGGTCAGAAAGGGAAAACCGGCGGTCTCCCGCCGGTTTTCCGCTGCCCTCAGGAATCCTCCGCGCCGCCATGGGGATTCCGACACCCCATACCGCCATCCTGTTCCTGGCGGTTCGCCCGCAAGGAACAGGATGGCGGTATGGGGTGTCATGGGGCCCCTGGGGGCCCCTGCAGTGCCCATGCCAATGGCATGGGCACTGCAGGGGCCCCCGTAAGAGGGCCCCACAAAGAATTTCAGTGTCTGCTTAGCAGACACTGAAATTCGCGACGGGTGCAACTGCACCCGTCGCACCTTCCCACTCCGCCGGCTCCATTCGGAGCCGGCTTCCTCGTGGGAAGAGGTTTCCCGCTGGGCTGGCGGGCGGCCTTCTGGCGGTCGCCCGCCAGCCCAGCGGGAAAGCCAGAATGGCCTCCGCGGTCTTTCGACCGCGGAGCGGCCATATGGCGGTTCCCGCCAGGCGGGCGGCGACCGCCACCCGCCGGCCTCAGAATGAGGCCCTTAATATGAGAGCCAAGCCGCTAAGCTTCGGCTCATGCTACTTTAAGGCCTACAAGGATTTCAGCACAAATTCAATAACGCAGTCATTAATAATTAGTATAGAACATATTCAATATAACATTTTATAAACATTTTAGTCATTATTATTAGTCTACGTATACATTGATGGCCACTCCCCCGTGGTCACATTTCAAGTGCGCGTTAAGCAAAGTCACTAATTCGGTTTCTATGCGGCATTATCACACATTAATTTATAAACGTTTCGTGTTAATATAGATTATATAAGCTACGCTCTCTCACCAGCAAAATGACAAAAATCCTATAAGGAGAACAGGAGATATACATTTTTAAACTTTTAAGAAGAAGTAATGCCAAGAAAGACCAAGTGGCAATGATAGTCAATGGACATGCTAGAGCAGGACCGAGACTGACCATGATGGAGTGCAGGTCTGTTATACTAACCTGATTTGTCCTGGTGAAAAATTATAACTTCTGACTTTAATCCTTTAAGTCCCAATCCACCACACAAGTACCCTTCTGAAGCTCCTAAGGCACTCAGGGTGGTAGGAAATGGCCAACAGAAAGGTCTAGTTGCTACTAGTCAACTGATCAGTTGCACGAAATGGCTTCTTGTAGCTTGTTGTGTTCCTGTAGCACTTAACAGGTCAGTCTTATGACCCTTGGAGTTCACTTCTTCACTCTGGATAGTCTTCGAGGCTGTTCTCAGGTCTCAGACAGCAGGTTCTGCTCTCTTCTTATCCTCCAGTGGGTGCCTGGAGATGCCACATTGATGCCTGGCACAAGCTAGTAGGTGGGATGTCCCTGGGGATGGCATAACCAATGGGGTAAAGGTAGCCAGGGCTAACCCCTCACACTTTGGTTATTTTCAAGATGGCTGAAGTCTTCTACCACACTGAACCTGGGCTCTGACAGCTGGGGGTGTATGAGGGGATTATACTATGGTAATCCTAATGCCCTCCCACATCTAATACAAATTCAAGAGTTAGGTGGTTCCTGTACCCATAACAACCTCACAGATAAAAAGCCTGGTTGCACAAAGCTGAGTTTTAGGCAGCCAGACATGGGATATACAATAATTGTTTTGGCATCCTGCTTTTGCCCTTGGAAGTGCTCCCCAAATGTTATATGTAAACCCAATAGGTTACTCCGTCACAAATGTGATGGATATCCTGTGCCCTGTATTACATGTACCGTTGGATATAATGCACTTGTAATACAGTGGACGACTTTCTGTCACATTTGTGACGAAGTAACCCATCTACCGAACTCTAAATCAGGCCTTTAGGTTTCGGGGACTTTAGGCAGGGCAAAGTTAACATTTTAAAAGTCATCTTTCCAAAATATGTGTTACAAATCTGACTTACCAGTGAATTCAGCTTGCAATAGGCATTTCGAAAATACATTAAACATTTATATGCCCTACGTTTACATACTGTGCACTCTGCCTTATGAGCAGTAAGGCATACTTTTAAGATTTAAAAGGAAGGGTTAAGCCTGTCACAAGGGATTATTTTTTACCAGCCGAACTTGAAGTTTAAAACTGCTTACACAGGCCAAAATGGTAGGACTGAAGACATGTTTTACAGTGCTGCAGTCCACTGGTAGCATTTAATTTACAGGCCCTGTGCACACTTGGTGACATATACTAGGGTCTTATAGGCAAATTAAATAGACTAAACAGGGGTATACCAGATTTACCATGTTGAAACTGGTAGCACAATCAATTTACCACTGGTTAGAGGGAATGCAATACACAGAGTTCTAAAGCCAACAATTTAGGGTTCAGCAAAAGGGCAAAACAAATCCAGGGTAAACCTGCAGAAAGGGCAAACTTTCAATAAGAATCAATTACCATGGGAAGATGTACCTGCTCCCTCTGGCGGAGTTGTTAAAGGCTTTCTTAGGCAATCCAGATTAGCCTACAGAGTGACTTGGAAAGAGAGTGGTGTGTGATCATTTGGGGAATGCTCTTTAGGCAGCGGAAAGACACTGTTGATCTTGAATGCTTTGGGTTAATTGGAATCTTCTCTATGCTCCATAATCTTGAAATGTCCTAGTTATGGAGTTATGTTTTTTTTATCGCTGCTCTTTCATATTCCTATTCCCTCACTTGCTCTTTCATGGTTACAGCGTTGCAATTCGGAAGGAATATGCATTCTATATTATTTTGAGTTTTATTGGGACTTAGTAATGGTTTCTGGGCAGGGTTTTTGATTGATATACAGAGGTTCTCCTTGTCCTAGTAATGAAGTGCGAGGTGCTTTGTCATCCTATTCAGATGTTGTTTGTAATACACATTTTAACCTCAATTAGAAAACCATTGGACCACATGATTCACAAGGCACCTGTAACACTGCGGACTATTTAGTACAAAAACACTACAAACACCAGGCATACACAAAGTTCCTAAAATATGTCACACTGCACCATGCAATTTCTCCCAATTCGCTACCAGACCCCGCTACAAAACACCATTTGAAAGCACACAAACACACCTCATCACAAAATACCAGTAACACATTGCGTATCTGTATCACAGAACAGCAAACCTCTTACTCTACACTCCATACTACATTCCAGAGCAATATTCCATGCATATAATACCACAACATACAGCACCTCATATCAAATGAGACTGCAACCTACCACAGCCATCCTATACTATGCCACACAGCACAATGCAACACAATATAAAACTGTAACACAGCATCCATCATCAACTCTCCAAAATAACTAACCAGACTCTATCCCACACCATATCCTAATAAACATGGCATGATACCAAATCAGCTCTACATTTTACCATGCCACAACCTAGGGCACTAATGCACACTGCAGCATTTACAGTCAAACTACTCCAGCCAAAACTAGTTTATTGTATGCAGTAGATCAGAAAAGCACAAACAACTCACTCCATATCACTAATTGCAATTATGTATTACTGCATAACCACCCACAGCACTCTAACTCAAGATCCCATGCCACACCATCCGTCTTCGGCACACTTGAGGGGAGGCAGTTCTGTTACATTAGATGTCTTCAAATCTGATTATACTGCAAATATCATTGCTGCAACACCATACATGACATACCATATCATCCAACCCCTATAAAACCCTAAATCGACCATACCAAAGGGAACTACAAATATTTTAGTATATAGTCACTTATTATACCTTGAGCAAATAATTTCTGATAAATTGAAATCCTTGAGAAAATACAATTATGCTCAACAGATATTAAAGGATCATGATATACTACTGCCCCTATGGTTGTAATACCATACAGAATATACCATACTCCCAAATGCCACAGTACACAAGGCAATACAATACAACTCATCCTGCTGTCAGTACATTAATCCCCCACCCCAAGACACACAATTGCACCATTTCCCACTGCTTATTATTACACACAGTTTAAAATATCACATCAACTCATTTTGACACCACACTATTTACCAGCACATAGCCAGGAAACACCACACCACCAGACTCCATGCCACATTCACAAAGCACATCATACCTCCTCTCACTACATAACTACACCCCATCATACCCCACAAATTCACAACAAAACACAAATTTCTATATCATTACAGCAGAGATCTGTATAGCATTGTATTGCAATTACTATGACCTCCACATGATGTTATACACCAAACTAAGGAGCAGATTTATGGAAAGTGGCGCTGCACCAAGTGCAGCGCCACTTTCCCTGTGCCCTTTAGCACCCCCTACCTCCACCATGTGTGTGCTGTATTTAAAATACGGCCCACCATGGCGCAGGGTAGGGGGAAATAGCATAATTTCACATGACGCTATTGATGTACTCTGCAGGAGTAGCGCCACTATAGTGGCGCTACTCCTGCAGAGTACCAAGGGCTCCATTCTAAAGAATGGAAGCCCCCTTTTCATGCCTGCTCTTGATGTCCTCTGTGTCAGTAATCAGCACAGTCTTATTGCTGTGGTTGGACCGGAATCCTGATTGTGAGGCGTGGAGTAGGTATTGTTCCAGGTGTTCGTTGAGTCACTGTTTTTTCAATTACTTTGGCTGGGTAGGGGAGCAGAGAGATCGGTCAGTAAGTTTAAGGTCGTTGTGTGGGTGGAGGCTTTCTTTAGAAGGGGTATGACCTCTGCATGTTTCCATCTGTCTGGAAAGGTTGATGTTGAAATACAGGTGTTGATGGTGCTGGTGAGTTCTGTGCTGATTAAGTTTGCTCCAAGGTTGAAGAGGTGGTGGGGCAAGGGGCTGGTGGGTGCCCCGGAGAGTATGGATGAAAAGATGGAGGTGATGGTTTAGGTGGTGAGCGGCAACCAGGCGGTGAGCGGCAACCAGGCGGTGATCGTTTGGTTGGTGTTCGCTGGTTGGTTTAGGTTGCCAAGGTTGAGAGTGGTGGGTTGGGGGTCGACGTTATTGTAGATGGTGGCAATCTTGCTGTCGATATAGTCCGAGAGGGTGTTGCAGAGTTCTTGGAAGGGGTGGATGGCGTTCTCTGTGGTAGTAGGGTTGGAGAATTCCTTGACTATTTTGAAGAGTTTCTTCATGTGGTTGGCCATGGTGTTGATGTGGGCAGTGATGGCTGCTCTCTTGGATTTCTTGATTCACAGGTGGTAGTAGCTGAGGGCTGCTTTTGAGGGCTCCGTCAGATGGGTCCATGGTGACACGCCAACACTTCTCAAGTCAGTAGCAGTTGCGCTTGGTGGTTCTGAGCTTTTTATGGTGTACCCGCTGGCTTGTTTTGAAGTTTTGTTAGCTTTTGTTGGTTTGAGAGAGGCAACTCTGTTGGCGCAGTTGGTGGTCCAGGTGAAGAAGTTCTGGACAGCCGGGTCAAGGTCTGCTGAGATTTTGGGTTGTGTGGTGTTGAAGGCCCATGTCCATTCGGTCTTGGTTACCTTGCTCTAGCTGCGTTTGGTTGGTGATGGGGTGTTGGGTGTCGGAGATGGTGAAGTGAACAATGGTGTGGTCGGTCCAGGTGAGTTCTGCAATGGGGGTGAATTTGATTCTGTCATTGGAGGTGATAATGGCATTGAGTGTGCATCGGACTTTGTGCATGGGTTCAGTGACCAGTTGAGTGATGCTAATGTTATTCAAGTTCTTCAGGTGGATGGTGGAGTTGTTGAGATCATCGATGTGGAAATGAAGATCGCAGAGCAGGACATAGTTGTGGGAGACTATGGCTAGGAAAGCAATGAGGTTGGAGATGGCATCGCAGAACGCTAGTCGGAGTCCTGGGAGTCTGTAAGCAAGAGTGCCTCCTATCATCGTCTTGCATCAGTCTGTAGTCTGAAGTTGAGGTGTTCCATGAGAGGTGTTAGGTCGTCATTGGTGATGGTGTATTGGATGGTTTCCTTGAAGATGATGGCAAGGCACCCGCCGAGTTTGTTAGTGCGGTCACAGTGTATCATCTTGTGGCCATCGGGTGGCAGTGGAGATGTTGAGGTTTGAGGAGGGTTTGAGCCACATTTTGGTAATGAAGGTCACATCGGGGGAGAGGGTGGTGATGGTGTCCCAGATTTCTGTGTCTGAAGTTGAGGTGTTCCATGAGGGGTGTTAGGTCGTCATTGGTGATGGTGTATTGGATGGTTTCCTTGAAGACGATGGCAAGGCATCCGCCGAGTTTGTTAGTGCGGTCACAGTGTATCATCTTGTGGCCATCGGGTGGCAGTGGAGATGTTGAGGTTTGAGGAGGGTTTGAGCCACATTTTGGTAATGAAGGTCACAACGGGGGAGAGGGTGGTGGTGTCCCAGATTTCTGTGGCGTGTTTGCAAAGGGAGCAGGTGTTGAGCAGGATGCACTCGACTTCATGGTCTTCTGAGTGGAGGGGGCCTGGGGTCCAGTGTGGGCAGGTGGGCCTGTGTAGCAGGAGAAGTGGCAGTGGTGGCAGGAGACAGGTCCTTTGGTTGATCACAGAGAGAACATGAAGCAGCCATTGTTGCAGTGTCCAGGGCCAGAAGCTACTTGATGGTGTCGTGGTAGATGGTGAGAGGACCTCTAGCCGGAGTGCTTCACTCATGGGGGTAGGTGTCGCGCCGCGCCTGCCTGTTCCGCCAGCTCCATGGCACACCATCTCTACCGATTTCATGTGTTCGCTCCCACCTTCAGCAGGAAACCGGGTTATCATGGTCACTGTGGATTCCTTTACTAAGATGGCTCATTTCACTGCCCTAAAAAGGCTGCCTACATCTCAAGAACTAAGCCAGACATTTATTGATCATATCTTCCGCCTTCATGGACTTCCACATACCATTATATCTGATAGAGGACCCCAGTACATTTCCCGGTTTTGGAGGTATTTCTGTAAGACACTCAATATCAACAGAGCCCTGTCATCGGGGTTCCATCCACAGACCAATGGACAGACCGAGCGTCTGAACCAAGGACTAGAGCAATACCTTCGCTGTTTTTGCAATTCAACCCAAAGCAACTGGAACACTTATCTCCCTATTGCTGAATTTTCCTACAATAATACTGTCCACAGTGCTTCCAAGGTCACTCCTTTTTTCTGCTCTTATGGTTTTCATCCTACCTCCTTTCCTACTTCTCCTCAATCCACCTCTCCTTTGCCCGCTATTACTCACCTCTCCAAACGACTTTTACAGATCCATAGACTAATTCGATCCAATCTGTTACAAACCAAAAGATATATGAAGAAGGCTGCAGACAAGAAACGTGGAATCACTCCAGACAATCACCCGCAAGATAAAGTCTGGCTCTCATCCAAATTCCTACCCTCACGTCTTTCTCTGAACAAGTTCACACCTCGTTACTACGGACCTTTCCGTATTCTTCAGCTGATCAATCCTGTTACTGTCCGTCTTCGCTTACCTCATACTTGGAAGATTCATCCCGTCTTTCATGTTTCCCAGCTCAAACCTTACGTACCTGACCCTTTCTCTCGTCAGTTTCCTTGTCCTCCTCCTGTGTTGGTGAACGATGTTCCTGAATATGAGGTACAGGAAATCTGTGACTCTCGTCTATTTCACAGACGGCTTCAATATCTGATTAATTGGAAGGGTTATCCTCTCAGTGAATGCTCTTGGGAAGATGCATCTTCTGTTCACGCTCCTCTCCTGATTCAACGCTTTCACCGTTTATTTCCTCTCAAACCTGGGCCTTTGGGAGGGGGACCTACTGTCGCGCCACGTGGTGCGGCGCGAGCCGAATGTTCGGCACAAGCCGGGCGTTCGGCTGGGGCCGCACAGCGCGTTTCTAAAACGCGGCGCGCCCCCAGCCTTTCATGCACTTTTCGAGGCCCCAGGCATTGCATGGGGCCTCGCTCTGTCGTTTTCCACCGCCTTGCTGGGGTCTCCTGACCCCTCTTACCTGTTCTTCTTTCTTGTCCTCTTTCTTTTCTTCTTTCTGGGGTCTTTTTGTTGTACCTTTTTTATGTCTTCTTCCCTTCCCAGGTTACCTTTCTCTTCCCAGCATTCATTGTTCCCTATTCTCTATGGTTTCTATTCTGTTTTGTTCTATGTACCTCTCCCTGTCTAATATGGTGTCCTTTTACTTCCTGTGGGTCACTTCCTGTCTTTTGGTATATAAGGGCTGTGTTTTCTTCATTTCCTTGCGCTGCAACACTTTCTGCTCAGATAGTGTCTTCGCTCCTGATTTCCTCGCCTTTTTGGTTCTGGATTTCATCGCTCTGTGTTTCCTGAATTTTGTTCTTTTTGATTCCTGCTTTTTGTTCTTGTTTTTCAGGAGTCCTCCTGTTTAGAGGTTTTTTCCCCTTTTGTTCTAAGGGTTTTTTTCCCTCTGGCGCTATTTTCTGAAGGCCACGGTCTGTTCTTGGCGTCTCCATCACCTACAGCACCGTGGCTACCAGAAAGAGTCGCCCCTTTTTGGGCCAAAGCCGAACATCGAAGATCCACGCCACTAGATCTGCAAATTCCAGGCGCAAGCAGCACGTGAGTCGTGACAGTAGGGGGCATAACCTAAACTTCATAAACCTGGAAGACGACAGTGGAATCATGCACAATTATCATGGCATAATGGAACCCTACTAATTGATTGCCGGCAGGAATGCAGATCTTGAGTCTCCTCAGACACTGAGGGTGAGTTAATCTTTTTCGCAAAAAAGACCAAGCAGGATATACTACAGGGTGAGACATCCCCAGACGACCTGAAAGGCGATACCTCTCCAGTCTCTGATAATGAACACCTGCTGATAGCAGTATTTGCTGATCTGGAACAGGGTCACCTCTGCAGAGTATCCTGAGGAGAAGAAAGGCAACAAAACCAAGATGGGACTGGCAACTGGTAAAGGACAGAGACTGGTCATATCTCCCTCCCCCCCCATGATCTACACAGATATCTTAAAGTGTGTTTTGTTTGCTTTTTTTGCCAATCTTTCTCTTTTCCTTCTCTTGTTCGTTCTATTGGCTGTTTATGATTTTCTGGGGTAAGTGAGATATGGTTGGTGGTGGATCTGACGATGTGACTCTGTACTGGGGGGAGATTCTGGGGATGGAGGTTGCGGGGGTTATTGCATGTTTGGTTGTACTTTTTGGGTTTTGTTGGGATTAACAGTCTACAGTCACAAATTCAACACAGAGGAGGCACAGACAGGCATGTAGTTTCATTACAATACTTCTTAAAGAGATAACAAACACTAGTCAGACAGGAGATCCACCCTCCAACAGTGCTGACATGGAATGTCAATGGTTTAAGTAATACAATTAAGAGGAGGCTAGTGACACAGTATATTAGGAAGTTGCATCCCGACATGGTTCTCCTCCAGGAGGCACACCTCCAGGAGATGCACTACCGCTTCCGGGGGAGAGGAGCATACCATGCATTGGCACACACAGGTTTCACCAGTGGGGCCAATGGGGTTATTATGCTGGTGAGGAAGAATCCTCCTTTCCAAGTGACTAAAATGTGGGTGCCCCTCAATGGCAGGTATGTAGGTGTACAAGGCCATCAGGGCACACCAAGATGACCCTACTGAGTGTGTAAGCCCCACTGCTACTTCAGGCTTCATGCTTGGCAGCCTGAGGGGTTTAAAAGGACTGAGATTCCAGAATATGTTCCTTTGGAAGGGTGGATGTTAATGGAGGCAAAGGAAACGTGCCATCTCTTTCACATATAGGCTGATCAATAATAATATGCCTGATACTCTGGGTAGGCTGAAAAATAGATGGGGATAGGACATGGGAGACCTCTAAAATGTGGACTGGGAGGCGGCATTAATGCATCCTCGAGAAGTAGCCATTAAATTGAGCCTGCGCTTGATTAAATTTAAGATACTTTGCAAGGCAAACTACAACCACCAAAAGTTGCACAACATGGAAAGGGCCTCTACACTGCTATGTTTTTGATGGACTGAAGTGACTGGTTCGCACATTTTGGGAATCCCCCAATATACAGCAATACTGGAAGATAATTATATAGGAACTCTCAGATATACTGATTAGACCAGAGGTTTGTCTTGTTGGGGATTCAAAATTATGTGGATTTTCCACGCTTTTAGCTCCTTTTCTGTGCACTGGGCTTGGTGGTGGCAAAAGAGGGACGTGGTCAACTATTGGGGGTGCCAGAGGTGCTCAATTTACACGAATGGCTAAAAGGTATGGACTTGTAATATGACAGAAGGAAAGGTGGTGTACCCCAGCAGGGGTTGTCCCCGTAAGTTCAACAAGATTTGGGGCTAATGAAGAACATACTATTGATTGGGTACCATAGAGGACAATTTTGAGTCACCTCCTAACCCCATTGTTAATGAGCTAAAACCCGTTTCGGAGACATGTGATACATGTTCCTATAGTGTTTTCCTTATTTGACCTGTATTTTGCCTGTGCTAAGATCCATACTGCATTATTCACAATGTGCTCTGAACCACTAATATTGTACCTGATGATACTGTGGCACCTTGCACATCACTGGAGTGCTTCTTCCTTCTGTTGGTTTCAAAATAAAAGAAAAAACATATTAAAAAAATTGTCCAGTCACTTTTGTCTACTGTTTGTTTGAATTGCGTGTTTAACATATCGTTATATATCTATTGAAACAATTTCTTTGTCCTTTATAGGGTCAACCACGAAAGCACTCTGGCCTGTTGTAATCTCTCTGTGGGTTTTTAACCACATCCACTCTTGCTATTCATTCTTTGTTGTGCTTGTCTTAAATATTTAGGCCCATATTTATACTATTTTAGCGCCGCTTTTGCGTAATTTTTTGACGCAAAAGCATCGCAAACTTGCAAAAAAACAATTGTATTTTGTACGTTTGCACCATTTTTGCATCAAAAAGCAGCGCAAATGCGGCGCTAAAAAAGTATAAATATGGGCCTTAATTTTTAGGGGCGAGCGCAAAGTGCTCCGTCCCGTGTTGTAATCTCTCTTTGGGCTTCAAACCACACCCATGACCCATCAGTCTCTTTCATCGGTTCATGGGCTTGCTTTTTAAAATCTGCTTGCTTTCATTAGCGAAAGGCATGCATACGTCAATCCTCTTCCGGTGTTTAGCCCCCCTCGAGCGCACCGATCAAGTACTGAAAACATACGAGGCTCGATGTTTTCCATCCAGTTTCTGGACTACTTTTTCTCTTTTTTCACAGCGCGATCTCGCTGGGCAGAAGTCGAGTGCTTTGCATGACATCGATCCTGTTACACAGGTAATTGCACTTTTGCCGGTTACATGGATAATTGCACTTTTGCTGAAAGGATTCACTGCGAGTGAACTTTTATTTCCCTTTGTGTGTCTGCTTTGCGCTGATGGCGGCCGTCAGCTCGCTTATGTGAAACTTTAACTTTACAGTTTATATGGCAAGAAAAGTCTGGTCAGTTATGTGAAACTGTTTTACTTTTCATTTTCAATTTATATGACAAGAAAGTCCGGTTAGGAGTTTACAATGCTAATTGCTCTAGCCCACGCAAACGCGAGATCCATTGCATTGTAAATGCTTGTTATTGGTGTATTTTGTCAAATGTCCCTCCTTTGTGTGCTGAATTTCATCCCAGGCGATTTCACTAAGTAAACATTTTTGTTGGCCATCACACTATGTCACGCTCCTCCTGTTACAGCCTGTGATGACCCCCCTCTGGCTTCGGTTTGCCTTTCATCCCAGCTGCAATCCTTTCTAGACATTCATGCAGGAAGTCAATAACTCTCGTGCTCATGGCAGACGTGGCGCTTTGAATAGACTTGCTTATGTCAACTGTTTTACTTTTTATTTTCAATTTATGTGGCAAGAAAAGTCCAGATAGGAGTTTACAATGCTAATAGATCTAACACAAGCAAATGCGAGACCCATTGCATTGCAAATGCTCGTTGACTATGTGGAAGCTAAACATCTAAGTCTACAATATTTGTTTTGCTGCTTTGGATTTTAATAATATTTTATAATCTATTAAAAGAGACTATTTAGCAAGCAAACCTGCAATTAGCACAATAGTCATTTACCTCAATATGCAGCATATAATTCCTTTATTCTATGCTTTGTTAGACTTGAATTTTTAATTAAATATGCAATTTTATGCAATTTCTTGTTACCTTTGTGACCTCTTCACATCACTCTCAACCACATCACTACACCACAGTACATCTCAGCATACCACAGCAGGCATGACACCACCATCCCTTCTAACAACAGCTCAGATCATTGAAATGTTAGTTCAGTAGCAATGATAAACCACACAGTGATCGGGTGACCAGGGTTGAAACACCAACAAAATAGATGGAAGTTTCCTTCAAAGCTTGCAAGAAAGTATTTGAAAGATCACAGAGAGCTGCCTGGAACCCACTGATCTCATCAAAAGTTAAGGATACAAGTAGTGACAGTAGCCAGTTAAGATATATGGCCCCAGACTGACTGGAACCCATTGATCTCATGAAATGTTAAGGAAACAAATATTTGCATCAACCAGTCAAGATATGGCCCCAGACTTAGGGGGTGATTCTAAGTCCGGCGACTTCCCCCACCAAAATACCGCTCCGCGGTCGAAAGACCGCTGAGGGTATTTTGGGATTTGCCCTGGGCTGGCGGGCGACCGCCAAAAGGCCGCCCGCCAGCCCAGGGCAAATCAACCTTCCCACGAGGACGCCGGCTCAGAATTGAGCCGGCGTAGTGGGAAGGTGCGACAGGTGCAGTGGCACCCGTCGCGTATTTCAGTGTCTGCAAAGCAGACACTGAAATACAAAGTGGGGCCCTCTTACGGGGGCCCCTGCAGTGCCCATGCCATTGGCATGGGCACTGCAGGGGCCCCCAGGGGCCCCGCGGCACCCCCTACCACCCGCCAGGAACAGGATGGCGGTAGGGGGTGTCAGAATCCCCATGGCGGCGGAGCGCGCTCCGCCGCCATGGAGGATTCTGTAGGGCAGCGGGAAACCGGCGGGAGACCGCCGGTTTTCCTAGTCTGACCGCGGCCGAACCGCCGCGGTCAGAATGCCCTGCGGGGCACCGCCGGTCTGTCGGCGGTGCTCCCGCCGACACTGGCCCCGGCGGTCTGAGACCGCCGGGGTCAGAATGACCCCCTTAGTCTAGGTTTCTCCATAGCTCATATTTTCATTCTGCAAAAATCTCCTTAACTGCAGCACTTACGGCCGTATAACAAACTTCAGCAACATGATGGGTATCATAAGGGGGTGCTGGTGATGAAGGGTGTCTCCTTAGCTATGTATTCTTTATTTAACAGACACAGAGGGACAGATCAACAAAGACACAACGCAATACAGCAAGACAACTTGTGGAGAGAGTAGGAATGTGCCATAACCATTAACATATAGTGCATTCTGGATCTCCCTCTGGGCTGGCATACTGAGTACAGACTGGCACCATCGCAGGCTCCCTTGCACCTTGTGCAAGGGTGCCTGCATTATAGGCAGGATTGTTTTTGTGCAGGAAGGAGACATTTTCCTCTTTCTATGTATGCTGCAGTTCAGTGTGCTGCAGAGACAAATATACCACTGAACCTCTGGAGTGTTCATTTTGATCAATCTCCACCCAAGCCCCCTCGTCCCATTGTGAAATGCAAAAAGCGTGACAAATACCCATTACAACATTGCTGATGATTACCACATTGCTGTTTTTTCTCTGCCCAGAGATTCGGGTGTTTCCCTTATTCATTTCTTGATCAGCTACTTAGACCAATGTTCCCTGTACATTCTCTATTTTCAGCATTTCTTCTATTTTCACTTGAATTGGGAGGTTGATGGAGTGGAAGAGCAGCTTTATGTTGTTTATAGGGAGAATTAAGGGTTGGGCTTGGGGTTCTTAATATAGCTATAGTCATATCTACAAATTCTACTATCTTAATATATTATATCTCGTTCAATGAATCAATTAGTTAAACCTTTCTAAAACATTAAGGTATTGAAGTGCTAAAGGTTAAAATGCAATAAATTCTTAAAATCCATTCTGCTGAATGTTGGAATATCTTTTTTTCTCTAGTTGGAGAGGGGTGAAGGGTACCATGAAGCATTTTAACTGCCAGTAAGATCCTGCATCTTTTCTAGTGCTCAGAGGTCGGTTTAGTAAGTTAACCACTCACTGCTGACATCTGTAGTGATCTGAAGGTCGCAAATTAAAATCTCGGCAAAACCCACTCAGTCTTTCATCCTTCTGAGGTAATTTAATTGAGTGAACTGGGTAACAGTACCAACCACTATTTACAGATCATCAGTGTTGTGGACGTGCTGTATAAAACACTACCTAAAAACTACTTTTATTTTTTGTTTAGTTTTCGTTTTAAGTATTTAGCTCAGTCATCTAGTTCCATTTTTAGATTGAGCATAAGCGTACGACCTCTTGTATATTTTTAAGTATACTTCTTCCGTGGGCTTAAAGCCATTTAATTTGTTCATTTTAGTGTCATTTAAAAATCTTTGCTAGCTAGTGGTCAGTCATGCCTCTTTGTCCCTCCTTTTTTCTCTTTGGGAGCAGGGACCGACTACTCTATAATTACACTTTATCTGTTCTTTGGGGGACTTTTTTTTCTTGATTTCCTCCTTGTGCTCAGTGAAGCTTTCCTTTTCATTTGCAGAGCATTCTTATACCAAACGCCCTCATTGCTGATCCCACTTCCGTTTCTGTAAACAGAACTATAATTTTTATCTCCTCACCTTTGCTGTGCAAACAAAGCTGTTCACCACTCCCCCCAGGGTGCCTGTTTACTTTTATTGGTGTAACTTCAAAGCGAGAGAACCCTAATTTGCAAATCAATAATGCCTGTGTTCTCTCCTCTGGCTGCTAGCACTGACCGATGCGGCTGTCCCACCCCTTATCTCACAACCAGGGGCGGATCCTTAATTAGGACCGTGGTGCCCCAGCTCAATTCTTACCTTGTTTTTTTTCTTGAAGTAGGCATTCCCTAAATTGTGAATCTCTGACCCGCGCTCTGCTCGAGGGTCAGGCAAAATCACAAATTTTGGAAAGGCACACGAGCTAATGTGCATGTGCCTGCCATCTCAGGTTTACAGGGCTTTCCTGATATCAGCCCTGGTACTCTGTGACCTGCAACAATGTAAGGCCATGCCCCCTTTGAGTAGTGCTGCCTCACTGATTGAAAACTGGGTGCTTTAAGCCCTGGGTTTTACAAGGCTGTTGTCAACCAGCGAGGGTGCACACTGTACAGCGTTGCACCCCACCCATTTCCTAACTCGTCACAGGGTGGGATGTGACCAATAAGCTCATAGGGCCCCATCCCGTCCTGGGAGGAGTTCGGAAAGATTTGAGAACACGAGGCTGGCAGGCTGTCCACAGTGAGATTTGTAGCGAAACAACAGAGGTGAGCAGAGTGTAGAACTGTTGACAGTTAGTAGGAAGTAAGAATCAGGGCTCCAGCAAGAGCAGGCTTTTCATCTCTCAGTTTACTCTGGTGCTAAGCACCAGTAATAGCAACAAAAAAAGAGAATAATATTTTTGGGCAGAATTGTATAGCATGAACTCCTCCCAAGAGCAATTAGGTGTTTTGCAGGAGCTCTAGATTACTTTACACATTATTTTTAATTTTTGCCACAGAAGATTAAATTATGTGTCTGGAATCACACAGGATGGGGAACCGACACCAAGACTCGATCTTGGTTCCCTAGATGCAAAGTCGTCACCTCTGGCCCTTAATTCATGCAATTCACTCATCTCGAAAAAAAACGTGATAGTTGAGAATGATTACCTGGCTAACCTCTGCCAGCACAGTCCTGAACACTCATTTAAAGACAACTTGAAGAATTAAGGGAAAAGTTCTGCACATCTTTTAACACATCCGTGCTGACCATTTTTTCAGTTTTTTGTTGCTGTAAACGTACAGTTTAAAATTCAGGAAGGGTCTTCTATAGGGAATCAGTTGCAGGACAATCGAGTCTCACAGAGCTGTAAAAGCCTTGTGGAATTCAGAAGTTGGGAGCGCGCTCTCACATTTGGGTTTTGCTTGGCAGACATGATTCTTGGCCATATTCACTCACCACAAAGTTAAGTAGTTTAAGAAATGTTGCATAGAAATGATTACACAGGACAAATGTGCAGCGGCTTCACCATATGTCACGCGGACACTTGTCTGGTCTGATCGTTTTTCATTTATGTGAAACGTGTTTTAAACAATTTAACTTTATGGTGCGTGAAAATAACACAGGTGAGCAGTTGTACCTTTTGTCACATGCCCCTACAGCCTCAAATTTGTTGGTACGCATAATTACAGAAGGCACACAATTCCACAATGAATATTTCCCAAACAAACAACATAATTCCACTCCACACCTCTTACATCCCCTACACTCAAAACCAAAACACATGGGTAAAATTAATTGTCATGTACAATGCCAATATCTCTAACTCTCGCAAACGCCAAACCTATTGCATTGCAGATGCTTGTTCATGTTCTTTCTGTAAAACCCTCAGAGCCCTCAATGCTTGGATAGGCCTGAAGGGCTCTGTCTATCCTCTTCTACTTAGAGGCGTATACAAGTGCATGGCTTGAAAAGATGATGTAGTATTTGTACAGCACAATGTGGGAATACATGCTTTATTCAAATTCTGGCAGCATAACGTAGCGTTTAAATTGGATCACCACAAGGCACTTAATAAAGCGTTATTGATATATACAATGGTACTCATTTTATCAAAGAATGAAGGACAGAATATTAAGATGGCCGATCGGATTTTTAAAGTTAAGAACCAGCAGGTTACACAGAAGTGTGTATAAATAGCCTCATGATTTATCTTACCAGAAAGGACTGCTTCAGTCCCCCACTGAAACAAATCAAATAAATATATGAGTGCAATGAGTGTCAGTGTCGACAATACATCCCATTCTATAATGTAAAGGAGAGTTACTTTGTAGTTTATGCTGTGTATGCCCCTGTAAATCAAGATAGTGGTGCACTGTCAGGGTTCTCTGGATGTATCAGAAATGGTGCAAGCTGGTGATTCATGCCAGCAGAGAAGTATCATGAGAGCCCAGTGCTGTGAATGGTTATTGAAATGTTTTACACAATGACATCATATTAGAGGCCCAATGAATGTCTCTGGGATAGATATCAGTTCATGATGCAAATCAAATGCGTTGTGGGAGCGTGGTCAATGTGAGCGTCATGAAACAGCTGTGAACTGAGTATGTCAGAACACATATGCATTAGGAGAGATATGGAGATGTTTCATCAGTGGAATATCCATGGACACTGCAAAATAAAACAGAGGGGAACTGCTAATGGACTAACATTGCACAGTAATAACAGTGGGTATAGTAAGGACCCTCACTCTAGTCAGGGTAAGGGACTCACACAGCTGAGATAACCCCTACTTACCCCCTTGGTAGCTTGACTCAAGCAGCCAGACTTACCTCAGAGGCAGCATGTAAAGTATTTCTACACACACAGTAACACAGAGAAAACACAACAAAAGTATTCCGCATCAGTTTAGACAAATAGCCAATATTTATCTGGGTAAAACAATACCAAATGACAAAACATACACTATCAAAGATACAATTTTGTAAAGATTAAATTTTGTTTAGCACTTAGAAACACAGTAGTTCCAACTGGGGCTATCATGACATCTTGAGGGAGTTATTTCCAATAGTCCAACGCCACTCAGAAGGGAATGCGGGCCAGTAACGGATCCGCACGGACCCTGGTTACAGTACCTTGGAAAACGAAGAGGAAACAAAGAAGTTGCATAGAGTCGAGCAGGCAAAGCATAGCTGAAGCTGGTGCAGCGTTGGATCACTACTGCCGTCGGGGAGGTGAGGTGCAGATTCCTTACTGCTAGGCAGGGGAGGTGAGGCGTTAGTTCCTTATGGTTTTAAGGGTGATTTACATGTAGCAAAAAGGAAGGTTTGGGCCTGGCAAGTGGGTGCACTTGCCAGGTCGACATGTCAGTTTAATACTGCCCATGCATACACTGCAGTGGCAGGTCTGACACATGTTTACAGGGTTAGTCATGTGGGTGGTACAGTCAGTGGTACAGGCCCACTTTTAGCATTTATTGTACAGGCCCTGGGTACATATAGTGGACGTTAGTAGGGACATACTAGTAAATCAAATATGCCAAACAGGGAGAAACCAATCACCAAAACAATTTACACAGGGAGCATATGCAGTTTAGCAGTGGTCAGCAGTGATTAAGTGCCCAGATTCCTTAAGCAAAAACGAAATTCATCAGAGGAGCAAAAACAGGAGGTCAGAAGCAAAAAGACAGGGGGGGACCACAAGAGCTGACAGGTCTAACATTGTCCCAGCCAGATTCAAATTCCAACATTGTTCCATGGTAGAGGACTCCATAAAAATAAAACTATTGGAGATGCATAATGAATATTAATGAATTCATTGGAAGGATGATAATGGGATACAAATCAGATTTTTGTGAATACAGTCAGTTAAACCATCAAACACTTCAAGCTCACAAACCAGACCAGTGATGGTTTAGAGGGCCAGGAGAATGGGAGTAGTGATAGCACTGGCAAATTCATGTGGTAACAGCATTAATGCCCTTGCAAATTACTGGCCTTAAAGGTGATAATGCCCCCAATAGAAAATTAAATATCATGATACTAATCACAAACATGAGAATGAATTGCTAGGCCCAAAAACTGTTGTTGCTTAAACGTTTAAAAACATGCCTTGAACTTTATGTAACTCTTCCTGCATGATTTGCTAAACTTGCTAGGCTGGAACATATTTCTATTAAAATATTTCTTCTATAGCCTCTCCTTGAGATGATACAACTTTTCTTAAAGCAATAGAACCAGTATTACATACACCCTTACCCACCTACTAAACTGCTTTGGGATGTACTGATGTGTGTTTAGAAAATAACAACTGCTTGTATTTGAAACATTAACATTATATGAATGATGGGAATGGACTGAGTGTTATACTTAGGTATGTTAAATTATTCTTACAGAAGTGAAGAATGTATGAGAAAGGAAGAACGAGTATCCAATCCCTGCTGTTTGGCAAAAGAAGCATTGTTCACGTTTGCAACATCTCAAGAAATGTATAACTTTGTCAATAAATGCATTGATTGAATTAGTTGTAAAAGGTGTCCTAGGGAAAGAGCAGTAGGAGTTTGGGTTTGAAATTAGTTCAGAGGGTTTGTGTGTTCGAGAAGAGTAGAGAGCCAGAGATGACCAGAGTGTCCTTTGCCATGAGTCACTATTTCTTTGCTGCTGCTGCTGTTGGAGCTGAGAGCTACAGGTCATTAGAAACATTATATCAGCTATAGAAAGATTGAGGTGATATTTTAGAAAGGCCATACTTCATTGATTGCAATAATTTAGGGAAATAGATTTGAGTGTAGGGAACTTCATGAGAACTGCCCAACTACAGAGCTAATAGATAAACAGAGATATTAATTCTGCTTCAATGATCGTATTGTTTCTTAAAGAGAGTCGATAAATTGTTTCAGAATAGTATGGTAGCTACCATGAGAATCTTAGTTAATGTAACAGACTGAATATTCTTTTCTAACTTTCCCAGATTATGGGACAGTATTATCCCAATTTACCACATTTTTGTAAGATAGAGATGAACAGAATAGGGATAGATTCAGGACACTCTTCATATGTGTTTCTGTAACTTTATGTTTGATTAATAAAACTATAATAATTCCATTCAAAATAAATACTTCAAAAAGACTAAGGGCCAGATGTATCATCTGATTTTGCACTCGCAAACAGCGAAATCGGCCGTTTGCGAGTGCAAAATCGGGGTCTGCAATGCATCAACTGCATTCGCAGACCAAAAAATGAAAATCGCAAAAATTTCGATTTTCTGCGTTGCGACCTGGATTTTGCGAATCGCAAAAAATCCAGGTCGCAAAGCAATTTTGCAAAAAATTGCAAATTGCGATTTTTCGCAGAATGGTATTTTGCACTTGCAAAATACCATGACCTGCAACCAGGTGGTAACCTGGTGCAAAATTAAAAAATGCAGTACAACTGCATTTTTAAATTAGATATGTAAAGCACACATGCCCTTTTGGCATGTGTGTACTTTACATGTGCAAAAAATAATAATTGGGGTGCAGGAGAGGGCCCCCAGCACCCTGGCCCTTTGCCCTTTGCTTTTCCCAAATGGCGATTTCTGTTTCAGAAATCGCAATTTGTGAAATGCAAAAAATTCGCAATTACCGAATCGCAAATGTGATACATGGCCCTTTGCGAGTCGGTAATTGCGATTTCTTAAAAATCGCAATTACCGAATCGCAGTGGGCCAGATTCATACATCTGGCCCTAAAACTTTCCTTATTGACTCTAAGGGAACTGATTTATTAAATAAGCCTATATCTGTAAATTATTGTTTGCAGCTCACTAAATGTCTTCAGCCACTCTCAGATAAAGATTCATGCTGAGGGTCCAGCCAAAGAGTAAGTGGGGTATTGGTAAAGGAGCAGTGCACCCAGCAGTTAATCTGATAGCAGAGGGAAGGGTTAAGTGCTAGGGAGAAAGTAAGCTGCAAAAAATTTAAAAGAAGCTAGAAGAAAGATAGAATAAAATAATGCATGAAGCCCAACTGCGGTGAGCAGACGAAGAGTGGTCAATGATGGTCATAAGTGGCAGCTGCTGAACCGAAGAAGACTTTCAACAGATGTGAGTATTAATAGGCTGTTGAATCAACTAGTATGAACATTTTGGATGTTGTTTGTTTCTAACTTATGAATAAGAGGTTATCGACTAGGAAGTAGTCTAACATCCCAGGATAGATAATAGAATTGTTTTATCTGCTAAGGTGAAATGTAAATCATGCGACATCGTCGATTACACAAGATTAGGAAATTATTGTCTTTGTGCGATTATACTAACAGAAATCGGTGATTGGGGAACCTGTTATGCAAAGGTGACTTGTCGCTAATTGAGTGATTTCCCCCAGGTTGAGAACTCACTCGAATAAATTGTGGATTAAAAACTTGGTACATGCTTTTAAAATTATCTTACTCTGATGGCTGAGAGACTATCTTTTGATTTCCTTAGTAGAATCAGACAAAAATTTTATAAAATTGCATTTTATTTGTGGTTTACTGCTAAGAATGAAGAGAATTGTAAAGGAGGGAGAGCTGGTGCAGAGAGTAAGTTGTGACGTAGTAGGATGCTGGGCTGTTATTGGTTGGTTGGTGAAGGTTTGTGATGTGATTGGTAGAAGTTCGGTGAGGGAAATGTTCTGTTTCTTATCATTGTAATTAACCTGAGTTTTGTCAATAATGAAGATTTTAAAAGCAGTAAGATTAGTAAGAGGGGACGTGGTGACTCCAGATAGAGAGGGAGAAGAGACTTCTCCAGAAGGAACACCAGCTTATCATATGATGGTGGAGAGAGGATTACATACATGTTTCTGGCTCAGAGAATGGAGTAGAATTACAGGAAAGGAGGGGGATTTGAGTTTTCAAAGATGGGGAAAATTGTATTTGGCAATAATCAGACAATAAAGGGACATACTGTGTGACTTGGAGCCACCCGCTAGACCCAACCAATTTGAAGCATTATATGAATGGGAGAGAATAGCTTTCTTTAAAGCATAAAAGAGAGAGATATGTCAGACAAACTTAAAGATGTGTAAGAAATTATGCAGATGCGACTTGGAATCAAAAGGCACAAGTTTGGGTGAAGACCATAGCTGAAGGGATGAGGTTGTACTCGATGCAAATGAAGGAAGAATAGAAAAGACAAAAAAAAAGAGGAAAGACCACTTAGAAAGAAGTTTAAGGCAGAAAGTAGGGTAAGGTACAGGAAGAACAAAAGACAGATACTGACACTGATTCAGGGGACGATATATTGGAGGAAATGTTATCACCATGCCCTCCACCTTATGTTGAATCCTCTGTAGAGAATGCTGGAAATAGTCTAACAAATGCCCCTGCTCATGTAGCTCCTGCAGTCTCACAGCCTATTAGCCAAATGCAAATACTTATGCCTCTAAATATACCATCTGTAATGAAACAACAAATGCTGTCACACGTAATAATAGCCCAACTGATTGCTCCACAGCCTGTTGTCATGCAACACTTGACACAGCAAGCTATTGTTAGTACTCCTGCTCAAACTAGGACTTCCCAATTGATACCTCCAGCTGAGGTGCCAGTTGGACAGGTTATGGTTACTCAGATTACTGGACTAGTGACACAGCAAACAGGATCTACACAGGTCATGCCGACTGTAGAGACTGCAAGATTCAGGGAACAGTCTAGTGAACAGGTTTGTCCAACATCACAGAATTCACAAATTATGGTCTGGACACCACCACAAAATATTATTGCTTTTGGAGAGCGAACTTGGGTTGTCTTTACAACACAACCTACACAGACAGAGGAAGTATCAAGAGAAGGATGGGTACCAGAATGGATACAGGAAGTCACTAAAACTTATAGAAAGATAGAAGCATCAGCGGCAGAGAAATTGAGCTCTAGCACTAGTGTAAGTTAGTGCTGAGACAAATCCAAAAACTCCAAATGAAAGACTTATAAATATTCCACAATTGAAAGTAGAATTGGAGGACACCTTGAGAGGGTGCTTAAATATTGAACATATTGAACAATACCAAGAAAAAGAATTGGTCTATCTATGTAAGGAAACTACCAGAAGAGCAGCAATAGTGCATGACCAATTAACAGAATGAGCAAATAATTACGATATAAACATTTAAAAAAGTATGCCTCTTCAGAGTAGCATTATGGTGCAGCTAAATTACAAATTCATTGAAAACATGCACACACCAGGGTTGTGAATACATTTTACTGAATTGGTGAAATCGGCATGCAAATGGAGTGAGATGGGAAAGTATAGAAATAAATGGGTACAAAAATAGGAAAGGAAAGAGAAACTAGTTGAGGAACCTGAGGAGAAAAATTAAAATAAAGAGCAGTCAGAAAAGAAGGAAACCACTACTGCATATCCCTTTAGAGAAACAACAAGCGGGACATTCATGTTCCATGGAGCAGGGGATCTTTTATTATTTACTAACAACTTCCCCAAATTTAAAGATAGTCCAATGCAATGTACACCCAGGTTGAAAGGTTTGTGAAACTGTCAAAAGTTTTTGTCATTATGGTGTCAAGTGATTTATGAGCTGAATGTAAGGCAGCAGTTCAATGGCCAACCTCAGAGCCTCAAAGGGAAGTTGGCACAAATGCCCCATCTCCTGTAGTGATGAATAAATACATAAAGCGACTGAGGCCCATATTTATACTTTTTTTGCGCCGCATTTGCGTCGCTTTTTGACGCACAATCCGTGCAAACTTACAAAATACAATTGTATTTTGTATGTTTGCGCCATTTTTGCGTCAAAAAGCGGCGCAAATGCCGCGCTAAAAAAGTATAAATACGGGCCTGAGTTTTTAAAGAGAAGGATTCCTCTCAAGGACCTTAATTAAGTTAAACAGAATGCAGCAAGAAGTTAGGAGACTGTGCAAGAGTTTTATGAATGATTGATGAAAGCCTTTCAGCAGCACACATTTAGATCCAGGAGATATGGGTTTCTTTATTATGTCTTTCGTGCTTGGATTGCAACCTGTTATTTGTTGGCAGACAAAGTCCTTAGATGAGATATTGAAGTACGCGCAGTACTGTAGTGATGAACAGGAAATAAAACAGCGAAAGATTAAGGAGAAATTAATGTTAGCTCAGACAAAGTTGGCATAGCAAGATTTTCAAAACCCTACGGGTGTTAACAATGTGGCAGCTATTCAGGGGATGAGAGGAGGATGCAGACAAGAATTCAGACTTTATCAGGAAGAGGACTCCCTATTGATTCAAATACAGGTGTTGATATTATGATGCTAGCGAAAACAACTGCTTGTCACATGTGCAATAAGGTGGGGCACAGGAAACGGGAATGTAGATTTAATCCTGATGAGAATCAAGGTACTCAATTGCAAGATATCAATCAGGTTCAATTATCAAGTGTCTCTATGAGACAGATTCAAGCCCCTATACAGAATCAGAATGAAATTATACCCATGCCACAACCCGCTGTAATTTAGCCTAATGTCAACAGAGCCAGATTTAATCAAAATCAACTGCCCTGAATGGCCCAAAATGTGACTCAGACTTCTGAATTAACCTCACAATTCCAGATGTTTGATGAGAATGAGGCATTGCATGTGGGCACGTTGCAATGACACTGCGAGGCAGATTGCATGATTGGTGCAATCTTAGCAGTAGACCAGAGTGGACCACATTTAGATGGAATTGTAAATGGTTATTCAGCAGTGTTTTTAATAGACACTGGGGCTACCCGGTCCACTGTGAGAACAGTGGAAGTGCCAGACCTACTCGTCTTTTTCCCTCTCAGTAAAAAATAATACAAGTAGTAGGTGTGGTGTATAAACTCTCTACTTATCCAATTTCAGAGGAGGTTCTGGTAAGGGTAGGATCTTTCAGAGACAAGCATCAGTTTGAGGTTTGCGATTCAAGTCCTGTTAACCTGTTAGAAAGAGATTTATTGTGCAAGTTAAATTGTACCATTAGTTGTACTCTGGGCGGAGTGATTTTCCTTATCTACGATGATGAAGAAGTGGGAATCAGACCAGGTTTGAGAGAAATTGCAGAATTCTTCCTGAAATTGGTATTAAATCATTTGCCCAAAGAGTTGATTGAAAAAGTGAAGCTGGATGTCTGGGATGTTACTGGAACAGACATTGGATTAATAAAAGGAGTTGAGCCAGTATGAATAAAAGCCAAGACAGATGCAGTTGACCCAGGAACACCGTCTTATCCAGTGACACCAGAACCAATAGCAGGAATTACACCCCTGATAAACAAAATGTTAGAAAAAGGAAAATTAAAAGTATTGATTGGGTGTCTATGCAACTCGCCAATCATAGTATTATATAAACTAAACGGAAAATACAGAATAGTGCAGGATTTGAGCAAAAATCAAAGCAATCGTAATCCCATGTTGCCCGTGGTACTGAATCCAGCCACCATATTTTATCAGATACCTTGCGCAGATGAATGGTTCACGGTGATTGACTTCTGTCATGCATTTATATCTTTACTTGAAGACAGTCAATTATTATTTTCCTTTGTGTTCCAAGAGAAAATAAACACATAGGGGCTCATTATAACATTGGAGGGAAATCCCGCCTACCGCCACGGCGACGGCCTCCAGAAGACTGTCACCGTGGCTACCTACCATTCACCATAATATGACCATAGCCGGAATTCCGCCAGAAGGCTGGCGGAATTCCGGCTACAGTCATGAGGGTGGACGGCGGTAAGGTGGCGCTGCTGCCTAGAACAATGCCACAATTTAAATTCTGGAGACTGGATTTATTTTAAGAAGCATGTGAGAAAGTCCTGTTTAGAGCCCCGTTAGAAAGGCCCCTTTCAGATAATTCTGATCACGAACACTGCAGTGAAGTGTGCTGGAATTCCTAAATGGGTTCATGCCTCACACACCCAGGAGGCAAGAAATCCAGAAAGAAAGAGACTAGAGCATTGGTGTACGTGTCATCAAACAGTGCACAAGAAGAAATCATAGGTCAGAATCAGCAAAGATAAAATTGGGGTGAAGAAACTCTAACATGTGAAGTGGTCCAATTACTGGACATCTCACAGAGTGGAGACAACTATGAGATGCAAACTGTGATTATTGGAGACCAAGGTTCAGAAGGAAGCGCAGAAGCATCAATGGATCTTGAGGACCCAGGAGAAGGTACAAGTTCTAGTACCAGCCACAACAACGAAAGAACAGTAACTGTGACCTGGCAGAGGAATGCCAAAAAAGAAACGAAGATTGAGTGAGAGCAATAATCTCTAAACCTACTCCGTGTTCTTCTCAGTTATTACCCCTAAATTTATTCTTTTTAATCTCAGCTCTAGGTACATTTCTTCTTGTTATTTCTATTTACATATATTCTGTTCATTCAATATCTTTTGCAATTTCAAGTTTCTTGTTTTCCCTTCAGATTATCTTTCTTTTATTTCAGGGAGGATCAGCCGGATCCATTCAAGTATGTCACAGAGGGATATGTTTAGTACTTGTCCCAGATAGTATGTCCATTCAGGTGATGAATATCTTGAACAAGGTACTTGTGCTCTTTTTGACCTTCTGAGTGTGGCTGATGGTTCTTCTGTTTCACTAGCACCACTTGATTCTCCTTTCTCTTTGATTATTTCCAGTGGTGGTAGATTGTGTAACAAAGATTGTACTAACAAAAATATAAATACAAACTTTACTGACTAATGGAAGCAAGAACAATTAAAATAATAATAAAAATAACAATATATATATATATCCTCACTTCTGCTATTAACAGATCACTTTGGTAATAGATCTGATTGTAGAGAAAATGTGTACTGTAACTAGAACCAGATTTAAGATACTTGTAGGGACTCTCCTTACATTAAAAGTATTATTAGCTATAGCAATTTTTCTACTAGTGATTTATTTCACACCTGAAACTGAGAAGATGGTATCCTTAAGACTGATGCAACATATCATTCCACAATAGAAGACAAACTGAAGAGTTCTTTTGTAGACTATATGAAAGACGATTATGCAACAACTGTTTATTCACAGAAGATGAGCAAGTTTCATACCATCACATACCATTGACATATGTCACTTCCTGTAGTATATCACTTAGCTTAGTATATAGAATGCGACATATTGAATATTATTTTTCAAATTATGAAATGGTGCTTTTTAAAGTAACAATAATGAAAGACATATAGTTACCTCCAAAAGCTAAGGAAATGGAGACAACTTGGCACTATTTTAGACCTTATTTACCTATAAATACGGTCAGGGCACATGAGAGAAATTTAACATGTAAAATTAGTAAACAAGAGAACGTTTTTATACAAATGTTAGAAGAAAGAAATGAAAGACTTACAAAAGCTAAGAATAATTAGAATGATGTGCAAAAGAAAGTGTGGAAAAGGGAAGAAGATGGATTCAGGAAAATAAATACCTGTATCTAAACTAAGGTTAGAAGAAAGATTGATTAGAAAGATATGTGTGTATAAACGACAGATACAAGGAAAGAAAATATTAGTGGGGAATAGCAGCTGTGAACATACTTTTGAATTATCAGGAGATGAATGGCAAAGATTGCAAGAAGATGATCCAACTATACCAGAAGTGTATTTTGTTTGTGGAACAAATGTTTATTTCAAATTACCTGCATTTTGGGAGGGAACATGTTATCTAGGACAGATCTTTCCCAAAATGTATCATGGTGATTCTTTAGATGCCCTAACAATGACACCTGCAATTAAGAGATGCACAAGAAGTGTGAATGAAGAGACACAAATGGTGGGAGAAATATTTGGAGCAATCATTCCAGCTGTGGGAGTAGTACTGAATGATGAAAGATACGAAAACTACCCACAGTAGTAGATAGACTAGTTACAAGTACAATCTGGAGCTCTATTACTAGAAAACACTGAGCTTATTGCGGTTAGATCAATGGTTTTGGAAGATCGATATGCTTTAGACATTCTTTTAGCTGAGAAGGATGGAGTCTGTAAATGCTATGAATTGAAAACTGATGCAAGTTACATCCTAGATGAAAGTAAAATGATAGAAGCATTTGCAAATAACATAACTGATTTGAAACTAGGGGCCTGATTCACAAAGGTAAACTTACATTTTTGGTCTACGTTTAGACCAAAAGTCTAACTTTACTACTTTTTGGTATTCACAAAGGTAAGTTACAAGTAGTATCTTTACGTCTGCACTTGGGCGGATTCTCCGGCTGAGGCGATACAGTGTAAGGTAAGTGCGGTGCACATACTTAAATTGTGTGTATTTCAGACGTGCATTTCGGGAGACTCGTTGGACCAGCTTAAGGGCCATAGTCCATTGTTGTGGAGTAAGTGCTACAGCCAAGGGGTCATCCCAACGTGTCTTACTCTGTGGCGGAGGGTTACCCTTACTGTGATGTAGTGATGTATATAGGGTTGAGATCGCCTTGCGGCCCATGCCATGGGTCAATATACATTGGAGTCCTAGGTGTATCTGGGGTTTGGACGTCCCTTGGGGCCAAAGATCTGCAATCCCGCCCTGGTGGTTAGATAGGAAAGAAAGAGGTCTTCCCCAATGCCATATTGATCTTGTAGGTCTTGGAAGGAAAGTAGTGCGCCTCCCTGATAGAGTACGTCTAAGTGGGTCAGTTCCACATCGCTCCACGGGGCCGGGTCATGTGAGTCCAGCACCTACATAGGGCTGGTAGGCTCCAAGGGGTAGCTGAGGTGCATAGGGATTCAGTGTAGCCTAATGTGTATGTATCGAGCCCATGTATGCTTGGCAGCCCACAAAAGCATCCCTGAAGCACAATCCGGTTTACCTGGGAAGAAAAGATACTCTAAAAGACCCATGTTGCCCAGTTCGGCCTGTATCAAATTGCTCTCCTCCGACCCTGCCACCGTTAATCACTGCATGGGCCACTGGAGCTGCGCCCCCACAAAGTAGAGCTCCAGATCAGGAACTCCTAGTCCTCCCTCCAAGCTAGGGCATTGGAGAATCGATAAGGAAGCTCTCTTTCTTGCCGGACCGACCCATTATTAGGGCCGATATAGGGTGGAAAAGAAGGATTTGGGTGGGAGAACTAGTAAAGTGGCAAAGAAATAGAATAAGCGTGGGAGGACCAACATTTTAGCAATCAGTGCTCTTTCCATGGGTTACAGGGGCAGACGCATCCAGAATTTCATTGATTGACATATAGAAGTCAGTGCCCTCCCATGATTGCCATCAAGTAGCTCTCCTGGTGATAAACGTTTACCCCAGGATATTGGAATGTATTAAAGGCCCAGGGAAGACGGCCACCCTCCAGGAAGCTGTGCTAAGCCTGCGCAATCCTCCGCAGTGGAAAAATACAGGATTTGCCCCAGTTTACCCTAAGGCCCGTTAAATCCCCAAAATTAATAAGGAAATTGTATAGGAGTGGTAGTGTAGAACCACGATCTCGTAGGTAGAGAAGGGCATCGTCTGCATAAAGGGAAACAATATGCCAGATGGGACATACGTGAATGCCCCACTCCGGTCTTTTCATTCGTATTACAGCAGCCAAGAACTCCATGGTGAATGAAAACAATTCCGGTAACAAAGAGCAGCCCTGGAGAGTGCCCTTTTCTATGGTAAAGGAGCGTGAGATACATTGGCAGGTGCGTACTCGAGCTCTCGGGGTAGTGTACAATAACTTAATCCACCTCAGAAAACCAGGGCCCATACCAAAAGCTTGTAAGACTTGAAGCAAATAGGTCCAGCTAAGAGTGTCAAAATCCTTCTCAAAGTCCAGAGAGACCACCACTGAAAGGTCGCGCTCCATGGCTGATGCGTTGACAATGTGGCACAGGCACCTAATATTAAAATGTGTGGCTCTTCCAGGTACAAAGCCATTTTGATCTGAGTGGATAAGGGTAACCTAAAGCGGAGGCAGTCTATTGACAAGGATTTTACTTAACTTAAGATCTTATAGTCAATGTTAATCATAGACAATGGTCTATAGGAGGCTACCTCCATGGGATCCCTGCCAGGCTTCGGTAGCACAATAATTAGAGCTCCCCGGAGCGAGTCAGGAAGTATGGCCTGCCTTTGTGCCTCACTTTAAACTTCAAGAAGGCAAGGAGCAAGAGCTTCCCTGAAAGCCACATAGTACTCAACCTGGAGCCCATCTGTACCTAGTGTTTTACCTTGAGCCATTTGTTGGATGCTAATGCAATTTCCTCCAACTGAAGAGGCTGTTTCAGTCTTTGTCTCTACAACGGAAACAGAGTAGGAAGCAGTCCCGCCTGCAAATAATCTTGTATATGAGTTGGGGGGAATTTCCCAGGGGAGGAGTATAAATGTTCATAATATTTGGTAAATACCTCATTAAAATCTATCTGTGTGTTCTTAAAAACTCCGGTGTGATCCTGTATTAAAGTTTTGGGGATCTCTGTCTGCAACAACCACACCAATGTGTGCCCCGGTTTGTCACCATCAGCATGTTTTCAGGCCGTAAAGGCTCTATAGCCTGAATCGTCAAGTCATTGGAGCTCGTCCCAATATCGGCGACGAGGGCTACCAGCCTCGGACACGCCGATGGAGACATGATCGCCTCCAACTCCAACGTATGAAGAAGCGCCTCCAACTCCAGCTCTCTGCAGGTCAGAGTGGTTCGGGCACCCCACATTGTGGAGATACAAATCCCTTGTGTGACGACCTTCATAGCTTCCCGTCCACCCCTATGGTGGTCCCAGTTCGCGCATTCTCAACAAAATAAGTAGAAATCTGTGTGGCCAGCATAGACCAGTAGGCTGTGTCCTGCAAGGCCTCAGTGCGCAGGTGCCAAGATGAAATAACTGGTTGTGTCCTCCCCCACTGAAAGGTGACCTTAAGCTGGTTATGGTCTGAATGAGTTCTGCTTAGATATTCAGAGGTACATATTCACACCCAGCACCCAGAATTACAGAAGAAATAATCAAGGCGTATGTGTACTTGGTGACCCGGTGGTAGTATGAGTACTTCCTTTTCCCCAGATGACCCATCCACCAAATGTCATGTAAATTGAAGGTCTTGGCCCATATTTGGAAATGCTTTGTGTTGTGTAAACTGGCTGTGCCCAGCAAGGGGATAATGACTGGTCCCAATTCGTTTCTTGTATACAATTAAAATCACCACCCCCCACATTCCTGGAGCCTGCGGTGTTAAGAGCATGGTAGGCGACAGAGAGACTAGGAAAACTGCCTAAGCGGTATTAGCGGCATATACGGATATTAAATAACATGCGTTTGCAATGAAATGGGTTTCGCGTTTGCTCAAGTTAGAGCCATTAGCATTGTAAATTCCTAAGTGGACTTTTCTTGCCACATAAACTGAAAATGAAAAGTAATACGGTTGACATAAGCAAGCCCATTCAAAGGGCCATGGCGCCATGAGCGTAACCTCAAAGAAGAGACACAAAAGGAAAAAGAAGTTCGCTTGCAGTCGAACCTATCGGCAAATGTGCAATTATCCATTTAATGGGGTCGCTGGCCAAGGGGGTGACAAAACTGCCTCAAGGAGAGACAAACATAAAGCATTTACCAATGATAAGAAAGGATTTTTGAAAGGCAAGACCATGAACGAGTGGTTGTGACGGACGTGCTGTGGGCGTGGTTAAAAGCCCACAGATAGATTACAACACGTCAGAGCGCTTGTGTGCTCGACCTGAAAAAGGACGCCCTTCCAGGGTGCCGTCCACCACCACATAGAGGCCCTCAGCATCACATAAAACCCTACACTTCACAAATGGGAGCGCAGGGGCAACCCAGATGAGGACCCCTCGGGCATAGGCAGAAATGACTGTGACATACACCTGTCCACCCCATCGTCTACTCACTTTATCTAACTCACTTTTAGTGAAGTGAGTCTCTTGAAGATATGCAAAATTAATTTGTCGTTCTCTGAGGTAGCCATAGATCTTATGCCTTTGGCCAATGTGGCTTTGCCCCTAATATTCCATGTGACTGCACTGTAAGTAGTTGCCATAGATATCAGTTATAATCATCCAGGTGTGTGCATGCAACATCTCCCATTCCTGGTGATCCCTTCCCTTACCTTCACACAGACAGTAAATCATCCAGACAGTGCAGTATAAAACCATTAAACACAGAAAAATAACAACCTCCATTCCACAGGCCTGAGTGTGAAACAGCCTCATGCCATCCTTTTTGGAACAGATTAACTGGTATGCAACAAATGCCCATATAGTTGCCTTGTCCCTACGGAATAGATCAGCGGGGTGAGCCCAGTGAAGAGTGGTGGTGGAGTCAGAGTGAGCCCAAAATGGCTGGGCTGGATTTCCAGGCCCTCGGCCCTCAACATCCTACCGTCAGAGCAGAGTATAGTCCACCCAATAAGGAACCCCCTTGGTGCATGCATATTTGTAATTGGGAGGAAAAATGAGCAGAGCGTGGTGTGATCTGCAGTTCTGGGTGGGACTGAGTGCTACAGGAGAAGGAGCCACCAGTGTCCGATCCGGAGTCCAATGTCTGTTCAGAAATGTAGAGGTGAGCAGGGGTATGCGCTGCAAAGAGATGCCTCCATGACCCCCTCTGCCTGTTCTGCCACCACTTGGTCTTTAGTCAGTTTTGATTTAAGTGACCTCTTTTTGCAGGTCCGCGACTTAGGCATTAGCCAGAGCGTGGTTTCTGAATCCTCCTTCGATTCCCCCGCCAAGTTCTTGGCATGAAGCCATGACGTCCATCTCACAAAACTTCACTGGAAACAGCAGGGCATATTTCAAGTTTACCTCACGGAGATGCAGTTTAACTTTGGAGTAGGAATTTTGTTGGTGCTGTACTGCCATAGTGAAGTCAGGATAGGCCATGATTGTGCTGTCTTTGTATTGCCAGCGTCCTTTAGTTCTGAACCCTTGCAAAAGCACGTCCCGACCTCGATAATTGAGCAGCCGGGCTATTATGGCTGTGGAAAAAGAAGTTCGCTTGCAGTCGAACCTATCGGCAAATGTGCAATTATCCATTTAATGGGGTCGCTGGCCAAGGGGGTGACAAAACTGCCTCAAGGAGAGACAAACATAAAGCATTTACCAATGATAAGAAAGGATTTTTGAAAGGCAAGACCATGAACGAGTGGTTGTGACGGACGTGCTGTGGGCGTGGTTAAAAGCCCACAGATAGATTACAACACGTCAGAGCGCTTGTGTGCTCGACCTGAAAAAGGACGCCCTTCCAGGGTGCCGTCCACCACCACATAGAGGCCCTCAGCATCACATAAAACCCTACACTTCACAAATGGGAGCGCAGGGGCAACCCAGATGAGGACCCCTCGGGCATAGGCAGAAATGACTGTGACATACACCTGTCCACCCCATCGTCTACTCACTTTATCTAACTCACTTTTAGTGAAGTGAGTCTCTTGAAGATATGCAAAATTAATTTGTCGTTCTCTGAGGTAGCCATAGATCTTATGCCTTTGGCCAATGTGGCTTTGCCCCTAATATTCCATGTGACTGCACTGTAAGTAGTTGCCATAGATATCAGTTATAATCATCCAGGTGTGTGCATGCAACATCTCCCATTCCTGGTGATCCCTTCCCTTACCTTCACACAGACAGTAAATCATCCAGACAGTGCAGTATAAAACCATTAAACACAGAAAAATAACAACCTCCATTCCACAGGCCTGAGTGTGAAACAGCCTCATGCCATCCTTTTTGGAACAGATTAACTGGTATGCAACAAATGCCCATATAGTTGCCTTGTCCCTACGGAATAGATCAGCGGGGTGAGCCCAGTGAAGAGTGGTGGTGGAGTCAGAGTGAGCCCAAAATGGCTGGGCTGGATTTCCAGGCCCTCGGCCCTCAACATCCTACCATCAGAGCAGAGTTTAGTCCACCCAATAAGGAACCCCCTTGGTGCATGCATATTTGTAATTGGGAGGAAAAATGAGCAGAGCGTGGTGTGATCTGCAGTTCTGGGTGGGACTGAGTGCTACAGGAGAAGGAGCCACCAGTGTCCGATCCGGAGTCCAATGTCTGTTCAGAAATGTAGAGGTGAGCAGGGGTATGCGCTGCAAAGAGATGCCTCCATGACCCCCTCTGCCTGTTCTGCCACCACTTGGTCTTTAGTCAGTTTTGATTTAAGTGACCTCTTTTTGCAGGTCCGCGACTTAGGCATTAGCCAGAGCGTGGTTTCTGAATCCTCCTTCGATTCCCCCGCCAAGTTCTTGGCATGAAGCCATGACGTCCATCTCACAAAACTTCACTGGAAACAGCAGGGCATATTTCAAGTTTACCTCACGGAGATGCAGTTTAACTTTGGAGTAGGAATTTTGTTGGTGCTGTACTGCCATAGTGAAGTCAGGATAGGCCATGATTGTGCTGTCTTTGTATTGCCAGCGTCCTTTAGTTCTGAACCCTTGCAAAAGCACGTCCCGACCTCGATAATTGAGCAGCCGGGCTATTATGGCTGTGGTGGGGCACCAGGCAATGGGGAACGCCCAGGGATGCAGTGCACCCGTTCAATGGGGAAGAACTTCAGCATCTTGCCTTCCAGCACCATATCGGCAAGCCAATTTTTCAAGAAACAATTCCATGCTGGGACCCTCTGCGCGCTCTGGCAAGCCAAGGAAACAAACATTCCTCCTGGATTGCCCCTTTGAATCCTCCACTCTACGATATAGGTTGGCAACCTCAGTCTCAACCTGTTTCAGGTGCTCTTGAAGATCCTGAATCGTCAGATGCATCGTAGCAGTAATTGATTCCGTATCTCCAACGTGGTCTGCCAGTTTGCGATGGTCGGCCCTCAGTATGTTGACCTCCAGAGAGATTGAGTTGATCCTAGTCTCAAGAGAGGATTTTGGGTCTAAGATGGCCTGTAAGACCGTATCAAATTGCATTGAGTGTGTTTGTAGAGTGGCTTCAAGCTTAAGTATGCTAGCCACGGTTTTGTTTGGGGTAGTTGGAGGACTCCGGCGTAGTGCCCGCACCCATCGTCAGTGATTTGAGGGACATTGTCTTTCCTATTACATTTGATGGTTGTCAAGCAATGCAAGGAGGCGGAACAAGACAGGGACTGCAAGGCACTGCATATGGCTGGAGTCGAAGTGCACCCGGTCCTGTCCCAAGGTGGGGCACTCAGGGCTGAGTTGTTCGCCTCGTGCAATAACATTAGTGTAGCAGGTCTATCGACAGGGTGCCGCATAGGGTGGCACGCTATGTTGCATTAAGTTCTACCCTCACGAGGGGTATAAATAACAGCAGTAAATTCACATGCCTCTTTCATATCTCCTACAAGAGGCCTCTGTATTACAGTGTTGGGCACCCTTCTGCAGTACTTAAAATGGTAACAAAAATCACAAATGTGTGGGATGGGGTCTAGGAAAAAAGGTAGAGCTTCTCGACACATTGTGTGGCTCAGAAAGGGTGTCCAAACATAGGCTCAATGTCTCACTGTGTCAAGGCCCCATCCAAAACTAGGCTAGAGTCTGTTGTTTCCCGCGGTGAGGATAAAACAGGCAAACCAATGTTCAGTAGCGCTGCCCTCTCTTCTACATCACCGAAACAGGTGCAGCCAAGCACCGCAGCCCTCAGGAGAGCAGGCCAGTGTGAGTCACAGTCGGATGTTTCCAGCGATTCCACTGCCACTCCTCTCCGCGTTTAGAGCTACAGCGTCATCTTGGCTGCATGTAGCTGTGGCAGGCAAACCATGCCTCGGAGACAGATCCCGGCTCCAGGAAGGATCCCTTGCATCTGGACAGGAGCATGGAGCAGCGCCGGTCTCCCGGGCCACTCAAAGGAGGCCCAGCCCACTCTCAGGTAGGGCGAGGATGAGCAATCCCCCGCGGCGGCCCATCTGCAACTCGGCTCACCCGCTCTTTGCTGCTCCTTGGATGCCTCCAACTCAGCGAATTGTAACGTACAGGAGCAATCGGGGATGCTGCAGGGCAGGGAGAAAAAATATCGGTGCCGGAAGCGTAACTGCCACCAATTACTTCAGGAGAAGTGTATGGCTCACTCGGAGCGCCGCAATCAGAGGTCTAGCACGGTCGCAATCTTGGGCACACCCTTCCTAAAGCTGTGTTAGGCAGGACACTGCCTGTGCTGCAGTTCCTCCATTCCGTTTACCATGTAAACAAAGCCTGCACCCTTACAGGCACATCCTCTTACCTTGGCCCAGGTTTACTAAGAGTTCACACAACTCAGGGCAACAAGCAAAGTTGCTGCACTGCACTGCACTGCACTGCATGAACTGAAGAGAGCAGAACAGCACCATATCTACAAAGAAATGGCACAGTTCTGGCCTCTCAAAACGCAGACGCACTTTGGCCCATATTTATACTTTTTGACGCTAAACTGCGCTAACGCAGTTTAGCGTCAAAAAATTTAGCGCCGTCTAACGCCATTCTGAAGCGCCATGCGGGCGCCGTATTTATGGAATGGCGTTAGCCGGCGCAAGCAGACCGGCGCTGCCTGGTTTGCGTGGAAAAAAACCACGTACACCAGACAGCGCCGGCGTAGGGGGAAAATGGCGTATGGGCGTCTTAAAATGGGGCAAGTCAGGTTACGTCGAAAAAATCGTCGGAACCCGACTTGCGCCATTTTTTTTCGACGCCCATCCCCCATCAACATGACTCCTATCATTGTAAAGATAGGAGTCATGCCCCCTTGCCCAATGGCCATGCCCAGGGGACTTCTGTCCCCTGGGCATGGTCATTGGGCATAGTGGCATGTAGGGGGGCACAAATCAGGCCCCCCTATGCCACAAAAAAAAAAAAAAATAAATACTTACCTGAACTTACCTTAATGTCCATGGGATGGGTCCCTCCGTCCTTGGGTGTCCTCCTGGGGTGGGCAAGGGTGGCAGGGGGGGTCCCTGGGGGCAGGGGAGGGCACTCTGGGCTCATTTTGAGCCCACTTGTCCCTTAACGCCATGCCTGACCCAGGCGTTAAAAAGCGGCGCAAAAGCGCCGTTTTTGGCCACGCCCACTCCCGGGCGTCATTTTTGCCCGGGAGTATAAATACCACGTAAAGGCCTGGGAGTCATTTTTTGCATATCATTAACGCAAGGAAGGGGTTCACGCTAAAAAATTACGCACACTCCGGGCACTTTGGCACCCGAACCGTCTAACGCCATAGTATAAATATGGCGTTAGTTTGCGTTAGTTTAGCGTCGAATTTGCGTCGAAAAAAACGACGCAAATTCGGCGCAACCAGAGTATAAATACGGCCCTTTGTGTAACCATGTTTCAACGCAAGCAAACTTACGCTATAGTGCAGGGTGTCTGCGTTGTAGTCTGCATAATTTTTATGCAGGGATGGATCCTTTTGTGTACAAAAATTATACTTTAGGGCTATTTCCTTTGTATGTCTGCTGCAGAATGCAGCACAAATGCAAAGAGTTAAACAAACAAAGAGAAATAAAGCTATTTTTCCTCATTAAGCTAGCCTCCGGTATGCGTAGCACTTGCACCACACCTCACAAATGCCCACCAGCACAAGGTAGCGCAATGTACTATGTTGTGTTACTTTTGATTACAAACCAGAGCAAATCATGATTTATGTTGGTTTGTAAATCCTAACAGAATACTTTGAATCTGGTCGACATTAATAAGATAATGCAAACAAGACAAAACTATTGCTAAATCCAGGCCTTCGTTCACAGTGTGCAGGGCTGCACAAGGGGTATCCAGGACATGCTATGTAAAGATATCCAATAACTCATGGCTTCTCAGTCGTGCCGGCATGGAGCCAGCCAGTAACATTACTTTTTGCCTCTTAATCTCAGAACCTTGCTTCCCTGTAACTGAGGGTCCATCCTTTTGGTGAGAGCCATTGCCTTTAATAATTGAAAGACATGAATAATAGTTCCATAAAGAAATGCTACATAGAATGTTTACATTTCAGAACACATATCTACATATACGAAAGACACATCATCAAGGTTCATTGATATCCAGGGCAGCCATGGCCCTCACAGCGCGAACTCCATAGCTGGTTTTGAAGGGCTGGTTTACTCTTCGATTCTGATACTTTTACCATCTTTTGATTAGGAATGGCACTGTATGTTTGAGAGCGTCAATAAGTCATACAAGAAACTATAACTACTGAACCTTAACGAAATATGTATGTAAAGTAAGAAATATTGTTCTATTTTTATTTTGTTATAAATTGATTTTCAATAAGAAAACACCGAACGCGTATACATTTTAAAAAGAAACATACATTGGACCCTTAAATTGTATGCTTTACAAGAGGTCTCCTTGCATAACTTTTGAGCTTTAGCCACTCAAAAATAGTACAGTTAAAAGGATTGGACGAGGACTGATGTTTCTGTTCGGTCTCTTGTTTCCTTTGGCAACCATTTTAAACCGGCATGTGTCTCTTTAGGTATACCTGCTTTGTGGAGAAAAAAGCAAACACGAAGTGATAAAATGTATTCATACACTGAAAGAAAACTAAACGCATGTTATTCATAATACCTGCTGCCAATAATAAATGATAAAATAAAAGACTATGACATAATATGTTCTTTTTAGTGCGTGTAGTTTATTTCGGAAATGTTCACTGTATATTGTAGTGTCCTGCTGGACACGTTCTAGTGTTTCCACCAGCCACTCTGCTGAGGGCTGACTTCTACACTCACCCAACAACCCTCCATCACAGGTGTCACTAGTCAGGTGATCCTGCTAATAAAAAAGGGCCGGGCGCACGTGCCCGAGTCCAGTTACACGAACCTACAACTATGTCTCTGTGTCACCTTATTTAGAATCATGAGGGCCTAGGGTCCCCAACAATACAATGGCAACGGGTGGGTCTGACCCCACGTGGGCGCCGGCACCAACTTTAACGCTGGTCATGGGGGGAAGTGATGCATGCGCATAGTGGCACCCCTACACCGATTGCCTGCACGAACAGGCCTGTGCCTCGTCAAGCATGAGGCCACCCTAACAGAGTGCATCAGGTCGGCAACTGATCCTGCCCCGGGGATCACATTGCGCCTTACGGGGCAGCAAGAGAATGAGGAGCACGATGTCCGGGCCCTCTCAAGGTGAGAGAGGGCCACCTGCGATGTCACTACTGTGAGAGTGCCGTTTGCCATCCCCACTTGAGGTGCGTGGGGGAGGACCCAGCCGACCCATACAGCGAGTGGCGAAGAAGCGAGCCCCCATGTTGTGCTTGCATTGTCACCCCCGCATGGACATCCTGAGAAGCCTGCAGCACTAGGGATGCTGCCACGGCCTGCAAATGGAAGAAGTCGGAGGCTACAACCCCAGAGATGTCTGTACAGTAAACACACGCTGCCTGTTTCAAACTGGAAGTTATAGGCGGACCATGAAGAGCGCCTGCACACCCGCCGGGCATGAGGCTGCTTACTGTCACCGACCCAGCAGCAGAGGAAGCATTTTGAATAATGTCTTGTGAGAGGCGTTTGCAGGCAGCCAACCGGCACAGCGAACAAGCCCCGCCTGCTGAGGATAAACCCTGGGACAGGCATGCTCCTCCCGCTCCCCTCCCCATAAGTGACCGGACCGGAGATCGTCTGTGAGACTGCCGACCCCCACAGCATGTTGCCTGCCTCCCTATTGCAAGGCTAAATTGAAAAAATGAGAAGATGAAAAGTAAAAGCAGCACTTAACGGAGAGGTGAGCGGCAGCCCGGACACCTGGAACCAAAGGTCCCCACCAGCTGACGAGCTGCTCCAAGGCAGCATGGCTCCTTACCGGCATCTGTCTCTACCACACCACAGAGGCCCACAGCCAGAGAAAATACTTTCACGGCCTGGGAAGAGTTCCATCTGGTGGCCAAACAGAGGTACTGCACCCTTTTTGAGTTTTCAAAAATACACTAAGCATTGGATGAAACAAACTGACTTGAAGCACCAAGATACTTGCTGTGCCCACAGGTGGAGGGCAGCAGCGCCAACAGTCAATGACTACACAGGAGAGAGAGATGTGTGCAACCCTGCACAGCCAAGCAGCAAAAGCCTAGGGACGCTGCATGCCGCACATGGCATGCAAGGAGAACGCGCATGGCCAGCGCAGGCCCTAGTGGCCGTCTGCCACCACAGCTGCCACCAACGGGAAGACAGCGCCACATCCCTGCAGTGGTGATGGACATCTCCTCAAGTCAGGCGAATGGGCACGCCAGGCGCCAACGAAAGGTGCCCATGCAGGAAAGGGACAATGTCAGAGGCGCGCAGAGAGCTGTGCCAGCGAACCTGACAACAGCGGGCAAAAGCCCGAGAGACATGCAGAGCCCATGAGAGCGTGACACAATGGCAGGGAGAAGAGGATGCACCAGCCGGCCATACCACACCTCAAGATGGCCACTGTTGGCACATCATTCAGCGGGTCAGCAGAACTGACCAACCCCGCTAAGCAACCAGAGGCAGGAGCGAGTGATGCAACAGCGCAATCTTGAGGCACAGGCATGGCGCCCTTGAGCGAAGACAAGGAGAGGAGAACGGTGACTCTTCAGTCACGGAGCGAACCACCAAAAAGATCCCGGAATGGACCAGACCTGCAAAAGGTCTGTGAGGAGAACAGATCAAGTCCTACTGACAGGACCAAGTCTGCAAGAGGCTGCGACAGAAGACATCGCACCGGCTGAGGTGCAACACAAACCAGCGAAAGGTCCATGTGGCGCAACATGCAACCTGGGACACAGCCCCACATTCTGAAGAAAAGAAGAACGTGGCACGAGGCCACAACGTGAAGAATCAGAGAAGAAGGGTGTGACAGACCTGTCACATAGATGATCAACACCACCACAGGTGCACAAGCGAAAGGAAGAAGAGCAACAGGACAGAGCACGCGTGCAATCAACCTAGAGGGCATACATCACACATGCCAACCACCAGGGTGTGCAGACTTAACTGGAGACAACTATAAGCCGCCAGCATGCGCAAACCGCATCCAGGCCCCACGCTTCCCAACTCGACCGCCCTGCCACCTGTCACTGGCTGCTTGCCCATGATGGCATTCATGTTGCTGACTGCACACAACAAGCAACAACCGCAAGTGGCCACGAAGTCCTTTCACTGGAGAAGACACTGCCACTTGTTGATCTTCTGCAAGATGTAACAAGATCATTATCTTCGCGAGGTGCATCACTCAAAACACCTGAGGAGCACAACACCACCTTAGTGGAGCCAATGTCAGTGGCAAGATCTGAAGTTGGCAAGGCATCCTCAGCACTGTGGGAGGCGGACCACCCAAACACCTGCTATGAGCCCCCGTGAACTGGACACCTGCCAACGAGAGCAGACCAGACCATTCAGATAATCCACCTTTGGGGTTGCATGAGGCTCAGAGTAGTCTCGTGGCAATCCAGGAGGCCCCAGGAAGCACGGAGGTCACCGACAGAGACTGGTCACCCAAGAACGAATGCACTAAGGCCAGAGCACCTGAGTCCTGACTGCCCAGGCACGCCAACCCTGCGAAAATCACAACCACCCTTGTGGCTCCATGCACGACTGGGATGTGGTCCTGTTGGCAGGTCCCCAGCGAAGCCTTCGTTTGGCCTGGGATAGGCCCGACAGAGACTGGTCACCCAAGAACGAATGCACTAAGGCCAGAGCACCTGAGTCCTGACTGCCCAGGCACACCAACCCTGCGAAAACCACAACCACCCTTGTGGCTCCATGCACGACTGGGATGTGGTCCTGTTGGCAGTTCCCCAGCTACGCCTTCATTTGGCCTGGGATAGGCCTGGCACAGTCTGCACGGTCCCATGGCAGCCCGCCAAAGGGCCTCGGGGAGACTCCTGTCCGATGGTGTTCTGGCACGAGAGGGTCACGCTGCTCTGCCAATGAACGTCGAGATGCCCCAGGCCTTCACGGATGATGCTTCTTCATCAAGGTCATCCGCCGTTGTTGGAGGTGTGCCGAATGCTTTCCAGAGATCCTTAAAGTGCACTCCCCACTGCTCCTGATGGACGAGCATCAAACTGTGTACATAGACTCTAACACCGTGAGCCCAGGTGGGACAGAAGTGACAGTCCCCAAAACAAACTGTGATGTCGTCGACAGGTGATTGAAGTATCCGGACATTATATGCACTGCTATTCGTGTCCAGAGCAGTCTCGTTAAACAACGGAGGAGTGCTGTGATGCTGAGTGCCCAGCGGTACCTGTTCCCTGCAGCATGTCCCGCGGACTGCCTGAAGAGACTCAGTGATTGTTTATAGTTGATGTTTTCTCTCCCACAGGTTGGAGTTAGTTTGTTTTCTTTTTCAATAAAGTGTGGGAGGGATGTAGTGTCCTGCTGGACATGTTCTAGTGTTTCCACCAGCCACTCTGTTGACGACTGGCTTCTACATTCACCCAACACCAATCCATCACGGGCGTCACCAGTCAGGTGACCCGGCTAATAAAAAGGGCCAGGCCCAAGGCCAGTTATACGAACCTACAGCTATGTCTCTGTGTCACCTTATTTAGTAGCACGAGGGCCTATGGCCCCCAACACTACATACATACTTTTGATTCGTAAATTTATCAAAGGAGAACTCGATTAAAGCACTCTTCCTGGTGGACTTCTGCTACATTAAATCCCAAATGAATGTAATTTCTGAATGTCTTTCTTCAGTGTCAATGAAGCTGACGTGCCATTCAAAGCCCTTTATCATCTGATTTCCATCTCGCACCATATGTTGTCAGTCAGTAGGCTTATGGTGGAGACATCATGTAGAACGACCTGCCGTTGGAACTTTCACGAGAAAAGGAGACATTCCCCGACCCCATTATGAGAGGGTTGAGCACACACAAAAAGTGAAACCACCAGCATCAAAGAATAAGTATATACAAGATGCATGAGAAAAATAATCCAAATATTGTAATCGCATGCAGAGGATGTTTCTTCGTTAGCCATTCCATAGCAAATAAAACAGCATGTCTGTAATTTAATAGCTCCCGTTTGCTTTTGAGCTGTACAGGAAGTGCACATACTAGTCCTGTGTTTGTAAATTGTTTGGTGAGGGAGGGAACACCGGCAGTGCTAACTTGCAAAGTAATTGGTGCAAACGCCCTACAGTTTTTCCTTATGTGATGCATGTGGATGTGTTAGCTAAGGTAGCACAGCCCTTTTTGAGTCATTTTGAACATTGAAAACAAATAGATGAATAGCTGTCATCTATCTCTATTTCCCCGACAAACCCCACTCATGGTTTTGGGGGTGCATTTGACCCCACTAACTGACATTGTTCTTTGCCCCTGTTTACACCCCCATCCCCCGCCCCCGATGCAGATTTATTTCCCAGGCTTCTTTTAACTCATTTATTGTGGAAAATGAGTTTGTTTCAACAGACTCCTCCTCTCCTAATTCGCCTTAATCTAAACACATTCCTAAACCCATCACTGAAGTGCCTTAAAGGGGCAACAAGGTCAGCAATGTGTAGGCCAATAAAAGCCCTGCTCTGCCAGTTCACCCTTTCAAATCAAACTTAAAATGTACTTTAAATTGTGCCTCAGAAAATCATCCACCCATGCAAAAAAAATTTTTAAACCATTAATCTCGGAAGGCCTACTTTGTATTCTAAACTCCTTTATTAAGACGCGTGTTTTCATTCCCTTTCTTATCAGAATACTCCACCTGTCGTCCTTCAACACAGCTGTATTTATTAATCATGTTAATGATTTTTACACAGGAAGGTTTTTTTTTATCTGTAATATAATAGCAGTAGTAAACCAGTTAACCTGAGTGTCTATAATCCAGTTTTATTGCAACAGAAACACACACCAATTAACCCCTTGTAACACCTTCCCTGCTAAAACTCTACTCTCTAATCTAGCCTCAACAGACCTGGTTCAGCTTATCAAAGGACTCACTCATACTAAAGGCCATACTATCGACTTAGTCTTTAGCAACCTTTCAAACATATATCCTCATATTCCTCTTATTTGGACGGACCATTATTTATTGTCACTCACTCTGCCTCGGGTTCCTCCCCCCTCCCATCACTATTCTACTAAGCCAACTTCTCGCCATTGGTCAAATTTAGACCCCAGAGATTGGCAGGATACTCTCCATGCCTCGCTGGTTAGCCACGATCAGTCCAACCCAGGCCTTATAGACAATTTCAACAACTGGATCTCTACTTCTTTAGACACTCTTCTTCCTACTAAGACGGTGGTCAGAAGGACGGGCCACAAGACGAATCCCTGGTTTACTCCCCATCTGCTCAAGCAAAAAAAGAGATATAAGAACTTAGAAAGAAGGTGGAGAAAGGACTATAGTATTATTTCCAAAATACAACATAGGGAGGCTATTAGAGCCTTTAATGCTTTGACTAAAACTGCTCAAGCTATTTTTTATAGTTCAAGAATAGAACAGGATGCTAACTCTCATAAAGAAATCTTTACGATTTTCAAAGAACTTGTTTCCACCCCTCCTAAGGACTGACCTATAGAGGCCTCCACTATTTGCAGTAACAATTCGGCACGCTTCTTTCTAAAGAAGGTTGTTGACATTTATTCTTCCTTTCCTTCCACCCTCGATCATGAAATAGACCAAAATCTTCATAAGGATTCCCAAATCTCTATGGCCTCTCTTTCGCTGTTTCAGCCAGTGACCGAGGCATATGATAAAATCAGGCTCTCCTAGACCCCGCTCCACCACATATATTAGCTCTAGCTTCTAACATAATTTCTCCCATATTGAAAAACATTTTAAATCATTCCCTTAGCTCTGGCTTGATATTTCAACCCCTAAAACATGCTCTTGTCAAACCCTTATTGAAAAAGCCCAATCTTGATCCCTTGGATGTTGGGGGGACCCCAAATAATAGTATAAAAAACGTAAGTAAATAATGGCAATACAGCTTAATTTTTTGCTGCAAATAGAGGAAGAAGGTAAATGGAAGTGCTTTAGTTATATGCATAGCCACTGGAATTATGAGGCGGAGAATTATTACGCACAGGAGTTGACCAATTTATGTGACAAGAAAAGTCCAGTTATTCACTTACAACACCAATAGCTCTAACTCAGGCAAGTGCGACACCCATTGTATTGCAAATACTTGTTTACCCTGAGCTTCTTCATCATCCTCTCACATGCCTCTTTTGTACAATCACAGCGCACTCAATATGCTTTCAGTGGCAAAAGCCCCAAATAAGCAAGATTACGTAACATCCTGTTTCTCTTGTCTATCTCCCTCCCCCGCCTCCCCACCCCCACACACACCCACCCACTAGTTTGAGGAAACATTCTCAAGGACCGTTATTGTCATAGTTAGACAAGAACATTGAAGATCCAATCCGTGTGCTGCGAAAATAATACAATGCATAAAAGTACTAAAGAAATGAAAACCTGGCTCCTTCCCTTGTTTTTTTTCTTTCCTCATCTCCCATGTGTCGTTTGCTTTCTTTTCCACGTTTGTCTTTCCTCAGCACCTTGAGAAGGCCTTAGCGAAACATCGGCGCTATACAAGGAAGCAATAGGTCGCGAATGGCACCTGAGAAAGTACTTGGGAATGAATCAGTTGTATTTGTTTTTTCCTTCCTGATGTTTTCCCTTAACCCCCCCCTCCCCCCCCCCCCCCCCCCCACTACCACCCAATCACATACCAGACAGAGGACAGCATTGGCCTCGGAAGGAGACAGAAAACAGCAACACCCTGGAGTCTGGCAGCCTTTCTGCTGCCTCTGAATCCTGCGAGTGTCTTCAAATGTTTACAATTTCTGCATGCTATCTTCCTTTCGCGCCATTGCATTATGCTGCAAAAATCGGTGGGAAGACCCGGTTGTCGAGCAGGATTAAGCAATGGTTAGAAAGTACAAGGAACAGAATTCAAAGTATAACGTGACTTCACTGACGAAACCAATCAACTCAAAAAGTATTATTTTTTTCTGGATTTTAGTGAAGGTATTAGATATAGATTTTTTTTTTAATGTCCTTTTCCCACTTTTTCTTTTTTAGCACACTACACTGCGGTATAAATGCTTTTATCTGCTCACACAACTGCTTTCATTATATGATCACTCTCAACCTTGGATTGAGTCCACAGTTGTACCTAGGACCTCACTGCCATTGAGGCGCAGCTCTGGAACCCCCTAATCCATAGTATCTATAAGATAAGTATCTTCTGAGATGCAGATCACTAATCTATTCATTATATCTATTTACTTTATTAGTGTAACAAGTGTTCTACAACTGTGTACCAAACACTCAGGCTTTCTCTTCCTTGGAAGTTCTCTCACTGCAATTAGCTTAGAAGGATGAAACAAAATCACCCACAGTCAGTATAGTCTACATTGTCACCTTCCTAGACATTTGGGATGCAGGTGAACCACTGTTAGTTTGATGCTGTTCTTCTGTTTTTTGCAGTTTATATAGCGCAAACTTGAGGTGTAGGGCCGCTTTATATGATCACAATTACATATACTGATCTACAGCAGTTTATTTACCAGTGGATGAGATTTAACAGGGAGATTGCTTCAGCCATAGAATGTCTGTGAGTGGCGGTGAACATGGTATTTCAGGGGACTGTGACAACTAGGTGGCTTGGGACCTTACCCTCTCATCCTGGTACTGACGGACTCTGAGTTTATGCTGTTTCAGAACTCCTGCATTTTCAAGGTGATCTGCTCTTGTGTGCAAAATAAATTCCTTGTTCACCATCTACTGTGATACTGGAAGTCTAACAAGAGACGGCGAGTCCTAACCCACAACTTCAAGGCCAGATGCTGGTGAAATACTATCTTGCACCTAGCATTTGTTGCAGACTTCTCTCCTCAAACCTTGGAAGATGCGTTGCTTTCTCCCTTCCCTCTTTAGTGGCCAACACAACAGATGCCAGCAGAGGGGTCACATTGGGTGACAAGACAGTCTATGGTCATTTGCTGTGCTGGGAGAGCAAACAGTCTTGAAGATGTGGGGAAACATCTTTGAAAGGCTTTTCTCTCCAATCTCTGGTGATCAAGATTCTTGATGCAGCCTGGAAATTGCCCTCCAATTCTTTACATTGAAGGGATTTCTCCTAATGGCTATGACGTCTGCTATGAGACTGGATTATCTGTGAGTTTTCTCTGACAAGTTGGTGTTTGGGTTGGCCAACGTTTCTGCCCACGTTTGTCATGTCTTTTCATAAAGAGCAGGAGATCATTCTCCGTTCTTTTTTTCTAGAATCTAATTCTAAGGAAGAAAATGTTTGGCATCGTCCATTAGCTGTCACCAGTATGGTGCAAACATAACTTTACATGCCTACGTCCTTTCACTTGTCTGACACTTTGTCAATTGTAGTCCCTTTTATCTGTGCTTATTGAGTGAATTAAGTCATACATCTCTATTGAGTGTACTGGTTCTACATTACAAAGGTTGGTACAGGGCTGATCTACTCGCAGATGGTTGCTTGTTGGGTTGAAGCTGGTGGAGAGGTCATTTTGGATGACTGTAGGGCCACCAAATGGAATCCTCCAACCATCTTGGTTGTTCACTGCCAGTTGGAGGTTAGTATGAAGACTTATTTTGACTTTTAGCATCTTTTCAGCTGTTCTCCCTAAGTGATCCCTTTTGATAATATTTGATATTTTAAATAGAATATTGGTCTGTTTGTTTCTGGGATCACAGTGGGGTGTTCCCATCTGATATCTCAAATATGTAAGAAACTCGATGAGGAACCATTTATTTATTACTTATCAGTAAAATCATTAATCTTATACTCGTCCCAGTAGTTAATTTTATATGTATGCACACAGCCTTCCCTTCCTCACTAATGGTCACTGTTAGAAATGGGGTCTATAGTTGGCAGTCGGTTTGCACCCTGTCCAAGTAGAGACCCTCACTCTAGTCAGGATAAGGGAGATACCGCTCAGATAACCCCTGCTCACCCCCTTGGTAGCTTGGCACGAGCAGTCAGGCTTATCTCAGAAGCAATGTGTAAAGCATTTGCACATAACACACAGTAATAAGTGAAAACACCACAAAAGGACACCACACCAGCTTTAGAAAAATAGCCAATATTTATCTATATAAAACAAGACCAAATACGATAAAAAATCCAACATACAGTAATAAAAATATAAATGCTGCAAAATGTACTTAACAATACAGTTCCTTGAAGTCGATAACTCCACCTTGGGCTATCACGGCGTCGTGAACAACAAAACCAATAGTTCAGGCTGGCTTCGGTGTCGCGGGCAAGCTGCGGTGTCGGGAAGACCCACAAACAGTACCTTGGATTCGCAGGGTGTCGTGAAACTCGCGGTGAGCTCCGGAGAGCGGCGTTGGTTCCGGAGTCGGTGCAGGAGTCGTCGGGCCCTTGAAGTCATGCACCTCGGGGATTGAACTCCGGGCTGATGAAATGAGGTGCGCTGGGGGGGATGGCGTCGGGGCTGCGGTGTGAAGCAGGACGATGCGACGTGCGGTGCCCACAGGTCACAGTGCAGGCAACGGCTCGGTGACGGCGTCCAGCGACGGCGGTGAGACCAGGGCTGCGGTGTGAAGCGGGGCGGTGAAATGTGCGGTGTCCACAGGTCACGGTGCAGGCAGCGGCATCGTCGTTGCGGAAGCGATGTCGTCTGTAGGCCCAAGCCAGCGGAGCGGGATGGGGCGGTGCTTCGTGACCCTCTCGAGCGGTGTTCACAGGCCACGGTGCAGGCAAGGATGCCTGGTGACGACACTGGAGCCGATGGTGCTGGCGTCGGTGGACCGGGGCTGCGGCGCGGGATGGGACCGTGCTTCGTGCTCCTCACGAGCGGTGTCCACAGGCCACGGTGCAGGCAGCGGCGCCGGTGTCAGCAGGAGCAACATCGTCGGGGATGCCCAGGCTGTGGTGTGAGCAGGTGACACTGGAGTGAGGGGCCCACAGGTCGAGGTGCGAGCAGCGGCTTGGTGAAGTCGTCCGATGACGGCATCAGTGAGACCAGGGTCGCAGTGTGAAGCAGGCCAGCGGCGTCGCTGGCGGCGTCGTTGTGGTTTCTCCTCTTGGACAGCACAAAACACACAGTTCCCAGTGCTGCAGGTCGAGGAAACTGAAGTCTTTGGTGTCCCTGAGACTTCCAACAGGAGGCAAGCTCTACTCCAAGCCCTTGGAGAATTTTCTCAAGCAGGACACACAGCAAAGTTCACCCTTTGCACTCTTTTCAGGCAGAAGCAGCCACTGCGGGCAAGTCCAGCAAAGCAACACAGCAAAGGGACAGTACTCCTCCTTCAGCTCTTCAGCTCTTCTCCTGGGCAGAGGTTCCTCTTGATTCCCGAAAGATTCTAAAAGTCTGGGGTTTTGGGTCTGCTTCTTATACCCAGTTCTGCCTTTGAAGTTTGCAAACTTTGAAGCAAAGTCTCAAGTGTTTGCAAGATCCTTCCTTGTCCAGGCCAGGCCCCAGACACTCACCAGGGGGTTGGAGACTGCATTGTGTGAGGGCAGGCACAGTCCTTTCAGGTGTGAGTGACCACTCCTCCCCTCCCCTCCAGCACAGATGGCTAATCAAGATATGCAGGCTACACCCCAGCCCCCTTGGTGTCACTGTCTAGAGGAGATGTGTGAGCAGCCCAACTGTCAAACTGACCCAGACAGGGAATCCACAAACAGGCAGAGTCACAGAATGGATTAAGCAAGAAAATGCCTACTTTCTAAAAGTGGCATTTTCAAACGCACAATCTTAAGATCAACTTTACGATAAGATGTATTTTTAAATTGTGAGCTCAGAGACCCCAAACTCCACATGCCCATCCGCTCCCAAAGGGAATCTACACTTTAATCAGATTTAAAGGTAGCCCCCATATTAACCTATGAGAGGGACAGGCCTTGCAACAGTGAAAAACGAATTTAGCAATATTTCACTGTCAGGACATATAAAACACATTACTATATGTCCTACCTTAACCGTACACTGCACCCTGCCCTTGGGGCTACCGAGGGCCTATCTTAGGGGTGCCTTACATGTAAGTAAAGGGAAGGTTTAGGCCTGGCATGTGGGTACACTTGCCAAGTCGAAGTTACAATCAAAACTGCACACACAGACACTGTAGTGGCAGGTCTGAGACATGATTACAGAGCTACTTATGTGGGTGGTACAACCAGTGCTGCAGTCCCACTAGTAGCATTTGATTTACAGGTCCTGCGCACCTCTAGTGCACTTTACTAGGGACTTACCAGTAAATCAAATATGCCAATCATGGATAAATCAATCAACAGTACAATTTCTATAGGGAGCAGTTGCACTTTAGCACTGATTAGCAGTGGTAAAGTGCGCAGAGACAATAAATAGCACAAACAGACCTGAAAAAATAGGAGGAAGAAGGAAAATAGTTTGGGGATAACCCTGCAAAAAGGGCCATTTCCAACAGTCACCCTTATTCTAGTTATTATTCAGTACGGCAGGTGATTGAGGACAATGGTGGATGGTGATCCTTGGGTCAAAATACCACCACAAATTCCTGTGAAAGAACCAAGAGCGAAATGTTTTAGAGGGTTTGTTTCCTTGGATATTCTTTTAAAAAACGGAGGTAAAAATACATTTTAAAGCACCATTTTCACATAAGCCATAGGCTCTGAACGGGCAGTCATTAAATATTTAAGAGCGTTCATGGTGTGCCAAGCTAGTGAAGCGTGAAGCTTCTCAGAAGTTGACACCATTTGTTCTCAATGTATTGTGGCTGCCCCGTATTACAAAAAAAGTACCTTCATTGTATCATGACCAGTATCGTTTTAGGGGTTCCCAATTTGCCACAAATTACATACAATTTGCCAATGCCAGAATTTTGACATTGATGCTTTCTATATACTATGGATGATCCTTATGTCAAAAATTACGTCTAGTAGGTCAGGGCCAGAACTTTGTTATGGTTGGCCCATAAGCCATGGCTGTCCTTCCACATGCAAAGAAGTACCTCCAATGTGCTGGTGCCAGCAGTTTGACACCTCTGCCCCATATGCCACGAATAACACCCAGTATGTCAGTGCCAATATTTTTTGCCCATTATGCCAATAATTACCTCCAGTAACTGGGTATTCCACCTTCTGATTGTGAATGACTGGGCCTTCACTCCTATAGATTAACCCTTCCTTCAGGCAGACAGGAGAGCCATGACACTGTGGGAATTCCCAATGAAAATCTACCCCAGAGTTACAGCAGGTCAGAGACCAAAGCTAACAACCACAGTAATTACTGCCTGGAGGAAAGCCAACTGAGCATGAGGGTGGCAGGGCAAACTCACACTGGAAACACCCATATGGGATTTGGCCACACTTGCAGACCTAACTAGACTAGAAGTGTTTCACAAATGCAACCTTCGCTGCATATATGAATGTGGGGACATTTATAGTCCAGAGGCCGTACTGTCATTTAAGGAGCTCCAACAGCAATATGAGTCGAAACCTACCCAATCCTATCAATATCTACAACTCAGGCATGCGTTTGCAAATAAGGACAGCACATGATTACCACAGCAGAGGAATCTATGTTGGAATAAAAAGTCTTCGCACTAATGCTGCACAAATATGCCCCATCTTAGTCATACAAAACACTGATGAATGATACTCTGGGGTCTTTTGGAAGCTCTTAATTAAAAATGGGAAGTAGATTTGGAATGCTGGAGAATGAGGAGTGGGGGTGACCTGTAGTTATTCTAGAGAGGTTGCAATTAGAGTGGGCTGTCCTTTGATACAATAGAAAATATTATACCACGCCTACTTTACCAGAACGAGACAGCTTAAAATTGGGAGGATAGATGATGATAAATGCCTGAGGGGCAGCCACCTGACAGGTACACGGATTCACACCCTGTGGGAGTGCCCATGGAGCCAAGTGTTCAAGTCCAAGATAAGAGAGGAAATAACAAGAACACAGGGGTGTCAGTTAATCTAACTTCACAGTTGGCGAGCTTGGGGATATGGAAAGAAGATACAATTTGCAAATACTTGTTACTATTTTGCACCATTGCACAGACAGTGGTCAAAACAGACATTTTACAGATATAGGGTAGCAAGGTGGTTCCCAAGGTGGCTCAGTGGGACCAGAACATGGACTGGTACATGTGTGCAGAGGAAGTGATATATAAATCATGGGTTGCCTTTAGAAATTTTCCAAAATATTGGGACAATGGAAAGGACTGTGGCATATAACATGAGCATGGCCTGGAATTTTGAGGCAAGGGCAGACTCCTGGCCCCATACATGCAGACCTTGGCCATTGGGAGGACCCGGTGTGGTAATGGTTCTTAAATCTTGTTGATTTTGTTAACGTTGGGATCCAACATGTACTCGTTTATTCCCTTACCATAAAGACACAAAATCTCCTGTTACATACTATGACATCCCATGTACACTAGAGAATGCCGCAGGTTTTGTGTGTTTCCTACCTGTACTGGTGATCTCAATAAAAATTATTTAAAAAAAGTATTACCTCCAGTATACCAGCACAGACATGTTGTCTTCTGCGTCCCACATACAAAATATTACCTCTAGTACACCAGGGCCAGTATTTTGTCACAGGTGTCTGTTAAGTTACAAATTATTTCCACTCATTCATGCTCACTTACCTTCTAACACACACACTCATCAAAACTCACATTCACATGACCTCACTTAGTCATTCTCATTCATACTCACTCATTCTGACTCACTCTGACTCGCTCATACTCACTCAATCCAAACACTTTGAGTCACTCCCTCAGTCACTTACTCTTACTCACGGTCACTCACAGACAGAAATACATATATGCTCACAAATACACACACTCTGTCTCTCACTCATACTCTCACATGAAGGAACATTTTAAGGATTTTTATCTCGCTGCATGCGCATGTCGCATTTTAGCGACTGGTGCTCAGTTGACCTTCGGAGGAGGCACACAGCTCCCCTGTGCCTCAAGCAGCAGATGCATGAAACTGCAAGCTGAAACAGGAGTAGTTACAGGTTCTACCTTCCAGTCTCTTGTGCTTTCTACACCACCCTTCCCTACGTTTGTGACGATCTGGGAAAGAATTTGGTTGATAAGCTGATTGGTGTGTGCCCTCAGGCCCTGCAGGGCTTACGTCTAAAGCGCCCGGGGCTACCTTTAGCAGTGATGCTACAGCGCACCACTAAAAAGGAGGTGCCGAGGTGTGGTAAGCAGGGCTTGGCCCTGCAGGGTTAGGCCAGGGTTGGACTCTTCCCACCATGGACAATCTGTCTGATCACCTTCATGCAGCTGCACCAGCCATTAGACGGATGTCACTGCCTCAGTCTGCTGCTCCACCTGGGGGTCGGCATTTCTTGTATTATACTAGAGGGGAATAGTAGGCCATCTTTCACTACTGGTATAATAAAAAAAGGGTCGGAAACGAAGAGGGAAGAGCCCGACGCCCATTATGGTGAGGTTCTCACTGGGCGAGGGGGCCTCTCTTACTTATGGCTCTCTTTCTTGGGCCTGGAGGGGCCCCGGGGAAGACAGCAGGGAAGAGGGAAATGCGTCTATGTGTTTTGATTGACTCCCATCGTACCAAGGAAGGAGGACATGCTTCAAATATGTAAGTACTGGGACAAGAAAATAATACTGGGATAATGAAAAATACTAGTAAACAATCAGGCTGTGAATGCCCACGATTTGTTTGTTTAGCTGTTTCATGATTGGTTTGCTAACAGTTGACAAATAAATATTAAATTGGTTTGTGTTTACTCCTACAAATAGAATAGTTGAAAAGAGCTATAACTTTGTATCTTGGTACGAATGGTTCAGGCACACAGAATGGAAGGAAAGGTGAATCTCAAAAGAGCTGATTTAGTCTGAAACAAATGTCAGGTCCTTGGTGTATATTTATGGACCTATTTGAATGTACATACAGGCACCATTTTAAAGAGAAACCTGTTCACATTACCTAGGTTTCATCTCTTGTGCTCAGTTCTTCAGAGGGCCCACTGCAAGTTCCACGGCCATTCCAAAGGCTTCGGTAAAAGAAGTTACAGCCCCACTGGAAATCCAACTCCATGGGAATTACCAGATCTGTGGGAACACTCAGAACAACTATGTTTTACTCAGAGACTCCAACTGTTGACAGCAGCTGAAATATCTAGGAGACACAATGGGAGAAAAGAGGCCAAACCAGAGGAATCAGATCTAGAGTGACTGATCCTCCAAGTAATTTGTTGCTCAGGGGAACCTTAGGATTCCACCTTTAATCACTGATAATTCTACACACCTGGAGTTTCTGGGATCCCAGGGATTGGTAACTCCAGAAGTGCATAGCTACTATCTGAAAATCCAGGGCACTCATAATATGGCCCCAAGTTATCACTGGTGGATAGCAGAATACGTGCTTTAATGTGTAATTCTGGGTGTGATGTAATCTCTGTGATGGAAGCACCTCAGGTGACCCACAAGCATTTGTATACCTGCTGTGCGAACACCTTATTTACAATGTTAGCACTTATCACCAAACTTTGCAGAGGGACCTATAATTTTCAATGTCACTCTGTGTGCAGTGGACTGGCACTGGGCTGCAGAACCAGAAACAAGAAGAAAAGGAGAGGATTTGCAGCAAACACCCCTATCAGAGTGATGCACATGTTTTTAGGTCTCACCAAAGACAGCAGACATGCGATGTTGCTTGGGACAATCTATTGTTTCTGAAAAAAAAAAAAAAAAAAACACTATGGGGGTTTTTAGCCTGCCCATTACTTAGGATTGGTTGGCATCTTTTATCCCTCTTATTTTCTTTATTTCCATTACTGAGAATGTTTCTGCACATGCTGGCCTCACTTTATCTCCGTGTTTATGTTTTCTACTTTGGAGCATGGACCAAGCACGGATGGATTCCTTGATTGGTGCTCTTCTGCACTGCTTGTGCTCAGATTGTGGTACTTTTTTTCTGAGCATGTATTGTTTGTTTGCATGTTCTTTTTACACGCGCTATCTCGTTTTCAGCTGTTTTTATGCCAATCCATTTTTTCTTTTTTTGTTTTGGGCAGGGTCACTCCCCTCACTCATTGTTTGCTTTCCAAATTTTCAAAACCTAACTTTCTAGTAAGCTCCTTTTCTTCAGCCAGTGTTGTCTGAACCACATAACAATACATTTTACAAACACATTTTACATTTTTTAACAAAGTTAGGTGTTTCAGCTATCACCAAGGGTGCATTTGTTTAAAACTCGCTCTTTTTTTAGTTGCATTTCATGCAATGCCACCTTCCTTCTCACTCAAAGAAAGCTGATGTAATTTACGTGCTTTTAAATTGTACCAGCTGGTGATATCAACACTTGCCTAAATGCATGTGTGTGCATGCTGTTAGCAGTTCCTACGTTGTACACCTCAATATCCATCCATATCCTACCCATACCATATTATGTTATCCAATAGCAGGCCATGACATACCACTCCATAACATACTAAACAATAACAGCCCATAACATACCACATTATTCAATAACAAACCATATGATGACATACCATACATCAACAGGCCATACAATATACAGTACAATGACAGTCCATACCATATCACATCATGCCATACTATACCATACTATATATTAAAAGACGTTACCATAACATACCATATAATAACAGCACATACCACACTACATAATGACAGGCCATACCATAACATACTATACTGTACAATGACACACCGTAACATAGCATACTATCCACTGAAGTTACTCCTACCCCCTTTACCTATACCCACTCCTGAACCCTCAAGTCACCCTCACCTCCCTTTACCTCTACCCACCCCTCAACTCTAAAGTCACACTTACCTCCTTCACCTCTATCTATTCCTAAACCGTAAAATCAGTTTTGTAAATATCATAAAAAGTATGTTAAAAAAATACTTACCTGCATGGTAAAGCATTTCATGGTGAATGTACAAATAACCTGCGTGGTAAAGACTGTGTGGTTGAGGTGCTGTGTGGTAAAGGCTGCAAAGTAAAGGCTGTTTCTTCTCAGGCAGGACACCGTCTGTGGGCCCTGTCAGTTGTTTTATCCCCTTCAGTATGTTTGGCAGGTAACTTTGCCTCTTTGACAGATTGCCCCTTTACTTTAGGTCTTGCCTGAAATAGCACATGGGCTATAGCCTGCAAAACATTTTGTTTACTTCGGGGGCTTGGATCACGCCCTTTGCTTATCACTGGTTAGCTTCATCGTCACTCACATTTCGTTGGTTGTCTTTGGTCTACAACTGCCAGCTTTACTTCCTCTTTGTGTGTTTATCCCTACACTGAAGCATGGCCCACGTACTGCTTCCTTTACTTAGTGTCCTTATACTGCTCACCACTTACAGAAGTACTCTTTTTTCCTTTTAATTGCACACCCTTCCTCCACTCGCTCTTTGTTGCTTGCCCCTCTTCTGTCCCGTGAGAAAAAAAAAAACACCCAAAAGTCACACCAGTGGGTGTCAAGAGGAGACAAAGATGCAAACTCCACTGCACTCCCTGCCCTACATGGCCTTTTTGGTGATGTCCGACATAATACATGATTCCTTCCTGAAGGAAGAGAATAATCCAGTACTAGCAAAAAGGATCACTGTCCCTTGTGGTCAGCCCTGGGCGTACCATAGCGCTTGTTTTTTTTCTAACTTTCAGCAATAACTCACAGCAGCCGTGCTGCTTTACACAATGACTTTAAGAAATTGACAGAACCAGTAGCTCTCCAATAGGGTAGATCTGTTGGCATTGCCAGTGCTTATTTATGCTGAACAGCAGGTCCCCTGTCTGCTCTTTCCGGATGCGTTAAGAATCAGAAGGGGCTGCGAATGAAAGAGAGGCTGCCAACTGTTCAGGCTATAACAATATTATCAGAGGTTAGTTTGTGTGTGCAAGGCATATTTGACATGTCCTGAAAACAAATGAAGCTCAAGTTCGCCTTGTGTGGCGGTTCAGCTTAATGCACACGTCAGTGCCATGTGCTCAGGCTTACTTAGCACCCTACTGTGAAATTAGAACAACAAACACGAATTTAAACAAACACACAAACGAACACAGTAGACAGCGATGAAAGCACATAGGTTATACACTCCATTTGTATATTTTGTTGTTACTGTGTAAAAAATCTAAAGCAATAGGAAATTGTAATGAACGTTCACAACAGTGGCAGGGCACTCTTTACTCTTATACACCGACAGACATTGCAACGTGAAATTATGCGAATATAGTGCAAAAAGGTATACATTTGCATGACCAAACTGTTCAGAGAAAGGTGTAGGTTTCGTCCTAATAATAATTTTACCCTTCAGCGCCACAGATTTGTTTTGTTATCACATCCGATGCATTCTTAGAAATGTACAAGCAGAAAGTTCCAAGCAGGCAACAGCTAGAACGCTCATTACGCAGAATACGCACTGGCCTCTGGCCGCGGGGCAAATAATGCTTTCCATGTCTAACACATTACAAACGTTGTAAGGAGAGAAGTATTGCGTATATTTTCTAAACAAAGGGTTACACTACACTTCTACAAAGAATTATATTTATATGCATCTTAGTCTTTTTAACAGAGAATGGCAACGTTTCATTATTGATTATGTCAAATGAGACTAAACTCAGGCGAAATTTCCTTTACGCCTGCGTATTTTACGTGTAATTACCAGCAGAGAGTAGGTCTCACTGCTTAAACAGGATTTCGTTAGGAAAAAAAACATATTGCAGTAACACAAGAAAACAATAGAGCACTTTGCTGAACGCGAATAGCTGCTGTTTTAATGTGAGGCTCAGATAAAAACTTTCATTTGCTTTTGAGTTACCTGAGCAGACTGATAAACTTGACACAAAAGGCATCTTTTTTATTTGTATGCTATTTTATTTAACAAAGGTAGTGCCATAGAGAGTGAGGTTACTCTACATACACTATTAACTTTCTCTTCCTGTCCTGAAGTCTCCTTCCCGTTCTTTTTTGAGCCCTTAGTCATTTTGAATTTTGATTCTGGAAGGAAGGCATCATTCATCATGTGCGATCTCTGTTGCATTGTCCACCTTTGTAATTTTTGCATTTTTGGAGAAAACTAAGTAAGGGAAGGGCAGAACTTTGCAAAATGTTTAATGTTTGCTGGCGGACAGATACTACCCTTTTTAGCTTTTTTATTTTTCATTTTATTTATTAATGCTTGTTTTTGAATGACCTGGAGTTTGAACTAGGCAATCCAGTGCAGGCACGTGCGGACTAAGGAACAAGAGTGTAAGAGCAATGAGTATTTTGGTGGAGGCCCGAAGTTATATTACCTCAATTCCTTGGATTGTGCCCAAAGTTGTAATCATACTGTGGTATTTTTCTGTTTGGCACCTAGTCTACTGCTGGCAATTGAGGTTTTGTTTTTGGAAGCATTTTCACATTCTCAATGTTGCCGCAATGGATATATTTTAGGAGGCTGTGGATGGGCTTGAATTGGGGGGGGGGGGGGGGGGGGGGAGAGAGAGAGAGAGAGAGAGAGAGAGAGAGAGAGAGAGAGAGAGAGAGAGAGAGAGAGAGAGAGAGAGAGAGAGAGGAGAGAGAGAGAGAGAGAGAGAGAGAGAGAGAGAGAGAGAGAGAGAGAGAGAGAGAGAGAGAGAGAGAGAGAGAGAGAGAGAGAGAGATGTTGCCTTGATATGTTAACATTTTTTGTCAGTTTCCATGCTGCTGTGTTGTTAATATTTTTTTATATTCGTTGATATTTTTTTGCATTCTCTTGAGAAACCGGGGTGTCTCTCATAGGTGGCCACCTTGTCTTTGTTCTCCATGCTTTCTGTGTTGACAAAAAGTATACATAAAAGCGATAGGTGGAATGCTTGAATTTATCTCAGCCACTGGTAATTACTCGGGCTGCATCCCAATTCATCAAATGTGGCCTGAGTGATTGCCAGTGTCTGAGATAAATTCAAGCATTCCATCCATCACCTTCTTGTTTTTGCATTTGACGTCCTAAGTGCTTCAGGTATGCCCAGACGCAGACCCTGCCCTCATTGTGCCACTGGAACCAAACTATATCCGGCTGAAGAGCCCATAACAAGGGCGAAACCTGGTAAGGGAGGACCTGGCCTGGTAGTTCGGACTGGACTGTTGCCTCAAGGGACTGGGTCAACGCTGATTTGCATATGGCTGGATCCCAAATGAGGTGGCATGGTGGAGGAAAAACGATGGACTGTGGTGCAGCCCGAGCGATTGCCAGTGGCTGAAATTAATTTGAGCATTCCAGCCATTACCTTGTTTTTTTGCATTCTGCCTTGCTGAGGCATGTGCTTGCCCACCATTTTGTGAAAGTAGAGCGAGAGAGAGAGAGAATGTGTGTGCTTGTGTGTGTGTTCATTGATTATTAAACATTTTATGCCAGGATTGCAAGTCTTCTGCTGGAAGCATTGTGCATGTCATGGTCCTTTAGAAGCCCATATGTTTCTATCTTTATATATATTTCCTGTTATTATATTGTGTTTATGTGGTGGTTTCAGTAGTCTGTAGTCCATGGTTATTATTCATTTTAGCTCATTTAAAATACGTTTTTACCAGCCTCCCCTCTCCCTCCACTTACTCAAACAGGCCCTGGAGAAAGAAGAGGTCTGTATTACCCATTTTTAGAATGGTTTCCCACATGTTCTGCAACATAGATTGGGCTGTCTGGCTCATGGTTTATAATATTTTAATTCATTTAAATGATTTTTGCCTGACACGTCCCTTGGCTCCCCATTGGCCCTTGGGGAGCAGCATATTTATATCTTTTGTGTGTGTGTGTGTATATATATATATAGATATATAGAACTCTCTCTATATATATCTATATATATATATATATATCTATATATATATAGAGAGATATATATATATATATATGTATATATATATATATATATGTGTGTGTGTGTGTGTAATATGTATCTTTTTACTGATTTTTATCTAACTATTGCTCGATGTAATAAAACAATTAGTTTGCACTTTGGTATATTGTTGTTATGATGACTTGAATTGCATTTACTAGAATGGCCATTCTGACTGTTTCTCATTTTTAATTGCCTACAGGTGGATGAGGCTAAGATGGACAGAAGAATGTGAGTTAGTTGATACCAGACTCCAGGGACCTCTCTGCAAAGTGCTACAGCTCGTGTTGCTGACCAACAAGAAGAGAAGAAGATGGCACCTGAGAAAGCAGTTAGTGAGGAGAAGAAGCATGTAGCCACCATTGGCATCACACCTTCCTTTTTCTGCCAAGGTGCACAACTTGGCCTACTGTACCCTCTTCTAGGTAGGAAGAAGATGGGAATAACTCCCTGGGATCAACAATGGTACCACCACCACCAGAACCAAGGCCAGGGTCTCTCAGTGCTGCAGTGACTGCAGTCATGGCAAGACCAATGAATATGTAATGAAATTGTCCCAGCAAACAAAACCTTCCCAAGAAAGAGAGCATGCTTAACTTCATCTTTCTAAGGAAGGAGCAGAACAGGAAGTTAAGCTTGGTGCACAGTAGGATCCTATGACTGCTCTTACATCGGACGCATCATCTTCACCATCTCCTCTGACAAAAAAGAGCACCCAACCAGCCCCTCTTCCAATGAAAGTGATATAAAGTAGATGCTTGAGTACTAGACAAGGCAGAAGAAATGTTCTAGAATGTTCTATTTGACAGTGAAGAAGATGCAGCAGATACACTGCATTGCGCACCCTGAGAGATGAACTAGTGATTGTTCATATCGAGAGTGGCACTGAGGAATATCAGATCACTTCTATTCAATATATCACAAAAGGAGAGTAACAGGACAGAAATAATCACACATCCTCCATATAACTAATTCTAAATGACAAATAATATGTGGGGAGGCTAACACCTGACGGAGATGGTCAAGTAGGATCGGAGCACCAGGTCCCAGTGGCTCCTGACCTCGAAAAACTACAACTTTGAGGAACACTCCCAGATCTCACTATGCAGTCTTGCTGCTGTGAACTTTTTGGCGACACAAACATGCAGAAATGAAGGTTCTTCTTGGCAAATCTCACCTCTTTTGGACGAAGAAGCAAGCTTTAGGGAGGAGACCATCCCCGGATTTAAGATGGTACCCATGACCACTGTACGGATCTCAGCACAGTAAAGGAACAAGCAGCTTCTTTCGGACGAACCTACCAGCTTTAATAAAGGTAGGAAAGTAAACTTGCATCATGCTAGGTGGTTGATGAACACCCTGCTGATACCTTATGGTTTCTCCTCGCCATCACGCTGAAGGCCTGTTTCAATCACTAAGATGGCACCTACAGCTTACTATGCTGTGCCCAACTGACTAAAAAATAGCAGCCCCTGTAAACAGCCCCTGCGTAGTCCAACGAAGGCAGAAGAGCATTACTTTTTACCACTAATCAATCATTGTGTACTTCGCCATCACCAGCACTGGTCACTCACACCTATTCTGTGGCATTGTGGGGGAGAAACCCTCACCTCATTTTACCCCTGGAAATATTGAGGTATGCTTACACCTATGTCATCTGAGATTGTGACTGTAGCTACAACTGCGTTGCCACCCTCAGCGTTTACCCCACTATGTTACAGCATATAGGTGGAGAGTGCTCACCTCTTTTCATCCTAGCTTTATTGTTGAGGCCTACTCGCACCCACGACACTGAGTGTTCATGGTGAAAAAATTACACTTGAAAGTGAACCACCAATGTCTGCTAATTGAATGTCAAGGGAATTCATTAACACTATGCCTTACCATAACGCCAGCCCTTTTACATCTTTTTCAAATGGCAGCATACTTGTAGAACAGTGAAGAGACAAGCAAGACAAAAGACAAGAGACAAGCCTCTATAGAAGAGTCAAGCTATATCTTGTGTACTACTCTCCATCAGGATTAAAGATAAAGCTAAGGGTATCCCATTGAAGAGTAGCTCCCAAAAATTTGCGGCCTATGCTAATGATGTTTTTAACTTTTCTACTGAGGCGGACACAGCTCTCCCAGAAATTCTTAAGATCATTTCAACGTATGCTGATGTCTCAGAATACTCTTTAAACCAAGAAAAAATTGAAATTTTCTCTTTAAATGCCCTTTATCTACCTCATATAGCAACCAAATCTACTTTAACATGGCAAGCGAATAGATTGAAATATCTTTGCCTTGAATTTGCAGACTCAGGAGAAGCTACCAGGATCTTTATAGAAGAAACTTTACTGCCCAAAATAAAAATGCTAAGTGACGCATGGTCGCCAAAATTTATCACATGGTGGAGTGGGGTTGAAACGGTTAAAAGGGTGCTTGCTCCACAAATTAAACTTTTCTTAAGCATGTTTCCAGCCAGCCTTTCCACTTATTTTAATACGTCACTCTATGTCATATTATTATCTTTTATATGGAGGGGTAAGAGAGTGAGGAATTATCAGATAGCATTTCTATACAGACAAATCATCTGGTGGCTTCATCCAAAAACTATCAATCATCTGGCATGGGTTTATACTGAATCAGATATGGTAAACCCTCTTTCAGTTACACTTTGACAAATAAACAACTTAGGGGCATATTTATACTCCGTTTGCGCCGATTTGACGCACAATCGGCGCAAACCCTGCCCCATATTTATACTTTGACGTCCGACCCCGCGGGCGTCAAAATTCCACCATGTGCGTAATTTTTTGGAAGGGGGAACCAGCCTTGCGTTCATTATATGCAAGGTAGGCGTTCCCTTCCCAAAAATGACTTTAAGGCCTGTGCTCCTTATTTATACTCTGACGTCATTTTGACGCACAGGAGGGGGTGGGCCTTAAAAAACGGCGAACAGCCTGATGTGTGCCGTTTTTTAACGCCTGGGTCAGGGCAGGCGTTAAGGGACCTGTGGGCTCGGAAGGAGCCCAGAGGTGCCCTCCCCTGCCCCCAGGGACACCCCCTGCCACCCTTGCCCACCCCAGGAGGACACCCAAGGATGGAGGGACCCATCCCAGGGAAGTAAAGGTAAGTTCGGGTAAGTATTTTTTTCCGATTTTTTTTGTGGCATAGGGGGGCCTGATTTGGGCCCCCCTACATGCCACTATGTCCAATGACCATGCCCAGGGGACATAAGTCCCCTGGGCATGGCCATTGGGCAAGGGGGCATGACTCCTGTCTTTGCTAAGACAGGAGTCATGTCAATGGAGGTTGGGCGTAAAAAAAAATGGCGCAAATCCGGTTTGAGGCCTGAATTTTGTCTCAGACCTGACGTGCACCATTTTTTGACGCACTACCCCCATTTTCCCATACGCCGGCGCTGCCTGGTGTGAGTCATTTTTTTTGACGCACACCAGTCCGCAGCGCCGGCTAACGTCATTCCATTAATAAGGCGCCCGCCTGGCGCGTTGGAATGGCGTTAGCCGGCGGTAACATTTTTGACGCGTTGGCGCAGTTGTGCGTGAAAAAGTATAAATATGGGCCTTAGAGTCTTTCATTCCTTCCAGATTATTAGGAAGTCAGTTTTAGTTATAAATTTTAAAATGATATAAAATAGATCCCATCTTGTTCTTCTGGAGAGAATGGCCATCCCTGGTTATTCTCTATGTTAGAGAAATGTTTCAACGTGATAACCCTACATCTTTTGCTATGTTAAACAGTCGCCTTAAGGAACATGAGACATTCGCACCCAGCGGACTGCTTATACTTTCTTGAGAAACATTTTTTCCAAGACTCACACTGCTTCAATAATTTACAGAACATTGCAAAAAACATCCAAACCAGAGACAGCTCAGATTCAGCTGGAGTATGTTGGAAAGTAGCCTCTCTGAAAGGTCACCCCAAACTTTTTGCCTTCCTCCTCTTCTTTTTCTGACCTCATTTTTGCTGGCTTTAGGACTCTGAACACTTAACCACTGCTAACCAGTGCTAAACTGCATGTGCTCTATCCTTAAAATATTGGCATATTTAATTTACTTGTAGGTCCCTAGTAAAGTGCACTACATGTGCCCAGGGCCTGTAAATTAAATTCTACTAGTGGGCCTGCAGCACTGATTGTGCCACCCACAAGAGTAGCCCCTTAATCATGTCTCAGGCCTGACATTGCAAGGCCTGTGTGTGCAGTTTCACTGCCACTTCGACTTGGCATTTAAACGTACTTGCCAAACCTTTAAACTCCCCTTTTTCTACATATAAGTCACCCCTAAGTTAGGCCCTAGGTAGCCCATAGGGCATGGTGCTGTGTACATGAAAGGCAGGACATGTACATATGTGTTTTATTCGTCCTGGTAGCGGAAAACTCCTAAATTCATTTTCCACTACTGTGAGGCCTGCTCCTTTCATAGACTAGCGTTAGGGCTGCCCTCATATACTTTTTGAGTGGTAGATTCTGATCTGAAAGGTGTAACCAGGTCATGTTTAGTATGGTCAGAATGGTAATAGAAAATCCTGCTTATTAGTCAGGTTGGATTTAATACAGCTATTTTATAAATGCCACTTCTAGAAAGTGAGCATATCTCTGAATTAAAACCATCTGTGCCTTACATCCTGTCTCCAATCAACTTTTGGTCTGTGCTGGTTGACAGCTCCCTTGTGCTTTTCACCCAGACAACCACAAACACAGGACACTCAGTCACATCTGCATTCATCTGATTACTGAATGGGTCTTTCTGCTCTGGAAGGGTGGAGGACCTGACACATTTCAAAGGCCAATGGCGGGGTGTGGCTAAGCAATGAATAGCGTAAGCAGCAGGGTGCCGGAGCTCCGGGACCTGTGGCCGCATCTGAACCCCCAGTGCCCATTTTGAAAGGGGGCACCACTCGGGGTTTCCCACCCAGGCCCCCAAGACATCAAGGACCTCTGCAATTAGCAATTCCGAAGCCAGAAACTATCCGCAATTGGGCTCTACGGCTGCAAGACACGACCTACCTAAGATGGCGGGCACCCGTTACGACAGCGGTCTCCAATGACGAGACGGGATGCAAAGGTCGTGCAAGAGATTTGTGACGAGCGCATCGAGGGGCCGGTCCACAGCCCCAGCCATAGAAGAGGAATGGTGGTGGTTGGGGCCTGATGGATTGGGACTCCTGAGAACTCGGAGGGACCACTCAGCATTGAGGCCTCACATCACTGGTAAAGGGACCACACGGGCTGCAGGTCGATCGGAGGCAATGCTCCGAAGACAGTGTCCCCCATGCCCAGAACACAAAGATGAGAGCAGCGCACCCGGCCCTAACAGTAGCGGGGAGGCCCTTTTGCTGCAGAGCGGGCACGCAGGAGCAGAAAGGATCCGCGCAGGGGCTGCAGGCATGAACAGCCTAGTGGTAGCAACTAGTGGCCTGGAGGACAGCGGCAGAGCGAGGGGAACGGTGTGCTAGCGCTGGAGGTGCTACATGCTTACATCGGCGCAGGCCAGCGCTGCAAGCAGAAGCACTTTGCTGATGGTGACAGAGGGCCTGGGGCAGAGGAGGCCCAGGTCGCAAGTTATATAGTGACACAACCCTTGGAAGTAGTTCCTGACAGTGGAACCGTGGCAGGAGAGGATAACACCCATGGTGTGCCTTGGCCACAGTGCAGAGACACGAGGCTGCATTCCTTAACATCCTAGGGCCCCAGGAGGCCCACTGAGAGGCCTGGCCTATCTGGAAGGGCAGGACCACCTTGCAGAGAAACAGGGCGCTACTGTGAAGCTACCGACAAGGCGCTTGCTTTAAGTAAGCCTGTCAGCTAGGGAAGACAAAGCCAGAAGGAGTACCAATGGCACCAGAGGTCTTTTGGAAAGAGATGTCCTGCAGAGAGGAGAGGGGTGAAGCTGCAGGGAGAATCGGGACCATGTATCCCCCTGCTACATAGGGTGAGCTGCCCCCTGTGATTCCTGTGTTCTCCGTAGAGGGGAAGAACAATTGCGAAGTCAGTGGCCTAGTAGAACATCATCCACAAATGACTCAGAGTGCTGATAGGCCGCATCAACACAACTGGGGCCCACACACAACCAACCTAGGGGGTCCAGATTTTAAGATCAACCAGACTACAAAAGTAAGCCACAACATAGAGGTCTCCAGCAGGGTTCAGGCACACAGCATAGAGGGAGATCCGCCGACTTGTCAGGGGGAACGCATAGGAACAGGAGCCTAAGATCCATATAGTGCAAAATGGGGAAAGCTATCAAAAAGAGAGATGGAGACTCAGGAGGCCCCTTGTGGCCAAGGCCAGCCACTGACATAGCAGAGCAAATAGCACACCCCACAGAGGCAATGCCAACCCTCATGCCAACGCTGCAGGACGTACTTCAGGCCATAGCAGCCTCATGAACAGCACTGGAGATTAAAATAGACACCCTGAGTATAGATTTGGGTCTCCTTCGAGACAACCACCGGCATTTTGTGGAGAGAGTCACCACGACGTAACGAGAAATATCAGCAGCAACCCCTGCCTTGGCTCTAGTGGATGGATGTTTGACTTCCGTTGAAGCCTGCTTAAAAACACTAGAAAACAGAGCGGAAGATGCATAGAACAGAGCAAGACACAACAACATTAGGGGTTGGACTTCTCAAGAAAGCTGAAGGCCCAGACATGGATGGCTATCTGGAAGTGTTAGAAATGTAGTCTCTAGCTGGCAGTCGGTTTGCACCTGTCCAATTAGGGAACCTCACTCTAGTCAGGATAAGGGAGGTACCGTTTAGATAACCACTGCTCACCCCCTTGGTAGCTTGGCACGAGCAGTTAGGCTTATCTCAGAAGCAATGTGTAAAGCATTTGCACATAACACACAGTAATAAGTGAAAACACTACAAAAGGACACCACACCAGTTTTAGCAAAATAGCCAATATTTATCTGTGTAAAACAAGACCAAAATGATAAAAATCCAACATACAGTGCTAAAGCAATGAATTTTGTAAGATTTATCTTAAAAATACAGTTCCTTGAAGTTGATAGCTCCACCTGGGGCTATCACAGCGTCGTGATCAACAAAACCAACAGTTCAGGCCGGCAGTGGCTTTGCGTACCAGTTACGGTCCCGCAAACAGTACCTTGGATTTGCAGGGCGTCGTGATCCTTGCGGTGAGCTCTGGAGAGTGACGTCGCTGGCGTCGCGGGGTCGGTTCTGGAGTTGGTGCGGGAATCATCGCACCCTTGATGTCACACACGTGCGGATCGAACTCCGGGCTGATGAAGTCAGGAATGCTGGCGTGCATGGCTTTGGGGCTGCGGTGCGAAGCGGGAAGATGCGACGAACGGTGCCCACAGGTCACTGTGCAGGCAGCGGCTCGGTGACGGCGTCCAGCTGCGTTGGTGAGACCAGGGCTGTGGTGTGAAGAGAGGCGGTGCGACGTGCGGTGTCACCAGGTCACAGTGCAGGAAGCGGAGGCGTCATTGTTGAAGCGCTGTCGTCGGTAGGCCCAAGCCAGAGGTACACAACAGGACGGTTCTTCGTGACACGCCTGAGTGGTGTCCACAGGCCACGGTGCAGGCAGGATGCCTGGTGACGACACTGGAGACGATGATGCTGGCGTCGGTGGACCGGGACTGCGGTGTGGGATGGGACGGTGCTTTGTGTACCTCACGAGCGGTGTCCACAGGCCTCGGTGCAGGCAGTGGTGCCGGTGTCAGCAGAAGCAGCAGTATCGGGGATGCCCAGGGTGCGGTTTGAGCAGTGCAAGCAGTGGCTCGGTGAAGTCATCTCATGACGGCATTGATGAGACCAGGGTTGCGGTGCGAAGCGGGGCAATGCAGGTCTATACAGTGTTGGCAGGTCACGGTGCAGGCCAGCAGCGTTGTTGGCGGCGTTGCAGTGGTTTCTCCTCTTGAGCAGCACAAAACACAGTTCCCAGTGCTGCAGGTTGAGGAAACTGAAGTCTTTGGTGCCCCTGAGATTTCCAACAGGAGGCAAGCTCTACTCCAAGCCCTTGGAGAACTTTCTCAAGCAGGACACACAGCAAAGTTCACCCTTTGCACTCTTTTAAGGCAGAAGCAGCAACTGCAGTCCAGCAAAGCAACACACCAAAGGGACTGTACTCCTCCTACAGCTCTTCAGCTCTTCTCCTTGGCAGAGGTTCCTCTTGATTCCAGAAATATTCTAGAAGTCTGGGGTTTTCGGTCTTTCTCTTATACCCCTTTCTGCCTTTGAAGTTGGCAAACTTCAAAGCAAAGCCCAAGTGTTTGACAGATCCTTCCTTGTCCAGGCCAGGCCCCAGACACGTACCAGGGGGTCAGAGACTGCATTGTGTGAGGGCAGGCAATGTCCTTTCGGGTGTGAATGACAACTCCTCCCTCCCCTCTAGCTCAGATGGCTCATCAGCATCTGCAGGCTACACCCCCACCCCCTTTGTGTCACTTTCTAGAGAGGTGCAAAGCAGCCCAACTGTCAAACTGAACCAGACAACCCACAAACAGGCAGAGTCACAGAATGGTTTGAGCAAGAAAATGCCTACTTTCTAAAAGTGGCATTTTCAAACAGACAATTTAAAAACCAACTTCAATAAAAGATGTATTTTTAAATTGTGAGTTCAGAGATCCTAAACTCCACATTTGTATCTGCTCTCAAGGGGAATCTGAGCTTTAAGGATATTTAAAGGCAGCCCCCATGTTAACCTATGAGAGAGATAGGCCTTGCACAGTGAAAACCGAATTTGCTAGTACTTCACTGTTAGGACATATAAAACACACTAGTATATGTCCTACCTTAAACATGCACTGCACCCTGCCCCTGGGGGTACCTAGAGCCTACCTTGGGGGTGCCTCACATGTAGTAAAAGGGAAGGTTGAGGTGGGTACACTTGCCAAGTCGAATTGGCAGTTTAAAAGTGCACACACAGACACTGCTGTGGCAGGTCTGAGCCAGGTTTACAGGGCTACTAATGTGGGTAGCACAACAAGTGCTGCAGGCCCACTAGTGGCATTTGATTTACAGGCCCTTGGCACCTCTGGTGCACTTTACCAGGGACTTACCAGTAAATCATATATGCCAATTATGGATAAACCAATCAACAGTACAATTTACACAGAGAGCATATGCACTTTAGCACTGTTTAGTAGTGGTAAAGTGCCCAAAGTCCTAAAGCCAACAAACACTGGTCAGAAAAAATAGGAGGAAGGAGGCAAAAAGATTGGGACTGACCTTGCAAAAAGGGCCAGGTGCAACAGGAAGAATGGCTTAAAACTGTGGTGGCCCCAGAGGGACTCTCACCCATCTTTGCGCTGGAGAGAGCCCATAGAGTGCCTGCTAAAAAAACATGGCCGGAGCTCCCCCAAGATCGGTGATAGCGGGGCTACTTCACTTCACTTCAGAGATCGAGATTACATACTGCACCAGGCTTGACTGTGCAAAGATCTGAAGGTTGAAAACAGCAAACTATTGATATTCCCTGACTTCTCTAGAGAAGTCCAACGTCAGAGAGCAGCTTTTACTTCCGGGAACTAGAGATCCCATACTCCATGCAGTTCCAGCACGGCTCCAGGTGGTCACCCAGACAGGAGTGGAATTATTTAACACACCACAGGAATCATGTTCCTGGCTAGAACTCCTGCCTAGCTCCTGGCCCAAGCAGTCCTTCCCAGCGCCAAAAGAGGAAACATCTCCACCTGGAGACAGCCATCATCCAGGACTGACCGACCCACAGCAGAAGAAGCGCAGGAGGAACAGCAGAGAGCGTGGTGGCGGCGGTTGCATTGCTGGGTTGGTCATCACAGAGCATGATGTCACCGAATCAACAGGTTTGCGAGGTACAGACAGACTCCGACTACGAGACCATGGCTTTGACCCGCTCGAGCGTGGTTTTGCCGGTGGTCACCCCAGGCACTGCAGATTAACTCATATAGAAGGCCAGCGGAGCGGTGCCGTTGCACTCATTCAAAAACCTCTAATACCCACTCAAAGGCTGATGGCCTGACGGGCGACATGAAGCTTAATACACCCTACCCCCATGCTATCTGCAATGATGCTCTTACTACATGAATTCGAATAATCCCTACATTGCAGACAACAGCACGAGGGGCGAGATGGAAGCTGGGGGGGCACCTGGAGCACCCTGCTGCATGTCAATGGATTTAACACCCCACCCCCTCCACACACACAATGTAGCCTGAACGATAGAGGGCATGAGTATGTTTGAGTTTTGGTTATTTGACTGTTTGGGTGAGAGAATCACACTTTTCGTCCTGGGGAAGGGGAGTTGGGGAGAATGTTATTTGGTTACAGAACAGTTTATTTTGTGTTGCTTAGATATGTCATATATGCGCATTGTTGTGAGAAAGGTTCACCTATGGTGGGACTGGGGCCTCAGAGTTGGCCATTATGTTTTCCGCTATACCTCTAATGGATACTACACTGAATATCAAGGTCCTCACATGGAATGTTAGAGGTATATGATCCATGGTTAAAAGACACAAGGTATTTTTATACCTCATTAGGCGGGGAATCCAAATAGCAATGCTGCAAGTGACACACCTAGATGTCGTTGAGGGCCGTGCTCTTCAACGACGGTGGAGAGGCCAGGTATAATATACTACTTATTCGTCTTATGCTAGAGGCACCTTAATATTTATTAAACATGTGGTACCATAGCAACACATGGCAACTGTCATAGACCCATTGGGGCGCTACACGATAATTATTGGAAAGTTAGATGGGAGAGAGATAATACTGGGCAGCATATATGGTCCCAATACTGACTAAGCGAGATTCCTGTCGTCCCTCCCTGAACATTTGGCTGCGCACTTAACGGGACCTGTATTATTGGGGGGAGACTTTAATTGCATAGCAAGCACAACATTATATAGGTCACATTCCCCACCTCCTTCTTCACTGACTACCAGGACAGCCCACGGGTACCGCACTTGGCAGGGGCCTGGTAGACTCTTGGTGAATTCAACACTCAGAACATAGAGATTACTCCTTTTACTCACCAATGTATGATCTACATTAAGGTTGGACACATTCCTATGTTCACCAGATGTGCATTAGCTGCCACATCTGACCGAGTATCAAACCCAAATGCTCTCAGACCATAAACCATTACTAATTAAGCTTGGGTGGTCCCGGACAAGTGCACTGATCCCCACGTGGCAACTCCAGCCAGCATTGTTGGAGGATGAGGTTTTTACTCGCACCATTCGCTTGACGATAAGCGCTTACTCCGAGGTCAATGAAGGTTCAACAAATTCAAAACTGGCAGAATGGGACGCGTTTAAGGTAGTCATTAGAAGGAACTGCATCTCGGCAGCTACAGGCGCACACCAGACCCTGCTACATGATATAGCGAAAGCTGAACAAGAGCTGCGCACACTTGAGAAGAAACACCAAAATGACCCAGACCTACAGACAGCACTCCTCACAGTGCGAGAAACTACAGCGGTGGCAGTTGAAAGGCTGCGCTACTACAACTATAAAGCCTATATATCATGTGTGCAGTCGGAAGGTGATCGTACAGTCTCCTTACTGGCATGGCTAGAGAATCCAGTACATAAGGGCTCAGTAGTTGAATTAACCCTTCCCGCGGGGCACGGTATTAATACCCAGACTGCAATCAATCGCAAATTTTATAATTATTATGCTGATCTCTACATGAGTAAAGTTCGACCAACTGAGACAGAGATCCACAATTTCTTATGACATCTCGCACTCCTTACAATCTCTGAACAAGAGGCGATGGAGCTGGGAGCAGCAATTACACTAGCGGAGGTGAAAGCTGCCATCGCAAGTATGGCGCGAAATAATACCCCAGGTACAGATGGGCTCCCGATAGAATTTTATTTGACATACATCTCTAAACTAGGCCTGAAACTGGTTGCATTGTATGAAGAAGCTAAGGAATATCATACCCTCCCTGCATCAGCTCGGGAAGCCCTGATTATTCCTCTGTTGAAACTGAGGAAACCACCCACGAACATAGCCTCATACTGCCCCCTGTCGATGCTGTCTGTGGACTATAAGATATTGAGCAAAATTTTAGCAATGCACCTACTGAGGCATATGCCGCACCTGGTCAACATGGACCAGGCTGGGTTCATCCCAGGGTGCCAAACAGAGATGAACATACAACGCCTTCTATTCCTTCTTCATAGCAATGCTTTTGATAGGCAAAAGGCAATGATTTCGCATAAGCCTTTGATAGCCTGGAATGGCAATATCTTCATGAGATGCTCTGCAAATTTGGGGTGGGAAACCAGTTCATCCCATGGACAAGACTGCTCTATGCGGACCCGATACCCAGGGATCCACTATATCAGAGAGCTATTGAGTGGAGAGGGGGACCAGACAAGGCTGCCCTCTCTCCCAATTGCTTTTTGCTCTGGCTACCAAACCGCTAGCTTTTATTGCTAGGGCAGGGAGCACCTGTGGGGGAATAACAGAGGCTGGGCAAACTCACCACTTTGCTCTATATGCAGATGATGTTCTTCTCTTCTTAAGGGATGCGGTAGATGCTCTACATGGGGAACGCAACATGTTAGGGCGGTTTGGTGCTCAATCTGGGCTCAGAGTGAATTGGCAAAAATCCAGTTTATTTCCTGTGATAGAGGGCAGCATGACTTTGGGGACTTACAGTGAGAGCAGCGGTGCCTGCCTTACTTAGGGGTGCTGATCTACCATAACAGCCTAGATCTGCTAGAGGTAAACATGGAATGGACTTTGCGAGAACTTCGTAGCAATATGACTTTCTGGGTGGCCTTACCACTATCCATGGCGGGACGAGTGGCGCTCTTAAAAATTATAGCTTTACCCTGCCTGTTGTACTTTTTTGCCACTCTCCCACTATGGATCCCAAGAGCCCTTTTCAAAGAACTGAACACCATGGTCATAGGCTTTCCATGGGGGACAGGAAGTCGGTGATTAGCACTTACGGTACTACAGAGACCACTCGAAGAGGGAGGACTGGCAGTCCCTGACTTTGAAGCATACTATTAAGTGGGCCAATTACAATGGTTAACCAGATGGCTAACCAGCCGAACAATGTCTGACAGGGTGATTACCTCTTTTACTCCAGACCTTCACTCGCTGACTGGAGTTGCCATCCGCCTGTGCACCCTGCCTACCTCCAGCACCAATGAGTTGAAAGGGATACACAAATGCTGGTTGCGACATCTCAGCAGATCGCACCTGAAATACTACTGAACTGAATTGGAGGAGAATCTTACGATGGGAGACGGCGGGAGCAACCATCATGGGCACCCTATACAAAGCAGATTCTCTCTTACCATTTGAGAACTTCCGTAATCAATATCAGATCCCCGCAAGGCACTTTCTACTCTACAGCAGTCACTGAGGCAATTGTAAAACATTGGTGGGTAGGAAGTGCAGAACCGCCCACATCAGAGGTGGTTCAATATCTGCTGAGTGCCACGGGTACCCATAAAGCAGTGACCTGCCTTTATAGGAAGATAAGATTACCTCTATGCAAGCCACTAACAACACTTAAGCAGAAATGGGAAATGGACCTGGGAGCCCCTTTCACAGATGACGATTGAGAGGGAATACTAGCTCAGACTCCACGGGCCTCCAGGAACACCTGATTCAAACTTATCAATATATTTGTCCTACACAGGGCATACCTCATGCCAGGCACACTCTGGAGGCACTTTGGACTTGCAGAGCCAGGTGCCCAAGATGCGGAGTGGAAGAGTGTAGGAGGCTGGCCTGGCTTGTAGTGGGTACCAGAGGTACTTACACCTTGTGCCAGGTCCAGTTATCCCTTATTAGTGTAGAAGAGGTGTTTCTAGCAGCTTAGGCTGATAGAAGGTAGCTATGGCAAAGCAGCTTAGGCTGAACTAGGAGACATGTAAAGCTCCTTCTATACCACTGGTGTCATATGCACAATATCATAAGAAAACACAATACACAGATACACTAAAAATAAAGGTACTTTATTTTTATGACAATATGCCAAAAGTATCTCAGTGAGTACCCTCAGTATGAGGATGAGAAATATACACAAGATATATGTACACAAGCCAAAATTATGCAGGTTATAGCAAGAAAAGTAATGCAAGCAGTGTAAAGTTACAATAGATTGCAATAGGAGCACATAGGTGTAGGGGCAACACAAACCATATACTCCAAAAGTGGAATGCGAACCACGAATGGACACAAAACCTATGTGAGCTTGTAGAGGGTCGCTGGGAATGTTAGAAAACAGTGAGGGTTAGAAAAATAGCCCACCCCAAGACTCTGAAAGGTAGGTGTAAAGTGCACCTACAAACCCCAGAGAGCACAGAAGTCGTGATAGGGGGATTCTGCAAGGAGAACAAACACCAGCAATGCAACAACAGTGGATTTCCAGACCTGAGTACCTGTAAGACAAGGGGACCAAGTCCAAGAGTCGCGACAGTGTCGAGAGTGGGCAGGAGCCCAGGAAATGCCAGCTGAGGGTGCAAGGAAGCTGCCACTGGGTGGAAGAAGCTTGGTGTTCTGCAAGAACGAAGAGGACTAGGAACTTCCCCTTTGGAGGATGGATGTCCCACGTCGTGAAGAAGCTTGCAGAGGTGTTCCCACGCAGAAAGACTGCAAACAAGCCTTGCTAGCTGCAAGGGTCGCAGTTAGGGTTTTTGGATGCTGCTGTGGCCCAGGAGGGACCAGGATGTCGCCCCTTGGATGAGGAGACAGAGGGGGCGCCCAGCAAGTCAGGGAGCCCTCACAGAAGCAGGCAGCACCCGCAGAAGTACCTGAACGGGCACTTAGAAGAAAAGTGAATTGGAGTCCACCCGAAGTCACAAAAGGGAGTCCCACGACGCCAGAGGACAACTCAGAAGGTTGTGCACTGCAGGTTAGAGTGTTGGGACCCAGGCTTGGCTGTGTATGAAGGAAATCCTGGAAGAGTGCACAGGAGCCAGAGCAGCTGCAAATCACGCCGTACCCAGCAATGCAGTCTAGCGTGGGGAGGCAAGGACTTACCTCCACCAAACTTGGACTGAAGAGTCACTGGACTGTGGGAGTCACTTGGACAGAGTTGCTGAGTTCCAGGGACCACGCTCGTCGGGATGAGAGGGGACCCAGAGGACCGGTGATGCAGTCTTTTGTTGCCTGCGGTTGCAGGGGGAAGATTCCGTCGACCCACGGGAGATTTCTTCAGAGCTCCTGGTGCAGAGAGGAGGCAGGCTACCCCCAGAGCATGCACCACCTGGAAACAGTCGAGAAAGCCGGCAGGATGAAGCGATACAAGGTTGCTAGAAGTCGTCTTGCTACTTTGTTGCGGTTTTGCAGGCGTCCTGAGCAGTCAGCGGTCGATCGTTTGGCAGAAGGTGAAGAGAGAGATGCAGAGGAACTCTGGTTAGCTCTTGCATTCGTTATCTGGTGAGATCCCCAAAGCAGAGACCCTAAATAGCCAGAAAAGGAGGTTTGGCTACCTAGGAAGGAGGATTGGCTACCAAGAGAGGTAAGAGCCTATCAGAAGGAGCCTCTGACGTCACCTGCTGGCACTGGCCACTCAGAGCAGTCCAGTGTGCCACAAACACCTCTGTTTCCAAGATGGCAGAAGTCTGGGACAAACTGGAGGAGCTCTAGGCACCTCCCCTGGGAGGTGCAGGTCAGGGGAGTGGTCACTCCCCTTTCCTTTGTCCAGTTTTGCGCCATTCCCAACGAGGCATACCCCTATGGATGAGAAAGATGTGCTTTATTTAGGATAATGCTGACTAGTGACTTGAGTGACAAAGCCTAAATAATTAATGTGGTGGATATGACAGGCAAAGCTAAATATGGTTTCTTTAAAGTTAGGTGATCAGTACTTAAGATACATGAAGATAGTTGTCTGGGAGTGTTATGAGTTTGATCATTAATAAATGGCACATATACGAGTGTGTGACACGCATTGGAGACCCAGTGCGCCCTGTTTACATCAACACTTAAATATTGTACTTTCTTGTATTTTCTCATTCAATAGGTCTTCTTTTCTGCAAGGAACCTTCATGGTCCAGAAAGTAACACATTTGGTTAGATGCATAGATATCCACAGTTTTCCAGATTCCTGCTTGTTCCCAGGCTAAGTAATGTGTAATGTTCTCATTATAATGGTATGCCCCACAGAAAATCTAGTTGTTGAAAAAACCTCCTGACTTGTATACAGGTATATCCATACTTTGCCCATAGTGTATATATAACTTTGCTACATTTAATATTTAAACTACCTTTATAGTGGTAACATATAGGGCACTGGATTTAAGAAATGACTCTGTCTTCTTTCATGTTGAAGGATCCTTTCACCTGCTCTACTTGAAATAAGAACCCTGGTGTCTATGCCGATGTGTGCACATGTTAGAGTAGCCAAAACCCTGCAGCAATAGCTACTAAGCTGTATTGTGTGAACCTCCATATCTGCGTAGGTGAGGAGAAGATATATGTTTGGGTTTAGGTGGAGCTGGCATAATGTGGCATGTGTTCTGTGGGGACAAGCACTAATTGATGACCTCTTCCTCCAGATACACAAGCTGGATGAAGGCCGTCAAAATCACCTCTAGCTTTTGCCGCCATAGCCAAACAGCAACCTACCACTGGACCCTATGACGTGGGTTTTCCTGGCCTCCAGTATCAGTAGTAAGCTTAACTAAGGAGAGAAGAAAGAAACATGAATTGCAGTACATGCAGCAAGCAACTGTTTGTAGTGTCAGTAAACAAAGTTGCATGTTATTCTACCCAGGGGTACTAGAAGTTTATGATTTTGCATTGCTGGGATTTTTAGGCATAATTAATATTTCAGTAATTGCCATTAACTAATTAATCAACCACCACCTGCCTTGTTAAAAATTCTTAAGTTTGAACAGAAGAAAAAAGATTAAAACATGATTTGATGTGCCGAATCTTTTACTAAACATCATTAACAAATGTTCCAAAAAATTATCAGACATACTACCACAGAACAATATGGTACATTAATTCTGTCCTACTTGTGTGGCTGGGCTTGCGCCAGTGACAGGAAAGGATCCAACCAAGGTCAATAGGAGTCTCCACGCAAAGTTTCCCATTGTCTATAGTTTGATCAGTCACTGTCGCGGCACTAGGCCCAGCCACACAAGTGGGGCAACAGTTTTATCGGCACAGGTGGGGCAATGCTGGATGGTAGAAATTTTGTGGACTCCTGCAGATTCCTGAATTTTCCATCACAGAAATATAAGGAAAATACGTGATTTCAGTCAAGGTTTGAGGTTTACAAGGCATTGTGGGTAAAAAAAAGAATGGGATCTACGCAAGTCACAGCATCCTGGATTCCCCTAAGTGTCTGGTTTAAAAAAAAAAATGTTGGCTAGGTTTCCATACGTTCCGGCTGAGCTAGATTCCAAAATCCAGAGCTACCCACATCGGAAAAAGAGGGTCAGTTTTCAGTGGAAAAGTGTACTGCACCCATGTTGCGTTTTTGGCCTTTTCCTATCGCAGGCACTAGGCCTACCCACGCAAGTGAGGTTCCATTTTTTATTAGAAGACCTGGGGGAATGTCGGGTGGAAGGAATGTAAAATGTTCGAGCTGTCACGTCAAGAATTTTCAATTCTAATAAGGACATGGAGGCGAGGATTATGCTTCTCTTGCTGTGTTCTATTTTCTCAGAAACCAATGAAAAAGAAGATATTTAAAATACTACGTTTCCCAGGAAAACATCATAATCACATGACCAACCTTAGAGAATATCCCCTATAAAACCTGGTGATATCAAACCCGTCCTCCTTCTCTGCAAAACTAGACACAATAAACACACTGAGTCTGTAACATAAGTCAATAACCAGAACAAGAACCGCAGACCCACAGGAACAACGTCAGGTAATTCTGAAAACACCATGAATGAAATCAAAAAGGAAATAATACATCGTTATTAGACGTCTGTCTGGAATCCATCCAACCAAGGCAAAACCACAAGATTCCATCAGAAAGATGTCCAACTCAGCAACCAAGAAGGAGTAGACAGGTTGAAGATCTCCAAAGGCAGAATAATGGCAAGAAAAAACGCCTCCTCAAATTTGCTTCTGCTCGTTGCCTAAAGGTAAAAAGAAGAAAAGCCATAAAATTATTCCCTGACCCTTAGTCAATATGTCAAAATGGGTGGGAAAAGAATAATTTGTGCAATCAAAAGACATTTGAAATACATTAAATATACTTATACCCTACGATGTCCAATAAATCTATCACCAGGGTGGGATAATCCTCGCCTCAGGCTCCTTAATAGAAATGAAAATTCTTGATACGACAGCTAGAAAAATTTTCATTCTATTTTTGGACTAAAGGCTCTGATTATGCTGGTTCAAAGCCAGGCCACCACCACTGATGCTACATCCACAATTGATGTATAATAGAATGATTTAAAAGTGGATTCAGATGACCAATCTGCTGCTTTCATGATCTCCTCTAGATGAGAGCCTAAAGCAAAAGATTTTGACGCCATGTCTCCTCTAGCAGAATGAGCACAAAAACTGAAACGTCAATGCCTGCTTCAGAGAGTAGCCAATGTATCCATCTAGCCAACGTGGCAGACTAAACTGGTTTGAAAGGCTTCTGCAATGCAATGGGCAAATGCCCATTAGGATCCAGGTGAAACTCACTGGAAGCAGCCTCAAAAGCCTTGAGACACTGCACCACACAAAGCCTATCTTCATTGGAAAAAGAAGGATAAGATATGACCTCTAGTATTAGTTGTGGTCCTGGAGACGGAAAAACGTACTCCTTCTAGGAAAAACTGTCTACCTTTGAGAACCAAAGCCCAAATGTCTGAAACCCTTTTGCAAGAAATCAGACACAACAACATAGTTAATTTAGCTGGCAATTGCATTGCTTACGTGACAAATATTTATCAACAGGCCAGGATTTAATTAACCGGAGCACTATGTTCACGTCCCACAAGGAAGTATGTCTAGGTTGAGGAGGAGAAGAAAAACGAATACTCCTCAGCAATTTACATACCAAAGGGTCGTCACCAACCGGCTTACCGTTAACAGGAACGTGGCCTGCCAAAATAGCAGATCTGTAATTATTCGATTCATCCAAAAAGGATAAGAAATTGATCATGAAGCAAACATCCACCTGAAAGGGATCCAAACCCCTTTCGTTACTCAAACTAACCCATCTCCGCCATGCCAAAGCATATCATTTTTGGCTACTACTGGACCAGGTTTGGTTGATGTATGCAGAAGCCTGTGGTGAAATACCTGGCAATTTCCATATACCCCTGAAGCACTCCAGGCCACCAAGCTTAGCAGTTCCGAAATGATCAGCGGATGTGGAAGGCCTGCTGGGTCCAGCAACAGATTCTGATGATGAGAAATCAGAAGGGGAGTGTCACAAGGCATCTCCAGAACCATGGGGAACCAAGACTGCGCCCTCCACTGCGAAGTCACCAAGACAAGTTTGGCTTTCTGATGACATACTTAGGCAAGAGCCCTGGGAATCATACTGAATGGGGGAAATGCATACCCCTGGTGGGAGGACCAGTCCTGCAAGAACGTATCCGTCACTAGAGCCTCCAGGTCCGGATGGCAACTGAAGAAAACAGGGATTTGACAGTTGAGCCCAGAGGCAAGGAGGTCCACTGAACAAGGCCCCCAAGTGCAATTGAGGTAACTGAAGACCCTTGAGTGCAGTTTCCAATTACTGAAGTCTCGGAGGTGACATGAGTACCAGTCCGCCACCGAGTTCCTCGCTCCCGGCAGATACTCTGCAATGACTGAAATCTGATGTTGCAGCCAATAATGCCAAAAGTCCTTGGCAATCTCTGCCAACATCTGAGATTTCGTACCCCCAGACTGTTGACATAGCGAGCTGCTGAAATATTGTTCATTCTCAGAAGAATGCAACAGTCCAACCTAACAGGGGATAGGCTCCTGATTGCAAAGGAGCCCACCAACATTTCCAGACAGTTTATATGAAGTTGAAGTTCAGTCTCTGACCATCAACTTCCCGTGGGAAGGGAGCCCATTCTGGCATCCAATCCCCACCTGCTGGCATCCAATTCCAGTATGACATCTGAGGCGCTGCCAAAAATCACCCTGACATTCCAGGACTTCATCTGATTCAACCACCAGTTCATTTCCATCTTGGCCTCTTGTGAGAGCTGAATCTGATCTGAATAGGACAACCCCTTCTGCAGGTGTTTTATCTTGAAGTGTTGAAGGGCCCTGTGATGGAGGGGACCCGGGGAAATTGCTTGAATGACAAAGCTGAAAGGCCCACCATCCAAGCTACTGACTTCAACGATATTGTCTGGTCTCGCAAGTCAGACCTCAACTCACTCTTGATGTTCTGAATCTTTTGAGAAGAGAGGCTCAATTGGGATAACACAGAATCTATCTGGAATCCCCAAAATTCCATCCACTGGGAGGGAATCAGACAAGATTTTTGGTTGATTGATGACAAATCCCAGTTCCTGTAATAGCTGGATTGTCCATGAGAGATGAAGAGTAACTGTCAGGGCATCCTGTGCCATCAGAATTAAATTGTCGAGATAAACTATTAACCTGATGCCCCTGGCACTGAGGCTTCTACCACTGGCCTTACCAGCTTGGTGAAGCACCATGGGGCTGATAAAAAACTGAAGGGAAGAACCTTGTGTTTGTTACATTGACCTCGCCAGAAGAACAGAAGAAAGCGCATGTGAGGGGCAAAGATAGGCACTGAAAGGTACGCGTCCTTTAGATCCAACTGGACCATTCAGTCGCCCTCTTGAAGCAGGTCTTGAAGGAGGTGAATACCCTCCATCTTGAAATGTCTGTACACTATCCAACAATTGAAGATCTTTAGATTGAGCACCAAATGAGAGCCTCTGCCCCTTTTGCTGACCAAGAATATGGTGCTGACGAATCCCCTGGGTTGAGGGGAGGAAAGACATAAGGCATCTCTCTGAAGCAGAGCTAGAGCTTCCTCTGCTATGAGCTCTTCATCTCGTAGGGAAAAATACAGCTCCTGAGGATGAGAAGTCTGAACTGGGGAGCTGTAGAACTCCAGCTTGTACCTCTGAATAGACTCTAGGACCCAGGAATCCTGGGTTAGAAGCACCCAATTGTGTGCAAAATATTGAATCCTTTCCCCAAAGTCACCTCTGAATAAGGTACAATTCTCACATGAATATCCTGGGTCTTGGGAGCCTCTGTGTTGACCTCTGCTGTAGCCCCTATGGAAGCGGTGACTCCTTGGATTGAAAACCAAGCTCCAAGATTTTTGTCAAGGGTCCTGAGATGTCAAGTAATTTGTCCTGGCAGGAAAGCCCAGACATATCCTGTCCTTTATTGGGGTTTTTGGCCCCTTTTTTCATAAAGTTTGCCACAGTGGGATCCACTTCGGGAGTATCTGAGACTTTACCAGCCAGGTCTGGTCTGGGGCATTTGGATCTAAGCCTCGCCCTGACCTCCTTATTAAAATCGTGTCTAAGGTGGGATTAGACATAACTGGCGAATTCGGGAAGAGGAGTCCAACTGGTGAATCTGGGATGTACAATCTCCGTTGGATCAAAGGTAAGAACTTTAGGAGGGCTTGGACCGGGATCCGATCCTCGATCAAGGTACCTTTTCTTGCTGGTCCCAGGGGCGTCCTCCTGATCGCTGTCAGAGGAATCATTGGAGGAGTCAGGACCAATAGGTTCAGAAAGCCTGAAAGACTCAGAGGTTGATGCCTGGGGTTGGGAGTGGCTGTACACATGCTCTTCCAAAAGTGTCATAGACAATTGTTCAAAGGCTTTGGAATGCCAACATTTACCTTTTGATTTCCCTTTGGCTTTGCCTTCAGCCTGTTTAACAGGCTGAGAAGTTGGCTCTGCTGAGGAAGGTAGAGGAGGGAGCCAGCCTTGCTGGCGAGCATAACCCTTAAGGTGCGAGGTCAGGGGGCTGAGGGCCTTGGCCAAGGCATTGCTAACAGATAATTGCACATTATTATCTAAAGCTTCTACAAGGTTATCCTCAAAGGAGGGGGAAAACTCCTGGTATTCCCCTCTGTCTTCTTCGTAGAGATCATATTGAGCCATAGTGAAAGGAATATATATATATATATATATATACCAGGGGTAACAAATATAGCTAAAAAGCTATACAACAAGGCGGAGTGTGGCCCTAGCAGGTGCTAAGTACTTAAAGAGTGGAGGAAGGTGCCTGCTATAACACTCTAGGCAGAACCGATGCAGAATTTTATATCCCTGGGCACTTTCTGATGCCATAGGGCTGGAGGAGCAATTTCTGTGCACTGAGGAGTAATAACAACCACAAGGAATCATCTTTGGGGTTTTCCAAAAGAAGAGCAATGAAGTGCACCACCCAATGCTGCCCAAGCCTCCTCCACCAAGACTATTCTTCGCGCTGTGTTATATTGCACATGCACATGTGTGCCAGAATGTCCGGAAGGACTAGAACAATGGGCCGTGGCCCAACCAAGATGGAGGCCGCAACCATCTCCCACTCCACAAGATAGGTCTGCAAGGACAACCTCGAGGCCACGGAGGCCGAAGCAATCCAAACTTGGGGAAAAGAAAAAGGTTACACAGCACGAGGCGCGAAATTGAGCAGAGCACTTGACCAGTACTAGATGATGCACAACTCTCTGGGGTCTAGGAACAATTGGCAATTCAAATACCAATCACATACAGTATATCGGTACAAAATACAGAGTAAAGATGCACTGTGTTTTGATGTCACCAAGTTTTATAGGGGGATTCCCTATGGTTGGTCATGTGATTATGATGTTTTACTGGGAAATGTAGTATTTTAAATATCTTCATTTTCATTGGCTGATGAGAAACTAAAGCATAGAAAGAGAAGCATGATCGAAGAGTCCGATACTGATATAGAATTGTGTGGCTCCCCGCAGATTTCAGGACTCTCCATCACAGAAATGTGAGGAAACAGTGTTATTTTAGTTAATGTTTGAGGCTTGCAGGGATTCTGGGTAAAGAAACGTGGTGAGAGCCACACAGGTCAGCCCACCCTAAATATCCCTAAGTTTCCAGTTTTTAAAAATGTACTGGTTGGCTAGGTTTCCCTAGGTGCTGGCTGAGCTATGGTCCAAAATCTAGAGCTACTCACACTGGGAAAAGAGGGTCAGTTTTCAGTGGAAAAATGCAATGCGTCAATGTTGCATTTTGTGCCATTTCTTGTCACGGGTACTAGGCCTACCCACACAAGTGAGGTACCATTTTTATTGGTAGACTTGTAAGAGCATAGAGTGGTAGAACATTTGTTATTGCCAACTGGATTTAGCTGCATTTGTGCCGTTCAAATGTCAGCCAGTGTATAGTAAAGCTGACATTTTGAAAAATACCCTCTAAATCATACACTAGAATAGATACCCACAAATTCAGAGATGTAGAAATAGCCATTGCTCCTACACTCTATATCTTGTGCCCATTTCATAAGTTTCCTTTATACCTATTTTTCACTCTGCCTATTTCGCTGTAAAAATTGGGCTTACTTGGTACTCAATGAAAACCGGGTGCAACTCAGTTGTTTGCTCTGGGTATTTTGGGTTCTTGGAGAACCGACAAACCCTTGCTGAGTTCAGAATTTTGTATACTTTTCAGAATTCTATAGCTTCCTGGCTCACCGCTGGGTTTCACACTGGTTTCCACCACAAACTGGAAGCAGGTTGAGAGCAAAAAAGAATAGGGAAAATAGGCTTCCTCTTATAAAACTGTGGTACAAAAATAGGGTTTTTGATTCAGGTCTGCATGTTCCTGAAAGCTGGAAAGACGGTGTTAGCACAGCAAACCATCTGTGGGTGCCATTTTTTAGGGAAAAAAAGGACTTCTATCTGGATCACGTTTTCCCTATTTTTCTAAAAAAAAACTCAAAATGTTGATATATTTTGCCTATTTTCTCAACCCCCTCCAGGGGAATCTACAAACCATGGGCACCTTTAGAATCCCAAAGTTGTTTGAAAAAAGGACACAAATTTGGCATGGATAGCTTATGTGCACAAAACATTATGGAGGCCTAAGCACAAACTACCCCCAAATAGCCAAAGAAGGGCTCAGCACCATGGTCGTCATTTAGGGGTCATCAGAGGTTGCAGGTGTGACCCCGGGCTTGCCTTTTGCGATGCCTGGCACTGCTTTGCGATCTCTGGCTTCAGAGGTGGCAAACTCAGTGCCAGAAACACTGTGGCAGCTTGTCTTTATGGACGTCAGTTGGGACTCCACTCTCTTTGTTTTCTGTCCATTTTTTATAACACTAATAGTGAATAATAACATATTATTCACTATTAGTGTAATAAAAAATGTGGTACAATTAACTTGAATATGCCCTTTCATGGCAGCTGAGGAATGTAAAATGCTTGTAAATCAATGTTGTGTGGTGCCTGAAGCTCAGAGTGTGTTCATGTGAGTGTGTGTGTGTGTGTGTGTGTGTGTGTGTGTGTGTTTGTGTGTGTGTATGTGTGTCTGTGTGTGTAAGTGTGAATTTGTTTGTATGTGTGTCTGTAAGTGAAAGTTGAGGTAAAAGGACCCATGATGTCACTTCTGATACTCCTAGCATTTTGGTAAACTGCCATGCTCTGCACTGGTGGGGGGAAGGCCTAGCAGAGAAAGGGCTAAAAGAGTAGAGCACTGGGCTTATGAGCAAAGAAGGAGTCCCTTGTTAGGGTTAGCAAATGCAGCAGTTGTCATTAAGGAACTTGAACTTAAAACTCGCCCCAGCAGCACCTTCCTGTTACTCTAGTTGGTATTTGCATTCTGCTTTATGTTTTGTTATTTGTAGAGTACTAGTTCACTGAAGGTTCTTGCTACTAATAGGAACGTTATTGCTGAGAACAACGGATAAGCAAAAGATAAAAGTGAGCCATTAGCAATTCAGATTAAAAGAGTAAGCTTTGAGTGTCTTCCTGAATTGCAGCAGGCAAGACAGGGTGCACAGGGTGATTGACAGAGAGTTCCAGAGGGGGTGGTCCTACAAAACAGGGCATTTGACAACCATTCAGAGTACGTGCACACGACAAATGTGACTACAAAGAGAATTTTAAATCATTGCTACCCATATAATAACTTTGAAAGGTTTACTTAAATGTACTAACAAGAATCAAAGCAAGACAGTTTTTAAAAATGGGGAAAATGGGCGAGGAAGGAACAGAAAACCAATGATTAAAGAAAAGAGAAGAGGAAAAGGAGGGAAAAGATCATAGGCAAAGCCAATAGGTCTGGCATTGGCAGGCTGGTGCAATGGTTGTTTTTATTTTTTTATATTGCAAGTGCATGGGGGAAAAACGATAAAAACATGCAGTCAACTAAACGTTTCCGCAATTGAAGGATTTAATTGAAATATTCACTAATGTGACAATATTACTAGAGATGTTTTAAATAACAATCCTTTTACTTGTACCAAGCATTTTCTCATCATTATTGTGAAGGATAAAAATGTACCACCATCTAAAACTCAAATCGCACACAGCTACCATTGCACTAAAATAATTTATAGCAGCAACTTTAAAAAGATAACAGTAAATAAATGACCCTCTACCTAAAAGTCAAAAGTGTAGGGAAAATAAATAGCTGGTAGTCATATTTAATACAAAAAAAAATGAATAAATAAATCAGAACACAACCTCAACAACGTTTTTCACTGCAGAGAAAGGAACTACTTCTTAGATTAATGTTAACAATGTTCAAAGGCTTTGTGCAATTACTCAAAGTGAAGCGAGACAATGTATAAAGTGAACTGACCTACTGCCCCATGCTATATGCTGTGGTGAGCAGAAACAACATTTGAATGACATTTTGACTGACCAGTGGGGGAAAACTGTTGACCAAAAGACTCTCTATGTGTGTCTACTGCATATTCTTTCAATAGTCTGGTGTGACAGCTAAGCGATGTCAAAGGCCACACCTAAAACATTTAGAGAAGCACAGGCTGAACAAAAAAACAAACGGAGACAGGGTGAGAAAATCTTAAAAAGAAGAGAATGCAAAAGGTAACAAAAGGAGGAATGCATGGGTAGGACACCAAAATAGATCTAAGGGAAAGTTAAGAAAAATAAAACAAAAGAAAGAGGACAGGAGGCCATGTCGTATAAGAAAGATGAAATTAATATTTGTCAAATAAAGTAAGAATAGATAAGCACAATTTACCAACCACAGGAATTGAGATGCAGTGGTGGCGATGCTAGAATGGAACTCCCACTTTCCCTTTCCCACCCCCCATTCTTCAGGTCATCTTTGGTTGCCCTGAAGGAGAAAAGAAAAGGAAGCCACTGATTAGTACTACTTTTGACTATAGTAATGATAGGTAAAATTAAACATTCAATTCTCCCGCTTCAATATTAAATTACCCCCATTCAATTGGAAGAATTAATTGTCCTATAAATGCCTACAAATAATAGTCCTCCTTCCCCTACTTTCATACATTTTCACTATTGTCACACCAAAGTCGAAAAACTTCCATCCAACAAATATGGAGACTGAGCAGCAACAGAAGACCCACCACCCTTGGGATCTTTTCTCTGTAGTTCTAACTTCCAGCCCATCAACCTAAGTGTTGGAAATGGTCGTATGTGCAGGGTTATCCCCAAACATTTTGCCTTCAACCTGTTGTTGACTGCGTGCTGCATTTTGTTTTTGCTGGCTTTAGGAATCTGGGCACTTTAGCTGGTGACCATTGCTAAAGTGCAAGTGCTCCCTGTCTACATTGTATGGGTGATTGGTCTATCCAGTATTGGCATATTTGATTTACTAGTAACTCCCTAGTACAGTGCACAAGGTGTGCCCAGGGCCTGTAAACCAAATGCTACTAATGGGTCTGCACCACTGATTGTGCCACCCACATGAATAGCCCTGCAAACATGTCTCAGGTCTGTCATTGCATTGTCTGTGTGTGCAGTTTTAAACTGCCATTTTAACCTGACAAGTGCACCCTCTTGCCAGGCCTAAACCTTACTTTTACTACATGTAAATCCCCCATAAAGTAAGTCCAAGGCAGCCTTTATGGGCTGGGTAAAGTGTATTTAAAAAGTAGGGCATGTACTGGTATGCTTTACATGTCCTGATAGTGAAATACTGCTAAATACGGTCTTCACTATTGCAAGGCCCATCTCTCCCATAGGGCAGTTGGGGATTGCCTTGAAATATCTTTCCCATTGGAAGCAAATAGAGATGTGGAGCTTGGGGTCTCTGAACTCACAATTTAAAAATACATCTTTTAGTGAAGTTAGTTTTCGAATTGCGAGTTGGAAATTCCACTTTTAGAAGGTGTCTCACTTAAAAATGCTCCTAGAGGAATTGTTTAGATATAATTTGTGTACATAAGATCCAGTCTTCAATTAATGAATAAGGCAATTCCGTAATGTTCAAATCCAATATATTAATCAATAGGATTCAGGAAGTTAAAAAAATGTACAAACAAATACAATGAATGTCCATCCCATAGATAACAACACTGTAAATAACCCCCCTAGATCACACAATTGTATCCCAACAGAAGATCCAGGACTGGGTTATAACCCTCATCTTGACACAGTCCTTCACAATAATTGCCTAGTTTTCCGTACCAGTTCAAGCAATATCATGGTCTTTCAATTCAGCTTGTCAAATGAGAAGGTAATGTTGATGTTCCGGTCTGTGGTGGCAGTCAGAGGTCCGTCAGTCCATCATCAGGACTCAGGGTGTCATTACTAGTTTGCTGGTCTTATGACCGCCATGTTGGCGGTGGCGGTCGTACCGCAAACAGGTTGGAGGAGAAGACCACCAAATAATTACCATGGACGTATTCGCAACAGAACACAGCCGAATCACCGCCGACACCAAGGTGTCCCAGGTGCAGTGGTGTCAGGCTGCCACAGACAGCAGTAGCCACCTTCAGGCTGGCAAAGACCATGTTACCGCCAGACAAATTACGAGGCTGCACACCGCCAAGGTTTCCTTTGCGGTCGCACCACCATGGAAACCCTGGCGGAAAACCAACTCTATAAAAGGACACTTTTATAGACAACCAACTTCAGGAACAAATATCCATCTGGAGCCACCATGGAACCTGAACTACATGTCTTCCCACTGCTCCTGCTCGTACAACGACTCCAGAACCAGAAAGGACGATGACGACAGCAACCGTGAGTACACACACTTAGCTGTCACTGCTGCACAATGCCAAAGTATCAATGCACACACAACATACACATCCAGAAAAGGTGCCAATGGTGACACACACATGTACGCCCACACTGACAGGCACATTCACACACAGCCACATACACACAAACATAGTACACACACCACGGCCAACAAACACCAACCTGCAGACACACGGCACCAGCACAGTCAAAAACAACAACAACACAATACCACCAAATCACATAACTACACCACAACCGCAACACCTCAAACGCACCATCAAGCAACCACAATACACACCTCCATGTGACAAAACATACATACAACACTACATAACAACAACAGAGAACCAATACACACAATCACACAGACATACAACGAGGCATACATCATACCAAGCAAAGACACTACACAATGGTCCTGACGTACCAATCACCACACACATGCACTCACTCAGTACAACCATAAAGGGCAAACAACACTCCAAAAGACAAATGTCAACACAATCAATACACACAATATCAACATAAATGTCCCAAACACTTACATGTCCAACACACCATACACAGCCATCACTGTGGGACAAATGCAAAGCACACACCTACACATGCTGCCAAGACACAACTGGTAGCACAACCATCATACATACAAAACTCACTCACACACAATCTAAAGCAGGCAAAACCATAACAGCGATGAGGAAAGAAAGGCAGGACAAAAATGTAACCTTGGAACCAACAACTGGTTGGCCCAGATGTATAGTAATCCATAAACAAATATATAAATACAGAGCTATGTACAATATGAAAAACCCATAGGCAGGTCCAAACAACAATGTGCACAATGCACAAATGGCACATCTGAGTGCCCCTACATGACTCCTAACTGCTATATAACCTCTACAGGTAGGGGCATCAAGGGGGCAGGCAGGCACCTCAGGGATTGGGGGGGCAGGAGGGTCAGGAGGTTTGGGATTCGGTTTGGGAGGGGGTTCTAAGGGTTTGGGCTTTGGAGGAGGGCTTAGGGCGAGGCTTAGGGGAGGGCTGGGAACACTTGGGAGGGGCTGACTTCTTGGTGGGGGAGGGACATGGGTACTAGCAGGGCAGCAGTGGAGGACTTGGAGGTGGTAGGGATGGACTTGAGGAGGGATACAGACCTTTTGGGGTTACACAGGGGGAGAGGAGTAGGGAAAAGGGTCAACTCCGAGAGGAAAAACTTCTTCGACACACGGGGCGGTCATGGCAAAAGTGTTTTGGAGTGGAGGGAGAGGGAGTGGTTGTAGGTGTTGTCTTGATGGATGTTTTCGGTGCATGCAAGGAATGCTTGTGTGCACTGTGTGTCTGTTGGGTTGGTGAGTGCAGGCGTTTATGTGTCTTGGGAGGAGATGCTGGGAGATGCCGTGGTGGATGAGTGACTGTCTGTTGGGGTGGTGACTGCAGGTATGGTGGATGTGCTGCATGTGTGTGTGTCTGTGGTTGTGGTGTCTGTATACATGGTGACTGGGGTGGATGTCTGCTGGTCAGCTATTGTGCTGACTGTGTAGGATTAGAGTTGTGGCTATATTGGTGAATGTGGGTGTGATGTCTGCAGGTGTGGACGATGAAGGTGGGGGTGATGGGGAAGTCTGTGCAGGTAGTGGGTGTTGGTGTGTCTGCAGGTGGGTGTTGTTTGTGTGCATGCCAGTGGTGGGTCTTGTGGTGCTTGTGTTTGTCAGCAGTACCCTTGGATGCAGAGGTGGGTGCATGCTTGCCTGTGCTTTGACTGGGCCGGGGAAGAGGGGTGTGAGATTTGGAAGAGGAATGTGGAGGTGGGACGGAAGACAAAGGGTGACTGGCTGCCATCAGTGTGGAGGCCAGAGCCTGAAAGGATCTCTGTAGGCCAGCCAGTGCACCGTCAAGGCCCTCCAGGTACGCATTGCTCTGTCGGACTTGAGTTACTAAACCCTAGATGGCATTCACGATGGTCGACTGACCCACAGAGGTTGCCCTCAGGAGGTCAATAGCTTCCTCACTGAGGGCAGCAGGGCTGAGAAGGGCAGGGGCAGAGGTGTCTGCGAAGAATGAGGCGCCCACCCTCCAGGGTGAGTGGGCACGGACAACTGGGTGGGAAGCTTCAGGGAGGGCGGTGGTGGTAACAGGGATGGCAGACAAAGATGGTGCTGGGGTGATCCCAGAAGGGCCTGCCACTGCCAGGGAGTGTCCATTTGAGGAGGATTCCGAAGATGATGAGGCGGAAGATCCGGTCTGCCCCATGGCATACCCCGCACTCCGGGGCCACTGGATCCCTCACTGTTGCAGCATTCCGGGTCCCATGGTTAGTAGCATCCCCATTCACCTGTGCCCTGTCTCCTTTGACTGCCAATGCTGATGCATACAAATAGAAAGCGTGGGAGAGGCAGAGAGGGACAGAAAGGGCTATCATATTCCACACATACACACATGAAACATTGTTTGAAAAGGGGTCTCTAGTTGGCAGTCGGTTTGCACGATGTCCAAGTAGGGACCCTCACTCTAGTCAGGATAAGGGAGAAACCCTCTCAGATAACCCCTGCTCACCCCCTTGGTAACATGGCACAAGCAGTCAGGCTTATCTCAGAAGCAATGTGTAAAGCATTTGCATGTAACACACAGCAACAAGTGAAAACACTACAAAAGGAGACCACACCAGTTTTAGAAAAATAGCCAATATTTATCGGTGTAAAACAAGGCCAAAACAATAAAAATCCTGCATACAGTCCTAAAGATATGAATTTTGTAAGATTTATCTTACTTACAAATACAGTTCTTTGAAGTTGATAGCTCCACCTGGGGCTATCACGCCGTTGTGAACAACAAAACCAACAGTTAAGGCCGGCCGCTGTGTCACGGGCCAGCTACGGTGTTGGGAAGACCCACAAATAGTACCTTGGATTTGTGGGGCGTTGTGATCCTCGTGGTGAGCTCCGGAGAGCGGCGTCACTGTGTTGGTTCCTGAGTCGTCGGGCCCTTGAAGTCACGCAACTCGGGGATCGAACTCCGGGCTGATGGAATCATGTGCGCTGGATGACGTCGGGGCTGCGGTGTAAAGCAGGACGATGTGATGTGCGGTGCCCACAGGTCGCATGCAGGCAGCGGCTCGGTGACGGCATCCAGTGACATTGGTGCGACCAGGGCTGTGGTGTGAAGCAGGGCGGTGCGACGTGCAGGTCACGTTGCAGGCAGCGGCAGCATCGTTGCTGAAGCGCTGTCGTCGGTAGGCCCAAGCCAGCGGTGCGGTATGGGACAGCGCTTCGTGACCCTGACGAGCAATGTCCACAGGCCACGGTGCAGGCAGGATGCCTGGTGACGACACTGTAGTCGGTGATACTGGCATCAGTGGACCGGGGCTGCAGTACGGGACTGGATGGTGCTTCGTGTACCTCACGAGCGGTGTCCACAGGCCACGGTGCAGGCAGCGGTACCGATATCAGCAGGAGTGGCGTCGTCAGGGATGCCCAGGCTGCGGTGTGAGCAGGCAATGCCGGAGTGCGGGGCCCACAGGTCGCGGTGCAAACAGCAGCTCGATGAAGTCGTCCGATGATGGCGTCAGTGGGACCAGGGTTGCGGTGCGAAGCGGGGCAATGCGACTCAGTGCAGCATTGGCAGGTGATGGTGCAGGCCCGTGACGTCGTTGGCAGCGTCACAGTGGCTTCTCCTCTTGAACAGCACAAAAAACACAGTTCCCAGTGATGCAGGTCAAGGAAAGTGAAGTCTTTGGTGTCCCTGAGACTTCCAACAGGAGGCAAGCTCTACTCCAAACCCTTGGTGAACTTTCTTAAGCAGGATACACAGCAACGTTCACCCTTTGCACTCTTTTCAACCAGAAACAGCAACGGCAGGCCAGTCCAGCAAAGCAACACAGCAAAGGGACAGTCCTCCTCCTCCAGCTCTTCAGCTCTTCTCCTTGGAAGATGTTCCTCTTGATTCCAGAAAGATTCTAAAAGTCTGGGGTTTTGTATCTTCTTCTTATACCCCTTTACTGCCTTTGAAGTTGGCAAACTTCAAAGCAAAGTCTCAAGTGGTTGCAATATCCTTCCTTGTCCAGCCCAGGCCCCAGACACACACCAGGGGGTTGGAGACTGCATTGTGTGAGGGCAGGCACAGTCCTTTCAAGTGTGAGTGACCACTCCTCCCCTCCCTTCTAGCACAGATGGCTCATCAGGATATGCAGGCTACACCCCGCCCCCTTTGTGTCACTGCCTAGGGTAGAGGGGTGAACAGCCCAACTGTCAAACTGATCAGATGGGGAATCCACAAACGTGCAGAGTCACAGAATGGATTAAGCAAGAAAATGCCTACTTTCTAAAAGTGTTATTTTCAAACTAACAATCTAAAAACCAACTTCACTAAAATATGTATTTTTAAATTGTGAGTTCAGAGACCCTAAACTCCATATTTCTATCTGCTCCCAAAGGGAATCTGAGCTTTAAAGGTATTTAAAGGCAGCCCCCATGTTAACCTATGCGAGAGATAGTCAATGGAGCAGTGAAAACCAAATGTGACAATATTTCACTGTTAGGACATGTAAAACACACCAGTACATGTCCTACCTTAAACATACACTGCACCCTGTCCATGGGGCTACCTTTGGCCTACCTTAGGGGTACCTTACATGTAAAAAGAGGGAAGGTTTAGGCCTGGCAAGTGGGTACACTGGCCAAGTCAAATTTGCAGTTTAAAACTGCACACACAGACACTGCAGTGGAAGGTCTGAGCCATGGTTAGGGGGCTACTAATGTTGGTTGCACAACCAGTGATGCACGCCCACTAGTAGCATTTGATTTACAGGCCCTGGGTACCTCTAGTGCAGTTTACTAGGGACTTATCAGTAAATCAAATATGCCAATTGTAGATAAACCAATCAACAGTACAATTTCTATTTGGAGCACTTGCACTTTAGCACTGATTAGCAGTGGGAAAGTGCACAGAGACAATAAACCAGCAAAACAGACCTGAATAAATAGGAAGAAGACGGCAAAAAGTTTGGAGATAACCCTGCAAAATAGGCCATTTCCTATAAACATGCACAACTGTATGTATACATCTCCTGGCTAGGCTATCTCTGTTGGCAATAAACATATCCTACATCATGTCACAACATGTCACTACTATCTACCCCTTTATGTCATCTCTCACACCCACATCACCAGTAAAGCCATTTCAGCATTCTCATCATGCCCTGGCTGAAGTAGAAATATCTACAATAATCCTGATCATACCTGTCCTTACTCCTATCATCTATAGGAAGAGCGGGTAACTGATCACAACACATCAAGCATGTTCTGAAACTACACCTGACCAGTCCATGTCCATTAGTAATGTCCCTTGATAGTGAAAACTACTCTATTCACAGACCACACAGCACCTGCCAGTCATATCACATGGCTAGGCGAACTCTCTGTACATATATGCCAATATGGATATATTAACTGATGTAGCCACAACAAGTGGGACTCCCATTCAGGTGACATCTGATGTGTAGAATACACGTCGGGAGAACAGGTATGTCATTATTTTTACACAATCACAGAGGAATATCTGCAGACACTAAACACAGAAACACCACATCACTTCATACATGCATGTGCAGCTACAATGGCCTACATGGCACACATGATATATCCATAGTCAATCACTGAGTGCAGTGTCACAAGAAATAAACTTCGTACATCATATGGCACCTATCATTCCACCTGACATGCAGTTACAGTTGCACGACTTGACAACATGAGTAAACCAACATCACTCACACCATTCCTGATGTGATTACCTGAACCTAAGTCCAGACAACACATGTGTCACACGGAAACGACATGTACACATGATGCACACATGGACCTACACAACTGTCATTGCACTGACAACATATCCCATTGCAACAAAAGACTGCTTTAGAAATAGTGGTACAACAAAACCATTTCATATCGATCTCATAAGTCATTCAAAACCTAATCCTGTCCGAAGTGCCCACATTAGCTAGGCTAAGGGTGGCAATGATTGTCCCACTTCATAAAATGTGCCCCCAAGTAACGGTTGAGACCTGATGTAGGCAGAAACTAACTAATGTTGCACTGTAATTGGTAGGGCACTGGCACACATAGCATTGACATTGCATATTGTCAAAGGCTAGCTCTGCCTAGGACTTACCACCCCTAGAACAAAGCCATTGGGTTAAAGGTGAAATGACCACATGACAACCTCATGGAAATGCACGATGAGTCCAAAAATACCAAGTCATACACCCAAATTATAATGTCCTTCTGTTGCTATCTTCACATACCCCATAGAATGAAGATGAACGGATAATGGGGATACAGCTACAAACCCATATGTACTGTCCTATACAGGCCATATCTGTGGTGTGAATGAGATGGCTGCCTCACATGGAGTCTATACCTGTACCAGTACTAGATATTAATAGTCCCTGTACCAAAAAAGTGAGTCACCCAGTTGCAAATACAGGTGATCAACACAGATGGGAGTGGACAGACACCTTAGAGCCAATAGCACTCATATGCTGATGGATGGACCAGGTTATACTCAAAGGGTGATACACCAGCTCACATCCATAGAAATGGCAGGATGGAGTCACACATGTGTCATTGTAATTTAAGCATCTCCACATGCAGTCATAGAGCTGTCTTGATACAGGTGATCTAAACATACACATAGCAAACCAGTATGCCACATGTACATCTAATACTCAGGCAAGGTGGGAACTACTGATTTACATTATTCTACATACATGTAGCACCTACTACATTGCCACAGATGCTAACTTTAGACAGTAAACACTATACAACCAGAGCCAAGTACCAGGATACAGTCAGTACTTACCCCCCTGAGGCTGCTGTGCTGACCTTAAAAGTGCATCCATCGCAGGGTAGGCCACCACCAAAATGCAGGCCATTAGGGGGGTCAGGGTCCGGCGGGCACCCGTCCCTCGTTGGGAGCACATCCCTAGCTGGGCCTCCGTGGTCTTCTGGGCCCAGCATTTCAGGTCCTCCCACCGCTTACGACAATGGGTGCTCTGCCGGCTGTGGACCCCAGGGTCCACACTTGTTTGGTGATGGCACGCCAGATCCCCTTCTTCTGATGGGCATTCACCTGCATGACTGACACAGACAAAAGGAGAAAGTCATGTATGCATGCACCATACCAACAGGAGTGGTCACTACACATCTGTCACAGCAAGTGCACACACATACCCATCCTCTCTGCTCACACACCTTCACTATATGCCACCTGAATGTATCTACTCCCTAACCAGTACAATACCCAACTCAACGTCACATGCCACCCCTATCACACATGGCTGGGGCACTGGACTCACCTGCTACTTTGGTGCCCCATATAGCTGTTCATACAGGGGTAGGACCTCCTCCACCAGCCTCTCCAGCTCTTCCGGGTTGAAGGCAGGGGCACTATCACCTGCAGGACATGGCATGATGGCTCCCAGAGACAGTACACAGAAGCTCACGTCGTGGAGGTCTTGCTAGAAACAATGTCTGGGTTCAAGTGAGCAAGGCTGCAGAAAATGACGGTCATGGCTGCCATGTACAGGACTGTCACCGCCGGCGGTCATCACCATTGGCCTCAGTCCGCCAAAGGCAGCAAAGTTAACCAACGACAAGTTGCACGGCAGTTGCGACCACCTACCGCCATGACGACTTCTGCCTGCAGACTTAGGTCACTCGCAAATGTCCACTACAGTAGGTCAGACGTCTGCCATTTTGGGCACATGTAATCGATGGATGTGCTTAATTAAGTGCGCCCAAATTACTTGCCCAAATATCTTTGTAACCCTATGATGTGCCATCATGGTTGTGCTACATAATGTGACAATCTTGACACTATGACATGTTGAGGCTGTATATGTACTGATAGCTCTGCTAAGCTACTTGGAGGTACATAGGCAATGGCTAAATATAGGTAGATTTAAAATATACATGTGTGATCAGTGCAGGACTGCTCAGTCACCCACACATGTTCAATTACAATGTTACATATGTCCTATCCAACTTACATGTTAGCCAATGTGCAGCAATGAGGGTGTAACATTTGCATACCCGTGGTCTGTATTGTATATGTCAGCAGTGTTACTCATCCCCTACAGATGTTAGGTGTGAGCTAATATACGATGTGCTACAGACGTGACTCATTGTACATTCTCTCCTCTCAACATAGATATCCTGCCACAAGGAGAGTGAGGCAACCACCAGTGTACCATCCACTAGTAGACCTGGTAACCATGGAGGACAGGCATGTCATCCAGATATATCGTCTGAATCGTCACACCATAATGGATCTATGTAGACAGCTGGAGTCAGATTTGATGCCAGCCATTCGCAATCCCTATTGCACACCTCCCATAGTACAAGTATTTTCAGTGCTACACTACCTGCCCACAGGCTCATTTCAGAATACTGTCGCCTTAACAGCAGGGATGTCTCAGCCCATGTTCAGACTGGTGTTGAAGGATGTACTGTATGCTTTGTTGAACCACCTGGACAGCTACATCAGGTTCCACCAAAGAACAGATGTGAAATCAGACTTTTATGAGATGGGACACATTCCTCATGTGGTAGGGGCCATTGATGGCACACATGTAGCCCTGGTCCCTTCCAGTGCCAATAAACAGGAAGAACTACAACTCTATCAACGTGCAGGTGGTGTGTCTGGCAGACCAGTGCATCTCACAAGTGACAGGCAAGTTTCCTGGATCAGTGCATGACTCCTACATATTGTGGAACAGCAATGTCCCACATCTGATGGCACGACTACACACAGAGAGGGCCTGGCTGTTTGGTAAGTATGCATTGTTATGTGTTTCAATGTTATGTCACCTGTCATCACATTCTGTTCAGTCGCTTAACCTATTATTTCAATTGTCCTACCATTGTGTTCACAGGTGACCATAGCTATCCAATCCTTCATTGGCTGTTGACACCGGTGAGGTACCCAGTCACCCCATGGGAACTCTGTTTCAATGATGCCCACAAGAGGACAAGGCGTGTAATCGAGCGAACTTTCAGCCTCCTGAAGGCAATATTTAGGTGCCTGGACCTATCTGGAGGTGGCCTTCTCTACTCGCCCCACAAGGTTTGCCAAATCAGCATTGCCTCCTGCATGCTCCATACATGATTCCCTGCAATGGCAATGACAGATGCTGCATAGCATACCTTGTGGGACATACATGTGAGACATGAGTTCCATACTCCATGTTGGGTGCTGTTATTCAGGTTTGGTACATATAGCACTGCGAATGGGTTCTGGTTGTGACTGATGCTTCACATGACTGTTCAGCTCTGTTACCTAGTGAATACTGAGGCTTGCTAGATATCACACAATATGGCTGCACATTGTACCATGGTGTCCCATTGGGAACCCAGTATGTGAGTTTGCAAGGGCAATAGCCCTGTCTCTGGATGTTGTGCATGGAGTCTGCCATCTTACTTTCCAAACCATGGTCAGTTCATTTCAGGCTTGGGGATATTGATCATTGGCCATTTGGATTTGTCACTGAGCTGTAGCTGTGTTTAGTCTTGGTTGCCATTGTGGTGTGCCATTGCATTGCTGTCTTGCCATGTACTGGTCCTCAGTCGTACAGTCTAGTTGGTGTAGCTAGTACAATAGTCATACATGCATGAAATGTGATTTGATGTGCACATTCCAGGTTTTCACATTGATGGGTTAGTGCATTCTGGGAGTCATAGTGATAGGATTAGCCTATAGTATCCGTGTCTTTGCCAAGGGCTGTGTGGGCAGTTGGGCTGTTTGGGGTGGTGGCATGTAGGAGAGGGGCATTAAGTGACTGGCAGGTAGGTGTGGTGGGACATTCAGTTAATTAGGGAGTATTTGGTTGGGGAGGAAGCATGCAGGACACGACAATTGTGTGACATAGATGTTGTGGGTACTTACCAGACTCCAGTCCCCAGGTATTCCAGTCAGGCCCTCAGGATGCAGTATGTCCAAGATCTTCTCCTCCCATGATGTGAGCTGTTGGGGAGTAGGTCTTCTGCATGGCGATCTGGTGGTGTGATGCCATGGAACGCACCTTTTCCCATAGGTCTTTCCACTTTTTCCTGATGTCCTCCCTTGTGCGTGGATGGTTGCCTACCGAGTTGACAATGTTGACTATTCTTTGCCACAACTCCACTTTCCTGGCAATTGATGTTTGCTGGACCTGTGCTCCAATCAGTTGTGGCTGTACCCTGATAACTTCATCCACTATGACCCTCAACTAGTCGTCAGTGAAACACGGGTGCTTTTTTGGGGACATAGTAGTGGTTGTGTTGATGGTGTGGGGGTTGTTGTGTGTGTAAGGGTGCAGTGTTGGGTGAATGATGGGATGTGGGTGATGCGTTGTGTGGGATGGACACTTGTGAACTGTGTGTACTCGTTTGTGTGTTATGTGTTAGTTTTCCTGGTGTGTGGTGTGTGATGCGTGTGGTGTGTGTGCTGAAAGTGTAAGGGTGCTCTCTCTATGCAATTGCCTGCTCCCGGTGTCTCAGAATGGTGTTGTAGTAGTAAAGGACTGTGGGTTGTGTGGGAGGGTGTTATATAGTGCAGTGTGTAGGTGTGTGAGGATGTGTGGGGTAGTCAAACTATCAAATGTGGTGTTGTGTTCTGACAGTAGTGGGTTATAACCGCAGCAGCTCGCACGGCCAATGGTTATCCACCATGGAAGAACAGCTGTGGTGATTTGTGGCTCGTAATCTGGTGGGTGGATTTATGTCAGGCTTTTGCTGGTGGTGGAACTGCCTCTTTCCTGCCCTCCAGTGTCCTGGCGGCTTTGGAATTTTGGCGTTCTTTTGGCAGTTCTCACGGTGTGAGTCATTATACAGCGGGCGCATGACCGCCTACATGGCGATCTTTTGGCGGCCGCTACAGAGATGGTCTTTCCAATAGACCGCCAAAGTTGTAATGAGGCCATCAGTGTTATAAAATAATACAATAGGTTACAAAAATAGACTCCATAGCAACACACAAGGGGACTTCAACCTTCTAAATATGGGACCGCTAGCATCTGTCTCCATCCGCATCCACTCAACCCATGCGAGTCGGAATCAGATAAATATTGGATATTTTTCTAAACTGGTGTGGCGTCTGTGGTGTTTTCACTGTGTTACTGTGTGTGTTTGTACAAATACTCTACACATTGCCTCTGAGATAAGCCTGACTGCTTGAGCCAAGATACCAAGGGGGGGAACAGGGGTTATCTTAGGTGTGTGACTCCCTTACCCTGACTAGAGTGAGGGTCCTTACTTGGAAAGGGTACAAACCCCGGCCAACTAGTGACCCCATTTCTAACATGAAGCCTAAGCATGCCTGATTTCCAGGCTGCCTGCTGCCACCCTCCCACTCATCATCCAGAATATTTGTAATGAACATCATATGTAGTATGGCATGAAGTCTCCTCCTGACACAATCCATGACATGACCCTCCCAAGTCTCCGGGCTAACCCTCCTAACTACACTGCCATACTCTCCACTTTAAATTAGAGAGCATAAGATAAGCATCTTGCCTACAAGGACTGACTTCTCCTGTCAACTAGGGTCTATGGCTACACAGGCCCATTTCTGACAATAGAAAGCCCTCTGGCTGCGCAAGACTGGACAGCACTCTCATTCCACCTCTCCCTTAGATTTATATGCATGTTGCCACCTTGTAGTTTGGTTCAAATCCACTTTACATAGGAAATACATTTTTGATTTGCCTATACCTTTTGACACAATGGACAGATATGAACTAATTTTGGCAATTGCTTGGCGTAATCAGCTAAGGTCTGGCATTCCAATGTATATGCAGTTCTGTGATTGCCTATAACTTTTGATCCCAAGAAAAAACCTGCAACAAATTTGGAAATCGCTTGGCATAGTCTGCTGTGGTCTGGCATGTCAACCTTCATGCAGATTCATATGTGGGGAAAAAAAGTAAAGGGGTGAAAAAAATGTTTTCCCATTTTTAGCTCCCATAGAACATTTTTCTTGCATCTGCAGTCAAGACAGCTGGGCAGATTTACACGAAACTTGGCATGAAATTAAAGCTTTCCTCACAAAGCATGCTTTCATTGGTTTAGTGTAAATCTGTTCCTTAGTATTTGACATCTAACCGCTGGGGCACCCAGAGGCATTGAATACTACCACACGAGGAACAAATGCAGAAGAGAGCACACGCTTCGCAAATCCAAACACAATTGCAAGAGTTACCATTTTAAGTAGCTCACTCGTCCACCATTATGTCAAATGTCCCAAATATGATTGTATTCACAACTTTCAAAAGGGTTAAAAAAAACAGAAAGGGTGTAAAGCAGACAGAGAGAAAAAAAGAAAGAAAAGAGAAGGGAGAGCCAAAAGTCATGTGCAGTGGATGTCTTAGCAGCGGGTGTAAGGCACATGTCACAGATAAGGCAGCTCCTAAGGTCCACACCATGCTGGAACAAAACATTTGCTAATGGCTTAGAAAAAGAAAAAAGCCAGCACATGAAGAATAAAACATGGCAGGCGACGTTTGTAGTTTTACACAGTTGAGACAACCATAACTCAGTTCATAATAATGTTTTCCAGTGAAAATATATACGTATATATATCATAAATTCTCTTGTCTCTATTGATCCATATGGTGTATGTACTACTTTACCTGTGCTGATTGTACCAGTGACCTCTCGGACTGTCAAGCTGTTTCACATAAAACTAATAAAAATGATTTATCAAAAAAAAATTCTCTTGTCTCTAGATGGAAAGAACTTCGCCATCTGACAAAGATCTGAGTTAGGAATGAAAAAATTAGTTATAAATCCACCATGGCGGGCCCTGGTTTCATTTTGAATTAATAAGCTCACTGATTATTAGAGTATCCTCGGTGCCAGCAAAGTTTCTGTCACCTGAAAAGGAGGATTTATATATGATGATAGAGACTTTGCCTGCATCTTACTGAGCACCAGCTCGTTTGGTTGCGTCTGATACAGGGTGAATTTTGGCAAGACGTTTGGCGAATTTGACTGGATGCAGTGCTTGAAATGGAAAAATTTAAGTGCAGGTACTCTGTGCCAGAGTACCTGCTTGTTCCTGATTAGTGCCGGTACTTTCCTATTAAAAGTATTACGTTTTTCTTGAAATGTGCCGGTACTCTCCCTCTCAAAATAGAAAAGTGCCGGTACTCAGTACCGGACAGTACCGGCCCATTTAAAGCACTGACTGGATGGAATACTGCACTGAGCCCGAGGTTCAAAGTTCAATGAGCCTTCTACACGTGGGCTAGATCTACCCTTGATGGTAGTAATGCCATCGCAACCCACCAAGGAATATTTGATTATCGATATGCTTTTCGGAAAGATCAAAACCAGATTATTCATGAAAAGAATCAAAGTATCAGAAGGTCATCAATTGCATTAAAACATCCAGATCAGTTTTCGAAACTGCTTAGTTCAATGCCATTTCAAACTAGTTGCGTTCAAAACTTATTATCTCATTGCTTCCCGGGGCCGTGAAAATGAGTTTCTAGATTTGAAACTGGTAGAGTTTGCACGATGGAGCATATATTTTCAGTAATGGCCAGCAGAGAGCCTTAACTTGCAGCTACTTCAGTCTGAGGTGAAGGACAATATTGAATGGAATATTTTGGTTTTTCTTTGGATAACTGTGAATATTGAGATGTTCTGTGTATGATTTGAGATATGGTCTGTTTACCACGGGCTGTGTTGTTTTCTGCTAGGTGTTTCATGCTAGCATTATGTCCGGGGTGTACAGTTTTCCTTTGCTATTCTTTTGAGAGTAGTTTTTAGTTGCACAAGAAGGACAGAGTCAGCCTCAAGAGAAGGCTGGCATAATTAACTGGGCATACCTAGATGAGTTGATTTCAGCTGTCATTTATACAGTCCAAAATGTGCTCATATTTACCCATATGTTTCAAGGGATTTACATATGACAGGCGTCTCCTCCTAGACCCTTAAAGTTAGTGCGTTGTTTCTCATTTCTTTGTGCACTTTCTTTCTTCTCTTGGTATTGCAATAATGTTATGTAGGATTTGCAACATGCAATAATAGCTTCAACATACCTTTTCCGTGCTTCATCAGCTCCACATCTCCACCTCCATTAGGTTATTGTCTCGATCCCCATTTTTCTCTAATCCCTACTTTATTCTACCACTTGCTCAGCTTCCCAACCTAACTAAGTATTGTTACAAAACCCGTCTTAGTATCTCTACAGTTTGAACTTTCCCTTTTTGTCGGTTTCCAGCTCTGAGGGGGTCAGGTCTGTTTTTTGACATTTCATTGCCACACTGCCCTTTAGGCCAATTTACAAAGATCGTGGGTTCTGTGTTGTATGACTTTTGACGCATAGGGAATGACTGGGCACAATTGAAAGGAACACATTTGTACCTAGCTCGTTATGTTCATAAGGGAGGAAGGGTTCATTGGTCCAAATCCCCATCACTTTGGCTATTCTCATGCACATGTTTATCTCCTGTGTTCTCTGTGATGCTCTCAGTCAACTACTAGTGCATGGTTCATGGGAAGCTCTTTCCTGCTTTCTACCCAGGCCTCCCATTCACTAGTCTTCTCGGTGGGACTATACACAGGGTGGAGCCAGAGGAAGGCCAACTCCTGCTGATTACATAGTAGGAGATGGAACAGACACTTGCAGCTTTGCCCGGCTGAAAGGAATGGGTGGCCGGGGCTGCAATGGTTGATGTCGTATTTCCTGTTTCTATTCTTCCCCTAGTCCAACCAGTGCACGGTGGCTGGGGGAGTGCAACACATTGTGGGTTGTGCCCCCCAAAACGTGCTCAATGGGCAGGGACCTCAGCTGCCCATGAACGCCCTGTGACAAGTCCAGTACCAGGCCCATAACCCTCCTTCCCAGCTGTACACTATAGAGGGGGAGCTCTTATTTCTAAAATAGACAGACCACTGATGTGTCACAAAGCCTCCTCGACGCTGAGATTGTGTCCCTGGTGTATCTCCCAGAAATGCCTGGTGGCCCAGGAGTACATTGCATTTGTGGGCATGTCCACCTTTACGCAACTGCCAAGCATGCCCTGTAGCCAAAGGGTATGCTGCTGCCTGGCATGCTTGTATGCTGCTGCCTGGCATTCTTGTGCTGAACTGTGGTCATGAAACAAAGAAGACAATGGTCACCTCAGAGGAAAAACAAGCCTATACATCCATGACAAGTTGTATACAAAAAGCAAAATCTCATTGAAAAATGCAAACGTAATTATTCACTGTTGACTTTTAAGACGTTGGAGGGCACCTTCTCCCTGGGTAAACACACCCTCCACAAAACTGTTTTCATTTTTCATGTCATCATCAATATCGCCATGCATCAACGCAGAGTTATGATTAGGCTGGATGGTAAATTTGGGTTAGGGATGAAAGGCAGTGTCACGTTCATGTCGTTGCACTCTAATTTTGATCTGAAAATAACTGCATATATTTTACGAAGATAGATGGCTCATACTGTATGCTACACAAAACCCTTTTCTGGGTGAACCGGGTATTTGTCACCCCTCCATGTAGCTCTCTCTGCTCCTTCATTGCCTCCATTTACCGAGAGATGAAAATGTTCAACTCAGAACAGCCAATCAGATTCCACACTGTTCACAAAATTGTGAAGTGAGCGGACTCTGGGTGCTTTATCAATGTTCCATTTGGAATTATAGAAATACCTTCAATACCAATTCAAACCAAGTTTCTAAAAGCACAGTAAAAAATAAATGAAGAGCTCCGGACGTATGCCACACTGGCCTGTGAACACTCATACCATCCATCCAAAGTATTTTTCAGTATCCCATGTCACACCTCGATAAGCGAGTTAAAATATCCAAAAACATGTTTTGAGGCCACACCAATGTATACACGAAACTTGCATCAAAAATAAAAACATGAATTCTCACAGTTTTTATTTACTGTAGAGGAAAATAGATATTCCATGTTACAATCAGAGCTCAACTTAGCCAACTTAAATCATTAGTTACTGCCTCATAGACCACTTTATTCGGAGTAACGATAAAGCTCATACCGATAAAGATGATGAACGCTCTTGGTGTGGTAAAGTACCTTTGCATATAAATTGTACACATAAAAAATACACAGCCCTGTCTGAGCCATATTTGCTTAATTTTGTAGGTTTAAAATGTGAGCCTAACTATAACGCCCCTGTAAACCTTTGTTTTTTTAAGTTAATTTCTAAGGTTTTTTAAAAATTCTATTTCCTAACTATACTGTGCTTGTAACTTTTGTGTTTTTCAGTGAATTTCTATGGCTTTTTTAACGTAAAGTAATTTTCATTACTATACATTAATCCAACCACTGCTGCGCATGGCCTTTTGTCTTGCACGTCAGCAGTTGGCCGCAGCCAGGCCCTGCGGCCAACCCTTACAACCACTTAAACCAGTGCTGCACATGGCCTTTGGCCGCACATAGTGTAGATTGGTCACAAGGCTTGGCCTGCAGCTAGAAGCTGCGTCCAACCCCCTCGAACGACCCTCAGGCTCACACCAAGCAAAAGCAAATAGCTATGTCCCGGTGGTGGGCACCCCAGGACATAGCAGGAGCCAGCCTTGGGTGGTGGCGGTCGCAAGGGCCATTACTGGCTCCGTGCGACTCACCTCCAACAAGCACCACCCTAGGGAGGTGGTGGTCCCCGGAGCTCCACAACAGACCCCCTTCACTCTTTTATTGTAGCTCCGATGAGGTGGCGGTGCCCAGGGAGGATGGGGTGGGGAGGTTTGAACCCCCACACTGTATTCATTGAAAGCCCCAAGGAGATGGTAGTCCCCCGGGCTGCGGCAGGGCAATGTGGACTGCCCTGTATCATATTTGTCTAAAGCTCCAGGGAGGTGGCAGTCCCTGGGGCTGTGGGGGGCCAGTGGCCCCCCCACATTAAAAATGTCAATGGGCACGGGACTAAGCTCACTCGGGGGCTTCATAAAAATAAGTGCAGCAGCCTGTGTTTCTTTTTTTTTTTTATATTTTCCCACAAATTAGTGACGTTGTCACACAATCGCTGCAACATTTTGTTTTTCTAAAAAAGTGGGTTTTTTTGTCCTGGGGAGCTCTCTCTAGGACCCCAGCACCAGAGCTAAGGGGTCAATGTGATTCTGCCCTAGCCCCTTGAAGCCGAGTTTCAAGATAGCGGCCAACACTTCATGGTTGAAGTGTTGGCAACCAATCTAAGCTCTGCGTTTCCCTGCATGAGATTTTAGTCATTATTCGCTAAGTCATTGCGTCCAGAGATATATAAATTTGTATTTACTTTAATATCTAAAAAACTACTAAACATATTTACACCAAATAACTGAAAGCACAATCTGAGAACCAACAGCTACTTTTTGCCAAATTTGGTGTAATTTCATCCAGTAGTTCGGGCTGTAATCGTGTTCAAAACTCCTATGGGAATTAACATGAAAAGCACATGTTTTTTGCCCCCCTCTTTTTCTCGGCCCCCGCTTGATGGATCACCCCAAAATGTCACATGTGCAACAAGAATCACCGGCACACATTTTTGGGAAAAATTCATGAAGATTTGTCAAACGGTGCCAAAGATAGGCAAGTCAAAATATGCTTTTCCTATAGAAACATGGTCCTAACTATAACTACCTAGTGGCAACTATCAATAGGTTTTTCATATATATATATATATATATATATATATATATATATATACACACACTCTTCTTAATGACTGCGTTGCCGGCCCACTTTCTAAGTGCCGGTGGTGCAAGTACAACGCCATGCCACAACGTCAAACAATACAGGAAACCTCACCCAGCCCAGACACGGAAAGGATTGACAGGTTGATAGCTCTTTCTTGATTCTGTGAGTGGTGGTGCATGGCCATTCTTAATTGGTGGAACAATTTGTCTGGTTAATTCCGATAACGAGCGAGACTCCTCCATGTTAACTAGTTATGTGACCCCCCCCCAGCAAGCATGTTGACAAAGGCACTTCGTACTGAAATGCATCCTGTGCTGTTAAGGTTTTAATACATTTAGCATTGATGCCCCCACTTAGGGGCATATTTATACTCCGTTTGCGCCGGAATTGTGTCATTTTTTTTGACGCAATTTCGACGCAAAACTAACTCCATATTTATACTTTGGCGTTAGACGCGTCTAGCGCCAAAGTCCATGGAGTTAGCGTCATTTTTTAGCGTGGACACCTACTTTACGTTAATTATATGCAAGGTAGGCGTTCCCGTCTAAAAAATCGACTCCGAGGCATGTGTGTCGGATTTATACTCCTGGGCAAAAATCACGCCCGGGAGTGGGCGGGTCAAAAAAAATGACGTACGCCCGCTTTTGCGCCGTTTTTTAGAGCCTGCAAAAGGCAGGCGTTAAGGGTCCTGTGGGCTCTGAAGGAGCCCAGAGGTGCGCTCCCATGCCCCCAGGGACACCCCCTGTCACCCTTGCCCACCCCAGGAGGACACCCAAGGCTGGAGGGACCCATCCCAGGGACATTAAGGTAAGTTCAGGTAAGTGTTTTTTTTTTTTTTTTGTGGCATAGGGGGGCCTGATTTGTGCCCCCCTACATGCCACTATGCCCAATGACCATGCCCAGGGGACAGAAGTCCCCTGGGCATGGCCATTGGGCAAGGGGGCATGACTCCTGTCTTTGCTAAGACAGGAGTCATTTCTATGGGGGTTGGGAGTCGTAAAAAATGGCGCAAATCGGGTTGAGGCGAAAAAATTGCCTCAACCTGACTTGCCCCATTTCTTGACGCCCAAGCCCCATATCCCCCTACGCCGACGCTGCCTGGTGTACGTCGTTTTTTTTAACACACACCAGACGGCGCCAGCGGCTAACGCCGGCTAACGTCATTCAATAAATACGGCGCCCGCATGGCGCTTCAGAATGGCGTTAGCCGGCGCTAATTTTTTTGACGCAAAACTGCGTTGGCGCAGTTTTGCGTCAAAAAGTATAAATATGGGCCTTAGTGTGCCTGTCTTCTCTAAATAAGAGGGAAGAATGTGAGGAGATACGTATATGTGCATATATATATATAGTTTTGATCCATAAGCATATTGTACTCTAAAAGAGAGTTACATATGCATAATGCTCTTAGATAGAAAGAAACTATGAAGGGTTAGGGACCTCGTGAAATTTTATTTGGACAGAATTATAAACTTTAGAAAAACGTTTCGAAAAATTATCAATGAAAACAATTAAAGGCAGACACATTAAGGGCCTCATTATGAGTTTGCCAGTCCCACCGCAGGACCGCCAAACTCACGGGGAGCCATCATGGTGGTGCCGTCCCTCCCCCCCAAGCATATTACAATGTTCCCACCGGAATGACCAGCGGGAACATTGTAATACGTGTTCCTGATGGACAGTCCGGCAGGAATAGTGCTACAATAGACGACTCAGCTCCCTTAAAGGAGCCGAGTCCTATACCGTAGCACAGAGGGGGCCGACCAGCACCCTAAGAATGCGTACTGTCTGCACTGTTTGTAATACGTGTTTCTGATGGTGAATCCGGCGGGAGCAATGCTACAATAAAGGACTCGGCTTCCCTAGAGGAGCCGAGTCCTATATCGTAGCACAGAGGGGGCCGACCAGCACTGTCAGAATGCGAACTGCCTGCAAAGAAGACAGTGCTCATTCTGACGGTGCTGGGCAGATGGGCCCCTGCACTGTCCATGCCATGGCCATTACAGGGGCCCCTTGTGGCTCCCAGCACTGCCTTTCCACCAGCCTTTTCATGGCCGGGTCCCCACCGTGAAAAGGCTGGCAGAAAGTGTTGTTGTGATTAGCCAGGCAGTGCTGAGTTCCGTGCTGCCCTGGCTGAGTACATCCCCGACAGACTTCACCACATCAGGAATGATGTTCCTGGTGGGTTTGGTGGTCTTTAGGCGGGGCCCCCCCACCGAGATCATAATTTGGCAGTCTGACCGTTTGGAGTGTGGTGGTCCGACCACCACCGTGAGGCAGGCGTTCCTTGGACTGCCAGCCTCATAATGAGGCATCAGACTATTTTTAATAACTGTATTAACAGCAGGAATAGACTATCTATTAATCCTATGATTGTGGCATTTTTCATTCCAACATGCTTTAGTTGAAATTTTGGATGTAGTTTTCCAATTAATAGTAAAAAAAAAAAAAACATTATCACCATCCACAAATACAGGGACAGATAAAAAGATTGTGAAGTACACCACAATCTAATGCATTACAGGACCAAACATTCAGCATAGTGTATAACATTCAATTTATATAATACAGAAGGTGTACATAATAATCTGTTATAAATCAAAAACAAAGTCTGTGTAGTTTTAGCAACCAATGATGGCTTAAGTATTTTTAACCAAAACATCTTCCTAAGATTAGCTGACCAAATAACTTTCAAATCATGTTCCCATAAAGGTTTGGGTTGTTGCTTTGCTGTGTTACATTTATTCGTTTTCAAGACTTTATATAATAAGGAGGCCACAAAATTAATTAAGATATTCTCAAAAGGAACTAAATGTAGACGCGTGTTGTACCGGCCCCTCTCAAATAATTTAGAATAGTTATAAAATCAGTAACAATGTAAGATATTTTTTACTAGTATCGGGAAGACAAGAGTGTTTTGTCAAATAACGGATGAACCCATAATATCCCACTTTGTCTCCCAGATGGCCAAACGATTGTTCTACTATGAATTATAACAATATCTGAGAGGCTAAGAAATTGTCGTTGTCATCATTATTTTAAAAATATAGTCAAAAGGTCACATGTGTGTGTGATTATTGTTGGTAAAATAGATTTTGTGTTTTTACTAAAGGTAATGTATTCCTTTAAGGAAAGTGGCACAATGGAGTTATTTCCCAGGGGTACCCAATTCGGCTGGGTTATGGGCTCATTCTTTGAAATCCAAAAAGATGCCGGCTTGAGACAAAAAGCTTTACGATAAAAATGGAAATCGGGAAAATGCACTACTTCCTCAAATTTTGTTTTTTTTACCTTAGTGAGAGAAATATGAGCTGTTGTGTTATTCCATAAAAATCTCAAGAGAATTACATCTATTGTCTTATAAAAAAAAGTGGATAGATTTTTTTGATAACCAGTTTTATTATATATATATAACAACATGTCACATGCAGGAAGACACATTTCATTATCTCAATATCACATTTAAGTACAGATTCATATTGATACAAGGGTCGAATAGAGTGTTCATGTTCAGGTAGGGCCCAGCCATGCATCCCAGATCTTGTGATATTTGCCCTCACATCTCCTTGCCTGGTAGACGGGTTGCTTCATTTGAGTGCACCAATCAACCCCCCCTTCTCCATTGCTGTAACGAGGAGTCAGGTAGGCACAGTGTAGGTAGTACATTTGCACCATACGCAGTCTGGCTGGGACTGTGAGGACACCCAGCGCCATCAGCGCGTCCCGCCAGTCCTCATCATCTAATGGGCCAACCCAAGTTTCCCAGTGGGTCTGTAGGGGCTGGAGAGGTGGTGAAGCGTTCAGTGCAAGGGAGCAATAAATCTGCGAGATCCCCCCCAGCACCCAGAGCTCCCATCATTACATTTGCCTCCATAGGGCTCAATTCAGGTATATGAGCGTCATTGTTAACATGGGCCCGCAGTGCATGTTTTAGTTGTAAAAACTTGTAGAATTATGTCTGGGTCAGAGTATATGTTTCTTGGAGTTGTTGAAAAGACATCATGTGTGTGCCTTCCCACCACTGTGATGCCTATGGCGTACCATCGTGTAAAGCCCTCTAGATTGGCAACCTCTCGTAACCATGTTCCTCGCCACAGATGGGTATGCTGGGTGAACCGACCCCACCACCCTGTCAGTCTTTGAGCCGCCCACCAATCATACAGGACCTGGCTTTTGACTTCTGGTAGGGCCTTGGGAATGGGACTTCTGTAGAGCAGGACCATAAGATGTGAGAACCCCATTGTCGACAGTTCTAAATGGTAGGTTGGATCGTCTCATCTGCCTGTGTGCCATTCGTTGATAGTGAGTACCTGTGTTGCCAAATAACAGAAGTATAAATTAGACATAGTATAAATTAGACATAGCTAGACCACTGTCATATACACTGCACTGGCAAGTGTCCCAGGATAGGCACCATCAGCTATTGCGCCTTATAAAGGAGCGAGCCGTAGCGTCCATCTCCTGAAACCAATGGCGATGGAGCCGCAGGGGGAGATTTTTAAGGACATGTAGGTAGCAGTGGCAGGACAAGCATTTTATAGAGTGCAATGTGGCCCATGACATGACGTTTAGGGGCAGAGTCTGCCACGTATCCAGTTCAGCTTTCACCTTGCGGGCAAAAGAGGTAAGGTTGAGGACCCAGGTCATAGACAGGTCAAGTGCCACCTTCATGCCGAGATACGTAAAGCCTAAATGTCGGATAGGAATGTTCATTTGCCAGTCAAGAAGAGCGTGAGACTTCGAGAGCTGGACAAATAGAGATTTATTGAAATTCATCTTAAGGCCAGAGGCCTCTCCGAAAATGTGCAGCAATTGGAGACAGCTAGGTCCGCTTATCTCTGGCAGTGACAGGTAAAGCAGGACATCATTGGCGTAGAGTGCGATGCAGTCCTCCTCCCATCCCGCCCACCGCCAGCCTTCCAGGAAGGCATCTCGACTAATCATTTGTGCGAATGGTTCTATGGCTAGGGCAAAGAAGAGAGGGACAGTCCTTTCTAGTGCCTCTCCTGACATGGAAGACTTCCGAAAGCATCCCATTCACTAGGACACGGGCAGACGGTGTTTGGTATAGTAACTGAACGATGTGTCGGAATAGGCACCCCAGGCACGCTTTCCGAAGGACCAAGTCCAGGTAGCCTCAGTATACCATATCAAACGCTTTTTCTTTCAAAGTGGATTAGAAGGAGGGCCAGTGAGGAAGGGAGCACGTGTCTGTGTGTCAGAGCAACATATAGCCTTCGCAGGCAATGTCCAGTGCTGCGGGCTGGCAGAAAGCCACATTTGTCAGGATCGATAAAGTAGCGTAGAACCATCCTTAGATGAGTAGCCAGTATATTGGTGTAAATTTTAAGTTCACTGTTAATTAATGATATCAGAGGTTAGTCTGCACAGGACACAGAGGGGGGCCTGGACTTAGGCAGAACCACTATTGTGGCCTGGTCCAAGCCATGAGGGAAGGCGGCCTTCTCCATCTGGGCTGGGGTTTTTCCCAGGTCTCAGTTTTGTGATTGCTTCCCCAATTTCCTCTATGGTTATGGGGTCTTCAAGACTTCCGCTAACGAAGGCTGAGAGGGTCGCCATGCCTATTTCATTGAACAGTGGCATCTGCTGTTCAATGGTGGATCTGGGTGCCGCGGTCTATAGGGTGGCATAGTATCAAGCAAATATCTCGGCTATATCCTGGGTGTCGTGTGAGTCATCCCAGAGTCGTCTATTATCTCGGGATCACCCGTCCCATCATTAGTCTGCTGCCAGCTAGTAAATAAGCTTACTGTTTTTGTCTCCCCAGCCATAGACAGGGGCCTGGGATGCCAGCCAAATTTGCTTTGCCTCCTGTAGGGAGTGGGTTCTAATTTCCTGTCTTACCATATCTAGGGCTCTCCTGTGCTTCTCTCCCGTTCTCATCATCTCGCGCTCCAATTGGAGTGCCCAGGCCTCAAGAGACGTACCGTGGGCTTGTTCCTCCCGCCACCGTAGAAGACCCATAGTATGGCCATGAATTGTGGCCTTGCCTGCCACCCAGAGTGTCATATGAGATTGGACTGATCCCTTATTGTCACTGAAGTAGTGTTCAATCTTGTTGCGGCGGTCCGTAGAGTAGGCCTCGTCCTGCAAAAAACATGCATTGATACGCCTCATAGGTCTCTGACTCTGATCAGGGTGGCCAATGGTCAGAGAGATAGGGTAATGTTTGGAGATGCCACGGGAGAGTATCTGGATTTGGGTGACTAGGGAAAGGTCAGTGACAGGTGAAAGAATTATGTCTATACGGGCTTGGGTGTACTGTGCCACGGAAGTGTGGGTATATTGCCGGAGGCAGGGTGCCACATTCACCATGTGTCACAGAGGTCCATGCTCATCATCCATTTGGTGAGAGATAAGGAGTGTCTGTGGTGTGTATCTGACAGGGGGCCAGTAATGTCAAGGCTACGGTCTAAGACCGCGTTCATGTCGCCACCCATGATTGTAAACCCCATGGGCATCTGGGCCAGGCAGGCAGTGAGCAAGAAGAAACCCACTGAGCCCCGTTGGGGGGCATATATACTGGTAGGTTGATGTTATGCCCTTCTACTCAGCCCATCAGGGCAACAAACCTCCCCTGTGGGTCCACCCATGTCTGCTGTATCACCAAGGGGTAGTCACGGTGCAGAAGTATCACTACCCCCCTGGCTCCCCGCGTGTACCCTGAGTGGTAGACCCAGTCATAGCGCAGCACTGGCATCCTTTTAATTTTGTTGAGGATTCCGTTAACGTGCCACCATGCTACAGTGGTGGGTGCCAAACAATGCCATGAAAAGGAGTATTCCCCTATTCCGCTCATGCAGCTGGGGGTACAAGAAATTTGTCTGGGTGGGCCGTTGTGAGCGGGTGACCCTGTATATGCCTAGTGTCTGAGCGGCTTGAGTGTATCTTCCAATGTGCGACATCCAAGTGTAAAAGGTAGAGAACAAGCAACAATTTAGTAACATAATCATGCATTGATGAACACCTCCCAACTCCCCCCTCCCTATACTTCCCCTCCCAACTTGAAGAAGCATCTGTCACCCCAGAAAGGCCCCAACAAAACCAAAGGAAAGACAAGGTAAACCCCTAGTGGTGGACCCCTCCAGTGGGTTGGATCTCATATGCATTCCACTGGTGGACCCACGTCGAGCTCCCCGTCACCTTTCTGGACAGTCAAATTGGTGGAGTTTGACTTAGTCTTTCTTCTTTTTCTGGAATCGTCTGCCCCGGAGGTGCCGGACCATGGGAGGCACCCTTCCACCAGCATGGGAGCGCCCAGGGCAACCGGACTCCCTTAAGTCCGCCCTAGGCGCGTCAGACGGCGTCTGCCTGGATGGAGGGGGTTGACCCCGTGGCACTCCCCTAGAGTGGTCGCTCCTCCGTAGCCCACTCAAAGGCTGCCTCTAGTGTGTCAAAAAAGTGTGTTTTGCCCGCATGTAGGACCTTAAGACAGGCTGGGAAGAGAAGCATGTATTTTAAGTGTAACGCCTTAAGTTTTTGTTTCACCTGCTCGTATGAGCACCACTTTACCTGGACCTCCCGAGAGTAGTCTGGAAAGATCAGTATCTTCAAGTTCTGATAGCAGAGCTCTGACTGAGCTCGGGCCCAACGCAGGATAGCATCCCGGTCTCGAAAGTTGAGGATGCGGGCAATAAATGCCCTGGGCGGTGCCCCCGGTGGGGGTTTGGCAGAGAGAGCTCTATGGGCACGTTCAATGGTGAACCATGTGGACAGTCTGTCCAAGGGCATTTATGATTTAAGCTAAGTCTCCAGGAATTTGATGGGGCCAGGCCCTTCAGTCATCTCCAGGAATCCCACGAAATGCAGGTTATTCCGTCTTGAGCAGTTTTGGCCATCCTGTGCGCGTTGCTGTAGCTCGTGCGTACAGGTTAGGAGGCAGGACACCTTTGTCTTGAGATCGCGGACCTCGTCCTCCACTTTTAACACACGTCTGTCTGTCTTGGTGAGTCATACCAAGACATTTTGAGGTCCTGTCGTAGCAGTGCCATATCTACTCTCACCTCCCCAATTTTGTTCTCAACCACTGGCTGGGAGGACTGTATGGCACGTAAGATCTTGTCGGTGTCTCCCCCGTTTTCCTCGGCCGGGGCAGGGGCCCCCATGGCCTCACCTCCGGTGGCTCCAGCTGGAGGCATAAATTTATCTAAACGAGTTTGGGAGGAGGAGGTGCCAAGGGCTAATGTGCGACAAGTGTGTTTAGATCCGTGCCGCACCGGTAGGGCTCAGTCTTCTCTCACCAGGCCTCAATGGATCTTGAGTCTATAAGACCTGGTCTCTCAAGATCATGCGTCCAGCAGGACTGGCGAAACAGGCCCCAGGCGGTCGAGGGCCAGCAGGCAAGCTGGACTGGCACCAAGCAGTTCTTTGTTTGTCTCTTGCAGGCTGCGAGACCACCACTCCGCGGCTTGAGCCCCATCAGCCGAGTAACCCCGATGGGTGTGGGCCCCTCCCAGAGCACCGCTGCGCCTCAGGAAGTACCAGGGGGAGCGGTGGCACCCCACCCAAGCTGTCCAGACAGACCTTCACTCCCCTATTTCACCGCTGGGCATCAGGGCACCAGTCCAGGCAGAGGGTGGGGGGGCAAAGCAGTTCCCTGTGGGCCGGCAGCCGTGGGAGCCCCCCCGGCCAGGCCCAATCCGCCGCACCCAGGGCACTCACCGTTCCGTCATCGGCAAGCACAGACCAGCGCACAGGCCGGTGTTCTCTGGGCCACGACTGCCAGTCAGCACTCCGGCGCTCCCCCAGTGGTAGATGGCAGCACTACCAGACCAGGTGAGGAGGTGGCGGGCTGTCACCAGGGTCCTACAGCCTCCGGCTCCCAACATGCAACCACCAAGCGCAGTGCCCCTCTAGGCAGTGCTGCCCGGGCCTAGCAGGTGCCCACCATCTTGGGTGCCTGTCGTCAGAGTCCCTCCGCCAGCCCAGGCCTTCTAATTGGTGGAAGACCAGCAGTGCCTCTCCACTCATTCTGGGGCTCCCCAGCAGCTAGATGGGGGTCCTGCCGCCGGTACAATGGGTCCCCATATGGGGTGGATAGCGGCGGATGACGGAGGAGTCCGGAGCATTCTCAGAGTGCGACCGCCGTCTTGATGCCCTAAACCACGCCCCAAAACATGGATAGATTTAACGTAACCATTAAGAGGAAGTATAAGATTAATGGAATCAGCATCATCTCAACTGAGTCTAAATGACCCAACCAACACAAAAATTGATGAATTAATTTGTTTAGCTAAAGAAGTAAGGCATTGTGAAAAATAGGTGAATGGTCTCTTTCAGGGTCCTAACAACCATATACTCAAATATTTTATTTTGGTACTGTTGCAGTACCAAAGTTTTTGGTAATATTTCTTATTATGTGCATTCAATTAATAGACAGATTGCATAGAAAAAGGAATTAACCCCAGAAAAGAAAGAAGGCATAATTATACAATATTAGATTGAATGCATAGGCAGACATTGTAACCTAACTATGATTATTGAATACAGCCAATGCCCTTATTGTACCCAATATTGAAAATAAATGGTTGAAGTGTACGAATATCAGAGGACATCCTTATCTTGTTCCTCTACTATTGTAAAGTAAGATGAGGACGGTCTACAGGCAAGGCTAAAGCTTTAGGTGAGTTATATAATAAAGCTATCAAACAAAAAACCTTTGAGACAAAATCATGCCGTTTCAAAGCTTTAATCAATATAGACCGCCACAACATGATAATACGCTTACTCAGCAATTAAAGCTGTGGCTGTTATAGGAGAGCTAATTTTCTTAGCCCTGTGAATGGTATTGAGAAATGTTATAGTATTTTTCAAGACAGACTCCCCTTTATAAACTCTGGCTGTTTTGGTCAATTAAATGCAAAAAATAAAACTTTAAATGAAATGACTGAACGTGAATGAAAACTTTACAGTCAATATTTACAAGAGAGATTAGTTTATAGTTCTTGCAGCATTTGGGTTATAGCCTTGCTTTGGAATTAAACATTGTTTAGCCTTTAAAAATGTAAATGTTGATTTAAGTAATAACAATTTGGAAAATGCAAATAGAATTCAACTGTAAAAACACCAGGGATCTCGCTGACAAAGATTTGTGCCTTTAAACTATACAGAAGGGTCACTTGGCACCACCGAAATGTGCTTTTGGGCAATATTTATTTTAGTTTTTCCTTTGGATGTAACATGTGTTTGTTTATCCCCTTAAAAACAATGAAAAAATAAAATGTACCATGGAGGAGGGTTTAATGGGACACTAGATGGACAGGAAAAATACTACACACCATGTTTTCTCTGAAGGCAACCTCAGCAATAGCAGCCTGTAATATCCTTCTCCATGTTGGTGACAGAAAAGACAATATGTGAGGAAGCACAGATCTTCATTTCAATTCCCCTTTTAGAAGTTGCTTTAGAAAAAATAAAATCAACACTGTCCATTTGAATGAGAGTGAAAGGCAGAAGTCCCCTCCTCGATCCAAGGCAAGCAGCACTGCACACATTTATGAAAATGAAGAGAACTTTGTGAGATGGGCACCGCGATAACAATATGTCACCCTGCTTCCAATAATAAATGAATATGCACCAGTGGCAGGTGGTGACATATGGATGTGGAGGGGCACCGGATCAAAGTGCCTTTTTAACCCACTTACAGGCACTGTGATAAGTGCCTTTTGATGCCAAAGCTCTCAATCATGGCTCGCTAAGAGTTTCTCACATTGTCTCTCACTGGGTCAAAAAAGTAAATTATAATAAAATATTTACTTATCCATACGTTACTCTTCGAAAGTCCTAGTGCAAGTCTCAGAGCCTCAGCCAGCGCTCCTCTACCACTCCAGATGCTGGTCTCATGCTGCTGGTAAAACTACACAGCATGAGAGAAGTGCCAGGATTGGCTGGAGAGGGCTGACTCGATGCTCCTTAAGGTGCTGGGGACCTCTCCTACTGCAAATCAGCAGCAATTGCCCCGCCCCTTCCTGACTCCAGCTGAGAGCAGCTGTGAAAAATAAAATGGTAATAAGTTCACTTTATTATCATTTTATGTTTCAATTTATGTTTCACCTCTGCTGCCTTTGCAGCGGGGAGGTGATGCTCCTCTGCTCACATGGTGGAACCGCCGGTGATATTTGGTGAAAAAGAATACCATCAGGACCTTCATAGAATACACTACATATTTTGTTAAAAAGGGCTGGCACTGACTGAAGCTATGTTTTCATTGCTACCAAAACACTAGAGACATTGAAGAACTCAGTAAGAGAGTGTCCATCTTCGATGGAGCCTTCAGGTGCTTCTGTTTCATTTAGTACTAACTGATGCTTCTGTTTCAATCAAAATTCCATACCTTTCTGCTGCTTTTAGAGAGATATGCAAAACAGCATCTACAAAGTCTATATGTTGCATGTTGTAGATGTTACATAATATGCAATAATGTGCTATAGCTCGACTAGTTTCCTATTAAGTTAGAATTTACACTGAGGTGAGACCACAGACGAAGTAGAGACTTTAGTTTTCACTTATCGTATTTGAGGAATTGGCGGCTGTAATAAGGATGTGGTAAAATAGCTAACTAAACCAGTGGATCCATCTCAGAGGGCTTTTTGAGACATGCAGGTCAAAGCTGGGAGTTTGTATCGGTTTACATAGTCTCTCCATCTTCTGACGTCGATAAAATGAGTACCATTGATTTGTGATTCAATCCTTTTATTACAGAACATTTTAGAAAATACATTACATAGAGCAGAATTTCACATCAGTAGTGTATAACAGAACTCCTCTCAAGGCGCAATGCTGTATCACAGATCCAGATAGATGATTGTCTTTTCAGTTTTCTATTTTTTACTCAAAGAATTGAGGAAATGACAGTCAACACAACCGTCCAGATAATCAACGCAAATGGATAATAAAGGGTACGAAAAGTAGACACCCTAATCCAAGAACACAAAAAATACATAAAACACATACATCCCCCATCCAAACAGGAAATCATCCTTCTCAAATCAAGACAAAATCCTACACAGCTTGTCTCTTCGGGTTGCTAAAGGGCCCCTGAATAAAAAGTAGCATCATCAAAGTATTACACCTTTGATGAAAGTGTTAACTTTCCCTGTTATTTAGACTTCACTGCATTTTGTACTAGTCTGCATACAGCCATTATGTGTTTTAAAGACTAACACAATTCTTAGTATGGAAGTTCTCTTACTCTCAGCATTCATCAAATAGCATCTTTCAATCATACGTGTTTCCCTAAGAAGCTGGTATATCATGTTTTTGCTGAGAGTCAGAGCAAATAAATATTATATAAACATGTGAAGAACTCAACATAATTAATTTCTTATTAATGGCTAATTTGAGATCAGTGAAAGCTTCTAAGGAAGACAACATACAAGTCTGTATTTTGGTAAAATATTACGATGGAACGCTTTGAGCAACTAAGTACAACGTTAGTTAGGAAAAGGTTGGACTGAAATGTGACAAGGTCGCACAGTGATGTTAGCAAAATAGTGACAGCATCTGACATGTATGCACAAGCCTGCTTTTCCTTCAAGCTTTTTTTTAGGAATATTGTGAATTACAGATTTTACAAAGCAATGCAAATCTTTCTATAACGTGGATTAGCTTCACTTTTTTATTGCTAAATTGTTTAGAAAGCACTAGTACTGATATTAGGGGCAAGCGACGCAAGTTGTGGCGAGAGGCTTAGAGGGCTTAAGCAACAATGCAGGACAGGGTGGAAAGGGAAGCATCAATGCAGCAGGGAGCCATAGCTTATGTAAAAAAAAAAAAGCAAAAAAAAAGTTTTAAAAAAATGCTATGACGTGGCTGACATGGACAGTGGGAGAAAGACGGGAGAGAGGGCACGAAGGGGCTAGGAGCACATTGGACAGCAAGAGTAGGGTAAGAGGGGACAGCAAGACAACAGGCAGTTGGAGGTGGACGAGTGCCAGAAACATAGCAGGACAGAGGTGGAGTGCTGCCACAAAAAGTAGAAAGCAACTGAAAGTGGAGCAGTGGAAAGATACTGGCAAAGGAAGAGGGACTTGGCCTATGCTCCAGTGGAGGGACAAGCACAGGAAGAGGAAGTGAAGCTGACATGTTGACCAAAGCTAAGTAAGAAAATTAGTGCAACAAAGAAGACAACTAATGGTTAGCAATGGGTTGGCTCTAAGCCCTCCGTAACTAAGCAAAATGTCTTGCAAGCAACAGTGCATGCTCTGTCTTAGGCGAGACCTAACAATCATTCAGAAGCATTAGCTAATGCTTAATACAATCTTTATTAATAATAGAGTACAGCTGTACTGTAAACAAAACATCTCCAAAAGGGGTTGAGGTATGGTTATCTACTTGTAGCCAGTAATATTTTACAAACGTATGCAGGACAAAGCATGTCATTGCCATACACGCAGCTTGTAGCAAGACTCCATGAGCCTCTACCCAGGAAGTTGCCACCCAACTAGTCAGGAAGCCAGATAGAGCTCTAAAATTTCTACACATAACTATATTTTTGTACTGTAGCTCTTGAAGTTTTCTGAAGAACCGAATGAAACAAAAAATATGTGTCACATGCCTAAAAGTAGTACTCCACAAATATATTAGAAGAGCTCTATATATATCTTGTGAATGAAGAGCCACCTTTACGGGAGATTTTGTTTTAGGAAAGAACATAGGCAAATTAAAGTGAGAAATCCCCTTTGAATGAAAAAAGGGATCTGGCCTCAATTCCCCATAATACAGCAAAAACAAATGAATAATCCCTTGCAAGCAAAGTCACCAATTCACCAAGTCTACTAACAGATGTAATTGATGCTAGGAATAGTACTTTGGACATCAGAAAAGATAAAGATACTAATTCTAGTGGTTGAAGAGGAGCTCCTTGAAGAGCAGTCAGTACTAATTGAAGATCCCAACACAGGACAGAGGGATGAAAAACATTTCAACAGTATTGCAACTTGTAACGCCGAGATACTTCAGCACACAGCTCTAAATGTTCTAATGGTTGCAACTGCCATCTCAGTGATGAAGCAGATAATGAAAATTGCCATCCCTTAATAAATCTGAGATCCAAAATAGAACACTGGACATAGCTTGCAATCCATGTGAAAAGAGCCAATTAGGAAAATGTTCTGAATAGGAAACCATATACATTGAAACCACCAGGGAAGTATGATAATTACTGTTACTTTCTCATCTTAATTTTAACAAGATTTTATTGTTTTTCAAATATAAAAAAATGAAGAATATGGACTCTCCAACATAGCGTACTGGAAACACTTCAATCAATCAATCAATCAATAAACATTTATAAAGCGCAGCTTATCACCCATGTGATCTCAAGGTGCTAGCTGCGGGTCAGTTGAAAAGCCAGTAGATCAAGCACTGAATTAGCAGTAGGCGCTACAATATGTGCTAATTTATGAAACAATGCAAAAAGGACAGAGGATGGATGGAATGCTGAACAAATCAAACATTCACCCCCAGTCACAGATCTTTGTTAAATCCCTCAGTTTTTTGCTTGCCATGCCATTCTAGTTTGGACCCAGCCATATGCCAATCAGTCTTCACCCCGCTCCCCATGAAAACAGTACAGCCTGCACTGCCAGGCCAGGTCCTCGCTGGACCAGAAACAAGCACCCTGGGACCGGTTTCGGGGTATCACCCCTTATCAGCCAGGCTAGCTTGCATCCGGTGGCATAGCGAGCACGGAACCCATGTCTGCGAAAACCCTTCGCACATAGGGCAACAAATGCAAAAAACAGCTGATGCACGGAATGCTGAACAAATCAAACATTGACGCCAGTCAGGGATCTGGGTTAAATCCATCCTTTTTTTTTGCTTGCCATGCCAATCCCGTTTGGACCCAGCTGTATTCAAATCATTCTTGACCCTGCTTCCCATGGGAACACTCTAGGCCAGGTTCTCCCTAGACCGGACACAAGCATCCTGGGACCAGTTTCAGGATATCACCCCTAATCAACCAGGCTACCTTGAATCCGCTAGCACAGTGAGCACGGGTCCCACGTCTGGGCATACCTTTCCCACTTAGGGTGACAAATGCAAAAAGAACAGATGATGGACGGAATGCTAAACAAATCAAACATTTACCCTCAGTCACAGATCTGACTTAAATACATTGTTTTTTTGCTCGCGTGCCATTCCAGTTTGAACTCAGCCATATGCAAATCAGTCCTGACCTTGCTTCCCCCTGGCAACAGTTCAGCTCGAACTGCAATGCCAGGTCCTCCCTGGATCAGAAACAAGCATCCTTGGACCGGATTTGGGGTGTCATCCCTCATCAGTCAGGTTAGCTTGTATCTGGTGACATAGCGATAGCGAGCACCGGACCCACATCTGGGCATACCCTTCCCACTTAGGGTGACAAATGAAAAAAGAACAGATGATGGATGGAATGCTGAACAAATCAAACATTCCCACCCAGTCACAGATCTGGGTTAAAACATTTTTTTTTTTTTTTTGCATATGGCTGGGTCCAAACTGGGGTGGCGTGGTGAGCAAAAACACAATGGATTAAACCCAGATCTGTGACTGGTGTGAATGTTTGATTTGTTCTGCATTCTGTCCATCATCTGTTCTTTTCGCTTTTGTCTCCCTAAGTGGGAAGGATATGAACAAACATGGGTCCCATGCTCACCGTACCACTGAATTCAAGCTAGCCTGGCTGATGAGGGGTGAAACCCCGAAAGCAGTTCCAGGATATGTGTTTAAGGTCCAGGAAGAACCTGGCCTGGCAGTTCAGGCTGTGCTGTTCCCATAGGAAGCACAGTCAAGATTGATTTGCATATGGCAGGGTCCAAACTAGGTGGCGTGGTGAGCACAAAAAGTATGGATTAAACAACAGATCTGTGACTGGTGGTGAAGGTTTAATTTGTTTAGCATTCTGTCCATCATCTGTTCTTTTGGCTTTTGTTGCTTTTGCTTTTGCTTTTGAGGCCGGGTATGACCAGATGTGGGTCCCGTGCTCACTGTGCCAATGGATTCAAGCTAGCCTAGCTGATGAAGAGTGATACTCCGAAAGCAGTCCCAGGATGCTTGTTTCTGGTCCAGGGAGGAGCTGGCCGGGCAGTTCAGGCTGGACGCTTCCCATGGATAGCAAGGTCAAGACTGACTTGCATATGGCTGGGTCCGAAATAAGTTGGCATGGTGAGCAAAACAAAATATGGATTAAACCCAGATCTGTGACTTGGCACGAATGTTTGATTTGTTCAGCATTCCGTCCATCATCTGTTCTTTTTGCAGTTATGAAGTAAGGCGGAGGGATCTCAATGACTTGGGGCAGCTGTACACAAAGTCTTTTTCTTGTGGGTAGTTTAGGTAGTGTAACACGATGCCCACATCTCTTCATACTTGTGCCTTGTGTCAAGCAGCAACCAGGTCAGATTCTCTATTGCCAATAGCATCCAGAGTTTCCCTGCCCATTTTTGCGTTGTTGGGATATATGGCAATTTCCATTTAAGTGCTATGAGTTGCTTTGCAGCCAAAGTCATATTTGTGATCAGTCACCAAACCTGTTTTGAGATGCTTTTAATCCTAGGTGGTCATGTATTAAGCATTATTGGCACTGGGTTAGGTACAGGAGATAGTTATTTACCCCCTCCCCACCTAATATGACTGAGGATCTCTTTCCAAAACTGTAGGCACTTAGGGCATGCCCAGCATACATATAACATATCTCCCAACTGCCCACATCCATGCCAACAGAGCCTGTCAGCATTACTTTACATGTTTCTGCTTTGCCAGCATAATATGATAGCCCATAGTTATCTTACATAGTGAGTATCTATGTTTTACTCCTTTGGAGAGCACAGGTATATTCACCCATAATGTTTGACATTGAGACATAAACGTCTGTATACCCAAGGCTTTCTGCAATTGTTTCATATAGGACCACTTTGGCTTTCCCTGTATATTCAAGAAAACTGCATATATATTTGATAGGAGACGTCATACAGAGCAAAATGCTTTTCACTGGCAGTCAGTGGTCACAACTTTGTTGTCAGGTTGGAGGGTCCAATGTCTCAACCTGAAATATTGAAGGTGGTCTAATTTCTTGAGTTTATGTCCTTGCCGCTTTGAGGAAAGGGTTTAATGTCAGTTCCATGAACCAAGTCCCGTAGAATCCTACAACCACCATCTGCCCAACGTTTAAAATCTCCCTTAACTAGGTCCGGTGTAAAATATATATTACTCTTCAACAGTTTATAGAGGGATGGGAAGGAGGTCAGTGTTCATTTTCTCATGAGCGAGTCCCATATTGTCATAGCAGATTTTAGAAGTTCAGAGTATCAGCAAATCTATGCTCTCACATGTTTGGGCAACCACGGTACAGCACATCCATCAATCCCTGCATTGCGTGCAATATTGATGTCTCCCACCCAAAGAAGTTTCACTGGAGCCCATTTCTTGACCTTATTTAGAAGGCTAAATATATACTATTCTTGACCCTGTATTGAAATATAGATATTAAGGATGTCTAGTGCTCAACCTTGATGTTTACCTTCCAAGTAAATGTAGCGAGCCTCTACTGTGTCACGTTGGACTCGCAGTACTTCATGATAGAAGTCCTAACATACCCTAACCATGACTACCCCTTTCTTATTAGCCATGCCCGTCTAGTACTGTGCAGGGTACAGACTGTGTTTCAAGAAGTGGGTGTCACTGGCCCTCATGTGAGTCACTTGAAGGCATATCACCTCAGGAGGATGTCCTGAAGTTCTCTCAAGCTTTTATGTTGTTTAACCAAAGATTTTAGTCCCTTTACATTCCACATGACTACTCTAAGAAAGTGTTAAGAAAAGGGGAGAGCAATGTTTATAACTAATGCCATATTTCAATCTAATGTGAGTGCTGATGTGCACCTGGTTTCAAGACCCAGTCATAGTCCTCCCTCCGCCTGGAGTCCCTCATTCCCAAACACATTCCCCCAACTGCCCAATAACCTCCCACGCTCAAAGCACACCAATTCAGCAGGAAGACCAGCAACCCCCCCCCCCATCCCCCGTGGTGATGAGCAGCAAAGTTGCCTACTGCCTCCCTCACCTCAGTGGGCCCCTGCTTCCTCCAGCCGAGGCAAAGCCCTCCATCTCACCAATACTCATAACAGCACACCAGATTGGTTTGGTGTGTCAGTTCGGCAGATAGGATTATCACACTTTAATCATCTCTCCAGGGGCAGCTAAAGGATGACTGGGCTGGGGTTTCATGCCTCTGGAGTTAAATCTGGATTTAGAATGGTATGCACATCTTTAAATACAGGGATCAAAAGAAGTCGTTCCCCAGTTCTCTTGAGGGCTGTATGGCTTGCTGCAAGTCCAGTACAGACCCATAGCATTTCTCAGAGCTCCCTTACATGCTTTCCTAATTGCCAAGCTATCTGGCAGGAGGCTGCAATTTCCTCCCACTTTTCTCTGGATTTCCAGAGTCAATTGCATTCCTCTCTCATTCGGGATTGCAGTTTCTCTCAGTGTTCCTCTGTTGATTGTCATCGGGCATTTCAGAAGGGTTTGGGCTACCCCTTGATGAAGCCAGCGCCACCTGTGCTTCCTCCATGGTGAGGATCTTATGGAACCTGGAGTATAGCTGAAATGTATTTGCTGTCTGTGCAATTCAGCAGTTACAGAGGACAGCAGATGTCACCTGTTTAAGATTGCTTGCAAGAGGTTCTGAAAGAGATCGAGGGCATGCTCTCGAAAATTGACTGGTCCATTTTCCTCGCTTCTCTCATTATAATGTTTATCTGATGTGAGGACTTCAGCATGGTGGTTATGATGCCGCGTGGGCAGGCACCTGGCAAGTCCTATGGTGCTCCTACTCTATTTGCCTGAATAAAAGAAATGTCATATGTGGGGCCCTGTTCAAGGTTGGATTGGAATAGGGACTTACAGGTCATGATGGAATGTTCAGATCTACTGCAGACTGAGAGGTGACAAAATGAAAGGAATGCCAAGAATGCAGCACTCTTAGTCTGAGTAATTAATTTATTAAGGCACTTCCTAAGTTTCATACAAGGAAAGAATAACGTGAGCTTTTATTTCAAATGTAGCAATACATGTGCACTTCTTGAAAATAATCACAGCAGTAAAATAATACTGATCGCAGAAACAAAAAGAATGCAATACCTCAACAATGAGTATAATATATAGATATCTATGTGTAGATATATAGTGACTATGTATTCATGCATGCACAACACAAAGCTAAAAATAAGAATTAAAAATGCATCGCTATGGGGCTTGTCATTGACATCCCCCCTTTGTCTGCCAACTTCAGGTCGTGGAACCCGGACAACCGAAGCAGAGGGAGACTACCAACAAATGGGGTTATTTTCTGAGCAAGGTGTCCCTCCTCAGAAGAGTCCTTTCTAGTCCTAGTTGGCAAGTTTTCTCCCCTTATATACTTTAGAAAAACTGGAGTGGAAAATTCTAGAAGCCTCCCCTCCCATTGAATAAGTTGTTGTTCAAACACTGGCCATACCAGGTCAGTGCTGAGGAAAAACACACTAGAGACTGGCCAAATCTCACAGTGTTTTTCCAAGTCTGAGCTGTTCCCTGCTTTATCATACACATTCTCAGCCTGGTACATCTTTAAATTCCTACTCCCCCATGTTATGTGCCCGTTCTTGTTAAGGAGAAGAGAAAAACACATTAACAAGTGGTGCACGGAAAAATACATGCACCACCAATGTGATGGTGTTTGCAGCTAAGCTAGGCACAAAATGGAGTCAGTGGTCAAGATGGAGACAGTGGTTAAATACAGATAGCATAACATGGGATTGTCTACTTCTTCATGTTCTGGGACATTACGAAGCTGCATGTTGTCTCGGTCTTCCAGATCCGCACATTTTTCCCAAATTGCTTTGATTTCTTCCTCCAACTTAGACTGGGAGTCTTGCATATACTCATGGCAAGCATGTAATCCTCGTTAGTTGCCACCTGGTCACCCAGGGATTGGATTTCCTTTGTCATCTCTGAGACCAGAGGCCAAGTCCACTCTCAGGGCCTGCATTTGTGTCGCATCCATGTTGGAGATTTTGTCATGCAGGTCACCAAGACTTCTCTTCAAATCAACTTTCATTACGGGGGTCTCCCTTTGTACTGGCTATCATGAAGCAGGCATGTGTTGAAGGTATATCCTACTTGCGGGGGGAGGTGGAAGCTCTGTGTCTGGCTCTAGGCATTCTAAGCAGTCACCAATTTGTTTCTGCCTCTTTGGTTTGCAAAGCAATCAGCAGGTCATCCATCTCCCCTCAACAGGACCCCCCTGGGTGAGCCCTGAACAGTTAAGGTAGATTCAAAAATCACTAATACCTTAGGAAAAATAGCCCACAGGGGTTTATGAGGGCTCTATAAGGAGACAGTCATGCTAAATGGGACCCCCTCGCTTGGATGTGAGCCCTTGACACCTGCCCATTTATCATACCTTTAAATGCACAGATGGGAAATAGCAGACATTCTCTCGAATCACTTACTGGTTGTGGCAATCTTTTAGGTGGTTACATGGATTGGGTCCACCCCCATCATCTCCCGGGGGTCAGGAGTTTCACTCACACTGCCCTCATGTAGGCCACAAGATGGCCACCATCATCGTTCACTCAGGAGCCAGTTGCCAGAGTGAACAACACAGTCAAATAGCCGCCCACACGGGCACAGGTAGACAACCTACACGGACTGGAGCTGTCATCTTGCCTTCTCTGGTGGACGCTGTCCTCATTAGGGTCTCTGAGTGCTGCAGCAGGGCTGCATGACAAGCACAGGCTCGGAACTCATCACTAGGACATCCTCACTGTCTGAGTGCAAGCCACACCCACCTTCTCATGCCTAAATCTTTGCTATTTCATTAGGAGGAAGAGGAAAGGAGGACATGAGAAAGATATAGCATTCCACCTCCAGGCTTGATGCCTGCATTAAGTCCAAATGTGTGACATGACTGTTTGAAAACAAAGGCCCTCATTATGACCCTGGCAGATGGCGGTATTATGTAGAAAAGTACTGCCACCAGGCTGACAGTACTTTTCCCCATAATATGACACTGGCAGTTTGGTTCAAGCTCTCTGTCCGCAACGGCGGTAATAGCCAGACGGCCATCACTAGCCCGCCCTTGTGATTATGAACCCGCCTACTGCGATGGCTTTCGTGGCCTCCTTACCACCACGAAAACCATGGTGGTAGGCACTATCAGTGACAGGGAATGCCTTCCCTGTCACTGATAGGGGTCTTCCTCGTCCCCCTTCCCCTCCCGAGATTCCCCCCACCTCTCCGTCTCCAGACCCACCCACCAACATACACGCACCTTCACGCACCATCACACACACTCATACACACACTTATACCCACATGCACCCACGCATGCATTCATCCATTTACACACACATCTAAACACACTGACATACAAACAAGCGCACACGTATTCACACAACAAAACATATACGCACTCACACATCCACACATGCACGCACATACCACACCGAACTCACATTCACAAACACAAACACACACCCACACAACACCCCCCACCCCCCTCTCCTGTCAGGTCACCCAATTTACCTGATTTCAGGGGGACGTGGCGGTGCTGCCAGCAGCAGAGTCCGCCAACAGAACACCGCCAGACCATATCATGGGTCATGATACAGTCTGCGACAGACTACTGGCGTGGCACTGCTGCTGGCAGCAACGCTACCTCACAGCCGTCCGCCGCCATGACCATAGCCAGAATTCCACCATCCTTCTGGCGGTATGCCATAATGTCATAATGAGAGCCAAAGTGTCTTGTTTACAGACAGAAATATATGCTCAATACCCACTTTGTGCTCCTGTAAACTACAAACCCCTGAACTAGTTACAGGAAGGTCTTGTTCTGATTCAGAAATGGACCACATTGTTCCAAGAATCCACACACCATTTTTCATATTCTCTTCCACCTTGGAAAAAAGAGGATGTAGATATCAACAGTCAAACTAGAATGAAAACCCTTTATTTCAAGTTCATGTAAATGTGCCTTCAAATGTGCTAATATTTTGTAAAATGTCTCTGAGCTGATGTAAAACCGAGAAACACAAACTGGTAATGGCAGACCTCCAATGCAAGCCTTAGGAAACATCTGCAGGATGGGAGAATGGGAATGTGCCAATAAGCTTTCTTGAGATTCAGTGCTTTAATAAATTGCTTGTTGAATGAGAGGCAGATGAGATTGCAGTATCAGGTGTAACTGACTGCTGCAACCAGGACTACCCTGTGAAGGTCTCACAACGACAGCCCCTCCCATGAAAGGGATGTTGTGCCTAAGACGGTTTTACTTATCTATCACTATATGACCAATAAAGAACCACCCACTTCCCTGTGGGAGGTGAAATATGAGCAGCACTTAGTGATTGTCCACAGTTCTTTAGCTAGGTCATATAACTGCTCTCCAAACAAATGTTTGCCAGGAAGATGCAATAACTGAGTTTTCTGTGCATTATTCATTTTTACGTTGTAGCATCCCAGACAGAGCGGCTATCTGGTTTGATAAACACATATTGGGGGAACTCAGAAAACTGCCCTAGGAATGAATTCCTCCAGTTGCTTACCATTGGCTTTGTGGTCTGTAGCTCACATTTTCTGGCTTTCTTTTTGCTGGCTTTATTTGCTTTAGACTGTCCAGCTTGAGTTCATCTCTACCGTTGCCCGAACCTTGTTTACTGTATACTTCCACAAACTCTCTTTCAATAAACAGGCCTTTACATCTTGTCCTTATCTTGTAACATTTCCTGCGCATTCAAAGGCAGAAGTCAAACTTCAGGCTCTCTATTCCCGGTAGCTTGGTGTTTATTTTTTTTTCTCAGACTTCAAAGTGAGAGAATTTATGTGACAATCCTTCTGAGTACCCATGTAAGACAAGAAGAGATGTTCTTTTTTTTCTACCACACAACAAAAAAAATAAACTGTGCTGATGTTTCAGAATATATCAGAATCAGTACAAATGAAGCACTTTTTTTGTAGTTCTGAAGTGTGGTGAAAACAAATATTTGACGATCAAAACATCAATACACTAGGTGATGACATTTGCACACATTATCATTTGTGTGCGGCAAAACAGTATTTTGGTGCAAATTAAATGGTCATTGCAATTGAAATGTGTTTCTGTAATAGCAGTGTGCTACCACCTCATGTGTGTTCCACTCCATTCCACAGCACTCCATTCCACAGCACTCCATTCAACCACACTCCACTCTACGACATGCCACACCACTCCACTCCTCTCCTCTCCACTCTGACACTACTGAACATGCCACACCACTTCAATTTACACCACTCACTCGACAACACAACCTGCCACTCTACACCTTTCCACTCTACTCCCATCTGTCCTACTGTATTCCAATGTACCACAATAAACCCCACCCCACTTCACTACAATCAACCCCTATCTACTCCACTCTAATCTATTCCACTCCTCTCCAACCATTCTCCCCCACTCCACTTCAATCTATCCCACTCCACTCCAATCTACTCCGCCCCACCTCAATCTACGCCACTCCATCCCAATCTACCCAATCCACTCTTGTAAGATCCAATTTACCCCACTCTTCTACAATCTACCACACTCCACTCTACCCTAATCTACCCATTCCAATCCACCCAATCTACTTCACTCCACTGTACCCCAATGTACCACACTCCATTCTACTCTACCCAGTCTGCCCCACTCCACTCTATACTACCATATGCCACTCAAATCTACCCCACTCCAGTCTAATCTAACCCATTTTACCCCAAACCACCCCACTCCAATCTACCCTACTGACTCCTTCCTAAACTACAACCATCCCAATCTACCCCAACCAATCCACCACTCCAATCTATTTCAATCTACTCCACTCCAATCTACCCCACCCAATCCCAATATATCTCACACCACTGTATCCAACTCCAATCTACTCCACTCCAATCTACCCCACTCAACCCCAATCCAATCTATTCCACTCTAATCTACAATGCTTATCTACCCAGTTCCCCCACTCCAATCTACCCCACTTAATTGCACCCCCAAACCACCCACTACATTATACCCCACTCTCTACATCCCAAGCTATGCCAATCTACCCCACTCCATTCTACTTCAATCTACCACATTCCAATCTACCCCACCGCTCCCCCACTCCAGGCCACTAACATTTAGCCATGCTGAACAACAGCCACACTGGTGTACAACATGACTAAAACACAGTTGCATAGATAAGACCTATTAGTTTTGCCAGTGCTTATTAAAATTGCAATCTGATGTGAAGATGGGCTGCTGGCCCTGCTGTCCTACACACCTAACACACTTGTTGGTTCATGTCTCCCAACTCATGGAACTCTTGTTTACTCTAATGGAATATACTGAACATTTTGAAAATATCTGAACAAAGACTGCAGTGTAGTCCACATAAGTTGATATGTACAAATTAACATGTATTGCTGTATATGCCCTTCTAAAAGCAACTTCCACTTTTTTATCCACTTGGTCAGTGGGTTGAGATTCATCAGAAGCAACTGATGCATCATACTGGACAATAAAGATTCAACTTTAGGCATGGGAAAACCACTTTTCCAATATGAATGCAAATGTAGATTTATCATTCTCAGTCCAGTCTTTAAGAATAATTATAAATATGGGAATGTGCAAAAGTAATGCATAGGAGTCAACTGATATTGCCCAAATAAAACCTCCTTTTGAGCAAGTCTTTGAAATCAACATTAGTTCTGATGTGATTTAAAAGTTCAGCCATTTGCCTGACTTTCCACCATATTTTGATCAGCTTGATGTTGGTTAGTCTGTAATAATTATGAAACTGAATGATCAAGCATTGTTTGTAATTCCCACTCAGACTGTATAGCAAGGGTGTCCTCTTCTTCCCCTGCCAAATAATATAGTATAATGCATGCATGATGCGGTTTTGACAAACATGAGGCACTGTGTTAGACCTGGCATCCTTAGGGTGGTCTTACCCCAGACTTTTTGACTTGCCTCCTGTTTTGTTGCTGTATCTTTTTGTTGGCCTTAGGACTCTGAGCACTTTACCACTGCTAACCAGTGCTAAAGTGCATGTGCTTCTCCCCTAAAACATGGTTCACCTTGGTGTATCCACAATTGGCATATTTAATTTACCTGTAAGTCCCTTGTAGAGGGGAGGTAAATCACATAACCAGGGCCTGCAAATTAAATGCTACTAGTGGGCCTGCAGCACTGATTGTGTCCCCAACTTAAGTAGACCTGTAGACATGTCTCAGGCCTGCCACTGCACAGCCAGTGTGTGCAGTTTCACTGCCAAACCGACTTGGCATTTAAAACCTCTTGCCAAGCCCTACAGATGGGGCAGAGTGCCATGTAAGTACAAAGGCAGGATATATACCTTCCAGATTCCATGTCCTGGTAATGAAAACCCCCATCAAGTGCTTTTTCATCACTGTGAGGCCTACCCCTCTCATAGGCCATTCCATATAATCACTTTAAGTTGTAATTCCTGATCTGAGAGGAGTGGCTGGGTCAGATGTAGTTCCATTGAAATAGTAATAATAAATTCTCTTTACTAGTCGGGTTTATTACTACTATTTTAGAAATACCACTTTTAGAAAGTGGCCATTTCTCTGCATTCACTGACATGTTCCACATTCCCTTCAGGCACTCACAACACAGGATACTCAAACATGTCTGCATACTGATTAGTCTTCCTGGGAAAGGTGTTGGGAGGATCCCACACTTACATCTCAAAGGGTAAGGGCTGGGGTCCACACAAGAAGGCTGATTACCTCCTACTGGATTTCTGGGGCCGAGACTGACTTGAAAGGGGGACCTGCGCACTTCACAAGCATTCTTTGTTGGTCATCCCCTACATCAAAGGCACTTTCCTGCATAAGTAGTGGGCCTCTTGACCCACTTAACAGATCATTACTGGACTCAGAAGAAACCCTGCCTGGACTAAGGGCTTCTGCGCCAAAAGGACTGCCACTACGATGTGCGGACTGTTCCGAGGAACCGCTGCCCTGTCGTGCTGAGTTGTCCGGGGGCCTACTGACCATATTTAATCACTACAGAACTCCAGAGTGTCTCCAGGACCTCGGTGGTGGGGCCTGCCTACCCACAGACTGCAACTGGCAAGCTTTTGCCACTGATTTAAGAGCAGGTCATCACTGATGCTAAGATCTGCCCTTAAATCAGTGTACTCCACCCATCTTTAGCTGTGTCACTGCACCCAGAGCCATCACTCTCAGCGGGACACCCCCTCTGCATTGCAGCCCCCTTCCAAGAACTTCCAGAGAGCTGGCGGACACAACTGTGCCCTGTGCCTACTACTGGGAGGACTCCAGGGACAACAGAGTGAGCCCCACCGCCACTCTCTGTTGCGTTAGATGTGGAAAAGGGTGCGCGTGTGTGAAAGAATGAGGCTTGCGAATGGACGGAGCAGTCTGGGATGAACACACTGGAGCCAGGGAGCCTTCTGAGGGGTACAGATCTGAGAAAGGGTGGGAGAAGTGATGGATGACTAAGTGAGGTGAACAGATGAGTTGCTTGGGTTTGAATAGATAGATGAATGTGGAGAGCAGCTGGGGAATGGGTAGTGGATTAATTTGAGTGGGTTGGTATGATGGGTCGGTGGATGGATTTAATAGATGGATGAATGGATGTTGGTTGAATGGATGGCCGATGAGCAGATGATGGATGAATGTATGACAATGTCCTAATTTCTAACGGCTCTCACGTGGAGCTTCAGAAAATGGCCTTTTCCAATCTCACTGAGGTTTCCAACATTGATCAACAATCTTCTCGGACATAAGCATGCGCAGGTACAAAGAGAGAGCTGGGATGTGCCAGAGGTGGTGGGAGAATGACGGCACTAGGAGTGTGGAATAAGTCCCTCTGCACAGAAGCCATGAGGATCTGAGTTCTGCCTCCTTCAACTGCACCCAGTAGTCACTGCAGGTCGAAGTTCAGAATCCAATACACATAGGTAGGTACATGGGGAAGAGGAAATGCGTGCATTCCATCTAGCTTTGGCATAGTAAAAAGGTTGAACTGCGTTAAAATGCAAAGTAGGCATTAAAAACAAACCACTGATTGTAACGGAAATATTACATGCAATAATACCCCTCATGCATACAGTATATGTCACTTCCCTTGCTCGCAACAGGCTTCATTGGCCTGAGGCACAAGTTGTTTTTGTAATGAAGTGGACGTCACCTTGTTACGTGCATGCCCTGTGATTTATTATGCACATCACTGTAAACATGAATGAGGAGAGGATGAGGTGGTATAGGCACAGCTGCTGACTTTGAAGTGGGAAAGCAGGCTCATGTCTCAGTGGTGGCTCAACATCCTGATTCTGGGCAAATCACTTAACCACCTCGTGCCTAATGTGAACGTCTTCTTGTGCAAAGCAACTGGTGGGCTTATAAAGCGCTTGGGTTTGTGCTAAAAAAAAAATTACAAAAAAACTTTGATGTTGGTGAATCCTAACAAACCCCTCGGAAAACAGCGCCTGACATCTGACCTCGGTCTTTGAATGCACAGCAAATGGAACAACATAAGAACAAGATTTACAGGGTTGTTTACAGAAAGGGAGCACTTAGAAGGAAAAGACAGTGCCTGATATTTGACCTTGGCCGTTAAATGTCCAGCAAACCTGATGCGATACAAACAAGATTTAAAGTCCTGCTGACAGAAAACGAGTTTATGAAGAATACAGTGAACACGGCTATAGCATCAGGCAGAAGGAACAAACTGGACAGCCTAAAGCAAATAAAGCCAGCAATTGGGAAGCAAGAAAACGTCACTTACAAAGCACAAGCTAATGGCAGGCGAGGGGCAGAATGCATTCCCAGGTCATCTTCTGAAACTACAAGATGCCTTTCGGGTAACAGACAGCTGCGCTGTCTGGTAGGCAGTGATCTAAAAACATCTCAAGTCTTGACTTCATGGCTGAAGGCATGTTCGGTTTCATGAGTTGCCAGGTAACTGGCCATAGGGGGCTAGTCTTCTCTTGATAGAGTTCACTGTCAAGACAAGAGACAGCAGCATCCTGTAAGAATGAATGCTAAAACAGGCTTCCAATTTCAGCATTCAACAGAGGAATCAGCCATTCACCTCATGCCTGCTAAAGCACAGCCCTGAGGAATTCCATTCAACAAAACGTAACTTCAAAATGGCTTACCTTAAACTAACAAAAAGGTTTACACTAAACCTTTGTGCACAGGGGCCATTTTAGAGACAGGCGAAAACAGAAGGTGCATGGGGGTGAGGACACATTTAAGTTGTTTCACAGGAAGAGGCAGAGTGTAAAAATAAATAAATAAAAAATTGAAAGTGTGCCAGCGAGTTCATAAAGAAGGCAAGTTAAAAAAAACAAGTATTGACATAGCCAATAGGTCTTGCATTAAAACAAGATTGGGTGTGTCATGCCAATCATGTGAGCATTAACTCCATATCTTCTAATAATACAAACATGATATTTAGAAAATGTGGAGTTGCTATTCTTTTTTAATAAACACCTCCCCTTCAAAATATGACGTACATCGGAGGAAAAAGAAGGGCGTTATATTTTTTGTTAAACTTCAAATAAGCAATGCATTTTTGATAGTGGGACCTATATACACCCCTACGGACTCTAACCTTACTTTTATATCCCAACTTGGTAGACTATTAACATCACTTGGAATATCTCAATCGCTCCATTTATTGAGAGATCTGGTAAACCAGATAGACAACCCGACAAAGACAGATATATGTTGAAAGTTTTTATTAATGATGATTCTTTACAAGAACCATAGAGATTATTCCACCCGACTGAGACTGTCCCTTTACATCCTGCCCCCATGCTATTCGCACAAGAACTGACTATTTGTTGATGTCCTTTTCTGTTTTACAACTGGTGTCTGAGGCACAGATTGTTCCTTGAAGTATATCAGATTGCAATTTTAATGATATTTGCATTGACTTAGGACTTTCATGAACTCCAAAACCTTAGTAGAGACTAAGGGCCTGATTAGGACTTTGGCGGCCCCACTACAAGACCGCCAACGCCACGGGGGAGGACACCAATGCCATGGCGGTAGCGCCGCCCATGCTTATTTAAATGTTCCAGCCGGGCTGACAGGTGGAAATAGTGCAAAACGCATTGTGGGAACGGTGCTAGGATATTGGCCTCGGCTCCTTGAAGGGAGCCGAGGCCAATATCCTAGCACTCCAGCACCCTCTAAATGCGCACTGTCTGCACATTCCAACGGTGCTGGGCAGGAGTACCTCTGCACTGCCTATGCCTGGGCATGGGCAGTGAAGGGGCATCCCTGTGGCTCCCCGCACTGGCTTTCCACCAGCCTTTTTATGTCGGGTCCCTGCCATGAAAAGGCTGGTGGAGTGTGGGGTTGTAATCAGTCAGCCAGCAGAATTCAGTGCCACCATGGCTGGTTACAAGCCCGACCACTGTTCCCCCATCGAGATCTGTGAACCTAGTGGGGATGGCGGTCTTTAGGCGGATCTGCCTGTCATAATTGGGCAGTCGGAGTGCAGCAGTCCAACCATCAGCGCAAGTAATAAGGCCCTTATCTCTTCATTTAAAACCCCACAAGAAAAGCTAATATTCTTTGGATATAAAATTAACTGCTCTAAATGTGAAGCCCTGCCCTTTAACCATTGTTACAAATATAACTACTATTGATAGACTACCTTTCAAGTGGTTATATTCAAAATTAAAATACCTCTGATTGTTTCTTAATTGTGGTCTCAAAGATATGGCATTAGATAATTTAAAACCAATAAATGAACAGACTTAAGAGACTTTTGGCATTGGACACTTTACAACTTATTCTTATGGGGTAGAATACAGATTATAAAAATTAATACAACTCCTAAATTCAATTATGTTTTTAGTATGGTTCCACTTACTATTCTGAGACACATCTCGAAATCACTAACATCCATGCTCTCCTGTTTTGTATGGGGCGGTGACGGACCTTGCTTAAACAGTTCCAAATTACACTCTATGGCCGAAAAGGGAGGTCTAAGACACGCTCATTTGGAATACTATTGGATTGCACTGTGTTTAGCTCATTCTATTTATATGCTGACAACTCATATGAATACACCGTTATAGATTACATTGGAACGATCCCTCCTTCGATCTGATACAGATTTAGCAATCTGTTATACCAAAAGAGTAAAATTGATGAATTCTATTAACCCTATTATTTACGCCTCACAATTAGCTTGGCAAAAAGCGCATAAACTCATAAACATTCATCCTCATCTCCATTCTGAAGCTCCAATATGGGATAACACAGATAATACATTGAAGGGATCTGAACTCAACTGGCTTCCTTGGATTAAACAGAACATTTACTGATTATCTGATGTCACCATATTACCCCTCTCTATCAAACTGTTTTCTCATATATAATAGGACTATGAAATTCTGTCTTCTTTCCTTCATAACTACACTCAATTAAACTCAGCCTTCACGTCAAGCCTGACAAAAACTCCTGATATTTTATACCACTCACTAATTGCATGTGATCTTCATACTTGGAAATCTTTAAAGGGAACAGTGTCAGGCTTATGTATCATTCTCATAAATTACTCATTCTCCATGGAAAATTCTTCTAATATAAAATCACGGTGGTCTACACGTCTGAATATGGTCTTTGATAAAGACATCTGGGAGTCTGCACTAGAGAGTTGCTATAAAGGAATAAAGTACTTGCCTTAAACTCAACTATTTCAAAATATTACATTGATGGCACTGCTCCCCACTGAAATTATATTCAGCTAAATAGAGCTCAGACCCCCTTTGCTGGTGATGCGGATCCTCAGGTGAGAATACTGATACTGTTCATTTGATATGGCAATGTCCCAATATTCGACCATTCTGGTTTCAGATTGAAAATTATCTAAAAATAAATTCAGTTATTAATGTTTCTCTTTCAGATCGTCTATCAGTCCTACATGATATTTCAGAATTGCCACCTATGTCCACTCATTTTTTCAAGTGGCTATCCATTACACTCAGTTTAGCTAAAATTTGCATTTTACATTTTGGAGATCCAAGAATACTCTGACCCTTCAATCCTGGCTTGAAGATATGTTTGAAGTCGAAGTGGCTAAATTTGAAATAATGATTTATAAAATGAATGACAATATGTCTCAATTTCATTATATATGGGGTCCTTTCATAGACTCACATTAATTAAACAAATTGGGTACATGTTGGAACTTTAGATTCGTTTTGAATGTACATACATTTATATTGTTCATGAATATATGTTTATATTTTCTTTGTCTTGTTTTTTCACTGGTATGCTTTTTATGTTATCGATGTTTGAATTTCGTAAATACAGTATTACATGATTATGTTGTTTTGTTACTAAACATTTTCATTTATTCTTTCACTTTCTGCTGTTGTAATACATACAGTATTACACTTATTAACATGATACCCTTTCTTCTAATATGACTTGTAATTGTTCTTGAACTTTTTTTGTAATATTGCAAAATTTCAATAAAAAATTGTGAGGGAATCACCAGGGAGGGAACTAAGTGCACAAAGGAGGGACATTTAGAAAAATGCACTAATAAAAGGAAGCATTTAAGACAAGCACAACAAAGAGCGAATGGCAACAGTGGGCATGGTTAAAGCCCATAGACTGAATACAGCATGTCTTGCAGACAGCGCATGAGTGCTGCCTAGGCTCAACCTGAAAACAGGAGGCCCAATCACAGAGACCTCTCTAGAGGACAGGTAGCTATTAGTAAGGGCTGTGATGAGAAAGGCAGACGAGGAGGTAATTGTTTATATAGGACTGAGATGAGAAAGGCGGACAAGGATGTAATACTGTTTACATTACCATATTTATTTTTTCAGATCAAATTTAATAAAATTTCCCTGACAAAGGGATCACATCTTGAAATGAGAATTAACTTCAATAGAAAAAGAAAACTGGATTTCACAACGGAAAACTACTGAATGCATTCATACTGAGATAAGGAAATAGAACAATATTTTTAAGGATAAAACAAAAACATAGTGACTGTGCACATCGAGTGCAAGTGGTTCTCAGGAAAGGAATGTTCCACCCCAACAAATTAGACTTATTTTCTTTTGCTTCATACATTTTGATCTCTTAGCAGTTGCTACTTGATCTGGAACTTCTTAGTTAAATTTTTACTTATATTTGGAGAGTACATTCTGATTTCTTAATTTCATATTGGATTAGTGTTTGGTTACTTAACTAAACATTGCATTTCACAATTTTACCTCTGTTGATTGCCTTGCCGGGTATGTCAAAATACCAAAAATGAGCCAAAGTTACTCTGGCTAAAATCGGTTTGCCTTTGATGGTCCTGTGCTTTGGACGTTGAGGGACATGGAGCAATAATCTCAGCAGAGCAGTCATGTCTACTATCGGCAGTAATGGGTAAGGAATTAACCTAGAGTGTCAGGATGCTTTATTGTGCCAGAGTAAAGGATGAATAAAGGCTGCCCACTGTTTTTAACATGAACATGTTGTAATCAACATTATCCTGTGTACTCCTATCTTAAACGTAAAATAGGTGGGTGCATTATTGGTATTTATTATTTGTGTTTTTTTGGCACAGAACAGGTTGCTTTGTGGCACATTTAGAGAAAGTAGTTATATGCCCTCCATCTACAGTTTTGTAAAATAATTCTGAGTGTATTTCTTATACCATTTCAAATGTTAGCCTAACTACCCCAGGCTTGTAAAACCTTTTTGGGGGGAATTTCCTAAAATAAAATTGAAGTAATTTATCAAATAACACAAATGAAGGGAATAAGAGGGCCACGGAAATGGCACAAGAAAACTGATAAGGAGAAAAAGAGTTGAGATTAACATTAATGGAAAGAGGAGGCAATAGGGTATAATTGCAGAAGTACTATGGTATAGCCATGGCACAGGAAATAGGGTATAGGTGCTGCAACATAGTTGAGAGTAGCAGTAAAAGGGTGTTGGTATGGTTAGGAGTAATAGTCTTAGGTGTTTTTACTATGGTACATGTATGGATAAAGGCACTAAGATAAATTAAGGGGTAAACAGTAGGCTTTAGGCAGAGTTAGGGATACAATGATATAAGCAAGGAAGAAGTACCAGGGTATACATAGTTGCAGAAGTATGAGGTACCATGCATAGAGTACTGGGAGAGGTATATTTTTAAGGGTATAAGTATGGAACAGAGAGCATATTGACAGTGGCACAAGGGAACATGTACGGATGGAGAGACTAAGGTAAAGGCAGTTGCCAAGGTACATGTAGTAGTAGTAGAGATTAGAGGGTAAGGGTAGATGTCCAGGGGGTTGAGAAATTAAGGGACAGGTAGTGGTTGAAGTACAAGGGTTTAGGTAGGAGTAAAGGTTCAAATGCAAACGTTTTAGTGGGGAAAATAAATAAAAAACAGTTGAGGGAGAAGGGGAAGAACCATCTGGAATACAAGAACAAAAATGAAGAGAGAAACACAAGAGCATGGACAAGGGATGTAAAGAAGTAAGGTAGGCAAGGAGGTAACAAAGGGCTATTTGAGCTTGGAAAATGAGACTGTAGGAAATTTTATGTCAAGACAGGAGGCTCCTATTATGTTTTTTTCATCTTGCTTTAATTGAATAGCAGCAGTTAAGAAAACTACAATTCCCATGATGCTAAACAACAAATAGCCAATGGGAACGAAAAACTTATTGTAACAATCACCAATCATAAACCAGCATATAGTATAAACATAACTATACTATCTGGTGGCATTTGCTTCCCAGAGTTTAAGGCCTAAAAAGCATTAAAAAGGTGATGTGATGTGAATAATTGGATTTTTCTCATGGTGGCTGATATACCTAGGGAGAACATTCTGCAAGTAACTAAATCACAGACAAATGCGAGATCAAGCAATTGTCATGGTTTCTTAAAGGAAAGAAAATATCTCTAAATGTTGTTGCAGTCCCACTGATGACTGCAGAAACAAGACATGGGGCTATTATCTTGATAATGGGAGAAAGAGGTAAAGAGTTAGTATAACTAAGGAATTGTTTATAATTTCTGGTCTAGCCAGCGATAACCGGTGGAAATACTGGCTCACTATTGCATAAATGTTTTTGAATCAGGAAAGAGGGCTGCAGTGGTCATTTACTACAATAGTATTACATTTGCAACAAATAGATTTAAAATATATACATACTCAATGTGCAAGTTATTTACCTTTGATATTGATATATCTTGTAGAGACATATTCTAGTTGCAGATTCCTTACCATAGAATTTTACCCCAGGTGTCGGACTGGATCCGGAGATTTTTTCTTCAAGCAATACCATGCGCATCAGTAGGTGGCACCAGTAGACTCCGCTGGCATCGTAGTCGCCGTGATGACGTCGCAAGTAGTACATAGATGCTGTCTCAGCGCAGTGACGTCAGTTTCTTTCTACGACTTTTCACACCAAAGCACAGAGCCGCGAAGAACACTGAAACGGGGAAGCCCTGTCCCTAGAAATCAGTTTGCAAGTGGGGAGGATGGGTGAGTCGGTAAGGAATCTGCAACTAGAATATGTCTCTACCAGATATACTGCTACCGAAGGTAAGTAACTTGTACATCTGATAGAGACTTCTAGTTGCAGATTCCTTACCTTAGAATAGATACCCAAGCAATGCTATCCTCTGAGGTGGGCTGCGAACCAAGATCATACTAGAAAGTCCTGCAGGACCGAATGACCAAAGTAGCCGTCCCCACGGACCTGACTATCCAGACAGTAATGTTTAGTAAACGTGTGCAAGGATGCCCACGTAGCTGCCTGGCAGATCCCCAGGACAGGAACTCTGCGTGCTAACACAGTGGCAGTAGCAGTTGCTTTGGTAGAATGAGCGCGCAAGGCCTCTGGGGGTTGTTTCTTAGCCAAAGCGTAGCACATCTTGATGCAAAGAAGTACCCATCAAGAGATGGTACATTTTTGCACTGACTTCCCTTTCTTCGCAACCACATATCCAACAAAGAGTTGAACGCCCCCCCGGAAATCTAGTACGGTTCAGATAGAATACCAATGCTCTTTTTGGATCCAGGCGGTGGAGTCTCTCCTGCTCATGAGAAGGATGTGGAGGTGGATAAAAAGTAGGCAAGGTGATGGACTGGCCTACATGAAAAGGTGTAACAACTTTGGGAAGAAAGGAAGCCTTAGTGCATAACACCAACTTTTCAGGGTGCAGAGACAAAAATGGAGGCTTAGAAGAAAGAGCCTGAAGCTCACTCACTCTGCGAGCAGAATTGATGGCACTGAGAAAAACAGTTTTGAAAGTAAGGAGCCGTAAGGGACAACTGTGCATCGGCTCAAAGGGAGTACCCTTTAAGTAAGTAAGTAAGTACAAGACTGAGGTCCCACTGAGGCATGATAAACGGAGTGGGAGGAAACAAATGGGTGAGACCCTTAAGAAATCAACTAACAATAGGAGACTTAGAGTGAAGGATTATCAGGCAACCAGAGAAAGGCTGAATTAGCCAATAAGTAACCTTTAAGGATGCCCAAAGCAGAGCCCTGCTGCGCTAAAGAGATAATGAACAAAAGAACCCCAGAAAGAGGAGCAGAGAAGGGATCAACAGATTTGTTGGTACACCATGCGACATGACAGGCATATACCGTGTTGGTGGAGGGCCACCTGGCCGCCAAGATAACATCACAGACTTCGGGTGGAATGTCAAAAGCTGTCAACTGCTGCCGTTCAATCTCCACACATGAAGGCGGAGATTGGACAGGTTTGGGTGGAGAACTGTCCCCTGCTGCTGCGACAGAAGATCCTACCGAAGGGGCAGTCTGAGTGGAGGACTGGTGGCCATACTCAATACCTCTGAATACCATACTCTCCGTGCCCAGTCTGGAGCCACCAAGATGACTTGGGCCCAGTTGTTCCTGATCTTCTTGAGAACTCTAGGCAGAAGTGATATAGGCGGAAAGGCGGCCGGAGTTCCACTCGAGATGAAAAGCATCTCCAAACTAGTGCTGCCTTGGAAACTCCAACGCGCAAAACAGCTGACATTGCGCGTTCTCTGTGGAGGTGAACAGATGTAACCAAGGCTCTCCCCACTGTTGAAAGAGACCTTGCGCCACCTCCAGATGGAGACACTATTTGTTATCGGCTAGTTCGTTTGCTCTGATGTTCAGAGAGCCCGTCAGATGTTCAACCACCAGTGTAATGTACTGACAAAGGGTCTGAGACCCTACTCTGCCCTGTTTGCTGCAGTACCACATGGCAGTAGTGTTGTCTGTGAACACTTGTACTACTTTCCCTTTGAGAGTGGGAAGAAATGCTTTCAACGCAAGCCTGATCGCCCGGAGCTCCAGATGATTGATATGGAGCCCAGACTCCGCCGGAGACCAGAGGCCTCTGAGCTCCACCTCTCCCATGTGGCCTCCCCATCACAGAAGTGACACGTCCGTCACCATGGATAGATCTGGTTGGGGAAGGGAGAGGGATCTGCCGTTGACCCAATGCGGATTCGAAAGCCACCTCTGCAGGTCTTTCGCAGTCCCCTCCAAGATCTGGACCATGTCGGAGAGTTTCCTTGATGCTGCTCCCACTGGAACTTCAAGTCCCACTGCGAGCCCGCATATGCCATCTGGCATGTGTCACTGCAGGATGCAGGAGGCCATGAGGCCGAGCAGCCTCAGAGTATCACCTAAACCTAAGATAGAGGCTGAAAGATCAAAATCATAGCCTGAATATCCTGGGCTCGCTTTTCGGGAAGATAGGCCCAAAACAGCACTGTGTCCAGAACAGCTCAGATGAAAGGGAGCGTCTGAGAGGGAGTCAGGTGTGACTTTGGCACGTTTATAGTGAACTCCAGCATGTGCAGGAGGTTCGTGTAGTCTGAAGGTGGGAGATGACTTTCTGGTGCAAGTCCACCTTCAACAGCCAGTTGTTGAGGTAGGGGAAGACTGAAACCACCAACCTGCACAGATGAGCTGCATCCACCACTATCACTTTTATGAACCCCCAAGGGGCACTGGTAATGCCGAAGGGGAGCACGGTAAATTGAAAGTGCTCGTGGCCTACCACGAATCGTAGGCAACGTCTGTGGGCAGGCAGGATTGGAATGTGGAAATAAGCGCCCTGCAAGTCCAATGTTACCATCCAGTCTTCTGGGTCCAAGGCAGACAGGGCCTGAGCCAGGATGAGCATTTTGAATTTTTCCTTCTGAGGAAGAGATTGAGGTCCCGAAGGTCAAGGATAGGATGTAAGCTCTTGTCTTTTTTGGGCACCAGAAAGTAGCGGGAATAAAAACCACGACCTACTTCTGCCGCAGGGACCCTCTCTATGGCTCCCTTTGCCAAGAGAGATGTAGCTTCCTGGCGGAAAAGTGCCAAATGATCCTCTGATATACGGCTGACTTATGGAGGCATTGCTGGTGGGGCAGATTCAAAGGGTAGGAAGTAGCCCCTTCGAACGATCTGCAAAACCCAGCTGTCCGTTGTGATGGATTCCCAGTGTGGCAGATGATGGCGAATACTGCCACCAACTTGAGCAGAGTGAGGGAACGGACTAGGAGGATTTGGAGGCTGCAGCAGGGGCAGGGGTGGTCTGGGCACACCTCTGGTTCCCTGTCCCATGACCACATGGGATTCCGAGCCCCGGCCACACAGCGGCTGAACAGCATGGGCGGCACAGTGGCTGGGAAAGGGACGTGACAGGGAGCCCTTCCGTGGCCACGAAAGGCAGACTGTTGGGGTAGAGGGGCAGTGGAAAGGCCGAGGGACAGAGCTGTAGCCCGGGAGTCCTTGAACCTCTCCAAAGCCGAGTCCGCTCTGTCTCCAAAGATATAGGAACGATCAAAGGGCATGTTGGACATCCCTGAGACGCTAGATGTACGTAACTAGGCGCGGCGCCTCAAGGCCACCGTTGTCGCAACTGATCTACCTAGAGAGTCAGTCATGTCCAGCCCACATCTGATAGTGAACTTTGTTGCATCTCTCCCATCGGTGACAGCTTGGGATATGCCAGCACGGGCCTCCTCCAGTATCTGCGGCAGAACTTGCACGACTGTATCCCACAGAGAGTGGGTATAGCGGCCCAAAAGGCATGCAGTGATCACTGACCGCAGCGCGACACTAGCGGAAGAAAACAAGGCTCTCAGGCGTAGGTGTTAGGACAGGAATTTAGGGTCATTCAGGGTGGGCCGATGACAGCGTGCGATATTCCCGTTCATAGGGCACCTGTGTTGCGTCTGGACCAACTACCCAAAAAGACATCAGTGAGGGCTTCATTGAATGGAAGAAGAGGTTCAGATGTGGAAGCCCCTCGTTGAAGCACCTCGGTCAAGAGATTATACCTGACCTGAACAGTAGGCAGCTCAAGGCCGAGGACCTCAGCTGCTCTACTGACCACCATGGGATAAGTTGCTTCCTCCGCCATAGCCACGGTAGGAGGAGACAGCATGCTAGCATCTGGAGAGGTAGCCAGACCACAGTCCTCGCCCAACTCCAGTGCCTAGTCCAAGTTAGGGTCATCCTGGTATTCATATCGGTCCTGGGACCCCTCCAATCCTTCCCTGAATTCGAACCCATAAGAATAAGGGTCAGAATCCAACCTGGGGTAAATAGGCCCCCATCGAAGAAGGAGGCAGTGTCGGCCGACGCCGGTCCAACTCCTTGTCGTCGGGAATCAGGATCGGGTTGATGTCGATGGTGGGCACCACTGACGCTGGGAGCGTCGACAATTGAACTGGCGCTGGGGAAGGTCTCAATGGTACGACCGGCGTCGGTGCGGATCCGAGAGTGGATCCAGAGGGGACTTTGGTGGTCAGAGCCGCTGGCGTGGAACCCAAAGACCCCCCTAACCAAACCTCTTGGGCCCAAAGGTGCCGTATAGGGTTAGACTGCCCAAAAATGAGGTGCATGGCCTCATAAAACTCCTTTAATTGGGCAGGAGTCACCCCGGCTCCCGGCAAATCGGGGAGGCGCGGAGCGGACCCAGAAGCAGGCTCCGAAGACAGAGGCCTTGAGCATCGACGCCCCTCCCGTGTTGCATCAGCTGAGCGACGAGGCGAAGTTGAAGGATGACGGGATCTCTTTAACTTCTTCTTACCTTGATCCGAAGACTTTGAAGAAGCAGGTGGTGCCTCCATGACCTGTCTCTAAACCTTCCCCTGGAGCGAGAGACCGGGACCTACGCGGAGTCGAGCACTGGGCCGCCATAAGCTTGAGGGACCACTCCCTCAAGGCCTTTGGGTGCATGGCAAGGCTCTCGAGCACGACTTCGGGTCGTCGTCGCTCTCCAGGCACCACAGAGCCGATGCGGATCCGTCACCGACATCACGCGGTGACAGTCCTCGCACGGTTTGAAGCATGTCTTCGGGGACATCCCTCAACGCAGCAAACACTCACAAAAAGTCGACAAAAGTGTTGAAGTCGGTGAAAAAGTAACCAAGGTTAGTTCTCTCCGGATCAGCACGTGGCACGGAAAGAAAAGAACTGACATCACTGTGCTGAGGCGGCATCTATGTACTACTCGCAACGGCATCACAGCGACTACGACACCCCATGGAGTCGACCGACACGCAAGGGCATTGCTCGAAGAAAAAATCTCCAGATCCAGTCTGATGTCTGGGGGAAAATTCTAAGGTAAGAAATCTGCAACTAGAAGTTTCTATCAGATGTCATTTGTTGTATAATTTAGAGGAAATGATCAGGAGTTGGGGCTGTGGATGTGGTATAATATACTCGTTGAAACCTTGACAAATAACCACTTCTCAAAATTCCCCTAGAGATGGGGAAAAAGAAGTCCAAATTATTACAACCCTCGAAATACAGAAAAGGAGCAAGTGATTCAATTTGAATGCCATTCATGAGGTCAATGTTATGCGGATGCAAATTTTGCCAAATTAGATTAATAGGAACACCTCCATTTCTGCATTAGATAAATAAAGGAATCTAGGTAGACTCGCTTTGGTGCGCCACACAGGCTAAGGAAACTGGGTACATATTGTTTGGCTTTGCACAAAGGGATTTACATTTTGGGAGGATATTATCACATACATAAAATGCAGGTTTCCTTTCCCCGTGGTCAAATGTTAGTGCTGTTTTGTCATTCTGGATTTCTTGACAAACAGCCAATTAATATTATAAGGTTAATCTTTGCATGTTTAGTGGCAAGATGAATAATTACATTACACTAGAAAACCAAACACTGACTCAATTTTGCAGAACTAATAAAAGTTTATAAAAGAGAAAAAAATATGCAATGAGAAAAGGGGCAAGCATTTTATTGTAGAATGTAGTAATTCTATTGATGTAACGTGAAACGTTTTACATGTTACTTTATTGTTTATACTCTAAAGACAAGAATGACTTGAACAGCAGATGATGATGGCCACTAAAAGACTAAAGGAATAATTGTAATGCTGCTAATTCTATTTTGTATAATCTATGATTGACTTTGATGGCATTACTCTCTAGTAAAAAAAATATATATATGCAACAATGTATTTAGCCTCTGCATTAGATGGGGATAATGCAACTGCGCAGGTTTAGAGGAAGGCTAGGATGAGGCTGGTTAGGGTCCTCTCAGATGGATGGGTGGAATAGTTTTTATGGACTCACGGCATGAAGAGTCTCATCCTTTGGCTTAACTCAGTTTGTGTCTTCTGTTATATCTGGACTTGGTGTTAGCTGTTATACATGGACTCTGTGTTAGTGGATCATGGAGTCTTTCTTGGTGTACGAAGGGATTCCATCTTCTGCATGCAACACGCTCTCTTATTCCAAAACAGGCTGCCTGGTACACTTGACCTACATCTTAATCTTGTGAAATACGTGCTCAAATAAGGAGAAAACGTGCTAAATGCACTCTCTTCTGCGAAGTAAAGGGTGGTAAGGTGGATGTCACAAGGGCTGACCCTGTCTCCTGATGAGTTAATAAATGATACTACCGAAGCTCAACAGTTCAGGCATGAATATTTGATGATGGTGCAAGGATCTACCATTTGTGTGACAAAATATAGCAGACTTCCTAAAAAAAAAAAAACAGTGAGGGATCTGTGCTACAGAGAACTTTGTGCATAAAGCCTCGTGAGCCAAGGGAAATGTTTCAGTACTATGTATCAGCTGCTCCTAGACGCCACACTGGAGACTACTCCTCCCTTTAAAGATCAATGGGACGCACTGATGGGAAGGGAACTTACAGAGAAACATTGGGCACTGACCCGGAGAAGTCTTAACAAGGCCACACAAAACATTGTGGAAAGAGTGGCACATTATAAGCTTCTATTTGACTGGTATCTGTACCCAACCAAACTACATAAATGTTACCCTGCAGTAAGCCCCACTCTGTTAGACAGACCGTGGCCTAAGAGATGAATTAGTTCATATCAAGTAGGAGAGCTCTAAAAATTCAAGCCTTTTTTGAAAGAGCTGTTTACCAGTATGAGGAAAATACTGGACTACCCGCTCCTGGGAACGTTCATGTCTCCGATCGTAGGCGTTAATGTTTTAGAGATGCACCACCAGTCCAAGGAGGATAAGATTTTGATATGGAACTGCTTGGGAGGGGCAAAGACTCCAGTAGCAGCATTCTGGCAGGACTAGGAACCATCAGATATTGCCTATTGGTGGACAAGAAATTGGAGTATTATAGCTAATGAAAAATTGACTTGGAATGTGTCACATACAGACAGTGACTTTGAATAAATTTGGGATCCGCTTTTACAATTTTTGATGGGGGGCTCCCTCAATATCATTTTGACCAAGGTTGAAAGCTCTCAAGTTGTTTTAGGTAGAGGGCCATTACCCAACTTGAGCACCAAGCAATGCAGGGGCTGTCTCCTCCATAGGTGTGCTACGGAATGATTGTTGAAAAAAGGATGGAGATACATGTGCCTATTTAACAATTGTTTGGGGGCACAAACAACATCTCAGCTACGAGGGAGGGAAGCAGGGTAGAAAGGTTTACGATATCTTAGCAAGCACAACTGTAATGTGATTGATGCAGCACCCTTGATAGATGTATTTGAAACAAAACTGAAGTAGTAATAATGTGTGTTGCCTTGCTATAAATGTATGCAGAGATTCATATTTTAATAAAAGGTTTTGCTAAAGAAAAGACAAAAGTAGTACAGTCAAGTTCAAAATAGGCATTTGGGCTGTAAAAACCTTGTGTAGCTACACAACATAGGTGCTAGGGTGTTAAAGATCACCAAAGATGGAAGTCTCAGACATGCATACACATTTTGAGGGGGGCAGAAAATCTGAAAACACCATGGAAAGGTGAGCGGCCCACTCTGAGTTATTGGTAGCAAAAAGTAGTGTTACCATGATACACATTGTTGGTGAAGAATTATCTGAACTAATGTGTCCATTTCTGGCAGTAACTGCCCCGGCATTGTAAAACCAAAAATGAGCCACCCAAACTAGGGCTCTTTCTTCAAACAGAAATCCTAAGAAAAGTTCAAATTTAACAACAGCACAGGAACAAAAGTAAAAGTAGGGGTCATAACACCATATATGCTATTTGTGTTAAATGCAGACAAGGGAATTACTGTATTGGGTGCACGAGGAAGCCCTGTATTCAAACACTTGTAAACCTGACACAACTGGTTCCAAAGCAGTCAGAGAAATCCAACCCAGTTCTAAGGCAAAGAATGAGTAGATGACTTTGCCAGTGATAGCGCAGAGGTACGCCTTTTTGTTATGGTAAACGAACCAATGAATCATACTTCTAATTCATCAATGTTAAAAATGTTTTAGAACGGAATACTATCGACGTAATGCAAATTTACAAAGTCTGTGGCTCCATAATCATCTCTAACCATCTCTAAAGAGTTTGTTGCCTCACGTGGGGTATTGTTCATATATTTATGCGTGAAGTATAAACCATAAAATGTGACAATCCCATACATGGCTCTGTCTCGTGCCTCAACCAAGGGACTGATGGACTAAATCAAGGAGAGAAAGGATAACTAGAACAGCAAGTTGTGGTAAACAATTCCTGTCTATTTTACCACTGTAAAACCCCTTATTTTAAGGCATTTGGGCCTGCAATAAGAGTATTGGGTTTTACACACTCCATACAAGTCATTAATTATTTCTAACAACTGAGTGCAACACGTTAGGGATCATTTAACAGATACAAGTGGGAAATGACTCCTCAACTTTCATTGGCATCTTCCCGATACAGATCTCTGTTGCGTCAACTATGTTGCCGTTCGCAATGTGTTGTGTTACAAACAAGGCGACGTTCCGTTGCTTTGTAATTTCCACGAGACACATTACAGTGAAATTTCAAAATGGGCACAATCTTCATGGATGTAAATCTTTGCGCTTCAACCCAGTTGACTTTGTGCCATGATGCAGTAGGAACTTTATATCATTAACAGAGAAACTCATTATCTCAGAAACTATCTTGCAGAAGAATAATTAATTTTAATTGCTCATATGGACGCTGCTTCAAAGTTGGGTTTCTGTCTTTGCATGCATGTCCTAAGCGGAATAAGGCTACTTCGTCAGTCAAGGCATGCTCAGATCCTGCTCTGCTAGTCACAGGGCAACCAATGATTTTCACATTTCTGTGTCAAGGTCGGTTTCCAATCATCTGGCTGTTGTGAATTTTAATTTATCTCTGGCTCATCTTACTGTCTATAATTAGGGCATATAGTGGACAATTGTCAAATAATGGGTGATCTTGTTTCTGGGACTTATCACAACTATCACAAACTGCAAAGTTTATGGCTGTCATCTGTTGCTAGCACGTACATGACTGCCAGAAATGAGGGACAGCAATCTACTTACTAGAAACTGTCCATCAAAGTAGCCACCCTTCCCCATCACACTGCCTGCTGGGCCAAAGGAGAATCTAAACACCGTTTTTGTAGATGTGTCTGTTCAAAGAATTCCATAACAGCTGAAACACATACAACATTCTCAATGACGGAAGAATTAGAAAAACAAATTTAACAGTTAATGGCAAAGGCACTGGAAAACAAGATTACGAGCACTGAACAGTTGCATTATTTCAGTAAGGATGTGCTGGAGTTAATACAGCGAAGAAGGACAGTATGAAGGAGAGGAGATATGAGGTGAAGGCAATTTTACTAGGGGTGAGAGGTCCGGACTCTGGAAGTTAATTCTTTTGTTAATATAATGGTTATTATAATATTTACCTCAGCTTTATGATCAGCATTCTTAGGAAAAATACACTGAACCTCAAAGTCACCGGGATCGCATAAGTTTGACTTGGGTTCCATACTAGATCTGCAACAATACAGAGATTTTAGAGCGTGAACACCCCCCCCCCACCCCCACAGTGTACAAATCTGTAAACGGGCTAAACAAATAATTTAAGTCTGAATGCAGTTTCTTCCATCTGCCCAATATATTTAGACCCCTCCTTCCCTGTAGGAGACAACTTGCTTCATCTCATGTGGCACCTATCCAGACCAATAGGACTACTGGTCAGGCAGAATACTTCACTGTGAAGTGATAGCAGGCCACTGTCTGGACCATGGACACTGGTGCATCCCCAGCCACAAACAACAAGGGGCCAGCAGACCCTCCAACCGCAGCAGAGAACAGAGTAGTACTGGAGCAGCACAGCAGTGATGGCCATTTCGCCTCAACCCAACCATAAAGACACTAGGGCCCTCATTACAAACCTGGCAGTATCATGACCCCCAGGTTCGTGGATTTGTGGATGGCGGTCGGACCGTCGCCAATACGGAGGTTCGAGTGCCATATTATGACTGCCAACACCGCCAGGATTAGTCTTCCAGGTGGTCTGGCGATTGTGGCGGTCCTCATCTCGGGATTACGACATCGTGCTCTGCCAGCGTTTCATGGCAGTAGCACAGCCATGAAAAGGCTGGCAGAGAACAGGTGCAGGGAGCCCAAGGCGGGCCAATGCACTGCCCACGCATTTAGCATGGGCAGTGCAGGGCCCCCCATGGCCATCACCCTCGCAATGTTTACTGCTTTACAGAGAGTGAACATTGTGAGGGTGCGAGTGCACCCTGTGCTCTACAGCATTGCCGCTGGCTCGATTACAAGCCGGACACAATGCTGTAGGGTTTTTCCCACCAGGCCGGCGGGCAGAAACTCAGGTTTCCACCAAACGACCTAGTGGGAAACTCATAATGGCTTTAACCATCCGCAGAAATCGTAATGAGGCCCTGGGTGTCATTCAAGTTCCACAGTGTCAATTGTGAGTCCATTTGTGAGAAGGCAAAAAAATTGTGCTTCGTGGATTTGACCTCACCCCAGAATTTAATGGGTTCTAGCTTAGGGGTGGTCTATGAATGCAGCTCAGGAGCTATTAGTCTCTATTCAAGCTTTTGGGGCCCTGATTATTTGATAAACAGCCATTATTCTGTTTGCACTCGCTTAGGGTGTTTAACGTATGATGATATAGTGTTGCCACTGACATAATATATTTTTTATTCAAGTAGCATTATTGGTTTCAGCCACCTTTGATGTTTTCGACCATATATTACTGAGGAGTAGGGGATAGTTTTCCTAAGGGAGCTGCAGATGTGAAGGTAGACTGAGGTGCATTAAAGGGTAATGGGGTCTTTCCATGCAGTACGTTATTTTACTTTAAAACTTTCTATTGAGAGTCACTCACAGATGCACGTGTATCTGTCTATACAAAGGGTCTAGTAAGGCTGAACATATCTAGCCCTCCAAGTAAAGGAAACATCAGGTTTTGTATGTTTGAGAGTCTCGCCTAAAGACCGGATCCCACCATGTGCCTGTCACATGGAGTCAATACAACGTGAGGGTAAGTGAGAGAGAAGAGGACCAAAAGACCTTAAAGAAGACCAATGTGAAGTTTATAAACTACCAGGAATACACAGATAGATTTAGAGTCTCATCCCGCCCTCCCCTCTTGTGGCCAATATCGAGCAGGCCACTGCGAGTACGTTTTCATCGAGTTACAGTTTCACCACCTCAGAGAGGGAGAGAGAGAGAGAAGACCCTATTCCACGACTTCTCTTTATAAAGACTTGTCATGCTTCTATGTTTTCCAACGATTATTAACCTTACTTTTAAATTGTTTATCCACTTTGTGGAAAGTGGTAGCTAGTTTAGTGCTGGTGAAAGTAAAATGACAAATTACCGGTTACTTTTCCTAATTTTCAATTAATATTTGAGGGAACTTTTTTTTTAAAAGACAAACGGAGTTGTATGGTAACATATTGGCCAAGCTGGCCGACAGTTATACCAAAGGAAAATGGTCTCAATTATAATCATAGAAACACAAATATTGCACAGAGAAACGACCCCGCCGCCCAGCCACGTGCATCAATATGCGAGTCAGACACCACTGTGCATTTCCGCATCTTGCTTCCCACCCACCTGTCATACTCTGTAATCTCATCATAAAGCAGTGAGCGCTTCAGGCAGCTGCGTTGCAAAGTAATTCCTCGGTAATAGAGAACTGTAGTTTATTAATTTAATAAGTGCATTTTACATCAATCTGTAGTAGAGCCATAGGACTACTGTGATTTGTCATTATAAAGTAATGTGATGAAATGCAGTGAACGATTAACAGATCTATGAAAAATACTCCAAATTATTCAAGAAAATATTCCAAATCATCTGAGTATTTTATTTGCCCCAGAGTTCGGTCCTCCCGGAGAATTTCCAGCGTTATAATCTGGTCACACAATCTAGTTTGCAGTTTTCTTTTATTTCAAGCCATTTTTCTGGACGCAGGAGAATTGTTCTTTTGGTTTTGTATAGTCTTCAAACCCACCATTGTTATCTTCCATCACGTATTCACTGACCAGCCCCCCCACAAATCTCTTACTCAACTAGGAATCATCTCGTACGTTTTTTTTTTTTAATGTCAGAATGTTTCGTAGAAATGACTCTCTCCCTCAGGGTGCCTGAATGAACTTCACTCTTCAGGCAACTGTGAATTATAGAGCGTCCACTCCACGTTTCTTTGTAATCAACACAACGTTGCTGATTAGAGGGAAAGTTCTTATGAAAACTTGAACCGAAGTGATTCCATCATGTTTAGCACTTTTAATTCGAAATAATAATTAAAACATTTTTTTATATATATAGGCCAAAATGACATTCCAGAAAACAAAGCTAGGTACTTAACTGTTCTTTTTTTTAAAGTAATTTTAAAAGCAAAAGGGTATCATTTTCTCTTATGGACTGAAAACTTTGCAATGAACGAAGGACTATTTTACATCTTAAAAGTACTCTGAATTATCACACATTAAATTATTAATCTCGCAAATGCACTCTATAAAGAAATCAATCTTTTTAGATTTGTTTTTAGGTCTCAATTGTCTATAGTCAAAAGACCTCTTGTGGACCATATCAAAACCTTCCAGTGGCCTTAAAGCCCCTCCATTGCATACACTTAATTGGCTTTAGTGTCACCCTCATTTGCTTGACTTTTTCCAATGCCGTTCTCTTCTGGTGTTTGTCTCTTCCCTGAAGACCAAAGAGTTTTTACCATCATTTTGATTAGATAACGTGTATTGTTCCACTGTTCACATACTGGGAACTATGTTTTCTTTTGCATTTGACATTCCATAAGAGTGCATGCGTTTCTTGCTCTCTCCCTCATGTGCTGAGCTCCCTGTCCCTAATGATGTTTGCTTCCTCACCTTGCTCTCTTGTGCTGCTTCCCAAAATCCCACTTGCTCCGTGCTGTTCCCTCTTCCCCCACCCTTTTCATTGATACCCCTAGCTTGGCTTTCATTTTACCTTTTTTTGCTCCCAGCTCAGTCTAATGCTCAATTTGCTCCTAGCACTTGCTTCACTGCGGTCCTTAAAATCCACCTTTTACAATTTTTTAAAACATTTTAGGAGAAATGTTTGCAAACTTTTTAGGGGCCAGCAGTTGCCACTTGCTACCGGACTGCTCAGTTTATAAAAATAAATAAAAATACTTTATCACATATAAAAATTAATTTACCATTCCAAGCAGCAGCCACAATCTTGAATGGTGAAATAAAAAATGAATGAAAAGGCACTGCCATAATTTGCTAGGTTTGTGCATGATTGGTGACTCGCTTGCATATGTCATTATGCACTAATAAAGAATGGTGATGAGCGCCACCAGCAGCCAACTGTCAAGGTGGCGCCATCGCAGCTTTTTTTGCCTCTGTTGCACAGCATCAGCAAAAAGCACCTTTTTAACTGAAGATGAACAGAATACACAAAAAGCATTGACAAAGCCAGTAAATAAAAATAAGCATTGGCAAAGACAGTAGATAAAAATTAGCTTTGCCATTGCTTGTTTTCACTGCAGCATTTTTTTTTAATGTTTTAGTCAAATTCAAAATGCAACCTCAGCCTAATGGCTTTATCAATGGCTGTTTCCAAATTGGTTACTTGATTGTGAAGGCATCAATCTAATTTTCCAAATATTTCTTCTGCTTGAATTTCATGCATACAGTTCATACTTTTATTTACCTTGCTTCTTACACCACTGAAAGGTAATACTTTGTCATGAGATTAAATAATCTTGCTCTTTTTGTGTAGTACCAGGAATGTACACTTGGGGAGCTTTTATCAGAAAATAAAACCCCATGAATCATTCTTCGTCAACTGTCTTTAACCCTGTTTATGGAAGCCTGCAGTGGCAGGCTGACTGTTCTCTACAGTATTGAAATCGGCTAGTGATAACACTTAGCTCAACTTCCACATATTCAAAGTAGTTCCCACTTAAGTCAACAATCAAAGCTATCGCAATGGCGATTTTACAAGTTCTTTCTCATAAATGCCTATTGAAGGACCGCTCCTCAATCAAATACCTCAGTATTTACCTACCAACCAACCAACCAACACCCTAGCAGGACTATCCTATCAGTACCTCCCCCAAAAGTCCCAAGTAACCTCTCTTGAGAAAAGCCCTACTCTCTGACCCCCTCCCTGGTAATCCATCATTTGAGTGCTTATCATATTGTTTCCACCTCTCACCACCATCACTTTTTCGTGTTTTATTTTCATGCATTTATTTTGTTATCATGTACTTATCTTACACGCGCCCTCATACTTGCTGTAAAGAGCGCATGCTTTACCTGTGACCTTACTGCTAATTCTATGTCTGCATAGTGCTGTACTACCCTGCCGTGCACCTAGTCTAGGATTTAAAAATAAATAAAATAAGATGTTGGCCACTTGTGTGATGTCATCTGAAAATTCCCGTCTGTTCGGTTAGTGCTGGTTCCAAAAATGAGGGAAAAAAACGTTTTTTGATCCGATTACCAGCAGATGAGAGACAAATCCAATGTGACAGCGTTTCACTGAGCCTACAAGCTGCAAAGACCTCGAATTTTACGAATAAACAATGCAGTGCTAATCAAGTTATATATCAGTGGTTCCCAACCTGCGATCCAGGGAACGCCAAGTCTACTCAGGGGGTCGGTGACTGCTTAGAAAATAAATATTAACAGATTTTTTAAACAGTTAATAAAAAAGTAGTTAAATGTACGATTGAAATTGTTAAAACGTACTGTAAATGTCAAGAAATTTGAAATTGGAGGCTAAAATTTTAATTAGTACCCTCAGACTGACTTGTCGGAGGAGCGCAGGTGCATCAAACGGAATACAGTATGGACGACGTGTTGCTTCAAATGGATTGAGAAAAGCTCCAACCTTCCTATGAAAATTATTTTTTAAAATCTACATTTGTTTGCAAATAAAATAAAATGCGTTACCATTTGCATATGTGTTTGATGGAATGCTTGTTTCTGTATTTTTTGTGCATGATTCTGCGATTCAAATCATCGACAGTGTTTAGGCTGGGGTCCCTGGCTTCCAGCAATGACTCAGTGGGGAGTTCTCAGATTCTAACAATGAATCAACGGGTGTCCACGGAAGTCAAAAGGTTGAGAACCACTGTTATAAAGTGTTCAGTTCAGAGCACGGGCACAAACTCAGAAAGACTGGGCCACTTAAATTGAGGACTGCTCCAGGGGCATAATTAGCATCAGTGCAGCTGCACCAGGGCCCAGATGTGTGAGGGACCCACTGTAGCTCAGTTATGGGTCTGCCACCCAAGATGTGTGATGGGCCACTGCAAATCTACTAAGGCATGTATTTCAGAAGTTTGAGGTGCCTGCTGCAGCTTTGTCATGGCCATTGCACCCTGGAGAGGCCCACAGCAGATCAGTTATGGTGTTCTGCCTCAGGTGTGTGAGGGGCCAATGCACCTAAGCTATGGCTCTTATTCCAGATCTGTGAGGGGCCTATTGCACCTCAAATATGGCACTTGCATTCCAGGTGTATGGTGCCTACTGCTTGCTTTTTAAGGCTTTTCACCCTTGGGGCCGTATTACAGAAAGTGCCCCAGGGACACAACAGGCATGTGCACCCCCTTTGTGTGCTCCCGGGACACTTTGTTTTACAGAGGGGGCTGCAGACACTTAGGCGTCCCCTTCTGTAATTCAGATAGCGCACATGTAGCACCAGCGCTTTCTTAAGAGGGCGCTCCCTAATGTTTATGAGGGTGTGGCCACATGCTAATAGGATAAACCCTCCCCCCCCCCAACAAGGAAACTATAAAAAGCCTAGGAGTATGGCTCGACTCCAGTCTATCGATAAAACAGCATGCACAAAAATTGGCAGCTTCTTGCTTCAATTTTTTAAGAATGCTTAGAAAAATCTTCAAACTTCTCCCCTTTCCCGCCACAAGACTTATCTCACTTCGACTATGGGAATGTTCTGTTTCTGAGCTCTCCCATCTGCATATTAAGTAGACTGCAGATAGTGCAGAACGCGGCAGCCCAGCTACTCATGGCAATCCCTAGAACTGCATCGGCCAAGGCAGCCTTGGCATCCCTTCACTGGCTTCCTATCCAGCAAAGGATCAATTTTAAAGCTATGTGTATGGTGCATCAGGCTCTTCATGATAGGGGTCCTCTCTTATCAAGCGAATGATTACACCTTACACTCCCCAGAGATCCCTTAGATTCTCATCTACTGCTCTAATTAACACCTGTTGTGTTACGAAAGCAAGATGGGGAGGTAGGTCCTTCGCATTTAGAGCAGCTAACCTGTGGAAATCCCTCCCCCTGGCATTCCGAATGGACAATTCCGAACTCTCTTTTTTAGGTAAATTGAAGACTCTACTTTTTCCATCATAAAATTTCCACTATGGTTCCTCCGTCCTTTTCTTTCAGCGCTGGGAGGCCTTCGGGTAGCCATGCGCTTTATAAATCTATTAAACTAAACTAATTTCGTTTCTATACTACACTATACTAGTTTCCTTTCCATATTATGGAGGCAGGCGCAAAGGCAAAGAAGCAGTCAGGAGGTGCACTGAAAGCGCGCATAAAAAGGAGGCGCACTGTCAGTGCACTCCCTGATGGCAGCCCACTGGATGGAAGAAAAGGGGTGCTTTGGATCCACCCCCCCCCCCCCAGGCATCCCCTTGCAGATAGGTGCAGTGACTCACTGCACCCGCCTGCTAAGTGAAATACGGAGCGGCTTTGAAGCAGCAGCTCTATATGTCACCTGAATCAGCTGCTCCCAGGGAGGCAGCAGGAGTTTGCATCTGCCCTGGTGAAGCGCATTTACTGTAATACAGCGCACCTATTTAAAGGTGCACAGTGGCGCAAACAGTAAAAGTGCATCCTCTGTGTAAGAGGGCCCCTGGGGTGTGAGGATCCCAGAGCAGCTCAATTATACCTCTTTACTCCGGGCTTGTGAAGCTACCACTGCAGCTCAATTATGGCTGTTTCCTTCAGGTGTGTGAGTGGCCAACTGCAGCTCAATTATGGCTCTTTTACTAGACAATGAGGGGCACAATTTGTTTATATTAGGGCCCCTGACACCCTTGCCACTCTTCAGGACCGGAGGGCAAATTATTTTGGTATAGACTATAAAAACTTTTTTTACCTTTTGGAAATCCAGACAAGCGTATGATGCCTTAATACTAAGGTTTTCAAAAAAATAAGGTACATACTCGTATTTATATTTTTTGAGTTTGAGATTTCAGATGGTGGCAACTGTATTCAAAATCAGTATTTTTAGGTCATTTTTATCCATCTTTATTTTTGGCTGTGTAGTTTTAACACTTCTTAGTATATAATTAAATCCAGCAAAAAATGACTCTTTCCCACTGAAAGATTCCCAAGCAAGAATCAGGGTCTCAATGTCATCGGACTCAAATACTGACACGTCTTGAGTTTACTTACTTACGATAAGTCAGCAAACTTTTTCACCGAAGAAAAAGTGCCCATGGGTTTAAGTAATGAGTGCCAATGCCATTTACACAGGATAACTGTCATTTATTTAAGATAAGTGGATATTTGCATACCCACACCTTTGGTTGCCCCTTGATTCTGGGGCAAGAAGGAATGTGGTGCCCCCATAATCCGCTGCTCTTCAATGTCGCCTTTTCTTCCTAATCTGTTGTCTTGTCACAACATGGAAATGGTTTATTAGGCAAGATTTAAAAGAGCAGTGATGTTGACAAGTATGTGTTTTTGAAAAGGCAAGCATACATATTTATTTTATTGTACTTCTAACCAACAGTCAGAGGTGGCAATGTTTGTTTATTCAAAATTCAAGTTTTCTTTAGGCATACACCATCAGAACATTTTTAACTATCTCCAAAAACGCGCAGGCGCATAGAAGCCAGAGCAGACATTTGTCTTCCTGGTGTCACTCCTTCGGCCTTCCTTCCCTGGTTTCCAGGAGTCCCATCAGCGTGGCGCTAGCCTCCAGCAGCGTTGTATCCGTGCTTGCCCCCAAAAACCTGGAGGCCAGCTCCAGATCCACCAGTCGCAGCCGAACTCTGGTCCCTTTCTGGTACTTCCTGAGAACAAAGGAGAAGAGATGTGATGAAATGGACGGATGGACACACATTTACAGGTGAGAACTTATTCTTGGGTGATGGCCCTTAGTATACAAAACAAGGTGCAGGCTGAACGAGGCTCTGGGCTCAACAGCTTCCTGCGCTAAGGCTTGGTGTACACGGCAGTGCCCATGTGGAAAGGGCAGGTGCTGCTATTACTCAACTATACTTCTTAGGCACATCATCTTTCCAGGATGACAAACGCCAATGTATACTGCACGAAATGAACTGTGAAAATCAAAAGTGGTCGAACTGGAATGGGTTATCTGGCTTTATGCAAAATATCCCCCCCCCCTTCCTTGTTGGGAAAAGCAGCAGGCAATGGGTTTTTGAAACAGGTACAAATCGCCCATCCACAGATACTTGGTGACAGCGACACCATGCTAGGAGCACCAGCACTAATAACAATAGAGGTGCCTCTCTAGCAATTATTCCACCTAACCTAGTCATATTGCTTACTGAAATATTGCTCTCGCCAGCACAGCTTCACATAAAGTATTTTTTTTTTTTTTTTAAAATACTGCTGAATCAACACGGGTACTCCTTTTATCAGTTTCAGAAGGATGAACAGCTGAGTCTGCCTTGCTGAGATTCGAATGCACAATCTTCAGATCGCACTCAGATGTCAGCAGAAAGTGTTCATTTCGTCAGCTCCCAGGCCCAAATATACCTTCGGTTGACAAAACTACAAAATTAATTAATTCAAATTATTGGTCTTCACCGGTTTCAAATAACTGAAAAGTATTAAATAACCCTGCTTATGTACACAAAATAAATGCACTTGTAACGACAGAGGGGGCGAAACAAAGGGCCTTCAGGCGTACATGTGGATTGCACTTAAGGACTAAAATACATTGTCCAGATTCACATGGGCATTTGCACGTCTAAATTTCACTAAAGCATAAAAACATCTCCATTTCAAGATACATTTTGAGTTAATTATCCGTAAGAGTGGGGTTAACTTGCACTCGGTAAATGCAGTTTGTCACACCAAAAGTCTGCAAATGTGGCAGAATTTCCATTCAAGCAAATTTCCTCTCAAGGCCAGCTATGTTGCCATTACATGGAGCGGCCACCTGCAAAAAAACAATGAGCAGGCACAAACACTCATGTTTGTGGGTATACACCAAAAAATGTGCAGGAGATTTCCATCCTGAAATAAGATTTACACCGGTCCGGGGAAGGAGTAAACACAATTCAAAAATGTAGGAAAAGGTTAGCAAATGTGCTTTGGTGTAAAATTTTTACATGTAGAAATGCAAATATCTAAGGTACAGATGGCTACCCTAGTGAGTACTCTTGGAAATCTGCTGCCCTGCCACCTTCCCAGCAGTACTTCCGGAATTCTCCTAAAACTCCACTAAAGTTGAAAATGTACCCAAAATGTAGGTCGATGTGTACCTGAAAAACTGCCACACATCGAGATCAAGCACACTTTAGTGTTGCAATGATCAGGGTATCCACGTCTTACAAATAATGTAACCACTAAGCAGGGCTCAGTGCACCCTACACCCACTTCTAGATCAAAAGAATGCACAGTTGCTGGTTTTCAAATTTCTCTACACACTTTCTCTTAACTTTACAAAGACCATCGTGCTATAGTTGCTGCTGCCCTACCATAGACCCCCCTCTAGGGATTTCAATCCCAAATTACCTACAAATCTTTATTTGGATGTGTCAGCCCAACTTTTGCTCAGCGGCTTCTAACTTTTATGACACCCCCTTTAACAGAGACACTGGAATCACAAATGAAAAATAAAATACCAATCAGCAGATACATATTTAGTGCTGTATGGGTTTATTCTGAACACACAATAGCAGATGTTTTCGATGTTGAGCTTGTGCGGTGTACCTTCAAAGTATGAAAAGCTCAGCTGAGTTGCCAACGTTGGCACAGGTGAATTCCAGGTGAGCACAAAGATCTCTGCAGGAGTGTGCCAACCCAAAGATCTCTCACTGATCTTTTCCAAATAAATAACTGGATGGCTAAACTAAGATAAATATTTGTATTTGATGGCTTTGGATCTGGTGTTACAATCTCAACATGGGAGGCTTTTTTGAATCTATTGACAACATCTAATCCCTTGAATACCTTCTATGAGAGGTTTGTGCTTATTAGCAGCCCAGGTTTTAAATGTAAAACAAATTCTGGCTCCATAAACACTAACTCATACCAGCTTTAGGCACAGAGGAAATTACTAGCTAATCTACTAGAGATTGAGCACGGTAAGAGCTCTGTAGAGTCATGTTCACATTATGAGCTATTACTCTGAGCCGAATATGTTTGAAACTTGAAGCCATAGCTTGGGAGGCGGAGGTAACATTTCTTCTGTGAAAAGCCTAAAACTGCTAGTGCTGACCTAAAATGCAAGTAAAAAAATGATTCTGGAGTGAATTTTGTAGAGGATCCCATAAGATCCCGAGGTTCTTTATCAAATTTGTGATGGATGTTCCTTATTTTAAGCACCTTTCTAAACTGGAGAAGTCCAGACCAGTATTTGGTGGAACGTTGTTACAGTGACATGCTTTATAACCTGTAAAGGTTTGTTCTCAGCACGTGTTTCTTTTTGCACTGCTGGACTTAGCCTGGTAATATTGTGGCTTTGAGTGTTGCTTTGGCACACTCAGACGGGTCAAGTGCTGGTTGTTGCTGCCTTGCAGGTGATGCTGCAGGTTGTGAAGGGGATGAAGGCTTTTAGAGTAAACAGCGATGATCCTTTGAGGTTGCGATTACGTGGTCATAATTCTGTAGGTCTTGAAGAGCTTCGTAAGTGGCATGCAGGCTATTCCTCATAGAATCAGGAGAATATTGATGACACCATCAATTCAGCCTGAGTGGACCTGTGCTATCCTAGGGTTTCTAAAGTCTGCTTCAGGGAAGTACGGTTTGATTTTTCGCCCTCACCCGGGCTAGAGTTGCTACGAGGCAGCTGGGAGAGGAGGATCGAGCAAGAGATGTTGCTGTGATTGATAAAGCCTAGTGAGTTTGCATGATTAGCTTCATTTCAGAGGCCCAGTCCTAGGTTGCAGTGCCCTAATTGTAGGGTTACTGGCTTAACATTTAGCAGCAAACATATGCTCTCAATAAGATGGCAGGGTATCCTTCCTGCAAGAGCCCTTTTATGCTTTTAGTCAATTAACTTAGATGTCTATCTCCACAAAGACAGATGTTATGAAACTGATAACAATACACTTAGTATTGGTGTCATTTGACGGAGCCTCAAGCATCCTAGGTGTAAATGTGCAAATTAAAGTAATTAATCTACATTTAAGCAGCATTTATTTGGTGCTGTTGTGTTTCTGAACCTCTTAAATTCTGGCTTGTGTTCATCTGTTGCTGAAAGCCTTAATTTTATAGTCTCGCCTCTTCCTTGGCGGAAGAGAGCAGTAGGATATTGGTACACGAGCATGTACTTTTTTAGACAGCTTCAGGGCAGCGGATTTCTAAAGGGACAGGCAATTACAAACCCAAACTACTGCTTTGGTAATGTGAACACAAGTCAAAGATACTTTAATCGCCCTTAATCCAATCATTAAAGAAAGTTTGCCGCAGTCACCCCACACCTGCTCCTAGAGCAATCCTGAAAACTATGATCCGCCAGAGCCTGACACGACTGTCAGGTGAGGTGCCTCCAAGCATTGTCCTCCCTGACAGATGTTCCCCAAAGCGAGAGGACGTCAGGCGTGGAGATCAATGGACGGGGTAGGGAAAGCGGAAATATGAACACTGCGCCCAGAAGCCCCCATTAGCCAAGTTTAGAAGGAAGGCCAAATGAAAGGCTGCTGCAGGCCTGGTAATCTCACATAACACCCGTCATTATACGACGGCACCGAGCATTAATCCGCCCAACAGCCCTGGCTATCCTGTCTTCAAGGCATGAGCTTCAGGTAGGATCTCGAGACAAAGTAGGTATTTAGATTTTTTCAAAATTGGAGAAGCTGCTAAAGAAGATGAAAGTACCCAAAAAATGTAGGTATAATGCAAGTGCTTTAAAGTCTTTCTGCTCTTTCAAAACCCAAGTGGTGTCAAAAGTTGCATTCAACAGAAACATCTAAAAATCCTAGAAGTAAAACACAGCGTCCAAACAAGGGGGGCTTGGATAGCGAGCAGTGACATTTTATGCCCTTTATTTTGGAGAGGCAGAGATTTAACTTTTTCATCTTAAGAAAAAAATCTCACTACTTAAATTCCTGTTCTTCCAACACCTAATGGTTGTGTTGCTTTCAATCCACGAGTATCCAAGTGCAAATAAGCGGGCTTGAAAGCACAACCTATAAACCTGTTCTCCACATTTAGCACTCTCATAAGCACAAAGCTGGCTCAGAAAAACACACTGGGTCATGTTTTCAAGAGTACATCCTTACTTTGAATTTTGGGGAGCAAAGAGTGCATTCGTCGACAATGTCAAATGCAAAAGTAAAACCATTAACTCATGAAACATGATTGCATAAACACAATAGAGGGGAGGCTCAAGTAGGAATACAGATGGTCAGCAGGACAGTTCACGGTGTTGGAAGCAGGAGGATCCGTAGCCGGTACTTTTTTACGTTGCTTAATTTGAGCCAGTGGTTGAAGGTGGGGCCTAGCGGCACTCATTTCTGAAAACTGGCACTTATTTTTCCTCGACAGGCTTTCATCCAGAGCAAGAGAAAGACAGACCCAAAAAGTGGAAAGAAGGAAGAGAAAGAAGAGAAAACAGTGACGAAGGAGGAATGAGGGGTGTAAAAAACATGCAAGAGTGAGATAAAGAGGCAAGGAGTGTCTGGTGGTGGATTAAAGAGGCACCAAGCAGAATAAATACTATAACACCCTGTCCTTCGCTAGTGCCGGCTGCAGGATACTAAGCAAACTTTTGAGCCCTAGGAAAATTAAACACTGGTTTTTAAATAACTAATATGCCACACCTGCCCATAGGCCACACATTCTTTCTCCAATACAAGATCCTTCTAACCTGGTGTAGATGAAACAAGATTTGGCAAAGCCAATGGATATATACAGGCTGTAAGCCTTTTGGCTTTGATAGTATTTATATGTTTTGCCATGGTTGTACAAAACATTATTGTTTGGGAAGCTATCTGGCCCTCGTAAAGCCTAAAAAACAATAATGGCCAAAAGTAAAATATTTTTCTGGTCTCAAAAAGCATACACTGCCATAGTAGCCCCTGAAACTTATCAGAGCTACTTTCTGTATGGATGTGATCCTTGGGTAAGGGCAGAATGTTATCAGTCACATGACGTTATCCAATGACTGAAAAGGGCTGAACAGGTGCCCCCTCCTGTATGCTGTGGCCGGAGGAAAATCAAATTGTTAATGACACAAGAGACAAATGGTTGAAGAGGGCTCACTGAAAGCCCCTATCAGTAAGTACATTATATATATTTTTTTAAATCAAGACGTCTTGGCTAACGTCTGACCAATAAATAAGACATGGAGGCCTCTCCAAAGCATAGTAATAAAAACAAAAAGATGTGCATCTCAGAATCAAGTCCATTTGAGTAAAAGGTTGCATCAGAAATTCAGTGGGACACCTTTGTAGAAATTATAGATTGGTATTTCAAGCTGAATCATATATATCACAACATTTCTATTTAAAGAAATGAGGGCCTGATTCACAAAAGTAAACTTAGACCAAAAGTTTAAGTTTACGACTTTTGGTTTTCACAAAGGTAAGTTATGAGTAGTATCTTTATGTCCGCACTAGGGGCGGAATCTTCGCCCCGATTGTGGAGGTTCCACTCCGCACCAGGAGTGGAATCTCTGCACCTGGAGTGGACTCTCTGCACTCGGGATAGACCTCCGTCCAGAGTGCGGAGATTTCGCCTCGAGAGTGGAGATTCCACCTCAAGTGCAGATGTAAAGATACTACCCTCAACTTACCTTTGGGAATACCGAGAAATAGTAAAGTTAGACTTTTGGTGTAAACTTAGACCAAACGTCTACCTTTACGAATCAGGCCCTCAGTGTGTCAAAAGACCTATGGCTTTGTTAAGAGTTGAATGGATGCAGGATTTCAGCACAAAGCAGCAGATGTCCTGTCTGTCATATTACCAGTGTACTAATGACAAATGCCACTCAAAATACGGCAGACTGGATAGCTATCACTTTTTGAGGCATTCCCCGCTCTACCAAATGTAAAATAAGGCAAAGAGTCTTGCAAAAAGGAATGCAACCCATAGACACAGCGCATTTCAGACCCAGCAAGTCACATCCTTTTCAAGGCCTCTCTGAGGCAAAACGGATAATTTTTCATAATTTACATTTGGAGAGGTGGCCAAAATAATGTTACATTCAATATAGATCATTAAAAGGTGCAAAGTTATGGCAGCTCATCAAAGTGCACAAAGACGCACAGAAGTGGTTTATCTTACAGTAGTGGCCAGGCGTGGTGTAGTGGGACAGACTTCTATTTATTAGTGTTTCAATGACAGTGTATCTGCCTTGTGAAGGTCATACCCACTACCTACCTGGATCCATGATCATCCACAGTGCTTTACCGTGTTTACCAAATGTCGAGTCCCCACCGCACCTCTGAGACTGTGTGTCAATATCCTGCCCCTTTATGTGGGTAATGACTTCAGCACTAATGCCTGCACAATGTAATCTCCCCATCCTTGGCCCTCTACCGCCACACGTGGTGTTCTAAAGAAACAGCATGCAGACATTAAATGTCACAGCATAAAATATCTCCCCGGGCGGTGTCAAGACTACTCATGTAGCACTATCGTGAAATGTGGATTTTCTTGAAGCCATCTTTATCTTCTATAGTTCTTGATTACAAACAGAAAATCTGAGATATCCGCTCCGAGCCTCGGATACATATATCAACGTGTAGCAAGCGCTTAAGCTTTTTAATACTGCAACCATGGTATTAAGCAGTACAGGTATGGTTAATCTTTGGTTATGAACCCGTGTAGTGCCTTTATGTTGATTAGTTTTTTAAGACCTTTAAGGAAGTAGCTTGGGTCTGATCACAGAATTAATTGCAAGCTTCAAAGAAGCTACTGTAACTTCTAGTAAGGTCTACATATGCAAAAGGGTGAGTTTATAAGGGAAAATGAATACTGTTACCACCTATGACTAAACAATTCCCTCTTCTGGACACGTATAGCACAATGTACCACTTAAACTCTCCCACACACCTCCTCTCTCACGGTGTACGCTCTTTTCCATGAGACAAAAGAAGTGGCGGGTGGAACACATGAATTTAGATCAGCCACTGGCTATCACTCTGAATCACATTCCAGTCCATCATTTTTTTGTTTGCTGAGCCAATACAGATTGGGGCCAACAGTTAGCAAGGCCTTGGTCCCAGTTCAATACCAACAATCCAGCCAGAACTCTAAGGCCAGGTTACTCTCTGAATAGGATCACAAGCAACCCTAGACCAATTTCAACTTTGTTGATCCTCATAAGTGAGGTGCAGCTTGAGTCCTGTGGCACAGGGAGTACGTGATCCACATCTGGCCATACTTATTGCACTTACGGCATCTCACTGAAGAAATTTAAAAGTCACAAGTGGAAAACTTGGATTAATTGCAGCCACTGGATAGCCTTCAGGGCCATTGTTTTTTTTGTTCACAGTTTTGATGAAGACGGGGACCAACCATACGCAAACCCACATTTATTCTGCTCAACTACAAAGAGCTGCCCCTGCTAGGCTTCTCTGCAATAGCACAGACAACCTAAAAACAATGGTCTTCTTTAATGACGTTCGGAGGCATTACAGATGGCTGTGAATAATTCAAGCATTCCATCTCTCACTTTTTATTTTTTAACTAAATCATTAGGCGTTCGTTCCCAGATTGACGGGGCATGGGCCAGAGCTCGCTGTGCCAATTGACTCAAGCTGCAGTGATAAGGCCGCAGGGCTGGAGTTGCTTATGTGCCTACTCAGAGGCATGCGGTCTAGCTGTTCGGTTAGGACAATCCTTTTAGTGCACGGTCAATTCTGATTTGCATATCGTTGGTCCCCATTTATAATGGCACAAATGAGAAAACACTGGATGGACAGCAGACCAGAGTGATTGTCAGTGGCTGAGATTAATTCAAGCATGCTCTGTCGTATGGACTCTTCCCCATGAAACACCATATTACGTCTGCGATTCCCAATCTGAGACATAAAAAGAGAGCTTCTTTCCTAGACAGGACAAAAACACAACAGTGTTAAAGACTCCCTTCCCCCTAGGCTTCAGACATGGCTTCCAGCGACATGCTTCACATCTGCGAGCCCGTTCCAGAGACAATTCCCAGCCTTTAAAAAGACATTTCTCTCCATCTAAGGCTTTGAAATACATATATATATATATATATCATTCATGGTGAGACTGTTACATGCAGCATGGGACAAAACCACAGTGTCCTCAGAGAATTACTTAAGAAATGTCTACCCTGGTCTGGCAAATTGGTTTCCTCCAGGCAGTGGGAGGGGCGTTGTACAGCAGCAATTTTCGTGCCGAGGAATGGTTTTTGTCAACACTAAGGGTCGCACACTTTAAACAAACGAGACCGCGACGGTCTGATGAATATAATGAAGCAATTTATTAAGTGATCTTCTAAACTGTCTCCCACCTTTGAGTGCATAATCACAGCAGAGTTGTGTGCAACCCCTGACGAACCTTCTCAGGAAACTTCTCTACAGTCTGCTGGAGAAGACAGATGCAGCCTTCTGAAAAAACATTTCCTTAATAGTGACAATGGAAAAGGTAATCAAATCTCACTGCATAAAAATTAGATTATTGTCAAACTGGGAGTACGAGAGTTTAGGAAAGAGAATCTGAAGAAACCACAGAACAGAATCTCTTGTTTTATCCTGGAAAAAAGACAGAAAGCTGTAACTTCATGCTGTGACAAGAGTACAAGTCCACTAGGTGGTAAAAATATTGGTGCATCGTTCCATACCTTTTAGCAGCTAAGACATACAGCAGCTGTAAAAACCCACCGCTGGGCAAAGACTAAAGGGTGAATTACAGAAGCACCGACGAGAATCCTCATCAAATAACTGTTTTCCTCTGCCTTTACAGGCCCCAACCTACACCAGCATTTAGGCAGGGGTAAACAGTACTGGCTGCGGCCCTGGTTCAGACCATCTAAAAAATCATCTGAATTTTAGTAATATACACTACCATAGTCTATTATAATGGCGGTACTAGTAGACAGGAGTCCACCGCTGATAAGTATTTTCCATACTCTAATGGGCAATATCGTTCACCTGACAATGTGCTCCAGTTACTACCATGTGTCTTTATTAAGTTATTTAGTGTTTATTTAGCGTGAACAAAGGTTGCAAAGGGAGACACTGTCATTGTAGGGCTACCACCTTTGGCAGGCAGCAACTGATGTTCCCTTTTAATAGAATACAGATCTGTCTGTGGGAGGCACCACCAGGAGAAGTGCGTTTACCTCTTGCAGTAATTTCGGTAATCAGGGGGTTCCATCCAATTCTTTTAGATAGGTTGCGCCTAGCAAGGTTCTGCCATGAAAGAGGCGCATTAGAGAGTGAAAAGGTGGACACCCGAGAAAGGCAAGGGAGATGCTGACTGATGAAGGGCAATATCTACCAGAATTTGAGACCTACCCAAATAAACAGATATCTACATATTTTAGCGGCCAAACTATATTTTTATAAAAACATGACTTATCTGCTGAGACCTCATCGTAATGGTTAATTCCTAACAAAGGAAAGGTCACCGCACGTGCCCCGTGCAATATTCTTAATCACTATGTTAGTCAGTGTTGAGCAGGCCCTCGGTAACTTTTGTATCTTCGCGGAGTGAAATGCTGAGACCTGACAAATGACACCAGAGGGAGGCAGGGCACGTCGAAAGCTGTCAGGGCCCGTTACTCCGGCGGGGCGAGGCACGTCGAAAGCTGTCAGGGCCCGTTACTCCGGCAGGGCGCTGCGGATCGTGTCCTGTCAGGAGAGACGCCGCGGTGCGGAGAGGCTGCCCGGGGTGGCAGGGAAGCCTCTCTTCCGGCGTGGAACCAGGCAGCGCCGGCGGCCTCGCGTTCCAATAGCAGCGCTTAGCGCTTTACTAACATACTAGTGAACGCAAGTATTCGCGCTTTGAGCACGTTCTAAAGTTTCTTACTGTGAACAAGTCTGCTGAGGGACGAGAAATAGCGGGGAGGGTGAGGTTGTGCGTGTTTCACAAACATGTCACGAGATAAAATAAATAAGTGTTTAATCACTTCTTACTCTCGAAGACTCTAATACAACTAAGTCAGTAATATTTCTGCTCCTGATATTACCGATGCCGAAGGTGGGATTTGGACGTGCTTAATTTGTAAAAGATTAAGTGCCGGGGCCAAAGTTTCTCTCTGAAGCCCGTGGCCGGTGACGCCGCATGCCTCCGTGCAGCACGCCGAGGCCGCGTAGTCTCCATTACACCTCACTCCTCTTTACCCCCTCCTCCGACACCCGCCCCCCCAAAAAAAACACCGCCGCTTCAAACTGAGCACTAGGTCTGGGGAATTTAAGGAGATGGGAATTCTGCGGAGTCCTTGTTGTCCCCAGAGCGGTCCACAAAAAGGCCACTAAAAGCCTTGGTGTGAATCCCTGATAACAAATGGGCCACAGTCAGCTTCTTGCACTTCTAGAATAGAAGAAACTGGCGTAGATCACGTAAACCCAGCATTGATCAACGGCCACTTCAAAATCTTATAAAAAGATACACTAGAAGGACCTGTCGAGCGAAACTACAGAGCAACAAAATACCAAACGGTACTGTTATCCAGCAGAGGGAGATTACCCCCACACACGAATATTCTGTGACAAGCGTAGATAAAAGAATAAGCAGTAACTGTACGTGACCCACTATCACCCTGACATTAAATCTAAGCAAGCAAACCATCACCCTGAAAGCAGATGAGTACTGCTTTATGCTACGCTCCTTTAAAAGAACCTGCACACTAGCGAAGAATGGCTATGATCTGATAAAATACTTGTATGGCTACTCACTTCTGCAATGACAGCCACAGAACACTTCCAGTGGACAGCACTGGGACAAGATATGACAACTGTTTCTGCAGTATGCGCTGCTTTAAAAAATAATACTAACATATGTACATTGGAAGCACCAACCGGGGTCCCTTTCGGGGAAGTGGTGAACCCTTTGCCCCCTCCTTGCAGTGGTTCTTTGCCGAGCTGCAGGGGCAAACGGGGCTTTGGCGGGCACAGCGCTGCTACCCGTACACACCTGACCCTTTCGGGGGAAATCTCACTGAGGTGGTTACACACACCACCGCACACAAAACCGGCACAAGAGCCTGTCCCACTGTGACTAGCTAGAAAACGAGAACTAGCAAGGGTGTGCTGTGCGCCCACACGAGCGATGGGATGGAGGGTATCGCGTGCGGTACTGGAGGCACAAAGCTGTGAACTGAGGAGCGTCAAGGAGCCCTTGTCTGCTCCTCAGAAAGGCAGTCGGGTACCAGAAGGTTGGACAAGGAGCGACTCAGGACGTACAAGAGAATTAATCTGGAATCACACAGTTTAATGTTCCAATGCAACTGATAGCCCTCTGATAATGCTCTATTACGAAGCCTACTTAGCTGCAAGGCCATCAAAAGATAACCAGAGACTCCGAGATGTGCACTATATTAATGCAGCCGTGAGTTGTCTGGCATCAGTGAGGATTTATCAGTGAGTGACGAGTAAAGTCACTTGTGCGGCACTTCTAAAGGTGGTGCTAGGCGCTTTCTAACAGATTATTCATTGACAAACTTATAAATGGGGAAACAGTGATTTATTGAGAATTTGGAAATCTTCTGGGTATGTTTTTTTGCAGATCAGCTCTGTCAGACTGAAACAATTTGCCTTCGGAGAGCAGACGAAAACTTGGGGTTTTCTAAATGTCATTTGCTGTCCAGTGGCAGAGAACCAATGAAGGATGCCGAGACTATTCCCAAATAATTTGTGGGCCTGGCAAGCAACAGTAAATGCTAATTTGCAACGAGTAGCGCAACAGTGATGCCATCTGGAGAGGCTCCTCCCAGAATGACACGTTGACTCCCTGGCTGCTGCGGGGAACCTATTACGGGCAGCGATGCCTCTCCTCTTAAAGGTGGTCCGAAATATTGGGAAAGTTGTGTTCTGGGAAACTCGTGCATGTGTCTTCAGGGGATGACCAGAGTTCAATATTGCTGATTCTTTTAATCTCGGAAAATATGTTAATCTCGCGCTACTTGAGGGAGAACCATCTAAACGAGAGATTATGTCATCAGATGGGTGCGTTCGGCCTAATACATTGGCCGGACTATACTAACCAAGTTTGCCTTCACTCTGTACCCATCAAGGTGTCCTCCAGGTCAAACAGGTGCCTCTCGGATTGGTAAAACCCCACCGCAGCAGAGTGACACTGGCCTTCCGACAACACCAACGAATTACCAGCACCACAGTCGCCTGCTCGCATTACTGATTCCAGATATCTTGCAAACTTGCACTTACAGCCTCACTGTGCTCGGTTAATGGCCCTCGGTGACCCCGCCCGAGTCCAGGCCGAATAGTAATCCGATGCGACTGTTTGAACACGAAGGGTATTCGAGGAGCTATAACAGAACAGCTGACGGTCGGTAGTAAAACATACAACACAATGCGTCAATTCTCATAGAGAAAGTACACTCTGCAACTAGAATGATCTCTGAAGTAAAGTTTTTTCTTGCAGGGTTTATATTTTGGGCAACATTTTCATAAATTGTAATGTTAAAGGTTCGAGTTAGGCGCCACAGGATACGTGCTAAGAGGCCCCGTGCCAGTGATAGGCGCTGTGCGAACCATTGACAAGCCTCAGTGTTAACCAGACCCCGTAGCAGCGCCTGGGGAGGTTTCCAAAGAATTCGGTTCAAGTCCTTTAAATAAGGTGCAGGATCGCTCAATGTCACCAAGGATGCAAAGCTACAGCCATGGCCCCTGTCCTCACAACTCCCAGAATGCATCAGGCTGATAAACTAAAATCAGGGAGTGGAGCACCGTGCCCTTGGTAATGGCGCGTCATCTCCGGGTGTTACCTTGAAAGTCACAGCCTCAGCCTGGGAGAAGGCAGCTGGCCCAGCTTCCTTTACTGCAGGCCTCTACGGTGAGTAGCTCGTGAGTAAATGGTAGCTCTCCAGCTGCCTGTAAGTAGCTCTCCTATGCGCAGCCCAGCTTCATCATTTAGAGGCGTTTTCTTGCTGGAATTAATCAAAAGCTGAAAAGCGTGTGTTCAAGACACAAATGTGTATTTCCTGAACCCATAGGCTTAGTTAATGCTCGAAGCCAAAGGGCTGGATTTTAGAAATATATTTAAAGCTGATATTTGACTGATAAATCAAGAGGGTTTGGGAGACATTACTAAAATGATTACTTTGGTGCCACAGATAGCACAGGCATGAATTACACTGTAAATGTATTCCAAATTAATAAAGCAATTTTCACACTACTGCTGGCAGTCTTGCTTGATGCACTGAAGTAATCACTGCTAGTCATTTTTCATGAGGTGCTCACTAACCTAACCTTGTCTCAGAAGGTCACTATTACCACACTCAAAATTTTAGCTCAATATGATTTTGTTTGAACATAAGTAGCTCTCACAACAGAAAAGGTTGGACACCCCTGCCTTACTGGGTTTCAAAGTCGGCAGAAGGCCGCAGTGGCTTGTCAAGCATGCCCCGGGCCCTAAGGGAAGCTAAGTGTGTCTATGCACGCAAGAAAACAAGCACTGGCAATGCCAAGCTGTCTGCGTTGGCGGTGTCTTCTGGCTTTCTCAATGCTTGTAAACCATTTTTTTTATCAGACCCTCAACAAGATTAGAAATAAACATTGAAATAAAAGCAAAAAGTCGTTTTGGTCACAAAAAACACATATTGCCGTAGTAGACAATGACACTACCATAATTGGGGTGCACACTCTTGAGCCCTGGTGCCACTGCGCCAGCTACACAGATAGCTACTTTCTGAGCAGCCGGAGAAAAATATGGAAGAAATAGCGATGGAGAGAGTAAAAAACAGGGAACGCCCGATTAGCACGCTGCATAAACGAAAAGCTAGATTTTTCCCTAAAGTCCAGAACGGAACCAAAAGTTTCTTTTTTTTAAATAATAGTAAAAAAAAAACAGACACTTGAATGCTCTGTGGCTTTTCATTAGTTCTCAACCTCTGGAGTCACTGGAACCGAGGACTCTCAGGGCCACCATTTTGTAACTCACGGCGGGGTCATGGGAAGGCAGAGGAATGCTGCCAGCCACACAGTCTATAACTGTTGCACTGCGGCTCCCAGACACCCAGGGTCAGACAGAAGAGCCTGCTCCAGCTGTTCACACGCTTCCTGAGGGGAGGCCAGATGAGAACAAAGCATGCAGCCCAGCCTGGTGGCTGATCCCACAGGGACCTCACTTGGAGCCTGGGCCTTCCCGCCAATCCCAGCTGCACTTCATTTCTATTTAACTTCAGGTACTGGATACGACTGTGGACTAGCAGTGTGATTTACAGAGTATGTGCTATACAAGATGGTGGAAGTACAATACGAAACATTAGGTGGGGTCCATTTGAGAACTCACTTGTAAATGGAGGCAGAAAATACCCAACTCTCTCTATTATGGATCTACCCAAGAGAAGAAACCGAACAAATGAAGGGTATGGCCACACAAGATGGATGCTGGCAGATGACGCAGGGGTGTAAACAAAGTCCCCTGCATCATGGGGGCGGGAAAGGGAGGGTAATGAATATCGGTGAGATATCTGAGACTGGAGGCACACGTCACATTCTGGAGGGGGGCATCATTTTAAGTTATGCCACTGGAAGAGACAATTCTGCACACAAACACCACTACGTCGTGGTACACATGAACCCTAGGAAGATGTTAATCCTGACAGTTTGTACTGACATTGCATGGGTAAGGTAGCTTGAGCTCAAAGAAGATCCCTTTCACAAATATACCCACATTTTCAATAGCTGAGCCACAGGCCCCTGTTTGAGTCTCCCTTATAGGAGGTAGTTCACTATAGGGGAGCGGGGGCGCACAGATGTGCAGGACAATATCCCTTGCTGTAATTGGGACTGTTCTATTCAAGCTTATCAGGAGAAATGAGGCCAATGTTTTTCCTGCTCCACAATGAACAGGAGATTGCAGATACAGGCTTAGAGACAGTCTTGAGTGGGTTGCACGAAGAGATGCACACTTCAGTCTAACATTACTGTGAAAAAGTCACTGCACAGTGGTGGGTGACACAAGGTAAGGTCCAAGCACGATACATCCAAGCTTACACCAAGCACAGACGCAGCTTATTCACAGACAGAAATGATGCAGCATCTTAAGGTCCATTGGTGGTAGCTGAGTGACTCAAGACAATGGATAAGAAAGAGAAACAAAATTCAAGTTAATTGTAAACAGAACAGAATGTCACAGAAAGAAAACTCTAAGGCTGTCACTCATTACTAACCTCTACGTTTGTACATTTGATCACTAACAGAATTTAGGGTTACAGCATTACATTAATACGTATTGTAGGCAGCTGTTAAAGTCAACGGTCTGTGAAAATGCCTCACAATTAAATGTGTCCTTATTAACGCCTAACCAGAACTCACTGGGATGGAGCACCATCGAGTGGAAACTATAGGTTTAGGGTAAAGGAGACTTGCTCTAAAGGTGCATGCTGAGGAAAACAGAAATACAACCTATCGGACCTAATATATTACCACACAATCTCTCTCGGTCATAGAAGTCACATGGCAAAAATATTAAAAGAAAAATGGAAGGATGCGATCTTTTCCCATAAGACATTTTGTCAAGTGCACAGGCAGAGGGATTTTCCAAGAAGGAGGCTCTGAAAGGTCCTTGTCAGTTTCCATGGTAGCATATGGACCTAGTGAGGTGTGGCCATTGACATAAGAGGCAAGAGGATGAAGCCGAATAAGGGTGTGAGTGTCGCAGGTAGTACAGGATCAGTGAGAGAGAGAGAGAGAGAGAGAGTTTTAATTAAAATCTGGCATCGCATTAGGACAAATACAGGAACCAAAGATTTGATCTCCATCCCATGTTGCTCCTCCGTCCTCTCCAAGGCATAAGGGGAGTCATCCCTCCACCCAAGATACCACTACATTTCTGCTTAACAGTAATGTTGGGCCTAAAAGGGGATATACTTTATTATACTGCAGTCTTCCCAAACATTGTGGATTTTGCATGAAGTGCTTACTATGGAACTGACTAGGACAGTGGTTCTTAACCTGTGGTCCAGGGACCTCTGGAGGTCCGTCAAGCAGATTCAGCCTCTCCTCCCCCAGACTGCTTAGAAAATCAAAAATACATTAACAAATCAATAATGTATTTAAAGGAGCAAAATTTTAAAACATTCTGTAAATGTGAAGGAATTTATAGTTGGAGACTAAAAATTAACTTGGTACCCTCGGATTAATTTGTGGGACAGTGGGAAGCCTCAACTGAAATGATAAAAACCTCCAAACTCCCCAATAATATTAAAACATTAAATTTTGTTATTGTGAATTAAATAAAACATTTTATTAATTTGTGTATTTCTCTGACAAATGTATGTTTCTGTATTTTTGTGTATTATTTTGTGGTTCAATCCCTCAGCCCGAGATACCACAAAATTTCTGCGTACCAGAAATTCAGTCTGAAAGGGGAAATACTTTATTATATTGCAAAGTCTTCCCACACATAGTGGATCTTGCATGGGGGTGCTTACTGTGGAACAGACTATGGCATGAAAATGATGGGTTTTCTTGGGGCCCAAGACACTTAATGTAGAGGTCACAAACCCTCTAAATGTCTAAATTACAGGCTGAATCATTTTTTATTACGTTGCCAACTGAAGCAATTTACACGCATAAACATCAGAGGATAAATTATAACACAAATCCATTTTGCAACCCCGAAAAGTTTTTTCGATGTTGCAAAACAGATTTATAAATAATTATTGCTTAGCGATTTCAAAGGGGGTTGTGTAGTAATGATGTAATGATCCTTGGATTTAGATTCAGAATCTACGTAGAGTGGGGATTCTGGAATGATGGGAGAGAAGGAGTTGGAAGCTGGAGGATGAGGAGCTTATGCTGGAGGTCTTATCGTGTTACTAATTCCTGAATATTACTAAAATAAAGGATTATTTCTACCTACGTGCCATGGGATTTGTACAGGTTGTTTCTGATGTTCCTTCCGAAATGCGAATCGGTAAAATATACATCAATGGTTCGCAACTGTAATTTGGTTTCCACACCACTTATCAGTTGTCAGCTCTCAGGCTGGAGTGTTAAATGATCCTTGGAAATCAGGATGGCAAATTCAGGAAGATTAGGCAGTGAGAGGTCCACTGAAAACTGTCAATATGAAAAACATTTTTAAATCACCCCAGTCCTTACAGGAAATAGGGCAGCATACAAAAAGTTTTCCATTTAGAAATACAACAACAGAGATGATGTCCTGCTTTCCCTTGCAGGACACCATCCTATCCATTGAAGTCAATTCCAGTGTGTTGCAAGTTGCAACCCGTCTAATGAATAATAATTAGGAAGGTAATTCTGCGATCCCCTCTGATTCCTTATTTTACTAACAGATCTATTGGCTCATAGGTTGATTTGCATAGTAAAACAGTGGCTGCAAAATGATGACACACAATTGAAGCACACCACGACATTTCTCTCCTACACAGCATTCCCTTTTGAACAAGTGTCATGACGAAACATCCGTGCCGTTTACAACGAAGTAGTAGCTGATTGTGGCTGAGGGAGACCACACATCTCTTGCGCCACTCCCACGGAGATGAAACAGGGTGCCAAGCAGGACACTTGCATGTCGCCAGGACACCCTAACCCACCTCAGTCTATCTACAGCTTCCCAGGTGAAACTACCTTGTATGAAGCTAGAGCCATACCTCCAAGGACAGCAACAGCAAATACTCTTACCAGCAACATTTTAATTTGCACTTCTGCTTGCATGAAGGAACTCTGCTGATTTGCTAAGGAAGTAGCCAGTGAAGTTGCCCAATTCAACCTATGTCAAGAGTAGCTGGTACTGTTTTTAGCAACAGAGCTGTCCACTGAAGGTGAAGGCTTCCTTTCTGTAGTCTCTGCTTCGTACTTTCTCTGAACAAAGCTTGCTTGAATTTGTGTACGATGGTTGAGGTGTTTCACCCTACAGCCTTGCTACCCGCTAATCCCTTCTTGAACCTGCTAGGCCGTATATTTGGGTCTGGTTTCTCCATCTGCATAGTTTCTTCTCCTTCCTTCTACCTCCTACAAAAGGCCCAAGCTTCCCTGTTAGGGCTCTGGCCTCTTCTACTCCATCCTTCCTTCTTCTATGCCTGCGTGGAGAGTTGTTCTGTGCCAACCATGATTGATATCATCGTGGGGCAAGAACACCAGCAGAAACCCTATCACTACCTTACAAGATGTAAGCGTGATAGCGTTCCCCAAGATGGCCAATTCTCTAATTCTCAGGAAGGGGGCTACAAGAGCTGGTAGTATCTGCAGCCTCAGAAGAATTGAGGGGGTTTATATATCCCTTTGTGCGCTGTATTGCATGGCCACTGCAAGGTAAGGCAGGGGGTTATAACTCAGCAGGTAAAATCTGTGCTGATAGAAAATGAAAAGTGCATTCCCAAAAACAGAGCGCTGTTACCACAGTAGGATATATGTCTTTTAGCAGTCTTTGTTCGGACTCTACTCTCGCTATGTTGTACTCGGTGTAAGGTTCCTTTCCTATTAGCCTAGCCCGAGCCCCTTGGGTTTCAGGAGGTGGACTCATAATGCCCGGGGTAACATTCTGAGCAGACAAATAGCTGCACCCACACCTCCCGGGCAGTAGGCGGCGCTTGTGGTGGAAGTGGGTAGCACCAATATGGGCATCGGGCAGAACCGTTCTGAAAGCTGTTTGGGCAGTGGTATGCTATTTCATTTTTTTTTTTTTTTAAAGTAGGCCATGCACTCAAAGATGGAGTCAGCAATCTGCAATCGAGCTGTCCTTCAAAGTCGGTTGTCCATGCAACCAGGTTAACGGTCAACACGTGGCTCAGACGTCATTATTCCAATTTTGGAAGAACGGCTCGCCTGAATATGAAGTATGCATGATCATTTTATACAGGTAGTATGCATGATCATTTTATACAGGCGTCCCACATGGACCTCCTTCACACTTCCCGAGAGGGTAAAGCTTTCAGGGTGGACGAAAAATGTGTTAAGTAAAGCGGTAAATACCAACGTTTGAAGAACAAAAAAAAAACACGAACGGTTCTTTTGTGCAACTTATTCAGCTTCCCGTGGAGGTCGGTATCCTTACTATCTCCGGTGGATGTCAGACGCAAAACTTTATTTTCTAAATATCGGAGTGGATACCAATTTGAAGAGACAACTGTTTTGAACGGAGTTGGTGCATATCTATTACTGCTCCCTTTGAATTTGCAATGTGTTTTTGTACATCACTCCCACAGCTTCCTGTGGAGTTTGCGCTATGGCAGACTATGATAGAAAGTATGTCATTTGTGTGCTAAGTGGTGAAGATCATGTGTAACTTGTTTTTTAAGTACTTTGTAACCCAAAAATAAATAAACTGTGCAATATCTGTACTGAGTGAAAAATATGTACACACACGCGCACATTCACATTTCATTAAACTGATGCAGCTGTTTGTGAGTTTCCTTTACGCTTTAACGCGCTTTTAAAAAGCAAAAGCATTGAAAGATGACATTCAGAGTGCTGGTTCCCACGTGTGATGGGAATGCTGCAGAGACCACTAGCGCTGGACATGCCATCAGCTGTTGTGTGGGTACAAGAAGGGCGTTTGCCTAAACCCGATACCCATGTGAAAAGGGCTTCTCTCCTATCCCTGCCACATGCCAGCGTGCACCTGTGTACAAATACTTCTCTCCGAGCAGCGTGCGCCATCGGAGCTCACCCACAGCACAAGAAATGTGCGAAAAGAATGCGAGCAAGGCTGGCAAAGGCAGAAGAAGTTTGCTTTCCGGAAGAGTTAGTTGAAATAGGCCAACTTTGGAAACTTTATGCAAAAGCATGGTTCAGTAAAATGTAACATGAAACACTGGGCTTTCAGAGGAGATGCGCTCCATTGGCCACGTTGCTGATTGTAAAATGAGAGGCCTATGATCTAATCGTGGCTTCTGTGCCCTATGAAAGCAGTGTGATCCTGGGCACTTCATCTCACCATGGCTCATTTCCTTTAGACAACATAACTGCAGGTGTTTATTGACAGGCCATCTATCCAGTAACTGTTGATCTACCGCTTTTTATTCCTTTTTTTGTTCATTGCAAGGTGGGGCAAATTATACGTGAGGCTAGGTGCAAGGGGGTGCTTGCTAACAGAATGAAAACTTTAACTGTAGTAGTAATAGTTAAGAAGTTTAAAGACTTTTCTGAATTCACATGCTGTGCATTATTCTGCCATTTAGTGGTGTGGTCCTGAATTTTCTCTTGCCTGCCAGACAGCATAAGCAAAAAGACCTATAGTTAGCTTACAGTTGACTTTGAGCCTGCCCGCTACTTACCATTGGTTGGCTTTATTGTCACTCATGTGCTTGCTTAGTACTAGTAACCATAAGTGGGCCTTACTTCCTTTTCATGTGTTTGTCTCTCCCATGGGAAATGGACACATAACTTGTGCCCTTTCACTGCTCCTTTTTCAGGTGCTATTTGATTTTTTTTCTTTTGTAATCCACAAGAATGTAAGTTTTCCAGCGCTCTCCCTCGTGTACTTCTCCCCCCTCTGCCACGCTTGTTTTGCTGATCTCTCTCACTGTTATGCTGCTCCCATAATCCCCCACCGGGATATGCTCACCCCATATGCTTCTTCCCTCCTGTGTTGCTTTCTATGCCCTGTGATTCTCGCCCCACCAGATGCATATTGCTCTCTCTTAATCAGTAGCTTTTTCCCCCCCTTGCTCGACGTTCTCTTCCCGTTTGCTACCCTCCCCATTGACTGTGTGTTGCTTTTCCCACCCGCACCCCATGTTGCTTTCCCCAGCCCTGTCCTCTGTCATTCCATGCCCCTTACCGTGAGTGTTGCTCCCTGCAGTGGCAAGACCATTAGGTCCCAAAGGTGAGACCTATCGACTTTTGCTAATGCGGGTTTTTCCCCAGTCAGCGTTGTCAACCATTTAGTGGCTATATTCATTTGCCATGAGGTCACGCGCATGCCCATGTAGTCCACTATCCATCATGCAATGGTGCCCTTTGTGATTAGTACTCCCTTGTTAGCACACGTGAAAGACACAATAGAAATCCCTATTCTGTGCTGTTTTGTTTTCTGTAAGTAATACATCTCAGCACTACTACTGTTTTTAGGGCTCTTTGAACTTTTTAATCTCCGGTTGTTGGAAGAAAGCCGGCAGATATATCACCTAGTTAACACGGAATTGCAAAATGACTTTTGGTAGGACTTGCGGGACCCTCCACATGACCACCCTCTCTGTGTATTTGTAAGCATGGTTCCTGTAGTGTAACAGCTTGTAACTCACTGACTTTTCACAGTGAAATAGTGGCAATGAGAAAGGCTGTCTTCATTGACAGAAATGTGGGTCCTGTCATGTGCATGGCCTCAAATGGTGTCTTCATAAGTTGTATTACCACCAGCATCAGGTTCCACACCGTACCGGGTGCTGAGCTTGTCTGGAGTAATTCGCTTGATCCCTTGTAGGAACATTATGATTAATGATGTGGTAAAGAAAATATTCCCTACAGTCCCCATTCATGTATGCTCGTATAGCTGCTACATGTACTTTAATGGCTCTGTAGGTTAGTTTTCCATCTAACAGATGTATTCGGTATGTAACAACAGTGATGTCCCTTGTCCTACTGTGTGTAATTTACTCTCTCTTACACCAATGGATGAGTTTGTTCCATTTAGCTGTATAACATTTTCGTGTTGGTGGATTCTTATTCTTCCCAAGTATATCCATGTATCTCAGGGGTAGGTTTAGTTGTAGGTGTCCAAACTCGAGGTACCTAGTTAGGAGCTAAGATTCTAAAGCGGGGCTGGCTAGTTTGGGGTGGCATACTTGTCCTCCCTACATAGCAAGTAGATTCTGTTGTTGAGGTATCTTTAATTCTCTTTCTGCACCATCTCTACCACGTCTGAGAACAATGCTGGTCTTGCCCACAGTGGGGCCATTAGTATCTTTTCATGGTTGTCTATCTATACGTGTTTATCACTAGAGGTGTCAATGGAATTCATGGAAAGGCCTATGCAAACGACCATGAATAATTTATTGCCATAATATTCCCCTGGGACATTTGGTGTGGGTACTTGGATGTGAAGTTTTAGCATTTTAAGTTTTCGTATATTGATGATAAAATCGATGTGTGGTGTGGAAGATTATTTGCACCAACTCTAGGTTGAACTCCCATCTGTGTGAGGTTCTGTCATGTCTATTTACTCTGTCTGTCTCAATGCTGCTTAGTAGATGTATTACTATTAATTTTATCTTTGTTTGTACAGACTACCTCCATATCACTGTACTAGTTTGGATAGTGTAAATGATCTTGTTCCACCTTGTTTTTTAAGTAGAACATTACCGTAATCATGTCTGTATTTTCATCAGCTTACCCAAAATATGTTTGTGGAAAGCTTTTCATGCCAGACACACAGCCTTAATTTCTAGAATATGTATATTCTTCACCACTTCTTGAGGGTTCTATTCACCCCTTATGTGCAGCTTCCCCATGTGAGCAGTCCACCCCATGTGGCATTCCTCAGTTGTGATGATCACAGAGGGGGGAGGCTGTTTGAAGGTGTTGCCTACTGTGATGTTTTCTTCCTTCCATCACTGTAGCTCTCTGTATTTTCCCTGTGACAACCACTAGATCCTCCCAGTGCCCAATTGTCTGTGACCACTGTATTTGCAACCATTCTGAATTAAGCTCATGAGGAATTTAGCATGTTGAATCAGGCATATACATGACGTCTTCACGCTCAACAGTTGAATCACAGCTCTCACTGCCAAAAGATAGTTCCTGCTGATACAAGCAAGCTTTCTATGTCAATGCTGAAACACTTTTTTGTAAAAAGTCCTACCATTTCACCATGTCCAGAAAACCATTCTCCTTTCTTGGTGTCAGCAACAATTTCTCCATATTCAATGAGAACCTCACTTTTTGCGAGGTTTGTACTGTGCCTATGCTGTGTTTCTATTTCTTGTAGAACTTTCTTTTACCAGGCAATCATCTAGGTAGGGAGTGTATATGTATCACTGCCTTCTCAACTGAGCTGCCACAACAAAAGCAGGTTGTGAAAACTCTCAGAGCTGATTTTATCTAAAATGGCAGTACTCTGGCTTGATAATGTGAACTATTGACCACAAACCTCAGGTGCTTATTGTGCTTTTTGTTCATCGGGATATGGAAGCAGGCATCTTTGAGGTCTAATGGTCACCATGTAGTCACCCTTTTTTATCCTTGGGTTAATTTCCTGTAAGATGGTCATTTTGAATTTCCATGTATACCACTTTTGGGATGAGGAAGTATACTGAGTATACTCCTTGGTTGTGCTCCATCTTTGAAATATCCAGTAAGGCTTATTTATGCAGTGTTTCTTTTATCTCCAGAGTGTTAGTTCTTGTCCTCTGTAAGCCCTTTTCTTTGGCTTTAGGTTTAGCAGCACTGGCTCTCTTTTTAGCCATGGAGAGTATATTTGAACCTGCCAAGTCAACCCTAACCACTGCGTTATGTTCTGATTCCTGAGTTTATGCTTCCCCAGAACAAGCACTCTTAAAAAATGCCTACCAATATGGATGACATGAATCCTACACCATGTAGTCCCTTTTCTCTTATGCATAACATGAATCCTACACCGTGTAGTCCCTTTTCTCTAATGCAACATTTTCTATACACTGATTTACGCATGTATGATTCATTGTCTCTCTATGTGTGATGTAAAGTGCTCCAACAACCTACACAGGTAAGAGAGGCTCTATAAAACAAATGAAAAACACGTGAGAGACGGTCTCTAGAGAGAAGAGAGGTACTGTTAGAGAGTGGTGGTGAGGGAATCATTGATGAGCCCTAATAAAAATTGCTCTATCCTGGTACACTGTATGTCATTATTTACTATGCTTTAAAAACAAAACAATTGACTATATAATTAAAAATGTGTTGTAGAATGCACTCTGTTTGCCATTTCCCCCAAATTTTCTCAAGTGGGAGAACCCCCTCAAGCCCTGTTGTAGTGGCCTGGCTTGCTCGCTATGCACCTCATGAGGGCTGGTCTGACAAAATATGCCAGCGCTGCTTTGAGTTCCCAGTCCCGCCCTGCACATAATTGTATCATAAGACCACAGCTAAAGAAGACAGCAGGTACTTGTATGCGAGGCTGCACCAATTCTCACACTTTTTGCTTGTGCATAGTTAGAGGTTCGCCGTGCCATGACTGGAGCTCATCTTTGATCCTCTTTTACCAAAACCAACACCTCCCATGCAGATCAAACTTAAAACCTACACCTTCAAACCATGCATTCCGAAAGGGCCACTTGGGATGCCCATCCTTGCACTGTGTGGCAGCAGGGTTAGGAAGATGTATATGTTATTATGAAATGAAATTGCTTATATGCTCCATCGTTTCCAATGGTTTTGTTTTGCAAATTCTCAGCCCTCAACCATCACTGATAAATGACCTGGCCTGCAATGCTGTCATTGGCAAGCGTTGATACAGCTGGTTGATTCTGCATGGGATATTACTGTGAACAAAAAAAGCATCCTAAAAAATTAAAAATAAGGCAATTTCTGTGAAAGGGTAACACAGTGCACTGATGCCTATCGTACCCGTATCCATGTTATGTTAATTAACCTTCAACAGGTATAGTACACTTGTTTTGTCGGGGTCTTTGGTTGCAGGCCAGGTCTGCAATCTTGTGCCATCATTTGTGAAAAAGTGGATTAGATGGGAATGTACATGAGAAGGCAATGCTCGGGGTAGTGCGCCTGCACACGCGCGTCTTCGCCTCTGTGGGGTGCAGAGTGCTTACAACAGGGACGTCTTTACCTTTGAAGCTGTCTAAATAATCGTACAGAGTCAGTCAGTCAGTGAGCGACGGACATTGTGGGGACATAAAACCACCGCAGAGCTAGTTTCTGCCTAAAGGGGCAGACAGGAGCTCCAGGCACATGTGCTCTTTCCAGAAGTGAGCCCTATCTGACCTCTGTTCCTCAGCGGACACCCAATTATCTTCCATGCAGCCCGACGGCGACGCTTCTCTCGGCGCCTCCTCAAGAACACGGGGCACAAGCACACGTTTAAAACTGTCCCCTTGTGAGGTGGGGCCAGAGAACAAACCCACCATCGAGCTGGCTTCCCTCGCCCGTCACTGTACTGAGTATTTCTGGCTGCTACGCATATAACCGTGCCCTGCTGACAACACGTTCCTGTTGTTTTGAAGTGCCCGGGAGGCCTGCCGCAAGACGTCGCCAATCATACCTTCCCTCCAGGACGAGCATGTCATTAGCAAGGCTTGGCTGCGACAGTCTGCTGCCCGCAACGCTACGGTAATGTGCGGCCTCCTTTCGAAATCACCGCGCTCCAACAATGCGTGGCGGCACTTTCCCACCGCGGGCAGCGCTAGGCCGCAAACAAAGAGGCCTCACAAACCGTTTCCGAGGCGAAGAAAGAGGCGCTGACTAATACTGTGTAGAAGCCAAGGGAACATCTGTGTGCCCTGCACTGCACCGAACCGGCCCTTTACTTTCAATGGTGCTCTTGTGATCATCTATTTATCTTCCACACGCCCTGCGCCAACTGCACTCCAAGGAAACTTTCTCCCAGCTTCCCCTTATCTCGTTGCTAGAACAAAACACACATCTGCGGATGCTGTTACAGTTAAAACAATTCAAATGTTAAATTTACGATGCATGACGTCTATTTGCCGAGGCCTGCGCACTTAAGTCATGTCACAAACCCGCAATTATTTTGAGGTTTTGCACAACGCGAAGACGGAAAACAAGTACAAGGGCGAGAAGCACAGAATAGGAACACATGACACAATCTGCACAAAAGCAAAGCAATACAACTGCATAAAGCTAGTCGACTGAAGATATATACAGTATATTAATGGTGTTTGGTCTTGGAATAGCAGTGTCAACTGAATGGGTGATAAAGTGGTGGCAGAGCTGAAATACATGAGAACAGCACAGGAAAAATAAAATACAGATTTAGGAGTGTTGACAAAAAAGGGAAGAAAATAAATATCAGAAATAAGATTAGTCATAATGAAAGAAAGAAGATTCGGATCCATATGTAATATGTCTGCGTAAGTAGACTTCTAATATGTGAAACAGCTACAACCAGCGCTTCAAAAGGAAATACAGAAGTGCAGATGTTCTCTATTTAGAGTATCTGTCTGAGAAGTGCAGGTGCTCTACCATTACAATTTAATACTTGCAGGTACACAGTACAGGACAGTACCTGCCCATTTAACGCACTGGCTAAAAAGCAAAGGAATGCTTTACAATCAAAGAGGGGAGGGGAAGCAGGAGACAGATACAGAACAAAACCGGGGGGTGGTATAAGGGGAGCAGACTTTGAGTTCACCTTACAATACAAGCAGAAAAGGACAATCAGTGTTGGGAAGAGTGGGAACTAGCCTGTGGGGGTGGAGGCTGTCTGAGTTGTAGCAGGGATAAAGAGTGTGTTACTATGCTGACAAGTTAGGTAGGAGAAAGGATTCACCGGAAAAGGAGAAATGAGGCAGGGGGGTGGCTTGCAAAAGGGATAATGGTGTGCCACTCTTCCAACAAGCCCCGTAGGAGGAAGGTTTCCCTGGGAATGGACTGTGAGGTGGAGGTTTAGTTGTTGCATGGATAAAATGTGGGTCACTCTTTTGACGAATCCTGTACAAGGAAGGTTTTCTTGGAATGGGGTCGTGAGGCCACGGTTGAGTGATAGAAGGGATAAAAGGGTGTGCCACTGTTTCAACAAGTCCTTTATGAGGACAGCTTCATCACAATGAAGTGTTTCGTGAAGGTCTTGAGCTCTTTTCAGAAGTGAAGGATGGGGAGAAGAGGTGCATGGAGATGGTTGCTTGTCCTATTTAAAATGCAATGGACTTCCACAGCCACAGCAGGAGAAGGACTGGTGCAGGATGTTTTCCTCCAGGCACTTCATATTTTGGGAATATTGTTGCAGCACGCCTGACAAATTCCTACACATTGATTTTGGCCCCAGATGACAAAATTTGTTGCTCATGAACAATGACCCCCATCTCGAAGACCATGTGGGAGAGCAAGAGAAGTCTCAAAGGGTGGGCAATATTATGTCAAAATTATGAATATTGTTAAGAGGGATGGCACATGCAAAAAGAGCAATTTTCAATCATGGCACCAGTACAAAAAGCCAGATGGTCTAGGATGAGCAGCTGGACAGCTGTTAAGTTGTCTCTGACAGAAATTACTTCCCCAAAAGTCATTCCTATCAGAGATAGCTTAAGTTAGACCCCACATTTGCATTAACAAGCACTGCTGTTGCTCAATGAATCCTTAGGTCACAAACTACAAACAGCACAGCTGTCTGGTTTGCTAAAGACTTCTTGTGGGAATTCTGAAAGCTTCCCTGGAAATGCATTTCGCCCATTGCTTACTATTGACTTTATGGTTTGTAACTCACATTTGCTTGCTTTCTATTTGCTGCCTTTATTTGCTTTAGGCTGTCTATCTTAAGTATGTCCCTTCTGTGGTGCATCCCTCCATCTTTCCAAGTACTAGCTTTCTGCTCTGTCTTCCCAGGGAGCTCGGTGTTTACTTTTCTTTCTCTAACTTCAAAGTGACAGAATATATGTGACAATTCTGATGGGTGCCCATGTGAGAGGAGAGGGTGTGGGATGTTATTGTTTTAAGCACACAACAAAAATTAACGGTGCTGATATTTTAGAATATATCAGAATTAGGAAAGTACAAATGAAACACCTGTTTTGTAATTCTGAAGTGTGGTGGGAAAAAAACACTGAATAAGATCAAAACACATCAAATAGGTGATGACATTTCCACATATTACTGTTTGTGAGCAGTACAACTGTACATCTGTGCAAATGTTAATGGTCATTTCAATTGAAAATGTGTTGTCTGTAATGTCAGGATGCTACCACACCATGCATACTCTATACTACACCACTCCAATTTACACCGCTACACTCTGCTGTATGCCCCTCCACTCTCCGCCACTCCATTCTACAACGCTGCAATCCACAACATGCCACTCCACGCCCCTCCACTCTAAGGCCTTCTACAAAACACCAGGCAACTCCAAGCCCCTCCACTCTACATTCCTCTACTCCACACATCCCACTCCACTTTACCCAATCTACCCCACTCCAATCTACCCCTTTCCACTTCACTACAATCTACTCCAATCTTCTCCAGTCCAATCTACCCCAATTTACCCCACTCCACCCAATCTACCTCACTCCACACCACTCCAATCTACCCCAACACACTCCAATCTACCACAATCTACTCTACTGCAATATATAACTCCACTCCAATCTATACCAATCCAACCCACTTCAATCTACCCCACTCCACTTCACTACATTCTACTCTACCCTGGTCTACCACTCCACTGTCCCCACCCGACCCTAATCTACACTCCCATTCTACACCACCTCAATTTCCTTGTGTATGTGACCAGTCTAGCAGCTTCTACAACAACTTTCAGTCGGGATCTTCAGCCAACATGGAGGCCAGTAAAAATGGAGGCAAATCCCAAACTGTTGAGGTGGTCCATCTCCCCACAGGGAATGGACATTACGGTGGAACACCATCCTGGAACAGAGCACACAAATGCTGATGGTCTCTAAGTTTTTCTGCCTTTGTAACGAGAACTCACAGGTGTTGGGTAATTTTCCCCACTTTCAGGTGGTGGTGGGGGAAAGCGGGGTGACACGTATTAGACTTGGTGTGGTGTCCCTCTTACTTTTCACCTTCAACCCTCCTGTTTTGCCGCCTTTGTTTTTGCTGGCCTTAGGATTCTGAAAACTTTACCACTGCTAGTCAGTACTAAAGTGCTTGTGTTCTCTCCCTAAAACATGGTTGAACTGGCTTATACACAATCGTCATGTTTAATTTACTTTTCAACCTCTACTAAAGTGGCACTATCTGCTCGGGCCTGTAAATTAAATGCTAGTATTGGGACTACAGCACTGATTGTTCCATCCACTTAATTAGCCCTTTAAATATGTCTCAGGTCTGCCAAGGCAGCCTGTGTGTGCAGTTTTAAACTGCCACGTTGACCTGGCAAAAAAAAAAAACTCTTGCATTGCCCAAAACTTCCTTTTTAATACATATATGTCACCTCTAGGGTAGACCCTGGACAGCCCAGAGGGCAGGGTGCAGTGTATTTAAAACGTTGAAGATGTACCTTTATGTTTTACATGTCCTGATAGTGAAAACCTCTTAAATTCGATTTTCAACACTGCAAGGCCTTCCTATCCCACAGGATAACATTGGTGCTACCTTAGTACATTTAATAAGCTGTAGCATCCAAATAAGATCAAGTAACTAATTCATGTTAGTGACTTTGAAACAGTAATGAACCACCAGTTATGGTGAAGTCAGATTTTACATTACAATTTTGAAAATGCAATTTTTAGAAAGTTGGCATTTTCCTGCATTAGCCATTTAGTACATGCAACCTGTCTTTGGATCACATGACTTGGTGTAGCGGACAGTGGGCCTTTGTGTATTCCTCCGAGGCAACCACACACAATAGAGGGCTTAGATGTGAATGGATGGGCCATCACTAGCAGAGCGGATCTTGGCACAGCTCTACTCACACTTGAATAGGCTGTGTCCTGCCTCCACACAGAAGGCTGCATACTCCCTGTAGTCAGTCAGTAGCCAGGGCAAGGGAGGCAGGAAACCTGCACACTTCAAAGGGAAACCCATAGAATCTTCTCTCACTTGAAAGGAGGCACCTGGTATAAATACTGGACCTCAGAAATCAACTTTTCAGTATAATTCTAGACCTGTGAACTCTGTGAGGAAGACGGATTGCTGTGCTGCTAAAAGGACTGCCACCCTGCTGGATTGCTGCTATGAAGGACTGCTGCTCTGCTACCTTCTTGCCTGAGAAGGACTGGCCCTGCAAATGTTGAACTGAGCCTTCCAAGGTAACTCCAATTACTAGTTGGCTGGCCTCCTGACTAGAGCTTCAGGGACAGAAGGCCCCAACAACATTGAACCCAGCACCAGAACTCTGCCATCTGTGAATCCTACCCTGCCAAGTGGTTCCACCCCAGTCCTGGACCTTTGGAAGTGGGCCTGAATGTGTTCTGCCGGCACATCTGTGGATCCAGTAGAACTGACGCATCTCCTCTGCTACAAAGAGGAACCCTGAACAGAACTGATGCATCGCCTCTGCTGCATGGACTTTACTGGAGCAGGCCCGCCATTCAAAAGCCTACAATCAACAGGATCCTCAATGACAACGCTGAACCTCCCACCGTAGCCTTGCAGCTCCCGGAGCCAAAATATCACCTCCGCTGTGTGGTGTATCCCTGATGCAGGAATCCGCAACCAGATTATAGGATACTGTTGTTCAGCAGGCCTAACTGGGTCCCTGTACCTAGCCAGCGCTCCAAAGCTGTCATCCTGAGGTTGTGATTTAGTTCTGGTCTGGTGTGACCAGATATCCACAGCTGGCTCTTTGTGCTTCTTGGCACTACTTTCACTGAAATCTTTAAACTTGCATGTCTTCGATTCTACTGACTCCATTTTTGTCATTATGGTCTTGATTTATTTATTGTTACTTTATTTTTCTAAATGGGTGTGTCCTGGGCAATGTTTTCACTTTATTACTGTTTGAAGTGCTGCATAAATACTTTACACACTGCCTCTAAGTTAAACTGGAATGCTCTATGCACAAGTCAATCTGGGGTTAGCTTATGGCTCACCCTGACAAGGGTTGTGGTTTGTGCTTGAGTAGTGTTTCACCCCCTCAACTAGTAACACAATTTCTCACACTCCCTTCTTTGAGGAGTTAAAGTCAGCTATCTGAGTATTGTTTTAGGTGTTGGTGAATATTTTGATCCTCCTATGGCTTCCAAAGCACAATGTCTCCAAACTACTATGACATCAGTGAAAGGCAGAATCCTGGACGCGGTCCCCCAAATTTCATCAAGTGCTTTGAAAGCATAGAAGTAATAAAAATATACTACAGATATGTTGGTGCATGGAGTAGAATGATTTAAAATGCCTCATGGAATGCTCACAGCAATGCTGCTTACACCACAGGCCTTCCATTCACTGCACATTATTTCATACTGCCTATAGCTGAAAAACAAAAAGATTTAGTTTACATGCCTATTGCAAAGATAACAACTTATCCCATCAGCAGAAGGCACGAGATTAACAAATCAAATCGAAAAGAAAAATAGCAGTTATTGTCGGTGAATTCTGTTGCCACCAAATTTAAACTTCCTATTGGTGGTTTAGCCAGAACTCAAAGCATGCAACGCGTTTGTTAATCATGAAGCTAGACTGAGAATACAGGCCAAGTAAACAGCATCACCACAGAAAAACAGAGTGCTAGGTCAAATAGTCAAATCACTGCTGGCCTTGTGGATACAAGATAATACCCGGCAATCTTCTGATGTCCTAATGAAAGCAGAGACACAACTATTTACAGAAAGAACCGTTTGGATTCATAAATTCCCTTCCTAATCTATGTTCTATTTGAACTTTCAGTGGCTCTTGGGGCATCAGTTATACTGAGACAGACAACTACATTTGAGACTTCGCTATTTACGGACATTATTTGCGATCATAGTTAGAAATAGCCCCCAAACTATTCAAACTTCCCACTGTGATCGATATGATGCATGGGTGTAAACTACTATAGAGTAATTGCTTGAAACAAACACATACATCGCTTCGGTTCTTCGCATTCATAAAAACTATGTATCGAAGCAACTTTTGTTTAAAAAAATCATCACTGTACACATCACCCAATCACAACAAGCAAGATTTACAAAAATATGTTATGTTAACATAAATTCATAAGACTGAATGGAGGCTTCTGGCTCTTTCCAGGGATAAATCTATCAGTTGTAGAAGCGGGTCCTGGTCAGCAGAAGGCATGTTGGGCACTGGACAGCACCTTCTATGCAAGGCGCTATGTCACCACCACCGCCAGTGAAATGTGGACGGCTCAAGCTGCGATAGGACAACGCCTCAGGCCCCAGTTGTGACATTCAGTAGAGAGTCCGCCATCTACTTTTATACCCTTTGTGGAGCAAAGCGAGCTACGTCATTTCCTCTTTCTGTGCATGTGGGATGTGTGAGGTCAGAGAACCACTTTTTATTTATCATATTGGAGTTTCGTAAAGCGCAATGCCTCGTATTTTTGTTCCTTTATAGTGCTGTACTACTATGGAACACTTTCTGCCAGCAGACAGGCAAGCTGACTCAACGGATCTGATAATTTTCAAATTAATTTAAAGGCAAGTTCAAACAGTTGTATTTTTAGGCAGTTCGAATACTGCACTTCGTTTAATTAAGCACGTGCAGATCCAAATTAATACAGGACAGTTGACGGCACTGTAGCTGAAGGGATCCTAATCCATTTTAAGATGCTTGTTTATATAGGAAGTCACTGGTTGCTAGTTCTTGGGCAGTGCATGGTGGCGTGCAATCTTCTACATGCACCCGACCCTTGTTTTCATATTGCATTTCATATTGCAGTTCTGCCACCTCTCAGTGTTACGATTACCCAGAAAGCTTTAGACACAATACAGAGAGTGAACTTGATCAGAGTATCCACAAGCAGTCAGTAGAGTGCATGGAGGGCTGGCATAATGCACTATGTATTTAAATAGTCGAGCACATTACAGCCACGTGGGTCTTTGGAAACTGAAGGTAGCTAAGGGGTTTCTTAGATAGCCTGGTGTAGATTTTGTTACAACATTGTAGGAGTGACTTTGACTAGAAAATTAGTAGATTAAACCCCATAATGGCAGTGCTGATTTAGAACATAGTGAGACCCAAGTGACATAGGTGACTAGAATTCCCCGGGCTCCTTACGTTCAGAGAGGTTGATGGAGGCACTACCAAATTTGGGGGCTAGACCAGTCGCTAACCTTCTCTTAACAAAAGGCTCTTCTTCTGGGCTTCATAGGCGATATTCTCTTATCCAGTGAAAGTCTCAATCCAAGCATGAGCTAATGTCAGCTAGCTATACTGGATTGCTTTCAGTAGGAAGTTGAATTGGGTGGTGCTGTTACACATTTGGAAAGTTAAGTCATACTACTTGAGCAGCTGTAACAGGAGACATACGTAGACACTGAACTTTGGGCAGTGAAATTATGACTCTTGTGTCGTTCTACTAGAGACAGACTCCACTAACCCAAGTCAGACAATTGGAATGAGTCTGAGGGAGAAAGGATGGGCAGGATAGATTTTTTAAATATATATAACAAAATTTAAATAACATATATATATATATATATATATATATATATATACACACACACACACACATACATACACACACACACACACACACACACAAATGATGCTTGGTAAAGTTTGTTTGCTTGATTGATTAAACCCTTCTATATAAATAAACATATGTATACAGAAGCTGCTCTATTTAAATGGCTGGTTCACTGCATTGTTGCAGAGAGTGCCTAAATGAGTCGTGTCAGTTCACTACTACCCCTTGAATACTCAGGAGATGCGATTGCTACATTGATCAAGTACTGGCAACCATGCACCCCACTTTACTAGAACTACATCTGATATGTTAAAAATGTGGGAAATCAAGGTATGTGCTAGTAGGATGATCAATCTAATAGACTAATCAGGGAATTACATTGTAATAGAAACTCAAAGATGGGAACCCTGGTCATGGCAAGTTTACTATCCAAGATTTTTCACTAATAGTTTTGGCAAGGGGCATACACCCAGTTATGCTGGCCAGATGTTGTGCAGTCTGTATGTACCTCCAACCACAAGGAGTGTCTTGGCCGGGTTAATTTTGAGAATAGAATATCCAAAGGTCGAATGACAACAGGGAGTCAGTAAAGTTGTGCTGCAACATACCACAGGTGTTCTTCCAGATGTACTTATTATGAAGAAACTCTAGTTAATATTACTTACTAGGGATAAATGTCCTACATTTTATTTAGAACAACAATTTCAGAGGGTTAATGCTCCACTAAAAGTTGGCAACTGTTGTCCTTGAACTTCAAGTCTTCAAACGAAAACATACAATTAGTCAGTCCTTTTCAGGTACATAAATTAAGAATTCGTTCCCTTCTGCTATCCATATAATTTTCTACTATTGAAAAAAAACGTTATGCGTCTTCTCTTACAATAATATTTACAAGTAAGATCTGAACGTCAGTTAATCACTAGCTCTCAATTTTTTCCCCTCAATATACCCCATCAACTGGTAACTATTAATAACCTGGTCTGGTAGATCTCTAGAATGCTGCATTAAACACAATAGTGTGCAGTATGGTACATATAGGTTGCAAAACTGACATTCCTTGTTACTTGTACGAATACTGCTTTTGTTGCTATAGATTGTTACTCTCCTCTTTCATTCCTGCTTCTTATTTAAGTAGCTATCAACATGTTGCTATTATTTTTATATATCATGACCTATGTAATTCAGTGTTGTAACAGGTGGACACTACACTTTCTGCTTCATTTGTACCCATCTACTTACTGCAAAGCACTCTGACACCCTCTGGGCGTTGTCTGCAGTATATAAAAATTAAAATAAATAAGAATCACAATGATTGTTCTATTGGACTCCACCTATTAAAAATGGCGCAAGTTATGATGTGCACTAGCCCTACTATTTTTTCTTTAAACATGGTACCAACAGCTGTGAATGGCAGTGAATACCTATTTTCAGTGGGTACAGATGTTTCGCCCACAGAGATACAATGGATAACACATGTTTAGCAAGTGCCAGATAGGAACCACTTAAATTTCATAGGACCGATGCCCTAGTGTAAAAAACTCCTTGGTTAGCAGCATATTCTTCTAGATTCTGGGTTCTAAAGTGAAGGCGCCAACTCATTAACTCATTTCAAAAAGTGCCAAACTTTAATTTGAAACTGAAGAACAAAAGAACTTAATTGAAGTACCAAGCTAAATGTTTATCTCTGTATTCATTTTGAAAGATCATGTAGCACAATCTGCCCAAATCGTAAATCGACTGTTGTAAGCAACACTAAGATCCTGTTGCGTCTGGGGAACGTTTGAGCTATATTCGGGTTTCTTAAACCCATACTCGGATTTTTACACCTCATGAAGCAGACAACCCCATCTTTTCGCACTGCTCGGCAAACAAATTTGATTGTGAAACCAATCACTTTGCAGTTTTGCACCTTTGTAATGTAAAAATTGGGAACTGTGGAGTGAGATATATAGCTTTTATCTGTGGGTACAGATGTTTCACCCACAGAAACAGAATGTGTAACAAAACTGTAACAAGTGCCAAACAGGAACCAATTAAATCTCATAGGACAGTGGCCCATATTGCCAAAAGATCCTTGGAATTGGCGTCATGGCTAGAGTTGCCAACTTTGAAAGTGGTAAACCAGATTCGAGTCTCAGTGTTGGCTCAACACTGTGATTCTGGGCAAACAATTTAATCTCCCTGTGTCTAAAAAATTAATGTGACCTTGTGTGGTGCTCATGTAAACCACTCCGGTGCCCGTGGGTCGGGAAAATTGGAGAATTTGAATTTGACTTCATAACTCAGAATAGTGGAACATTTAAGATGCAGGTGCTTTTTCCCTGGGCAGATACGGTTATAAAACGCTCGAAGGCTAAGGTTACGTCAGCGGTGTCTGACCAACTTGGTGCAAATATATTACATGTTCTCTATGAAATTCGCAGAAATTTGAAAACATGGTCTCTAATGTATGTGTATTTAATAGGGGGTTGTAAAAGTATTCTTGTGCTGAAGCTACTTTATTTATTTAAGGCCCTTCCGATTTGTATACCATCAATTTTGTTGATGAGTTACCACAAGCAGTCTCCATATTTGATTGCAAAGATGCTCAGCCTATATTATCATTGAAAGTGCCCTAAATGCAGAGAGCCCTATGGGTGTCTCATTCCTGGATTTTCTTTTGTATTACAGAGCAGTTAAGTGTAATGATAGAGTAGTCCAAATAAAATCAAACACTGAGTTTATATGGATCGGGAAATCATGCAGGGGTTTCTAAGGGATCAGATATCTTGTGGCTGTGCAGATCTGACAAACTGACTAAGGCATTCCTAAGCATCCCTATGGAAAAGGAATTGATAGTTTGGGATAAACTGGCAATTAAGTTGGGACTTTCTCCATTTCCCTGGCCACATAGTCCGGACCACTTTACGCATGAACTTATTCTACGCTAACCACAGAACCTTGTGATAAGGGAAGTGAAGGCAGCTTCCATGAGGCAACACACCATATTTGAGAAATTTGATAGGTCTGCTGGAAATTCAAAAGATTAATTCATGGCCTCTACTCCCTACTCTCAGGTTCACACCTTGTGGAAAAAAAGGCCACAAAGAAAGATGGAAGGTAGATTTGGGACAACTGATAGAGGAAGAATGGGCCAAACATTGGAGGGATGTACAGTACAGGAAAGTACAATTTAAGATCTTGGAAAACTGCTAGTAAATGCCAGCCAGTCTATGATGCAAGTACTCATCGACAAATCAATTGTTGGTTGGGTTATGTGATGTTGGGGAATGCGTTACATGTGTGGTGCCATTGTCCAAAGTTAGTAGTCATTTGGAAGGAGATGCTGAGTGTCATCAAACATATGAGATTCCTGATCCCAGGAGATCCTGGATTAATACTTTGGGGCTTCAACCATGGGAGTTGTCAGCAATGTTAAATGGAGACGGAACACTCATGAGGCAATGTTTGGATGGAGCTACAGTCTTTCAGTAGAAAAGCAGACCCTCCGTCTGTGGTCCAAAGGCATTAGCATGTTTCAGATATTCTGGCTAGGGCTACCTTTTTAAGTAATTTAAAGGGCTAAAGTGATAATTTTAACTTCATATGGTGCTCTCTCTTGGACTATATATAAAAGAAAATGCCTATGCTGGTGTACCCAACTGGACTGAGAGCACTGCCATGGTTTGCATGCGCATGTGTGAGTGGGAGGGAGGGAAAGGGGGCAGGCAGGCAAGAATGTGTAATTAATACTGCATAACAGATAAGAAATACTATCATGTTGGGTTGTATGGGCCCTGAGTGACTAAGTGACTTGGAGAAGTTATTGCAAGTGTATTTAGTTGTAGTGCTACATTGAGGGGAGTTGAATGGGACACAGAGTCAAGGGGGAGCTATTTCTGTCACTCCAATTCCCTTCCTGAATCTTTAAGGCTACTGCAAAGGAAGCAAGAAACTCTCTACTCCCATCATATCAGAGTAGCCTCCTGCCCGCTAGGTGAATTTCATAGCCATAAATTCCAGAACACAGAATTCATTGACTCAACAGGGACCCACTCCCAGAAACTGATTCTTAGAATGTTCATTTTATTTAAAGAAAAGCCTTTAAAATATACCCAGAGAAGACAAAAGTGAATATCTTTCTTCCATTGCTCAAACAGCCTCCTGTGCAAACATCAAACCATAGACTGAAATTACTCCTCCTGTTTCACACCCTAAAAAATGAAGAATTAAGGAACACAACAAATATCTGTAACTCATGCCCAGCTTATATATTACACTCCAAGAGGACACCTGCCCCAAAAGCTCTGCTGCCATCTCAGAAAGAGACACAATAAATAATTCCTTAGGTACTGTAATCTTCCCAAGTGAACAAAAAGCAACTCACATTAATCCTATAGTAAAAGAAACCATGGTGTTTTAAATAAATAAATACTGACCAACAGTGAATGATCCATTCTTGGGCACATTTATCAAAAGATCTGTATTCAATAAAAATGTATGTATTCAGTGGTGATAATAATCTACACAGTAACTTCAAAATGGATTCCGATTGAGCCGTGACACTGAAACAGTACTAACAGTGACACCTAATATAAAAATGTGAAAGCATACTTGTGTTCAAGATAGAGGTCGCCTCTTTGCTCTCCTTTAATAATTCCTTGGATTTGATTACTCCGCCTTTCCCTTCACTCACTGACTTCCTCCTCCACTACCCATGCCTACTCGTTCTCCTTTCCTGCTCTGCCACATATACTGTCTGACAAGTAAGCGGATCTTCTGTGTAGCTCTTGTTGCCCCAGCCCGAACCATGTAGGAAGCAACCTTGCTCAGGGGCAGCAACGCCTCTATGATCAGTCTTAGCTTTTAAAGACAGTATGTTGAGTTCTCAAACAGTACTGCATAATTAAAGATGACTAAAGATAAGTGTGTGACCCCTCTCGAAACAGAGTAAAATTGATTCATTTACTAAACCTATTGTTGCTTAGCTTGACCCCAGAGAATAAGGTGGGTCTGGTGTGGTTGCAGAAGCAGCAGCAGCGGCAGACAGTTCCTCCCCCTTTGGGCTCTACAGATCGAAAAGATGCCATCATCTGTGCCACCCAGGACTCTAGACAGGCATTGAATAACCATATTGGATCAGTATGCAGCAATGTATTTTTCATAAGGCAGGATTTGAGAAACATGGTAGATCATGTCACAGACACAAAAGGGCGAATTTCAGCTGGTCTTACAATCACATTACAAAGGTTAAAAGCCACTCACCACAAGCTTTACAGCAATGTGAAAGATGCCTAGGGCTGTTCCCGGCTAAAGAATTTACAGTTGAAGCAGTTGAGTGGCTGGCCCTTGTGGGATTCCTGGAAACCTGTCAGAAAGCAAGAAGCCGATGATAGACTTTCCACCTTTTTTCTTCTGACTGAGCAAGCTCATCATCCGTTGGCAAGGAGCCCTCTTCCGCAGTCTCCCCTCGCCACTGATCAACCTATAAACTACTGAGATTGAGATACTGTTTGGCAGTTTGCCAGATTACAGGAAAAACTGCTTCATGACTCCAAAAAATATCAGTTTTCCCAGATTATACAAGGATGGTGAAGCAGCATAAAAAATACAAATAAAAAAAACTTTTGATCAAGTGACACAAAAACTCCAAGCATGTGCTTTGATTCGTGTTCATGTTCTTGGCCAAGCTAAGGTAATCTTCAATAGCATATTCCTTTTCTTAGAGTCTCTAGACTAAGCCTGGGCTTGGGTAGAAGAATGCTCTCCAAAGCCAACCGCTACTCAAGTGGGTTCTGGGGTCCCTGCCTTACCTCACCCTGCAAAGACCATGGGGAACAGGAGATGTCGAATACAGCACACGCGCCTGACAAAAAACCTTCAGCAATGTGCTGGAAGTGGCGAGGAAGGGACTTCAAACAAAGTCTCATCAAACTATGATGGATTTAGAACGGCTTCAACAAGATGAGGATTTGAAGTGGAGTGCTGAAATAATACAAATATGAGACAATGGGGAGGAGATTCCCCGAATATATCCTGGCTAATATTGTATTGGGGTAATCTTGTTATTTTAAAAGTGTAGCTGCTTTTCACGGATTTCAGGCCAATAAGTCACCATCCCAATCCTCCCACTGACACATATGGCTAGTATACCACAAGATAATACACCTATCAGGCACTGTGTTATGTCCTAGAATGTCAACAGAGTTAACAATAATTAATTAATATTAATATTAAGCAAGGAGCTGTTTTTTATGTATTAAACAAAATGCCCCAAATACAGTACTATTTTAAGAACCACATTTACTTGGTACAAGTTGTGTGTTCCTGGGGTGACCTGGTTATACAGGGAGTGCAGAATTATTAGGCAAGTTGTATTTTTGAGGATTAATTTTATTATTGAACAACAACCATGTTCTCAATGAACCCAAAAAACTCATTAATATCAAATCTGAATATTTTTGGAAGTAGTTTTTAGTTTGTTTTTAGTTTTAGCTATGTTAGGGGGATATCTGTGTGTGCAGGTGACTATTACTGTGCATAATTATTAGGCAACTTAACAAAAAAAAATATATACCCATTTCAATTATTTATTATTACCAGTGAAACCAATATAACATCTCAACATTCACAAATATACATTTCTGACATTCAAAAACAAAACAAAAACAAATCAGTGACCAATATAGCCACCTTTCTTTGCAAGGACACTCAAAAGCCTGCCATCCATGGATTCTGTCAGTGTTTTGATCTGTTCACCATCAACATTGCGTGCAGCAGCAACCACAGCCTCCCAGACACTGTTCAGAGAGGTGTACTGTTTTCCCTCCTTGTAAATCTCACATTTGATGATGGACCACAGGTTCTCAATGGGGTTCAGATCAGGTGAACAAGGAGGCCATGTCATTAGATTTCCTTCTTTTATACCCTTTCTTGCCAGCCACGCTGTGGAGTACTTGGACGCGTGTGATGGAGCATTGTCCTGCATGAAAATCATGTTTTTCTTGAAGGATGCAGACTTCTTCCTGTACCACTGCTTGAAGAAGGTGTCTTCCAGGAACTGGCAGTAGGACTGGGAGTTGAGCTTGACTCCATCCTCAACCCGAAAAGGCCCCACAAGCTCATCTTTGATGATACCAGCCCAAACCAGTACTCCACCTCCACCTTGCTGGCGTCTGAGTCGGACTGGAGCTCTCTGCCCTTTACCAATCCAGCCACGGGCCCATCCATCTGGCCCATCAAGACTCACTCTCATTTCATCAGTCCATAAAACCTTAGAAAAATCAGTCTTGAGATATTTATTGGCCCAGTCTTGACGTTTCAGCTTGTGTGTCTTGTTCAGTGGTGGTCGTCTTTCAGCCTTTCTTACCTTGGCCATGTCTCTGAGTATTGCACACCTTGTGCTTTTGGGCACTCCAGTGATGTTGCAGCTCTGAAATATGGCCAAACTGGTGGCAAGTGGCATCGTGGCAGCTGCACGCTTGACTTTTCTCAGTTCATGGGCAGTTATTTTGCGCCTTGGTTTTTCCACACGCTTCTTGCGACCCTGTTGACTATTTTGAATGAAACGCTTGATTGTTCGATGATCACGCTTCAGAAGCTTTGCAATTTTAAGAGTGCTGCATCCCTCTGCAAGATATCTCACTATTTTTGACTTTTCTGAGCCTGTCAAGTCCTTCTTTTGACCCATTTTGCCAAAGGAAAGGAAGTTGCCTAATAATTATGCACACCTGATATAGGGTGTTGATGTCATTAGACCACACCCCTTCTCATTACAGAGATGCACATCACCTAATATGCTTAATTGGTAGTAGGCTTTCGAGCCTATACAGCTTGGAGTAAGACAAAATGCATAAAGAGGATGATGTGGTCAAAATACTCATTTGCCTAATAATTCTGCACTCCCTGTAATAGTTTTTATCATGCAGGCTTCACCCACTAATCCAAAGTTGCAAAGCTCTTGGAGAAAATCTTCCCACTGACAGTGAAATCGACCCAATTTTATTCCCTGGTCAGATACCTAGCTGTGACAAGAATGTGTACATACAGTCTCCCAACACTGATAGATGCCACCCTCCACTCACTCACAGAATTCTTGGCGAACTCACCAGTATGGGTGACACAAATCAAAGGGAGGGGGACTTTAATGAAGTATGGAACTTTAAAATAGACACAAGCAACCTGGAGACCTTGATTAGGGTAACTAATGAAGGTCACAGTATTGAATCGTTGGGATTGGTCAACATTTGGCACCACAGCACAAAACGGACAATTCACATATTACCTACCCTCCTATAGCTCAAACTCTCTCAAATAGACTACCTTTTTGCCTGGCAGCTGAGATGGGAAGGGTGGCGCAGATGCGTATATTACCCAGAGGACAGTCAGACTACTCACAAATTGAAGTGACAAACATCCAACGCAGTGTAGATGGGGGACCTGGCATCTGAATGACCGGTGGTTAGCAGAAGATGCTCTTGCAGAGTTGCTCCGCGGGCGAATTGTAGAGTATTATGACAATAATTTTAATTCAATCTTCTCTGTGGCTTTTACAACTGCCCTGAGAACCCAGTCAATTACGTACATTGAAGGTAAAACGAAGTATAAAGAAAACGAAATATCGGTGTTGGAGGATAATATTGCTGTTCTAGAATGAAATTTGGTATTAAGCCTGACCCAGATATGCTAAAACGTTTAGAACTGAATAAAACTGAACTGAAGGGGAAATTATTTGGTGAAGCATAAATAACCAAATTAGGCGGTTTGGGCTGGGTTTGCAAAATGGGGGACAGGCCTGGAAAGTTGCTCTACTGGCTTGCCAGCATGTAGTATTCGACCAGAGTAACCTGCTAGTCAGCTGATATACATTGCAGAGGACATCGCAAATACTTTCGCATTTTATTACAAATTAAAATGTGCATGCCATGCACCTCCTTGCATTAGACACTGAGAATCCAATTAAAGCAGACCTTACAATTCCAATTCTAAATGGGTCACAAGGTGATGAACTAGATAGCACGATTAGAGAGAAAGAAATTCAACAAGTTATTTTGGCAATGCTGGCAGGTACAGCTACGGTCCCAATGGCATCGCCCTGGAACTCTTCAACTGCTACTTGTCGCTGCTGTTACACATTGGTGCACTATGTCTGAGGAGATCTAGAGAATTGGTCAATACGTTATGCTCTTACAGGTGCCAAAATCTCTGTAGTTTTAAAACCAGACAAGCCTGCAGCAGTATACTTTTCATATCGCCCCTTCACTTAATAAGTATTGAAAGTAAAATAGTAGCCAAAGTCCTTGCAGTCAGACTGGCAAAAGTGATGTGCTAGCTGGTTAGCAAGACTCAAAATGGCGTCATGCCCATGGGGAGCTCTAGGCATTGTTGCTGACGTCTCCATGTAATTCTAGCATATGAGAAGGAGCTCTGTGAGGACAGTGATCTATTTCTTAGACACTGAAAAGGCCTTCCATACAGTACACTGGCCTTTTATGTTTCAAGTACTGTAGTGAATGAAATTTGGCCCCCACTTTCGACATTTTGTAAGAAACCCTGTATTCTGCTCTGTGGTCACAAGTGAGAATTTAAGGGTTCCTTTCCTCACCATTCCAAATTGAAAGAGGTACATGTCAGAGACGCCCATTGCTCTTTGATCTAGTTATGAAGCCACAGACCGAATGGCTTGGAACTGATGCACAGATGAAGGAACTTCATCGGGGGAGCAGACAGGAAGATAGAACCGCCTTAAAAAACTGGGTGACATACTCCTTTTTCTACAACAGCCAAACAATTCCATTCCTTACAAAGCTGAAATCCTGCAACTATACGGAAATGTTACCGGCTTAGGGTCAATTGGGATAAATATGCCCATGTCTATATTGCAGGGAAATTACCAAAATACTTTGTGAGTACTAGAGAATGGTGGGGAAATATACTTTGGAATCGAGATCTTAGTGGTGCAGGATAGATGTTGGGGTTGAACATGCACCTCCTGCTTACGAAGTTGAAGGCAGAATTTAAGGTGTGGTCCACCTTGCTCCTCTCGATTATGGTTTGAGGGGCACTATTTAAGATGATCTCTTTACTTTGTTTTTTGCATATTTTACAAAACTAACCTTATATACTACCAGCTAACCTATTTGGAAACCTTCGGTCTACAAATACCGCCTTTCTGTATACATTAAATGTCGTTAGCACCTTTACAACACAGTTCTAGGTAGGGTGGATGTAAAATGTTATTATTGGGTCTCTCAAGTAATCCCAGTGAATAACTGGACGTTCAGTGTTAGACACAAGTCCGCGCTAAGATTGGAATTGCTCAAAAGATTTGACCCACTCACGTTGTTATATGGAGCTCCACTCCCACATGTTCTGCCCGTGGTTTCCAAATTATTGATTTTGTGCTGTCATAAAGCTCTCCACCACATACAATTACACAGGGTTCTGACTAAAATGACTCCACTGTGTAAAGGCCATTGTCACTCCCATGCTCCACACCTTGAGGGGTTTTATGTTTGGCATTTCCCACGATAGTGATATTTGGTCCTAAGATCATACTAAATTATACACTGAAATGACAGTGGAATATACACTAGACAAGTCACAATTTTTCCTCTATTTGCGGCTAAGACACGCTCTGCACCGTGGCTGTTCTAGGCTTGGTGCAATCCTGTAGAACAATCTGTTAGAAGAGGGTCTTCTCACTGAGTGGATGGAAAACAAGGGAATCTCTCGATTACATCCTATATTATTAAACAACTTTCCGGAACCTCTTTTAGACCTGAATTGTAAATGGGAAAACGACGTGGAAGAGCTGGACAATGATGACTGAAAGGAGCCAACAAGGCTAGCAAATCTCTTGCAATATTCTCAGACCTCAGTCCAATTCAAATATTTCCATGGATTTTATTATCATCCATTACGATTCTGGAAGATGGGACTGGGTCAAGACCCCTAATGATTAAGGTGTAAAACATCCAGGGACACATATTTCCACATGATTTGACCCTGCCTGGTAATATTCCAATACTGAAGTAAAATAGTGCATGTTTTAGGGGCGGTAGTGGGAAGGAAAGTGGACTTAGATCCCAAGATGATACTGCTTGGCCCTCTGGATGGATGGGGTGGACCACATAGCATTAGAGCCATGGTGGGTATGGGCTTGCTGATAGCCAAAAGGCATAATGCTAAACCCTGACATTCTGAAAGAGTCCCCACAGTGGGGGAATGGAAAAGAGGAATGGACATTTGTGTCAAAACAGAGGAGTTTGTGTATGGGACGCGAGGGTGTTCCAAAAAACATGCCAAAAGTTGGGGGATATAGTGGAAATATTTCCACAGGGAAAAAGACAGAACAGGGAATTTTATTTTTAAATCATTGATAATCGAATATTATTGCTAATTTATGTACTGGTATATTGTGTGGCAATGGATAATCTACTCATTGAAAGGGCAGGTAGGACGAAATGTCTGAACTGCTAAGTATTTGTTTAATTGCATAAAATTGATTTAAAAATATTAATAACAAAAAACTGCAAACAGGTTGCTACCACAAAAATAATAGTAATGACCTGCTCACAAGCACCCCTGCCAATTCCCACTATCCTTTGTAATCTTTACTTCGTTCCACTGCTTGACTGATCACCATTTTAAGGAAATGTAACCATATTTTAAAAACACTCATGGATTTGAACAAGCTCCCAAATAAAGTCCGAGTCATACTCAAGCTACTCTACCTTCAACACCATTACATTAAGTAAAACCTAACAGGCAAGACAAGTGTCCAATTCATATCTTTCCGAAAACACATATCAAAATGCTTTAATAGTCAGCATCCTCCATTCAAAAAAGCGAATTTAGAACTCTGTCCCCAGAACATTCTCTCCCCAGATTATTCACTCTATGAATACACCCGTTCAAGGATAAATTCCTGACCCATCTCATTGCGATAAGCTCTCAAAGTTCCTTGCAGCAAGGACTTTTCTGCAATCCCTTGGCCAATCACAATATTCCATATCTTTTGAATGCCTAACTTTCATGAATGTGAAGTTCCTCTTCATCCACATTTATTTATGTGTTTCACCATGAAGCACTCAAATACCAAGCGGGTTTGCATCTCTACATAAATGCCTCACATCCTTAATGAAGTAAATAAAATGACAAGCCCACAGCATGCACATGGCTAGTGAACCTCCCTAGAGCTGCACTAATTGTGCCCCTGCACGGCTCCTCTCTCGCCATCTCTGAAGGTAGTTAGAGAGTTCCCACAGTATCGAATTGCTGGCACACACACACACACGGCCAAGGTGACAATTCCTTGAATTTAAACCACTTTTTCAAACAAACTTCTCCAAACAATGCATTATCTGCGTTTTAAATGGAGGGTGAAATTCTACCGCCCCTGCTCAATGAAAGGACAGGACGCTTTCTTGTACTAAACAAAAGGGCTGGGGAAAGTATTGACAGTACAAGCAGTCTATAGTGCTCTCGGGGTGGGAAGGCCCATTTGCAAAGCTTTCTCACACAAGAGAAGGGAAAAACTGCGAAGGCGGGAGGAGAAGAGCACATAAACTTCATTTTGCTAGGTGACGTGCCATGGGGACATTTGGTAAACACCTGAAAACAGAACTTTGTAAACCAGAACTGAGGGGGTGGGAGCATTTTAAGGAAGAAAACTAAGCACGCAGAAGGTGAGGGTACAATGATCGAACGGCTGTAATCTAGATTTATTACGACTTTTCGTTGAGTGTTCAATGATTCACAAACATTTATGCAATGACTGCAAGTCAGAACTTGAGAGTTGACATAAAATTAACTTTCACAAAATCTGAAAACTAAGTTCTAAAAGAGAGAAAGAAGGAGAGATGAGATCGAGAGATGTCTTTACATAAAACACACGCGGTGCTCGTACTTTACATTACAGAGAGCTCCAACGCAGCAGTGTCCATATGTTTACATGAACTCAAGTGACTCTTTCCCAACAAGTATGTAAAGAAAAAAGAGGCTCTCTGGACAGTTTAGCTGGCTAGTCAAAGTGGATTTGATGTTAAAGAAAACATAAATAACTTGTACTTTTTACAGCATACGGTACAAGGGCTTCTAACCTGGATATCAGTAACGCGACCGCAGAAAAATAAAATTATGGGTCCACTACAGCCTACCAAAAGCCGTGAAATTCAGATTATATATATCACCAACACGTGCATTAACCCTCTGACTGAGATACACAATGTGGGTCGAGGTGAAATGGCTGCTAGACATTTTAAAACTAGGGAGCGTGCTTAACTTTTTTAGATTGAGCACGCAAGCGCTTTGACCTGTTGCAAGTGTTGTGGGCTTTTAACCATGCCCATCTCACGCCCATCACATTCACTCGTTCGGGGGCTTGCCTTTCAAAAATCCCTTGATGTAATTGACCCGCCTTGGGGAGGTTTTGTTATCACCTTGCAGACTGCCCCTGTTACATGGATTATTACATGATGGCTGATATACTTCAGCCTGGGTGAGCTACTTTTTTTTGTTGTCTCTCCCCTTCCTGCTGCCTGGCGGCCATGGCGCTTATCTCTTCCATGTAGTTGCACTGGCGAGTGTTTACAATTGCTACATCTGATGATAAAGTTCCTCAATCAGCAGAGCAATAACTTAGGTAGCAATCTTCAGACAGCGCGTTGGCATGCTACAAGAGGGATCTGTCTATAACCCGGCTCATGATGTGAATGGGGAGCCCATGCTCCTTTACTTAGTGGAATGGCAAGCATGGACAAAAAAAAGATGGATGATTTGCGAGCAATATTCGGGTCAGATATCGCCTCTTGATCGCGCGGGGGAAAATCTCGGTAGACGTGCTGCACAAATGCAGTCTGTGATTTATTTTTTCTAATCTTCAAGGCAGTAACGACATTATCAAGATTCCGAATATTTGTCAACATGTTGAGTAAAAATGTTAAAACTATACATACATAAGCAGGTGTGGCGCTTATTAAATGACACACCAGGTATATGTACTTATTACATTTACAAAGGGTCTTTTTATTAAACATATAATTTACTTTCTTTCATTTAGATCTGCACATTCCAAGATGGCTGCTGACTTACACACTATTCATTCGCACCCACTATGCCCCTTGTTCTTTACGTTTGTATACCTTCTAAACCATGTTGCCATCCTGCACAGGAGCGGTTACTTTATTTCCTCAAAGGTTGTTTTATTTTCTAAAGGCACCGCATTTAGGTGATTTCTCTATCAGCATTGATCCTTATCAGGCAAGTTCCATAAGAAAGAATCTTGAGCAGTTTGAACTGTGCTACTGACTCAGGAGTCTGTTTTGCTACATGGCTAGCCACCCACTGTTGGCATTCGTAAATGTTCTTGAGCATATGTCGTTTGCATGCCCCCTGTTATAAATATGGGCATGAAGTGCTTTTTTAACTAAAAAGTATAGACTGACTGGCATGTGACACACAAAATATGTTGTTGACTTTTATGCAAGAAACTTCAGAGTGCACGTTATCATGTCCTCTCTTGTACCGGAGGCATTACTTTTAAAACAACTCTTTGAAATGTATCAGATAAACCCAGGCCAGTACACCAGAATTGCACCTTGTTACCAGTAGGTGCTCTGTTCTTCACTTTTACATTAAACAAGCACATGTATTATTGATGATGTAGTTTTGATTTAATTTGGTTGATTTAATTGAAATCACCCACCTGAAAGCACAATGTCAAATGAATGTCCAAGATGGATAACTGTGTTGTGTTGAGTCATCTTGTAACCGTACCGTAAAGGTATATACATTGAAAGTAACACCTTATCCTTTGTTGTGTTTCTATGAGGCCAACTAGCCCTTTAGTTATATGCAGGGCCAGTTGAATTATGTGGCAGAAAGGACCAAAATATGCGGCAGGGTTGAACAATTAATGTGGCAAAATAGTCCAGTTATGCATATACATGCCAATAGCTCCAACTCAGGTAAATGCGAGACCTACTGCATTGCAAAAGCTTGTTTTACTTTATAGCCTTATAGACCCCTGCCGAGGGCTATACCAGTTGTTAAATACCCTGAACTCAAGTTATAGGACTGAGCTGCATGCAAGGACCTATAACACAAGTGAGGGCCTTTAACAACCCGTATATCCAAAGGCAGAAGGGCTATAAGGAAATTGGAACATTCCACCCCACAGGGTGGACTGTTCTAAACTAAGAAGGGACAAACATGGAGACAAATATTGGAATGTTGAAGCTCCGGGCTTATACCAGCCATTATAAATCTGAAGCTACTTTATTTTCTTCAATGGAGCTTTCAACATTCCAATGTTCTCATATTAGTATACCTTTCTGCTATTCTTTCATCAGGGCAACCAGTTGAAAATGAACATTATTTGTGTGTTGAAAGACTTTTCAAAGACCAGATAACTCAACATTTTAAAAGTCCATAAAACATAGGTCTGGCACACCATAAGATATTTAGAGATGATTCTAGCACTAGAATTTAAGTTTTCAAGATGCTTTAGATCCCTTACATCTACAAGAAAATTGAAAGGTATGATGCTCAGTGAAGCGTAGCAAGCTTTTCATTGGTCTGTTGTCTCATGTGTTTTGGAACAGCGGGCTGGATGTTCCACATTCAGCCACAAAGAAGAAAGTCTATGTCTAGTGTGCCCATCTATTTGGGGTCAAACACAAGGTCAGCAGCAATGCTTGACCCCATGTGTCTGACACCTTTCTGGCCACCATAGTAGATAGGGACTGAATGACCTCTATTCTGCTTTTCCTTTCTTTGTTTAAAACCCTGATGTAGAGAGGACAGCAACACTGGACAATGCTGTCTGTTAAGCACCCAGGGGGATGGTTTACAAATATACATGTATGAGGTAATAACACATCATAGAGATCAAGGGGTTATTTGCTTCTGAATGTTTTTGATCAAAGTATGTGCGGATGAATAAGACGATCAGTAACTTTGTAGTCACTAGTTATATTGTAGGGTACTAGCACAACCCTAAGGTGAGTATGATTGTGGTATCTCTAGACCAAGGCATTCTGAAATCATTTCAGTATCTCTTCACCTTTATGTCTCCCTCACATTTTTATCCTCCAATGTTCTCTGTAGTCACATTCTAGCAGCCATGTGTTGCTCCAGCTTTGAATAGGAGCTTTGGTGCATGTTTAAATTACTTTCTTTTTATTTACAGCTTAAAGTGGCAACCACCATCTTGGATTAGTACATAAAAAAAATAAAAAAAATGGTAGCCATGTGATAGTGTATGTGTGCATACATCATCACGGTAGGGTGCCATAGCGTCATGACGCCTACATGCCTTTCACTCTTTTTTGCCCTCTAATTTTTATTTACCGGTGCTGTTCAGCATGTATTGACATTGCAAACAGGTCCAAAAGTGGAGCCTGATTGGCTCTGGCAGTGGTTCTTCTAAGTAGCCATCCACAGCCTGCGGCATGCAACCCAAGGTGGATAAAGACGAGAACGTTCACTCAGATGTGGTTAGGAAGGTGAGCCGAGGCTACCTTTAATGTCTGAAGAGCAGGACAAAGGAGCCTCATAGAACGGGGCAGGGAAAGCCCTCGAGACTCTGGCGGATGGCTGGGATCTTGTTTCTGGGTCAACTTCCCATGTAAACCTGGCAAAGCAACAACTGCAGACAGACTGTGCCCTAGAGACATGCCGAAACCCCAGTGTGTTTGACAATTAAATGCGGTTATTGTATTCTTGTTTCTCTTCATAGGAAGTATTGTTTTGTGGAGTTGGTATACAAGTTCTTTAGCTCACCTATCAAGCGATGATCCCTGCACTGTAGACAAGTAAGCCGCATTTGCCTTCTTAACATTATGTATTTGGAATAGCAGCCCTTTACGGTTACCTTAATCATCTTACACCCTGTATCTTAACACAGAAAGAGAACCATTGACAAAACTACGTGTCATTCCAAGCACAGGCAGGATAAGCGGTAAACGTGCTTACTCACAAGGCCCACTGCCTCAGAATGGTGTTTTACTTGCTTTTACAAATGAGTCAAACCCACATGGAGCAGAGCAAGATACCTAAAAACAGGCTCACAATCAACCAACAGCAACTGCGAGGCCACTTCAAACCAACGGCGAAAAGCACGTGGGAATACGATGCAAACAGGGCCACTTGTGTGTCAGAGAAATGGATGCAGGCCCCAGGGGTGCTCGGAGGCACGAGGCCTGTGGAAGAATGTCTTCAGGACATGGCAGCGCGCTAACGCAGGCGTGGGAAAGTTTCACTCATCTCACCAAGAGGTTTCAAATTGAAAACAGGCATTTGCAATGCAACGGGTCTCGCATTTACTCGAGTTAGAGCTATTAGCGTTGTAAACTCCCAACTAGACTTTTCTTGCCACATAAATTGAAAATGAAAAGTAAAGCAGTTTCACATATGCCAGCCGATTTACAGCACCACGGCCGCCATGAGCACCAACGATAAGGAGACACACAAAAGCAAGGGAAGTTCACAGCAGTCAAGCTTCTCGGCAAAAGTGCAATTGGCCATGTAACGGGGTGATGGCCAAGGCGGAAACAAAACCTCCCCTAGGAGGGACAAACCTAAACCATTTGCCAATGTCATCAAAAGATTTTTGAAGGGCACCCCCATGAAGCAGAAGCAGTGGTAGTGATAGGCGTGAGGGGGGCGTAGTTAAAAGCCCAGATACATACCAAATCGTCGGAAAAGCTCGACCAAAAAAAAGTAAACAGGTAAAATATATAGCTTTCTTTAAAAAACGTGACACAATAACTGGTAATGCGTGCATTATGTGTGCCGATGTTACATTATGGGGATTTTTTAAATGAAACATTCACCACAAAGTGGCTTTGGGGCACTGTCCGACTGGTTGGGCATGACAGGAAAAATATCCAGGATGAGATTAAAACAATTTTACATTAGACGGAATTCCTGTATTATAGGGTTATAGTAAGCTTATGAACTTTTCCTCGGTGGATCACTGTGCAAAAGTAAGTGAAATTCTACAAACCTATCTACATACAGACAGCACCCTTTCCAGAAATGCACACAAGTTCACTTTATCAAATTCAGGAGTAAGTAGGTTTCGAGGGTGGGAACGGGGAGGAGAGACATCTAATGCATCAATCTATTAAAGAACTACAGATCCAACACTGGTGATACCACCGTTTGTTTCTGAAAAGAAAAAACATATGCACTATACCCAAAGAACGCAGCACCAGACATTCGGGCCAAGAAAACATTTTCACTGTGTGAGGGTGGAGGCAGGGGCTCAGTGAGGGCAGAACCTACGGTGGGGGGGATTTCAGGTCATCACATCCAAAGGTACGTTGAAGGGACATTAGCGGTGGCGTGGGTTTAAGATTGAGCAAGATTTACAGCAATCGCACTTTAAGCTGCTTTTGATAAACATGGGAGGGACAGGGCCTGTAGTGGTGGTGGCCACTCCTTTCTGGGCTGAAAACACAGATGGTTTCTGAACTGAAGCCGCTTGCATGTTAGGGTGACCACCTGGCATTGAGGCAAATTCTGGACAGGACTGTTAAAAATTCAGGACAAAGGGTAAAAATTCAGGACAAAAATTCAGGACAAAGGGTCAAAATTCAGGACAAAAATTCAAGAACAAACGTCGGTTTTACAGACACGCGCAAGAGAGGCCATTTCTCACTATGTTGTCAGTGCATTTATTTACTCTTTTTTTTAACATAGCACTATTTATTCACGGTGGACCTTTTGTGATTGCCTCCTGCTATGCTACATTCAGGTGTCACATTACGTCCTTGTTCAGTAGTAAATTAATGCCCTTCAGTACTGCGGCAAGGTCATCACCCCTACCCAAATCTACCCGATCTTTCCTGAAGAGAAAGTGACAGCAAAAATTTGATTATGTTTCTGAACATTTTAAAATCCCTGGCAAACAGTTTGGGACACATTAAGGTAATTAACCTTATGCTAGTTTAAACAAATTGAACAAAAACATCTGGCTTACCCCAACCGCCCATGGACTTTCAACCTAATTGTTTTCTAAAGAGGCAGGGCAGATGGTGTGGGCGACAGTCTCACACCTAATGTCAGGATGTGATGTACCTATAACTTGTCTGTAGTCTCACTGCACTAGAGTGTATGAATGGAACTCTACATTTATCTCAGAAATGGGAGCCCGGACTACCAATCAAAGATAATCAAAGAGGAGGATGAAACTGAGATCAAATGGGAGATCCATGGCAAGTAATTCAAAGGGTTGTTGCTAAGAACTGGATAAATAAAGAAGAGAAGAACAAGGTGGGACAATTCCTAAAATCAGACAATATGGGTCCACCAAGACTATTTGAAGGTATTGGCCACCTGGGGATTTGTCTCTGCACACAGGAGCGAAACAGAAGGGGCACTGTCAAGTGGTTGAACAAGCAACACCCATCAACCTTGGCAAACTCTTCTGGTGCAATGGTCCGCTGTTAGTGCTTTTGAAGGGTGAGCAGGGGCCAGACCCCTTGCAAGGTTGTGCAAGGCAATTGTCCATGTCTTTATATGGTTTTGAAATTGAGCAAAAGCCAAACTAGAGATCTGGGTTATCCCTAAGGGTCAAGTACACATAGAATCTTCAAAATATTTGGGATGTAAATTGCACAAACAAAATTTAGAAATTTTAAAATGTAATTAGTGTTTCTTTAACATATGGCACTGTTTTCGCCTTCATATACAATTAGATCTCAGATTGAACTGGAAACCAGTTACCTTTTGATACCTAGTGATTAATATCTACCATTCTTACACTGATTTCCAGGATGAAAATCTCGGCAGAGCGAACGGTCCCTCCAAGCCCAGTTTGCTTTTTGGTCTTCTCTTCTGCTTTCTGTAAAGGCCACGTGGCACTAGTGAAGATGGTGTGCTACCCCAATGATAGTATTATTTTGCAAACCTTCCCCTGCTCATCCTTCATTCCTTCTTCAGATAGGCCACACGTCTGATTTGGTCACTGCGGCGCCATCGGGAGCTCTTTCCACTCTAAAGCTAACTGTGACTGCGGGTGGATTAGGTCTTCTGGATTTAGGATGCTATTATTCAGCTGCACAGGTCCAATGGGTGGCTCACTGGCTTTCTGCTCACCTCCCTGCATGAGATGGGGTTTACCAGTAAAGACTTTTAAGGAAGGCTTAATGCACTGCTCATGGTTTCCTACTGACCATTCTACGGATCACCATCCGGGGTTATCATGCACAGCTTTCTCTTGGCTTGCCAGAACCTGTAAACTGACACGAAGAAACCCTATGCTCCTGCACTACCTTTGCTAAGCCTTCCCACTCACACAGGATGGCTGTGCTCGGAGCAACTCCATCAGTGGCCTGTTGCAGGTGTCTTAAAATTGGGGACTTTGTTTCTGAACAGTGAGCTACTAAATTTCCAAACCCTTGTGGCAGACTACCATGTTCACGCCGGTCAACTCCTTACTTACAACCACCTTAAATAATTATTAAATGCCCTATTTCATGTCTGCCACCTAGCACTAACCCTACAAGAGGTGTGCCAGAAGCTCTGTACCATAGGAAATGGTGGCAAACTGATAGAATGGGTGTACAGACCTATCCTGCAACATGGAAACCACTCCAGGTCTTCTCGTCATACTACCTGGGTGATTGATGTAGCCAAACCTCTGCAAGATATGGACTAAAATACTGGACGTTCCCCACAAAGTACCCCACAGCTGTCACTTTAGGTAAATTCATAGTGCTGCCTTGTGAATGCATTCTGCCCGTTGCTTGCCATTGACCTTGCGGTTTGTAACTCACAATTTGTTGCTTTCAATTTGCTGGCTTTATTTGTTTTAGGCTATGCAGCTTGAATTCGGCCCTTCCCTTGCCAAAACCTTATTTACAGTATCCTGCTGAGTGCCTTTCTGTAAACAGGCCTGTAAATCTTGTTCTTATCTTTTCATATTTGCTGTGCATTCAAAGAACAAAGTCAAATGTCAGGCTCTGTCTTCGGTGGGAACTTAGTGTTTACTTTCCTTTCTCTGACTTCAAAGTGAGAGGATTTATGCGACAATCTTGCTGGATACTGGGGTTAGGAAAGAGTTTTTTCTATCACATGACAACATTTAAATAAACTTCAGAATATATCAGAATTAGAAGTACAAATCAAGCATTTTTTTGTTAATTTTGAACTGTGCTGGAAACAAATACCTTTACATGATTAAAACAAATCATTGCATTAGGCAATGCAATTTACACACATCATCATCTGTGCACAGTATAGTTTGATTCGAAAAACTGTATATCTGTGAAAATGTAATGGTCATTTCAATCAAAAATGTGTTGCCTGTAATGGCAGTGTGTTAGCATATCATCCATACTGCACTCCACTCTGCTCTGCACCACTACACGCCACTGCACCCTAGTCTGTATCACTCTACTCCACTCCATGCCACTGCACACTTCTCCATTCGGAACCACTCCACATTATGCCACTGCACTCTATGCTACTTCACACTATGCCTCTCTACTCTATGCCACTGCACTTTATGCCTCTCTACACCACTGCGCTCTGCTCGTCTGCACGTCATAGCACTCCAGTCTAGGCAACACCAATCTAATCCGCACAACTCCACTCTCTGCCACTCTGCAACACTACACTGTATGCCACTGCACTCTAAGCTAATACACTCTATGCTAATGCAGTTTACTCTGTAACACTCAACTCTATGCCCCTGCACTCTACATCAATACACTGTACATCACTCTAATCTACTCTGCACCCCTGCACTCTATGCCACGGCACTCTACACTACTTTACACCATCACACTCTATGCCACTTTATGCAACTCCACTATAACCTGCACCTCTCTACTCTAAGACACCTCACTCTACTGTGAAATAATCTACTTTATGCCACTGCACTCTGCGCCACTGCATTCTATTCCACTGCACTCTCCACTCTATGCAACTGCACTCTACTCTGAAACAATCTATTCTACGCCACTGCACTCTATACCACTCTGACCACTGCACTCTAGTTCAATGCACTCTACACCACTGCACGCTGACACTCTGCAACACTGCACTGGCCGCCACTATATTCTACACAACTCTGCTCTGTACTACTGCATTCTGCACCAATATACTCTATTCCACTGCATTCTATGCCACTCTACTCTGCCCAATGCCACTATATGCACCTGCACTCTACACCAGTGCACTCTAAACAACTGCACTGTATGCCACTGCCCTTTACTCTGCACCACTGTATTCTATGCCACTGTTATCTGTACCACTCTACACCACTACACTGACACTCTACTTTGCAACTCTGCACTCTACATCACTCTACCCCACTGCACTCTAGGCACTATACTCTACTCTACACCACTCTACAATGCTCCACTCCGCACCAATCTACTCCACTGCACTCTGTGCCACGAGTCTACTCTGCACTCTGACACTGCACCACTCTGCATTACTGCACTCTGCTACTCTATTGTATGCCACTCTACTCCACTGCACTCTATGTAACTCTACCCCATGCCACTCTATGCCACTGCACTCTGCGCCAAGGCACTCTAAACAACTGAACTGTACGCCACTGCCCTCTACCCTGTACCACTGTACTCTACGCCACTGCTCTCTGTGCCACTCTACTCCACTCTACATCACTGCACTGACACTCTACTCTGCAGCGTTGCACTCTCCACCACTGTACTATACACCGATGTACTATGTACTACTGCATTCTATGCCACTGCACTCTATGCCACTCTACTCTGCATCACTCCACTCTACAGCACTTTGCTCTACTCTGCACCACTCTACACTACGCCACTGCACTCCCTGCAACGTGAGTCTACTCTGCAATCTATGCCACTGCACCACTCTACACTACTGCTCTCTCTGCCACTCTAATGTATGCAACTCTACTCCACTGCAATCTATGCCACTCTACTCTGTCCCACGCCACTCCATGCCACTGCACTCTAAACCACTGCACTCTACGCTAACACACTCAAACAACTGCACTGAACCCCACTGCACTGTACTTTGCACCACTGGGCTTTACCCCACTGCTCCTATCCTACTCTACTCCACACCACTATGCCACTAACTTTAAGCCATGCTGAACAGCAGCTACTTTGGTGTATAACATGGCTAATGGCTAAAACACATTAACAAAGCCAATAACTCTTTTGTAGATGAGACCTATTGCTTTGCCAATGTTTGTTAGTACTATGAGGTACCGAAGTACCTGAAAGAACTGTGAAAAATACAATTACATCATAATAAAGGCTGCTACAAAAAGCGCAAATACATTTTGGTTAAATAAAAAAAAAAGTGCTTCTGAAATACAGATTTGAATAATATACAGTTTATACCTAATACTAAAAAAAATTATAACACTCCATTAAAACCACACATTCCACAGCTCACCTTGGAACACCATTACAACACCTCTCTAAAAGTAATGTCTTTGCCACGAAAAAACTTCAAGTGACTCCTTTTAGTAAAGTCAATGCTGGTTTTCAAGCGCTTTTGTATTTGCAGATTTACCAGTTGTGCACATTTGCATGTCTTTAGGGAAGGAGACCCCCTGGCAAGAAGGTCTGATTTTTATCTATCTGCCCCTCCCTCCCTCAGAGCACAGGAGACTCCCTGCCTTTGAAACCTGCTGGGGAAACTCCTCTGCTCATAATTTCGCCCTGCCTCTGTTGTCCTTTAGGTGAAAGGCTGAAATTACGGACAAATGCGGTCCGTTAAAGGTTTCATCACGGACAACAGACGGCAGGGTGAAATTACGGACAGTCCGTGAAATTTACGGACGGGTGGTCACCCTACTGCGTGTGTGGCCCTGGAAGGCTGTGAAGCGCATAATGGGGTGCAACACTCCACTCTGTGAAAGGGTTTACAGCTCACCAGGTGCTCACTGATAGCCAGTATTGTGTGACACACGGTGACACCTTGTGAGTTGGCACTTCTGCAACCTATATACGAAGGTTACCCTGGGACAACACAAATGTGGCACGAGTGTCTCCTGTAACTTAATGAACACACCGTGCTACTTTAACTATGAAAGCACACATAAGGTAGGGTGACCAGATGTCCTGGATTTCCCGGGACAGTCCTGGTTTTTAGAGGACTGTCCCGATGTCCCGATGCTTCTCTTAATTTTAAACAAATGTTTCTTGTTTTTGGGACAAAAGTCAGATCATTACATAAATGTCCCGGTTTTGGGACAAAGGTCAGATTATCTAGGGCAGCGTAAATTCAAGGTATGCTCTCCTTTAACAGACACCTACAAAGTATGTAATAAAGTAATTTATCTGTTACTGTCAGGCAACACAGACCCCTGTCTGCTCCCAGCAGAGAGACCGAGTGGGGAGCAGAGAGAGGTGGGTGGGGTCGGGTGCAGGGCGGGAGGTCAAGGCATAGCTAATTTTATATGTATAGTCTTGTAAATGTGCAAATATGTGTGTGTGTGTGTGTGTGTGTATATATATATAGATAGATATAGAAACACACATGTATAGGCACACATTCACAAAGCTACCCAAAAAAGGGACATGCCAGATCTAAAAGTGAGTGTAAAGTTGTTAGTCCTTTTATGTCTGACCTGTCCCGGTTTTTGCTCCTCAAAATCTAGTCACTCTAACATAAGGTTCTAGGGTAATACACAAACTGCAATACATAAAACAGAATTTAGGTAATTCTATGCTCATGCAAATTGAAAAACTATATTTAAAACAACACGAACTGTTAAAATAACATTTCACACATCACATTAGAAAAGGCTTAGACAAACCTTTGACCGAAAACTGTTTCGTACAAAAAGTGCAACAAACATTGGAAAAACCAATAGGTGTTGGCTACCAGCCTGTTGGTTTCACCAATGCTTATTTTTTTGTTTGTGAATCTTTTCTACAAAAACATTTAGAAGATTACTCCCCAGGCAGGCACACGGGTGCCCGTACACACAGGCAGCCCTCTTTAAATGTATTTTTGATACAATTCACCGAAACATTCAAAGATGGTTTTAAAACCCTTTAAAATGTCCGATGCTTGAGGTGCCCATATAGGGTGGGGGCACACTTCACGCAGGAGCAATGGTGTAGCAAAAGTGTCTAGAAACATGCTGGACCCTTGCAGAATGAATACACACACAGACACACACACACATATATATATATATATATATTTATATTTAAAAAAAACACCAACTCCTCCACAATGAAACGGTCGTGCTCGGACACTGGTCGTCAGTGCATATGCTTAATGAAACAATGCCTCCTCATATATATAAATATATATATATATATATAAAAAAATATATATATATATATGTATATATATATATATATATATATATATATATATATGTATAATTTTATGGCACAAGTGCAATTTGTACACAAGCAACATGCCATCACTCAAAATGAATAGAGACGATTGTTAACGAGGGCTGCCTATGCTGCATGCCGTTGTGGGCTGAAGCAAGAAGCAAAACAGCGTGAATGACACCCTATCAGACCAATGGATACAGAGGATGGGATGAAGGTCCTTTTACGTAAGAATAATTCACATATAATTTTAGCAAAATCAAAATGGTTTTGTAAACCTAAAATGGATAGTAATCCTTTAAAATAAAGAAGAAAGGCATCAGTAATCAAACAGTATGTCATCCTCATCTTTACAAATCATAATTGATTTCCGGGAGATTGCTTGTAGCGTCACCAACTTGCCATTGCAGGATTCGCTCATTTCCTACTCAAAGCCCTCGGCTGCCGTGGTTTCTTATAAGCTCACTTAATCTCCATCTTGTCCTCTGAAAAAGCTAAGTTTAATCAGTCACCGGTGTGACAAGCATCCTGTGCAATTAGAGATGCTGTGGACCATCAAGACCTTTTCTCCATCTAAGGATAACAGAGGTGCAGAGACAAGTATGGACTGTCCTGCCTCACATATCCACTGTAATCGCTTTGCACAAGTCTATGCAGTAGGCTTTTATGTGATTCTGGCATTTCAGGCAATGTGACACATTTCAGTGTTCAGAAAAGTTCACTAGTTAATTCCCCCTAATCAGCCATCTTTGTGGGGCAGTGTTCCCTCACCAAGCTATCTCCTGATGATGGCACTTATGTATACAATACTTTACCCAAGTGTATTTCTAGATGTTGTAAAACATACCGCTAAGAGATGTAACACATTTTTGAAGAAGAAATGCAGCAGACATAAGAAAATTAAATTAAGTCAGTGCTGTCAGCAACTAGTAGGCAGTAGAGGTTTCTTCAGGCGTTACAAACTGGTGTATTTTTGCAAACCAAAGGCAAGTCAGACACTGGTATTTTGAGTACCTGAAGATTGCAAATGACTTTTGTGAAGACCCTGATATGAACTTAAGTAGTCCAATAATTAATTAACAAAGGACCCCCCAAATATAGCACTTACATTCATATGTATTAAATATATGTTTTTCCTAACCGAGTAATATGGAAAAGGTTGGTTTTTTTGGAACCTGTACTACCTTCGTGGTTATAGTGTGTGAGAAGTCTATTTAGTTAACTACACGTTTAACTGTGGGTAATGACGTAACACTTTGGGCAAAAAAAAGACAAACTAGAGAGTTGATAAGGAAGGCGTTAGCTAATTAGTTCCTTATTCCTCGCCGTCTAGCTCTTTTCCCTACATTGAACTGTAAGCAGTTACGCCACAATCAACCCTCGATGGTAATGAAGCAAGATATGAGAGTGTTCTCTGCGCACAATTACGAATGAAGACTATACTATTTTGGGCCATAAAGCCTGGTGCGGTTTACAACCAGAGAGCATTTCTTATTGTTACGCACTGTTTCCATGGCAAGTGCAACTGAACAGATCAATTTGCTCCTTAATGCTTTTTTTAAAAAATGCCACAAGCACCCCTCAAATATTTTTCTATATGCTTTTTATGGACCATGTGTTCTGGTATGGAATGCTTCAAAGTTCATAAATCGTTAGCCGGCACCCAATTTTATTTTAGCACATGCATAAGAGGCCCTTCGCATATCAGTCTTTTGTCTGGGTGCCACAATTTTCAGGGTTAAGGTGTCACTCACACACACTTTCTTTATGCAGAACAGCTGTGAGAATCTTGTACATAAAGCTCAATACATTTGTCAATTGTCATCACGTTTGTTTTTCAGCACCCCCCCCAAGTTTTTTTCTGAATTGTTTTAAAGAAAACTTACCCTCCCCCCCCTTTTAGTATCTTGCAATTAAAAGAATCGTCCCTTCAGGAGGCCTATTATCCAGGGATTTATTGAACATTGAGTTTCCTATTGAGACCTTGGATTACAATGCACAAAGGACGATATTGAATCTCAACAGTACAAAGAATCACCACACATTTGATATGCCATAAATAAAACAATATGTACAAAACACTTTTTCACTGTAGTAAGTTTTTAAAAAAAATGTTGTCATGGCTCACATTTTGTCTACTGCAGCATTCCAATTCCACTAATAGGCAAGCACTGGCAAAACCAATTCGTAAGGTTTAAATATATTAAAACAGGTGGGCACAAGTGTGGTTTACACACTTTTGCACATCAACATCAGACCTATTGGCTTTGCAAGTGCTTGTTATCGTTCGTCTCTATTTTTAATTTTCTGAAGAAGAATTCATGAACACAATCACCTTAGCCAAGCATTGCTCACTCTTATTTAGTTTAGTTATCCGTGTCCCACCCAAGAAAACCAATCTGTCTGGTCACAGTAAGAACTTTTAGTGCCAAAGTAATAATTCTCACTGCCTACTGTTTACTTTCAAGAATCCAGTTTTAAACCCACTACTTACGACCAACCTTTATTGTGGCACTATACTTTTACTGTTCTCCATGCTTAACCTGAATAATTCAATCTTCTTTTACCAAAAGAGAAAACTTTCAAAATGAAACAATATTGTATAAACAAACTTAAGGACAAATCAAAAATATATAAGGAAATGAAGCAATATCCAAGCAACCTGCATGCAGAATATCCTGATCTAGGCAGATAAGGAGTAATATAATAACAAGTATCAAACTCTGATGCCAAGGTACAAGTAATTAAAACACGCAGTGGCTAAAAAGGATCCCCTTGGGATTGGGAACAGACTGCCTAACGTTTTTCCACAGTGCCCTCTATTGCTCAGATAGATGAGAAATGATAGGTTACCAATTCTATGTTGGTGACATTGTGATATATAAACTTGAAAAGGCATTTGCTGACCACCGTCACTTCACAAACTGTCTGAAAGCAATCCAGCTCTGGATGCATCAAATCTAATCTGCCTGAAAAGCCAAAAAATGTAGATGGTGTTCATGGGTCGGCTTAACGCTCTCCCCTCTCACATTCACATGATTTACGGGGTTCATCTTAAGCACCAGTCTCGACAGCCCGGACGTTGTATCAAACTCTCACCTCTCCAATGAATGCACTCACAGGAAGCACCTATCAGTGAGTGCCTGCTTCAGTGATCTCCATCTATTGCTTCTTCCCCCAAACCCTGCCCTAACACTGATTGTAGTAAGTATGCACCAGGAAGTTGGTGTCTTTCGCTGCACACCCTTTGACCTCATTATTACAAAACAATAAAGAACTCAGAATTATGCTGTTTGACTGTATACAGCCTTAGACAAAGTTACCAAATCACGACTACCCTCGAATCAAACCAACGGGCCTCGATCAAAGAGATCACAATACAAAACTTTGTGCATTAGCCTTAAGTCATCCCGTAGCAACGCCCCCTCCCAGGCAACCTAACAAAAGTCTTCCTGCCTTAAATTATACCTAAACATCAAAATCAAAACACCTGAGCACAGTAGTCCACAGTTCAAAGATTCAATGGATAATCCCTGCAAGGCCAAACCATCAGAAACATTGTTCCAGTCCGAAGAAGACTTACTAATGTTCCCATGAGGACTGAAGTCTCACCTACACCATCGACCTTACAGTCTGTTTCCTCACTGAAGTCTCCGCAATCCTCTACGCAGCTTAAAGCTCAGCCACCAATCTTGACCGAACTCGGTTACAGCCCTTGGCTCACTAACTGCCATCAAAATTCTGCGAGACCCAGTCTGTGATTTGTTCCTATTTTATCTCCTAAAGCTTTCTTCGCAGAACTCTGAAAAAGCCTCGTGGTCCTTCTGAAAAAACAAACAAAAATTCACAATAGTCAGGAGTTTTGTTATCCCTTGTTACTGCCTCCTCAATCAATAAGAAACAAATGTAAAATATTGGGTTTCGTGATGACAGAGCTCCGCAACTAAATGTGCATTTTACTGCAATGATCCAGAGTATTCCAAACGTTTCCATAAACAGAAGGCAGGTATTTCTTAACCCATCCCCTTCGGTGTGTTCCGTCCTCAGCCATGGTGGACGTGTGCTGAGGATGGAACTGTTTCATTCTCGCACCTGCACACAGGGAAGCACAGGTGCTCCCTATGTGGGCCGCCATTAAAACACCCCCACCAGGGATAGCAGTACAAGCGCTTCCGCTGGCACCCCCAACCTCCCAGTCGGTGATTGGATGATGTCAGGGCACACATGGCACCCCAAAGTCATTAAATGCTTCCATTTGCTTCAAGAGCATAGAGGCAGAAGGACATGGTAAGTCCTTCTCCAGGGGTGTTTTTTTTGCAGGAAAACCGACACAGGGGGGAAAGAAGGAGTTTTTCTTTCTCCCTGTGCCTGTTTTGAATGGATTCCTGCTCCACGATCGCAGGTGAGGCCCGCGATCATAGAGCAGGAATCAACCCACTAGGGAGTTTTGTAATGTATTTTCAGGGAGCGACTCCTTAGGCAAGGGTTGCTCCCAGGGGGCCCAAAATATATCCATGTTTCGACCCATGCGGTAAATCAGGGTTTTTTCACCGATCTACCACTTGAAGGATGGGGGTGGGTCAGGGGGGTGTATCATAATAGACCACCAGGGATTGTTTTCTGTATTATGTTTTTTGGGGGAGTGACTCCTTAGGTAAGGGTTGTTCCCTTGGGGGCAATAACTGATCCATGTTTTGGCCCCCTGGGGGTAGATCGGCTGATCTGTCCCAAAGGGAAGGTCAAAACCCACTAGGCCATCAGGGATTTTTTTTCTGCATTATTTTTTTTAGAGGGATCACTCCCTGGGGGGCAAAAATGTATCCATGTTTTGCCCGCCCCACCAGGGGGTAGGCCAGACTTTACTTGGCCGATCTGCCATTGAGGGGGGTGGAGAGCCACTAAACCACCAGGGATCTTTTTCTGCATTATGTTTTTTAGGAGAGCGACCCCTTAGACAAAGGTCGCTCCCTGGGGAGCAATAACTTATCTATATTTTGACCCCTGCCCCCCTTGGATAGGAGGGGAGCAGATAAGCCATTTTTTCAGTAATCTGACTCTCGGGGGCTTTGAAACCCACTAGACGCCAGGGATTATATTTGACATATTTGTGCAGAGTGACCCCTTGGGCAAACACTCTAGAACCAGGGATTTTCTATTTGATATGTCAGGGGGGGGTGGCTTCATGGGGCCCTTTAGTGGGGAACTGGTATACTTTTGGCCGTTTTCTGCTCCCCTAAGGGCCGATTGATCATACTTTGAGGCCCATCTATGGCCAAAGGGGGCAGAAAGCCACTTGACACCTGGAAAGGTTTGTGTGTGTAAAGCAGAGTTCAGCTGGTGGACTGCATGTACTGGCATTTGGCTGGCTGTATGTGTACTGGCATTTGGGTGGTGATGGGTAGCGTTTTATCATGCTGTTTTATTTCTTGCCAGCATTTGTATTTGTGATTGTAATGTTTTATTTCTTATTTTTATTCTAGTGCAAAGCTTCTGAATTCCTTTGCTGCAACTCCTGCTTGCGGTATCGGCACTGGTACATATGCAGGTTGTGAAGTTGCATGTGTTTGTTAAGAAAACATCTTTTGTACAGTTTTCTGTAAATGAGTATCATTTCCCTGCATGAATGTGTTTTTGTGAATGGTGTAATAGTATCAGCATATTTAGCTTCTATTTTATTGTGCATGAAATTCTCCTTGATTTGTGCATGTTGTATATTGTATTGTCTTGTGTGTAATTTTCTTTAGCATTTCCTTTCTACTGGGATATCATTGGTGCTTGTTGTGTCTGAGTAGAGTAGGTGCTGGTGAGTCTAGTTGCATTTTGTTGAAAATGCTTCAGCGTTGCCATGAGATAACCTTCATTGTGACCGTCTTTTTAAGATTCCGCCTGTCCTTGATCACTTTGAAGATCGATTTTCAGAGATCTATATTCCAAGGAAAGACATAGCTATGGATGAGTCTTTGGTCCTGTTCAAGGGCCATTTGGTTTTTAGGCGGTACATTCCTAACAAGAGGGCATGTTATGGAATTAAGATGTATTTGTTGTCTGAGAGTGGGACTGGATATACATATATAATTTCAGGGTGTACACTGGTAGGAATTCCACTACTGACCTCCTCAAACCAGTAGTCCGTCCACTTTTGGAGTTAGTGAGAAAACTGTGTGGCCTTTTTAACAAATGTCACCATTTATATGTAGATAAATTCTGCACTGGTGTGCAATTCTTCAGGGAAATTGTCAAAATGTACACTGTTGCTTGTGGCACAATCCGCTCTAACTGTAAAGGTTACCCAAAAGAGCTAACACTGTTAGCGTGAAAATGTACATTGGGTGCGCCAAAAATAACCAAGCACGGGCGAGTGTGCGTCAAAAAGGGCTTGCGATGCGTCAATTTCACTCACGAGCGAGACCTTGCATCGTTTCTCTTTTCGCCGGGGCGTGTCGTTTCTTCTCTCTGCAAGAGAGCGATGTGTCGATCCGGTCAGCACTCTCGAGTCCGGGCAGGCCTTGCGTTGTTTTTACACGCCCAGCGGTGTTTGCGTCAGAAATACAGCTGCACGATGATCCGAAAACCACGCAGCGCAGGTTGTGATCTCCCAGCCTCCGTCAACGATGCTGCGTGTTGTTTCTCTAGCTCCGTGCATCGATTCTTCGGTCGCATTACAGGCAAGCATCGATTTTCAGCCGCAAAGCAGGCAGCATGTCGATTTCCCAGCTGCAGATCGAGTTGTGTTGATCTTTTCCCCGCACGGCGTTCTGTGCGTGGATTTCTTCCTCTTAGGCTGCCAGCTTCTCCTTTCGGGGTCCCAGGAACTGGATGGGCACCACAGGGCAGAGTAGGAGTCTCTCCAGAGACTCCAGGTGCTGGCAGAGAGAAGCCTTTGCTGTCTCTGAGACTTCAAACAACAGGAACCAAGCTCTAAATCAAGCCCTTGGAGATCTTCACAAGATAGAAGGAACACAAAGTCCTGTCTTTGCCCTCTTACTCTGGCAGAAGCAGCAACTGCAGGATAGCGCCACAAAGCACTGTCACAGGCAGGGCAGCTCTTCTTCATCAGCTCTTCTCCAGGCAGAGGTTCCTCTTGGTTTCCAGAAGTGTTCTAAAGTCTGTGGTTTTGGGTGCCCTTCTTATACCCAATTTCTCCTTTGAAGTAGGCCTACTTCAAAGTAAAGCCTCTTTTGAATGTGAAATTCTGCCTTGCCCAGGCCAGGCCCCAGTCACTCACCAGGGGGTTGGAGACTGCATTGTATGAACGCAGGCACAGCCCTTTCAGGAGTAAGTGACCACTCCTCCCCCCCCCTCCTAGCACAGATGGCTCATCAGGATATGCAGGCTACACCCCAGCTCCCTTTGTGTCACTGTCCAGTGTGAGGTGCAATCAGCCCAACTGTCAAACTGACCCAGTCAGGGAATCCCCAAATATGCAGTGTCACAGAAATGGTATAAGCAAGACAATGCTCACTTTCTAAAAGTGGCATTTTCAAACACACAATCTCAAAATCAACTTTACTAAAAGATGTATTTTTAAATTGTGAGCTCAGAGACCCCAAACTCCGTATGTCCATCCGCTCCCAAAAGGAATCCACACTTTAATCATATTTAAAGGTAGCCCCCATGTTAACCTATGAGAGGGACAGGCCTTGCAACAGTGAAAAACAAGTTTAGCAATATTTCACTGTAAGGACATATAAAACACATTACTATATGTCCTACCTTAACCATACACTGCACCCTGCCTTTGGGGCTACCTAGGGCCTACTTTAGGGGTGTAAGAAAAGGTACGGTTTAGGCCTGGCAAGTGGGTACACTTGCCAAGGCGAATTTACAGTTAAAACTGCACACACACACACACACACACTGCAGTGGCAGGTCTGAGACATGATTACAGAGCTATGTATGAGGGTGGCACATCCAGTGCTGCAGGCCCACCTGTAGCATATGATTTACAGGCCCTTGGCACCTCCAGTGCACTGTACTTGGGACTTACTAATAAATCAAATATGCCAATCATGGATAAACCAATTACATACACATTTTGTAAAGGAGCACTTGCACTTTAGCACTGGTTAGCTGTGGTAAAGTGCCTGGAGTAACAAAAACAGCAGAATCAGAGTCCAGCATACATCAACAACCTGGGAAACATAGGCAAAAAGTTAAGGGAGACCACGCCAAGGATGAAAAGTCTAACAGTTGGAATTAGTGTGATGTATTTAATTAGAGCTGTTGTATTTGTAGTTATAATTTTGTATTTAGTTCCAACTGGTTTGTGTTTTTTTTTTGTTAAACAAATGTGATGGCAATGTGCGTGGACTGGCACTTGGCTGGCGGTGTGCGTGGACTGGCGCTTGGCTGGCGGTGTGCGTGGATTGGCGCTTGGCTGGCGGTGTGCGTGGACTGGCGCTTGGCTGGCGGTATGGGTGGGCTGGCCATTGGCTGACGGTGTGAGTGGGCTGGCGCTTGGCTGGCGGTGTACGTGGGCTGGCAATTGGCTGGCAGTGTGCGTGTGCTGGCCCTTGGCTAGCTATGTGCGTGTACTGGGGTTTGGCTGGAAGTGTGAGTGGACTGGCGCTTGGCTGGTAGTGTGCTTGAGCTGGTGCTGGGCTGGCGTTGAGTGTGAGCTGGCGCTTGGCTGGCAGTGTGTGTGACCTAGCATCTGACTGGCGGTGTGTGAGTAGCAATTTTCTGATGGTCACTACACACACTGCGAGCCAAAAGCCATTCAACACACTCTGTCAGCCAGTGTAATTGCTGTGTCAGTCATGTAGGCATATGAAAGTGATGAACCCTTGAATGAAGATGTCTGTTCATGTGAGTGTTATAATGTGCTGGGCCTGCAGCTGGTGGTGTGAATGGTCTTGTGTGAGTCTCGTATAAACGGAGTGTGAAAGGTCATTAAAAGCGGTTGGTGCCTTGTTAAAGCTTTACAGCTTGTGAACTACGAGTCATTGGCTCAGTTTTTTTGACCTTTCAATTATTAACAGTGCATTTCATTTTTGTGAAATCTCTTGTTAATAAAATGTTACCTTCTGAACCTTCACTCACCCAAATCCAACCATGATGTGTGTGTTTACCGATGAAGAGTGAGAAGAGAGCGAGCTTGCTCACCTTCCCAAATTACTTTTAAAAAATCACAAAAAGCGAGCACCCTATCAAGTCTCTTACTTCTGTGATGTCCCAAACACTCCAATTATGGAACTCACTGTTTTTAACCTTTGTCTAAGGTTACCACAATTAAAAACACACCATTTTGGTGTGTAACCACAATTCAACTCACAAAAAAAAACTCTGCTCTGCCGTAATCAGCAGTCAAACCACACCCCTGACACACTAGGCATCTCAGGTGGGACCACCATGATGAAGCATGCCACCAACTAGGTTGGTGGGTGAGGGGTCTTTTTTAACAAAACCTAAGGCTATTTATTTCACAATTTGAGTGCTTAGGGTACCACAGAAGAGACTTGGTGGCGTGCTCACTTCTTGCCTAGGGAAAATCCACAAATTCTAGATACATCTGAAAACTAACTAGACACTCAGGGGATTTACAGGGTGGGGTGCCTCTTGTGGATACCAACACGTTTTCTTACCCACAATATCCTGCAAACCTCAAATTGTGATTAAAATCACACATTGTCCCTGCATTTCTGTGCCATACTCTTCCAGAAACAGAAACAAACCAAAAATTTCCTACCATCCAGCATTCCCTTCGGTCTCCCAATAAAAATGATACTCACTTGTGTGGGTGCCCAAAGCAGAGTCAGCCTAAAAACGCATTAAAAAACCCTGCCCTTTTGGACACACTTTGGTTCCCGTTTTGGCCCTTCCCTGCCGCAGATTGATTGGCCCACATTTTTATCTGAAGATCAAGGGGAAAATCCAGTGGTAGGAAATATGTGGCTCCCCTCAGATTCCAGAACTGTGAGGGAAATGAATTTTTGTTAGACAAATTTTGAGGTTTGCAAGGGGTTCTGAGAGACAGAACCTGTCGAAAGCCCATCCTGAATTCCCCTAGGTGTCTAGTTTTTAAAAATGTACAGGTTTGCTAGGTTTCCTGTGCTGGCTGAGTTAGGCACATTACAAAACAAGCATTTGCAATGCAACGGGTCTCGCGTTTGCTCATGTTAGAGCTGATCGCGCTGTAAACTCCTAACCCGACTTTTCATCTATCGGCAAAAGTGCTTTTATGTACGTAAAAAAGTGAAATTAACTGTGTAAGTGCTCGACTTCTGCCAAGCGAAATTGCGCTAGGAAAATAGAGAAAAAGTAGTCCACGATCCAACAGAAAACAGCGAGCCTCGCATGTTTTCTGTGCTTGGTCGCTGCGCTCGAGGAGGGCTAACCACCGGAAAAGGCAAGACGTGTGCATGCCTTCCACTAATGAAAGCAAGCAGATTTTACCAGGCAAGCCCACGAACCAATCAAACACACTGACGTGACGTCGACAGGGCTCCGAGCCCTTTTCTAATAATTAAAGCATCTCGCTGCGATACGCATGCGCATGCAACGCAGGCTCGACCCTAAAAAGGGTCAGTGTTCGGGGGAAAAATGTGTTGTGTCCATGTTGTGTTTTGAGCTATTCCTGTGGCGGGCACTAGGCCTACCAATACAAGTGAGGTACCATTTTTATCTGGAGACTTGAGGGAATGCCAGATGGAAGGAAGTTTGTGGTTCCCCCCAGATTCCCAACTTTTTCATCACAGAAATGTGAGGAAAATGTGTTTTTTTAGACAAATGTTGAGGTTTGCAAGGGATTCTGGGTGACAGAACCTCGTGAGAGTCACACAAGTCACCCCATCCTGAATTCCCCTAGGTGATTAGTTTTAAAAAATGTACAAGTGTGCTAGGTTTTCCCAGGTGCCTGCTGAGCGAGGGCACAAAATCCACAGCTAGCTACACTGCAAAAAAAGGGTCAGTTTTCAGTGGAGAAATGTGATGTGGCCATGTTGTGTTTTGGGCTGTTTCCTGTCGCAGGCCTAACCACACAAGTGAGGTACCACTCTTATCGTGAGACTTGGGAGAATGCTTGGTGGAAGGTTGTTTGTGGTTCTTCTCAGATTCCAAAATTTTCCACCACTGAAATGTGAGGAAAATTTGTTTTTTAGACAACTTTTGAGGTTTGCAAAGGATTCTGGGTGATAGAACCTGGAGGGGGCCACACAAGTCACTCCATCCTGGATTCCCCTAGGTGTTTAGTTTTAAAAAATGTACAGGTTTGCTAGGTTTCCCTAGGTGCCAGCTGAGCTAGGCATAGGCACACGGCAAAAAAGGGTAAGTTTTCAGTGGAAAATGTGATGTGTCCACGCTGCGTTTTGGGCTGTCTCCTGCGTTGCGCACTAGGGCCCACATTTTCGCCAGGGTTAATGTGGCGGTATCACCGCCAACAGGCTGGCGGTGTATACCCCCACATCACCACTTATACCGCCATGGAGGTATGAACTGTCCTCCACCCTCCTCCTTGACATAGTGAGGTCGGTCCAGTCGGCTTGGACCTAGCCTTTCCACTGCCCACAACCTGTGCATCCTTTTTGCTGTGCTCAATACCATGGACCCACAGCTTTTGGAGGATACAGTTTTACTTGATGCCACAAAGGCCTCTGACTCCCTGGAACAGCCATAACTATTCACGCTCTTGCGGCGCGTGTGCTTCAACTCCGGCTTTCTCCAATGGGCCCAACTCCTGTACACACTCCTGACTGCCTAGGACCGCATCAATGGAGGAGTGTCAGATCCCACTGCAATACACAGAGCACCAGGCAGGGATGCTCGATACTTTACGCCTTCACCATGGAGCCACTTGCAGTCTGACTGCGGCAACACCATACAGAAAGTGGTCTCAACAACACGGCATAGAGGCTAATAGTCTCCATGTATGTAGATGGTGTAACGCTCTATGTCATAACTCAGTCCATCAACCTATCGTACCATTGAGCAAACCTATGCACTTTGACCAGTTAATGGTGATTCCCATCAACGCTGTAAAGTCAACAATTTGAAGAGCAAATTCCCAATGGATAAGACAGCTGCTATCTCACTGGGTGCGTGGCAATTGACAAAATGGAAGCATTACCCAAACACCTTTACCTCTTCATTAACATCCTTGTTTCACTCACCAGGGCATTCCTCACACAGGTCTGCTCCCTTTTGATCCAGCTGGTGTGGATGGGAAGGTGGCCACAACTGACCTGGTCAGTGCTGACCCTGCCTTTCAAACAGAGGGGCTGATGATCTCCAGACATCAAACTGCATTATTACTGTGCATGGGCAAACTACGCATATTTCTGGACACACCCCATCCATCATTAATCTCACACGATGACAGAGCAGATAACGCCACCAAATGCTCTTTAGCATTTAGTGCTTTGGATTGCCTCTGCCGAAGGGAACGCCTAGACTGCCTCAACTCTGTTGGCCTCCCAATCTCTAATAACCCCATACTGCCTCCAACTGGGGGCAAGCTTGCACAGCACCAACTGCGCAGGCTGGACCTGACAACAATGGGTCGTCTGTACCTGGGCAGCGTATTGTTACCCTTACAAGACTTGCAGGCTCGAGCACGCTGCAAATCGCTAGACGTCTTTCTTTATTTTCAACTGTGCAGCACATGCATTACCGCAAATAGCCCCTTCCCTTGTGAGTCCGACACTTTACATGCCATAGACTGCATACTGGGTGCCACCTCAGCTAGCCGATTATCACCTGACTGTATTCCACTATGCAACAAAAAAAAAGCTCCCATAGCTAATCCCAAAGCACTGGCAAACTGACAGAAGTACACAGGACCTGAAAGAAGAGAGGTTGTGGTATTGCTGCTCCTAAACCAGCATTCTCCTGCCAAATTACAGACTGTGTGTCATACACATTAAATATCTGCACTGCATATATCACACCTGTGCAGCCCTGCATCATACAGGTCTGGCACCTGGGATGGAGTGCGTATTTCAGCGCTACAGATGCTGACTTTATGCACCTTGCCTGGCAGTGCTCCAAAATTTCTTGATTTTGCCTTACAATCTTTAATTACACAGACGAGGTGGTTGCCGGCTCCGAGCCCAGGACGCCACTCACTCCATTGCTGTGATTTATCAAGGATGCCCCGGCTGGCACCCATCACCTGGCTGCAGTGATGCTATTCATTGCTAAACAGAAAGTGACAATACACTGGGATAGACTCAGCAGCCCTACCCTAAAGAGCTGGCAGAGGGACATGACTTACTGTCTAGAACGACTAGAGGAGTAGGTGCTGCATTTTCATTAAAACAAGCATTTGCAATACAACAGGTCTTGCAATTGCTTGAGTTAGAGCTATTGGGGTTGTAAATTCATAACTGGACTTTCCTTGCCACATAGATTAGTCTATCCTGTCTGATAATTTGGTCTTTTCTTGCCACATAATTCCAGTGGCCCTGTATATAACTAAAGCACTTCCATTTACCTTCTTCCTCTATCTGCAGCCAAAAATGAAATTGTTGCCATTTAGCATCCTAATATAAATCTGCCATGCTAATTCCAATAGTATACCACTTTCACCACCCCACCATAAAAGTTGCTGGCTGGCTAACACAATTCCCAAAACAAGTCAGACATGGAGGAGTGATGAGAGAAATGAACTAGAAGGGTCACCCAAACATATCAACTGTGTTCAAACAGTCGTAGTGTAATAAGGATTTTAAGTTGGCTGAATATTGGTCATAATTGCAATAAGGAGAGATTAATAAAACATATACAATTATCATATAATCCCAATAAAAACCTGTATCAGAAATAAAAGTTTGAAATTAGACTGTCATGCTCAGAATACCCACTAGAGGACACCACAATGAAAATAGCATTTGTAAGAAACATGGTCATGTTACCATATAGTTAGCCCCTAGAGGGCATAACCACATGAAAAGAAAATGACTGAAAGTATTGCAAAATGTTTTGAAAAAGAATGCTTGCAAAGCATTATGGGGCGGCTCTTCCAGAGTGCAGCGAATATTGTAGTATTGGCTCTGCCAGGAGAGCCATTGTGGATTTCTGTGGTTTTTAGTAAAGCATTTATCAATTCTGAGTTTTTGGGAAAGCTATGGAGCGTGAAGGGGGAGAGCCAAATGAAATTACTCTGAAAAGGTAACACTCTGAACAATGTGACCAGTTCTCCAATACCGCCAATGGAGTTTGGGCTGAGAGGGCCATGGCTGCCATGGAGCATGAGGGGGAGAAAAACAAATCGTTCACCCACGCTGAAGTATATCAAGTATATCAGCAATTATGCAATTATGCAATTATCCATGTAACAGGGTCAGACTGCAAGGCGGGACAAATGTAAAGCAATTGCCAATGACATCAAGGGATTTTTGAAAGGCAAGCCCACGAACGAGTGAAAGTGATGGGCATGAGGTTGGCGTGGTTAAAACTTACAACAGGTCAAAGCGCTTGTGTACTCAACCAAAACACAAATATATCCAGCTCTCACAGAGAGCTCTTTCCCGGATACCAAGAGATGACATGGAACTGAAACTGCGCCATGAAGAACTGAAACTGCATACACGTAAAATGTACCTGTGCCAATTTTTAACCCTTTTCCCATCCCTGTGCTAAGCCTCTTTTTTGGCTATGGGGGTAGTTCATGCTTAGGCCTCCATAAGTAAGGTTTTCCTATAAATAGTAACAGTTAAAATAAAAAAAATAAAAAATTGAGTTGAAAAAAAAAAAAAAACTGCCATTTGTGTCTACGTTTTCATCTGTAACTTTTTCTAACCATAGCAGATTTTCAAAATCAATATACTGTTACATCTGCTGGACCCTTGTGGTTGAGGAGATATATAGGGCTTTGCAGGTTCACCAAGAAACCTAGGTACCCAGAGCCAATTACTGAGCTGCACTGTGCAATGTTTTTTCATTGTGTAATAGGTATACAGTAATTAATTTGGTAAAATATAAAGAGGGAAAAATAGGCATCAAGGAAACCAATGTATTTCTGAAATGGGCACCAGATATGGAGTTTAGAAGCAGTGGTATTTTCCAAATCTCTGAGTTTGGGGTTACACATACGAACATGTGAATTAGACGGCATTTCCCAAAATTACTTATTTTTATTACATACTGTATTACATTTGAAAGGTGCAAATGCAGAGAAAGACAATTGGTAAATAACACTTGTTCTATTATTTTGTTTTCCCCCAAGTCTCCAGATAAACATGGTACCTCACTTGTGTGGGTAGGCTTAGTGCCCGCAACAAGGAAACGGCCCAAAACGCAACATGGAAACATCTAATTTTTTCACTCAAACTGACCTGTTTTTTGCAAAGAGGGTAGCTTTTGGGCTCTGCCTCAGTTGGCACCTAGAGAAACCTAGAAAACCTGTACATTTTTTTAAACTAGACACCTATGGGAATCCAAAATGGGGTGACTTGTGTGGCTCTCACCAGAATGTTTATACCTATAATCCCTTGAAAACCTCAATTTTTTACTAAAAAAAAACACATTCTCCTCACATTTCTGTAATTTTAAGTTCTGAAATCTGCACAGAGCCACAAACGTCCTTCCACCCAGCTCTCTCCTAAGTCTGCTGATGAAAATAGCCCTAATTCGACCAGCACCTAGGGAAACTTAGCAAACCTGTACAATTTTCAAAACTAGATGCCCTGGGGAATCAAGGATGGGGTGACTTGTGTGGTTCTCAACAGGTTCGGTTACCCAGAATCGCATGCAAGCCTAAATATTTGTAAAAAAAAAAAAAAAAACATTTACCTCATATTTCCATGATGGAAAGTTCTGGAATCTGAGAGGAGCCACAAATGTACTATCACCAGGCGTTCCCCCAGGTCTCCCGATGAAAATGCTACCTCCCTTGTTTGGGTGGGCCAGTGCCTGTGACATGGGAGGGTCCAAAACATATTGTGGACACATCAAAATTATCTATCACAAAACAACCTATTTTTGCAAGGGTGGCACATGCATTTTTGGTCCTGGGCACAGCAGCCATATAGGGAAACCTACCAAACCCAGACTTTTTTGAAAATTAGACACCCGGGCGAGTCCATGGAGGTGTGGCTTGCATGGATCCCCCAAAATGTTCTCACCCACAATCCCCTGCAAACCACAAATTTAGCTAAAGAAAAAAACATATTTTTCTCATAGTTCTGTGAGGGATCACTGGGCCGGCACAAATTTCCTACCACCCTGCGTTCCCCTCGACCTCCTGATAAAAATGATATCTTACCTGTGTAGGTGGGCCAAGTGTCTGCATCAGGGAAAGGCCAAAAACGTGTACAGATTGAGTGGGAGCCAAAGTGATTCCAAAAGGGCAGGTTTTTTTGTGTTTTTAGGCCAACTCTGCATTGGGCACCCACACAAGTGGGGTGTAGTTTTTATCAGTACAGATAGGGCAACGCTGGGTGGTAGGAATTTTATGGAGTCCTGCGGATTCCGGAAGTTTCCATTACAGAAATGTAGGAAAAATGTGTTATTTCAGGCAAAGTTGGAGGCTTTCAGGGCACTGTGGGTAAGAAGGTGGTGTGCAGTGCATGTGAAACACACCACATTGGACTCCCTTGGATGTTTAGTTTTCAGAAGTGTCTGGGTCTGGTACGTTTTTCCAGTTGGCAGCGTCACCAGTTCCAAAAAGTGCAGCCACCCACCACTGGAAGTGGGACGATATTGGGAGTTAGCCAAGATCTCTTGGCACATACATAAAATCAAAATCCAACAGAGTCAAATGTCCTCTTGCTTGCCTTTGGGATGAGATGCTTTAGTCCGCGGAGGGACAGAAAGACTGTTGCCCCCTTCACTTGGGGTGGGGAGGCATAAACCTCTGTTTAAAAAAAAAAAAATGCTTCCCTGGTGTCTAGTGGTCTTTTTGTCTGCCCTGGGGGCAGATCATGGGTAACAATAACCATCTGCCCGGGGGAGGGGGACATTGCCATGCCCTTTCTGGGGAGCCCCCACCTCCACACTAATAAAAAAAAATAGTCCCTGGTGCCTATAGGGCTTTCTGCCCCTGGGAAGGGGGGGGGGCTGGATCGGGGGCTATTGCCCCACCTGCACCCTAAGGGAAGAAGAAACACTCATTTTTTGGAGGGATGGGGCATTGACTGGCCAATCTTTGGCAGCCCCCACCCCTACATTAATCACATACAATATTCCCTGCCGTGCTAGCTAGAGGGCTTTCTGCCCCCCACCCCCTGGCAGGCAGATCGGGGGCTACTACCCCCATCAGCTCCCACAAGGGGTGGTGGGGAGGGGGGGGGAAGCAAAAACACTGTGCCCATTTTTTGGGGAGTGGGGGCATTGACCGGACCATCATTTGTAGCCCCCACCCCTACAGTAATTACATAAAATATTCCCTTCCGTGATAGTGGGCTTTATGCCCCCAGCAGGCAGATCGGGGTCTATTGCCCCCCCATCAGCCCCCCCCCCAAGGGGGGGGGGCAGAAACACTGTCTCCGTTGTGGGGGCATTGCCCGGCCCATCACTGGCAGCCCCCACCCCTACACTAATTACATAAAATATTCCCTGTCATGCTAGTGGGCTTTCTGCCCCACCCCCAATGGGGTGAGGGGGGGGGGCAGAAAGACTGTGCCCATTTTTTGGGGTGTAAAGCATCGACTGGCCCAAAATAGGCAGCCCCCTACACTAATTGAATAAAATATTCCCTGGCATTGTAGTGGCCTTTCTACCCCTGAGGGCAAAAAATAATAATTGGGGGGGTGGGGCACTGATCCCCACCCCTACAATAGTTGCATAAAATATTCCCTGGTGTTCTAGTGGGCTTAGGGTGGCAGAAAGACTGAACTGTACCCCAAAAATACTGGGGGAAGCAAAAGCCCTTGCCAAAGTGGCCTCTCTCCCTCCTTGGTGCCTAGTGGAGTGGATCCCTGCTTGGGGATCGTCCTCCTAGGGCGATCACCAAGGAAGGGATCCACTAGGGAAAGGTACCATTGGAAAGGGAAGATTCTCCCTTATCCAACTATACCTTTCCCGCCGGGATTGGTGCTGTGGGTGGCTGAGATAGCCCCACAAGCATCAATACAGAGAAAGTGAAATGAGCTGATCATCTCATTTCACTTTCGTTTTCACAGAAATTACGTCAGTGCTCCATACACGCTGATCATCATTTATCCAAAAACTAAAAAACAGCCTCAAGAGATGGGGAAGCGGTTCCCCAGCTCCTGAGGCTGGTTCTTCAGCAGGAAATCCCTCTGATGTCTGCATCAGAGGGATATCAAGTGTTGTGTGTCCCGACGGCTGGGAACCGTCCAATGGACACGAGCACTGTGGCATCAGATGGTTCCAAGCTGTCCGACACATGGAACCGGTAAAAACAGTTTGAGCATCTTAATTAAACATAGATCACAAAAAAAAATCATTTGCAAGGGTAAAGTTGCACTCCCATTTCCCTGGATAGGGAATTGGGGACTGAGATTTGCTAACACGAAAATGTTGTCACTACAGCAAAATTTCAACATTAGAAAATAGATGTTTATTTATGGCAGGGCTTATGGTTGTTCCTGGGTGGGTCCACATGCAAAAGGTGGTTGGAGATTTCCAGAGCATTCTGAATCATGAAAACTTGGGGACCGAATTCATGAAGAGACTTATGTGTAGTAAAGTCATGAGTGCGCAATCTCCACAATCATGGCGGAATCTCTCCACTGCAGCGCGGAGATTCTGCCCCAAGTGTGGAAATTCCACCCTGAGTGCACAGACTCCGCCACAAGTGCAGAGAACTTTACTAGGTGTAAGTCTCTTCATGAATCAGGCCCTTTAGGAGATTAACACCTATGAAGGTGAGAAACGTGTGTTTCCAGGATGGGAATTCAGGGACGTTTCAAGCCCTAAACAAAGCTTGCAATTGCAAAGAACCCCCACCTTCAGGGGACCCCTTATAATGGAATCTTTCTCTCACTCTATCTTACATTTGTCGATTTTGCTATCAGCCTCCCTCTACATCAGATTCTGACTTATAGAGAGCTGGGTTGATAGATACTGATGCAGACTTGACTAACAGAAAAATAGCCAATCAAATTCAAACCTGTTCCGAATAAGAGGCTCTAAAATCTGTCTGGTCGAGACCCCCCAAAAAAACTCTTACGATTACACTGTGGGAATTGAAAGGGAACATCTTTAAAAACTGGTGGAAGGAGAGGGCTTTCACCGCAGAGAAAAGTATGAAAAAAAAAAAAAAAGTTTAAGTGTGTAAATGTATATTTGCTGTCACTGTATGCATCATCGCATCCTGGTTACTATTCGGCACACTGTTAAACTTTGTTAAACAGAATGGTATTGGCCACGAATTTCCTTCACTACTAGAATTCGTTGTGAAAGCCACAAAAGTCGAAAATTTACTCCAAAGGAGGAATAACCTCGCTAAAGCAAGGTTACGTTTAATTCTGTAGACGTATTTTCAATCCATTAAAGTTCGAAAAGGCTTTAAGTAACAAAGTATATATGTTGAGTAGTTTTAGTAATGTTTTCTATAGCAAGAAGTCGTTGTGGCACTCAGCGGAGGAGTGGCGTTTCACTGCCTTGCTTCGAAAAGCAAAAGCACTCTTTCTCTGCTGAGAGGGCTTAGCGGGTTACCCCGCAGAGGCATGCACGCCATTCGAGGAATTGCTGTTTGTTCATTGTGCGAGCGCAGCTCATGAACTGTGGCGCTTCCCTCAATACGCAGATCCACTCGTGGCGCACTATTTACGCCTCAAGCACCTCCTTATCCCACTGGAGCAGTCAATAATGGCGGCAGCAGACCCAACAAGTGCATGCTGTTGCCTCAGCAGAGGCTAATCTGCAGACTGACTGGCACGCTCAAGTGCAAGCCAGAGCGACAGGGGAATATTAAATATCCGTCGAGTATTACATTTCCCCCCGGAAAGGAATAACATGTTGTTTTCGGCCGAATTTCCCAGTTTCAACCCAGGCCGTGGAGAGGCTCTGAAGTGGCGCAGTGGCAGGTTCTGTGACTGTCTGCTGCTCACTGTCAGGCCTTCATGTCATATAACTCTCAGCCAATCTCCTGTCCCTGGCGGCGGGGCCGGGCCCGAGGACCTGCAAGCAGTAGGTTTCTTGTGGCAAATTCAAATTGAAAATGTTGCGGCAAATTACAATTTAAAAAATGCCTTTTTAGAATGTAAAACTAGGATTCACTGGCCAGTCCTAAACCCAGAGTGGAGCTTCCTTCTGACACCGAACCAAGCATGCTGGTGACATTCCACGATCACACGCAGGAGAATAATGAACTAACAACCAAGATTTTGGAAACTGTTACATTAGGCACAGCAACACTTCACTAATTGTCCAAAAACATACATTGGAAATTGTATACAGTCTGGTACACTTTGCAACAGATACCGTAGAAAAAAATATATATTCTGTCAAATGTACGCGGGGATAACAGAAAGCTGGTCTTAAAACGCGAAGTGTGTAACATTTGGACGGAAGATCGGGTGCAGTCATAGCATCCAAAAAGTTTAAAATACAACTACAACTTGTTTTTAAAACTCAAAGAAGACTGTGCGTGATGAAAGCAGCATCGAAACAACAGGGAATGTGTGTCTAGTCTTTTTGTCACATGGAAAATCACCCTTCTTGAAAAAAAGATTCAGCTGGGCGAGGGGGGCCATCCTTTGGCGAGGAGGGTGCTTGCTAGGAAACTTTGACTTCGTACTCACACACCCGTTCACCCCCACCCTCTCTCGACAGTTCATTAGCCTGGTAGCTAAGGACAAACAAAGCCAAGGACGTGTTGTGTCCCTCATTGAGCACAGTAATACTCTGTCCCCCAACTCTGACCACTTCTGATTGGCATTACACTAACCCTACTGGCTACAAATACCACAATACATCACGTCTGTGAGCCAGAGGGCTTCAAGCATCCGTGGGGCGCCCCTCCGAGTTGATTTTAGGTAGAACACAAGAACACTTAGCTGCTCGTAAGTTCACCTCATTCAGTCTTCTATCAATTAAAAAAAATATGTACAACAATTTACTATACTCCTGCTTTCCACGTGGTTTCCGTTCCCCACTCAGCCTTTTCCAAGTAGATTATTTCATGTAGTACTGCTGAGAATCTACTTACAGGCAGGAGTAAGGAAAACGTTAGACTAATCTCACAAACTCAACCTATGCAGCTGAGCCTTCCTTATGCTAAATGGTCTTACAGCTAAGACCTCAGACAACAGCTACTTATGGTGATAAAAAGGTAATAAAATCGTATCAGGGTGGATCACAAAGTGCCTCGAAATGGGTTTCACTAATACAAATATACCATAACAACAGCAGTAAGTTAAAACACTAAAAATCACCCTCAAGCAGCAACCAGAAATATTTACTAAATATGCTAATTTAGTAAAACACACGAGCTACTACAGATCCCCACATACGTTAATAATACAGACGTCTTTGTTGGAATCTTTACCTCAAATATTATCTTTGTAAAACTCTCATCTTCAATCAATACTCTACAATTTCCTTGCCCTTCTCCACAAAAATAACAACTAAAGGTGTTATTGTGTACTGGAGGTTCCTAACATAACTTCTGCCCATCAGCAGTATAGTGAAACAAAATGGGGCGAACAAGGAGAATACACACCATCTGGTTTCCACTGATGCTGTATGAGGCATTTGGTCACTCAGTTCCAAGCCCAGACCCCCATCAACCTGTTTGCATTTTTTGGAATGCATGCGCTTTTCTCCAAGTAATTCATATTTTAACACAGAAGGAATCCCTGCCCTCGGCCACAGAATCACAATACTCCATTTTACCAGCAAGAGTGACACATGCGAGAATGTGCAGATTAACCTCTATTTTACCACTTTCTTGCACGAGAGCCACAGCACGGAAAAAGTACCAATTGTAGCCACAACTGATCTCCAAATATTTGCAGAATGAGAGTGGGTCCATATCATGTGTATATGCAGTTTCATATTTACCATATGCCCCACTCTGTGTGCCAACAAATGGACTCCTCTTGCTCCCATATGGTAACTGTGATTAAAAATCTGTTACCGGAACAATGTAATGGGAAACTTCTGGAGACTGAAGCAAAAAAATGAATCCGAATGCACAGTGTGTCAAGCACCAAATCCCTTTATAGGTCTGGTGTTTGCCAAGATGCGAGGAAATACTAAATGAGAGAAGTTAGGAAAAAGAGAACATGATGTGAAGGGCAGAGCTTTGATGGACCGAGGACTGTCGGTCAGAGTGCAAAGAATGTGTTGGCTGCTTTCATAATTGGAATACGCTTTTTTGGGGGTAATGAATTTGATTATAAATAATTAGCATTAAATAACATCAAACTGTGGGGGCAGAGCACCTTCAGTGAATTAAAAGGTAAGATAACGTCTTAGCAGCGTACAAGTCATTGCTAGACCTCTGGTCACATTGTACTTCATACTCTTGAGCCGCTCAGCGCTGTAATCTAGCTGTTAAATAGACAGGCCCTCTCCTATGAAGGGTGTGATAGACAAGGAACAGAATTGTCCACCTTGAACATTATTTGCCCTTTGGAAGATGCTGTCAATTGTATTCTCACTAATTTGTATGGTGCAGACTGTTGGTTCTTCATGTTACCCAAGGGTGTGTTTTTGTATGTCTACAGGTCCACCAGGGAACCTACCTTCATCTACACGAATCCCACTGCTAGTGGTTTGGTGAAATGCCCATTATTTTCTATATGTCACCTCATCAGACTCCATCTACTCTTCACCCAGCAAAATGTTGTAATGCTTGGTCATTAATCTGAACTATACTTAGAATACAATCAATCATACTCACCACGTCAATAACTCTAAACACTCCTCATCTATTTGTATTTCAATAAACACAGCAACACTCTGTAAAAACATAGTGCTACACCATGCCAAACAAAAGAGAAAACAGTGCTGCTCGTAACTATCACCAAGTCCATGTTTTACATGAGAAAGTAACACTGTTCCAACGGTGATCGAATTTGCGTAAGTATTCGTCAATCCGAGGTCAGTTACCAATATATGTGGAATAAACTAATCAAGAAAATAGTTTTCTGAACAATAAAAATATATTGTAAGAAAAAGTGTACACGCCACTTACAAGACACAACTTGTTTCCTTTTCCCTCTTCCACAACTCTCCTGTGTCCACTCCTCCCCTCCTATACCAAGTACCACTTTAAAGCAGTTGAACAGAGCCATTAAGCGCTCGACAACACGCCTACAGTACATAAAACGAGTCAATGAGAATATAAGAGGTTTAAACCTGGCGAGCAGTTCTTCAGCCCAACACCATGTTGAATGTATGCAAATACGATTAGAGGGCAGTGTGTACATGGTCGTCTTACCCGGCAGATCCCAAAATGTGGGAATGATAGGAAACATAGCCAGACGTTTGTATCGTTAAATGGGTAACTAGCTGACACTGCCTGGCCCAGCATGGATGATAGTTTGTTCATCTAGTGCCAGAAAATGCTTCACCACCTAAAACAGAAATGACGCAGAGTTACGCCCTATGTTATGCTATATTAATACCCTATATTAATACCTGTTTCTAGGTTTCCTACTCACCTTTATAATTCACTCTTGGTAGTTGAAGGTGCACCGTGATTTCCTGCGGGTTGCCTTCATGTGGCTGCACAAGCTCCACTTGCTCTTGATGCTATCCTTTCGCAACTCTTTGTCAGCGTGGTAGCTAGTAACTTGGAGAACGTGGTACGCATACCAAACCCAATAACAACTTGTTGGTGAAGTTCTTTATACCACAGTTCTATTATTCCTAAAGCACACCTGCGGCTCATGGCAAGTTCTGTTACGATTTTAAGTGCTACTTACAGGAGATTAAGTGCACATTAAATGCGAAACCGCAATACGTCTTCGCAAGTGAGTGGTTGAATATTAGGCACAGCAGTGACAGAACAGTGCAAGGCCAAGACTAATTTAATCTTATTAGGTGCAATGTACACAATTTTGTGAACATGGATTTTAATTCATGATTGGTTGTAATTTTAACACTGTTTTAGCGTTATTTATTTACCTCATTGTATTGTACTGATTTAAAATATAAATGACAATAAAATGTTACCTTCCTACTTATCAGGAACAGCAGAGCTAGTACAGTGCAAACTCTTGGTCCTACAACAATTCATCTAATGGGGGCATTCAGTTTCTCTACTCACCTGGTCTGAATGCCTTTCTGATATGCCTACAGTGCGACAGAGCGATTAGGAATGTCAGCTGCTAGTTAACCAAGAGCAGTTCATCTTCCCTCACCCCAGTTGCTTCCCATTTCATTTTGACAGACAGGAGGTGGGTGACAGCATGGCTCTGAGAAACAAGGTCGTCATTGTAATTGTACTAGTATTTATATAGCGCTTACTACCCCTGGCGAGGCGTCGAAGAGATTTTCAGCGAGTAGCACGCTACTCCGGAACCCAAGAGGAATTAGTGGTGTATTAGTATAGGGAAATAGGAGTACAGTAGTAGTAGTAGTATTATGAGTCAATCTGAGCAGAGGATATGTGAGTTTGTTGGATTGACTACAGTAATGGAGGGATAGAGGAGGGAAGAATTAAGAAGTGTTAATTGTGAGTTTATAGTAATAGGATGAGGCTTGGGATGAGTAAAAGAGATGGAGCAGGCAAGCGTCTGTGGAAAGGTTTAGGGAGATCATAGTCGCAGGAGGGGTTTTGAATGAGTCAGGTTAGATAAATGAAGGCGAATTTAGTAGGGCTGTTTGGGAGATCATGGTAGTAAACTGAGGTTTGGGTTGAGCTAGATGTGGAAGAGAAGGGAAAAGCTTAGGCAGAGTTATTTCGCAGATGAAAGTAATAGAGTGGGTTTGGGATAAGTCAAAGTGGGGATGGAGAATAGATTGATAGAGACATGACATAGGATGATGGGTAGACAAAGTAAAGCTTACAAGAGAGTACATTTATATTATTTTTAGTTATTATTTCATTTATATACACATTTATCATTATTTTAGTTTATTTTTTCTTTTATTTATTCATTGTTTTTACTTTAATTGAATTATTTATAATTTGAATTTTATTTATAGATTTTATTTTATTTTTATTTACTTTTTCTCTAATACAGTAGGACTAGAGGAATAGATATGTAAATACATATTAAGGGAAATATATGTTCAAGGAATATAATAATGGGTATAATAATATGAGAAGAAAAGTAGTATTGTATAAATAGACTTTCAAGATTTGTAATATTTGAAGTTAATTAATAAGTGTACTTTTTAAACATTTAGTTATCTTTCCTTCATTTCTGAATAGCGAAATGCTTATGATAATAAAACATTTGATCAGTGCGATATAAAAACGAGAGCAGGGATTCACAAGTATCTAATGTAACAACTTATCTAGGAGCTATTCGATGACCCTTGAACATGTCAAGCATAGAACAACGTACACAAATACATGTATATACACACATATATACATAACCACATGCATGCACACACACACACACACACACACATATATATATAATATTTAACCGTGAGTAAATCTACACCTGTCAAACAGGTCTAAGAGTATGTGCATAATTTATTGTTATGACATAGTAGCGATACATATTTCCTACAGAACTATAAATATCCAGAAGATACACACAATCAGATTTAAAATATTTATCAATACAGGCACACGCAGTCCATTGCTGCCTGAACATGGCAGCCACAAAGGAAAAAGCCAACTCCTGGGCAGCCCTCCTAAGACAAGACAGCCATCTGCGGATCCCATACCTGGGGGCAACGAACTCCATAGCCCGGCTGTCCGAACGGGGAAGGATGCACCACCCATTGTTCTTTTCCTGTATGGTGTTGTTCCAAGGTGGGGTGCCAATCCTGAGTGGAGGCTTCTCTGTTGAATGCATTTGGCCATCCCGCCTCCGACAAAAAGCAGTCCCGCTCAATATACAGCCCCACGGGCAACACAAAGCAGCCCGAAGGTGGATCCCCGGCAACGGGCAACCAGTGTAGTGCTCTCAAGGCAGGGGAGATGCAGGTCTGTGGCTTTACATGAAATAGTAGCCTGGCGGCGGAGTTCTGAATACGTTGTAGTTTTTTCATAATAGATAGAGATGATCCATGCTAGAGGCCATTGGCATAATCCAGTTTGGACAGTACAAGAGAGATAGTAGCCTGCATCTTGTGTGGAAATCCGAGGTGGGGGAAGATGCGTTGCAGAGTCTTCAAGGTGATGAAGGTTGTTTGTGCTAATTTATCCACTTGGGCATTCAGTGTTAACTTGGAATCCATGGTAATTCCAAGGTTTTTAACTTCCTTGGATAGTTGAGGAGATGCTTCGAGATCGTCAGGCCAGGCGCACAGTGGGTCATAATTTTTCCAGTCACCACATGTGAGTATTTCCATTTTGGAAGCATTTAGTTTGAGATGGCTCCAAGTCATCCACGGGTCAACGGCTCAAAGGCAACTGAAGATTTGTGAGTTTTTAATGTCGTTGGGGCATTCCAATTTAAATAGTATTTGTGTGTTATCTGCATAGTTTTAGCATGTGAGTTGAAAATCATTGATCAGTTCTGGTAATGATATCATGTAGAAGTTGAAAAACAAATGTTAGATGATTGATCCTCGGGGAACACCTGCTTTTGTGAGGTAGAGTTTGGACGAAAAGGGGGGAGAATAGAGAATATTAGTTCTGTTTTGAATGTAGGATGTAATCCAGTTGAGAGCAGATGTGATAACTGAAAAGGGCTTAAAAGCTAAGTTTCAGCTGTTTGAAATGTAAATGGTGTTACTAAAAACAGAAAATGAGACAGAAAATGTTTTAAAGTCCATATTCACAAAACGTTTTTGAAAGAGAAATTTCACTTAAAAAAAAAAAGTGATAAAGAACTTTGATCAGTGGCACAGATATTCTGATAACAGATATCATTGTAAATGTAATGAAGGGACTCACAAAGGTACCCTTGATTAGGATCACAAGTAAGGAAAGCTTACCCTTAATTTTTGTTGGGTCATTAGCTTTGTCCCCAATTTAGAGAGGAGAATAAAATTGTTGGTCTTAAAGTAGCTTAAGATGGAATGCCCATCTCCTGAACGTAAACTTGCCCTCAAGAAAAGAGGGGTGTGAGTATAAAGAGTAGGACTTCAATAAGGCAACCATTAAGTTGTCTATACATAATTCTTGACAAAGAAAAAACTATTTGATAAAAGGATTTTTCTTGTGTGCACACATGAATGTACTTCAGGGGAAACCAAATGCCTATTCCTAAATACACAGATTTGTTTTTTTTTGTTTAAAAAAAGCTATCATTTTTTCTTATTTTATAAGATCGAGATATTGGAAACAGCAGAGGATATAAGAGCGATTTGTATTTTCAATTTATTTGAAATACCTAAACATAGATGGACTGTTAATGCAAAGGTTATCATTTGTCCCATCCTGTAGGTTGACCTAATTTGAACTTTATAGAGATATACACAGTTTCTTTCAGAAACTCTGAAAAAGAAATAAACGGATAGGGATGGTGAAAATAAGTCCAGTTTAAAACCCAAATCCGCTTTCACCATTCTCTTGGACAATTTAGGACCCACGGCTGTTGCATTTCAAAAACAGTTGTAGGGAAGGGCCTTAACAAGATATCTAAATCTATTGCCAATCCTTGTTACAATCTTACACGTCAAGAGAACGTGGCCTTGAAACGTTTGAGGGAAAATACTAAGTTTACAATTACACCCTTTAATATAGAGGTTGGAATACTCAGTTCAGTTTAAATACCTAATTTCGGTCAGAGACCTTGAAAAGCAGCAAATACATAAAAGAACATTACATCACTCATTTATCAATTCACAGCAAAAAGATGTTTTGTCCCAAACCATATTTGAAATTTGGAACTACATATAAAGGTTTTAAAAAGAAAATTAAAAGGAGATACAGACATGTCTAGAATTTTAATTTCATAGGAGTAAAAAAGATGTGTTATACTTAAAAATGAGTGTGCTTAAAAGCAGCTAATTTCAGTGAAATTTGTGACAATAGCAGTGCTGCCTTAATAAATTAGTAAGAATGCAAGAGTACAATATTAAATTATACTGTTGCACAGGCTACTCAGCATAACAAAGCTGTCATTTACTTTTATTCAAATAACTGGCTAGATTTTAGGCTCAGTGGTAGTGGCATCTACTTGTTTTATTTTCTTGGTCCGGAAAGGCCAGGCAGATTCAAGGAATTTGGCAAAGGAGAAAACAATACATGACCCAGTTTTGACCTGCAGACTCTCAAGGCCAATTTATATTAGTAGTGATTAGCTAGTGATTAACAAAACCCCCTTAGCTTCTTTATGAACCTATGCTGGTGGTCTACTCTTATTATCATTTAGTCCGTGATAAGAATATGTGCTTCCAATTCTCGTATTATAAATTGTGTGAATAGAGTTATGAAACTTTGTATAACTTGTTTGTAATGTCTAAGTAAAATATTGCCTTCAGTTAGGGACAATCTATTTACATAGTTCATACCGTCTATAACTCTACTAGAACAAAAATATTGTGCTTTCAAGACGTTGCACCCTACATACTCTTCTTTTTTTCCCTTTCTCTTCTACTCCTAGAATGCTTGTCTGTTCTTTTAAAAAATAAAATACATTTAAAAAAAAACATTGCAATGATTTTATGCCGATATCTAATATCTTTCTCTACAGTCACTAGCATTCTTTTTCTCTGCTTCGGCCACCCACCCCCCCTTCTCATGATATGCCCCTCATGAGATCCACACATGACAACATGCTATGATATGATATTCCTAGGGTCTTCTGTGTTCCAGTCTTGTCTCCTAGCAAGATGGCTCCAACGTTCTGATCTATGACATCCTTTGCATTAGTCTGTGATCGACATTATGTCAACAAATGGAGTTATGTGCGAATCACAATAGTAAAATACTTTATCAACCCTCCCTCGTATTATTGGTGCCCCGTGACACTTGTGATTTACATTCAATCTCACTTGAATCTTTGAAGTCTCAATGAAATATTTTTGAAGTATGCTGGGGTAGAAGACTTGAGAGTGGCGGTGTGCCTCCTCCAAGTCCATTCAAATATTATTATCGTAAAGTTTTCAGCATATCATTTTAGCCATCTATGTGTCACTAGTTCACTATGCACAGTTTATGTCAGCAGATGCACATATTCTAGTTCCTACACATCCAGTCATAATCCTTATGATGCATTTTGCAGCTACATATCTGCAAGCACGAATGATCCTCTAAAACAGATTTTAGCAGGAAAAGGGTCATGCGTAAAGGCGATGATAGCTACTGCACTGCCACCTTATGCTGGTAAGGCTGCTCTTCCCTGAACTAAACAACAATCAGATGTGAAAGTTGGCTCTGATTAAATAATTCAATTGTATAAAAAAAGTGGGGGTTTCAGATAAGAGGGTGGGGGAATCGATATCTGTAGTTGAGAGGTCATGAGTACACAATGGAAATTGTGGGTGGATGAGACAACGTCATGGATGAGGATCACGAAAGAGGGAAGAATTAGAATTAAAGTTTTCCACTCTGGAAGAAGGGCTGTGGGGGTTAAAGGCTTCGAAGAGCTAAAGGTGACGTTCCTGGAGCAATGGAAGGAAGACAACTGGACAAGAAATACACAACTTATCTGGACATATATACCTTAAGGTTGACTTCACCTTGAGAAAGTTGTTCAAACAAAGAAAGAGACAGCTGCCTCCTCGTGCTAATGCCAAGCCTACATGCTAGCACAATGAGTCAGGCAGCAAAGTATATCTTAAGCCTGCTGGTGAGAGGCAGAAGCTTTTCACATGTGGGCAGTAGAACTCTATGATGGGACGGTATCTGAAGCAGACACCAGCGTTTTATTGGGCTATATGTGTCACCGCTGAAAGATGCTATATTTCAGACCATACATTACTTTTCTACAGGCCGCATTCCACCCTCGGATTCTATTACCACGGATTAAGTGGTGCTAATGCCAACGATAACAGCTGTGTGCAAGATGCTACTAGGCGCACACAGCAGCAGTCGCAGCCGCCTGTCCAAGATCAGCTGAGAGCCTGTGTAACTCATTTCTCTGAAAGCCACTGCCTGGCAAAGGAAATGTCTCAGGATGCGCCGCGGTGGTAAGAATAGCAGAGCGTGGCGTCCATGTCAAGCGACTGTTCACAGCAGCCAGAGAGGAATCCCTGCCTAGCGATGAAATTACCTCGGAGGCAACAGATCTTGCCTGCTGGGGCATTGCCCATCAATACTGAGAGGATGGCTTAATTAGAACATGGAAGTTCTCTTTCAGCCAATCAGACCTCAGCGCTGAAGACCTCAAGCTGCCTGCATGTATCTACTTGGCAGAATGCTGGCAGAAAACTGACAGCGCTGCGCAGAGATAATTGAGCTATTCAGAACATCGGAAATAAAAGTGTAATCATTTTTACAGTTTAAAAAAAAAACTTTTTTCATCGTTGCAATGTCCTCCTCTAATGCATCTCAGTTCCGATGCATTAGATGTGGCGGTAGGACTGTTTTGTATTTTTATTAGATAAACATATTTCCTACTAATGTGTTTCGAAAAGAGTTCAAGTAACTATCGCTAGGGACATCAATTGGTCTTATTTTAGTCCCCTGTCAACACAGACTCGAAAACAGCTCACTTGCAGCACATAATGAAGACACTTTAAAGAGGCGAAGGCAAGCAGGTCAGGTGCAGAGACTGGACTTTCTAGACTGGACTTTCTAGTGGTATGGTGAAGCACAACGAACAAACTAAAACAACGCCTACTGATTTACTGCACTCACGGGCACGGCAAAGAGAACCGATTTACCTAGAGGGAGGACAGACAACACATAGGCTAGTGTTGTGACTGCAAGGAAACATTGCTGGCCTTGGTGGAGGAATAGTGTGTGGCGAGGCAGAAGGATATTCATTGACTTCCCCATTACCCGGGTGATGAGCAGGGATGTTCCTGCCTGGCATGGAAGGTGATTGCAGTGTGTTCTGAAATCCAGACTCTGGTAACTGGATCCAGTGGCGGTTGAAGTAATGAACAACACCATCTGTATGTGGAAATCAAAGGACAAGGAGTAGTATCTGAGGGGACATGATGGACCTGGTAAAGTGGTTGGGGCTGAAGGAGCCGGGACAAAGACAACCTTCATTTAGAAGGGTTGAGGGCGCGTTGGTTGAATACTAGCTGCTCAAGTGTTTTGGAAAAGAACTAAAGTTGTGAAAGAGGGCACTTGTTGGAGGGCGAGGACAAATCCACTGTGGTTTCTTTTAATATAGTCATCACAACAGCTTGTTGAAATCTAGAAGAGAAGGTTAGAGTTTTCATGATCTGGCACTACGAGAGTCAGAGACCACTGCAAGGGCTGAGATGAGTTTCATGGATTTTAAAGTGAAGAACATTGTGGGCTGGGCAAAATGCAGGGGAGAGAGGGGGCAGTTCTGAGTGAAAGGCAATGAGTCTTGAGGTGAATATCTGGCTGTATGCCGAACAGGAGGATTTTGAATTAGAGGGGGATGGGGGGCAGGAGGACGATCGGAGCTCTATGCCCTATTGAAAATGGCCGCAGCACAGGATGTATGCAAAGTTTGCTCCCACACCAAACAAGCATTTGCAATGCAACGGGTCTCACGTTTGCTCATGTTAGAGCTGATAGCGTTGTAAACTCCTAACCCGACTTTTCACCTATCGGCAAAAGTGCATTTATGTACGTAACCCCAAAAAGTGCAATTAACTATGTAAAGCACTCGACTTCTGCCAAGCGAAATCGCGCTAGTAAATTAGAGAAAAAGTAGTCCACGAGCCGGACAGAAAACAGCGAGCCTCGCATGTTTTCTGTACTTGGTCGATGCGCTCGAGGAGGGCTAGCCACCGGAAAAGGCATGACGTATGCATGCCTTCGACTAAAGAAAGCAAGCAGATTTTATAAGGCAAGCCCACGAACCAATGAAAAACACTGATGTGACGTCGACAGGGCTCCGAGCCCTTTTCTAAACACTAAAGCGTCTTGCTGCGATACGCATGCACGAGCGCATGCAACGCAGCTCGACCCTAAAAAGGAAAGGAGAGTGTCATTTTAATTGTTATTGATGATGAAGGGGGTCCCTTGTCCACGTTCTGGGCTCAGGTAGGTGATAGATGCAGAGAACGTAGAAAAAGTCAAGCATGGAATATGAATCAACACAATTTGTATGCCATTTTATTGGTAAACTAACTGAAATGTAAGATTACCAAGTATAAATAATAACAATTAATATCCTATAAATGGTTACTTCTTTCTTTTTAAAGACAACCACATGTCTGCCAATGTAAACATATGGCCCACACACTATTGATGCAACTTTCCTATTTTTCACTGCATCATGATACACGATCGTGGTGGTAAAGGATTTTGATGCATGTCGTTTGATAAGCACGTGGACGAATGAGTGAGGGTGTGGTTGAGTAAATACAATGCTTGAAAGCATCAAAAATAGATAAATATATATATAATAGACACCAAGTGCAGCAACCCCTCTGCACTTATGCCTCGGATGTTCAGTGCAAACAAAAAAGCTTATTTTCCCAACACCAATGGTTATAATAGACATATCTGGACTGAACTTTCATAAAAATATCATTCTTTTTTTATATTTCTAGAAGGCTTCAACCAAACTGCTTAATGCGAGGTGTAGGTTGAGTGGTGCAGAGAGGCCTAGTTAATTCATGCAGGAAGGTTTCAGCCAAGGATACAAAAAGATCATTGGATAGATGAACATCAAACTTTGATTGTTTTTTATTTGACGCTTTCCTTCCTTTTCTTGGGTTTCTATCTCCCTCGGGGCATAGCTTATTTATCATCGTTTTCATTGGATGAATTGTATCCACTGTTTACATTCAAGAATCTACTTTTTTCTCTTTCAGCACTTTATGCCAGCGCATGTTTTCTTTCTCTCCCCCTGTGCCACTTTCCCACTGAAAGGCCCTGGGGTCTTCCTGCTGCACCCTCACGCCTCCCCATCTATTGCTACTCCTGGCTACTCCCTGTCTGCGCCCCCGCCATGGGCTCTCCATGTTGCTCCACTCACCATCCTGTTTGCGTCTTTTTTTTTTTTTTTTTTTACTGATTTTTTTTTAAATTTCAAATCTCTAAACCAACCAACGCCTTTGTTGCTCCCTCCACTGCTGCCTCTTTCCTGTAATTTCTTTCTTGAAAAAATGTACTTTGTCACATTTTTTTTTCTTTCTATTTACCACTACAAAGGTGAGTTAGCCATCTTAGAATGGCACATAAAAACTAAAAACAAAATGGCTGGCATGTCATGAATAATGTGTGAAGACATGGAAGCTGTTATAGCATGATTCATGCGTGATGATGCCTGCATGAATATGCTTCATCGAGCTTTTAAAAAACTATTCCAATGCCGTTTAGGATTGGAAATAGCCCTTTTATAGTCTGGCTTAACAAAGCAGCAGTTTCCACACAATTATGTGAGAATCACCAGGAGTGGGGCTTTGGCACCACCCACATGTTGGGAACCAGGAGTACATGTATTGATTGGGCATAGCTAGATGTCTGTACCGTTCAAACGGTAAATTGCAGACACTGCCTGGTCCAGCATGGATGATATTTTGTTAATCCAGTGCCTAAACAGCGGGCCCCAAAATGCTTCACCACTTAAAATGCAAATGACGCAGAGTTGCGCCCTATGTTATGCTCTATTAATACCTGTGTCTAGGTTTCCTACTCACATTTACAATTCACTCTTTGTAGTTGAAGGTACACAGTGATTTCTTCTGGGTTGCCTTCATCTGGCTGCACAAGCTCCACTTGCTCTTGATGTTATACTTTTGTAACTTTTTGTCAGCGTGGTAGCTAGTAACTTGGAAGACTCCCAGAAACGTGGCATGCATACCAAACCCAACAACAATTACAACTTGTTGGTGAAGTTCTTCATACCACAGTTCTGCTATTTCTAAACCACCCTGCGTCTCATGGCAAGTCCTGTTACAATTTTAAGTGCTGCTCAGAGGTGATTAAGTGCACATCAAATGCGAAACCGCAATACGTCTTTGCAAGTGTGTGGTTGAATATTAAGAACAGCAGAGGAGGAACAGTGCAAGGCCCAGACTAAATTAATCTTATGAGGTGCAATGTACACAATTTTCTGAACATGGATTTTAATTGATGATTGGTTGTAATTTTAAGGCTGTTTAACATTATTTATTTACCTCATTTTTTTGTACTGATTTAAAATATAAATTACACAATAACATTTTGCTTTCCTGCTTATCAGGAACAGCAGAGCTAGTACAGTGCAAACTCATGGTCCTACAACAATTCAAATAGGGGGATTCAGTTTATCTACTCACCTGGTCCGAATGCCTTTCTGATATGCCTACAGTGTGACAGAGTGATAAGGAATGTCGGTCACTAGATATCCCGTTATGCCAATCCAAGAGCAGTGCTGCTATAGCATTACGCATGCATGATGATGCCTGCATGAATACACTTCATCAAGCTTTTTAAAAAAATTAAAAAATCCAATGCTGTCCAGCATTGGAAATAACCTTTTAATGGTCTGGCTTACCAGTGCAGGGGTTTGCACACAATTATGTAAGAATCACCAGGAGAGGGGCTTTGGCTCTGCCCACATATTGGGAACCGGAAGTACTTGTCTTGATTGGGCATAGCTAGACGTTTGTGTCTTTAAGAGGGTAAATAGGTGACATTACTTCCATAAAAAGTGCTGGCACTCTTCACAGCTGTGATCATTTTGCTTATGTATCCAGTTGCCGGAGCTTGAACATTCAGGGGCACAGAGATGCCATTGTAATGTTTTTAAAATGTCTTAGATAACTAGATTATTGATGTTGTTTTACTCTGGCAGCAGCACGGATGGGAGAAGGGCAGTCATTAACGTACGTAGATTTTATATCTGGATGGACACTGCTTTCATAAACTACACCTATTGGCACTGCCAATGTTTGTTTTCACTGATACTTAACAGCATTGACAAAAAAAGCACTGGCAAACCCAAAAGGATGTACCGATTGCTTTGGTGAATATTCATTTTAATTCTGCACTGTATAATATATATACATGAAAAACAACTTTATTTTTAGTGTTTGAGCAGCATTTGCTGCTTCTTTGACAGTAGTGACAAACTCCTGGGCAGGACAAGGACCTAGTTGTTCTTTGATATACGCCTTGTAAATCTGACTCCGCTTTTCTATTCACTTCAGAAGGAGTTTCCTTCAAGTGAGTTTCACTGCTTTATCATTCAGGCAGACCCCCCATACATTATACATTCACTGCATTGTTTTTGGAAGCTGATTATTCCAGTGGGCTGTGCCTTCACTGCATCTAGGTGGATCCCACGCATTACTAATTTACCTTGTGTATTTTGTGAAGACGAGTTTTCCCCACAAGTTGTGTCTTAGCCACATTTTGATCTTTATTTAGATTCTTAATTTACAGGTTCCTCAAGTGAGTTTAGTCTCAACCGGTTCTATACGCAACTCATAGTGGTTTATATGAACCTGCATCTTCCAGTGGGTTCAGGCCTTCATCACCTCTAGGTGCACCCCACCTATTGTATTTAACATGGCAGGTGGTTTGGGAAGCTACCTTTTCTAGAGGGCTGCTTCAGTTAAATCACCAGATATCTGCTTAAGTTCTATGTAATCTACGTACCACCAAGGCCCCTAATTATCATCTGCCTCTGGAGGGGCATAGATTGTATGCTCCAGTCAGCTACATTCTCTTACACCTATGAACCCAAAATTGCAGCATGGGAGGACCCACGTGTTAGGATTTTAATTCCATACCATCAGGTGTAAGGTCCATAGCTTATCCCGATTCTCTTACATAATTTCAGAAAGATTATTCTCTCCGGATTCCCCATCTCAACGTTTAATGCCACTTCCCCATAACCTTTCAATCATGCCTTCTCCACTCTTTCATATACAAGCTAACAATCCAGTCTAACCGTCCTGCGCTCCCTCCTCCACATAATCCTCCATCACCACCACTACTACTACTAATCTACCCCATACCTTCTCCTGTATTTTCCCCACACATGAACTTCTCTCATAATCTTCATCAGTGAGACCAACCTTTCAACCATTTGCCTCCCTCGACTGATTCTAGTCTTCAACTTTCCCCACTAACCATTCCTCCCTTTTCCAGGTTGAGCTGCCCTCACAACATCTGATTGATTAATCAGAACCTTCTAGGCCTATTACTAGATCTCAGACTTACTGCTAATCACTGACACTTGGTTAGGAGTCTACATATCCCCAGTCCAACTCAAGTATTTTCTGGACTTGTCAAGGAATCCTTACAGAGCACAAGCTTTCAAGACTACTTTTCAACCAGCGTGAAAATTACTTCTGATTCACCGCTCATCTTCACCTGCCTTCATTTGCTCACTCCTGCTCACACACAGACCTTTGCAAAAAAAAAAAAAAAAAAAGAACTTCACTATCTGGCTCAATCAACCAAAACTCTATTTTTGGCTCGCAGGGGGAGAGGCATAGACCGAAAGTGGGCCCCTCACACTAACCATAAAGGGTCAGGTTGAGTCCCCCTACAGTGACTTCAAATAGATACAATGAAAGACTCCGGGGTTATTTCTTAAAGAATGGCCAATGCAACTTCCTTCTAGGGTAATTATTAACGGAAGAAGCATGTTGACATTTTCTTAGGGTTGAAATATTGCCCCTTATTTTTAATTATACATACCATGGATGACAACGAAAGTATTAAGTCCACGAATAGGTAGTTTTAGTTCATACACGCCATCCCCTCTGTTTTCGTCAACACCCTCACATGTAACCTTAGTAGAGCTCTGATTATTTAAAACCTCAAGAGCTCCTGTTTATAGGGTTGCAGCCCACATTTGGTAAAAGTCTTTACTCCTGTTAAAAGGCCTAAGAAGCAGCTAGGCATTCTCTGGGTGCGTGAGGACTTTGGTCTGGGGGTGTAGCTTCAGGAGGTTCTTTGGGAAATTACACCCCAATACAAAAGCATTCTGTAGTAAACAGTTGGGTACAGGGCTTTCACTCGGGAATAATGAAGTGTCTGTCGAATTTCACCCGGCATTTTTACATGTCCACACTGACAAAAGCAAACACACACTCGTCTATGTTTTAAAGGTATTCAAAAAAGTTGATTAGTTCGAAAAAAGTTGTGTTTGAAGTGCACCTACTAGCCCGCCCTCGTCTGCGTTTCCACTGCCCCTTATGATCCCCTCGCATCCTGCGTCTTATATAACGTGTTTTGACAAGCTATCCCAGTGTGGTTTGGGAAATCTGAATCTTACAACCTCTCAGTCGTATTGCTCAAGCTACGCCCCTGAAAATTTCGTATTTTTAAGATTACACGAAGAACCCCTAAGAGTACCCGCTTAATGTGAAATGGAGAGACATTCAATTATACATTCATGTTCTCTTAGGTACTTACTTATCAAAAGAAAATGTACCTCCCAAAAACTGTTCTACCATATCGAATATTGTGTACAACCGTAACAAGAATTACCGCTGCACTATCATCTTGCTTTGCCAACCCCTGTGCTGCCTGCCATGGATTCCCCTCGTCCTGTCCATCGCCACTCCAGCGCAATCCTCTGGCCCCAGTGTAACACGTTCAGCAGAGAGACCGCTCTGCTACCATATGCCTACAACCTATGCTGGCGCGTTTAAGACGTGTGTGCGTGTTTTCAAAAACGTTGCAGAACGGAGAAAGGCATCAGTACACCATACAATAATTGATAACATAACCCACAGGTCCCCCATGTATCTCCAAATGCAGCGCATTCCCACAGCCCAAACCCCTGGAGTAAGAACATTGTGGGAATCTTCCCAGTCCAGAAACAGCTTGGCAGATGGAAACATGGCTGCCTGTCATTCCTCCTCTGACAGCTGGCAATGAACAGTATGCGTTATTGACTGCGCTGGATAACACGATGGGCCTCGCGAAGCACCTGCACAGCCGGGCGCGAGGCGCTCCTCCGTCTCTGACGTGTCACAGCCCTGCCCGGTCCGCAGGCAGGTGTGCACCGATGGCGCAGGTGTGCACCGATGGCGCAGGCGTCCCCGCTGCCACGTGACCCACATACCGAGCCGCCGCTGCACTAAAACCCAACGCTGCTTCCCTAATCTCGTGGTGGGAAAGTGCCCTTGGCGATGCTCACCCGTCCCAGGGGGCTGGGCTGAGAGGAATCACTGGCTGGAGATAGCATCTTGAACTAGATTGTGGAACGAGGAGCGTTACCAATCACAGCGTGCTGCTCGCCCTCCACAGGGCAGAGTGCACATACGCCGATTTTCTAGCTATTATTATAATAACGTGTAACAAAAAAAAACAGCAAATTCCGAGAGACTTTCAAACAAATAATATTTTACATTATGTTCATTGGGAGTTGGGTGACATGCCCACCGAGTCCCAAAGCCTCAATAATAGTCTAGTAAGCATCCGCAAAAGGCAGATAAAATTACTGCAAACAGATAAAACACACAAGCAGCTTGGAGAGGAAAAGACCCACCAAGATGTGATGTTTAATCTGTAAGTAACAATGATTAAAAACAAGCATTTGCAGTGCATTAGATCTCGCATTTGCGTGAGTTAGAGCTATTGGGGTTGTAAATGGATAACTGGACTTTCGTGCCACATAAATTGGTCAACGCTGCCGCATAATTTGGTCCTCTCTGCCACATAATTGCAGTGGCCCTGCATATAACAAAAACATTTCCATTTGCCTTCTTCCTCTATCTGACGAAAAAATAAAAAATATTGCCATTTGGCATTCTAATTTAAATCTGCCATGCTAATTAGAATAGAATACCACTTTCAACGCCCCACCATCAGAGTTGCTGGCTGACTAACAGAAATGCCGGGGGAAAGCTAGGAGTCAAAATATAAAAAAAAGGATGAGTGAAGAGGCTGACGTGTAATAGGAAGGTAGTGGTACTGTATTACTCTATATTCACTGTTGTGTGCCAGAGACAGAACTGTCTACTAGCAGTATACAAGACACAACGTGTCAGTACACTTGTCAGGATGAAGGGGTGAAATCGGGACAGATCTACCTGGACTGTACCAATGTCAGCGTTGCCATACGTTTATTTTATTAATTTATCTGGATAAAAGGCGGAGGAGCGGCCGAGACCCCGTGAGCAGGTGAGAGCTGCTTTGGGGGCTAAAAAGAAATAACGTGAGTATTGCGCCTAACATTTCATTCTATGATCTCCTTTCAATACCACAAATCTCATGATTAGCTGGGGTGTGAGCCCTCCTCAACACTGACACGGAGGTCCTACTGTGAACCGTCTGTACATCAGGGGAGAGGGTCTGAAGTGTTCGATGCATTGGGAACTCGAAAGCTGTGTCTGGGGAAACATCTGACATGTTGGCGAGCCTCCGCCTTGGCAAGTGAGCGACTGGTTTGGAAGCTGTCTTGTGTCAGCTTCTTTGTAAGTCGTCTCCTCGAGGTAGTTGGCGACCCACTCTTATTATCTGAGCTGTCAAGTGGACTTCGAAGTAAACACCGACCCGGTGATCAGCTGACCGCCCCACCCCCCGTAGCTGTCTCTCTGCAGCGACACCGTGACGCGCAGGAACCTCCCTTTATAGACCAGGCTGGCCGCCTGCATTTTATGGGATTAGGCTGTAGGTGGTCCCAGGCCCATCCCTTCTCTGTTTTGTGTTTGCAGATGTACGGATCACTACGATGTCATACGTTTATGGCCGACGTCCCCCCTCAACACGCTCCTAACAGTGTCTTAACTAAGTTTGCTCGTCTCGTCCTCAGGGTGAAGAAGCAGGGTTTACGGTCCTTTGTTGTTCTTTTCCCCCATATTCGCACTGTGTAAAATCAGGAATGCTGTTTTCATGTAGACTCCCCGCCCGTATCTGTGGCTTTTGACATTAACAGAATGAAATAGCCTGCAGCCTCAGCGGTGCGCAGACACCTGAATACCACAACTGCAAAAAAAAGAATCCTATACGTGTGTTGTAAGCTTTACAGAACTAAGCTGTCTCTCGAGTCGGACACGTCCTCGCATTTGTAACGTTGTTACATTTATATACTGGGGCTGTAATGGTCACCCTGTATTCCCAGTGGAAAGGAAAGCCAAGGGACTTTCACTTATTACTGTGGCGTTGTTTCACTCTTGAGGGCGTGGGAAATTCCATACCGCCAAGGAGCGTCAAGCAATAAGTAGTGCGCGACCACAGGTTCAGAGCATATGATGAGATGTGGTCATGAGCCACCACAGCCTGATTAGCACCGTACCACACTGAAGTCATATTGTCCATCAGAACTAGACTTGAATGACTGCGGATGGAAGGCAGGAGCATCTTGGGTGCCAGAGACATTGCCTGGAACTCAAGCTGGGTTGATGTGTGATTTCTGCTCCAAACGGGACCAAAGGCCTCTGATCTCAATCAAGATGACTGCTCCTGCTCAGGGAGGAGACATCGGCAACCGCAGGGACTACCACTGGGGGGGGGGGGGGGGTCGGGGGAGAGGGGGGGGGCAGAGGGCTTCTGTGTGTGAGGTAGTCTGTACTCAGGTGCTACACCACAACAGGTCTTATGTTGCTTCTGGAGAAGTTCAAATGCTGACTGTCAGGATTATCCAGTGATCATCCCAATAAACATGGAGGCACCATTGGAACGTAGGCATGTTCCATGGAGCACAGGGCACCAGCAGGATTCTGAAGGCTTAAAAGGCAGAGGATTGCAAGATGCAAAAGAAGAGCTCCATCCAAAAGCATCAGGATAATAGCCTGAGTGTCTGGATGCCACTAGGGGTGGGGGAATGACTTGAGGGAGAGTGTCCAGCTCTATCTAACTGAAGAAGATACTGTGCAAAGACAGGAGGTGGGACGTGGGTAGATTGATCAAAAACCGCAGATTGAAGAACAGGAAGATCGTGGTCTGTAGGTGGTCTGACAGTAGCCAGTTATTAAGGTAAGGGAATATGAATATCCCCGACCCGCAAAGATGTGCCATGACCACCAACGTCACATCAAAGAAGACTCAGGGGCTAAGGGAAAAAGTGAGAACTGAGAGTGGGTGGAGACCACCACAAAACGCACATACCTTCTGGGCGATTGGTACATTCGAAGGATTAAAGTAGTTATTCTGCAAGTTGAGAAATACCATCCAGTTTTGAGTTCCTAAACCAAGAAAACGTCTGCAGAAGAAAGCGTTTTGAGCTTCTTCTTTCACATCATGAAGGTAATCAGAATGCAGAGATCGAGAATGGGATGGATACTGCTGTCTTTCTAAAGAACAAGAAAATAACAAGAGTAGCATTCATGCCCGATCTCATTCTCTGGGACCAAGTCCAAAGTCCAAGTGCTCAGCCGAGTGAGAACTTCGTTCTAAAGAATGAGGACATGGTCGTCCAAGGTGGCAAAGGGTGTAGAGAAATGTTAATTCATGTACAGGAAGGGCATAATCTTGTTAGGCAATATCAAGGCAGATGATGGACTGCCAGCGTAGTAATTGAAAGGAAGGCCACCATCCCTCCTCCTACAGACAGCTTGCGTTCTCTCGAAGGGAGATTAAAGATTTTTTCCAGGTAGGACTGGGAAGGAAGAGGATTGTTAACGCTAATCCTTGACAACCATTGGTGCCAATGCATCCCATGTAGCTTTGTAGAAACTTGTTTGGCTGTTGCACTGACTCGATAGTTTGAGTCTCTAAAATGGCAGGGCTGAGACTATACCTCGAACTAACAGTATTGCTGATAAAATTGCCAAGCAGGAATCGGCAGCTCCATGGACAAAACAGTAGCTCGATCTTCATTGAAGGGCATGTCCATATGATTATTTTGGGCATCCCCTGAAAGCCTGAGGAATGCCCAAGGCAAAGAGGTTGGCGAGAATGGAATAGCCTGAGGGTTGCACCACCAAATTCACAGTGTCCAGGCCAGAGAGCAGGATCTACTTAGCCACATAATTTCCATAATACATAATATTTGCAATAATAGGCTGAAGATGGTCTGAAAGTTTTTTTTTAATATTTGTCATCAGATAAAGACATTTCATGGAATAAAAACACATATTACACATTCATCAGGAAAATCACTGGACCTCCATATAGAAGAGAAAGAGAGAACTAAGAATAACAGCAATCAATGTGAACAATTATATGCACCGGAATAACAAAATCTTCACACTCCTATTACCCAAAAGCAAGAAAAATATGATTTCTGTTGTAATTTCATGAAACCAGTCGTGGCAGATCTCCCCAAACCTTTTAAGCGCACCCACTCTTTGGGCATATAGCTGTTCATTACGCCTAACCCGTTTCATCTTCACCTTCCATAAATTCAAAATTGGTACCTCCGATGACCTCCATCTTTGAAGTATCAAGGACTTGGCTGTCAATGTGGCAACAAAAAAAGTTGTTGCTGCCACACCGTCAACTCAGATGGTAATGGAGCTAACCCAAGAGAAGTGCCTACCAAATCAGGGTCAACCCTAATTTGTAGTTTGTCACTAATACAACTAAAGATTTCCTGCCAACACTGCTGGAGAGCAGGGCATGTTGTGCAAATATGAGGCCAATCACCCCTCTGATGGCCAAACCTAAAGCATGCGGCGGAAATGGAAGGGAATATTTTATGCAACTTTGCGGGGGTAGAATATAGCAACCAATTTGAATAAAAGGCCATTCTTTTAAAATTCGCCCTTCAAACAGCTTTACGAGCCATTTGATTATAACGAAAACACGTCTGCTTATCCAATAAGGGCTTGACAATTACACAAAAAAGCAGAAAGCTCTGATTTACTTGAATCTTGGGATAATAGCCGATACCAACTCCCAGTTACGAGAAGACTCGTCACAAAATAAGCTCGACTGATTAAAAATAGCAGATTTGCAGATAAGAGAAAAAAAAATAAAAAAAATAAAGCGAGAGGGAATAGCTGGCCTCATAATATTAAGTTGTTCCCAGGGTATGACTGTTTGTGATGCCATAATATCACAAAGCTGCCACAACCCGAGTTTTTCCCATTCCCTTCTAGCTGTTCTCAAAAGTTGCAAATGAAATTCGTCTAAAAATTGTGTAAATCTGGAAACCAGAAAAAAGGGCAACTTATATCCTGTACGTTTTGGGTAACCTGAGAATAAAAAAAAAAAAACGTGGAGTTGAAGGTTCACCTCATTGATCATCTGTTGGAGGTAGAAATGATCTGACACGTTGGTAGTGTTAGCCGCCTGAACCAACCAGTCTAGAAATGCTGCTTGGTAGTACTTTCTTAAATGTGGTAGGGCTAATCCCACGCTTCAGCCACAAAGTTGTAAGCTTGATGCAAGCCTTTTTCCTGGTAGTGACGAAACATTAAATCTATTTTATTAGAAAAGGACAAGGGAACTTTAATCATAACATTTGTGAAGAGGAAAACAAAACAGTGGAAGAACTGTGATTTTAATTACAGCTACCTGGCCTACTACAAGTGATAAAGAATGCCACTGCTGGAGTAAATTCTGTGCCTTTTTAAGGGTGCTAACATAATTATAACAATAGACATGGGCGAAAGTGTGGTAAAAATATATGTAGATATCGAATTGGGCGAGAGCTAGAGTGCTGAGGGCGCATAAGGACTGGCGAGATGTTAAAAAGAGCTTCAGATTCAATATGACTAACCTTGTAGCCCTGTATATCCGTAAAAGCCTGAATCTTGGCCAAGGCGTTGGGGATATTTTGTTCCTCAGCAGCGAGATAAAGGATCCCGTAATCTGTGTAGAGCTTTACTTTTGGTCCTCGCAGCACTGGAGACCTAATTAGGGGATCTTGCCTCAAAGCTGCCACCAGAGGTTCGACTAGGCGAACAAAACAGGAGACATGGGGCAACCTTGCCTTGTGCCCCTTTAGATTGAAACATGCCCTACTGCCCGAGAGTTGTTGATAATTTTAGCTTGGGCCTTCTGATATACATTTTCCATTAAATTAACAAAATTACAAGGAAAGCCAAATTTCAATGAGATAGAAAACAAAGTTTGCCACTGTACCAGATCAAACGCTTTCTCTGCATCTAGCATGATAATGGCCGCTTTAAAATAATTAGTAGAACAGTGATCAATCACCTATAGTAGAATATTAGCATTCAATGAAATAAGTCTACCTGGAAGGAATCCACTTTGATACGGATGAATGATGCTAGCCGCTAGCAGAGCAATCCTAAAGTGTGAGTACTTTAGCAATTCATTTGTGGTCACTATTCAGCAGACTTCTGGGGCGATACGACTCTGGTTTTTCCACTGGTTTATCGTTTTTCAAGAAGCTAATAATTACTACGCCTGAAAAAGAGCCAGGCAGCTCACACCCGGCAACGATTTCATCAAATAAGATCACTAGCATCTTCAGAATTTTGCTGTTCAAAAACCTTCTAAATTACTACCGGAAGCCCATCACACCCACAGGCTTTTGCTTTGGGAGCGGTTCTGATTACATGCTGGACTTCTGAGGACATATTAGGAGACATTATACTGGCTTGTGCCTCCCTAGATAGAGCCAGAAGATGGACGGAATGCAGATATTCTTTGATAGAAGTCAGAGCGGGTTTTTAGGAAACAGAATACAATCTTGCATAGTGATTGGCAAACACTTTGCCCACCTGATCTGGCTCAGTAGCCATGCAGTCACTTCGTCCTGAACAGCCTTAATATCATTGTTCTTTGTTTTCCTAACAGACCAAGTCAAGAAACGTCCTATATGTTCACTTTCTTCATACAGGTTTGAAAGCAAGTATGCTGATTTACAATTTCCTTGGAAATAAAAAAAATCTTTCACATTTTGACGCTCCTGTTGGAGCCTCGTGTCCATACCTGAAACGGGCGCTGAAATATGAGCAAATGTGGCCTGGTATAGTTCGAGCTGCAAGGCTCTCACCTGGTCTCTTCTGAGCTTATTAATTTGGGCTCTAACACGCTATAAAACAAATCTTTTAATGCCCCCCATACTGCGAAAGATGGAGCGGTACCGAGATTTATATCAAAATACTCCTACAGAGAGGTGTATTGCTGAAACCCAAGACTCTTCAGTTAGCATAGAGCTATTAAGGCTCCATGGACATCGCTGAAGACACAATTCTTTCAACAGAACTTCTATATAGGGAAATGAATGATCTGAGAAGGGATTTGATCAAAGTGCCTGTGTCAGAAGGTCTAGTACATCTCAGGAGCTGAATGTGGAAAGTTCCCAATGCCCAACCCCAGACTCTCAAACCACAGAGAAGTTAACACGATGCTTTAAGAAGTCCAGAGGAGGGGGAAAAGAAGTATATGCCAAATCCCCTTCCTTTAGACAGCTCTGGAAGTTGTACTGGTTGTTGAAGAACTGTAAAACATTTAATTCTCATGAATAAATGTATTCGTTACTTCCATTTCACTGTCTTAATTTAACTATTTTTAAAATAAATTAGATAATACTACATACTCATTTATGGACTTGGCGTTATCTTCTCTTCAGAAACATACAGTTGGTTATAACTTCTGCTTTTTTCAAAACTTAATTATACTGAGCTTGTGTTTATCAACTTATTATCTATATAACACTAAAAGTCTTATGTTTTCTTCAGGTACTTTCATTATCACTGGCTGCATGAGGAGCTGACTTCTGCTGCTGAATGAAGGTGAGTACTGAAGATCTCCAGCTTCCAAATGGAAATGGAGAAATTCACACTACAGCCGTACTACTAAGCGTAACTTTACTAGGCAATAAACCAAAGCGAATTCGAAGGTGACTCACAGATTACTGCAAAGCTATTTGTGAGAAAAACACTGAGTTTCGACAGGAACACTACTTTAAAGCGCGAAGCTATTGAAAATCCAACGCGCATGAACAAGAGGAAATACTAACCAGGACGCTTTTCCCCAGAAGCCTTCTCAATGAATCTACATGCGCATGAGCGAGTGCAATATATTTACACTTGCCAATACTCCGATAGCCAGTTATTCTTGTATTTGAACAGTCATAAGCAAGCGAGGTTAACTAACAATTCACACTACTCACAGGAAGTCTCTTATTCATGCACCTAATGCATATGAGCAAGCCCAATTAACTAAGGAAACTACTCACATGGTTCTGGAAACAGAGATTGCTCAGAGCAAAAAGCTAACCGACGACTCTGGACGATGCTAGCTACATCTGAGGACATCGAAAATCCTGACTGACACTAGGTAACACAGCAACACAGAATAGTTCTACTCAGGGTGAAGGCCTAGGTGAAGTGCACGTTTTAGAATGCAACACTCTCTAAAGATTCTATCGCGTGAGGTCCCAGAAGGTTCCAAAGGTGGTTGCCTAAAAACTAGACCGCTAACCTAGTATTCCTCTTATGGTTTAGGTGCACCAAACTGGGAACATTGGTACTAACTAATCAGGAGGTGTGCTTTCTGACAGCCCGACTTTATTCTATTCCATAAATGGGAAATTAGAAAAAAATTGTCAGTTCTTGATGCAGGATTGTTAACTCTAATCCTTGACAACCATTGGTGCCAATGCATCCCATGTAGCTTTGTAGAAACTTGTTTGGCTGTTGCACTGACTCGATAGTTTGAGTCTCTAAAATGGCAGGGCTGAGACTATACCTCGAACTAACAGTTCCGAAAAGCAAATATATGTTCTATCTTGTAGATGGTCAGCTCGCCAGGGGTCCAAAAACGCATAGTCACTACACAGTTTCCTAACCCAGTATAATGATTGAGGCTTATTCTGCTACTTATTGACACGTGAGCAATCAAGTTTAACACTCTGATTTAAATTAAAATCTTCCCCTATTATACTCGGGCTATCTATCTGTTGAAGTAAATCGTAAATTTCAACACTGTGCATGGCAGGGGCCTGAGTTAAAGATACTTCAGTCCACAAACACAATTTGCCTCTGGCCTGTTAATCCCACCCTTTATGGGAAATGTTGCAGGTGGTAGTCCCTAACCTTCCTGAACGGCGTGTTCCACGAGTTCTGCTATGCTCCGTGACCATTGATTGACAGCTTCCGGAGCACCAGAAGCAAGATGGCTTGGTTAGCAGACAGCGCAGTCCTGCCTCTCCACTTTCTTTGCGTTTTCGTCCCCCCGCCCCCGGGCAGGTAGCTGAGTGAGCTCCATGTTTAGGGCAGTTTGGACTGGCCTGCTTCTTCTATGACATAGACGGAGATTTTGCGGGGGCACACTGTAGATGTCGACTCCAATCAACCAAGTCCAGTAAGTTTGCAGCTGGGACATTGGCATGTAAACCTGATTCAGCTCAACGCGGTCCGGCATGGATCAACCCAACCTTTCCTCCACCACTTCCATGTAGCTTCTGCTCACCCTTTTGCAGCAGACTTCTCTGCCCTAGATGTGGTGATCTGGTTTTCCTAAGTTGATAATGGACATGATTCTAGCCTGAATTATTTTCTGACTACTCATTGCCCCCACCTTGTCTCGTTTGGCAGTGCCTATTCAGCAAATATTGAGTGTAGGTCCACTGTTTTTAATACTTCAGGCTGATAACACAGCGCATCAATCTACGCCAATGTTCATCACATAAATGGGTTTATAAGTTGAGGCTGCAGCTTTTTGTGACCTAGATGGCTATTAGTTCTTTTTTGTTCCGATTGAGAAGTACTAAGTGGAGGCAATCTGAGGCAGCTATGGATAAAATGGTACGGGCAGAGTGGAGCTGGGGAGTGGATTCCTGGCAAACCTCCAAGGACTGCATTATTATTTGAAGTCTCCCAAATGCTGCCTGGTTTCAAGGCATAAAGATGCCCCAATATTGATGCAAGAACTTTTTCTCAAGAAGGGTCCTGATTGGTCTCATTAGGAGTCCCCTCAGGTATGGAGGATATCCTGATGAGGTAGCGGAAGTGGTCTGTCCGTGACAGAGGCGGTTTGTGGTCTAGCTAAGGGACCCAGTCACCTAGGGTGTTTAGCCCACGCTTTTAGATGAGTCTCCTGAAAGAGAAAAATCTGGGCTCTTGACTTCAACCAGGACAAAACAGACGCGAACTTTTTGCGATTATTTATGTCATTTTCATTACAGGAGACCATCCTCAAATGATCTAGGGCGCACACCTCATTGACCACAGGGGTGCTCTCTCCTGTTCCTATCCCTCTACTGTCTATATCATTCCTGCCTTAAGGCCTGCTACTACTAACAACGGGGGTCTAAAAATCCCCAAAACGACACCTAACTTGGGGCCCACTCTCCGTACCAACTGGGGTCTGAAATGCTGAAGAGATCATAGACTTCCAATTTTCTCTACCTGTTTTTTGCCATCCAGAAGTGCCCTTGCTCTCACCCCTCCTCCCTCCACCCCCCAACCTTCCCCATCTCCGGGAGTCTTGTCCTCCCTGGACCCCCTACAGAGGTGAATCCCATCCCAATGTGACCCTCCTAGCCCCTTCCCTTGAGTGAGTGTTTTGGCATGGCACTCAAGTGACTGGAAGCTACTGGTAATCAGAAGCAATTGCCTACAAAGTTGTCCTGGTGGCTTGCTGAAAAATAGAATTTGATCAAATGCAAGGTCAGTGCAAGGGGGAAGTGACCTAGACTTCCGCGGAATATAACAAACTTAAAGAATTATCAGTGTACCAAGAATGTAATACAAAAGAAAAATGTATTACTTCATATATAACTTAGATTTATATTAATCACAATGTCTTTCTGTAAATCTCGATTGAACATGTAATTCTGTTCACAAGAGAGTATTAAAATTGTTTACATGGTAGGTGCTCCTAAAACAGTGAAAGTGCTGAAGTGCAGGTAAGTGAAGGTCATTATATGCAGTCAGTGCAGAGTGTGGTGTTAAGAAAATGATGAACTTCAAGTGGCTCCTTCAATCCAGGATGCCCTGAAGTTTCACAAAAATGTCTTTGTCTTTGTCTCATCCACTCTTTGGAGATGTGTCAACTTTTCAACCCCGTATTGCGGTGAGTCAAGGTGGGGTCATCATCAGGACAAGGATGATTGGACTGGAAGCCCCTAATATTCCAGTGTACAGAACCATTCAGGTAATGAGGGACATCTTCAAGGTCCGGAAAAGTTCCAAGGTCTAAAGATCTGGGCTTGTCTGTTGCCACAGTGATCAGGAGCGCCAGAGGTCGCCATTATCTGGTGTTCGGAAGACTTCAAAAGGACTTACAATTGGTGGATCAATCTGGCTGTGTAGGGTAGTTAACTCATCCAGGGGCTGCAGAGGCCAAGGAGCGCCGTGATTTCAGGGGCTTAAATTATTTGTGCATAGGACTGCCGCCTCAGCAGCATGCAGTCGTAATTTCAGCCGGTTAACCAAAAACCGGGTTGAGGACCTCTATGTGCGTCCGTGATGAATCCAGGAAAGCCGCGAAAAATAGAATAACACATGCGACAATCACAGGCTTAGATAACATTGCAAATGTGAAAAGAGGGAACACACGATAAAAAGTAGGATCGGAAATAACAGATTCACCAAACGAGAAGGGAAAAAAGGGGTGGGTGGGGAGGAGAAAGAGAGAAAAAAGCCCTTTTTCACTTCCCAGTTGGACCCAAACCCACCCAATCCCACCTGATCCTTTGATCTTTCCGCCTCCCGCATAAGCTTTTTGAATGTCCTGTAGAAAGTGCTTGGCCTGCTCAACGGTTTATAAAACCAGGGATTGGCCTTTCAATTTGGATTGTTGGACTATCCCAGCCGGCGCCCCTAAATTCAATTCATTTTAATCTTTGTTTTTTCAGTGAATTTGTACTTTTTTAAATGTAAGCAAGATATTATTACTAGACCTAACTATAATGTCACTCTAACCTTTGTTTTTCTCAACAATTTTCTGAGGGTCTTTTTAAATGTAAATTAGCAATATAAAGAGATTTAATTTTAAGTATGGCAGATCTACTAGCTTTGTCAAAGGGTTAGCAAGGAGTCAGCACTTCAACTTAGATACAGCAGACCTACTGGTCTTGTCTAAAAGTCGCAACACAATAGTTTATCAATACCATATTCCAAAGTAATCCTTGCAAATGTACACACAGCAATGTGACAAAAATATTGAAAATAAAACATGTGTATCGCAAACAGCCATAAAGGAGTGGCCAAAGGTCATGCACAATGAAAAAACTTTAAATTATGTTCTCTTCTTTTCAAAGAACTTTACTGTATGTTTAAAAATACCTTAGGAAATTATATTAAAAAACAGAGTTAAAATGAAATTACGGTTACGAAATAAAACAAAAAAAATCCTTTATATTGACGAGCAATTACTTGCTCAATACATGAAAAACATACCTCATCAGCAAAAAAGCCTGCTCTCACCTCCCACATGATGTGCAGGGCGACACGGATGATAACATTGGTGAATTCACATGTCACCTTACCATCAATTACATCAGTATGGATCCATTAACATTTCATTGGATATGTGTTATTTAATGATATTGTGTGAAGTGTTGTTATTTAGTGGCATGAATGTTGAGAGTACATTTTGTGAGTACATGAGTTTTCATGGTGGTGGTTCGTCGAGGGAACAATAACTTCCCATTTTAGGGGATTCTAATTTTATTTTCAATTTATAACAATAACTTTACTTTAAGTTAGTTTTTTTGAGGGAAAATGGTGTGTGTGAACGCAGGTTTTTTTTTTTTGTTTTTTTTTCGGGGGATGGATGTTTGGTCACAGATGGTTTGTGCCGGAGCTGCACATTGCTTGGGGAGAGCTGCCACCCGTTGTGAGGAGTTGCCTAAACTGAGTCACTACCTTGGACAGTTAAACCAGTGCAGCATTAAACAACTGACAGCATCTGACAACTGGACCAGGGTAAAAGTCGGCTGCAATGGAAGAGTCTCGGCAAAAATTCTGATAGAAGAGGAGTAAAGCAATGCTGCATCCTAACCCCGATGTTATTCAATCTATATCTAGCCGACCTGTGTGCACTGCTGAACTCTGCCAGTTCCCATCCCCCTAAAATAGGCGACCAACTTCTAACCACACTTCTTTGTGCTGATGACATCGTCCTCTTGAACCTATCAGGCATAGGGCTGCAAAAATTGCTACATCAGTACTGCAAATCCAACAAGTTGATGTTAAACTTGGAGAAAACCAAGGTAGTTATATTTGGCAAGCGCATAATAAAGAAAAATCAGTGGGTCTGTGGAAACCAGCTTGTGGGCAGAACCAATAGCTACAAATACTTGGGAGTCTGGTTGCAAGAAAGGTGGTCTCACCGCCTGCATTTAAACACCCTGAAAGCCAGAGTGGCATTGCAACTTGCAGTACTTCAAATACTATCATTGAAACTGCAAAGCCCAACCTGGAGGACGCTCCTCACGGTGATCAGAGCAAAGTTTCTGCCCTCCCTGACAAATGGCTTAGAACATTATCCCGGCAAGTTTAATGCTTTCTTGAACATCGCTCAGAGTAAAGTTTTCTAACTTCTCTTCAGCCTACCATACTGCTCCTCACCAGCACAAATCAGACTGGAATTCGGGCGACAGGACCAAGCCCAGGTACAGAAAAGAGTTATCCTCAAATATGCCTCTCTATTAAGACAATACACCCAAACACACTAAAAGCACTAATCCAGGCGGAATCAGGCCAGAACACGCCCGGGGACTCAATTTCACGGTCTGACAAAATTGCCTAAGCAATCAACCAACTCCAGACAGAAGAGCTGTGTCAAAAGTCCTTACCACATAAAACATTTAGGAAGCTAATAAATAAAAAAATCAAACAGCTATCCTGGATCAAGGACAAAGACAAGTTCAGGTCACGGTCTCACTCATGGATGACTATAAATACATACAAGACACTCTAAACAAATTCCTAAAAATAAAGGTGCTGCATGCCAGGTTGGGTTTTCTTCCCTCACTAGACATGGTCCCAAAATGGCACAGTCCCTCACAAAACAGGAGATGCAGGCTATGTGCATATAATAAGGAAGACTTTCTACACCTTCTATGCATATGCCCTGCACTGTCACCCTGGCACAAACAGTACCTCAAAAACATGTTTAACGTAACTAATATTCGATCATGCAGACAAGCCATCTTATTTTGTCTCAAAGGACTGACACCTCAGCACATGGCATGTGTAGCGAAGTTTATATTAAAAGAAGAACTCCTTTAAAAGCATGCATCAACAAACTCTGGAAACTAAGGTAGACATTCATCTTATGATTTAACAACCACCTTCAATGTACTCTCTCACTCAGCCTAGATGAAGAACTTTACGGTCCGCACGGAACGCGAGAGGCAGTTTTTAAGTAATCATCACCCCAGATGAAACAGCCATCCTTTTAAGCAGACTTCTAGCCCTAGGCTAGTGCCCATTGTTTTACACTATGTGAGCTTGAAAAGGCGGTGGTTGTTTTCTGCCCACCAATTTTTGATTTATGTAAATTGCTGATTGCAACAATTTGTATTAATTATGCAATAAACGTTTATCAACTATCAACTATTAAAAAAACACATTTGAACTTTGCATTTAGTATGCTGCTGCATTAACATGGGCAACACCCACCATTATGTTATAACTAATTGTAATTACTCATAACAGCTGAAAATATTAATATCATGCATAACAATCATTTGAACACTTCATTGCCACTTTGTTTACAAACAATAGTGTGGAAAAAAACGTCCGGCAAACCAGCGCAAATGTGGTTTGCGCTAGCAATCTATTTGTGCCTATTTTCACCTATTCATAAATCAACACGCACATATGCGTCGCAGGCTACCCTCTGCACATACACAACTGAACCATGGGCTGCAGTTCCTGTCAGGGACGACGCGTGCAGCATTCCTAGGAGTCCACGGAGGTGAAGTCACAGCACACTCACTAAAGAGCGCAGCTGTCAGTGCGGGCATCGCAGCCTCCCGGCGCTAATCCTGCGCCGACCTTAGAGCCGAGCCTGAGAACCTGTCAGAAAGGTGCTCTCACAGTGCTAGACATCAAGCGGCAGCTGCGTATGCCCAGGGGCCCCCCCGGGCCGCTGCAGCCGGCAGAATTCAGTCCATTTTTTATTTTTCATTTCCCTGTCGCTCGCGCTGCACACCGCAGACGCGTACACACTCTGCCGCGCACACGCCACTCAGCCGGGACTGCCGAGGAGCAGTCTCGTAAACCGCTTCACCTACTTAGTGACACGACAAGACATTTACAACACCGATTATTTCACGAATAACATTTAAAGTATATTCTGCAGACTGTATCAGTTTCCCTAACCTGCATATCTTAACTAAACACATTCACACCAATACTTTTTCTAGTATTCCAAAGAGGAGCAGTTCTTTCTCACTGCATTCGGTAATACAAGGCATGCAATACATTTGACCAATTTGTTTTAAACGTGCAAATGATGGTATCAGACTATGCTTACAGGCCTTCCCAAAACCAATGACTACCTTCAGTGCGCATCGCTCCAATACCCCGCAGCAAGTATGCGGGTATTCAGCTTGTCCTCAGCCAACACTTGTACTGGCCACGTGCACCTGGTTAATGACGAGCGCTCAGGCCACCGAAAATAAAGCCTGAGCCATGAACCCAGCATACTGGTGAATTACTAACAAAATACACATTGTCTGCACTGCACCAGCCTGGTCCAACTCTGCTTCCACTCAGCCTGGACCTCCTGTACCTATCCGCAAGAACAACTCTTCAGTACCAACTGCAGACATCCTTGGAACAACATACTATCAGCCCCACAACACTCTGACCTCACCTGCTACGAACACATCCCCACCACGTGAAGCATTCACCTACTTCAGGGCTCCCCTTAGACACTATACATATACAGTCCATTAATACACGATTCTGAAACTTTGAGTCACCACAGCCCCATCCTTCACTTTCTTCAGACAACTGCCAGCTGAGAAAAAACAACCACTATTGCAGAACTGAACCCCCAAGTCAAGCAACCTAAGATGTGCTCTCAAGGAAGTATGTGCAGTCACCCAGATACATTCTTTCTACAACAGAAGACAAACTCAGCTACATTCTCCGAGGCAACGCATCTCACATCGCAAACTCAACAATCACCAACTACTACAAATGGACCAAGAGGCATAACAAGTTCAACACCAAAGAAAGTGAATTGCCACTATCCACACAGAAACTCGATTTTCATCAATGCAGCGTACAACACGTTCCTGCAACATCACCATTACTCCCAAATCAACTTCATGAATCTCTTTTGCCGTCAGCCACCAGAGAGCCAAGGAGTAAACAACTGATGGGCTGGCTTAGTGCTGTGTATGTTCGAAATGAAGGCCAATGAAACAGCCCTGACTTTCCCTAAGCATACGAAGAAAGCTATTCTAAGAAAAAACAAACATGGTCATCACTGTAATTCCACAAACACACTCCTCTAATCCCAATAAAGTTTCTACACCATTCAGAAGTATCTGAAAGCCAAGACCCATCGAATTACAGCATCCATCAAGAGGAAACACTGCACATAAGCTACAATCTCTTTCCCACTTGGAATCCTAACAGACACTACCTTTACCAATCTCATTCAATAACCTTTAATTCTTACTCAGCCCCATCAACCCGGATGGGATTAAAGCACTTCTCGGTACCACTAAGCTCTAGCTACAATACTTTAAGCAAAATTGTCCACTACATCCCCAATCGACCACTTTGATCCAAACAATTTCTGCTCTTTACCACGTCACATTCGAAACACATAAGCAGCAGCAGACACAGCCAGTTTCTTGTGCAAGCACCTATACTCTTGAAAAGGCTGTCACCTCACACCTGGCATGACATCCTCTGCTTAAGAGAAGCCCTCAAACCACCTACTGTAGACAATATGTTCGTAGGAATCATGATAAATAGCATGCTTAAGCAGCCACTATTTGCCCAAAACTCACTCTCACCAGAAGCAGCAATCTTCGATGCAAAGAGGCCAGAGTCATCTAGAACATTAATGCAAAGCCAATTATCTCGCTTGGACCACTGTGACACTAAACCGTGATCAGCCCACGTTCATACGTTTCCCCTTTTCTTTTATACACTCTCTCACCCCATAGCCCTTTGCATTTCTTCTTGGTGATGTTGCTGCATTCCGTTTGCAGTGGTTCGGTTACTTCAAGTTCTCGCAGAGGCTTCGCTGTTGGTCATGGGCTGCCAGTAACGCTAGAAGGCTGCTTCACTACAGTAAGGTGGCATGGGCTCAGGCTGATTGCTATTTCAGCTCGCTTCCCTCATTTCTCGCACACTGGAAGCCACCGTCTGCTCTGCCTCTATGAACCACAATAAGGGATAGGTGCACAGACAACATCAAGTCCAAGTGGGACAGTACCTGAGGATAGGAAAAACAGTTTATCTAACAATCTGACTAGGGCATCATTTCGAGCCGTGCCATTCCACCGATGTCCCTCTCCCGACATAAGCAAGAGGTGCTGTGTTTTGTATTGCTCTATACAATGATGTGCATAATGGGATAAACAGACACAAGAGGCGCTGCATCTCCAGCACACCACACAGTCCTTATAACTAACACAAACTATGTTGCTTCGTGTACTCATGCGCATTTCATTCCTTCAGCAATTGGACATTTCTTCCCAAAATATTCCACGTACGCAGCAAAGGTGCAGACTTTAATTGTAAAGCATTAGGAGGCCCCATAACGCTTTACACGTAACATTTTTATGTTCACACGAGGTTAACCTCAAACCATATTTAAAGGGAAAGTTTTAGTCACGTCAATGGATTGAAATCACCTCCATTTTGTGGGTAAGTTTTCTCCTCTTAGCCATCATTCTCCATTGTGCGTTACTGTGATGTGCGTAAGAGTGAAGGTTTGATGTGGTAAGCCTGCGTTCCCCTGCACACAATCTTCAAGGAATTGCGACCCAACCAAAGTCTTGGTTGAGGGGCTCATAGGAAAGACCATTATGCTCCTCATTTGAACCCCAGCAGAGCTGGTGTGGCAGACGAACATCTTGCAGACGTTAATTCCCAGAGAGGTTCTACCAATCTACTGCAATACCTTGGAAACTTGCTGCAAGGACACTGCAGTCAAGGACCAATAAGTGTCTTCTGCAGTCCTCGGAAGCTCTTATACGGGAAGAATTTGGGCCTACGGAAACAATCGTTACATTTAAAAGAAAAGGGAGAAAGGAAGACCTCCACTGCTCCAAGTGATGTCTGTTCAAACATAGGGCTGTAGTGACCCCGCCGCCTGGGGCGAGTTCCAACACTGAAGGTTTTTGTAAAAATAGGACTGAAGGTGGTGGGAAATGGCCAACGTTTAATAAAAGTTTAAAAAAAAAAAAAAAAAACAATTGGACAAACCGAGTGGCTGTGTGATGCAGAGAGCAGGGTAGCATAAGTGCTTAAGGCAGATTCCAAGAAATGACAAGCTTTGGCAAAGTCAGTAGGTCTCGCCTTTGCAAGTGCTATTGGCTTTGCCAATGTGTTTTAGCCATGTTTTACGACAGCGTGGCTGCTGTTCAGCATGGCTAAAAGTTAGTGGGGTAAAGGGAAGTGACATGGAGTGGAGTGTCAAAGTGGAGGAGAGTGGAGTGTGATGGAGTGGAGTAGAGTTGAGTGGAGTGTCATGCAGTGGCGTGAAGGGAATAGAGTGTCAGAGTGGGAGGGAATAGAGTGTCAGAGTGGGAAGGAATAGAGTGGAGTAGTGTGTCAGAGTGGAGTGGCATAGAGTGTCATGGAGTGGTGTAGAGGGTGCTATCTAGAGTGGATTAGAGTTTTATAGAGTAGAGTGGCGTACAGTAGAGCAAACTGTCAGATTGAAGTAGCATAGAGTGGAATAGTGTGAGTGCAGTGACGTAGAGCACAATGGTGTAGACTGGTGTAGCGTGCCGGGGTGCTGAGTGCAGTGGTTCTGAGTTCCAGGGCGCAGAGTATACTGGCATAGAATAGAGGTGAGAAGAGTGACACAGACTTGAGTGGCACTGAGAGCAGTGGAGTAAGGTACAGTGGTGCAGAGCTGAATAGGGTGGCACAGAGTGCAGTGAGAGTGCAATGTGTAGAGTGGCGTAGAGTGCAGTGGCATAGAATGGCATTGATTTCAGTGGCGGAGAGAGCAGTTTTGCAGAGTAGAGTGTCAGAGTCCAGTGGCATAGAGTAGTTGGGTGGCACAGAGCAGAATAGAGGGGCGCAGAGTGCAGTAGCCTAGAGCAGTGCCATAGAGTGTTGCGCAGTAAAGTACAGTGGCATAGAATGCAGTGGTGCAGAGTAGATGAAGTAGAGTGAAGTGGCCCAGAGTGCATAGGTTTTGAGTAAAGTGGTCTCTGGTGCACTGGGGTAGAGTGCAGTGGTTTAGAGTAGAGTGGCTTAGAGTGTAGTGGCATAGAGTAGAGTGGGGCAGAGTGGGGTAGAGTGGCATAGTGTGCAGTGGTATAGAGTAGATTGTTTTAGGGTAGAGTGAACTGGCGTAGAGGGGTGTGGTGCAGGGTAGAGTGCAGTGGTGCATGCTAGAGTGCAGTGGCACAGAGTAGTGCCATGGAGTAGAGATCACAGCAGGGGTGTAGAGCGCAGTATCATAGAGTGGAGTGCGGCAGAGTGGAGTAGAGTGGCACAGAGTATATTGGCGTGGAGAAGTTTGTGTCAGAGTAGAGTGGAGTGGTGCAGAGTTGAGTGCAGTGACAGAGAGTCATGGCATAGAGTGCAGTGGCATAGAGTGCACTGTTGCAGAGTAGAGTGGCGAGGTGTAGAGTGGAGTAGCCTAGAAAGGAGTGGAGTACAGTAGGGTAGGGTAGAGTGGTGCAGAGTAGAGAGGCATAGAGTGCAGTGTCAGACTGCAGTGGTGCACAGCAGATTAGAGTGGTGGAGAGTGCATTGGCGTATAGTATAGTGGCATAGAGTGGTGCAGAGTAGAGTGCAGTGGCGCAGAGTGCAATGGCAGATTGCAGTGTTGTGGAGTATTGTAAAGTGCAGTGGTGTAGAGCAGAGTGTGGTATAGTGCATTGGTGTACTATGCAATGGCATAGAGTGGTGAAGAGTAAAGTGAAGTGCAGTGAAATGGCGTAGAGTGTTGCAGAGTATAGTGATGTACACTGCAGTGGTTCACAGTAGATTGGCGTAGTGTATAGGTTTTAAGTAAAATGGTGTAGAGTGCATTGACATTGAGTGCAGTGGCTTAGAATGCAGCAGCTTAGAACAGAGTAGAGTGGAGTGTAGTGCCACAGGGTTGATTGCATTGGTGTAGAGTGGAATGGCGCAGAGCAGAATAGAGGGGCATAAAGTAGATTGCTTCAGAGTAGAGTGCAGTGACAGAGTGCAGTGATGCAGAATAGACTAGAGTAGCTTAGAGTGGATTGGCATAGAGTGCACCGACAGAGTGGATTGATGCAGAGTGGAGCCACATACAGTGTAGTGGCATACAGTGCATTGTCGCAAAGTGCAGTAGAGCGGTGTAGAGTGGTGCAGAGTGGTGCACTGCAGAGTGCAGTGACATAGATACAGTTGTGCAGAGAAGAGTGGTTTAGGTCAGTAGTGGAGAGTGCAGTGTTGTAGAGCAGAATGGCATAGAGTGAAGTGACAGAGTAAAGTGGTGCAGAGTATAGCAGAGTGGTGCAGGGTAGAGTGCAGTGGCACAGAGTGAAGTGATGCAGTGTGGTTGTATTAGTTTACTGTGGCACAGTAGAATGGTGCAGAGTAGAGTGCAGTGGCATAGAGTGCATTGGGGTTGAGTGCAGTAGCTTAGATTGGTGCAGAGTAGAGTGGCGTTGAGAGCAGTGGGGTAGAGTACTGTGTTGCTGAGTAGAGTATAGTAGTATAGAGTGCAGTGGTACAGAGTAGACTGGTGTAGAATGCACTGGCGTAGAGGGCATTGGTTTTAAGTAAAGTGGTGCAGAGTGTATTGGCATGGAGTGCAGTGGTGCAGTGTAGCGTGGAGCGGAGTGGAGCAGAGTGGAGCGGCGCAGAACAGAGTGATGTAGAGTAGAGTGGCGCCCTGTAGATTGTTTCAGAGTAGAGTGGAGTGGGGCAGAGTAGAGTACAGTGGTGTAGAGTGCACAGAATATCAGACTGGGGTGGAGTGGAGTGGTACAGAGTAGAAACGGCATTGAGTACAGTAGAACAGACTGCAGTGTTGCAGAGTGGAGTGGCACAGAGTGGAGTGTGGAGGAGTGCAGTGGTGTATAGCAGAGTAGTGGGGAGTAAGGTGTAAAATGCACTGGCATAGAATAGAGTTGTATAGAGTGGAGATGAGTGGAGCTGTACAGAGTAGAGTTTAGTGACGCAGCGTGGAGTGGCAGAATCGAGTGGTGCAGAGCGGAGTGGGGCAAAGTGGAGTATGTATGGGGTAGTACCGCATGCCAATTACAGACAACACATCTTCAATTGAAATTACCATTACATTTGCACAGGCACACAGTTTTACTGATAAACTATAAAGCGCACAAACAATAATGTGTGGAAATGGCATCACCTAGTGTATTGATTTTTTTGGGATAATTGTAAGATATTTGTTTCCACCACACTTTAAAATTACCAATAAATGCGCTTCATTTGTGCTTTTCTAATTCTGATATATTCTGAAATATCTGCACAGTTAATTTACAGACAATTACATTATGTTGTGTGCTAGAAAAAAATAACATCTTACAGCCTTCCTCAAGCACTTTCCCAGCATGATTGTCACATAAATCCTCTCACTTTGAAGTCAGAGAAAAAGAAGTAGAATTAAACACCAAGCTACATGGAAGAAATAGTCTGACATTTGGCCTCTATCTTTGAATGCACAGCTAGTATGACAAGATATGAACAACATTTACAAGCCTGTTTTCAGCAATCCAGTAACTAGGGTTTGAGCAACCGAAGGGCCAAACCCAAGCTGGACAGCCTAAAACAAAGGCAGCCAGCAAATTGAAAGCAAGAATTTGTAAGTTACAAACCACAAAGAAAATGGTAAGCAATGGGCAGAAAGCATTCCCAGGTAAGCTTTAGTGAATGTCCCTAAGATGTCATAAGCAAACAGTTGGCTTTGACCTAAAACAAAAGAGTGAGGTAGGGTTAGCTATAATAATGCAAAACACAATGGGAGTGGTTTTAAAAGAAAAAGGGACACAAGTCGAATGGAGTTGACTGGCAAATGGATAGTTGAGTGACAAATTGATAACAGATTAGGTCTACTAAAATGGACTAAAAAGTCCCCAAATGTCTGCACCTGCTATGTGAAAAATGTTCTATGGTACAAAGAGACCTGGGCTCTGGACTGCGGAGTAGATAACCTAGCTACCCAGATTCAAAGTGTTATACAATGGATAGATGGGGGTCCAACACAACAGTATAGCAAGCAATGAAGCGAACGGCAAACGCACCAAATCTGCAGCTTCTTTTTTAGGGCTTGGGAAGAAATTGACCCTAACCCCGGAAACCCTATTTACAATGCATAAATCTGGAAATATGTTCGCTGAGTTTAATAGTAGGAGCCCAGTGTTCTTTTCAAGACAGAGCCTTTGGAGCTTCCAGAAGAAGATGCTGAAAGAAGGCATGCAAAGTTGTAGAGGTGCACTTAGGCTAGGTTTTAATGGATTAAGAATGTAGATAGAAAGCCTATCATACCTTGTGGCAGTATATCATGGCCTGAATTCATTGTGCAGGGGGAACAAAGTAGAGCTAAGGCCTCATTAGGAGTTGCTCATTATTCTGTGAGCAGTTAGTGCATACAGGGAATAACAGACATTGTGCAATACGGTATTTACTGGGTGCAATATTCCCAGCTCAAAACAAGATGTCCGAATGAGGTGCAGCAGATCACTGCTGGTTTTGCCTCTTTGCAACCATTTTTCCTAACGCAAAATGCACTAGATCTTTTTTTGTTAAACGTGTCCGAAAAATTTGCAAAGAGGCATCAATTTGTGCACAGTTTGAAAACTGACGGAAGTGCTAACTCCCATTTGTGCCCAACTCGTGCACAGCTCTTAAAAGTAGGCTCCGACCTGTGTAGGACCGGGGTACAAAGGCATGAAAACAGAGAATGTTACTTAGGGGTTACAAGTTTCCCTAGAAAAAGAGCCATAAGAACACAGAAATAAGGGGTTGTAAAAGTCTACTTCAATGGACGGATTTTTAGTTTCTCCACCCAGCACACATCTCTCTAACAATTATGCATATATCAGGTCTTTCTCATATTGAAGCATGGCCTAGATGCAGAAGCTCCAGCGGGACTACCTGCATTTGTTCTGTCAGCCCCTGGTCGCACCGCCATATGTTCGTTGCCATCAGAGCCTGAGCTAAATGCAGTTTCTTCTTCCACAATCTGGTCGGGATGTCAATTAATTAAAAGCACACAGAGGAACACTTTATACAGGCACCAAAGGAAACAGAGTACGTGTAAATGCAACATACCCGCTTGCACACATACACATCAAACCAACAGAAATTTAGCAGCCATGCACACAGAACAACCACTCACACACATGCAGGCCCTTATGCACACAACACACAAAATGAGCCAACAATACAGTCATAAACATCACAAAGAGGAAAATATGGGATGGAAGGCGGGTATGGGAAAGCAAACTGATAACATCCCTACAGACATACAAGCGCAGACTAACATCTATTTGTCTGTCTGTGAGGAAACACCTAAAGAGTGGCACACAACCGAAAGCAATGTATGACCGCTGAGGAAGGACGAGCTGCTGCAGACATTGACCAGAAAAGCCCATAATAGTACAGCCAGCTGGTACAGGTTCACAGTGCCAATAGGGTGTTCATATGCCCCATATTTCCACACTGCCCTCCAGGGAGGTGACAATGCGAGAGACATAGTTGACTCTAGTGGTGGAAGTACTCTCAATTAAGGACTTTCAGGATAGCATGTAGGAATCGATGTTTGAGCACCAACTGCCACGTGTGTACTAGAAGCAGTCAAAAGTTAGGGGTGAAATGTCTCCAACTCAGATTTATCATGACTCTAGTAATCCCCATGAGGCCTTTAACACCTACTAATGGGGCACTTATAGTGAGAACTTTAGTCTATGTTAAACAACCAGATCTTCAGTTCCTTTCTAAAAAGTTTGTGTTTCCTGAGAACTCTCAAGGGTGGATCACATTATATTCCAAAAATATACCTCCATTACTGGTATTTAACTCTTTCACTGCCGGGTTGTTTACAGAACTCTGTGCCAGAGCTTAAACTAAAAAACAAAAATGGCATTAGGTTGGTCTCTTAATTTACCCAAACAAGCTGGTTTTGGCACATTCTTGGAGATGTATTGATGTAAACCCCACATTAATATATCATTGCTACCTGACGATATAATGAAACGAGTGGGGGAGATTTTTCATTTTAACACATTTACTGAGAAGTTTGATGCATTTCTCAAAAGGACAAACAGCAGTCCCAGAATACTTACCAAGAAAATGTTGGTCTGAATGTCTGGAGTCCATCAATATCAAATATGTATGAGATTTCCTAGGGAGTTATGTAGTTCTAGCACAGATCACAAAACTGTGGCAGAATCACACTCTTTTTAGTGCACTTTTAATTTGATGACAGATGTCAAAATCGGGACTTTTTGGAAAGTATAAAAATTTGACATTTCCTAAGTCCGTAAGAACTAAGGAATCTATTGGTGCCAGCCAGCTATCCCTTGCCCTGACTGGCTCACCAGCACGAAGTCTGTCACATTTGTGGCAATTTGTTTTCCAAAACTGGATAATTTCCTCCAGTGACTCTAAAGCAGGAACATATCTCTGAGCAAATGCTTGACCCTCAACTTTGTTCCTCTAGGTCTCCTGGGCATAGATTTCCTATGGGCGCAGGGTTCCCACAGGGAATAAAATGGGTGCAGTATTATTTTGGAAGGTAGCTGTAAGTGAAATCCCAGATTAGGTTATCTGTCTTTTCGTCACAGATGTGACCCCTGGGCTTTAAGGAAACAGACCACAAACAATATATATTTTTTTAACTTATAAACATCCTAAGATTTCTATTGCAGGGTACCAGACCTATCTTTCCCTGCCTCACTGCAAATCTGCATGAACATTTAGTCTGTCAGAATTTTTAACATTCTTTACCAAATATGGTAACATATTTCAGTATACCCTGTGCAGGTGTTTATCACTGCCAAGACTTGACCCCAGCTTTGTTCCTCTGGGTATTTTGAATGTGGGGGGTACCAGACATAAGGGTTTTCAAAAGATTCTAGGTGCCCACCAGTGATACACTGGGTGCAGTGCATTAGAGAAGTTTAGAAAGCAGCTGCAAGCAAAATGCTGGTTTGCTATACCTGTCTTTTGGTCACAGATCTCACCCCAAACAGAATCAAAACAAACCACAACTATATTATTTGATATTTACCCATCAGAAGTTTTCCATTGCTGGGGACCAGACTGCCCTTGCTCGGACTGCCTGGGTGGGACAATGTGCTGAACATGACATTTGTCAGAGTTTCAATATTTTGTCCCAAAAAACGGAAGTTTCCTCCTATCTTACTTACACATAAATATATTCTTCCCAAGGTGTGAACCACATCTGCGCCTCCCAGGTGTTCTGAATGTCAGGTTGTCAGACATGGGTGGTTTTCCTTGGCTTGGAGAAAAAATACAAACACTAGATACCAGGAAATGTTTTTGATTGTGGAAATTCCAGGAGAGATGTAAGAGGCAGTTGGGTGCAGAATCATCCGGCATCCAGGAGAATCTACCAATGAGACCTGAACGTGAACACCGGGCTGCCTCACGAAGGTGTTTGCGGTACCTGGAAAGAACCAGGCACCGGAAAACACCTTGCCGCACCTCCAGGCAGTTGAAACGGGGTGCACTCCACCAGGAGACTATATTCAAAACAAACAAAAACCGAGGGACCACTGAAGTACATGTATCTCAAATCAGCGTTCTAAAGGACCCCTTTCATAAGGCATATATACTCTAGTTGGGCAATGAAAGGGTTACATACAGGGGTAGTGAGGAGACAAAAAGCGGAATATAGAATTATTTTTGGCTGCTATTTTACATTTCTTCCCTGAAGAAGACAGGCCTTTTAACAGTAAAGATCTGATGCACGATACATTCAAATTTAGACAGGACCCTCTTCCAAACCTGCAGCCAATGTAGTTAAAGCAGTTTGTGTGTGACATGCTCAAACGTGTCGTGACAAAAATCTATAGTCTTAGCATTTTCAAAAGTCTGAAGCTTCAGCAAACAATTCTTATTGAGTTGCCAAAATCGTACCTAAATTGAACGAAAGCATTAGTGAAATCACCTTTTGAGGGAAAGGAAAGTGAACACGCTCAACAAAATATGCTTAAATGGTGACACAGCCTAAATAGGCGGCTGCATCTGCCTGGTGGGGGGCACACAATTTAAAGGCACACGTATGGACACCATTGCATACTGACCAACAGAAATACAGGGATAATTGCAAACAAGTCAAAAGCAGGAAATTGTGCACACAGCCCAGCAGACATACATGCAATTATAGCCATCCATGCAGACACAGACAGCACACACGCACACACACACACACACACACACACACACACACACAAGTATCCATAAACAATATACAGAGGCATACATACACAAGGGCCATATGCATACATACAAACACAAATAATGTCAAAAACAGAACAGAAACCTGCATTAATTTGAACATACATATGTTTAATCATTTCTTTTCATTTTCCCATCTGCTCCTTCTAAGTACACGTGTCATATCTGAAACCTATAGTAAAAAGAAAAGTGTAAAATCTCAATCTCGGGCACTGGACAGTACAGCTGCCTCTTTAGTTAGACAAGGCGCAAATACTACAGCTACCATTCTGGTTACATATACATTACAGGTTTTGAAAGGAGATATTTATGAAAGGTTACACATGGAAGGTTAAACCAAGCTTGCAAACTTGGGGATCGGACAGCAGTAGTGATGTTAGTAACATAACAAGCTTCAGCAATACCCACGCTGAAATGCCTCCATAAGCGTCATGCAATTGCAGCAACTGCTGTCTGGCACTAAACAAAATTACCAGCAGTCACCCTAACGCACCACAGAAATAGTAGCTTTGCACATATTACTGAAATGCAGTCATTTTGTGTTCATGCAACTAGCCCTTTTCTTATATTACAGATATTTTGCTACCAAATACTAGTCTTTTATTGTACGTAAATAAAGTCGACAGTCAAAGTTGCACCTTGTTGTATTATGAAAATAACACGGCTGTGCTCAGTTAGCAGGTATTTGCTTTTAATACAATTTGCAAGTTTAGTAACCAATTATGAACTATCCCTTTCTCCTGGCCCTCCTTCTCTCAGTCTCCCACCCAACTCAACTTGCCACATCAGCACCCTCTCCATGCAACTAATCTTTCAAAACTGGTCAAACTGCAGAGCTGGAGCACTTGATCGAAACAGAGAGGCAACTGGGTTAGGCAGAATCTGTCATACGTGACAGCTTCAATTTGTACTGCCCAGGCTTCTGTCTACGTTGGTCAAGGATGTATTTTCGTGATGCTTGGCATTCTCCGATCTTGCTAGGGTGTGGTCCTCACTGGTATGGATCAATTAACTAATTGGGGGATTGTCACCTGATTGTTGTGCTGCTACAATACCCTGGATCATTCTGCATGACTGAGGCAGAGGAGTCGGTCTTTGAGGTCCTGGGTCAGATGGGTTTCAGGCAATCCTTAGATCTAGACCCCGCCACCCCGTGTCTACTTCACTATTGTTTGGGTGGCTCGCCAGCTCACTCTGGCACATCCCATAAGGCCAACCAGGTTTCCACGCTATCACCTACTGGACCGTCTGTGCCCAGATTATGAAAGAAACGTGCTGCTCTCTATCCATCTGTGCAGGTTGGTTCACTGCTTCAGGACTTCTCTCATTTTATCATGTCACTGCTTTGGAGCTACGAGTACTTAAGCAGCCAACCATCTTGTCAATGTCCTGAAGGGAATGACTTCTTCCTTCTCTGCAGGAATGCTAAAAGCCATAGAACTGCCTGGAATATCAGACAGACTACCCCCTGGAATTCGGCCCTGCCTCGGTCAGTCAGAACCTATTCTGTTCATTGGCTTTTTGCAGGACCATGCTATCCATCTCATAATTTTAAGGCATTTAGCTATAAACTGTAAATTGTTGTCTTTTTTATTCCTTTGCTTTTAATGCTGCTCAACCAGCATTCATTGTTAACCTTCCTGAAATGTAACAAGGGAATTTGGAGGGTTTGTTACTGGTGTTTCAGGAGTCTTGAATCATTAATAAAGTGTAGATGTTACTACTGCAAAATGCTAATCAACTATGTGCTATTTTTACCTTGCATGCTGCTGACTTTCCTGAGTGCATTCTCTCAGTAGACATTTGCTACAAGTTCTTGAGTGCATGCAACACCAGTGGCTAACTGAAGGAAGTCACTAATTCCACAGTGGTTAGCAGTTCTTGCCGGCTTCCAAATACCTTAAAATAATTAGATGGCTTCGTTCTTGTATATAAGAACAGTGTGAGTGTTTTTAAATGTTCTATCCACGGAGGCAGTCTAGTTACATATGTGTTTGGATGGTACCTCGGGGTGGAAGAACAAAAGCTGAACGGGCAAGCAACCTCTTCACCCCTCTCCACCCACTATCAACATTAGTCATCTGATCCACAACACATTCATCACATCCTAAGCAAGGCACTGACATAACGATTGCCAAGTACCAAACTACGGAGTTCACGAGAAATCACACCTAAAAGGCAGAGTGCGACGTAGGTATCAATACAGACCCAATTCAGTGGCAACAAAACTCATTCTGTCAGCCTCCCAATGTGCCACAATCTATTCATCAACAGACAATGAAGGGCAATGATGTGCATTTGCTTGTTGCAGGAAGCAGTTCAAGGGAACTAGACAGAAGCTTCTACCCAAGAAAGAAATAGAAAAACAATCTGATTTGCTCAGGACCCTGAGATAGATCCTGAAATGTAGGAACCAAATCTCAGCCACAAAAACAAAGGGAGCAGAACACAGCTTCTGTTAACTAAGCAACTTTGTGTAAAAGACAGGATAGAGCTATCCGACTCGAAGTGCACAAACTGTGCATCTTACGGAACAACTACATTTACTAGAGATACTCAGGGTAATCTGCATACAATTAACATGGGAGAAACCAAAGCATTCATTGAGTTCTGTAATTATGTATTTCCTACAGGTCATCTCTATCCAGAACTGCAGAATACATATTTGGGACAGTTTACACTGTCTTCGGCTTCCATTTTGACAAGGCAGGAGTTTCAAAGCCCACTGACAAGTAACAGTGTTAAATTGGCCATCTGAGCAACACAAGCTATCAGTCACAGACTCATTCAGTTTACCAACTAGTCTTTTGTAAATGTTTTCTGAGCGTAAAGACTAAGTTCTTTTCAATGATTTGTAAAGTCCTTCAAGAAAAAGGGACACCCACCCTCACATTAACTGACTCTACCTTAATGCTCATAGTCATACCAGGGAAGCACACACAACAAATGTTCTTCCTACCCTATTATAGTCCCGCTGAACTACAATGATAAAGTTTGCTCCATGACACCCCAGGTTGCAAACTGTACCTTTCAGTCATATACACCCAGGCCACATAGGCCTTATTCTCAACCACAAACATGTAGGAAATATTAGAATAGAGCTATATGCCCAATATCTTGCTAATCCATGCAGTTTTCACCAATCGCCTTAGTGCCATAAATCCAGGAAGGCACTTGGGGCCTCATTCAGATATCTGTCGGTAATGGTCCCGAGGTCGAAATACCATTGATTTCCTGCCCACCACCTTGGCGGTCCGCCCATCCAATTTAGAGGTCAGTGGTTCCATAGAAGAAAGACCGCTACTGAACAGCCTACAGCCAGGAATTTCCAGCCGCACTGGGATTGGACAGTGGGACTGGTGACGGGACTCCAGTCAGCCATCCCGCCGAGCAGATTTGGATTTGCCTTCCTGCCACGCCGACTGCGGCGTTGTTACCTCCACATCTGAGTTGGCAGATTGGAAGGAAAAGGAGCACAAATCCTACCTTTCCCTACATTTCCACTTCCATTTCAGACTGGACAAGGTTGGACATCACCTGCCATCGCTGCTGCCACTGGACCACGGAGGACACATGACCCCACCGTCACTAGACTCTAAGGTAGGGAATCACAATTATCTGTATACATTGTGTGGTTACTGTACATGGGCTCAGAGCCTCTGCAGACAGTTGTGTCTGTGAGTCAATAGGTGTGTGTGTGTGTGTGTGTGTGTGTGTGTGTGTGTGAGAATGGACTTGCTGGTTGAGGGAGCTGGAGTGAGTGTGTGGTTAGATGAGTATGTCTGCCACGTGCATGTGGGTCTGATGTCTTGTGTATGATGGATTGTGTTGCTTTGTGCAACAATCAGGTGTGTTGTTGTGTGATGACCACTGTTGTGATGTGTGCAATTGTGCTTTTGTGTATGTGTGTTTGTGTAGATGGGTGTGTCCTTATGTTGTTGTTGTGGTGGTTGTGTTGTACGTGTGTGTAGTACCAAAGAGGTGTGTATGTTGTGTCATGGATGTATGGCAGTGTATGTTTCCGCCATGTATGTGTTGTGGTGGAATGCCAATGGATTTTGGTGTGCATGTTGTGTGTTGTGTAGTGTGTTGTGCAGGTATACACATATGGCTAAGGAATGGTGCTTGTGTGTCACTTACCTTCTTTTGATAGCCATTGTACAATGAACATTGGGTCCGACAATGGTCTCCCTCTGTCAGCAATCCACCACCAGAACACCGCCGGCAGGACTGTAACATCTAAATACGGTGGAAGACTGTCAGCTTGATGGTGTATTTTGAACCGCTGTCTCGTGGGGGGCGGTCTTACCACCAAGATCTAAATCAGGCCCTTAATCTTTATGATTGGCATTTCACAGAATGGGGTCAACCTTAGCGGTTAATTAAATTATTATTAACCAACTACTGGCCCCATTACAACAAATCAAAGCCAATAAATGCCATTCACCCACAATAACCCTAGCAATCGGGACACACAAGGGTTGCTGTATCTCGCTGCTGAAATTCACATGTCTTTAGAAGCTTTATATAAGGCAATAGATACACTCACATAATCAACTGCATGCAGCTGGCTGGTACACAAGCAAAATTAAAATTGCTTGAGGACAACAACATATGTCATGTTAAACACAGTTGTCACACTCCAACAACACAGCAAGAAATAGAGGCAAAAATTAAGATCAATGAGTAGGACTAGCATACAAAACATTACTTGCATGCCTGAAAGAGAAGGTTCTATGACCTGCAAACTCAAGCTTGGGTGGGCAAAACACAAACTCAAATTCCCAGCAATCGATCTGACTAGAAATAAATACTTTGTGATTCTTGTACAAACCATCTCACAGCTTCTAGACAAGCTATGCAAGGATCCGTATTATTGTGGCTAACTAGAAATTTATTAGCTGGGGAGGATTAATAGTGAAAACGATTTTTCTCCTCCTATTTCGATACGTAATGTAATCTCTTCCATTTATTATTACACTGTTAATAACCAAACAAACCAACACGGATTCTTAAATTCAACTCTGCCAATAAACATACAAGAATATTTTCACAAGGTGATCCGTAGCTCTTTGGCCAATGGCAGTCTGGGAGATACCAGATCTACGCAACTATACTGATGCAACCCCAAACCAGAGAAGGTTGAGAACCCACGTATTTATGAAATATCAAAATTGCAGTAGTGTCACAGTTTATAGTCGAGAATTGATACATCGAGTCAGCACCTTACGTCCAAGTGCATTTATTGATGATCATATGGCCTGGAGATCAAGGACACTTTTTTTTATATCTTTTTAGATAAAAAAGTTTCTTTGACATGTGGAGGAACAGCCGACACGTGTTTCGCCCCCTTGTGGTGGATTCACCTAGGGCTTTTTCAAGGCTAGTATTATTCATCAAAAAAGAGTCCTTTTTTAAGTCATTGAGAATAATCGGGCCTGTAATTGTAGGGTGTCCCAGGATTAATCCTGCGTCGGTGTTGCGGCATCCTAGTCCGGCGCCATATTGAATGTTTATATATGTTATTCAATATGGCACCGGACTAGGACGCCGCCGACGACTTAAAAAATGATATTTCATAAATAACTGGGTTCTCAACCTTCTCATAGTTCAAATTCTGACCTGGGTTAAACCGGTTCACACCCCTTTTTGACAACCCACTATATGGCAGACAACTGGGCATTCTCTAGGAAGGGAGAAGCGGACCTTTCTAGCTCTGATTTCCAAACCAGAGAAGGCATTGTGAAAGCAAATACTGAATACTATCCAACCTGCCATACATATACCAATAGGAGATGAACATGGGGCGTGAAATCATTACTGACACACGGACATCAATCTGCTTCAGCTGCATCGCTCTCAGAAATAAAAAGTTATAAAGCCCAGTACAGGTGGTCTAAAATACCATCTTGATTGAGAGGGATATTCTGCAGAATGGAGACATCTTGCTGGTGCAACTACGGGACATGTTCCAAATCTGGTGGTCTTGCAACACTGGTAACGTTTTCAGGATATAAATCCTGCCCTTCATTAATGGCATTACAAAGATGCACATACTCACTAGACCCGTTAGTGACTTTGTTCAGTGTACTAAATGTGACATTAAATGTATTTTACAAAGAATTAAAGCTCGGTTATGTGGGTTGTAAAGTAGTACACTGCATTTAGTCCAAGGCTGCGTGAAGGTACTACATGCATATCAAAGGATGCTCTCTGAAACCAACAGAGAGCAGCAACATTTGCAGCTGGAAACCAGAGCCAAAAATGCTGATGCACTGAGATGTATGTGGGCGTTCAATGTATGTTGCGACTAACAGATGCTCTTTGCGATTGTTATAACACATTTCAGAAGAGTGGAGTGCAACTCCGAACTTAAGTTTGTAATCAATTAAGTCCCATACCAGGATGTTTTACTGCATTTAAAACTGGCATGCATGTAAGTAGTTTCGTTTCCTGCTCTCTTTGATTTGAATGTGACTCCGAGGCTTGCAGAAACCCCCTTATCTGTTGTCCTGAAATTGGTAGCTGTCAGAAATCAAGTGACAACAGATCATAGTGATGTGAACACTATTACTCAATATTCTGCGGGGCGCACACCTGGGCCAGCTGAGAATCAGCGGATGTACCATGTTATCATCCACTTTCAATCCTGAAATCCTCTGATTATAGCCTACCTTTTTACTGCTCAGATAACTCCTGGCAGCATAAATGTGTATTCTTTTGTTTTAAGTGAAGCTCTAGGAGCAAGGGAAGTGGAGGAATGGAATTAAAACCTGTGCTTGATAGACCCAGGGCAGAGGCAACGCTTCGGGTTAAGACAGATGCTAGATGAGGGCCATGGCTTGGGTGCCAAAGAGGGGCGCCTGCTAACGGAGCCCCGTGGTGCCTTCATGACAAGAATTCAGCTGTGGGAAGGTTATTAACAAAAAGAAACATTTACCAGCGGTTAAGTAGCTGGGGAGGATGGGGGCATGTTGAGTTGGTGAAATAATTATGTGCTCAGAAGAATGAGCTTTGAGCTCCAGCCCCTCGGCTCTCCTGGTCTGTCTGAAGAGCACACGCATGTTAAGCCAGTCAGCTGATGCAGATGAAAGAGAACATTTCTCTCAGCAAAGCAGTTAAAGTGTAAGATGTACAGAAGACACGTTAGTCTTTATAATGAGCACAGCTACATGGAACCACTAAGCAGCCTCCACCAGCAGCAACTGGCTTTTATGCTACAGTGTAGTCGACCACTCCATCGCATTCTATACTCCATTTAAATGTCTACTTCTGGAAACTTGCTGGAAGGATGCAGCATACCTCTCTCTTTACATAACCCATTGAACAGAAAATAATGTGATTAAATTGAGATGACTGAGCCATATTTTCTAATCACATTAAAAAACCCACTTAAGATTAATAAAAGGCACGAACCCATTTCCTAATGCATGGAAAACATCAATGCACAACAGTCCAAACATGTAATAAGCCAATAAAGAACATAGTCTTGGGTTTCTTTTGTTCATTCATCACACTGAATGGCACTCTTTTGCCTGTCACGCTCTTACAAATCATCACAGGTTCCCTTTCCCACTATGGGTAAACCAGCATATCTCAAATACCGTAGATTGCAACTGCACTCCATTCTGATACTACCACACACCACCCTCAAAGAGAACAATGTTTCATAAAGTTTCTTAATATTGTTTGGTAAAGCACTGCTTAACAATTTGTTTTACAACCACAACCCAATTTTTAGAACAAAAAATCTTTCATGGCCCACCTAGATTTAATGGACATGAGGCAGGCCATTTTTAATGTATCTAAAGCATCGCGTGGTAGTGCATGGTTATTTCCAGATAGCACATTTTCCATTTGAAATGGGAACTAAATTTCTATAGGCACATAGTCATATTGATAAAATTATATTGTACAAAAATGATAAAGTGTGGAAATCGGGTTGTAGTAAATATTTATAATTTGTGTATCATCAAGTAAAGTGTCTTGATTTGTTATTAAAATGTTCCATCAAAGAATTACAAAAAATGTGCTTCGTTTTTGCTATCATAAATGCTGAACGTGTACAGTTCCTTTACAGGTAGTTACATTTGGTTGTGTGTTACAAAAATTGACACTCCACATCCTTTACTTTCACGCTCACTGTACCCTAGCAAGGTTTTCACATAGTTCACTTTACTTTTCTTTCTCAGATTGCAAAGTGAGAGGAGTTTCCAAACACCAAGCTCTGTGTGTTGGACCTGGCCCTTTTTGCAGGGTCATCCCCAAACCTTTTGCCTGCTTCCTCCAATTTTTTCAGACCTGTTTTGTTGGCTTTATGACTCTGGGCACTTTACCACTGCTAACCAGTGCTAAAGTGCGCGTGCTCTCTGTCTAAATGGTTTGTCCATGATTGGTTTATCCATGATTGGCATATCTGGTTTACTAGTAAGTCCCTAGTATAGTGCATAGTGTGTACCCAGTGCCCATAAATCAAATGGCACTAGTGGGCCTGCAGCACTGACTGTACCACCCACATGAGTGGCCCTGTAAACATGCCCCTCAGCTGCCACTGCAGTGTCTGTGTGTGCTGTTTTTACTGCCAGTTCGACCTGGCAAGTGCACCCACTTTCCAAGCCCATACCTTCCCTTTTACTACATGTAAGTCACCTCTAAGGTAGGCCAAAGACAGACCCATGGACTGGGTGCAGTGTATTTAAAAGGTAGGACATCTACTGGTGTGTTTCACATGTCCCGATAGTGAAATACTGCTTAAATCGGCATGGACTATCTCTCCTATAGGGTAACACGGGGATTACCTTGAAATATCTTTTAAGTGCAATTTCCAATTGGGAGCAGATAGAGATATGGCGTTTCAGGTTTCTGAGCTCACAAATTTAAATATATCTTTTGATGAGTGAGTTTTTAACTTGTAAGTTTGAAAATTTCACTTTTAGAAAGTGGGCATTTTATTGCTTAACCATTTTGTGCCTCTGCATGGCTGTGGAATACAGATCTGAGTCAGGATGACAGTTGGGATATTTGTGAAGTCACTCTAGGCAGTCACACCAAGAGAGAAGAATTGTGCACTGCATATCATGATGGGTCTTCCTAGGCTAGAATGGTGGGAGTAGCTGACACCTGCACCTGAATAGGGCAGTTCCTGTCCTTACACAAAGTAATCTCCAACCCCCTCGAGTGTGTCTAGGGTCAGAGAAGGAAAGGCAGGGTCTTGTGCATTACAAAGACTTCCCTTTGAAGTTTGCTTACTTCAAAGGCAGAAATCAGTATAAGTATTGAACCTCTGCGACCACAACTTTAGAATCTTTCTGGACTGAGGACATTCTGCCAGGAAGAAGAGTTAGATGCTGTAGGAGGAATTACCCCTCTGCCTTTTGCTTTGCTGTGCTGGCCTACTGCTTGCTGCTTCTGTCCTGGGAGTGAAAGGCCCGAATTTTGCTTTCTACATCCTGCTTCTAAAGGTTCTCCAAGGGCTTGGATTGAGCTTGCCTCCTTTTTGAAGTCTCAGGGACAACAAAGACTTCATCTGCCAGCACCTGGGCTCTCTTGCTGAGAGTTCTGATTCACCAAATGGTGCCAAATCCAGTCCCTGGGCCCTCAAGAGTGAGTTCTGGTGAAACCAAGAAGAAACAAAGTACACTGACTCCAGACAGACTTCAGAATCAGCGTTGCTGTCTGACTCCACGCCGCTGCCTGCACCAGAGTCATGTTCCCTGATGACTGTAACAATTGTGACCAACGCCACAGGTCGGACGCCGCTGCAGCACCTCTGAAGTCCCGCCAAGTGTGCATCCTAAGTGCCGTGTCACTGACATCCCTGACACCCGACTCTGACTCAGCTGCAGCACCTGTGGCCACGTGGTGTGATTGAGACACCATGAAGTCGACACCTCGCATCTTGACCTGCTAGATTCACCGACCCTGCTGGATCATAAGGAACTGACATTTCGCCACAGATGTCGCATCACCTCCCCTGCAACCATGAGGAACCGTGGCATCGCCTCCCTTGCCTAGCAGTAATGGGCTGATGCCTCACCTCCCCATCAGCAGTAAGGAACCTACGCCGCACCGGCTCCAGCGACGCCTCACCTCCCCGACTATGTGCAACGTCTTTGTTCCCTCGTTTTCAAAGGTACTGTGCCTGGGGTCCGTGCAACTCCATGACTGGCCCGCACTCCCTTGCGAGTGGCATTGGACTGTTGGGAACGGCTCTGTCAGGACATCAGGATAGCTCAAGATTGCAGTTATTGTGTTTCTATATGCTTTACTGAAATGTAATCTTTAAAAAGTCATCTTTACTTGTGTATGTTGGATTTTTAATCTTGTTTTACTCAGATAAATATTGGCTATTTTTCTAAACTGGTATGGGGTGGTGGTGCGTGGTGGCGGTTTGTGTGTGTGTACACAAATACTTTACACATTGCCTCTGAGATAAGCCTGACTGCTTGTGCCAAGCTAACAAGGGGGTGAGCAGGGGTTATCTTAGCTGTGCGACTCCCTTACCCTGACTAAAGTGAGGGTCTTTACTTGGACAGGGTGCAAACCACTGCCAACTAGAAACCCCATTTCTAATACCATGTTTACAAAATTAGCAGCAATTTGTCGGATTTATAGACTGACATTTGACCTCTGACTTCCAAGCAGCAAATGTAACAAGATAAATACAGTATATTAAGGCATCTTTATTTATTGTCTGGACTTTCGCATCTCCCCCTCCACCACCCAAAAAAAGAAATCAGTTCACGACCCAAAGAGAATTTGGATTCTTCCTTATGGTCATTTGCTCATTGTTTAATCCACACTCAATTTCCAACCTCAAACCTCTGTTCAACACAACCTACTCTCAACTCATGATAGTTTCTGCACAGTTCTGGTTTCTTTCATACCTTTTCTATCAACTAACCTGTGGGGCATCCTTTCTACCCTTGTCTTTTATTCTATTTCGAACACTGTTAGGAGCAGGGACCCCTGAACCTTAGCAGGCAAAAGGGTGAGTCTCTAGTTGTGAACTAAAGAGTAATCCTGTAAATCCATTGTAGCATTCTCACCATATACCCCTAGGTGAGAGGGCTCTGAGTAATTTGCCTCGTGCTAAGGTGTATTTGAGCCTCTATGTGTGTTAAGTGACACTGTGAGGTGGTCTCTGAGCATGAGTACCTAAATGTCCTTTAGTTAGGATTGGTGGGTGGCTGGTCATTGTGCCTAAATGGGTACAGCTCTCCGTACAAGAGTATCTAAGTGTCTAGATGTCTATATTGTTGTCTGTTAGTGAGCTGGTCTTTAGGTGGATGAAGTACTGTAGGTATATAGCATGGATGCATGCAGGCATGTTGTACACACCTGGATGTGTTAACTATGTCACTGTGACCATGAACTTTTTGTTTCTCTGCGGACATGCACTGTACACAGGTCAACCCCTTTGGCTTTTTGAAAGTTTGCTTGCTAATGGCCAGTTATTATATGTACGCAGGTCTTTTAGTGAGGTAGCATAAAAACTTTAGTCACTGAAAAGGATCGAAAATACCGATCTCTGTCTGCTCTGCTGATTCCGAATTCAACCGAATCTGTCCGGCAGGGCTTTCTCCGTGCAGAAGAGAACCATGGCCCAACCCCACTTTTACTGTTCCTTCCGTTACAGACGAATCAGCCAACTCCCTACCGCCCCCTGCCGACAGGTATGAATTAAGAAGGATGACGTTTAGCAAAACATTTTTCTTGTGAAACCTGCTGAGACGATCAGCAACAGCAGTGAGGCAGAGCCTCCCGTATCAAATGGGTGAACAAAACACAGTCTTAAACAGGTTCACCCATTACTGCTCATGTATGACCTGTCGACAGACATGCTTTATTCGTGACTATATAACAGTCTTTTTGGTACAGTGAGACAAACTAGGAGCGCCTTGGAAACACTGACCACCATTCTAGGTTCAACTAACCCTGCTCATGGCCCCATACTCTCAGCCCCAGACATTTTTAGGCACATTCGCAAGGGCAGTGCCAGGGCATATGCTGATTATATTTGAACATTTCAAACATTACCAAAGCAAAACATCAATCTTCAGTCATCGACCTGACGACATTCGCACAAACAAAAAGCTGCAACAAGCCTTTACATTCAGCCATCTTCAGCAGGAGAGTAAGATTAATGTAGAAATAAGTAAGAAGTGGAAGTAGTGTTGTGCTGTCTTCACAAAAAAATTGAACTTGACGACATCCACTCTGAGTTCACCAACCTAATGCTAAGTCGTGTAGCAATCTATTCACAACTTTCAGTTTAACAAAAACACACTTTTCTAAAGTTAAATATGAATATTTAACATACCTAACAATGTATTAGCTAAAGAAATATTGTGTTGACAGAACATCACCCGACAGCGCTTCTCAAATGTTGACATAACTAGTGAAACACAAACCCCGAAATGCATATTTGCCTTGGGTCCCACTCCCAAGCATCCGCATTAGAGATGAACTAACTTTGCTTTTCCTGTTAAATAATGAAACACAAACTAATTCCGTGGAACTATTTTCAATCAGTACTTGGCCATAGAATAATAATGATGTCACAGGCTGCCTCTGTAGCAATCCCCTGCATTCACGTGGGAGCTGGGCTCGAGGTTCACTCCTATCGCCACATGTTGCCTAAGATACAGCAGGTTTTGCAAACCAATCGACTGGGGCCTTCGGTGCCAAGATGCACACGACGGGCAACTGCATTCCATTTTACCGAAATGTACCCTCAAAAGACTACGGAAGTTTCACAAATCGCTAGGATTAAAAGTCGGAAAGGCATCCTACTTTTAGGGTAGCTTTCAGACTTCCTGGTACTCAGGAAGAACCATAGGAATACTGCAAAAAATCTAAGACAGTTCTAGATTCTAGATTTCCAACAGAACTTCAATACGGTATGTTAAGCATGTCAAATTTGCAACAGGTGGAAAATTAAGAGCCAAAGAAGGAAAACTGTGTAGGAGCACGATCAACCCTTTTTAGTCAAAGAGCAAATGTTTTCCCTCAAACGAAAATAACTCTCTGTTCAATATGGGGCTGTCCCTCCCCTCCTCCCCAAACACTCCCAGCCCTGCCTCTGAAAGAAGTACATTTGTGTCTGTTTCGATGGTGGCAAACTTACCTGCAATAGTTATGTGAACAGCCATAAACTATCAGGTTTGCGGATGTTCCCCTACTTATGAAGGTTGTTCGCTCCATGAATGCAGAAATTCCAGTCCCTGCGCCTATGTCACCACTCTGAACCAGGTCAAACAAAAATGACTGCAAGTTCAGAATGGACCTTCAACCACCAAAGAAGACCGCAACCAACAACCCAGCCAGTTCCCTTCAGATACAACAATGTCCTGAAAATGAAGAGGCATTTCCAAACAAACTTGATTGTGAGGAAGACCCACATCCCTGAAAAAAACAAAGTGTCGATAGCTCACTGAAGAATAGGATAAACTGGGTACACCCAATAAAAACAAGCTGTCAAACCTCATTCGGGTCGGGCACGAGGCAGGCCGGGGCTTACTGGGATAATACTGTGGTTGGTGGCGTCGTTTGCCTCTGGTGTCCTGTGATACATTCTACTTCATCCTTACAAAGTGGGCCAAGTACACTCTTTCTGCACAAGACTCTCAGAATATTGAGGGTACGCAGTCAAAGGCTTCTTGGGGAGGTAATGTGGAGATAGAGACTCAGAACTCAAAAGTCAACCATTAGACACAACAAATCACTCTCCAGCCCAGTGATTGTCTTAGAAAAAGATAAGTACTTTAATTATAGAAGACACCAAATACTACACAGTGTGTTGGGGAGGGGGGGGGTTCAGCTACATGGTTCTACAATGTACAATTACAGGGTCCTAACCAAGCTGATTAGTTCTCACATTAACTAGTTGCAATGAAAAGATCCTATTCATGTATAAGTCACAGGTGAAGCTCACAATAAGGTTTTTCATGAGCAGCAATTCTGTTCAGTAACCCATAGGTCAGTTTGTTTTGGATCTTGAACAAAAAGAATTCATAATCATTAATCTCCGGCTTTTGGGCGGTGTGGCCAGTGCGGACGCACCGGGTGCTGACCTCAGGGGGGTGCTGTGTTTAGCAATAACTTCGGAAACTTGAGATTTAATAGCACCTGCTGAAAAGTTCCTTGTGCGTTCAGCCTTCAGGAAACAATTAAAATGTCACGATACCTCTAGTGATTAATGTTCCTGCTAAGGAGAGAGATGGGACTTTTGTCTAGTGGCAGCTTTGACTCAACATAAAGTAGCAATATAGGGTTACTATGCCTGCTGCAAAAAAACAGAACTATGGGGCATATTTGAAAAAGGTGGTGCTACACACAGTGTTGCGCCACTTTTCTTGTGCCCCTTAGCGCCCCCCCTAACGCCACCATGTGTGGGTTATATTTAAAATACTGCGCACCATGGCGGCAGTTAGGGGACTAGCGTCAGAATTGTTTACGCTACTCAGGAGCCTTACAGGATTAGCATAAAAATGTTGATGCTAATCCTGCAAAGCACCCAGAGGCCCTTTGTAACCAACGGAAACCTACTTTTAACGCATGCTCTGAGCAAGCGTTAAAAGCGCCAGGAAAAAATGACGCAAAGAAATCTGACAGATTTCTTTGCGCCATTTTTTGGCCTCCTAATGGGGGAAGCCACCTTTGCATACATTATCAGCAAAAAAGTATTGGTAGACCCATATATCGGTTAGTTAATCTATGTCTTTACATCAAGATTCTCTTTGGAATTAACATATCTAGCCGAATCAGTAAGTCCATCGAAGTTATTATGAGCTACATGAGCGGAACACACCACGCCAATAAGTGTACAAAGATGAAGCTGTAAAGCGTGCAAAGAATGGAGGGACACGTGTTTCGCCCCCTAATAGTTCGTAAACCTGGGGCTTTCTACAGGCCATTACAATATTCTTAAGGTAAATTATTGTATGACTTCATTGGCATGTTGTAATGTTCAGGGAACAAATCACTGGCTATAGTAACCATGTTTAGCATAGTCACTGGGTGAATCCCAAAATGAAACGATAGTCACTGGCGCAGGCATAATGTATAGCAAAGGGTTACAAAGCACGCATTGCTCCACTTTGTAAATATGGTACAGCGTTCTTGGCCTTCTAATGCCACATTAGTGTAACAAAAATGATGCTAAAGTGGCGTTAGAATGGCTCTAGGGGCTCTTAAATATGCCCCTATATTTTATGTGGATAGCGGAGTGGATTACTAAAGCCAGCCTTTACAAGTGCTTTAAAACACATGAATGTATATGAAAGGGGAGCGATGAGGAGCACATTTGCTGGGTTGTAGTGAGTGAAACCGAAGAGGAGGTCATGGAGTGGGGGGCACCAAAATAAACTGTCGCACAGGGCGCCACCAGTCCTAAAGCCGGTACTGTGTGAACGATTACCTTTCTTAGTCCATGACAGAGTCTCTTTCTTCAGGGCTCCTGTTAAATAATTCCTAAGATGGGGTTCGGTGCAGAAATTGCTGGTGCAACCTTCTTGGTCATGTAATCAGCAACTTAGCCAGCAGGCATGGGTTCTCAGGCAGCAGTTTCATCTCTTTGATCTTGCTTCTAGGAAAGAACCGCACTCTAGGCTTTTCCATCTGTCATGCAACTTCAGTAGTTGCAGCGCCCAAGATGGTGGGGGGTCCACTGCAACAGCAGTGTTGCACGACCTCACAGGACTTGCTGCACAACAGGGGGAATCAGAACATGTCCTTTTAGTCATGTTGCAGTGATGCTGTTGCTTGGAGGGTTCTGGATACTTCATGTAGTTCCCACATGACCCAGACAGGGAGGGCAGAGTTACACCTCATCACTCATGTCATTGCTGGTTACTGCCCTTGTAACAAGACCGCTTATCTGTGTGCTTTACATTCCAGGATCATGGCTCAATTACTGCTCCTGAACAGTCTCTTCTCATGTAGGACCAGACACACCGCTTCCCTAAGAAGACAGGTAGACTTCTAAGTGCTAGGCAGACCCACAGCTCTCCAATAAGCTGTACAGACCTCAGGAGATGTTCTCTAACCTCTGAAAGAATAGTTATCACACGGACACTAGCACTGAATCATAGTAGCTCTTTGAGTACTCTACAGATCACTCTTTTCCTTGGTCAAGAAGAACTTGGTACTTTAAGTAAATTGGATAGTTTGCATCCTACTTTTATACTGCAATAAGGGATTCTGAGCCAAAGTCAAAAGCCCAGGAGCAATTTAAAGTGGTCGCTTTTCTAATTTCATTTTCTGGCTGCAGGGCAAACACAGCCTTTGAGCAAGAGGATGGCCCTTACAACATGTAGTGAACATGTTGCCTCCAAGAAGGGGTAACCAAACCCTGAGCACAAAGGAATGTGAACTTTCTGCACTTAGCTGTCATCAGCCTTCTTGACATAGCACTCAGGGAAATAAAAAGGGCAGGCCCTGCATAGAAACTTCCCTCCTTCCAACAACAGAATATGCTGACCGAATGGCAGGGCTCAGGAAGGAATAACCAGCAATCCCATGTGAAAAGGCTTTTTAGAATTGCTAACAGACAGGTCAGTTTCGATTCTCCCACACTTCAGTGCCAGGGCTTATCCCTTATGATACAGGAATGAAGGCATATCCACTTGTCAGGGTGTCTGTACTGCCACCTCCATCTTGTACTATACTGATCCAGGGACAATTCAAAATGGATCCCGCAGGGCCCTGGAACTGTACACTCACCACAGCACAGAGTCTTATTAGCAATCATGCCACACACATACAGGATGTCAATATAAGGCTATGGGTGTCCGATATCAGAGTAACTTTATAGTGGGGTCGCGTGGCACTGCACTTCACACGAATCAGGAAAAAGGTCAGTTAAGTACTAATAACCACAAACACGAGTGAGCTGCAATGGCAACCCATGGAATGGTCTGCAATCCTGTGTCAGGATAGAGGGCACACTTGGAGTGTGGAGTTTCTGTTAAGAAGCGTGGATCAACCAAGTGGATTGCTCATTAAGTGATGCACATTTTTTAAAATGTAACAAGTGTGGCAATCAAGTAGCCAGTGCAAGCATATAAAGCCAGGTGTTCTTTGGGTTTGTATTTGCAGGTTGTGAATCAGGCTGGCAGCTGCATTCTAGAAGGTCTATAATATATGTAATGTTAACAAAGGCATTTGAAGAGATAGTCTATTGACATAAATAAGATTGAAGAGTATGAAGGTACCCGTAGTTGAACCTTTTGATTGAAGTTGATGTATAGGACTAGCTGGCAAAGGCATCTCACCAGGTGGATGCTTTGTTTGGCAACCACAATGACTGCAGTCCTGATATTAAAATTCATGAATCCAGCCACAAAGACACCCACCAAATGTGGCTAAATATGATGACACAATACGTCTTGAAAAAGCCTCAGCTAGTTTAGGATGAAATACGTTAGTTAAACCTTATTATTTTGTTTTTTATTTTCTAGGTAACCGTCTTTTTATGTTACAGTTGTTAAATAGTTCTGTATGAATTACAAATATAGAGTTCGTGTTTGTTTAATGCCACCTTTCTTTGCAACATGGTAATCAATTCTTCTTGAATATATTCAATATACATATATAATGACAGTTGTGTTTTCTATTTTTAAATGATTATTGATTCATAGAAGCTCAGAATTTCAATTCTAGTTTATTATCCTTCAAAGAGCATGGTTTCGCTGAATAAAAATAGGTAAAACAGTATCAGCTCTGTTCCTGCTAACAGTTTATTCTGAAAGATTAAACAATGACCACATACTTTTAAATAAGTTAGGAACAAAGTATGAAGAGCTAGAGATGAATTTTGTGCCAGAAGACGAGAGGATATACATTCTATTCTAAGGACCAATGGAAGATGGGTAGTGAGTGTGAGAAAGTGGTTTATTAGTTGGGGTGTATTGTTGTCCACCAGAAGTAATAAAGTCACTGTCTTGCTAGGTCCGGTCAAATGTTTCAATAATTTAAATCTGGGCTCAACTCCTGGTGGCGGTGGCACAGAGCAGACAGACTTAACTTCTAGAAAATGTGTAAAGCATCTAGAAGTACCAAAACAGTTAAAAAGTTGAAAACATAACAATAAAAATAGCACTCCAGTCTAGAAAAATAGAGTAAAATTTATTAAACAATGTTACATCAAAAATAATGAATATCAAATTAGAGGAACTAGAGATATGATTTTTTTTTAAGATTTAAGAGAAAGAAAACAGCTCTAAAAAGCACAGACGGTAGTCGATGGACGTAGTAAACTGAGACCTTAATGAGATTTGTGGCCGACCACAATGGAGTGTGGGAAAGATACACCAAGTAGACTGGCCCAGCTAGTGCCTGGATGAAGGGACGTTCAACAAAGTTTCTAAGTCACAATCTGAAATGGGTCTTTGTCATTTTTCTGAAGAAAAACTCTTCTCCGTGTCGGACAAACCTAAAATTCAGTCTGGTGCCACAGAACTGCTAATTGGATATTTTTCTTGGTTGGTCCCCTTGAAGCTTTGGAGCAAAAGTTCTGAAAAAGTTCCCAAACTTCTTTTGGTGATAAAAAACCACAATACCTCCGCAGGTGTCAGGCAAAGTGCAAGAACACAATCCAGTCCAGGTCCAGTTGCCAGTGGTAAGCTCGGATACTTCACAGGCATGTCCCATTCAGCTTTTTTATGCTCCTGGCACCACTCAGGGGTACAGCCTTATGATCCTTGGAGGTCTTTCTGTCCTTGGATTTCAAGGGGGAGGGTGACCACCTCACCAGGCCCTTCTTACAGGTCCTTTGCACAGGTCGCAGGAGTGTCTTATGGACCACCCTAAGACACTCAATTTTCTGCTCTGAGCAATGGAGATATAGTTCCTGTGCCCTGGCCTACTTACTTTTGCAGTCAGTAGTTTCTGCCTGCTTTTCTGCAGACAGACTTCCTGAGGCGCGGGGGCCTGGCCACGATGGACTAGGACGAAACCTAAGTGAGCTCCCCTGTTGATTCGAGATACTCTGTCATCTTGCCACACAGATCCGCTTGTGAGATTCCTAGCCGCTACTGCTGTGACATCAAGAGACGCCAAGGCTATCACGGACCAGATTACGTGGTTGAGTGAGGTGTTCAGCCCAGAGTCTGAGAGCATGAAATATTCGGATGACAATGGGGGGCACTATTGTTGACTCGGGGCACAGCAAATGAGATATTATGACCTCTTAAGCCTGAAGTGCCTATTTGTTGTTTTTGACTTGTGTCAATGTTTACCTGGGTGGTATTCTATTCTCTATTTGTGTTTGCTGGGGTCCTCAAGGTGATCAGGGAGGAGTTGGATGATGCAGGGGCTCCTTTAAAGTGTGCAGGTTTCACCCCTCCTCTTACCAGCGGTTTCTGGAGTGGGCTGGGATTGATTGTCCCAAGTGGTGCACTATCATTTGCCACAGTTTGGACAAGGTGCGTTTGGCACCGAGTCATGGGAGAGGTCTATTGAGGATTGTTCTATGCGAGTTTCAGTTGTTTTCCGTTTTAACTGTTGGGATGGTCTTCTCATAGGTGTTTCATGTGAAGCAGGTGGGGGGGGCGGGGGCAGGTCAGGGCCGAGGGCTGTTATGCCCAATGACCAATGTATTTATTACTAAGGGTTGCCTGAAGCTATTGCCTTAGATGCTGAGGGGCCTTTACACCCCTGGTAAGAGATATAACATACAGTCATATATTAAGAGGTGGGGTGCACAAATTGAGATGTTGCAGGAAATGCATTAAACTAAATCTGAGGGCCAGGCTCTCCAGAGAAGATGGGGGGGGGGGTCGATCTACCACAAGTTACATTCTGCTTTTGCAAGAGAGGACCTTATTTGGTTTAGACCAGGCATTCTGTTTCGCCCAAGTTGGTGCACAAAGATCCATAAGAAAGATATGTTATGGTGGGCTGCAGCATAAAGGGTAAAGATTCTGCTTTAGTAAATCTGTTTGCTCCTAATGTGGATCAGATGAGGTTTTTGGATGGCCTGCACCCCCATCTTGCTGCTCTCATACACTTCCCTCGGCTGGGGGCAACTTTAATTTTGTTACAGGTGTGGGGCGGATAGGTCTTACCATCCCCTTCCTGAATCGCCTTCATGTAAGACTGCCAGGGTGTTTACTAACTGGATAGCTCAGTGGGGCTTAATTGACTCGTGGAGGGTGCCTAACCGTTTTCTAAAGGAGTATTCTTAGTTCTAGGAGGCCCATTATCTACATGTCCTTTTGGATAGGCTCTTGTGTTGCTCCCTGGTGCACACTAGGGTAACTAGAGCTGAGTATTTGGCCAAAACGATTTTGATGATAACCCCCTGGTGCTTACGCTGGCATGGTCCAGCCCCCCCACAGCTGTACCTAACTGAAAGTCCAATGTGGATGCCCTTAAGGACACAGTCTTTAGACTGGACCTGGGGTATGTCATTAATAATTTCTTCAATGAGAATGAGGGCATGGCCTTGATCCCACTGGTCAAATGTGAAGTGTTCAAAGTAGTCGTCAAAGGCACTGAATAAGCGGCCACAGTTGGTGTCAGGAAGCAGTTGCACAGAGACATCTGCACTCAAGAGGGATTCTCTGCATGAGCTATGGGAGTCAAGGGAGCAGCTCTCAGAGCTGCTTGAGCACCTTAAGGGCTACGACTACAAACAATATTTGTCCAAGGTGCATGATGAGAGGAAGAAGACTGGGAGGCTACTGGTATAGATCATTGACCCAAACAGGTCTCCCACTCGCATACTTGTGATCAGAGACAAGACAGGCACCTGGGTGCCTTCACAAAATGAAATCAACATCACCTTCAAAGCATACTAAGATATATTCTATTCTTTGCGGGAGCACACTGACACTTTGGGTATTAGCGAGTATGTTGGTGTGGCTATCACCACTAGATTAACCAGTGAAGGTTTGAAGGATCTGAGCTCTGAGATCTTAGTACAAGAAGTCCAGGCAGCTATTAAGAAGCTGACTAGGGGCAAGGTGCCCTGAACTGATGGGTTGCCTAATGAGTTTTATGCGGCCTTCGAGGAGGTGGTAGCACCCAAGCTCAACATTGTTTAACAAAGCTTGCCAACTCAGCAGCCTGGCCCCTACTCATCAGTGACATTGAGAAAGCTTTCGACTCCCTTCAGTGGGAGTACCTCTAGGTGGTAATGGGGGAAATGGGCCTGGGCCATGGATTCCTGAAATGGACTAGACTACTTTACACCGCCCCACTAGCCCAGATTAGGGCCGGGACCTCATACTGGATATTTGCATCATCGAGCGAGGTATGCGACAGGGATGGCCCCTCTGCCCAGTCATATTTGCCACTACAATGGAGCCATTGGTTGGTACTATACAGCAAAGTGGGTGTTATCGGGGCATCCAGGTTGGGGAGGTACATTAAACTTCTCGCTATATGGCAGGGACATGCTTCTGTATACACAAGGTTAGGAGAGAGATGCTTAGGGATAATCATTTGCTTTAGATACATTTGGGAGGTTGTCAGGTTTAAAGGTGACCTGGATAAAATCGAGAGGATACCCGGTGTCTGTGAACCCCTGTAGCTGATAAACCCCAGGCACTAGGAGAGTGGGAACGTATTACCATCAAATACCTGGGAGTCCAGATACAGCATTCTGAGGATCACCTCATGGAGGGTAATATACAAACTGCTATGACTTCCTCAGGTATCAGTCATGAGGCGTTTGGTACGCTCCAGGCAGCTATATTTTTTCTTGCCCTGCCTATAAGGATACCCAGGCTGATATTCTGGGATCTAGATGGTATGCTCACAGGCACAGGGGGTGGGGGTAAACGATGCAAAATGTTGAAACTCCTAATGGATAAGGGAGGCTTTGCTGCACTAGGCTTTAAACTATGCTACCTGGCTCCGCAAACTGCAGTGGGTGGAGGGCGGAGCTCTTGGTGGTGGACAGCAATGGGGGTCCGAGGCCGCCTCAAAGGGCGTTCCTCACTAGGTTGTTAATAAAGCCCACTGTGCAGCAGCAATCAGGTTCAGAAGACATCCTAGTGATCATGGCACACTATGTGTGGGCTCTACAAAGAACCTGGACCAGATTCCCTTATTCAAACGAAATACCTTTGCAAGCTCGATATTTTTGCTGTCCTTCGGTAGCTGAGCGGGCTAATGTGTGGCAAGTGGACTCACGACAACTGGGAAGTTATATGTAGAGGGTAGTATCGCTGATTTCTTGGAGCAGAAGGATGCCTAATGTATCTTAGAGGGTCACTTCCTGCTCCACGTGGCAGTTGTGGCCACTATTCATACATGGTGGCTTACTAGAGCTCTCCTGCATAAATATCTAGATAGCCTATACTCCATAGATGGCAGGAAAGGAGCTAAAACCATATTGTATCAGTCCTTGATTTTACAATCCAAAACAGTTCTGGACGTGTTATAACGCAAATGAGAGTTGATACTGGCTCCCTGTTAATCAGTGACAACTGGGGGAGGGTGCTGCGCTACTCCTAAAATATCTCAAAATCCGTGGTTCAAGCTTATGTAGTGTTATTGTTATTACTTATGGTTTGTGTAGCATTCACTGTTGGCTGCTGTAAGTTATTTGGTGGGACACTGATGGAGTAAGAGCTCATCGAAGTATTGAAGGTATTAATTTGACTAATTGTGTTTTAAAGCCAAAGACATTCTGGATGTAGGGAGGGTGTTGAGGATGATCCTCCCCGATCAGTGATGGTCTCGACTGGTGGCACATGTTTAAAAATATTATTTGCAGTTTGACCACTGTCGCGAATTAAGGAAAGCTGGAAGGATTACCAAGGAAAGTCTGAGCAGAAAATCAAATCATTTCATGGTTGTTTACAATGACCCATGAGTCCTGCTGGTGCAGTCTGTCACCTCTGCAGAGGCAAACCAAAGTGCACTCTCTCAGAATAGTTCTAGCATTGCCAGAGCCAGGTAATCGCTACCTTCACTTACTTGTCAGCTGCCAAAGGCTGGGGACGAGGGACTGGTTCAACATTACAACGCTGCAGGTTACCCCTCGAACCTTCAGCTGGCTGCTCTTAGGATTTGAGACATGCTTTGGACACTCAAAAATCAGCCAGGGAAACCCCCACAAAAACGTCATCGGCTAATCATCCGTATGTGCATAGGTTTTTGATGGGAACTCTATTATATGGAATATCTTGCAGAAAACGGGCATATACGTATCAATGAGTTAATCGGTACGTAGCTGGGACCTGGGTCAAGAACAAGTCGTGATATGCTTTAATTAGTGACACGACGTAAATCCGTAAAAGTAATCCGATGATTCACGGTGACAAAAAAGTCACACCCTACAGCATTTGAGGCAGATGTTGAGAGAACAGCAGGTAATAAACTTTGGGAACGGTATTCCACAGTGATGGCATTCTGTGCCGTGAAACAGCCAATGCCTTGAAACCAGAAATCAAGGAAGGCGTTCCAAAATCCAGGACAAAAGTAGACCGTGACCATAACAAATGGTTAAAATCGAATTGGTTAAAAGACGGAAGCACCGATCTCCGAAGCTAAGGAGAACCTCGCTCTTGGGAAAGTGGAGTCACTTAAGGTAGAAGCGTGTAAACAGGTCCCTGTATAGAGCGCGCACCTTGTTGACCTGTCAGCTCCCTCTAATCCGCTCCCCTTTCCATTTAATATCGTTGAAGTCCAGTGTTTAAGGACCGAGACGAAGAAAACCACATCTATATTTTTTCTCCGTAGGGTGGTAACCAGTTGTCAATAGCTGCAGCTGTGACTACATAATTACCTGTTTGCATTAACATCGACCACAGTTTAGATTTAATAGGTCGGGTGACAATGCAGCAAAATGCATTTAGCCTATGATTACCCCCTTTTCAAACATTCTCTCACTCGCAACTTCGACCCTGGGAACATTGCAGGCGCAGACTTAGGTCAATAAGAAACATTGGCCGGCACAATGGGCCTTGCCTCGAACAGCGCTGTTGACAGACACCAGCACAAAGGCGGTGAATAGAGTCCCCCTCAGTTCTCACACAGGGCGAAGAATGAGTCAGTGTACTGCTGCTTTGGTGCTCTGTTTGTACAGTGTATACAGCTTTTGTCCTTCGCCACTGTTCTCGGTTCAATGGGGTCTCAAAAGCCCAGGAAGTGGAGGCCAAAGAAAGGCTCCACGCTCCATCCTGTTGCGAACAGCACATCCATGGGCACAGGACAGGTCAACCGGGAAGATGAAAGTCACTGGTCACGTCGCACTCGCCCAGGCAGCCGAAGCCGGGGAACGCGCACATAACAAAAGCACCGGGGCAGCGGCCGAGACGGGAAGCCCTGGGCCCGGCAAACAGCCACTCCCTCGGTGTAAAGCACTCTGACGTTACCTTTTTATTGCCGTTTTGCATACAAGACTTTCGACCCGCTGGTCTGTCACCACACCTTATTGTTTTCATTTTACGTCGGTGGCTGGTGTCAGCCAAAGGAGGGACACAGCTACGTAGCATTAAACATCACTGACTGGAAATCTGTAAAATGAAGCTTTGCAACCTAGCTCCCCCTTCACAGCATACGATGGCCCCAAAGTACTCATTTGAAAGCTTCCTAATGATGTGTGCTGCAGTACTGAAAGACACATCCAGGCCAGCAACTACAGAACAAGGCCCCTATTACGAGTTAAGTGGTAATCTGCACCCGTTATACCGTTTCCGTCTGTAAATCCACCCACATCCACTGATTACGAGTATTCTGAAAGTCGTTCGGAATCGGAAATACCGGATGTGATTTTTCCAATACCCGATATTGGCACATACAGTTTTTCCATATCCAATTCTAACACCATCTTGTGTATTTATAATTCATTCATCAGCCTAATCCGATTGGAAGCATGGCCCCTGAGCATCTTAGAAAATATAAATGCCGTGAGCCTGAATTACAGGTACTTGCAGAGGATGTCGCCACAGAAGAGACATGTGGTAGCAAGCTCATTTAAAAAATGTGATCTAAAATCTGGGAGCAAATAACAAAGAGCTGCTCATCCCTCGAACTCGGAAGAATATGAGAAAAATTCCAGAACAGCAAATGCCGTAACCGTACCCTGCTACCAAATCAGGGACCTGAGAGTTGCTCCACTCGTGGAGAACCTATGGCACACCTTACAGGTAATTCATTGGGATGAAGAGGTTCAGACTATTAGGAGTGTGACCAGCACTGAAGGTGTGAAGTTGGAGGTATAGGGGAACCAGGTTAGTGGGCTAGTGCTATACACATCATAACGTCCATGCATCAATAAGCATATATTCCTACATGAAGGATTTAAGAATGCCAGTTTGGGGTTTCTTGTGTTCTGGTTCAGGAAGGACCTGGTCTGCTTTTTAGAATGGACTACTCCTATTTCAGTAGGGTCAAGACTGCGTTACATATGTTTGGGTCAAACCTGAGGATGCATGGTGTCCAAAATAATGGTGGACTGGGAAGTGGCCAAACTAATTACCAGGCCTAAGATTAACTAAAGCATTCAATCCATTACTTTTTTGTATACTTCAGTGCAACAGGTATTCCCAGACATGGGTCCTCTGCTCACCCTGTAACTGGAACCAAGCTGCATCTGACTGATGAGTGCCAATTGGGGCGAAACCAGTCTTGGGTTGCAGGTGTTCCAAGTCAGGGAGGATGTGGCCTTGCAGTTCAGGCTAGACTGTTCCTATTGAAGCAGGGCCAAGACTACTTTGCATATGTTTCTAAGTGGGGGCAGAGAAAAAGCACACATGGGCCCGTGCATACTGTCCCTGGAACCAAGCTGTACCCGGCTGACGAGCCCATAAGTTGGGTGAAAACAATCCTGGGTTTCTTGTGCTCTGGTTCAGGGAGGACCTGGCTTGGTAGTTTGGGCTGGACTTTTCCGATTGGAGCAGGGTGAAGACTAATTTGCAAACAGCAGGGTCCAAACTGACTTGACATGGTGTGCAAAATAAGATGAGCGGCCTGAGTGATTACCAGTGGCTGAGATTTATTCAAACATTCCATCCATCACATTTTTGTGCACTTTTGTTTATCCACCTGGAGAGCAAGCACTTTTTGTGGAAGCACATAACTTCTGCCCAATCAAAACATGTACTACTGGCTCCCACCATGTGGGCCTCTCTCTAGGCAGCCAGACCATGGGCGGAACAAAATTGGTAGCAGTTTCTGGAAGCCTGAACAGGCAGAATAAACTGCAACAAGGAGCAGGAATAGTCTTTAGGCCCCTCTCAGTTGGCATGAAAAACATGACAGTGCCATGCTGCATAATCTAGGCTTGTATAGTACTGTTTTGTTATGAGGGTTATAAAATACTGACACGTAGAGGGGCAACCTTTTTTTTTCTTTTTTGGATTAATAACATCTGCAGGAAAAAGTCTCTGAAAATTTAGTTATAAATACAATAAAAAACAAACGGGTATTTCAAAATATGGCATCTCCACAGAATAAAAAAGTTGATCTAACAAACGTAGTTATATCATGCGGTAAAACATCTTAAGGGGTGAAAACACAGATTGCACATCACTGTGCACGTGTCACTACCTGGCACACCCGTGACGACCGTATTGTAGTAATTCAGTTCCCAGACTGCAGTTGCTGGCAGGACACACGTCAGCCGCCCATGGTTAAGTTAGAACAGCATGTGAAAATTGCCATCAAATAGGTATAATGATGGAGACGAAACCCCCACCAGAAAGGTTAAGGACAGCCTCGACAGAATGGGTCTTTTTACAGCTCGAGTGCGAGCTAGTCAAGGGCATATTTACAGAATGGGCCCAGGAGCCCTGGAAACCTCATGTGTTATTGCACCACAGAAAAGAACACCTCAATTTTGAGGCTGCAAGCAGCCGCTGAAGAATGGGATGCTGTGGGTGGCGAAACAGTCCCAATTACAAAGCAGCCAGGCAAATAGCACACTGCGTCCAGTGCGGATAAAATGCTATAATTTAGAAAATATACGCTGCTATAAATAATGTCAGCGCCTAAGATTACTTGTTGGAGGCAAGGATGAAGTCTGCAAGTGCTGGGCTTCTCGGAGCCTTCGTTTCAAAGGGGAAACGCTCGACTTCTTTTATAACAGACTCTGTGGCTCCATTTGCATTGTTCAGGGCAGGAACTGTGCGACACGCTTTTCTACGGGTGCATTGTGAAAAGGGACCGCATGCAAACGCCCTTAATTTAGCTTTATTTTAAATGGACAATGGGCTTTCCTTTCTGAGCTGCAGTAAGAGTAGGTGGAAATTCGGAAACTTTCACATGAGCTGGGGCTCCTGAAGGGCTTTTACCAAGAAGTCGTTTTTTTTCTGTTGTGTGTTCCCAGGTTCATAACTAGAAATTCTTACAATGTTATCAGTGGGTCTACATTTTTCCGAGCGTGACAGCCAACTGCGGTGCTCTAAGTGGGCCAGGGCTGAACCTTAGCAAAGCAACCAAGCACTGGCAAAGCCAAAAGGTCTCGCTTTTGCTACGGGATGCCAACCTGTTGATTTTACCGTTTTTGTTTTGCCTCCACAGATGCCGCTGTTCATAAACGTGCATGTATGGAGGCCATCGTGTACGGAAATGCCGACGGTGCACTCTGAATCCTTTTCCCCACTAGAACCCTGGCTCCCCTGCACCTCCAACCTGCGGACGCGGCTGCTGGGGGCAGCGGAAGTGATGGCAGAGGGCGGGCTCTGGGCACTGTATGCGCCTTGCAGAGCTTTGGCCTTTGTTGCTAACTGGCGTGCTCGCTTTAAACGAGAGGATAACTCTTCAAGTACCTGGAGAGGACAGCAATAGCTTTAGGGAGGATGAGGGCCGAAGCCGCTTCTGAAGTGTTTAGCAACCTGTGGAACATACATGTACAGTTGTCTATGCACACTCTCACATTTGTGCCAACTCACTGTATCCCAGGTTTGAAGGGTGTGAAAGCTGAATTAATTGGTAATAAATGTCTAATGATTAATAGTTAAGAATTTACATGCATCTGGCTAACATAGAAAATAATGTGTAACTTGGAGAATGTGCCCATTTGAGTGGCCATTACATTCTCATGTAATAATTAATAGTGAATTCACACTTATATTTTAATTGATGTGCACATGTAGAATAACATTTATTAATGGGTTATATTAATTATTTAATGTTATGTATTTGCTTTAATAATATTAGGAATTGATTAATTTAGTGGTTTGGGCAAAGTTGACACAGCCTCATGCTAAGTTCCATGGCATGATAAAATGTTCGCAAATGTCTTGTGAAAGCAAAGAATCAATATTGTTCATCACACAGAGCTGACAAAGCGATCTGTACGTCTTAAACTTTTCTCATGAGAACTGCTTGTTGAAATGTTCTGCACTAGAAGTTGTTACTTTGTAAACTTAATGCGTGAGACGGAGATGTTTCCAGGAGCTAACAATAGACGCACTGACTGGAGCAAGGATTGCAACTAAAAAGTTACCTGATGACGCCGACACTGGGAACAGGAGGAGAGGAGCCAATTATCAATGTGTGAAAGACTGTTTAGTTATATTTTAGGTATAGAATTTAGTTTTTATTGGTTCTACTATAAACGTACAATGTTTTTTTACCAATGACGGCGTGAAAAAATGCTTTATGAATTTTGATATATCCAGACTACACTTTGCAGAAGGAGAAGCAGATGCTTTTGCAGTCTAGTCCTGTTAGAACCTATTCCCTGTCCCCTGTCCCCTGTCTAACAGTTAGGCTCATTCTATTCCATCTTCTACCCATAGTGGTCCAGTTCGAGGGTCTGAGTAGTTCCCGATGTTCCTTTTCCATCATAACCATCCTCCCAGAGTAATTGTGCTAATGCTGATTCCTTAGCCTAATAACTACCCTCATGGAGAAATTGTGTTAATACTGATTCTTTAACTTGTTGCCCTTTATGTGGTTCACTTAACTTATAGTCCACCTGTGGCTGAGCCATTTCCTTTCACTGCCCGTTGCTGATGCTGACCAGATGGATGTCCAACTAATGAAGAGAAATTGCAGCTTGCTGATCCACTGAGGAGAGGTATAACATAATGCTTTTGTTTCTGTTGTAGATTTTTGTTCTTTTCTTTTAGGTATCAACTGCTAATGTGATAGAGACCTAGTTAGATGTTTTCCAAATTAACATTTGACTAAATTGTTTTTGCATGAAGCTCAAACATGCTATCTTAATTGGAGGATTAGTTAGTATGCCCAAAAGTGTTGACAAATGTTATTAACCAATAATTGATTTTGTTCACCTATTGAATCTAGATGTATGCTATCTCCGTTTTTCAGTTATTGATTTGACTAATTTGCACTGTAACTTTTGAATGTTTAATTATAAATGCTTTAATTAAATTGAGACTCTTTCGACGCTTTGGTTAGCCGGTGTTGTTTGTATATGCATATCATTTGGGATTGAGATTATTTAAGTGATATTAGCATTGTTAATATAGGGAAATAAACGTTCTAAATTTTACTATATGGAACAGTTATTCATGGCCACACGGGTCATGGTGTGTAAAGATTACTGACTCAAAGTTTCTGATAATTGATTTGATGATCATGTTATGTTGTTGCTAGTCAGAATAAGAGTAAAGATTGTGTACATGGTGGAATCACTCTAAGATATCCTAAGGTCCATCGAACCTCTAACGCGTCCCCTTATAAATACTTTATAAAAGACCAAATAAGGCCAGATGCGCTTACAGTTTTTGTTAGCAGAGTCAGATGGTTACTCTCCTTAAGAGGCCACAGTAATTTCCAGTAATTGATAGAAGAATTGGATGGGTAACCTCCTTACGAGGTCACCATAAGTTTCCCAGTTTTGGTAGCGGTAACGGTGTATTGCATCTCCTTAAGAGACCACTATGATTCCCCAGATATAACAGCTATAAAAGTCCAGATCTTGGTAGAGGAAACAAAAGATTATGGCTCCCTAAGAGCCTACCATGACTTTTCCAAAACCTTGGAGTTTGCCAATGCTTGTTTGAAGATGTTCTAAAAGTTTCTAGTGAGAGTGTGGATGGAAAAGGTTTTGCGCTTGCATGGCTTAAGCAAATCGTGGGTGAAGTGTGATGTCTGTGAGTGAATAGGGTGTCTGCATACTCCAAATGAAGTTGTTTAAGGAGTTTGCGTACTCCAATGAAGTTGTTTAGGGAGTTTGCGTACTCCAAAATGTGAGATTAGGGAAGTCGTTGAACTTCATATGTGTGTGGCGCTTTATGCTCAAAAATTGCCCACATGGTTGTTGGAATACGGAGCCAGCGCGGTCTAAGACTCCAGAGTATTGTATAAGTGTATGAGACACTTGGTTTATGTTGTAATTTGTCTGTTTAATAGGTCAATTGGGCGTGGTTGACAAACTCGAGTGCGTGTTAATGGTAGTGATAGTTTTTCAACAGAGATTTGGTGAGTCCTATGTGCACCAGGAGGATTCAATAATCCTCCTGCTGGTAAGAGTAAAATTTGCTGGTCGAATTTTGCTTGGGAGTCAGGGAAACTGAGATAGAAGGAGTATCTGTTTGAGCTAAAAGCCGCAGTTGAAAATTCAGTAAGGTTTCTGAAGCAGTTGTGTTACCTACCTGTAGTAAACAGACAAGTTGTGTGTTGATTTTTATTTAGTGGTTGTTACATTTGCATTTAGTTTGGTGCAGATCTGAATTGAGGAAGGCAAGCTGAAGGGCTTTGTAAGCGGCTGTACATGTGAGTGTGACGTCACTAGAGCTGCGCTGGGATAGGTCGGATAGTGAGAAAAGGACGCAAATGGATTGGTGGACAACCGTGAATCGAATTGGTTGAGAAGGTAGACGAAAAGGATTTTGGGATTGAAATTTACTTCACGATTTGATTGAAATGTAGCATGAAATTTAGAAATTACATTTTTTAAAGCTTTAAAGAGTGCCCTAAGGGGAGATGTGTTAATTCCAGTAAGAGCAGGAGAAGTTACACCGCCAAAAGGTACACCTGCATATGTTGTATTTGAAGAACAAGGTGCTGCGCCATGCCTTTGGTTAAAGCAATGGTGCAAAGAGACAGAGAAAGAAGGGAGCTTAGCATTTCCTGCCCACAGAGCATTTCATTTGAGAATCTTACAGAACCTGAGGAGAGTACTCTATGAGTCAAAACCTCCTGTGAGACCTGCACAATTTGAAGCATTAGATATTTGGGAGTTTGTGGCCAGACAGCATCAGCCACAAAAAATTGAGAGGAGAATGAGAAAAGCTGCAAAAACTTTAGCTGAGGCTAGACGAGATAATGAGCAGGAATTTTGGAGAATTGAGACTTTACAGGGAATTAAGATGTTTCCTACAATCACACAAGAGAACAAAAGCAAGGCTAGAAAGAGTACTAAGAAGAGGGATTCATATCCTTCTGATGACGAAGAGCAGAGATCAACTGAGTCTAGAAAGTCTTCGACTTTTGATGAAGAATCAGATGGTGACGAGTTTATTTTACAATTATTGAGAAGTCATCCCCCACCATATGCAGCACGAGATAGGTCCCAATGCTAGTGTGGACCCTACAGATACGGTACCGATTGAAACTACGACAAGGCAAGTGCAGGCTAGCCATAATGTTCCCACCACTTCTATGCCACAGATACCTATGCCGCAGGTTGACAAACTGAGAATTCACCCAGATGTACCTATTGTAGATACTGCAACACACTTAATGATGCCAACAGGACAAGCTGCCCACAATGGAAAGGCTTATCAGAAGCCAACTCTGATCCAGATAGAGTCTACACCTAAGTTAATGTCTCTAATGCAAATACAGACAATACTGAGATACAACCCTATAACAGGGTCACAGACAGAAATGTCTGCAATAACAAGTCAGAATAGAGGAGTAGTGTACCCTAGAGTTCAAAACGCACAAACGAGTCCAGACGCTCTGTCAGTACCCATTACCACTGGTCCAGTTATTCCACTGTTTACCCAGGGAAACAATAAGAGCAGAGAACAGAAAAGTTTGAATTCGGGTATAGAAAGGGTTCAATGTACATAGAAGTATGATGACTCCAATGAAACCGACAATTGATATGACAGGTCCGTTAATTGATTCGTGTTCCAGGACTCCTCCGAATAATCTAGGGAGATCAGACATAGGTCCTAACACAAGCATGGTGACACCACAGACTCCATGTCTAACGTTACAGCACGTGACCAGTGTAAGTAATAACAATATCTCTTTACAAGGTTTGACAGCCTAGCAATTAACTGAATGGCTGAAGAAGCTGAGTAGCATACATGGAGATTCAAGTGGAGGAGGTACACATAATTTGACCAAGCTTAGACTAGAAGCAGATGAATTAACTGAGGGAACTATAGGGTTGAACAGAATTGACTCATACAGTGAAGAAGAGTTGCGCTATTTCTGCAAACTGATCACCAACAAAGCGGGATTAGTACATCAGAAATTAACAGATCTGGCAGAGAAATATTACCTAGAAATTGAGACAACTAAGCATTTGAAAAGAAGTTACAGATTAGAATTGGACTCAAAAGACATTGAAAACATGAGGATAGCAGGACTGAAAATTCACATTAGGGAATTAATCCAGAGCATTCAAACATGGGGAGCATTAGACAAATGGGAAGGTAGATGGTTAAAGAAACGAGACAAGAAGAAAAGGGACTTAGCAAATCTAACTCCTAGTGTGCAGCAAACTGATGACCCAGTAAAAATATTACCAATAGAGAAATTCCGGGGGGGAATTTTGACCATATCCCTAGGAGCAGAAGTGACATTTTTTCATTTACAATGGTAAATGGCTTTGGTGCCATGTAGTGCAGTGACAAAGTATTGCAACAATCTCATTATGTAAGAGCTCTGATAATAGCCTCTCTGATTATGCCAGGGCTACTACTAAAGTAGGGCTTGAACACTTGCAATTGCAATCCCTACTATAGCAATATCCATCTTTTGCCACCTTTCTGCAGATCTACATACTGGGGCTGGAGGAAGCAGTAAGCAATAGTTCCAGAGCTGGAGTGCCTTTGAGTCTGAAAACCTATTAATTTGTATGTTTTAAGGATTTTCACCAGCTCTTTGCTAATCTTTTCCCATAACGAGAAAGGTTGAAAATGTGCTCCTGACAATGGCAGAACTAGATGTTCTTCCAGGGATGGGGAAAAAAACGGTTGGAGGGAAAGTGAACTTGTAAGCACTCAGTAGATTTTCACATGAGCAAATCTACGCATGCATATTTGCTCGTGCTAAAATACAGTTCACATATATTTTCTAGGAGTACGATTTCCAGGTCTACTTCTGTAAGCTCTTTGGAATTCATGAAAGCCACTAATTCAAAGACATTTACCATGGGTGCACTTTAGTGACTTTCTTTAAGAATTGTGTCCCTAATTAGATCTGGCGTTAACAAAGACATTTTGTTTTTATCAAACTTCTATTTCTCTCTGTATCAGCTGGCTTTACTGTGAGTGATCACATTCTGCTCTTCCACAAGGAGCATATTGGCACACAAAGTAGTTTTGTTCAGTGCCAGGAACTATTATGGCAATCAGTAGCGTAAAGAAACAGGGCAGGTGCTGACAGTGTTTGTTACAATGGTGAAGGCCTGGCAACTCCCACAACAAAGTGTTACAAAAGCCATGTCAAAACGACATGCACTGACAAAACCAAAAGACTCACAAAAAATGTCGGCTCGGTTGGCTTTGCCAGTGCTCGTTTATTTTCATGCTTCCCATAATCATGTTGAACATGGTTACACTGATTTTCCATTAGGAGTACTTTTTGGAAATACTAACATGCATCAACACATTTCTCTAAATGACGCCTCAGAGAAAGAGCACCTAAAATTTCATAGTAGTGAAACTTTTTTTTATCCTACTTGCATTTTTTTCTGAACATTTTATTTTGAAAGTAAATACTCATTACTCTTGCCTACAAGCTTCTGCAAATATTTGCATCTAATAAGAGAGCATTCTGGTAGCATTTTACTTAGCCTCATATTGTTAAACTTTTCAAACATGTTTGTACACTTTTATTTTTTTTTCACTCGAAAAGTTTATTTATATCACTCACCCTAATAATGAAGGCTTTTCATTAATGAACCATAAATACAAGTTCTAACAGCATTAACATGTGGACACACATATTACCTTAACTGCAGACAGTTCCCTTCTCTGTAAACTGGGAGCCAAAGGATTTGTACTGCAGTGGGTTGGGCCTACTTGTCCCAAGGACAAAATAAACATTAAAACTTGTTGCCCTTGACCCCAAACAATATGTCCCAGGCATCGGGCGATAGGAATTCCACATACCTGCCCTACTATAAATAGAAGTCCCAACAGATTTGTGGGTCAAGTATGAAAGGAGTCTAGATTGGCCAACAAGAGAACCTCCAAGAGATCAGCCTACAGGTGCATCATTTCCTGATGTAATGAAATACTATTACAAGGTGATTGAATTTTTTTAAAACAAGAATTTCCCCCAAGAACATAGATTGGCAGATGCCCCAGTCACAGCAAATGACACCCCAAGTACAAATGGTACCTAGGCAACGAGTTCCGATACCTCAAGCCCCAATGGAACGGCAGCAGGTGATGCTTCCTCAGCAGGGCATAGGTCAGAGGTTTAATACAAGCAATAACACAATACACCAATACCCATAACACACAGTGAGGATGGATCAAATGATGACTGGGGGAGTGACAGTTCAGATGAGAAAGAATGCGTGTTAGCAGCTTCTTTAGAAGTAGACCAGAAGGGTCCATATGTGAAAGGAAAAGTGATGGGTCACAAAGTCTCATTCTTAGTTGACACAGGAGCTACACGCTCTACAGTGAGAACTGCAGAAGTTCCCAACTAGCCCCTTTCAGGGAAAACAGTGCAGATTGTAGGAGTTGCAAACCAATCTTTGAGAAACCCAATTACAGAACTAGTTTCAGTTAAAATGGGAAACTTCAAAGGCTTACACAAATTTGTAGTTTATGACTCTAGTCCGGTTTCCTTGCTAGGAAGAGATTTGCTATGCAAAACGAGATGTTCAATTACCTGTTCAAATGATGGAACTACCATTCAGACAAATAGTGAGGATGAAGATGACCAGCTTGAAGGAACAGATTGTGACTTAGTAAATGAGACGTACCCACTGATCAGTTCTTTTCCGGTCTTTACAGTGCGAGATCTTCCTTCTGACTTACAGGGAACTGTTAAGATGAAGGCAAGGGATTATTCAGCAAAAGACATTGGTCCAATCAAAGGAGTTGAGCCAGTTAAAGTCCCAGCCAAGCCAAATGCAATTTTACCCCAGATTCCCCAATACCACATGACACAGGATACTATAGAAGGGATTACATCTATAATTGGAGAATTTGTAAGACAAGGCGTTCTTAAGGAAGTATTGAGCAGCCCATGTAACTAACCTGTCATGGGTTTACAAAAACCCTGTGGGAAATTTGGATTGTTCAGGATTTGAGGAAAATCATTGGTATTTTTATTAAATGTTGTCCAGTGGTGCCAAATCCAGCAGTGATGTTGTTTCAGATCCCATGTGATGCTGATTGGTTCACTGTAGAGGACCTATCACAAGCATTCTTTTCTGTGCCTCTTCACGAGGATAGCCAGTTTCTTTTCTGTTTTAAATTCCTTGACCAAGTGTACTGTTGGTGCAGAATTCTTCAAAGATTTTCAGAGTCACTGTCCATTTTCAATCAGATACTGAAAAAGAATTTGGAGTAATTGGAAATGCCTTTTCAATCGACATTGCTTCAGTACATTGATGAACACTGATGATTTGTTAGTTGAGTCAAAGACAAAGGAAGCATGCCAGCATGATACTATTGCCTTGCTAAATCATTTGGGAAAGAACGGACAAGGTGTCACCAGCAAAATTGCAGTATTGTCAGAAAGAAGTGAAATATTTGGGTCACGATTTCCAGAGAGACGGTCACAGCCATAATGCAAATGAATCCCACAGTTACCCAGAGAGATGTCAGAATGTTCCTGGGAATGCTGAGCTATTGTCACCAGAGGACTCCCAATTTTTCAATCATTTCCAAGCCATTGCAGAAGCTGACTCACACTCAGAGGTTACCGATACCCCTAATGTTAGACCAAGCCTGTATGAAAGCCTTTACTGAATTGAGAGAAATTCTGTGCAAAGCTCAGGCTTTGGGAATGCCCGAATACACGAAGCCATTTATGTTGTATTGTCATGAGCGTGATGCATGTTCTTGGTCTGTCATAACACAGGTTCATGGTGGTGTAAAACGTCCAGTAGCATATTTTTCAGCTACTCTGGACCCAGTTGCGGCAGCGTTACCTGGCGGTCTGCGAACTGTGGCAGCGGTTGGGTTGAGCTACAGTCATAGTGAGAACTTTGTGATGGGACATCCTTTGCCTGTTTTGGTCCATCACTCAATAGAAGTTTTTCTCACCCGAATCAAGAACCAAGACCCAATACCTGACCATTGCGAGAGTGACCCAATATGAAACTGTAAATCTGGGTCCTCCGAATGTTACTATGAAAAGGTGTACTGTGCTTAACCCAGCAACTTTGCTTCCAAAAGAAAATGTTGAATTTGACAAACTAAATGATGTTGAACATGACTGTCTGGAAGTAACTGATTTGTGCACAAAACTTAGACCTGATATTCGAGATACCAGATTGGAAGAAAATGACCAAATTAATTTTTGTTGATGGTTCCTGTTTAAGAGATAACATAAGAATAATGAAATCAGGGTGTGCTGTGTGCACAATTTCTGGTATGCTTGAAGCTTACTGACTTTGAGGAGCGTATTCCGCACAATTGGCTGAAGTAGTGGCTCTTACTAGGGCGTGCTATGTCTCTGCACAGCTTAAAGTTACCATTTATACAGACAGTCAGTGCGGATTTGGAAAAGTCCATGATTTCGGTCAGTTAAGGCTACAGAAAGGTTTCCTGACCTCTTCTGGTTCGGCAGTTAGAAATGGTGAAAGAATCCATGATTTGTTACAAGCTTTACAGATGCCTCGAAAGACTGCTGTGGTGAAATGCAGCGCACACCAGAGATCTCAAGACTTTGTATCAATGGGAAATGGATATGCAGATCAAGGTTTTGTGCACTGAATTGCATATCTTTCAAAGACAAATGGGAACTGTTACCTGAAGAAGAAATGTGTACGAATTATACTTTAACTGTTATTGACACTTGGGAAGAGCTGAAAGCACTTCACGAAAATGTTGGCAAAGACAAAAAGGAAATGGGGGTTAAAATGAAATGTGTGCAAAGGGATGATGATGTATGGTTATCAGAGGAAGGCCAGATGGTACTGTTGAATAACTTGTTGACTCAAATGGCTAGATATTATCATGATCAAGCACATGTTGGAGGGATGCTATGATTCGAACTTTCAAACAATTTTGGTTCAATCCAAAGTTAAGACAGGTTGCCGAAGCAGTTTGCCACTGTTGCATTGTCTGCCAGCAGATAAATGTGGGTAAGAAGACAGTTGTCAGCATGAGCCACATTGGAAGAGCGGGAGGTTCATTTAGCAGAATGCAGATGAATTATATTGAGAATGCTCGTGTGTGAAGGACTGACATATGTGTTGGTGATTGTTTGCATTTTAAGTCACTAGATTAAAGCTTACCCTACACGGAGAAATGACAGTCTTACTGTAGCAAAGCTACTGCTTAGGGAACTGATATCTCATTTTAGTTTCCGGTCTCTTTAGAATCAGATAGAGGAAGTCACTTCAACAATGAAGTGATTAAATTACTATGTTCAGGCTTAAACTTTGAGCAGAAGTTGCATTGTAGTTATCGCCCTGAGGCATCAGGACTTCTTGAGCAAATGAACGGTACCTTGAAGTCGAGACTTGCAAAGATGTGTGTGTCTACGGATCTGAAATGGCCAGATGCACTACTGCTAGTTCTAATGAGTATGAAAAATACACCGGCCAAGAAGACTGGACTGTCGTCGCATGAAATCCTCCTGAGCAGAGCTATGAGGTTGCCAGCGGTTCCTGTCAATGCTCCTGTGAATGTAACAGATGATATGGTGTTGGACTACTGCAAGGGTCTGGCTGATGTGGTTCGCTCTTTCTCTCATCAGGTGGAGGCTACCACTGTGCAGCCATCCCAAGATCAAAGCCACAACCTGAGAGCTGGAGACTGGGTTGTGATCAGAAAACACACGAGGAAGACTTTTTTGGAAAGGTCCTCATTAAGTAGCACTGGTTACTACTACTGCTGTGAAGTGTACAGGAGTTCTGAATTGGATTCATGCCAGCCATACTCTGAAGGTACCCTGTGCTTTGGACAATGAAGAAGAGTTGTTGAGAGTGCCAACAACTTCTGGACAAACTCCAGAATCAGAGAAGGAAGGTGGAGAATCAGAGACTGACCCAGAGCAGATCGAAGACAATCCAAACATTCCTGTGAGAGAGGAAACAGAGGACATACAGGAGAGTGACAGTGAACAGACCTCAACTGAGGTAACTGGAGAGTCTAGTCAGAGGAGGGTTCTCTCAGAAGCAGATGAAAATCAAAATCCAGCAGAACTAGAAAAAGATGAAAGTCCAACTTTGAAAAGAGCATTAACAAAAGGTCCACTAAAAGGTGATAAGTGGCCGAAATCGCAAGCCAAGAAAAAATAATCAATTACAGTATCGACAAAAGAAGTAGACACCACAAGAAAGGAAGATTTGAGTGATGGAGAGTTAAATGGAGATCGAAGACTGAAAAGAAAAAGAATTGCAAATCGAAGGTACACAGGTCCTGAATGAACGTATGCAACAACTAGTGATTGGCAAATTGAATTTTTGTCTTTTTGTTTTGATCGTGAAATTCCAGGTCAATACTTTGGCACGTGAAGTAGGTCAATAAACTGAACTTTGAGAGTTCTGTGGAGCTGAGAAGTGAAAAGAGACTGTTGAAAGTAACCTGAAGAGACTTTTTGGAAATAAACTGATTTTGACAAGCTGCTAAACTGATTTTCACAAAGTTACCTATTTTTTACTAGAAGTTCTGGAAAAGAGACTGAAAGCTGTAGATAATTGCAAAGGAGATTTTTTTAGTTTTGCTGCATAGATAATTTTTCTTTTTTTCCTTCTTCTTTTTGATTCTTTACAGATCATGAGTAACCCTAACGAGCAGGTTAGAAAGAATAGGTGTTGTAAACACAGAGGTATTGGCTTAGCAATCGTGTGTGTGATAGTATGTTTGCTTTTGGTTGTGAGTATGAGCTTTCTTAATGAAGCTGTAGCGAATCATACCTCTGTTTTAGAAACTACTGCCACACTGACAGAATTAGAGAAGTTTAGGCGGGATGAGAAATACTTGCACGTAGACAATCCACAAGGAGATTTTTCTTCTAATGTTTTCCATCGCTTATTGCATGAGTATATTGAAAAATTGAATGCGAGAGAATGTTGTTTGCGTGAAAATTCCCTCATCAGTAGAGGAAGGAATTACCTACCACAGGTTGCCACTAAGGTATGGATTTAGTTGCAGACTATTACTAATAAGGTTCTATAACCAAAAATATGTCCAGTATTTCTATTCAAATCATGATTTGGTGTTTCCATTTGTTCCTGTTATTTAATACCCAAGTAGAGTGGCTAAGGAAAATAATCTAGAATTAGTGAAAGGTTTCTCTGAACCAAAATTGACATTTGACACAGCTGACGCTCACAGAAACAATCTTATATGCTTACATACACCCATAGAAAAGAGTTTCTTAGATCACACGGATGACAGGAGAAAGGCATTGAAGGAGAAATTAGATAAGGGCTTAGCGAAATGGACATTTAGGAATAACTATGCATTTAGTGAAATAAAAACATAAGGGAAGTCAGCTTTAGATGCAAAACATGTAAGGAAGCTTTGTTTATATAGGCCAAAATCTAGAACTGATGCATTGTTTGTGGGAACGAGTGAATGCAGACATGTGTTTCTTTTCCTGAGTAAATGGAATTTTATGTTAAATGGACAAGACCCAGCAATTCAAGGGGTTTATTACATATGTGGACCAAGTGCTTATTACCGTCTTCCAAGAAGATGGTATGGCATATGTTACTCAGTAATAGTTTTATCTAAGATTTATCAACTTGAGAACTTGAATGAGACACCTAAACTGGATGAATTTCACCTTGCTGGCATACTTGGAGATATATTTGGAGCAATAAATCCTTCAATGGGAGTTCTTCTAAACTTCAGGAAAATTTGAAAGTTGTCTGCTATTGTGGATAACATGCTGACTAGTTTTTCAGGAGCCATGATTCTAACGGACACAGAAATGGCTGCGGTAAGACCTGACTCTTCAGAACCACCTTGTGTTAGACATCCTTTTAGCAAAGGAGGGTGTAGTTTGTAAAATGCTGAAATCGCAACATTGTTGTACATTTATCCCTAACAATAGTAAAGAAATTAGAAGCTTTATTAACAAGCTAATTAATATTCGCTCTGATTTAAAATTGTGGAAGAAACTACAGTTTAGGAAAAGGTTGGCAAATGTTTTGCTTCTGTGGGAAATTGGCTGGGCAACCTAGATAAAGGTATAATTGTGAAAATAATAGACATAATATTGATTATTGTGATTTGTATTATTAGATTATAGTGAATTCGTAAATTGTGTAAAGTGATTAAAATGAGGAAATTGAAAAGAGGAGGAAAGAATTTAAATTAGAAAAGTTCTTTAGAGAAAATTCAAGAAACAAATGTGAAAGGGTATAATGAGAACATTTTAGGTTAACAAAATTTTGTGTCAAGGTGATGTAAAGTGTGATGACACATTTAGTCATCATAGGAGGGATTGTGAAAGCTGAATTAATTGCTAATAAATGTGTAATGATTAATAGTTAAGAATTTACATGAATTAGGCTAACATAGAAAATAATGTGTACTTTGGATAACGTGGCCACAATAACGTGTGCAATAATTAATAGTGAATTCACACTTATATTTGAAATGATGTGCACACGCAGAATAAAATGTATTAATGGGCTGTATTAATGATTTAATGTTATGTATTTGCTTTAACAATATTAGGCATTGATCAATTTTGAGGTTTGGGCATAGTTGGCAAAGCTTCATGCTAAGTTCCATGCCATAATAAATGTTCGCATATGTCTTGTGAAAGAAAAGAATAAATATTGTTAATTGTTCATACAGCACTGACCAAGCAATTTGTACATGTCAAACTTTTCTCATGAGAATTGCTTGTTGAAATGTTCTGCAGTAGAAGTCGTTACTTTGTAAACTAAATGCATGAGGGCTAAGAATGGATGCACTGACTGGAGCTAGTATTGCAACTAAAAAGTTACCTAAATGAAGCTGACGATGGGAACAGGAGGAGAGGAGCCAATCATTGACGTGTGAAAGACTGTTTAGTTATATTTTAGATTTAGAATTTCGTTTTTATTGGTTCTACTGTAGACATACAATTTATTTGACTAATGACAGCATGAGAAAATGCTTTATGAATTTTTATATATCCAGACTACACTTTGCAGAAGGTGAGGCAGATGCTTTTCCATTCTAGTGCAGTTAGAACGTATTCCCTGTCCTTTGTCTAACAGTTAGGCTCATTCTAGTCCATCTTCTAACTGTTGTGGCCCCGTTTGAGGGGCTTCTTAGTTCACGATGGTCCTTTTCCATTATAACCATCCTCAAAGAAATTGTGCTAATGCTGATTCCTTACCTTGATAACTACCCTCATGGAGAAATTGTATTAATACTGAATCTTTAACTCGTTGCCCTTTATGTGGTTCAGTTAACTTACAGCCCACCTGTGGCTGAGCCATTTTCTTTCACTGCCAGTTGCTGATACTGACCAGACAGATGTCCAACTGATGAAGAGAAATCACAGCTTGCTGATCTATTGAGGAGAGGTATAACGTAATGCTTTTGTTTCTGTTGTAGATTTTTATTCTTTTCTCTTACATATCAACCGCTAATGTGATGCAGCCCTAGTTAAATGTTTTCCAAATTAACTTTTGACTAAATTGTTTTTGCATGAAGCCCAAACATGCTAATCTAACTGGAGGGTTAGTTAGTATGCCCAAAAGTGTTAACAAATGTTATTAACCAATAATTGATTTTGTTCACCTGTTGAATCTAGATGTATTCTATCTCTGTTGTTCAGTTACTGATTTTACTAATTTGCACTGTAACTCTTGTATGTTTCATTATAAATGCTTTAGTTAAATTGAGATACTTCTAACGATTTGGTCAGCCGGTTTTGTTTGTATATGCAGTATTGAGACTAATTTACGTGATAAAAGCATTGTTAATATAGGGAAGTAAACTTTCTACATTTTACTAAAAGCCACGGTTATTTATGGCCACATGGGTCATGGTGCGTAAAGATCATTGACTCAAAGTTTCTGATAATTGATTTGATGATGCTAGTCAGAATAAGAGTAAAGATTGTGTACATGGTGGAATCACTCTAAGCGTAGTCAAAAGGTCCATTGAACCTCCAACGCGTCCCCCTTATAATTTTTTTTATAAAAGACCAAATAAAGCCAGACGCGCTTACAAGGGCAAGTCATTTTTTACACAAATGGTCATATTATAAACGAGCTCTATCTCTCAAAGATCGCAGTCCAGTGCAAATAGATTGCCAAATGCAATGGCCATTTTGCTGCAAAATCTCCCCTTGTGATGCAATCAAGTTATGACACATGCTATTTCCTCTCTTTTACTTATTTAGTTATAACGACACTATGCATCTAATGTAGTAATAGTCTTTAATACACAAGGCAAAATAATTCATTGCAAACATCCTTGACACTTTTTTGGTGCAGTTTATTTTCTCGTGTTTGGAGGTCGGTCAGAGAAAACTAACCATAAAGTGTATTTTACTTCATGTAATACAATAAAGACTTTTATAGAGTAACAGCTGAAATCTACATACTTCACTCTTTTAAAACTTTGGGCATCTTGTACAGCAGTACACTTTACACATATCCAATAAAACATGGCATCTTATTCCATGCAATGATATTCTTGATAATTTAAAATGATATCCTTATAATTTAAAAATGTGTTTATGAATATAAATGCAGAGCTACTTAATGGACATAAATGTTTTTCAAAGAGGCAGCTGCATTGAAACTGCCCAGAATTCAATGTTTGAGATAAGCCACTAAAACAACTTACGATTGAAACGCATATAAATATGGAGCCAACAGTTTGGTATGATATATAATGCAGACAGTTTATTTCTACATGCAATTTTTTTTTTTACAGGAACTTGGTGTTTATTCACACTATTCGTTCGAGTCATTGCATCTTTTCACATTTGCGTGTCTGCGTTGAAAAGCTATTAGCGCTATTTGATGTACCTGGCTCTTCTCGCACACGTCTCCTTCACTATTTTCAAAGTCTAAATGTCCTCCGAAGTATTCTCAGTTTTGGAGAATATGATGAAAAATGAAATCATGAAAAATAAAGGCTCTTCATTAGTTTACAATGTATGTAACGTAAATAAAAAGAAAGGCGATGAAATAAAATCATGAGATTTAGACGGTGTGGCACCCCATGTCCACTGTTGCCCACTTAGAACACACAAATGTGGCACTAAGAAGAAAATATCAATGTCAAGCCAAGGTTCTAACTTTCTGCCAAAGTTACAAAGTAACAGTTTGTTATTTGGACAAGTACATGCACGATTAATATTAATGTATAGTGGCTATTTTTTTGGTGACGGGTAGCACAAAAAAGAAAAGTCAAATCAAGAGAGCTCTAAATCTTCTTATTTGAGAATTCTCCAGGTGCACCAGGATTTATAACTAGAATGGTGCAAAGTTTTCACAAGCACAGGGTGATGCATATGGTTTGAAGGGCAGAGATACTATTGAACACACCAAATTCCAAAAGGGCATCTGTGCATACATACATATAATTGAGTGTCTTCTTTATAAAAAATAAAATAAAAAAAGAACTGGTCATCAGGCATGCATGCTCATGTTTGGTGATCATCTTGTAATGTTATAATAAACTTGTTAAGTGCATGTACACCAACATGGTTCCATGGTGCTAAAAACACAAACAGCGGGGAACCCGAAGAGCTAGTCGTAAGCCTGTTTGAAAAGCCACGCCTTCAACAGGGATCTAAGGTTAGCATATGAAGTGGAAGCTCTGATGTTAATGGGAAGAAAGCTTCAGAAGGCAGGGGGAGAGTACAGAAAACCTATATCCCCTCATTCTTTTTCACTTGACTTGAGGAATTTCTAATTGATTTTGGCATCCGGACCTAAAATTGCGCTTAGAGGTACAACGCCTAATTCTGGAGCTCACACGGGAAGGGCTTTTGCCAAAACGAGATATGAAGATAATACAGCAGTTTTGAAAAGAGTTCGCTGGGTGACTGGAAGCTAATAGAGTTTGTCCAGTAAAGGTTTGATATGGCAAAATCTGGGCTGATGCAAGAATAGTCTAGCCACTTGATTCTGAACAAGCTGTAATCGCTGGCTCTGACCTTTAGGCAGGCCCAGGTACAGAGAGTTTGCATGATCAATCCGTGAAATGATAAGGGCAATTATAATCTGAATAAAGGCCTCTCTGGGGAGGAAAATTCAGATTTTTTTTTTGAACTTTGCAAAGAAGGAAAAAACAGGTTGAAGTAACTGCACAATTCTGTGACTTCAAAGAGTTCTTCGGAGACCATAATCCAGAGGTTTTTGACTGCATCTTTTGGAGTGGGAGAGACATCCACAGGCCAGAAAGTGGGATTCCAATTATGCAATAACCATTACAATCTCAGTTTCATCTGAGTTCAGCTTCAGCTGATGACAGTTCATCCACTCGCGGATGAAGAGCATAGTGCTCTGGTAAATTTGATAGCATGTGCTGAAACAACATCAAAAAGAACCTGCAAGTCATCAGCATAGTTGTACACCTTCACCTTATGCTTCTGTAAAGTATGGACCAATAGACAGATATAGAGATTGAATAGCAGAGTGGACAGGGAAGAGCACTGTGGTACTCCACACTCCAGTTTAACCTTGGGGGAGCAGAAATAGGGAAGTCAGACAGACAGATATCGATCCAATAAAAACGACGCCAGCCAGTCCAATACAACCCTCTGCAAACCAGCAGCTCTGGCACAGTTAATTGAGATTTCATGATCCACTGTGTCAAAGGCCGCTGATAAGTCCAACAGGACCAAAGCTTGAGCCCGTCCCTTATATACCTCTTCCCTCATATCATCCACTACAGCAAATGTCACTGCTGCAGTGAAATGAGCGGAGCTAAAGCCTGCCTGATGGGAATGCAAATAGGAGCAGTCTTTTAAGAAGGTGCTAAGATGGTGTGAAATGTGAGCTTCCAATATACCTTAGCCAGGTATGGTAATAAGGAGCTGGGACAATAGTTTATTTTCAAAAGATGAATCATCCCCGCTTTTTTCAGCAGTGGAACCACCACTGCTTCCTTAAATGCCTGGAGTTTCAACTGAATTGTTTTTTTTTTTTAACTCACCTAAAGATGGCCATTGTAGATGCGTTCATGTACGACTGCTATTGTTAAGTGGAGATCCAGTCCACTAAGACCCTACTTTTGAGAGAGTCATGCACAGGATTCTATTTCACAAGTATCAGGCTGTGCTCTTAGTTACAAAGGACAAATCACGTTTGGAAGTTTCTTAGATACTCTTCTCAGGTTACACTTCTTTTAGATGCCCCTCCAAGCCCCCTTCTTTAACGTCTTTTCATACCACCTAAAGCACTGGAAGCAAGACTCACAGGGGGGACTCCATGTCCCACCCTGCATCTGCCAGCTTGCCTGCAGCCTGAGAACCGTTGAGTGGAGGAACCGCTCGCACCTGTGTGAAAGGCTTCAAAAGAGGATTCCTTCAGCCTTACTACAGGATGAGCCGGGCATTTGCTCGGGCCAAGAGCGGACCCGTCCGCGGCTGGCCAAGGCTGGGGGGCCACTCCTCTGAGGTGTACGATTGAACCATGGAAGATTTGGCGAGCTTCCTCCTTTGTTTGTACCCCTAATTAAAATGGGTAAATGTGACCTAACATGATGTACTGCCTCATTGCCAAAAGCCCAAAATAAACCTACTAGCATCAATACCATGCTGGAGCGGGTGATCGGGGTGGTATAAAATGAAATCGCCCTAACAGCATTGTTGTTAAAGAAAATAATGGTTCCAGGGAAGCGAGACTCCATTAGGACCGAATAATGTGACAACTTCTGGTTCTGCTTCTGTGTCCATGAGGCGTAATAGCTTCTCTCTCCCTGCTGAACCTGCAACTAATCGAAAAAAAATGCACTCTAGTATTAAGGGGAAGGGCCCAACCTAACCATTTGGGGGCCTAGAAGTCTTCAAGCACACCACCAAAAGCAAATGTTATATATAGCAGAATCTCGGCTGTCTTGGAAGCTAAATTAAAACCAATAAGGTATCGGCTAGTCTATTGAAAATGTAATAACAGTCTCATTTAACTTCACTACCTCTACAGGATCAGGTCGTCCCATGACCAATGTCTTGTGTACTTAGTGGGGGGCCTTCAGCCAGTATGGGGGCCTCTTGCTCGGCGTTTTGTTCGCCAGCAGTGGCTCTACTACCCATCTTACTTACAAACATTGAGAAGGGCAACAAGAGGTTGTCTGCGGCTGCCCATGGAGGGGAGGATACTGGTAATAACCCTCAATCCCTAGTGAGTAGGCAAGCTCACACAGTCCATAATGATGTTGAAAGTAGCTCCATTGGTAAAGAACCTAGATCCACGATTTTGAACTTACCCCCCACAACCCCACCCCGGAGGCCAGTCTCTACGTTTCGATATTGGCACATCCTTCACAATTCCTGCACAAGATGCTAGCCGAGAATACAGCCCTAATTATGGGATGTTTAGCAGAGGATATAGGAACAGAGCAAGTGGTGGGTTTTTTGTGGCGCTTTGTGAAAAGATTAGACAGTCATTATTAAAACCTAATTTAACAAGCACGCCAGCACCATCGTTGGTTCGAACATGAACGTCTGTTGTGGTGAGCTCCAAATACGAGGCCCTGTGATCCGGTTTTGGTTGCAGCCTAGCACAAGTATTATAAAGCAGTTACAACAAAGCACAGGAAAGGTGCAGTTTGTCACCATTGGGCTATATTAGCTGACACGGCCCATACCAAAGATAGCCAGACCTTTTGGAGGGCTGTGTCTCATATGCGCACTATAGATCACAGTGAAACTTCTATTGATTGTCATATAAACGGGGCGGGTTGGGTGTTGCACTTTGGGAGGATCTACGCTGCTGTAGACATCGAGGGTGGGGTATTTATGCCAAGGCAATCTCAATCCTTTTCCCGTGTCTCTTTGCAGGAAGTCATGGTGGCTTTTCAGGAAAGCGTGGGGGGTAAGGCACCCCGACCAGATGGTTTCTTAATTTATTTCATTAAATGTGATATGGGTATCAGGGCACCTCTGTTGACAAATGTAAACAATAGCCTGTCTCCCTCACTAATCCCTGCATTGTGGGTAACCTCGACCATCGTTTCCATCTTTAAACAAGCATTTGCAATGCAACGGGTCTCGCGTTTGCTCATGTTAGAGCTGATCGCGTTGTAAACTCCTAACCCGACTTTTCAACTATCGGGCAAAAGTGCATTTATGTACATAACCCGAAAAAGTTAAATTAACTATGTAAAGCGCTCGACTTCTGCCAAGGGAGATCGCGCTCGTAAATTAGAGAAAAAGAAGTCCACGAGCCCGATGGAAACCAGCGAGCCTCGCATGTTTTCTGTACTTGGTCGCTACGCTCGAGGAGGGCTAGCCACCGGAAAAGGCATGACGTGTGCATGCCTTCGACTAATGAAAGCAAGCAGATTTTATTAGGCAAGCCCAAGAACCAATAAAAAACACTAACGTGACGTTGACAGGGCTCCGAGCCCTTTTCTAAACACTAAAGCGTCTCGCTGCGATACGCATGCGCGAGCGCATGCAACGCAGGCTCGACCCTAAAAAGGGAATCGGTCGAAACCAAAATGTTACCGCCCGATTTCCTTGATCGATATTCCTGCTAAAATCCTTGGTAGAGTGCTGTATAATTGAGTATTGGAATCGAATAATGGTAACAACATTTTACCCGCCTGTCAGTTTTGTTTCCGTAGGAGAGTAGGCACGGTAAAGCAGTGCCTAAATCTTCATCTTATTATCCGGAAATATTCTGTGGCGAAGCAGTCCGCACTCCATTTATGGAACCGCTGAAAGCTGTGGCAGGCCCTTATTAAGTGGGTTATGGATCAGGCATATTAATGGTGTGTTTGCATACTGGCACGAAAGCAGCGGTTAGGTTTGGTGAAGTGTGTGTTGTTATTAATATCGAGCGGGGGTGAGTCAAGTATGAGTGTTGGCTCCATTTTTGTTCATTTTGTATATAAACAACCTCAGTTTGGAGCATATAAGGAGCACATCTGATGTGTCAATGTGGCGCTCCCGTCCTTGCTTTAATATATGCGGGCAATGCAGTTTTAATAGCACATACTCCTAAAAGCTTACATATTTTAGTTCATTGGTTTGAGCGATTTATGGCAAATCTTGACTTGATTACTAATTTTTCCAAACTTTTTTATTATGTCTTGTGGGGTGAAAGAAGCTATGGTGTCCTTAATTAAGGTTTGTTCAAATACTTTATCCTGCACTAACACCCTTCCCTACTTGCGGGTCACTTATAGCTCCAATGGCACGTGGTCCCTCAATATTACACAGAATAGGGTTAAGTTTTCTAAGGCAGTAGGCTCTGTCCTTAGTTTACCATCCCCAAATGGTGGGAGGGCACTTGCACCACTGGTGCAGATTTATTCCGCCCAATGCGTAACTATTGCGACGTATGAGGGCAGGATCCATTAACTTTATAAAGGGAGGAGAACCAGTTCTTGAGAAGTATGTTTTCAACCCCTGTATCGACTTCCCACTTTATTTGCCGTAAGGAATTAGGTTTAATTTATTTGAGTGACTACAGCCGCACCCATCTACCCCTTCTGTGGTTGTCTATTTACAGACAGAAGAGGCATCTTTAACAAGAATATAGCGGTCAACTGCTTGGCCTGTGATAGGGGCTTTTCTATACCTTGGTTGGCTTTCTTGAAAAAAATCCTCGGAAGAAATTGGCTTCACGGATACCTTTTCTGCCATGTCATCTGGCTCTCCCCCTGGTAAAAAAGCACATCTGTACCCTACTGCTCGAGCGTGTGCAGTCAGAGAGAATGAGGGCTGAGAGAAAGAAAGTGACTGCTGCAAAGTTTTAGCAATTTACTATTGAAGCCCCTACCTCAAGTTATTTATAGAATAATATTAGCAGCTGGAATCGAGTTTTGTTATTTCGTTTTAGGGCAGGTATAATGCAATATTATTTGCACTTCCCGTCGAGTTTTCAGTCTAAGCTTGATTCCAGAATATGCCCATGCAATAACTCTTCCAAGCAATCTACGATCCACTTTTTATTCTTTTGTGGTTACTATAAGTTTTATACAAAAAATATCTAGTTCCATTTTTGAGGCTTAGAAACTTTCTCAGGCCTATCACTCACTGCTAGAACCTGCTCAGGCCTATCGCTCACTGCTAGAACTAGAGGGGGAGGATACCTGCTACTGCATAAGTTAGTTCCTGTGAGCGGCTGTACGATCTAGAACCACTATATGTTCTGATCAACCACAATATGTATTTAGGCGGTTTACTCATGCTGCAGAGCACCAATGCTGCAACTGCTGTCCGTTTTATACTTGTATTAGTTGCTCTTATTAGTATGCTTTGATTTTAAAGACTTGATATTAATGTGTGACTTTTTATAGTTGGTTTTGTTTGTTTTACCCTATTTATGGTCATGGATTTTATATTTCATTGAAATCAACTTGTACTTGTATACGTTTATGGCTGCGATTCAGCTAAATAAAGTAGCCTTGTCTGTCTGTCTGGAGGCAAGAAAACAAACAGGGTAATGTGCGCCCACTTACACAAATGGTGTGATTTGGAAACGGGAAAGTGTTGTACAGCACCATAAAAATTGTTCATATGCACCCAGGAGAATCTAACATTGATGAAAGCTTGAAATAAGGAGACCATTGATGTCTGAATGATGTCAGCTCTGGACCCAGATAATGAGGCCAGGATGGGGGGAAAAAGCACTGGGCAACAACGATGGGCTGTGAGACCCTTTCTCCTTTTATGCCTGAGCCGAGATAAGGAGGAATAAGACAGTGTGTTTCTTTTGTAGGTGATATCTGACCAAGCTGATACTCGGTCAAGAAACTTAACACCTCAGTGGACTAGTCCTTTTCTCCTTATGGTTCTTGGTTTTTCCATTAACAGAGGGAGAAGACAAAGCCTTGTAGTGTTGAGTAAGTGCTTATACACCTTACGTACAAAGCCAACCAAAATACCACAGACTCAGTAGACATGTGATTAACTGTAATCTAACCAACCTTCGTCTGAGATCTGGCCAAGGCCTAAAAAACATAAGAATAACATAACCATGGTAATTTGGGGGCACCAGTCCCATCTGTCAAAATTCCACAGACCACATTTGCAGGAAATTAGCTGCCATATACATTAGAATTACCACCAACTTGATTTCCTAGAGATGCTACTCTGACAAGATCAGAGCAACCTCCTCTTATGTCTTTGGTACACTGCTTTTAGAGTGCATGAAAACCATTACTGGTGTCTTCGTGCTAGAGCTAAATATAAATCTCACAGATAAACCAAAGGATAAATTCACCAAGATACTACCTAGGTCTTCAGTTATTTGTAAAAAGCTAAATATTTGTCAAGGATCAGGGAGAGACAGGAAGATCATTCCAAAACCAAGGGATCAGAACTAAGGATGCATTGCTTTTTCTGCCATAGTGGGGTAAGCAAAGGAACATCACCTAAGCGAACTGTAAGGGTTAAAATGAAAAACAATGTGTATATACTAAAATGAGGAAATCTACTACTCAATAACCGAAATGTACTAAGCACTGGACACTGACTAGCACATACTGCTGCACCAGAGGCCAGTTGTAGGCACAGCACCCAAGAAAACAGAAGTGAATGGGCATGCGTACAAGAAAACTGATGCACAGAAAGTAATTTGTTTATACAATCTTTCAAGAAGTAGTGTCTCGGCAGCCCACGCATTTGAAGTAAAATCTCATAGATTTGAAAAAGGAGAGAGCAAGACAGAGGAAGATGATGCAGTTTCCTAGAACAAACTCAAAACATATATGATGTGGTCAAGTAGCTAAACTGGCTGTTAAGAAATCCGAAAAACTCAGCTCTGACCCCAGTTTGCTGGCGTGACCAAATTTTACCACGCTTTGCAAATGAATTAATCTCCTTCTGTATCAACTCTCTTATACACCAAACACAGACTACTTAGAACTGGTTAATCTCTGTCATTATGGGGGTTATTACAACTTTGGAGGAGGTGTTAATCCGTCCCAAAAGTGACGGTAAAGTGACGGATATGCCACCAGCCGTATTACGAGTCCATTATATCCTATGGAACTCGTAATACGGCTGGTGGTATATCCGTCACTTTAACGTCACTTTTGGGACGGATTAACACCTGCTCCAAAGTTGTAATAACCCCCTATGTGTTTTATAACATGCTTTGGCAGTTGCAGTTTACATTTTAAACAAAGGGGCAGTTTTTAGCCATTGGGAACAGTTTGCATCCATATAGAACTTACTCGCCATCCACCTCTGGCCTTTTGCACACACAGTGAAATTTTCCTCCAAAGTCGATGTAGATATCATCGTCAAGAACATTGAATATCTTGCCAATAGCGATTTTATCTTTGGCAGGTCCCATCTGGATTAAAGGAGAACACCGCAGCATAGTTGCAAAGGATTCGGTATTCTTTGAGTCTCCCTAAAAGAAATTACACAAGCACACAATATTCACTACACAAGTTTCAACAATGTCAAATGCATTTCAAACACAGAGCTCGCATGTATAACAACCCTCCATGTACAGCTGCTGACCCCCACACAACGATTCCCAAAAACTCATACTCAGCGGTAGGTCACCACCCCGGTAACAATGCCTACCTAAGGATATGTGACCCTGCAAAAAAGGTCAAACACTCACAGCGGGATAAAACAGCCCTAATCGGATGGATTTTCTATTCCAGCGAAACGCCAGTCCACCCCCACCCCGCAATATGAACGTGAAACCATTTTCTGAAACAGGCACAAGGAGCGAAAAAGAGCACACACATGTGCAAGTATGATTAAATAGGAAAAGGTGCCACATCTGAGCACATTTTGGGATTATCTATTTTCGAGTTCCACCAGCTGTTTTGGACTTTATATTATAGCAAAGACTATCAAAAAGTTGTTTACAATAAAAGAACAACATACTCTGGAACAGCCAAAAGCACACAAATAAAAATAATTTTCCGTGATTTTGAATCAGCAAAGTTTAGTGTCTCAAAGAAAAACAAAGAAGTGATCAGAATAATTCATTTCATACACTGGCAACCACTCTAGGCTACAAGTCATATTTTTGTTCACTGTGTCACCACAGACAGGAACTAACTGTTCATAGGAGATGTGGCCTAGTGGATGAGGCTGGATGGCTCCTATAGAGAAGGGACCATTGTTGAATTAAGGTTGGTTTGGTTTCCTCAAATGAGCACAGGCAGTTTTGGAATTCTGAAAAGGTAGTGGTGGCCATGCACACCGCATCACATCATTGACATATCAGAGGTTCGACAAAGCAGGGAGGATCGAAGCCATGCTTGAAGCGCTTTAAAAAAAAAAACAAATACATAAAATCACACATCTCCATTTTACAGCTAGGAAGACTGGACTTGCATTACAGCAGCCCTTCAATCACTGGAATATGTACATGTGCTTAGATTAACCACATTCAAAAAAGGGCAACACACACTGAGCAATCTATGGCCATTGGCCAGTCTTTTTTCAGCATCAACTCCATACATACCATCAAACTAAAAGACCTGGCTTTAGCCTCGCCCTCTCGTTTATTTAAAATAGGTCAATGGTAGAAAATCTTTCTCATTTCACGATATCGGAAGGGGATAAGAATAATCTACAGCTACCTTGATATTCAGAGAGCATTAAAAATTCCACCTTTTCCATCTATGTACCTAGGATGTGGAACATCCCGGTATCTATCAGGATCACTCCAACACTGCTCCAATTTAGGCAGCAAGAGTTGAAGTCTCACCTTTTAGAACTCTGCATCATAATGCATTAACCCTCAACAATTTAGCTGCCTTTCCTACCACTTGCCATCTTTAAGCTTGATTATGACCATGTACTGTGCTTTTTGCTAGCTTCTTCACGCTACAGAAATACTATATACTTACATGCAAGCATACATCCCCTCTTTCCACAAACATTATTTGTAGGAAACTGGCCACACCTTAAAAATAAAAAAAAGTGATTTGCATATGTGAAAGAGTATGTTCTTCCACTAACCTACAACACCTCCTGTTTATGTGCAGTTACCAATAACTGCTGCCTACACCTCAACCCTCATGCACCTCACCTATCACTTTCCATACAGGCCTAACTACAACCAACACCCTACGCACTCCTAAAAGACAGCACCCACCTGCTGCACATTGGCCTATTTTACAGCCTCGTCCAGGGCACGAAGCACTACATACATTTGATAGTACAATACAGTACAGAAGAATCACTTCAGATGTTTTTCGTTGGCGGTAAAAACAAAACAAAACTGATTACCTCAAAGTTTGATTTAGTATCGTCATGTGAAGGTCCAACATTTTGTATCTGAAAAGTATTCTGTTCTGTGATCTTGTAATTTTGTTAGGAATATAACTTGGCCACTAGCTCTCCGATTAAATCCACCAGCATACACAATTAAAATAACTAATTAAAACAGTTTAACTGGTTGACTGAAAACTATTTTCATCTTCAAGGACCAATTAAATTAACTGAGTTGCATTCCCTATACTGAGGAATATACACAGATGAGACAGTGCGTGTGATTCTTTGAAATGCAAAGTAGCGGCCTTAAGATGTCAGTGATGCAAAAGGCCATTTCCTCCATGCGCGTGCCTTCATAGAATTATGCTTCATCTGCCAGTGGGTATAAAATGACACAATCATGTGCAAGCAGAACAGACTGAATTGTTGAAACCATGAACATGCACGCAGGCTGCCATCAGACTTCTTAACCTATCACAAACGCCTCATTAGAACACTCATCTCTTGCTCTCTGCACAACACATCAATCAGGGCGGATGAGAGATGAGCAGAAAAACAAGATTTAGAAAATGTGTAACTAACACTGCTTAGGAACCATAATAAGTAAAATTCTGATACGCCCTTATAAAAAGAGTTATAAAGCACAAGAGGCAAACCGGCATTGGCAAAGCCAGAAAGTCTTTGGTTGACTGATTGCCTGTTCCCTTTGTCAATGGTTGTTTTGTCATTTGTTTTGTAAAATGGTATTGTTGCGGGAGCTGAAGAGCCCGTGCCAATATAAAATAAAAACAGTAGTTAAAAGCAAAATAGCAGGGCCTCCAGTTTCTGACAATGTCAAGTAACAATATAAAGGGTGTCATTTTAAGTAAGGAAGACCTACTGGCTTTGTTAAAGGATCAACATAACTATAATTAAATGCATATTTCATAAAATCACACACTACAATGTTTAATAATACTGACTGTCCCAAATATGTTCAGTTTTTTAATTACAAATAATTTGAGTCTTTTTAAAAAAAAATTTCACACCACAAAGTGCAGCCGTAGAACCAACCAAAAGGGAGTCCTGTACTCCAGCTGAAGAGCATACAGCTCCAGTTTGGAGTGCTTTAGAAAATATGGTACGTTCTCCTGGGGTCATGTATTATAGCAATGTTGCTGGAGGTTTGCTGCACTCCCTTCAGCCCCCACAGCATTAAAAAAAAGATTGGTGGAGCCTAGGCCCCTTCTGGAGGCACCATAAAATATTATTGAAAAAGCCCTAGCGCATTATGGGGCGCTCCTTCAACGGAGCACTGAATGTTCAATGAGCAGCTCCTGACGCTCATTTATTATTCATAAAAAAATTAAAAAACATTAAAATGGGTGCCTACCTGGGACCCCAACATTATGTATGTGTGATCAGAGAAGCAAGGGGGGACTCCCAGGGAACCTGCCGCCCCCTAGCCACCACCATGGGGGGAGCCGTCTAATTTTATTTTTTAAGTGGGAGTCCCAATGCCCACCCAAGGACCCCCATTTCCGCAATTATTTGTGGGCTGTGGGTGGAGCCTCAATGCTCAACTGGCTCCCCGCGAATGACCCACTGTGGTGCTGGCAGGAGCTGGCTCAATAACTTGGCTCCTGTTTCTCCATCAAAACGTACTGATGTCCACCAAAATGCGTATGGAGCCAAATCCCCTCTCTGTAGTACCCCATAAAAGCTCTTTATTAGGTTGATCACAAAGTTTGCAACAGCAGCACTGTTAAGTCAGACCTAAAAGGGACAAATATGTCATAAATATGGGTTCTGGGGTACAAGGCATGGAGCTCTGTCCACTGGCCAAGTCCTTGCATGATTTGCTCTCTCTCACTGCCCCCTTTCCATAACTGTGAAAAGTCCAGGTTAAGTTCTTGGCACAGAATCTGAACGGAAGAGAATTTGCATAATTATAAAGGTTACGTTAAAAAAGTAATAAAAAAAATACAGGAATTGGAAGATCACTGTAAGGAGTCAGGTTCCACACCGACTTATGGTGACTTAAGGTAATTAAAACACAATTTACTAAGTATAGGACAGAGCAAACGAGCTTTGCTGAGAAGCAAGCAGGTCTTTTAGGAGAGAAGCAATTAGCCAGACGGAATCTTGATCTCCAAGCTTAGGGCTAAGCAAATACAGTCAGTAGCTAGCCGTCCTGCAGCATTATATACACTGCTGAACCTACTGTGTGTGCTGATCAATATGATTAGTTGGATAAAACCAAATTCCTGAAATTCTCCCAAGAATAGGAGCCCTCCTTATTAAATGACCTAGGGTAGCCTCAAAGTACTCCGGGAAGTGGGACAAAAAGGCAAAGAATAAATTTCAATCTTGAATAAAGGGAATCAGCCAGGAAATGGATGATATCTAAAAGCATGAGTTCTCTTCTGACATACTGGATTGAAGGCAAAACTCAAGATTGAGGGGAGGGGAGGAAGGGGACTGGAGAGGGGGAACCAAGAGCTGAAAAGATCCAGCACCCTGGCTCCGTACAATAATTAATCAAAAAATAATGGGATAATGTTCCTAACAGAGAAGATCCTAGAAGGTTACACACTCAAATTCAAAAAAATTGTATTATCATGTTATAGAACTCCTAAGAGATCCACATGAATACAAATACAAATACAAAACCCTAAAAACTCCCCATATTAAAAAACATATTTCATTACAGAACAATATAAAAAATAGATAAATACATAATATAATAGTTCATTGATTAAAACACCAAATTCAGAATATCTACAAGAATGATTGAAAGAATTTAAAAATCTTATAACAAAATCTTTCATTGTGGGGGGAGTAACATAAATCAAATGCCTCTCTATGAGATCTAAACTTAAGCTGCAAGAAAAGGGGTTTCATCCAACATTTCCTTGGAACAGCGAGAGCCGGGCAAACAAATAAGACATGTGTAAGAGACTGTACCCCTCCTTGACATAGATCACATATGCTACTAGAACCATCCCACCGTGAGGTGAGATCTTGCAATGGCAATCTATTTAGTCTAAGCAACATACACAATCGCCTTACCCCATGGTTTATATTACAAGTCAAGTAGGGTTGCATCATTTTCATAGTTACAGAGGAAATTAATTTGTCTAAACCTCTTCTTTTACGACACGCTTCCGTGTCCATCAGAAAGCCTTTAGACCATGACGCTTCCTTCAGAATTTTTTTTAATGATACATAAGGAATTGAAGGACAGAGCTCCAGGTCTAACTCAAGGAGTTGAGTAGCTTTGATGTAATTTCTAAAAAAGACAGATTTTTCCCTCAGACTGCTAAAAATCTCACTATATGCCAGTTTTCTCAATATACAATCTTCACTGTGCATAAGGTTGTGCGCCCATCTTATTACTGCCACAAGGCCTTGCACAAAGATATTCCTAATGCCAAATTCAAAGCGTAATGCAGCCCCCTAAGACTGCATGATTACAAGAGACCCTGCGTTTCAGAATACGGCCTTCAGTTTTTCCCAAAAAATCCCATTTAGTTATATCAATACACTCTATCGCATATAATAAAGTCGCTGGGATCTTTACCTGGTAGGCTGATAGTAAATAGGCAAAATGGCGCTTACCATTTGCTTTATAAAAGGCCGAGAGGCCTTGGGCTAATGACAATGCCTTATTGGTATTCTGGCGTATGTGATCAGCGTCTTTTATAGAAGCCGACAAGATCTTGCCTAAAAACTGGTATGTTGTTTGCTGTTCCAGTTTATGTTGACCTATTACCCAGGGAAACAAGACTTTTCTTCTACAAATCTTCCCAGAGAAGCAAACCACCTGTGACTTAGCTATTTAATTTTCAGGTAGTGCCTCTGTAAGTAACTTTTCAAAGCCGCCATACGATGGTTTAGGCCTTTTGGGGTAAGGTCATACACTACTATGTCATGTGCATACATCAGACACACAATCGGCCTGCCCCCCCCACCACAGGGGCATCACCAGAGGAGTTCTTGAGACACAAAGGTAGATCATGGATATAGAGGAAGAACAGTAATGGGGCCAGTATGCAACCTTGTTTTAAACCATTTTATGTTAATACCTTAGTAGATAAACCCTGTTCTCCGCCCATTAAGATGTTGCACCAAGTTGATGAGTATAGGGCAATCACCAATCGCAGGAGGCCAGATGGAACTCCTAGATCTTGGAGTTTTTTCCACAGTATTCCCCTATTCACTCTGTCAAATGCTGTGGAATAATTGATGAATGCTGCATACAATATACCTCCCCTAGTCTGGACATACTTATCAATTTTATCTTGCATTATCAGGATATTATCTAGGGTGTTATGGGCTTTTCTAAAGCCTGCCTGTTCCACTGGTAAAATACCCCTTTCCTCTACCCAATCCGACAATTGTATGAGGATACTTTTCACAAGTATCTTTCCTGTAGCACCTAATAAAGCAATTTGTCTATAATTAGACGGGATTGATCTATCTCCCTTTTTATGTAATGTGATTAATATACTACCTGTCCGTGATTCTGGTATGGTGCCAAAGGCATAGCTTAGTCCAAAAACTGGTTGAAGTAATTTTGCCCATAACAGAGGCTCCCTTTTAATTAGGGTCATTGGGATCTCATCGGGGCCCATGGCACCTGAAGAACACATTGATGTTATGATCCCTTCTAGTTCTTTCACTGTTGGTATCCCTGTATAACCCCTTTCTCCACCTCTATTTAATACTATCTCCTCTCTCCACATATCAGCACCCTGATTTTCAGTGTATAATTCTTGAATATACAGTTTCCAAACTTCATCTGCTATCGGTGCGGCCACCAAGTTTTTACGATTTCCGCACCCTTCCGATATAATAGACCAGAATTATCTGGGATTTTTCATTACAGCCGCTTCCCTCAATGCCACCCAATTCTGGTCCTCTTTTTTAATTGTCAATTTCAGCTTCGATATTCTTCTTTTTAATTTTGTTATTTCCCTACTCATCTCCTCAGACTTATACTCCAGATGCTGACGTATTAACTTACTCTATTCAAATTCAAAATATGGAGCTGGTCATTATCCACTATCGTTAAATTACGCTCAGGCTTCTTATGCGCTGTAATATTCCTTATCAACTTGGGAAATTGTATAAATGCATCTTTCTCCCACACCTCTAAATTTCCTGTGATATTCTCCAGCAGTGGCTTAACTGATAGCATTTTTACTGTCGATCAAGACATTGTCTTATTTTTTCCCATAATGCTTACATTTACACCTTTTAAAGACCACAAATCTGTTGCCCCTAATTTCAGGCATAGGGAAAGCCTTAAGATTTTATGATCACTATAGGGATTTTCAAGTACCTCCATATCCCCAACTTTTTGAGCCAGGTTATATGAAGCACAGATGTAGTCTATTATAGAGTTGTTCTTAAATGTCTTATGGGTATGAGCTGCAAGAGAATCCATACTGTAACGCCCATTAAGAATGATACAGCCACAGGACCTTTGTCCTTTCAACAAGGAGATGCCCGTTTTATCTGTCCTAATTATAGGGGGAGACTTAATATCTGGGATATTCAGAGATTGTTCTCTATCTCGGTTACTAAAGGCATTAAGCGTAGTGTTAGAAACTTTGCAATTTAAGTCCCCCATCATGATTAAATTGATGGGGTTTCTTATAGCGCAAATTTGTACAAAAAGTTGTTGAAGTAAAACGTCCCATTCTTTTTCAGGAGGGATATACACATTTATAATAGTTACGGGTATTTTCTCACCCTTCTCCCCGCTAAGATGTACTTGTACTATTTGATAAAAATTTGTAGAATCGGGGAGACTGACATATTCCCAGTTGTATCTATAACTTAAAAGCGCGGCTATTCCCCCTTTAGCATGCTCCTTTTTTGAAGGGAGTGCTTTTTTGCTTAAAACTGTATAACCTGGACAGATAAAATCGGTTAGACACCAAGTTTCTTGAATACAAATCAAATCAAGCCCCATTGAACACAAAACTTGTACTTTACATTGATCCTTCCCTAGACCTGCAATATTCCAGGAAGCCAGGGTAGGGCCAGAGCTAAAAACAAGACTGACTCAACTTCCCCCGCGACTTAGGTCTATTCAATACCCCGCTAGCCAATTCCAGTTTTCTTGGATGGCACCATAGCCCTGCGATTTGTGCCCTTCCACCACGTTCACTGCCCTTGTACCTTGATGTAATGAAATTTGAACACTTTCTCCTAACGTGGAAAACAATCCCCCCCCCCCATTCATGACTAAATTTATAGGATCACATCTTTGAGTCTTGGACAGCCCACCCAAAGACAATGACTTCTCTCTAACTGGGATCACATCTATTCCTCTGCGTTGTAACTGGGCACTATTAGCCAGTATTAATTGCACTGTAGTTTTGGAATAGAACCAAACTTTTGCCTGGCTCCTACCTTTAATGTGGTCAGGGAAGACCCTAACAATATCTGAACTTTCAATTAGATTGAGCTCATCTATTTCCAAGAAACATGATAATATGAACGATCGATTTATGCATACATTTGAATCAAATATAGCCAAGAATTCCAAATAGTCAGGTAAGTCGGTCTGCCCATCAGGGGCCATATCCCCTCTAAGTTTTCCTCCCAAACTCAGAAAACTGACCGGGTAAGGCCCCTTATCCACGTTATGGGCCAATTCAATCAGGAACATGCTGGAAGAGTCGGGCCTTACACATGGAATCATTGGAGTCACTGGGTCATCCATCTGAGCCAGTACTTGTGCTTGTCCAACTACCAATGCCCCCCTCAGTCTTGTTCAGAGAATTCTTCAAAGGAAGGGCCGTCTCATAGTATCTGAATTTTCCAACTGTTCTCTCTCTTCGAACTTAACCTTCCATTCTTTTTTTTAAAAATAATTCTCCGATTTCTTTTCTTTCCTGCCCATTTCCCTCTTATTTTGGATATTCTAGTGGTCTGCCCCACATCACTTTCTATTTGATCACTTTGCTGTACTTGCTCCACCTACTTTATAAGTAGGTGATCTTTAGGAAGAAAGATTGGGAATGGTACTGTTCTGGGGGTAGGAACCGTTTCCTTAAACTGGGCGATGTGGTCCAGTGGAGTAGTATTATGAATATAAAGAGAATTAGGAAACAGATTGTCCAAAGAATATATCTCATTCTCTTCCAAGGCATGAATCACTATCTTGGAGTCTCCTTTATCCACCTGTGATTTCCCAGTTTGAGTTTGAGTTCCCCTATCGAGAAGAGCGGGTTTCTCACCTTCAATCTTCAAATCCTTCTAATCCTCAGTACTTGTATACTCCAGGTTAATACCATTAGCGTTCAGACCCAAGCTTTTAGTTGCTTCTTTTTTAGATAAGGTAATCCATTCTGTTGGGGGAATGGCTCATATTTTGCTTTACAAGTAAGGCTTTTAAAATCGAAACCAAAATATCTTGAGTATGGTCAGAAATTTTTACCGATTTCTCCAAAAGTTCCAGGATAGATGATAAAATTATTTCAAGGTACTTGAGAGACTCGGAAAAAACTATGTGTTGTGCAGGAGGTCACCCTAGATCTGTGGTACTAGATGGTGATAAATCTGGGCCTAAATCAGAAAGAAAATGATCCAAAGGGGTACTACTAAATAGTTTTAAACAAGGGTGAGACGATATTAGAGTGTGCTTCTGCGGGTGTCATTGGAATAATTGAGGGTGCTACTCTACAGCTAATCCCCTCATCCAAATCTATATCAGGGAGGGTAAAATCTGTGGCTTTAACCTGACTTATCCCCCCCACAATAGCCCCCCGTAGACCCCTCCTTAGCAGAAGTGCCCTCAGCTACCAAAACATTCGGATCATTGTTCTGAGTAGGACCTAAAGGAGATAATTTAATGATGCCTGGTGTGTTTTCTTCCATAACCACTATTCTCTCACAAGGCTCCTTCGACAAGAAGGCTAAGATAGAATTCAAACTTTTTATATTTACTTGTTGTGCCCCTTTGTTTCTCAGGGGGTTAAATTTAGTTGTTTTACATGCCTGGTTGAGGAAGGACCTACTCCTTCTTGTGCATTTAGACGTCATTCTGTTGGTGCTGTTCCCAATCACCCTCTTGCTACAGAATACTTCAAAAAGTCTCCAAAACACCGCTCTCCAAAATAGGCGGAGTCCAGTATAGTATTGTAAAGTAAAGTAAAGTAGTACCACCAAAATACCACCTGATCCAGGTTGCAGATGCGGCAGGAAGGAATAAAATAGGGAGGCCAGTACCAGGTGGGCAGAAGCAGGAAGGCCAACCCGGCCCCCCGCCCTTCTAACGCTCCCCTAGCGCTCCCAGCACTCCCAACACACCACCCTCTTTATCCTCTCCCCTGCTGCGTGCTTCAGTTTGGGAATTCTGCGGGTTCCGCCGCCAAGCCGAAGCCAGCCCGACTCGAAATCAATAGTCACAATAACTACGGTGCCTTTGTGAATATGAGACCACAAAAGACGAAGAGGTCAGCTAGAGACACTGGAGTCCGGAGGAGGAAAAAACACCTTTTACTCCTGTGAGTCCATAGGAGCCTGTTGGAGTCACAGAGAAGTGCTGGGTATTTTAAGCATTAAGGGGGCTATGAGGCGGTTAAACAGGCGGTTAAACAGACAGGCAGGTGACCGTAGGGGTACCCCCCTTACCTCAGCCACAAGGTCAGGCCAGCTTCCACGCTCCCTCGCCCAATGGACTCCAAGCAATCTCCTCCCCCTTCCTTTCTTTCTTCTCCTTCAGCCCCCAGCTCCCCAGAACTGCAGGACACCTCACCTTGCTTCTCTAAATATGTGCTGGTTTCGCAACCCCCAGCTCCAAGCTCCAAAGCTCCAAATACAACGTGTACCAATTGCTGGACCTGCAGCCTCTCTAGGGTCTTAGGTCACAGGGTCTCAAAGCTCCGCACTCAGGCCCAGGGTCCAAGCTCCAGGTACCAAGTAGAGGAGACCTCCCGCAAGGCCTCTTGTCTGCCATCCGTACGCTATCAGCACCTGGAAACCGGCAACCAGCAGAAGCCCGACTGGGCCCGAAAACAAGAGGGAAGACCTCACCTACCGCCTCCGTCCGCCGGCAGGGTCCCCGGCACCCGGGACCGGCACTGGCCCTGACCGCACCCAGCCGCAAAAAAGAAACAGAAGACCGTCACCAGCAGGTCCAACGGGAGCCGCGACAGCGGCTCACCGCGGCTCACAGTGCGGATGGCTGGTACGGCTGTGTCTCCTCTGCTTAGCGTCCTCCTTCCGCTTCTGGCGTTCCGTGTCTGCAAACCAGAGGCCGCAGCTGAGTCAACTGTGTGAAAGGACCAGCAATTTGTTGTCAAGGGATGCTGCACTTTCTCCAACAAGCACGTCAGAAACACTCACTCAGGTCAAACAGTAGAGGAATTGATCCCTTAATTTTTGGTGCCCTGACACATCCCAAAAGGGATGTCATGCTTTATCATCAGGCTGCTCCTCATAGGACCGGCGCTGCAATATCCTACGGGCCCCACGAAGGGTCACTTTAGCGGATAACCTTTCATCACTCGCTGTATTGTGAAGCCTATAATTGTGAGGGTGTGCTAAAATATGAGATCAAATATGCAGAACTAAATGTAAGTGATGGGAGAAGTGAATAACTAAAACCGTCTAGGGGTTACCAAAACGACATGCGCTTGCGCGGAAATGATTAAGCATTTTTCATCACTGTGGGGTTGCCATTGAGTCATGACACATACATGATGACACATGCATACATACATAATCATCCTTGTGCTTTTTCTTGCCGGTATAAAAAACCATTGGCAAAGCCAAAAAGATAGATTAATGCCACTGAAAGCTGGTAAATATTGTGTTGCTACGGCTTGTTAAAGAATACTGTCAAGGAAAATCGGGACATTGTGTGCCTGCTGCAATTGTATGCACTCCAGTTGTTTCTATAACAGGGTGTAGTCACTGCTCTATTTTGCTGGACTCACAATTAGAAACTTCCACAAAATCCACTGAGTGGCACACTCGAGGCTGGGGTAGAATTGTGATACCAAAAAGGATATATGATATGATAGGCACCACAGTGCAATCTAAATAAAATATTTAAAATAAAAACAAACATAGGTGTCAAAAACATTAATGGGTATTGTTAGAAATTGGCCTAACTTAGAGGTGATGTATATGTATAAAAACGAAAGGTTTGGGCCTGACAAAAGGATTACTTTGCCAGGTCGACATGGCAGTGTAGAACTGCACATACAGGCTCCGCAAAGGCAGGCCTGAGACATAGTTAAAGGGCTTCTTAAGTGTGTGGCACAATCAGTGCTGCAGGCCCACTATAGTTTTTAATTTACAGGGCGTGGGTACATGTAGTACCAACTTTACTAGGGGTGTAAAGTTAATTAAATGCACCAATCGGGGAGCAACCAATATTACCATGTTTAGGAGGGATAGCACAAACACTATGGCACTGGTTAGCAGTGGTAAACTGCACAGAGACCTAATACCAACATAAACAAGGCCAGAAAAGTGAAAGAAGTAGGCAAAAAGTTGAAGGGTAGACCACCCTAAGGCTGTCAGTTTTCACAAGTATCAAATATTTAATAATAACACGAGTACATTAAGAACACCCTTCCTGCCAAAATGAATGACCTGTGCTTACTGAGTAGCTGTTCCATATTTCCAGATTCTACGAATATAAGGACTATCTGTGGTAGGGTCTTTTAAAAGAGGGTAATAAGTTGAAACCTTGACTTCCTTAAAACAAGCATGAAATACATGTCACAGGTAGATCTAATGGCATATGTGGTGTAACACTAATAAGAAAAGCTGATGCATTCAGTGTTATAAACCATGTGCCAAGCATGGATTAAACTGAGGACATTATTTGTGCAAGCCAAGAAAATTACCTGAAGATGCTTGTAGGTAAGCTATATTTGTGTCACAATGGTACGCAATTGCTTGTAAAGCAGGACGTGCATTATACCAGACTTAAAAGGGTACTGACCAGAGAAGCCATTTAGAATACAGTGCTCATATGTGGGCAGGTTACAGAAAAAGAGACAGAGACCTAGAAATGGCATCAACGTGGATTAACAAACCAATTAAAGGAAGGCCTGAATATGTTGCTTACAGTTCATCCAACTGGATCTGTTTTCTTTACAAGTAAGGCAATGGAAGGGAACCAATTTGTTTACATGATCATACAAACAGGGAATCACAGGATTTGGCCAGGTACATGATGTGTAGTATAAACAAACAGCATACAGCTAGAAGGGCATAAAACTGCTAGATGTAACATCGGGACATGTATTATTGCAACATGAGCAACTGTCTAGTCCCATCATGGCTAATGTATGACTGCAAAAACCTAAGCCTTGGCCCGGACATAAAAGGCATTATAATGGCTACAGTTTTATTATTGTTATAAAAAATATATAGTTTGTGCCCCATAAAACCAGAATTACATGTGCGCAAAACAACATCCACAGAACCATAAAGAACATATTCTATTTAAAAGTGAACATAGGTGCATTTCCTAAACATTATTCAACATGTTTGGCTGTCAGTCACATTTGAGGAAAACAAAAAGTGATGGACAGAATGCTTGAATCAATCTCAGCTACTGACAATTACTCATAGTGGCACTCCAGTTCATCTTTTTTTGTCCACACTGCCTCTCTAGACAGAGATCAGCCACATGCAAATCATTGTTGGTCCTGCTCCAATCATTCCACCCCAAACTGCCAGGACACGCACCCTTCAGACAGGCACACAAGCTTACTGTAAAACCCATGAGAAGATACTATACACATAAGAATGTAAATATATGTATACAATGTTTTCTCAATGCTAAAGATTGCTCTGGGTGAAAAATGAAAAGATGGAAAAAATGTCTGTTACACAAGAAATACTATTTTCTTAGAACGAAAGCCCTCGCCCATCCAAAGGTAGCATGCTTTATCATAGGGCTCCGCCTCACACTGGTCAGGTGTGAGTACCAATGCGGCCTAAAACCCTATGAATGTGAGCGTATAGTTCCTTAGGTGTGTGTGCTTTTCACTGTGGAGGCAGTATCCTAAACTAAAAGACAGGGGAAAAGACTAAAATTACCCACTGGTAAACCATAAACATTATTCCTGTCTGCAGCGTCTAAATTAAAAATGCTGATGAATTATCTGATCCTGTGAGGAGGTCGACATGTTTTTGCCCAAGGAACATATGAACAGCGTCTCCTGAAGTAGTGTCTGTTTAACACCCGAAAGCAAGTGTACGTTTTAAAGCAACTGGAGTATCAAGGGCTATATTTATATGAAAAATAGGCCTACTTTCTTACTTAAGCACAGTACATTATTTTACATAATATACAACATTTCCGAATACAGATTAGACCATTAAGCATGGACTCCGAATTGAAGAGACTGTTTTTATGACAACTGATAGGACCTGTTCGCTTGTAGAACATTTCAAAACTTGCACCAAAAGAGGTATGGTCTCTGTGCACCCGTACAGGATATAGCTTTCTAATAAATTGTTCCAAAGTTGAGAACTGTTAGATAAGTCTGGTATGTATTCAAAGTTAGTCACGTGTTTTTTTCAAGTCTTTTTCTATGACCCATTTACATTTCCAGTTATTCTGCTTCAGTTTACAATCTGCCATCTTGCTTTTTTTTCTCAAAACTCGCATGTCTTCAATGAGAAATTATTATCTTGTGGCTGTTACTGAGACCTTTCTCATAGCTTAAAGTTACTGCTGCCAATCTGTTTCAGAATGTTCTGTTGCAAAGTTTACAGCTCTTGCAGCCTTTTTTTTCATTTGAAAAGATCCACTAAACAAGGCTCAAGAGTTCTGGGTTAACGTCCATTTAAAAACACTTCCCTACCTTCCGGGATTTAAGGCATGCTGACGCAATAAACTTAAACCTAAAGCAAACATGTTGTTGGGAGGAACAACTCACAGAATGTACTGCGAACCTAGCCACATTGGGTTCTGGAGTCCAATATAATGCTCTCTAACGGCGTTAAGTTACAAAGGGACTTAAAACTTAAAGAATGTGAATTGTATTGGGCCCTAAGGTAATCTTTTGTACCTTGAAGTATTTTGTTCAGAGATAATGAAAATATGTTTTTTTGTACTTCTCCGACAGTGTGCGGACTGTGGACAGTGGACAGAGCAGGATGAGGCGCTGTGGACCCACAGATCTCTTCCAGACAGCCAGAAACAATGATGACCAGAGAACAGAATTGAAGAACTACTTTGGTGCTTCACTCGATGTAGTAACCTTTTACCTTTGACTACTTCACCACAATAAAAAGCAGTTCTCCCACTTCTCTTGCATTATATGTTGCATTTCACTATTAACTGGGTCATCAGTGGCAGTCATAAGTCAGGAACTGACCACAGTACCATTTCTGCTGTGCCATTAATGACTCTTAAATTACCATGCAGTGTTTTGTACTTTCTCTAAAATGATACTTTGATAATGTTTCTCAGCTTTCATTTAAACAAAGTATGAGTAAGGGCTTAGACTGCCCAGGGCACCAAAACACACATGATGACAATCATGCCCAAAATTAGAACAAGGACTTCTTAAAGCAACCACGGCTTAACACTTCAGCAGCAGCTTGAGTTGATCCCTTGCGTTTAGCACTGAGATAGGATCAGGAGGCAGAAGGCAAAATTGGGTCAAGGGTATGAAACAAGTAAAGCCAAGCCAAATGATGGAAGGTTCAAAATAAGTTTATTATAATAAACATCAATAACAAATGTACTGATCTGGAATTACAATGAAGACAACAATCCGGTCTACAAACACAGCAGGACGAAGGATTATGACAAGTGGGGCACTATTAAGGGGGGTTTGTACATGGGGAAAAAGTCTTAGTAGGTAGCAGAATATTCCCTGGGACCAACTCTTGAATCTATCAAGATTAAACAGTATTTGGAAAGGTAGCCTCAGTGCTTTAACCTGCTGGAACGTTCTACAGGAAAATTAAGACTGTTGAGTCTGGAAACATATTCAACCGTGCATGCAGTTTGATGGTCAATGCAACAACCAGGATAGAACTGATTGAAGTCACTCACCCAATAAAAGTTTCAAAAGCGCTTATTTGTTTTTGCACAAAATCCTGTCTTGTATGCCTGATCTTTGCTGGTTAATGAGTCGCTATGCACTGTTCTCCCTCTGGATCTTCGATGTGCAGTGTTCTGAATAAAGAATGTTTTACTATGATTCTTGGCAGCTTTTCTACTACAAAGAATCAAGCAGGAAATCCTTCTATTTGGAGGTCTTCATGCAAGGACTCCTATAGAGGCACTATTCTGCAGGCAACGTTTCCACAAAATGTTTTTTTTTTTTTTCAGACAATCATTCAAGCACTGAGATAGCACAGTGGAATGAGGTGACAACATAACCCTAGTTTGTCAAGGCCTGCCTTTTGTACATAATTTAATCTGCATGGAAACCAGAAGTGAGAAACGTGCCTTTGCCAGAGTGAATGCCATAATGCAAGAGATGGCTAAAAAAACACAATATTCGGGAGAAGAGAAAAAAGAAAGCTACTAGGGCTTCCTACAAACAGCTAGAAACAACCCAAAAAAGCCACCGTAGAATGGATCACTCCATTTCATAGCCAAATGAATCACAAAGCAGGCGAGTGGACCAATAGCCTGATCTTCAGGAATAGAAGCTGCATGTTGACCACAGACTAGACTATCAGTACTGGTCCAGAGAAGATCTTGCCTCAATCTAAAATATTCCAACAATGGTGCCACAAAGGTGCTCTAGTTCGTGAAAGGCAGTTGAAAGCGTATGTACAAATGGGGATTGGTAAAGACAAAGACAAAAACCTTGTCTGGATGATAGAGCATGGACGTGGGAAAACGGTCCTCTTTCTGGACCATGCTTGAAATATCTGCTTGCTTAGTGGCGTGCTGCAGGCTAAATTAAACCAGGGGTGAAGCCATTTGGATGAATCACAATTTATCAGGAAACAGGTCAAGCTATGTAGGTATTTGTGGCAAGATAAAGTTAGTGTAATGGTTTGTAGAGGCCGTTTGCTCTCAGGGATGGGCTATCTTAAGCCTTTCCCATAAGAAAGGAAAACCCGGTCTATAATTTTGGGATTCTTAGTTAATGGTAAAGGCACTAGGTGCTGCAGCTAGCATTCATCAATGCTTTCAGTGGTGGGGGAGATGTGATGGTTCATGAGGCATGTATGCATTATTGAAAAGATATATGTGGGTGAAAATGACATACAGGAAGACTGGAGACGTTCTCCAATTTTGATGCAGACAGTGGTAGGTGTGACTAGGGTGCAGGGGGTAAGTGATGTTTGCCTGCAAAATTTAGAAGACTCTTTGTTTTCTTTTGAATGTCTTTGCCATGGAATCCGGGTATGGGTGTGCAGAGTTTTCCACCGAGATTTATTGTTGATCATTAGTCCCATTAACCATAGGGCCGGTAGATTGGTTAAAAAACTTAATGTGCACCTATATAAGCAACTCCACATAGGAACGTCTGTGTCATCGCTGAGGAGGTGCCAGCAAACTTGAACCAAATTCCTTGAAGGTAGAGCCACCGCAAGAGGCATTCGTGAGGGTAAGCAAACTGTCCAATGGTATTGGTGCTTTGGTAACTTGCACAGCTGCTACCATGGTAGAAGGCATCCCACTAGTAGTTTTCCTCTACTAAAACAATAAAAAAATAAAAGTAGCTAACCCTTGCAAAGCCTCGTGAGCCTCCCTCGTTCTTTACTTAATCATGCCTAACCGAGGTGTAAACAGCCATGCCCGCATCTTAACAACTTGTACTAATCCACTAATGTTAGTAGCCTTTCACTTTGGAATCACAATAATATTTATTTTCGTGAACATATTGTTAGTCCAGCACAGTAGTTATCCAGGAAACGCTTCGCAGATTTTCTAGACAAATACCAACCCAATTAAAATGTTAATAGAACTTTTAAAAAACGGATGTGCCACGACACTCAAGGCCAATTCAAAGCATAGCTCCAACTAATACCACAGCCTACTCAACAGAGAGTATAACGTCTTGTGCTTAGCCATCCAAATTCTGTGTTTCTTTTGGGAGGCAAAAGCAAATATTTAAATATTCTCACCTAGCCCACGTGAAAACAGTTGTACTTAGTCTTATGGAAGAGCACACCGTGGTTTATTGGAGTGCCTACAATAAAAAAGGAACTGTTTCCTTAGCTTCCTTGAGACTCTCAGATGCTAAATGTCTTTTGTTAACTTTAGTAGATCAATGTATGTTTTTTTAGCTCTGTGAATGTTCAAACCTACCTGAAGCATTTTAGGAAAAGCATAACAATTATATCACTGGACCCAAAAATATGACACGTCAACAGCACTATGGAGAGCATTCCTGATGCAAACTCAGCCAGTGGTAAAGAAGTCGACCAGTTGTTTTCGGTAGCATTACTATATCACCACAGATATCACTTAAGGCATTGATTTCCCAGACATTATATCTATATACACATATATACTGGGGTTCCCAATCAGAAATTATGTTGGTGGGAAAACCATGCAAATGAATGTGTATGATGAAATGCCGAGCCATGACTTGCACACTTTGCCTTGCCTTGAATGAAGAAGAGTGCACCATCTTAGTGAATATGTCAACTGTCACCACTCAGCATCTAATAGATGATGGAAAAGCGATGGAGGAAGTCCGTGGAAATGGTGTGCAATAGTTCAGGAGGTACGGGAAGCTGAAACAAGTCTCCGGAGGCATGGAGTAGATAAATGGGTTGAGCACACACATTTTCTATCTATCTTAGCCAACTGCCACCAAAAAGCCTGTATCACTAAATCTACTGTAAATGTGATCCCTCCGAAGCCAGAGATGGCAGGTCCATGAGACATTTTAGTACCACTATTTGAATTTATTCTGTGGGAATACATAAGGCTTGATAATTAAATTATAGCTCACTGAATTCTGTTAATGTTGTGGTAGAAATTATTTCAGAAGCAATAAATAAGCCAGTGCTTGTTCCACCTTATCTGTGAAAGTCTTAACTACTCATATCATCAAGTGATCAGGTACAAGATGTGATGGTTGCCATGGTGGTTTGGGAGAAACAAAACGTTTAACTTCCGCTTGTGGGGTAAGGAGTTTCCAGGCATAGCTCAGTGACAAAAATAAATTCCACAAATGGTGTCAGAAGAAATATTACACGTGGGCGGCCTGCAGAAATAACCAGCCTAGCCCTGGTATGATGGGGTAATGTGCTTTAGCAGTTCCCAGAGGGAGCGTGATACACAGAAGGTTTTACAGACATAGATAACCATGTTTGCAGACCAGCACCACACCTTGGGTCTCAGTGGTACAAACAGAGGAGCTCATTTGCAGTATGAGGCCAGCAGCGGGGAGGGCATTGCCTCCACAGTCTATAATTCATTGGAAGACACCATGTTCACTGCTCGTGTGTTGCGGGGCGAATAGCTCACTCCGCCACACTCGAGGTTGTGTCCTGCCAATGCAGAAATCAACTACTTAACACAACACAAATCACATAAGGAACCTTTAAATTCTGTCTCATACAGACCTATTACAATCTTAAAGAAAAAATCCTAGCCATACTCTCTAGTCCAATTAAACTCAGACCAAGTGGTATCTACTGATAGCAGGACAACATTCATTCACCATATTTGAATCATTTCTGATTTGGCCCACCGAGGCAATGCAAAATACTAGCACTGGATGCAGAAAGGTTTTTTATTGAAATAACAAGAGCTTTCTGCTTTTTTAGGTTGAGCGCACAAGTGCTCTGACCGGTCGGAAGTATTGTGGGCTTTTAACCACGCCCATCTCATGTCCATCAATTTCATTTGTTTGTGGGCTTGCCTTTCAAAAATCCCTTGATGTCATTGGTAAATGCTTTACGTTTGTCCTTCCTTGGGACAGTTTTGTTACCGTCTTGCAGACTGACCCTGTTACATGGATTATTGCATGATTGCCGATATACTTCGGCGTGGGTGAACTACTTTTTTCTTTTGTTTGCGCTCCATGGCTGCCATGGCGCTCACATCGCGAACTCGATCAGCGGTATTGGAACGCTGTTCACATTGTTTACCACTGTTATCTAATAGAGTAATTTCATTTCTGCTTTTGGCTTTTATTCGCATGATCTGTAGGTTACAGGAATACCTATTCGGATAATGCTTAGTAAATATTTATGCATTTGTTTTTTATTAGCACTAGCTCTTTTAGGCAAATCGGAAAGGATTTTCTTTCCAGGTCCTAAATTGGTCTGAAAGCACCATCGCCTGTTATGCCCGGGCAAGCTGTAGGCAGGTGTCACTGTGTCCAGTGTGGGAAATGAGGTCTCTGTGAAGTTAGAAGCAGGGGGGTAGGGAACGTGGACAAAACAAAGGGTCACTAGGACACATAGCAGTGACCTCAAGTGACTTCATAGTCGAGATCTGACATAGAGACGGCAATACAAAGCGGTTCTCTCTCCAGAAAGAACATTTTACATTATATGCACTCTGATCTGCTTAGTCCACGTTCTTTGAAGCAGGCATATTAACCCTCTGCGCTACCTTCTAATGACGCCTAGCTTACACTAGACAAAAGTACGTTTTCTCTCCAGAAAGAACATTGATCGCCAGATTATTTTGACATTTTAGATTAGATGCACTCTAAACAGAAAAACATCACAAATGGAAAAAAAAAAACAGCTGTAACAGTGAGCTGAAGGGGCTGAGAGTAGCTGGTTATGGAATACATAGGTCCGATATAGCTTTAAGATTTTGTTGCCTTAGTATTTAATGCTTTAACATTTATATTCAGCAGTCTTGTTACTGCATAGCACTTTAAAGATATTTTCTGCTTTGAAGATGTTTGTTTTTTTGGGCCTCCAGGAAACATTAGTTGTTTGAGTGAAATACTACAACTTTACTGAACTCTTTAATAAATACCTTTGAGATTTGTGCACTGCGGCCTCTTCCAGACCCTGTGCAGGCAGCCAACCCCAGCTCATGAGCTGGAGCTGCAGTCGGTGATGATAACAATCAGGTAAGGTGCTAAAATCCTGGCTATGCCATGTTTTTATTATGACACACTACTATTCAAGATGGCATTCCAACTGTAATATTGCAAAGTTGGAAGCCAGCCCTTGGAGTAGTATTCATAGAGTTGTCCAGCTCCCTAGTTCAAAACCTGACTCTCTCATTTAGTTTATGCTTCTGCTTTGCATTCTGGGACTTTTAGTTTTACTTTTAGAACGTGATACAAGCTGTGACTACAAGTACAATTGATTATGCTGTACAATGGTCAATATTTTATAACTAATATTTCAGTTCAAGACTAACTGAGGATCATTAATATCATATGAAGAGGCTCCCCTCAACAGTTTAAAAAATCGTGGGCGTTTGTTCGACTTCCCAGACTGCAGTAAAGGGACAGTGATCCAGTAATCACACATTCTTTAAGTACAATTATTTATTCATTGCCTCGCGGGCAATGTCGCCTGTACCAACTATCAAGTAAATATGGTTTGCACCAGGAGAAGTTTGTGTTTTCAGGGGATTTTCCTTCTGACTGCAGAGTTCCAGGATTTTGTCAGTTTTTTTCCTAACACACAACATTTAAATAGCTAAGTCAACTGTACAAATATTTCAGAATATATTTCAGTAGTTGTGAAAGCCCCAGTTCCCAGATGTGGCAGTTCAGCAGAGGATGCATCCGTTTCGCTGGAGCAAACATCTTAGGCCCACTTCCAAGGCTCCAGGAATGGGGATCCACCACTTGGCAGAGCAGACTCAGAGGGCAGGGCCCAGGTGCAGAAGCAGGGTGGTTGGAAGTCTTTTATGTCCCCGAGACTTCAGATCAGGAGGCCAGTCAGCTAGCCTTTCGAGTCACTCTGCGGTCAAGTGATGGAGGTCCAGTCCTTCTCTCCCAGGCAGGGGAACAGCAGGCAGCAGAGCAAGGCAGGAGTCCGGCAAGGCAGTAGTCCAGCAGAGCAGCAGTCCTTCGGCAGCACAGCAGTCTTTCCTGCCAGAGTATTCACAGGTCCAGAAGTGTACTGAACTGGTTGTGTCAGAGGTCCAGTATTTATTTGGCTTTTGGGATGGGGGAGTCTTCAAAGACAGGCCTTTGAAGTGCAGAGAGGCCCGGTCATTCCTGTTATGGCTCCAGACCCACTACAGGGGGTTATGCAGCCCTTTGTGTGTGGACAGGACACAGCCTATTCAGTTGTGAGGCTTTTAAGGCTAGTTCCTCCCTCCAGTCCTCCCAGGGTGGCCCATCAAGTCACACTGAAGCTCCCAATGTGTATGGATGTCTCTGGGGAACACAGAAAGCCCAGCTGTCACCCACCCAGATATGTGAACAGAGACAAGCAGCAGGAACCAAATTGCTAAATTAAGAAAATGCCAACTTTGTAAGGTGGCATTTTCAAGATTGCAATTTGAAATCCAACTTCACCATAAATCTCTTCCAGATTGGGAATTACACTTATAAAATGTATTAAGGTAATCCCAATGTTATCCTATGGGAGAGATAGGCCTTGCTGCAGTGAAAAACGACTTTCAGAGTTTTTCACTACCAGGACACGTAACACTTAAAAGTACATGTCCTGCCTTTTAAATACATTGCATCCTGCCCTATAGTTACATGTATAAAAAGAGATTTTGGCCTGACAAAAGGGTTATATTGCCAGGCTGCCACAGCAGTGTAAAACTGTATACACAGGCTCTGAAATGGCATGCCTGAGACATGGTCAAAGGACTACTTAGGTGGGTGGCACAATCAATGCTGCCGGCACACAAGTAGCATTTAATTTACTGGCTCTGGGCACATGCAGTGCACTTTACTAGAGACCTATAAGTAAATGAAATATACCAAATGGGGATAGGCAAATATTACCATGTTTAGGGGAGAAAGCACAAGCACTTTAGCACTGGTCAGCTGTGGTAAAGTGCACATAGTCCTAATACCAGCAAAAACAGAGTCAGAACAAAATATAGAAAGGCAGGCAAAAACGGTTTTTTTTTGGGGGGGGGGGATGCCCCAAGCCTGTCAGGTCCAACATGACTTTTGACTACAATTAGTGCCCTGATGATAAACCCTTACCTGCCTAAGCAAACTAAAAATAAGCAATCATCAAAGTGTGGAATGGCTTAGGCAGGAGATCCACATAGGTCAAGACTATCATATTGAAGCTCAAAATCACTTAAGAAATAAGACACAATAGCATGTGAGCCAAAGAACCAGAGATTTTATTACAATTGCAGCGTGTGTTGGAGTCTGTGAAGACCCAAAGTTTCATAATAAGTGGAGCTGAATTTTACTTGTATTTGCCCAACTCTCCAACCAAGAGCAAACAGCAGTAAATTTACTAATCACAGGTTTTTTTAAACTATAGCGGAAGCATTTTTGCTGGTGCCTTTTAAGAAACAGATTTAACATGTACCATTATTTTTTATGTTACATTATTTTTAGGGCTCCTAGTCTTCCATTTTACTGATTTTTTACAGAGATTACAGATAAATACAGAAATTACAGAAAATAATGTTTTCCCTCCACTGTATTCAATTTTAAAAGTGGAAAAATACAGAAAATTGCGCTTCTTGTGAGTGACTTATCATGCTGCCCTTCCTGAATTCCAGGTCATCCACTGAGCAGATAGACAGCATGAGGACTTAAAAACAGAATGAGATTTCCCTAAATTCCTGCATATTTTAACATATATTTGTATATAAGGCTAATAATAACGGGTAGGTGTAGTGTTTTGCTGTACTGATTGCTTAATTTGCTAAATCAAAACAGGGATCAAAGTATGAGTGCATGTTTAGGAGTTAAATAAATGAGGAAATGTACAATTTTATCACTCCATTTGTTGTTAAAGCACAAAATAAATATGGATAAATACCAATAAGATGGTTAAAAAATAAATGGATAAATACACATGGAAACGTTTACAAAATAAATACCACAAAACCGGGAGACTTAGGTATGTTATATTATTATCATAGCAATATCATATTCCACAATTTGTATGAGGCTTTTACATACTATGTGAGAGGGCATACTGGACCTGGAAGAACATTAAAAGTCTTCAATTTGGGCAAAGCTAGAATCAAAGTAATCGAGGAAGAACTGAGGACATTTATTAGCATCTAAGCTATTTCTTCCGTGAGGTGGGAGTCCTGCGAGAACTATTGCAAGATAAATTCAAATAGATATAGATCTGGGCCTGAGAAACCACCCCAGCCTCAAGTTAACATTTGAGATTAAGAAACAACTACCAATTCTACATTTCTCCCAGTTCCACATTTCAATACAACTTTCTCCAGTTCAACTTCTGAGTTTCCTATCCATCAGCCCGCTCACCACCAGCTAAGTCACAGACCTCTTAAACACAACAGCAGTGCTAGGTCACACCAGAGCCTTTCTCTATGCACATTTTTTAAAAACTTTCTACAGTCTACAAAAAGAGAGCACATTTAGTCAGAGCTATCATCAACCACTCCCTCATCAGTGATCAGTTATCAAGCAACATCAATCTATCCTCCAAAAACAAGGCCTCAACCCTCAAATTTCAGACCAATATCCACTTTTTTTTTGGACAAACTCATTGAGAGGTCAGCTTTCTTATAGTGCACCACACATACTCTGATTATCAAACTGGATTCCATCCTGGCCATGGCACTGACGCTTCCTTAACTGCCATGTCAGATTATCTCACCTCAGATGCTGAACAAAATATGGTCATCACCTACCTACCTCAGGACCACTTCCCTGCTATTCACAGTCAACAGTCAACCGTATTACAGAGTCAGTAAACCAGGAATAACAGGAATTATACTGAACTGAATCCTATTTTACCACTCAAAAACCTCTTACATAGACCCCTGTCCTCTCTTTTTCACTCCTGACTTATGTAGGGCTCTACTAACACACTTTTTTGATATAATGCTTAAATCAGGCGACTTCAGTCATCATTAAATCTTTCACCTTCCTCTGCTACACCTGTACTGCCAATACCAAGCTCATATTTAAACCTGCAGATTCTTCAGACTGGGAGTCCTGTGTCCTAGATTTTTGCCCCTTGGCAGTGGACCAAAGAATGTCACTTAAAACCACCATAACAACAACTCCTTCTTTCAAACATCTTTGCTTCCTTCTTGTCTCTGTTCTTGCTTACATAGATTACAAGAGCGGATTATTCCTAGAAGCATCTTCCTCTACCCTCTGCTGACTCCAGGATATTGAAGAAGGTCACCTGACAACTTCTACGCCTCATGCTAGTGAACACATCACTCCCATCCTTCATGCCCTTTCCTCTCATATTAAAGGTATATATCTTACTAAGTACTCTGTATCACCCTACAGGTCTCAACAGTGCATGACCAAACTTACAAAAGCAGCAAACCCACAGTGACAACCGGAGCACTTCTTTGGTCCTCATGCAAAGCATACAATGCTTTCCAGTCTCTCAATCATACAAAGGGTACAGGGTAGGCTCTCACTCAAAAGTACCTGACAGGCTTGGAGGCCATTTCCATGTTCACCTGCAATAGCGTGTTTACTGTATTTTTCATCAAAAGTGTCTATGATTAATGTCTCTTGAGCAGTGTTGATACCGTCTCTTGAGCTGATAATTAGGCTCCATAATACTGGGTGATTGGACAGAGTGACTTGCTTTTCAATGTGTGCAGGATACAGAACACACTTAAATTCAATGAAAGATTTTGACTCTTTTCTTATCTGCAGCATAATATATTTAGTGAATGTTGATACCATACCCAATGCACTCTAAGATAGCTTCCCACAGAAACAGGATGGGGAAAAATAACTATTTTGAAACTGCTCTTTCGCTTTGAAAACAGCTAGTAATTCAACAGAGGTCAGAATCACTGAGGACATTCTGAACATCAAGGCAGTCTCGAGAGGCACTTGTCAAAAAATATTCAGAATTTCTCAGAACAGACTGCACGGTTGAATTAGGCCTGACTAAAATAACCTTTAGATAATAGGGCTTACAAGTGCAATCTGTAGAGTCAAAATCGGCACAGCTTGGTGTAAAAAATAGAAGACCTTTACCAAGCGAATAAGAGAAAATTTTGAGTGCAAAAAATGCATTTTGCTTTTAATCTAGAAACAAGTTTTAATTATTCTCTACATCAGACTGGTTCTATAACCCAAGGGCAGTTAAGCCAGCTAAAGTACCTGGGTTGATGCAGTCTGCCACACACTTTGCTTACTTGAGGCACTTAATCAAGAAAAAGGTTAACTGGACCGTATTAAGAATATAGTTTACAAAATAATTAATTGTTCAGACAGGCCATTTTGTTTGCCTCCCTGAAACCTCCTGAGAAGACACTAGCCGTCGAATGATTGAAAATTTGTCAATGTCAGGACTCAACAGATGAACTTCAATGTGGTCGCATAATTTGCCCCAGAAATGGCCATGCAGCTCCACGACTACCCATTCACTTTGTGACAGTGTAGACATGGCCGATAATTATGGCGGTTAAACAACCACCACCTGCTTTCAGAAAACTACATGTGCCATGATTCCTGAGAGATTGTGTGCTAATATCTGGCAGTTTTGCTCTGCATACTATGTTTTGTGCCCCCACTGATTTCTGGTAGGTGTTTTGACTGATTCCTATTAAAAAGTTACTTACCTTCAGTAACGGCTTTTCTATAGAGACTTTACTTAACTGAAGATTCCTCACCTTAGGATATTCCAAAGGCATCAGAGACAGGATCTGGAAACTCATGAGTAGTACTTCTGTGCACCAGTAGGAGGTGTCAATCAGCTCTGCGAAAGTGCCGTCCGTGTTGGAAGTGAAATGTACAGTGCCATTTTGGGCAGCACCTGGTACGCTGACATCAGTTCCTTTCTTTCTGCACGAATAGCATGGATCCGGAGAGCTAACTTGGTCACTTTTTGACCACTTTTTTCAACTCTTTGACTCCTAATGTGCTAGGGATATGTACTCCTACAAAAACCTACAGGTTTTAAACCTTGTGGGGAATGCCACAGAAAGATGCCTGTGTCTGATCCCCATTTGGTGTGTCTCTGGTGTTTGAGGTTGGGCCAGAGCCCCAAAGCCTGTACCAAGTGCAAGTCTAGGCACCTCAAGGTGATCCGGAAGCGGAAGATGAAGCTCCAGGCAACACAGCAGAAGGCGGCTCCACGTTGCTCCTAGTCCCACTCAAGAGGGAGGTCTTGGGGACAGTCCCGGAGTCGTTCCTATGGATGGTCATTATCCCACTTCAAAACAACCTTTTCTAAGTTGTGTAAATCCATGAAACATAAGTAAAAGAAGTTAAATCATTCTTTTGCTTCTCCATTCATACAATGTACTTTGGGGCCCCGCTCCCGCACTCCGCAAGCCATTGGACAACACACCTATTGCAATTTCCGACTCCGAAAAGGCAATGGCCTAACACCACTCAATGATGACTCAGCTGCAGTCCAAGCCTTGTGCACCTATTGACGTGCCACCTTTAGAGACTGAAGAATAGTGATAATGAAGAGGGGTATGGACACCTTTGAGGTGATCTGGATATGTCCCTTGACTGTGGCATGCTTTCCTTACCAGGCTCTGTTTCGGAGGAAGATGTATCCTTGGTAACAGTGATGAGTAGGGTAACAAAGATTCTTACCGCAATTGTTAGCCATTGAGGTCAAGACCAATGCCTTGATGGGGGTGCTTCACCAGGGGGCGAGCTCTACCGAGCCATTGCTTCCCTTTGATGAGGCCCTCACACACATTCTTCTGGGGCTCTTGGTGAAACCTTGCACTGGGCTCCAATGCACTTCTTGATTACCAGTCGTCATCAAACCACTCCAGGAGACCCAGCCATCCGCTCACTTCATCGCTACTCTGAGAGCCTGGTTGTGCAGACTGCTAAAGATTTTCCAGATCTGACTTGATGCCAGGTGAATACTCGAAGGTGAATGGTCTGCAGTTAGAAGTCTACAGCAGGAAAAATTGGTAGGGTGAGATACTAAATGGCTCCGAGGTATTTCAGTGGCCCGATTCTTTACTGCAGTGCTAGTCAAATTCAGCGTTTGTGCAGTGAGGACCCTTGCTCTAGCTCTCAGCAGGAATCCTGAGAACAGAGTCATACAGCCATCAAAAAAGCTAAATACAATGATGCTTCAACAGCTCTCAATCTATCTTCTACTTCATCGCAATCTCCCCCTCCAGCTCCCGCACCACATGGCCCGGACACACTCAGCCTCCATGTTCTGGAACTACGGCTCTCCTGTGCCTCGATGCATTTAATTAATTATTCTCTTGAATTTGCATTGTGCTTTCAGCTTCTCCACTTAACACCTTATATTTTTTGGAACATGAACTCTGCCTCCGTACCTTTGTCCGCAGGCCATACCACCCTTAGATGTTGGGTTTCTTTGATATTGGATTTTAAAAAGTATTCCCTCTCTCCACAGAGGGAAGGAACACTGGCTTTGCTGTTTCAGTATTTTATTACTCTATCCTCTATGTTTTAAAAAGTGTTAATACCTGATAGTAGAGTGAGGCTTACTTTCAAAACTTAAGTGCCAAGTATTCAAATCCTTGCAAATACCAGCAGTGTGATTTCAATCTCAGACATCCTAAGTTTGCTTTGAGTCTTATACCTAGCAGCAGAAGCAGCCTATTGGGTAAACCAAAATCAGCAGTCATAAAAAAATATATACGCATAAAGAGACAAAACAGGTGTCTATTGGGAGTGTTGAGAGATTTCAATAAAAGTTGCTCCAACATGTAAAAGGCTCTATTCCTAACACCTTCCTCCCTGGGGATTTCACCCACAGAATGTGGATCCACACATCATGGCCAGGGCAGAAGCACTGAAGGGGCTCAGTAGGGCCTCAATGGTGGCCAGGATATAAGTGCTAGAATGGCACATGGACCACCCAGGAAACATGTACCAAAGCACCAATCATGCATCACTTGCAAGATCCTAACACCCGATCTTTAAAAAGGTAATTACTTATGAGTTTGAACCCTTTTGGGGTTACCAGTCCTCATCCCATTCCAAAAGAGGTATTAGGGTGACTCAGACAAATTTTCTAATTTATTTACACAAGTGGAAGTATCTTTTATGTCAAACCAAGTCATGTTTTTAATATCAAACCTGACCGAGGATAGTATAAATACAACTACCCCAGTGGTACCAAAAAATACCTCATTTAAAACAGAGTTTATCCTGCTGTTCATTAAGCCCACTTGCACACAAGCCTCTGTGCTTTTAGCATTCAGACATATACCTCTAGCAAACTATTCCTCATCTTGTGAATCTTCCCATGTGCAAACTGGATCCCCAAACTCTTCTCCCATATGACACAGGCCCCCCTTCTCTGCTCTGATAGAACCCCTTTCAACAGCTGGCATTGGCTCTGGATCCACCACCAGTTTCAACTTTGATCCAGAACAATCTTCAGCTAGAGCCTGATCAAGGATGAGGTACATGATTATCAAAGCACATGCTGCAGATGATGAAATCACCTCTTCAGTCCCCTTCTCACTACAGCAGTATTTTCGGAGGATAGAGGACACTTGGGTCAGATTATAACACCACTCAAGACCTCAAATATGTCCCAAAAGATGACAATAGCTATGAGGAGGCAGATCATTTGCATCTACCTAGCTATATGGATGCTTTTATCTCAATTTGCAAAATGCAGGTGCTTGAATATCTCTCTATAGTCACACTAAGGGCCTCCTCAGGAAAGAAATGCTCCATATAGCAGTGGTGGTTTATGGGGCTGCAGAAGTGCTGTAATTATGACTTCCCATAAAAGAGACTAAGCCTACCTCCCCAAAGAAATTCTGTAACATAGACTTTACATTTCTGAGTCTCTGTTGCCTTGCAGTGACACCTGAATGATGCAGTCATGGAACATGGATAGAACCATTTTCAGCTCTGGCACACAGTTGACCAATTGTGAAATGTCACAGAGCAGCATTAGGAAGGGTAAACGTTATCATGCAACATCCAACCCAAGAAAGCCTTGTGTTACAGGCCTCCACGAGTAAGGTAAACCTAAATTCCTTTCCTACCTCTCCACCAGACAAGGAGTCAAAAAGAATAAACAGTATGGGCAAAAAAAGTCTTATTTCCAGCCAGTTTGACATTAACCTTCTGGGAAGTTACACATGTGTTATTTGAGACACTGCACACATGGTGTTGCCAGGCTTACCAGAGGACATAAGCAATGCCCTGGCACAGACCATGATGGCCAGGATGCTGCATAGTATGCTCCGCATTCAGGAAAGAGCATTACAAATGTTGTTGACCTTGCTCTTGGCGCCAGCATTATGTTTCCCTATTGAATATGCCATTTGATGGATCTTGGCTCTTTTGCTAGAGGGCTAGTACATTTGTAGAAAAACCTAAAGTCAGCAGAGCAACAGCCTGCTTACTGAGGTTACTTCCCCCTGTGCGCCAGATCCATCAGCAATACAGGAAGTTCTGAGGATATTCAATTATCCTCGTGCATCGCCAGAGAAAACCATCAGCCTCTAGAGAGCCTCACATAGATTACATGGTGGCAGGGGTAAAGGACAGAGCAAACAACGACAGCAAGACTCCTCATACTCCTCTGTGCTAGGCACCACCAAACCACATTATTTCACCCTGCATTTTCACAGAGCCCAGATTGTAGCAGAATCCAATCCAACATTGATGGTACACCACATCAGACCAATGGGTCATTTGAATCTTCCATGTTGGTTATTCCCTGCCCCTTCTGGACCCACCAGCCACACAGCCCACCAGTTTACTCTCATGTGGCAGCAGATAATGCCACAATCCAGTCAAAGGAAGTGATGCCCTTCAAAGGGTAGATCAAACTGGGAGGCGGAGAGAGGATTGGCGTATTATGCCTGGTATTTCCAGTTCCAAATAAGGGTGAGGTACTAAGACAGAGTCTGGACCTCAGGCTCTTGAACACCTTTCTGAAAAATGAGGAGCTCAAAATGATAATGTATTGCACAGGTTCTGCAGGACTTCAACCCAGATGACAGGATGTATCCCTGGACCTCAGAACGTATGCTCTTATGTGCCAATCCATCAGTCACACCGTCTGCTGGGCTCCAGTTTTTTATGCTTCAATTTGGACCATACCCCCCTTTTAGGACTGGCTTCTTACTTGGCACTGCTGCAAGTTTGCACAGCATGTGTGCTAAAGCCAAGTCCATCTGCATTCAGCATCAGAACCCCTGGCCCTCCTGCCTCCGACCTCATTCATAGTCTCTTCCATTCTGCAAGCCTGCTCAGTAGACTCAAACCAAGTAAGCATGACATATTTCCTCCACATAACCTAGAAGGCTCATCCATCTGTCGGTCGTGCAGATGTTTCCCTCTCGATGCAATCAGTAACCAGGCACTTACCAGCATACTACAGTCATGCTTACCTTCTGACCGCTCTTAAAATCTGGTTTCTACATTAATTCAAAATCAACACAAACATCAGGCAGATATATGGGAATTTAACCTTAGCAATCTATTTTTATCAAAAACTTGGCTTTGATATGATTTTTCTGCTGGACATTGTCTCTTATATTCCAGAAAGCCACTCTATGTAACACCTCGATCAGCCCTAAAAGAATAGGAAACTTACTGGTCATTATTCACTCCTCTTCTTATCCATGCACTATTAATTACTCAGTTTGTATCCCGGTTAGAATGAATCATTTTCAATCTTGAACCTAATCACAAAGAATCCTTTTCCAGTGCCTCATTTAAGGTACTCCAGGACCACGTGCAGGATTAAGCACAATGCTTCCACAGAGTTTGACTCGCTACAGTGTCTAATTTTTCTACTACTATGCAGAACTGGTGTGCCTGCAGACCACACTTAGAACTCATCAAGGAAAACCTTTGCCAGATATAATATGTTTCTTTATACCAAGGCCAGTAACACAAGCATGGGCCTAGTCAAAAGCTATGCATCGCCATAGGTAAACGCACACGAGGCCATGCGAGTAGCGAGCATAACACTACACACTTTACAAACAAAATTAACAACAGAGTTTTGCTCCTCAGTCACATCTGACCAATATTAGATATCTCAAATCTTGCTACAACAATAGATCCCCAACTATCTTAACACTGATTGTCTCTGACGATACTGCACCATACTCCTCTTCACTATATCAGGCTCCCCATTTGATCTATGCCCGCCTGGATTCCTTCTTTTCAGTCTAGATGTCTCAATTATTACTTTCTGCATCATTCCCGAAGTTTTGAAGGCAAACCAGAGTAATTTCCCTGTTGAAAAAATGGCTTATAATAGCTCTCTACATCCCCCAATTACAATTTCACTCATACCTCTGGCTTCTAAACTCAATTAAAAAGTTGATACCAAACAAATCATCAACTACTTGGAATCCAAAGTTCCAGTAGTCTCCTATGAAATCTGCTTTCAATGCACAAGATCAGCAATCCTGGCAGCCATAGAAGAGCTCTGTTTTATAGTGGGCCAGGTGGCTTGGGCCACCCTGATCCTACTGGATTTATCCACGACCTTCAACACTGTCACAGTCTATCCTGATCCAGCATTTTTAAGGCTCTGCATTTATGAAGTAGTCTCACAAGGCTAGTGCCCTTTTTACCCTTCAGAAACCATGCCTTTTCCCTACCTTCTTTCCACAGGTTTAAGATACTCAGCATATGTAGTGAACCACGGGGAACTTCCCTGAGCCCCACACTATTCAAAATCTACATGCACCCATTTGCAGACAAAGTCAGATTTTATGACTTTGAAATAATTTCTTATGCTGATCAATCAGGCAAACCCTATGCTACGGAAGTCAACTTTCAATATAGCACAGTTAACATTGGGTCAAGTGGTGAGACTGGATTGTTTAAAACTAAACGGGGATAACAGAGGTGGTTCAGTGTAGTAATTAACCTGTTTTTTTGTCCCCAGTGTGGTGACCGGATGAATTTCTTCTGCCAGAAACCTTGATACTAATCTCACTATTTCCAGTAAGATCAATAAAGTTACCTCTAGCTGCTTCTCCATCCTCACAATGCTATACAAAACTCTAAACTGGCTGCCCAGACCACCATTCACAAAAATATTACTTGTAGACTCATAATCTCAAGACCCGACTACTGCAGTCATCTTTGTTGTGGTATCCCCAATTACCTAACAAACAACGTATTCAAATCTCAGCAGTCAGACACTATTTGAATATACCAGTCAGATCTTATATTTCACATTTTATTAAAGATCTGCACTGGCTTAACATCAAAACTCCCATCCTCATCAAAATCATTCTCTTTGGTCACAAAGCAATTCACTTCAGTAGGCCAGTTCATCTTTGTAAAAGGCTGAAACAGCTACCTACGAGAATGCTTAGATCGGTTCGGAGGACTCAGCAGTACAAACATGGCAACCATGCCTTTGCTTATTTTTCCACCAAGAATTGGAGTCTTTTGCCTATATACATCAGTCTTTTCCCTAATACTACCATTTTCAAGAAGCAACTCAAAACATGGGTGTTTTTAAAATAATCGGATTTCTCTGCGCAGGACTATTCTGAGTATAAGGGCACCTTCTTTAGGGTACCCCTTGCATTTTACACAACTTATAAATAAATAAAATGCATTACTGCCTATCTAAATTTCATTCTGGATGACATTCTGGGCCGCGACTCATTCACTCTCATATAGGATGTGGAATTGCTTGACCTCTCCGACCTGGTTACTAGGCCCCCACATACAGCAGGATATCTTCTTGACTCTTCTCTCCCACGCCATCATACTGTATTCCCTGTCCCTAAGATGGACCGATCATCATGCAACTCAGTTCGACTAGTCTGTTCTCTCTAGCCTCTCTTCCCATTGCCCATCCAGCTCTACTTATTCATCATGCCACTGGGTAAGAGTCACCTCTGCTCTTAACACCAACCTGCTTAAATCTTACAAAGCCCACCAGATGTCACCTATATCCCCCTATACTATGCTCACAAGATCCCTGCGACAACAAAAGCTTAATTGCAAATCTTTAGAAAGAGCCCTGGGACCTTCCTATCCTACTTCATCCCACAGACAGGCTTATAAAGTGTTCATAAAGAGTATTAGCACTTCATAGGGTCATCCTGCATGCCTACAATGCTGAGAAACTGGGCTGCCCTTCCAACTCCCTCTCCTCCACCCCGGGACACTTTTGTGCAGACCAACACCTGCACTCTTGCTACCACCCAAAAAAATGTATGCTATATGTTCTGCCCTTTCTTCTAGTTCATGAACAAAAACTGCAATAATTCAAGCAGATTATGACCCTCACCCACAGGTAAGTACCGTCACCTTCCAGAACAATACAGCATCTACTTCGAATAAGGCCCACCTCAAAGAATTCACTCCCATCACCTCTGATGAGATTCATTCACCGATCCCCACTATCAAGCCCGGCTCTTTTAAGGAAAGGATCTCTTCCCCTATGCAGCTTTCCCTTAGGGCTGGACTTGAATGGGTCTGCCCTAACCGAATTCTGCCATTTTTCTCTTCACACCACCAATGTTTTCCAACAACAGAAACATGCAGGACTATTTAATTACTAACCTTTCCTACCAAATTGATGCAAAAAGCTGTCACAGTACCTAACAAACTTTCACAATTCTGATTCGGACTTTCAGGCTTGTTATAGCACAGAGTGTGCTCTTCCTATAGCCACTGATTACTTAAGTATTATTTTGGACCATGGGTCTCTACTGCTCTGATCCTGCTCAATCTCTCAGCAGTCTTCAACACTATATCCCATCTATTCTTCTCATACGTTTGCTTCAATCTAGGATATCTCTGAAAGCAACTGTCTGAGTTATTTTCTTTCTTCACATACCCAAGCCATTTCTCTACCCAGTGGTTAATTTGTAAAATAATACATGAGGGGGCCCAAAGCTCTGATGCGTTTGGTGCTGTTAGATGTCAGCACGCCAAATATCAAGCCTGCGTAGTCCTGAATCTACGTCTGGGCTCTTAAAGTAACTACCAGACTCACCCTTCCCCTTTATCCCTGACCCTCACACCTGTCGGTCCCTGCATTCTCTCCTTGTGGCAGTTTTCAGACTTTCTCTTTCTAATGCTTTCCGCTTTGTTTTTCCGTCTCTTGTTCTCTGGAAATGTATGATGAGGAAAAATAAGTACCAGTCCCCAAAAATGAGTGTAGGTGGTCCCCACAAGCAACCACCGGCTCAAATTAAGCACCGTCTCTACCCCCGTTCAACACAGATTGACATCTCCAGCGGCATTCATCAGCCCTCTGCACTAAGTCCCACTCTTTTTAATATGACTGTCAACCTTTTGGCCGCTCTAGTAAGATCAAAAATATAGTTTCTCATGCTGACAATCAAATAATTGTTTCCACTTCCCATGTTACAGATATCCAAGGAACTTCCTTTTATACAGGTCTTCCATTTTCTCATGGATGAAGGCAAACTGTTTGAAATTTAATAGTGATAAAACAGATGCTGTCATGTTTGGCAAATTCTCAAGTCTGGTCCTATTGGGCAACTTTACAGCACATTTTTATCTTCAAGGAACAACATAATAATGCACAAAGATTCTGAATTGGGCAGAAGAGAATGCAACTTCCCAAAAGCAATTGAACACAACTTGGTTTGTCTACAGTGCACCATTCATCATCAGCCTTGACGCAGGTGCAAGTCATCATATCACTATGTTTAATTTCTACTCCTGGAATATCTTGGGCTATAGAAATGTGATCTCCTATCCCAATAACCTACAACGTGTACTACATTTAATACAGTCTGCTTACAGGAAATCTGGCAAACAACCTCAAATCCTTGGCATGATTACATTGAGTATCAATCAAACGCACTAAGGTCAGATAGGAGTAGTCGCTCTTCCGGTGAAGTGTCAATTTATGTACAAAATCAACTAGGGTTAACCATAAATGTCTTGAGTGAATCAACAGCGAAGTTATTATGATGAAGCGAGAATCGTCTATTAAGTCGCACAATGGCCAGACTCTTCCTTACAACTCTGTGGAGATGACAAACATACACATAAATCCAAAACTAGCAAGCAAAAAGGTGACAATAGAGTATTTAATTGATATCCTTCACTTATTAAGACTGGCCAATTTAAAGTCAATATGGTTGCTAGCAGGAGACTAATAGGAATATTCTAGCACCACCAAATCACCAACAATTAATTGATATTGAGAACTAACTATGGGCTATCCTCCAGATAGCCCCGACTCTTTCAGCGAAAAGTTCAAAGGCTAGTTGTTGACTGACCTTTGCCCTGAATGACCTAGGCCTAAGAACACTGAATAGCAGACGCACATGCAACCAAACTGCGTCATAAATGCACATGTCACACCAGAGGCTGGCCAGGACAGACTACCTGTGGGTAACAGGTCAGCATTTTCATTGTTTTAATAATTTCATAATCAACCATACACTAATTATCAGTCATGCTATTTTGTCATGTTCAATTCCTCTGAAAGCAGACTTTACGAAAAGTGATCATACTTAGGTACTAATAAGGTGTGGAACCGGTCAGTCGGCTTCAAATGAACGGTGAGATTAACGACAGCAAGATGAAAAAATTGAAAGCTTTACTGTTGTCTCCACTGAAAGCAAGTCAACAACACACCATTGAAGGTTGGCCAGATCCTACCAATGGCCTATTAAAATCTTTCCTCATCCAAGTCCAAAAAAATCACAAACTTTGATCGCTAAAAATTAAATCGAATTATAAGGGTTGGGAACAAAGATAAAATCAAATGTGCCTTGAAAGAAGAACTTAAGATAGTACAGAAAAAGTATCTTCACTGCCTCTAAGAAGAAAAACAGGGTCTAAAAGATGAACAATAGATTGCCATGTTCAAAGCAGTTACATCTAAAAATCCAAGAAATGTTGGCTAATGGTCCATAAACTATCACACCGCCACTCACTGATGGAACTAATCAACATGTTGGCATCTGGGAGGTCATCCTATATTGCAATGTTCTATCTTCATATCTTCATTTCTGAGTACGACTCAATTCCCATCCAAGTGATGGACAGGGTAGGTGCCCTTTCCCCCAGTACTAGACTTAATCACAGATAAAATGGTTATTGATACATCAGAGAAGATTCGACCTGCAGATGCTCCAGGTCCGAATGGGCTCCCAATCACCGTATTCAAGGCAGCAAGGGCACGGTGATCAAGTAATCTCACCCCACTTTTAAATGAATGCCTGGCAAGGAAACAGGTTCCAGGGACCCAGAGGGGGCTCTCTTTTAGTCCCTATCCACAATTTTATTTTTTATTTAAAAAAAAAAAAAACTATCCACTAGAAAGGCTCTTATGACAGGCCGGAGAGCTTATGTCTCATTGCCTTACTTGATGTGGAGGGAAAGTGCTTTGCAAAACTTTGGACCAAAGACCTTGATAAATGGGCGACCGATAATGAAATAATCCCCTTCACACAAATAGGTTTTCAAAAGAGAAATGGGACAGAGGTCAACCTGTTATGTTTATAAACATTGATAGACCTTGTCACAAAAAAGGGGCCAAGGTCTTTATTCTGTGCATTTGTCTTTGCAACAGCCTTTGACAAGGTGGATAGAGGCCGGCTGTGGTCTAAATTAGCAGCTTGGGATATCTCTTTGCACACTTATTTAAACATTTGGGTAACAGGTGAGAGTGCCCAGCAAATGGTCCACCTCTTCGAAGATTTACACTAATAGAGGTCTGAAGCAAGTTTGCATCTTGACTCATTTACTTTTCAATCTATACTTTGCAGGTGTGAATGGCCATTTGAGCACAGAAAAGCCTTTTTTGCCAAAAATTGGTGGCATCAGCTTATATCTTGTGCAATATGTTGACAATACCATCTAAATAGACCAAACTGCTCTTGGGTTGCAATGATTTCTTACCTCGCTGGCAGAATACTGTGAATCCAACATGCTTAAAATACTAATCTTTGCCAAAAAAAAGATCAAGTATTGCACATGGTTTATAAATGACCAGAAAATTAAAAAAAAGCCCATACAATCAAATACTTAGCGGTATGGCTAAATAGCTCAGGTAATTCAGCCTTGCACACGGAGGCTCTCACAACCATGAAAACTAGCTTGCATTTCAGCGCATCCTTTAAAACCTCTCCGGTCCCGGACCTCTCTGCAATTTTCAAAGTAATCGAAAGTAAATTGATTCCCCTGACATATGGATTCTTTATGTACAAAATGCATCAAACATCTTGGCTAGAGCTCAGACAATGATTTTCTTACAGACGTCTTTTCCGACTGCTGCCTTGCACCAATCTAGCTCAAATTCGACTCGAGTTCAACGTGACTCGCCAGGATACACCGGTTATACAGGTGTCCTCTCTCTCTCTCTCTGTGATAAACTGAAAATGTCCAGACTTAGTTCTATCAGGCAGCACTTATGGACCGTTATATAAGATAAGGAGTCAGATCGGTACATTCTGTCAGGTTATGATGGCGGGGCTCGTAGCTAAAGACTTGATGCAATCATCACTGCCTCCGAAAAGGCTAGCAAAACTACACTTGAAACTAATCTTGAAACAGGCAAAGATGCTATCTACTCATGATGACTTGGAGGTTATCCGGACTAGAGCTCATGCTACACTGACCATGGACCTTTATCAGCCACTAATTCTGCCTTAATATCTATCTCACCCATTTAAATTGTTTACAAAAACTTCTTCACTTATGACTCGGTCTGATTCCATCGAAAGAATATAAGTACAGATGTTTGACAGGAACTCAGGAAGCTCTGTGCCGGCCCAAAACACTTAGGGCTAGCCCCAATCTTCAGACGGCTGAATATTAGAACTTCTGAAGCTGCGGTGGAGGAATGTTTAAAGGGGGCTGTTGCCAACTGTCCGCAAGATTTTTAAAATATGTGAAGGTTGACACAATGGTGTTGAATGTCGTTGCACCATAGCTCCTTCATCTTTATCAGCCGGAGATGTGGATCATGTGCATTCTGCATTTTCTAGCTGCTTTATAATTGTGCATCAAATGCCTATGCAATCGCTGATTTCACCTTGACAGCTCTCCTGTGCATATTAGTCACAGGCTTTTAAAGAACTCTTGACAAATTGGGGGTTTCAGCAATTTTAGCATTTGTATATTTTACTTTCGGTTAAATATATATATATGTGTATGTGTATGTAGTGTGTGTGTGTGTATATATGTGTGTATATTATTGTACGCTTAGCATTTTCATAGGTCATTGTATAAATTCTATATAAGTTGTTTGATTAGGTGCTTATGGATCTCTGTTATTTTATCAGAAAAGGTCAATATTATCTTAACTACAAGCATTTCACTATTGAAATATTGAGGAAAGATAAAATAATGTTATCAAAGTATACAAATTAACTTAAAATACTGAAACTCTTGAAAGTCTGTGTTTATACGATACAATTATAAATGCCAATAGGTTATATTCCTTAAATATATATTTCCTTACTATGTAATCACGTATATATAATAATAATTCATTTAGTACTACTGTACAAGAGAAAAAAAATACTTTCTTGAAAGCTTTACTCTGCCTCACCATCTCCCTATCCCTCTATCAATCTATCCTCTAACTTCACTCTCCGACTCATCCCAAACCCATTCAACTATGATCACCAAAATAACCCTTCCTAGACTCTTCCCTCCTCTACTCCTCCTGGCGCACCTTAAACCTCAGTTTACTACTATGATCACCCAAACAACCCTACTAAGTTTTCCCTCAGTTATCTCGCCTTCGACTCATCCCAAACCCCATTTTACTACTATGATCTCCCAAATCCCTTTCGACAAACTCTTCTCTCCTCAATCTCTCCTTTACTCATTCCAAACCTCATCTTACTACTATAATCTCCCAATTACCACTTCTGGATTTTTTCCTCCTCTAACCCTCCATTATTCGATTCAATCCAACTAACAGACTCACATGTCCTCTGCTCAAATTAACTCATACCTCCCTACCCTAATACTGTACTCATATTTCCCTACACCAATCCTTTTGGATTCCGGAGTAGAGTGCTACTCTACGAAAAGCGCTTTGACACCTCACCAGGGTTAGTAAGAGCTGAATAAATACAATTTCAATTCAATTACTTATTATTTCTGTGTCACATAGTGGGAACAGTAATGACAAAACTTTTTCATGACAGAAGAAATCAGAGTTTTATGGCTCTGGAGCGCAGATCATCGATTTTCCCTAACCAAAAACTCAGTGTTGGCAGGAGGGTGAAGGTCAGGCCGAGTAAATTGCTGACTTTCTGGCGATACTCAAGGTTTGTAGGACTTAATCTTCACAGCAGGACTCTTCTGGTGCAGCCCTTGACTTTGTAAATCTTTCCCAATTTTACACAGGCCGACTTTCTTTTTGGTCTGTTTTGGACGAAAACATTTCAACCTGAAATTACTTTCCAATATTTAATACCATAGTTAATAGAATGGGTTTCTCCTGCATCTTTCTTAGGGTAATGTTTTGCCATATGTTCTTCGATTCTTCAAAACTGTATTTCTTACTTTTCTTTTTTTTTTTTTAAATGTGTGTACTGCTGTCCTGGTAACTTCTTGTTTTACTAAAAAAAAAAAAAAAATCCAATAAAAGAAATGTTTAACCATTCCGGCCCTGATTTATACTTTTTAGTGCAAAACTGCACTAACACAGTTTTGCACCAAAAAGTTTAGCACCGGCTTGCACCATTTCTGAGCACCAGCCGGGCACCATATTTATGGAATGATGGTGCAAGCTGGTGCAAAGGGTAGGCTAGTGTACAAAAAAAAAAAAAAAAAGACATTCGCCGGGTGGGGCTGGCAGTATGGAAGAAGGGGGTTTTTCTAAAAAAAATGACATTAGGCAGGTTAGAGTAAAAAAAAATATTCTAACTAGCCTAGCATCACTTTGTGACGCAGAACCATCCATATCACATGACTCCTGTCTTAAAAATGACAGGAGTCATGCCCACCACCCTAATGGCCAGCACCGGGGACCATGGTCCCCTCCCTGGGCATGGCCATTGCACCCAGTGCCATGTAGGGAAGTCCCATTTCAGGGCCCCCAATGGCACTTACAAAAAATAAATATAAATATATATATATATATATATATATATATATATATATATATATATATATATATATATATATTATATGTATACACACACACTTACTTGTACTTACCTATACTTACCTGGGATGGGGTCCCCCATCCTACGCTGTCCCTCTGGTGTGGGTGGGGGTGTCCCTGGGGCGGGCACCTGTGGGCGTATTCCATGGTGTTCCACCATGGAAATAGGCCCACAGGTCCCCCAACGCCTGCCCTGATCCAGGCGTTAAATAATGGTGCAAAGCAAGCTTTGCACCATTATTTGACCCCTCCGCCCCGTGTGTGATTTTAGCTCAGGGGGGATAAATATGGTGCTAAGGCCATAGAGTCATTTTTTGCACAGGAACGCCTACTTTGCATCTCACTGATGCAAAGTAGGTTTTCACATCCAAAAAATGACTTAAACTCCATAAATTTGGCGCTAGACGGGTCTAGTGCCAAAGTATAAATATGGAGTTAGTTTTTCACCGAATTTGCATCAAACAAAATGACGCAAATTCAGCACAAAACAAGTATAACTATGCCCCTCAGTCTGCTAGGAGGAAATCTTGCGTTGACTGCTAAGTAATTAAACCTTCTGATGGTGAAACTGCTCTGTGATGTCGATTGGTTGACAGAAAAAAAGGCCAGAATTACTGGAAAGCTTCAGCAGTGTGATTCATAATTGACTGCTTAAGAGGGAAACAACGCTCAGTGGAGTTAAATTAAAAAGCAGATTTAAATAAAGAGTTGTTGCACAAGGCAAAGGTTACCCATTCAGTTTGCAGTGGCTATGGAGCAGATCACTATAGGCAGTGAATGGAACAGATGGATCCAGAATCTACCATATGATATACTCATATGTGGACGATATTCTACTGTATCTTAAAACTTTTGAAACAAAGGCAAAGGAAATTAAAAGGCAGCTATATATATATATATATATATATATATATATATATAGTTGGTGACTGTGGCCGTGGGTATAGCGATAGGGAATACAATGACACTCAGGTGAGAGGGTGAATATACGTGATTTTATTGTACTTCAGCAGTCTCTATCTGTGGGTTTTAAGACGGGTGATCTCCTGTTTCTTCTCCCTCAGGTTCCCAGTGGTGGCAGATGGATTCCCGGCAGTGGTATTGTCAGGAGGACCGGAAAAAGAGGAACGAATGGCAGGTAAGTAGTGTCTCTGTAGATGTGTTTGTAGTTTAGTAACATGGAGGGAGGGTGTGGGTGGAGAGAGAGATCATCTCCAAAACCACTCTTCCCCGTGCTCAGTGATTGGTGCTCCTTTTTGTTTCTAGGTTTCTCCACTTGTTAAACCCCCTTCCCTTTTTCTCCTCCTCCCTCTACCTTTCTCCCTCCACCCTCCCCCCTTCTAACCACAGACAGCAATTTATTCCTGAAGCAGGACCGTACCTGCTTTAGCCACGTCCCTCCAGGGACGTGGCGGAGTTCGAGCTTCTCGGGACTTCCAAGGTGGGGAGCGCTGGGTTTTCCGTCTCCTTCGCTGCCCGTAATCCCCGTTCTTCTCTCCTTGTTTTTCCCTTTCCTCTGCGTTCTTCTCCCTTCCAATGCGCCTCGCGCATAGTCCTTCCCTTTTCTCACTCTCGGGAACCCGGATATCCGGGTTCCCGGCTCCGATGACTTCGTCCTCTTCCTTCCGGTCCAGTGCGTCCCCATCCTTTCTAGGTACGTCGATGGGAATCCGGATGTCCGGATTCCCGCTTTCAAAGGCTTTTCCCTCTTCGGGAGCCGTTGGGTGCCAATCCGATCCGAGATCGTCACTAAATGGAGCCGAGGAGTCCGTCTCCCGGCTACAGTGACCTACTGTGACTGAGAGTAAATGAGGGAAAGTATATCTGTTCTCAGAGCACAGTAAAGAAACAATTGCTCAGCAGAGAGACATGCTATCCCCTTTGATACATTGTACCCACAAATTTCAAGGGCCACAATTGCACCAGACACACAATGGGGAATCGTACTTAGTTCATTATCCAAGGATAATCATATCCCAAAATTACTTATAGTAGTGGTACACTGATGGAACACATACACTAAGTTAAAGGGAGTTAGATAAATATATACCTCTGGAATTCCACCTAAAGCGTTTCAATGACAGTTGCCTAGAGTCTCTATTAGATGCATGGGAGAACTCATCCGCTGAAAAAGTGGGGGATGTATTCAGATGGTATTCTTAAGAATTCTGGGGAGGTGAAGGAAGAATATGCGATTTCACCATGCCAATTCTTAACCTTTGGAGTGCTGGTGCTTTCAAGACTATTTGGGACAAGAGCAACATAGAACATCCAACAGACAAAACATTACATGCAATATTGACATAGAAAACAGGGTGCAGAATAGTGTCACATTCTAGGACTTAATTATGGAAGCCTATGGCCAGCCACTCACAGCGTTAAAAACCCTTTAGAAGGGCTCATTGAGTAATGATCTAAGTGACGACAACTAGAAGGAAATAGTGGATTACGAAGTTCTTGTTTCAATAAACAGACAATCCATTCAATTCAATTTCCTGCCTAGGGTCAACTCGACATGTCAGAATCCACTGGATATTCGTACCAGGTTCAAGGGACTGCCCGATATGTCACTCACCCAATGCAGACCTTATCACATGATATGGGAATTCCCCATCACACAGGAGTAATAGACTGAGATAATACAACAGATAAATGTTGCCGTGGACGATCCACTGAAAGCACCACAAATTTTTTACAGTCACAAGCAGTTTGTTGGCTTCACAGAGAACTAGAAAAACCCAAAATAGCAATGATTGGAAGGCACCAGGTTTTGAGGTGTGAGAGCAGATGTTACTCGTTGGGCAGGAGCCAACATGGTGATTCAATGCTCTATAGCCCCGAGAATGTCCACACCTGCTAGAATTGAGGGGTGTGGGCTTAACTCCAGGAATTCACCACAAAATTAGATGAGAGAGACCCTTCCGTAAAATAAACTTCTTACTTTCTACGTTCCATATTTGATACAACTGAACATAGAGTTAACTGGAAAGAAGACAAGTCGAACAGGAAGTGGTCTTTAATTAGGTCCCGTTGCATGTGGTCGCCGCTCATGCTTATGCTCTCATAAAGGCTTACAACAAGGTTGACGCTGGGAAAGTACAGATCAATGTGGCTCTCATAGCTTTAAGCATGTACCTTAAACGATCCTCAACAGTGGTTCCAGTCTGTGACTGGCTAGAAATTTAACTAATATTAACATATTAATAAAGTGTATAGAAATAGAGGCTAAATGTACAGGTTTTTTTTTTTAATGTACTGTAAATGTCAAGGAATTTGAAACTGGAGGCTAAAGTTAAATTAGTATCCTCAGATTGATTTGTGGGAGCAGTGCAGGTGCATCAAACAAAATTTAGTATCGACGATGTGTGGCTTTAATTAAACTTAGAAATAAAATGTGTTATCATTTGTGTATGTGTTTGAAAGAATGCTTGTTTCTGTATTTCTGTGTGTATTTTTTTGTGGTTCAAATCTTTGACAGTTTTAACGCCTGGGACCCCAGCTTCAAGTAATGGTTCAGTAAGGGGTCCCTGGATTCCAAGAATGATTTAGTGGGGGTCCTCGAGTTCCAGTAACAATAAAGTGGGGGAAGTAGGGAGCATTTGAGGGCGAGGCCCATATTTATCTTTGCCCTCCCCTCACAAATCGGTGCAGCAGCTGGCACCGTATTTATAGGAAAGAGAGTTCTGAAGCTGACTTAGCAATAAAAATACCTTTACATTTTAATTTGATCTTGTTAGATTTGATACGTGTTCAAAGACAGGTTAAATGTCAGACTACGTCTTCTGACAAATTGCTTAGAGATCAGGTTTACTTTTTTCTTTGACCGTAAACTGAGAGGATTTTGTAAAGTGAACTATGTGACAATCTCACTGGGGTTCAGACAAAGCCACTGAAATTATGTGACAAGCGGCCTAAATTTTATGGCAATGTTGACTAAATTATGTGGCAAGAAAACTCAAATTATGCAACTCAATGTGGTGCATTATGTGATAGTATCACTTTAGTATTTTAATAGTTTTTACAAGTTAGCACTGGCACAACAAAGGTTTCACTTCATTTGTACCAGTTCCAAATACAGTGCTAAGTAACTGAAAGGTGACCAATTAGCCTTTGCGAAGGGCCTTCCAGTGCCTGGCAGCCCATGTTGCAGTATTCTTAGTAGCTTTTCTTCTGTTTGAGCTAGAAACAACATTGTTTTTTGCTAAAATCTGTTGATGATGAAGTAGATGCTGGATTATATGGCAAATGTATAATTATGTGGAAAACACGCCAGCCACAAAATCACATAATTCCAGTGGCCTTTGCAAATAAGGAACATAGAAAGAATTACAGTAGGATGTCAATTTGTTTCTAATTCACAAAAAATAAATATCTGTCAAATTACACCGGCAGTTATAAACGCACAAAAGAAGCACATTTTGTTCTATAATTTTGACGTCTGATTGAAAAAAAGATTTTAATAAAATGAAAACAAATCTTGGTGATACACAAATGATAAATATTGTATTGTATTGTATTACACATTTGTACTGCATTTACTACCCCTACGTTTGGTTCTGAAGGCCTTACATATATAGGCAGCAAGTTATGCCATATAGGGTGTGGTTGGAAGGGTCTTGTCTTTGCTTTGTGATCCTATGTGGGAAGTGTTTCCATGTCATGCGTGATGACCAACAATATGCGGTTATGGTGTTATGAGATGCACTGCATAGCAGTGTGGTGGATTATGTGCTGTGGAAGACACAGATTCGCAGTTTATGGTTGTTCAGAATGCTGGCAGCTTTGAACAGCTGCCTTTATAATGTTTCTTAGGATATAGTATGCTTCACAGGTTACTGCATTGGGTTGTCCAATCAGAAATTTTGGGCACGGGTATGGGGCAGAGACTGCATTGCTGGAGGGAGGGAGAAGTGGAGAGACCTGCTGGGATGTGCAATGTTACAACCTTCTCATACCTGAAAGATACGTTAAGATGTAAAGTAGCACCATAGTGTATAAATATTTGGGACCTGCAGTCATGGTCTAGATTAAAGTCCTCAGATTAACCAGCAATGTGGACAGAGCTCTTTGGTTATTGCATGCCTGTTCATTTGGTGATGGCTGTTTTATTGGCTGCACAGTACTGCTGATGGACAACACTTGTAGTGGATATATCATATGTGAATGTAAGAGGTGTACGTTACAGTTGGCTGCTGACAGTTCAGTGTTATGGTATTAATGTTAGTGTGGGCCAGAAAGTTATGAACTTACATAGCTACATAATACCCCAGCAAAGCATTTGTCAGCTCTCCTTAACATATCAGCTTATCTATAGTAGTTTGCTGGTTGGGTTTTTTCAATCTGTGGATTGTAAGATAAAGACTGAGCTTGAGGGTTGGACCGTCTTTCCAGGTTCTGTTGCCAGGATGTGTGGCGCTTTCGTTGTCATGGAAGTAGCCATGTTTTCAAATGTCTTCTTAAGTTTATATGCTCCTGGATGCTTCGAATGCTGACTGGTAGGGAGTTCCCTACCTTGGCGGTTGGCACTGAGAAAGCAGTGCCTCCTATGGATTTCTTATGGTAAGGTGGCAAGATGATACATGGTACAAGTACAAGCCTGTAGAGCAGTGTCCTGAATTGTTTGTATTGCTTGAATTTACCTTGTAAATATACTAGTCCTTTTTCCATGGAGGCTCTGTGAACAATCCAAAGTGCCTAGAACATTGCACTTCTAGCTATAGGTAGCTTGTGGAGTGATTGCCTGCTGGAGTTGTATGTTCTTTTGAGTGAAGGCAAAGAAGAAATCTTGCAGCAGCATTTTAGATGAGTTGTACTTTGCATATGATGAGTGCACCAAGGTATAGGCTGCTGGCATGGTCAAGTTCGGAGAATATTCAAGGTATGGGAGGAAGCAACGTAGTACTTTCATTGTGTACATGACACTCTGTTTTACTTTAATATGTGGTAACAAATATACGTCTGAGCCCCTAGGTTTCGAACTTCTCTTGATATTTTTGAAGAAACTTAATGTTGACTGTAGGCAGGTATGTTTGTCATTTTCCACAGGTCATAACTTCTGTCTTTGCAAAATTTAGCTTTAGATGGTTATTTAACATCCATGTGTTTATGGCTAGAAGGCAGCTTCATAGTTGTAACGGATGGGCTTTAATGATGTAATCAGGTTTGGTAAGGATAAGGGAGACAGGGAGATATTGGATAATGGAAGGGAGAGGATGGTCCCATGTGGATCACCACAGTGTTATGTATGAGAAGCTGATATAAAAGGTGGTACCAACAATAGTTCACTGTCACAGCTGAAAGGCCAAGAACTCAGTGGGCATTAGATAAACTCCCTTCCCGCCTTTTGCTGGAAATTGGGTTACTGGGTGAGGAGGGTGAGACTCTATTCCAGTACTAAACCCCAAATTAACCTGGGTTTAATCTTCTGGCAGCTTGCCACAAAACACTCAGGTTTAATTAGAGACAAAGTGCAAAGTCTTTATCCAGTACTTCCAACAGTAATAAATTGAAAACACAACACATGGAAAATCCCACACCAATGTAGAGAAATAGAGTAAGATGTATTCAATTATTTGACACCAACACAACAAAAATCCAATCAGTAGAATGGGAGATATGCAATTTTAAAGGGCAACTGTGGATATCTGGTAGCGCTGGAGCGGGACAAAGTCACAAGTTCATGTTGACCACGATTACCTTAAATCCTTGTTTGCGGAGCACTGCGAGATCCTGCATCGAGAATGCATTGCACTGCAGCTGTTCTGGGGAGCTGCTGAGCTGTGATGCAGAGTCCTGCATCATCATCGAGTTTCTGTCAACAAGGTGCTTGCAATCTGAAGGCCTGCATCAAGGGTGCGCTGCGCAGTGACGGTTCGGAGGAAACTGCGGGTTGTGATGGGGATGCCTCACACTGCAGTGGTGCCGATGTAGCTGTGAGGAGATGCGTTGTGCTGCATCGGTTCTACTAACAGGACAACCACTGGGCTGGCAGAGCACCTTCAGGGCCACTTCCAATGGTCCAGGACTGGGGTGACACCTCTTGTGGGGCAAGACTCACAACAAGTAGAGTCTAGGTGCTGGGTTAAAGATGGTTGGAGCCTTTTCTGTCCGTGAAGCTCTGATCGGAGGACCAGCCAACTAGCCGTTGGAGTCACTCTTATGGTCCTTGGATCAAGATGAAGATCTAGTCCTACTTCCTCAGGCAGCAGGGCAGAAGAATGGCAGTCCTTCTTGCAGAGCAGCATAGAAGCTTGCCCGAGTCTTCCACATAAATCCAGAGGTCTACTGATGAGTTGGGTCTCAGGCTCCATTATTTAGATCTGGTGCCAGCTTTGAAGTAGTAGAAAGTACTGGAGGTTTTTATCACCAGATGTGCTTGGAATTTTCTGCCTTCCTGTCCTGACCCAGGCAAAGCCTTTGTGATGTTTACGTGTGGTAGGTGACATCTCCTGACAGCACAACAAGTCAGAGATGGCCCATCCTGCTAGATCAAAATGGCAGTTTACACTGCACGCACAGGCAATGGCAGGCCTGAAGCATGTTTAGAAGGATACTTAAGTAGGTGGCACAATCAGTGCTGTAGGCCCACTAATAGCACTTAATTTACAGTCCCTGGGTACATGTAGTTGCACATTACTAGGGATTTACAAATAAGTTAAAATGCCAACTGGTGTAAGCTAATTTCTCCATATTTAAAGGAGACAGCAAAAGCACATGTTCACTGGTTGGCAGTGGTAAAGTCCACAAAGTCCTACAAGCCAACAAAAACAGGTTCAGAAGACAGGAGAGTGAAGGAATAAAGTTTGGAGATGGCTCTGAAGAAAGGGCAAAGTCCAACACCTTTCATATGTGGTATGTCAAACAAGAAATTGTTGGGTGAAAAGATTGCACAACTGTACAGGGCATGGAGTCATGCAGTTGATGTCACTACCTAAACTTACCCAGCAGTCAAAAGCAAAGTCCAGTCATGATACCCCAGATTCCAATATGGCATAGTTCTTTGTTTAGCCTATTATGCTGGGACAGAGTCATCACAAGTGAGGTACAACTTTCAATTGATTGATCTTGTTTCAGCTTACGCTGGCCTGCTATAACATGTAGCTTGGTGAGACAATTGTTGCTCTGGAGATTTATATTTTGTTTGCAGGAGCCAGATGTTTTGTTAGGTTAATCTCCTTGCTACAGAGGTCTGCAAATACCCCTACCAGCAATACTGAGAATCTGAAATAATCCAATATAGCCTGCCATGCTGCATGGGGCTGCTTTAACAAAATATTTATCTTTTAAAAATGAGTAAGTATCTAGATAACCCTGCCAGAGTCAACATGCTGAGGACCCACCGCTTCGGACATCAGGGCATCTAGTTTTCACCATTGCTGCAGCCGTAAAAAATGTTTAAAACATACAGTTTGCCACTAATTTCCCAAAATGTTTTTGATGGATATGCTTCAAGCTCTGTTTAACGTTATTTTAAATTAGTGGTGAGTAAAACTAAAACTTGACTTACTAAATTGGTTGGCATAAGCAAACTTCATACTTTACAAAGCAGATGAAGTTTCCTAAATTTACGTGACATAAGGTTTATCCTTTCAGGTCTTCCACGTATGATGATTTTCTGAAATGGAATGTCCCAGGTAGGACATCATCCAGCTACACACAAAACAAACAAAAAATGAGTGTGGAGGACATCCACCACCTGAGATAGAATGTGTGGGAAGGATGGCTCCAAGTTGAGGCCAGCTTTTTTTTAAAAAACATAAACTTAATACGTTTTGCATTGCCCAAAGCTTGAACAGTTTAGAAAATACACAAAGTTGCAGACTTTACACCCCTCTAATTTAAATCCAATCTAATAGGCAGAATTTAAAGTTGGGTTGTGGAAAGTTGATTGTTCGTGCTTAATATGTACCATAAAAAAATTCACAGATTACTTCACACAGAATCACATGGTGGGCACCACAATATCAAAAACAGAATATCGATGGCACAGACTATCGAGGACAGAATAAGTTATCCAAAATATGAATAGGTAAGTAACCATATATTTTCTACACCTTATTCCACACGTATGTACCTACACGGCATATATGGCTTCAAAGTATGTAGATGTGGAGTTAGGAATAATAATTCTACACTTCCTATATATGCTCTTGCCTTTCAATATTCTGTCCTCCAATATTCTTGCACTGCAAAATTCAAGGGATCAATATTTAGTAGGACAGTCAGTATCTGGGAAAGAATGCACCTACAGAGCACAACTGTAATGTGTGATCATAGCTGAGGCATACCCCTTAAAAATCCACCTCTGGCTACGTGCCTAGTCCACAGAAGTCAAAAGGTTGGGAACCACTGATCTACAATATTGGGGTAGATGTCTCTCTATGCGGTATAGTTAGAATTTTTTTTTTTAAACTAGAGAGTTTTTGTTCTACCATTGCGAACTATTTAAATGTGCATAACGGGGCAAGGGTGATGACCGGGAAAACGTACTTTTTAACTGTAGTGATAGTAGCTTCAAAACATAAAGCTCTATCGCCTACTTATATCAACACATGTGCGGCGCAGTACTAGAGTACCCATCATTCCGTCACCGAGCAAAACACAATGTTCCCAAAACTGTTCAATCACACCAGTCGTCATATTAAAATGCGGCCTTAGATAAACGGCACTGTGGTTAGTGTTCAAACCCTGCCACCTAGTGGGTACATCGGGTGACTGCTAATGTTTTTTTCTGTACAATTACCCATTGGAATATTTAATAGATTGACGGTTGTTAACGAGACAAACTCATAGAACAATGAATCCTACCCGAAACAAAAGTAAAATAGTTAATGTTCATGAATATCACCCTATCAAGACCTTGATGAAAAAAGCTTTGATGACAAAGTAGTTCAGGCAATAAATCACAAATTACATCGAGTAAAAGGAGTTCGGTGGCAGTAGGGAGTGTAAAGTTGGATTCGAGCAATTTCGTTACACCTCGCAGCTCACCTTAACGTTAAAGATTTTGCTAATATCTCATTAGAGAGCTGTTGCACAATTAGAAAGTCCACGAACATACATGCCTTCCAAAATAAATAAACCACCACAATCAACATACTAATAGGTTCAATGTCTCCAATCGTTTTACGTCCTGACCTGAGTCGGAGGAAAGGAAAGCCAAACTAAAGCAAATCGAGCGACAGGAATATTTTTTGTCTTTGTTCTCACAAAACACATTTCGAAGAAAACTACCTGGCAGAATTTTACCCAAGTAGGCTTACGCTGTACTGGTATGAAAATGTTCACTTGGACAAACTAAAAAAAAAAAAAAAAAAAAAAAAAAAAAAACTCTGCTAGGTTACCCTGGAACCTTTCCAAAAGGCGTTGTGTATCCGCCTTCTGTATCTACTCTCTGTGCTGAGCGCTGTGCCTTGCTCTTGATAAAATGTGACCCCAGCCTATCGTCTTTTGGAAGCATTCAAAACAACTGATCACCAGAAGCTTCTCTCCAACTTCTTATGTCGTTCAGAGCAGTGCTTGAAATGGAAAAATTAAAGTGCCGGTACTCTGTATCAGAGTACCTGCTTGTTTCTAAGAAGTGCCGGTACTCTCCAATTGAAAGTATTACGTTTTTCTTGAGATGTGCCGGTACTCTACCTCTCAAAATAAAAAAGTGCCGGTACTCAGTACCGGACAGTACCGGCCCATGGTGTTTCAAAATGTTATTATATTTCACATTAGAAAACCACAAACATTCAGATAGAACTGAAATGATGTGGCACCTTAAAAACGCTCACACCAAACACACTAAGCGCCACATGTACAAAGGTATTCGTTTGCGATTACCAACTAGCACATCTTAGCGATTCGCTATTTGGTAATCGCAAACACCAATGTACAAATGTGTCTTAGACACATTTTGCGATTCCTTGTGGGTTGCAAATAGACCTACTTCATAAATATTAATGAAGTAGGAGTAGCTTTTCGACCCACTGGAAATTGCTAAAATCACAAAGATGGTGGCCTGCTGGGGTCAGCAGAACACCATGTCTGTGACTGCTTATAAAATAAAGACATCTTTTCTTTTTAAAATGCAGCCTGTTTACCCTAAAAGAAAACGGAATGCGTTTTAAACAAAAAAGAAAAATCATTTTTAAGGGTAGGCAGTGGTCCATATTCTCAAAGAGGACCTTCCCATTTGTGAATGTGTTACCACCAACTTTGAGTTGGTGGCAAAGTGCAAATGTTTTGCAACTGCATGTTGGTCTCAAAACATTCATACATACTACTGCGGTTTGGTATTAGGAAGGGATGCCCTCAACACGCCCCTTCCTAAAACCCAATCGCAAGCCCAAATTGCGATTCGGTAACAAGTTACCAAATCGCTATTGGGCTTGGCACATGTAAAAATGCCTTTGTGTGTTCGCAAATGGGCCGAGATGGCCCATTTGCGAATTTAAAAAGGCTTTGTACATGTGGTCTTACATTTTTTATTTTGCTCATTACTGGTACATACGCAATTCAATATTGCTTCTCTCAATCAAAAGTGATCTACACAAGAGTGCAACAAGATCGTAAGGTTGGCCTCCTGGGGCAGTTCATTCGGTTGAATTCCTCAAACTGATCATATGCTACACCATCCAAAGGGTGGTTAAATGTAACTCTCCCCAAACCCCACGGTTTATGGCTTATCCTATCCCCCACGATTTTCAACATCTACATGAGACCATTTGGGGGTTGTCTTAATTAAGAAATGAATCTCCACACAGCAAGAGACCAACAACACAGTTCTAAAAGAGTCATCTGAGAATGACGCACACTGCAACAAATGAAGCCTCCCCTCAGTAAAGAAACAAGATATCAATTGTGATTCTCACACAGGCCGCAGAATAAAAAAAAACACACACATCTGTACAAACAGGTCCTTGTGTACAAACGAGACTCTCAACCTTAGCAATGGAGAATCCCCGCCAATTTTCACCCTGCAAATAATCCTTCGTTTGGGATGCGGGTAACAGCCTTCACGAAATAAATTCCCCTTCATAGAATGCAAGCAGAGGCTCCTTTCCTGCCCGCAACAAACACAAAGCTTTGAAGGAAAGCTCCACATTCACAAGGAATTTAGTTACACTTAATAACACCCTAAGTACTACTGTGGCAGAATGACCAGGTCCGCAGCTAGGGACAACCGGCCACAAGCCCAGAGATGTTGAATTGGTCTGCATCCAGTCACCTATGGATGAGAGCTCTTCCAGCACCAGCTGCCACCACTGCTCTGGATGGCGAAGATTCTGAGGCATGTAAGCAACATTTTAAAAACGGCTGCAAGCAGTCACTCAAGATTTGACCACGAGGGCAGCATTTGAGAACATGTAGGGTGCTAGGCCAAGCTGCGCTGTCTTTCATAGCGGCCAAGTTTAAGGCAGCAGGAAGAAAAGGAAGCCCCAGACCACGAATGATCAAGAGGAACTACCTCACAAGGGGAGTTCTTTTGTCACCTTAATTGGCATTTTCATAATTACCCATGGTTTTAGAACATCACAAAAAAGAAAACATGAGATTCCGCACTGAACCTGTGCATGGTGGATCCACACCAATGTGGCGCACCAGGAAAAGGGACAGCATCACCGACTTTATGTCTTTTAGAGCTCATCATGTTACAGTGGCACTGAAATGCAGCATTAATGCGCTCCCGGATGCTTTAATGTTTCTGCGAGTAACCTCTGGAACTACAGACAGGGTCAAGACTTCCATTAGCATACACATTTCAATACATCGAAGCCACACCCCAACTCCAGATGCCTATTTGTGCAATGTGTTGCTTTATAATATTTGCAACGAGAAGACCTATGCTAATCAGTATTTGCATGCACGCTGCAATTTGAAAGTTTTCTCTTCACCAGAGAATCTCTATTCCATGGTTTTCTCCACTATTCCTCAGTTAATACTTCAGGTATGTCCCCCACTGTCTCTAAATATCGCAAACACGTCAATACCATTACAATGATTGAGACTTCTATATTGTTATGACTAAGGAATACTAAACAGATAACGTGTTTATATATGGTACCTACTGTCACACCAGTTGTTACTAGTTCCAATTCAATGGGAGTCGAGGAAGCAAGGTCAAGATGGTGACACGAGAAGGCACACTGAGACAATTCCATCAAGAAACAATCACTAGCCACCTCGGTTAAGCTTCTGGGACAGGATACTGACAATCTGACGAACAGAACAACTGAAGCAGAGAGGAGACTAACAGGTATAAGTGATAGAAAGATGGAACGCACACAATCAATGGCAACAGAATCAACTATGCTAAGACGACACCAGGAGAAAATACAGTTAGTTGTTGGGTTAAGGTTGGCAGGAGTTCTCCATTGATAAGGTTGACAGTCTCGTTTATACTCAGAGACATATTTGTACAGATGTGTGTTTTTTCTGGTGGCCTGTTTGAGATGGACCTGCACTGCATGTTCAGGAATAACAATGTGCATTACTGGGGCTTCCGGATAAATGTTTAAAAACAACAGCTGGAGGTGTTCCTAGACGAACCGACAAGTACAATTTCTGAAGACTCTGAAGCACTCCAGGGGCTTCAAATTGATGGATCATATTGCTTCGTGACTCAGTGGCAGATACTAGGGACTCTGCCCCAAATGATAATGATACACATACAAAGATACAAAGTCAAAGTGCAACTACGCACAGTGGCAAGGTATAGGACATCGACTATGTACAACGGAAGTCACATTTCAGTATAGCCAGATTTAATTGTGGATGCTCAAAGAAAGAGATACGTATGAGGAAGTAAAATGTAACGTTTGTGAAAGAGGCATTCCACGTGCACTGCTCCTGCTCGCCTGGCTGCGCATCTATGTGAAAGGGTGGAAATATTTATTTGACAAATCAGTAGATTCTTTACATCAGAGTGAAACACTGAACCTCCCATAATATGAGGGATGGTATGCTGGCTCCAATGTGTAGTAATGAAAATGAGTGTTACACTTATGATTCACTAAGACAAAGGCACTGTAATTTTGACAATTTTTTGGGAGAGAGCACCTGCAGTGGTTTCACAAGTGTATACGAATAACCCATAGGCAACACAGCAGATGCGCAACCTATACCAATGTTTTTATTTTCTTTGGCAGGGTCACTTGTGTACAGCAGCAAATCCAGACAGTGCTCAGTCTTAGGTTCACTGTATTCTCCTACACCTCTGAGGATTATTGAGCCTGCGTCACAGACTGCTTCTTCCAACGTACCAGATGGACTGAACCGTGACCCTTGAAATTCATATTATAGCTTGAGGTGCCACGTGAAGGTGTTGGCTATTCACAGGTTAAAAAGCAACTACACGGGTGGTATAAACATGGTCAGATGAAAGAGTCCTATATTGTAGAAAACCTGGAATATAGGCCGTACTAGTCAGACATTTAATAGATTCATATAGCAGATATAATGGTTTTAACATCAGAGTAATGGGTATACAGAATGTAGTAGTAAAAAGACAGAGGATACATTCTTAAGTCCAATAATATCACACTTTATTGGTGAAGCTACAAGACATTCTGCACAAAAATAATGAGAGAGATCACATTTTAATAATATGTTAGTGGCACAGAAGTTAGCATGTGGTGACTAATTAATCTTCATTTAAAACACCTAACAGAGAAAATGAAACAGAAATGTAAATGGCCATGTTTAATTTATGGTGGACAATGTGGTCATCATTGGTATTTTGACATCACATTTGAACATGAAGATATTGTGCACTTATATTTGAGAAAGTTACTCATATGAATTTATGCTGAGGGTGTTTTTATTAGGTGAATATTAGAATTTAACTACTAAATGAACATGAATTAATCATACTTTAAAAAAAAAATATTGGGTTTACATAACAGGGTTAAAGCAGCGACAACAAGATTTGGCAATAGATTTACTCACTAACATTAATGCAGAATATATAACACAGTAGCGAGTCGCATACATACAGAGTTTTGAAGTATGAGATCTGCATTGCGACCGCTTGATTTTTTCGTCTGCTCAAAGGTGACAGAGGCAGTGCAGTTAGGCCATCAGATGTCTTGTCAGGTGAGCTGATTTAGGAAACGTGAGAGAAAACTGTGGGCAGAACTTGGGTGTAAGGTTGCGTCTAGGTACAACACGCCCTATTCGTTGGTTTTAGGGGTGTGGTGATTACGCAGGATGAATTAATCGTACTTATATCAATTTAAATTGAATTAATTAACGTGAGCATGTTTAAACTGTTTCTAATAGGTTGTAAATGATGTTTGTACAAAAATAATTTGCTTTGCATATTTGATTCAAATTGTAAGATGTGCAATAGTTTTTATAAATGTATTGATTATATTAATGTGTACGTAGGCTTTCTCAGCTTAACAATGCATGAAGTTTCACTCTTGCATCAGTAGAGGAAAATTACTTGCTTAAGTCTGTTCCCTCTGACCTGAATTTTTTCCCTAGGTTGCTAACGTGATGTTGAACGTCCTATTGTATTGAAGGCAAAGAACATGATTCAATGATAACCATGTAACAATATTTTGTTCTAACTGTCAAACAAGACAGCAAACTCATAATTCCCATGTGAGAAGTGTTTAGCCCATCCTGTGTATAGTGAAAAGGTATTCTGAAGTAAACAACTAGAAAATGTAATATTTTGTCAGAACAGTATGAAATCATTGAAATGACAACGTGCTTTTTCTGAGAAAATCCATAATAGTTGCAAACTTGATGCTGCCAATGACCGCTATTGGATGCTGAATCTTGTGTGGAAGATGAGCCCACCTGATGGACCAATCAAGGAGCCCATGAATACTTCTAATAAATGCAAGACTTTGGAACTTTGAGTGAGTCCGTCTATTACCCTGAGTCTATTAGTTTCGTCTAGTCCATCTCGAACTCTGCCAGAATTGGTCTACCCCTGCCTTGAGTTTGCTACTGTCACCTCTTGACCTCTTCCAAGTCTTCTGATGAATTTTCTCTTAAGACTTAATAGCCCCACTTGCTTATGCTGTTCCGTATTAATATGCCCAACCAATTCTGACCTGCTGACTTGGCCTAATTGCAGCCCGTGTTCTGCACTGTCTTGATGCTGCTGTCTACTCTTGCTGGGAGAAGGTGAACGCTTTGTCTGATGAAACTTTCCTGTCTGCTGTCCCATGAGGAGAGGTATAACTAATTGTGGTTTCTTGTTTCCTTTCCAGCTTAGATACTTACACAAGCATATTTTTATAGTGAGATGTCATAGTTAGATGATTTTCCAAATTCTTTTTGACATTTTCTTTTTGCCTGCATGTGTTAGCCCGTTCTCACACATGCAAGTCCAAATTTGTGTTGGTGATATGAATGGCCCAGCCCTGAAGTGGAATGTTATTAACTGAATTTTGATGATTTACTGATGTCACCATCATCTGCCTTGAAATCTGATATTAATGTGCCTATTGTGGCTTTACTAATTTATGTTATTCTTTTGGAGTGTTTAACAGTATTGGTGTTTAGTAGGTTAAATCTTTTCAGACGTTTTGGTCAGCCTATGGTTTTCATGTATGTTTATAACTTGGTTTTGCAAACCATATACTTTACATTGATTCTGGGACTGTAATAAAGTTTTGGAACTTTTCTTCACCTTGGAGTTGATTTCGGTTTTAAAGTGTTCATAATATTTAAAAAGGTTTATGGTTTTTATGTTGCTGATTTGTGTTGAATGAATGTGACTACTACACTTCTCACTCAGTCTAAAGATCCAATTGTGTTCAGAAGGTGAGATAGGGTATGGTGTATCACCTGTGCGCTTGTGGTTTCCGAACCAGAGATGAGAAGAGGACCTCTGTGGGCTCGCCAGCAATAACATCAGTCCTAGGGGCAAATAGGGGGCTGGGGACGATGTAGTACCCCTCTTTTAAGACCAGTGCCGGGGGTGTTCATTCGGATGGCCAATTCAATGGGAGTAATTTTAATCTGAAAGAAAAACTGCGTCGACTTGCAAGGACTCTAACCTAAGACAGAGCTGAAATGTAGTTTTTTCATGCTGCAACTATTGCAAAACTGAGATAATTGATAAGCTTTAGAGTTAATACTACTTTCCCCACACTGGTTTTCTTAAGTAGATGTGTACATAGTACGGTGATATTGTAATTTGCAGGCTTGAATCATGATATGCAGTTGTAGCATTGAATGAATTAGCTTTCCCATATGAAACTGACAATATGCGTGGCGGCGCAGAGTGCTATGTACAATGTATACCATATGTTTAACTTCTCAAGGTACAATATGGCAATGTGCCTTTAAAGCAGATTGACACATTTATAAATGTGGGCTCACTACAGAGAGGTTCAAATTTATTTACAGATATTAAGGTTGTGTAATCCATCATGTTAAAGTCCCTACATAACAACAAGGCATTACTACTTAATATATAGGTGGTTAGCAGACTGAGAGCACAGACACCTAGGATCAGGTGAAAGAAATATGAGGCTTGCTTCTGTTCAGGGCCAAGAACAGATGGCAATCCAACTGAACACTTTGAGTAGCTAAAAAAGAACATTGTGCCATTCTGGAACAAATGTGCAACTTAATCTATCTAAAAAAATAGCAATGCCCCCATCTTGGAAGAAAGCCTGTGATAATTCTGATATAAGCCATCTGATGATTCAAAGAGACTCTATTCACATAGACCCATATCGCTAATAAATTATTATTACAAGATATTTGTTGGTATATTAACCAATAGATTTGGTAGTTATACTAGATCTCATAAATACTGATTAGAAAGACTTTATTTGGGAAAGGCAGATAGATCCATGACTCAACACCTTTACTATTCAGCTTGATAGAACTAGCAGCCTCTAACTCAAATCCATTGTCCCTAATTACTTTAGATGCTGCCAAGGTATTCAATCGAGCAACTTGGGTATATCATACGGAGAATATAACAGCATTTGGGTTACATCCAGCCTTGATATATGTACATAAAAAGCTATACGAGTACCGCTACACTGCACAAATTTTGGTGAACAGGAACTTAACATCAAATGTCAGCATTACTAGAGGGTCAATACCAGGATGTCCACTGTCGCCACTAATACTTGATATATACATTGAAACTCTCGCTCAGACCTTCAGATCAGATCAAATCAAATCAAATCAAATCAAATCATTAACATTTATAAAGCGCGCTACTCACCCGTGCGGGTCTCAAGGCGCTAGGGGGAAAGGGGGGGGTTACTGCTGCTCGAAAGGCCAGGTTTTGAGGAGTCTCCGGAATGCGGAGTGGTCCTGGGTGGTCCTGAGGCTGGCGGGGAGGGTGTTCCAGGTCTTGGCTGCCAGGAAGGAGAAGGACCTCCCACCCGCCGTGGAGCGGCGGATGCGAGGGACGGCAGCGAGCGCGAGGCCAGAGGAACGGAGGAGACGGGTGGGGGCGTAGAAGCTGAGGCGACGGTTGAGGTATTCCGGTCCCTTGTTGTGGAGGGCTTTGTGTGCGTGGATGAGAAGTCGGAAGGTGATCCTTTTGCTGACTGGGAGCCAATGCAGGTGTCTCAGGTGTGCGGAGATGTGGCTGTTGCGGGGTACGTTGAGGATGAGGCGGGCCGAGGCGTTTTGAATACGTTGCAGGCGTTTTTGTAGTTTGGCGGTGGTCCCAGCATAGAGGGTGTTGCCGTAGTCCAGGCGGCTCGTGACGAGGGCCACGGTTTTTCTAGTGTCGGCGGGGATCCAGCGGAAGATCTTGCGGAGCATGCGGAGGGTGAGGAAGCAGGCGGAGGACACGGCGTTGACTTGCTTGGTCATGGTGAGAAGAGGGTCCAAGATGAAGCCGAGGTTGCGGGCGTGGTCTGTGGGGGTCGGTTAGGTGCCGAGGGCCGTCAGCCACCAGGAGTCGTCCCAAGCAGACGGGGTGTTGCCGAGGATGAGGACTTCCGTTTTGTCAGAGTTCAGCTTTAGGCGGCTGAGCTTCATCCAATCTGCGACGTCCTTCATGCCCTCTTGTAGGTTGGTCTTGGCGCTGGCGGGGTCCTTGGTGAGGGAGAGACAATCGGGTTCTCCCCTGTAGGTCACAAGGACTTTTCAAATAAGGTTGCAATCTATGCAGATGATTTTATACTAGACCTTGCAGAGCCCAATTAAACTGTTCACTGTATCGAGGACATAACGGATGAGTTTGGGTCATTTTCAGGTTACAAGATCAATAGGTCAAATACAGAAAATATAAGCTGGAATCTAAAATACACTAAAAGGGAAATCAAATCTGAGATTAGATATCTGGGAGTCACTTCATTAGGTGAATGAGGAGCATGGATAGGCAGCTACAAATTCAGCTTGTAATGGAGGCGCAACTACAATTTAGAAATTCTGTTTCATCATGAGATCAATAGAGACCCTGGTAATATGTGTATGAGTAACTTCTACAGAAATCAGTGTGCCTTTATCAATTAACAGGCTACTACGCTTTGTTAGTTCTCAGAATTGTGTTCTGTAGGAACTAAGAGGAGGACTGTCAAGTTTTGGGCCCAATCACAACCAACATGCAAGACAACTACAAAAAGTGCATTGTTTGCAATTTAATTTAGTAAAGACATCAGATGTGCTAGAGGTCATAAACATGATTCTGATAAACCCAAAGCTGCCAATTTGTCCTGTGTCACGTAGAATACATAGAGCTAGCTTTTCACACAACTACAATCTCGCTTCTGTGATTCTTGAGTGCATACCTACAAGATCAAAAGGAAACGAAATGACCCAGAATGCCCTTTACTGTTGATTAAAAAGCCCTGATTAGCTGAATGTGTCAAACACGGCAAGACGTCATCTGACAGCTATGCGCACCGTCATGGTGATTCGCAGGTAGGCATCGCAGATCTGAGGAGAGCTAGCTGAAAAGGTGCGTTTTTTCCGTTAGCTGCTCTGGAGAGTTAGCACAGCTCCTTGTAGCAGCTTCTGTTGAAGTTTGCAGGTGCAAGGTCCTGGTTACTTTGATTGATGCTCTAACTGGAAATCATATTTTGTCTGGCACTGAATTCAAGGTCACTGTGTCACTGCATCCCGGGTCGCCTGTATATTCATTTTTGGGGGATCACTGCAATGTGTTAAGTGTTTTTTGGGGTTGGAACTGGTGCCTGCTACTGGGATGGAATAATGCCGATATCTGAATTCAAAATTTCTTTCAGATTGCTAAGGAGACGTCTTTTTAGCTCTAAGTTTGATAGCGCAACTTACTCCGCAGACCTATTGTTTTCAATACACAGACTTTGGGTCCGCCCCTTTCAACGATTGGCTTTTTTCTTTCTGTTGTTTTAAACAGCCTTTTTTAGCTATTGGTCTAGACGTTGTCATTCGCATCTTGACTCGGCATTCTGAACTAATCCTATTGCCTCTTCCCTAGTGGGCTAAAGGATGCACAAATACACACATTTGTATGACATGCTTTAGCGTAATAAACCCAGGCCTTTTGGCTTTCCCCAATGCTGGATTTTATTTTCATTTCACTTCCAAGTCTACTGTATGCTCACTTATTTTGAAAACCGCTGCAGGATTCCTTCTCACGTGCAGCTACATAAACAAGCACTGAGGCGTAGGAAACTAATTTATTCATATCTTACAATGAAAATATGGAAAAAGAAAACATGTTTCAACAGAAAACATAGGGTACTAACAAAGGCCATGAAGAAAAAAAATACAATGGCCTACTGTAAGCAATGACTATTTAGAGCATTAGATCGTTTTAGTTTTTGCATCGTTTGCAGCTTGAAAAAACCGTGACTGAAGTGTACACTTACAATGCATTAGCACAAAATACCCACCAGAGGGCAGCGTCACCTTAGTAGAGATCTAGATATACATTTTCCCATTTCTTCAAATAAGCAAGACTGTTTTTTTTTCTTTTTTTTCTTGTTGCTCTATACTTCTATACTGTTGAGAGCCACTCGGGCTCTCCTATATTTTGCTGCCCTGCTCTGTGACGTGGTACGGTGTCCGGAGTGAGGGCTATATGAAAAAGCAGGGCGGGACACTCGTGGTCTTCTACGCCCGAATAGCAAACTTAGGGGGTTATTACAACTTTGGAGGAGGTGTTAATCCGTCCCAAAAGTGACGGTAAAGTGACGGATATACCACCAGCCGTATTACAAGTCCATTATATCCTATGGAACTCGTAATACGGCTGGTGGTATATCTGTCACATTTGGGACGGATTAACACCTCCTCCAAAGTTGTAATAACCCCCTTAGTGTGTCAGTGTCTTTGCAACGCACGTGGCGCGCATAACGAGTCATCGCTGCACCGGGGTCGCTGGTTAGCACCCCTATAAATTTGGCAACGAGGCTGTTCCCACGCGCTGCCCAGCATGCCTGCTCTACCTGGGGCGCACCTGCAGCCGCTCCTCACTGTCGGCGTTGGCTTTTTTTTTTTTCTTCACACCCGGCGGACCTCCCACTTGCCTCAGAGGTCCGTGTCTTCTTGCTGCTTCTGCGAGGCTCTCTGCCTCCTAACCCGGGCGCGCCTCAGGCAGGAAGGAGAGGCGCTCTGCTGCCAGCCTGCGCCACGTCTACATCGACGCCTCTCCTGGAAACGGGGCCGTTCTCTACATGCATTGGAGCGCGAGGACCCCTGAGGCTGACCTCTCCACTGCCCATGAGGACGCCCGGCCTCAGCTGTCAAGGAGGTTGGGGTGTTCTACTGCAGAGGCCCTAACAGGTGGGTCCCCATGGGGCAAGTCACAAGGGACAAGGTTTGGTGCCCCCCCCCCAGTGGGAGTTACCCCCAACTAAGGCCTGTTTGCAGGAAGATAGGGAGAGGACCTCCATCCCTTCTACAGCCAGCTGCACTCACGCGTTCCTTTGTTGTGACTGCACCACCTGCCGCACCCAACGCTCCCAGCATTAGGGCACGGACGTTAGTTTTGCCCTCAAGCACCCAGTAAACTGGGCACACATCTGTGGCACCTGGAAGCAGCACTCTATACAGAAGGGAGGAAAGTCAGGTTCACAGGCAGGATAATGAGCTCCTTGCAGGACGCCGCCCTCCAACGCCCAGCCCACCATCATGGGTCACATTTGTCTGTCACCACGCTACCCCCGTTCAGCCAGTTGGCAGATCCAGCCACAGCTGCGCTTCAATAGCGCCATTGGCTCGGACGGCTGAGACACTACTTTCGAGCCACACGAGAGACGGACGGAGCGGTGCAAAGGTCATTAATGCTACATTTCGGGGGTGACGAGCTCTAAGACTTGTTCGAGATGCTGCCGAACATGGACAATGATAACAACTTTGACGCTGCAGTGGAAGCCCTCAACAGGTATTTCGATCCACAGCTCAACCCCAATTACAAAAAGTTCAAACTGTGACAGGCCAAGCAAACCGACACAGAGTCGGTGGACATGTGTTACGCGAGCCTGCGCAAGCTAGCAAGCACCTGCACAGGCATCAATCACCACAACTAAATCAGAGCGCAGAAAATACAGGATGCGGCTCCACAGTGCTGCGAAAACTGATTCTACGGCAACCAGGCATTTCGCTTGACGACATATTCAGTTCCCAGAGCTCTTCCACAGACAGAAGAAGCTAAAGGGCAAGCAGTTTCACCTACACGTCGACCCTACCGTACACCCTACTAGTTGAGACATCGGAGGGTGCCGTTCCACCTGAGGCTCCACGTGGAATAAGAACTATGGACTCTTGAAGAGCAGGGGGTAATAGAGAAAGTGACTGGACCGACACCTTGGGTCTCGCCTCTCATCATTGCCCCAAACAACCTGGAGCCATTCGTCTCTGTGTGGATATGCGCCTCCCCAACAGTGCCATCAAACGAGAGTGCCACATCACACCCACTATGGACGATATTATTGCCGACCTGAATGGGGTTCAATGGTTCTCCAAGTTAGACTTGAACTTGGGGTACCACTAACTGGAGCTAACCCCAAGAGCCACAACATCACCACATTTTCGACACACATGGGGCTGCGTCGGTACAGACGATTAAGCTTTGGGAACCCTCGGCGGCGGCGATTTTCCAGAACGCAATACGAGAGACACTATCGGGTTTGGCTGGCGTCATCAATCTAAGTGATGAAATGTTGATCTTTTCCAACACTCTGGAAGAACATCATAAACACCTGTGAGATACCCTACAGCGGCTGTCAGAGGCTGGACTAACGCTACAACGTAAGAAGTGCACGTTCTACCGCAACTCTATCGAGTTCTTTGGCTACATTTTTTCGAGGGGGGACTGATAGTTGACCCCAAGAAAGTGGAGGCCATCAAGGGGGCGTCAATACCTTGCAATGCCACAGAGGTCAGGAGTTTCCTCTGGATGGCGACGTATTGAGGGAGGTTCATCCCTAATCTAACTACGCTTGCTGATCCCTTCAGGTGGCTCACAAAAGCCAGTACTCCATGGGAGTGGGGAGCGGAGGAGGACAAAGCATTCCGGGCTGTGAAAACAGCCCTGTTGGACACGGCAGTTATGGCTTATTTTCACCCACGGAAGAGAACTGAGGTGGTGGTGGACGCCAGCCCCATTGGGCTAGGATCAGTGCTACTGCAAGAGCAAGGTCACCAGCAGTGGACGACCTGTGATCTACGCCAGCCAAGCCCTCTCAGCAAATGAGGCCCAATATGCACAAATTGAGAGGGAGGCGCTAGCCATTAGGTGGGCTTGTCAGCATTTCCAATCGTATCAATGTGGAAACGAATTCAGGATGGTCACCGATCACAAGCCGTTGGTGTCCTTCTTCGCGGACACTGCCAGGCTTGCAACTCCAAGGACTGAAAGGTGGGCTGTACTTCTCCAGCGATATCGGTTTCAAGTCGATTACCATCCAGGGGTCAATAATCCAGCGGATTATCTGTCACGCCATCCCCTCCAGCCACGCTCCAAGAAAGAAGCAGCAGAGGAGGATGGACGAATGGAGAGCTTCGTAAGCATGATCGTGAGCATAGAGTGCCCCACGGCTCTCATGGTGGCTGAGATCGCTGACGCCTCGGGCCAAGACGCCCTCATAGGCTGAGCGAAGGAGGCGCTACACCACCGCTCCTGGAAACGTTTTCTCGACAAAACATCCATGTTTGTCTCCGAGGAACGTCGAGCAATGCAGCAGATATGGAAGGTGAGGTTGGAGCTCTCGGTGAGTCCCGAGGGCCTCCTTCTAAGAGGACAGCATTTGGTGATACCCCAGAGCCTGCAGAGCCTAGTGGTGGAGTTGGCGCACCAAGGTCATCAAGGAACTGCAAAAACTAAGGCGCGCCTACGAGGAAAGGTATGGTTCCCGGGGATGGACACCATGGTGGATGACCTGATAAACAGATGCCATCTGTGCGCCATCACCGCTCAGGATCCTGTCCCTCCTCCGGTCGTGACTGAGTCACCCAGCACTCGACCTTGGCCTTGGATCAGTTTGGACTTCTGCAGTTTTCCGGATAGCCAGCTGATGGCCATCATGTTTGACTCATGCACTTGGTTTCCGGTGATAGAACTGGTGGTGTCCATGGCTTTTGAGCACGTCCTTCCAGTTCTTAAGACGACGTTCGCTCTTCTGGGTCTGCCAGACGAGATATGGACAGACAAGGGCCCCCCCCACTCCACAGCCAGGAGTTCCACGACTACTTATGCTCGCTGGCCATAACCCATCGGAGGATCACCTCTCAATGGCCCCAGGTGAACGGGGATGTAGAACAATTCATGAGGACGATGAATCTCGCCTTGCGCATTGGGGTAAGTCAGTAAGAGGATGCCCCCATACCTTCTTGGGGGCCTACCAGCAGACTCTACATAGCACCACTGGATGCGCCCCGGTGGCTTTAATGTTCAGCTCTCCACCCAGAGGCTGAATACCGGCGGACGGCTGCTTGCAGCCCATTGCCCTAGATGTGTCCAAGACGCAGGAAAAGAAAGCACTTACCAACTCTAATGCCAGCAAGAGGAGGACAACAAAACATCCTGATCTCCAGGTAGGAGAGTCAGTCATCCTGAAGCATTGCCACCCAGGCTGGAAGTTCCACACCCCCTTCGAGCCAGATGCCTGGAGAGTAGAAAAAGTTGAAGGGACCATGGTGACCGCCATGAGAGAGAGGGACGGAGGGTGATGCGGAATGTGTCGTGGTTCTGGAAGGTGGTGCCCTGTGAGGGTGGAGCAGATGCGGGAAGCGTGGACGAGGAAGGCAAAGAGCTCAAGATGGGTGGTGCCTCACAACCAGGCTCGCAACATGAAGGTTCACGAAGCAATGGGGTTGTGTACAACTGGGACCCAGAGGGGGCCAGTTCCCCAGACCTGAGTCCCTCGAGTGGGTCTGGACTCCAAGGCGGGCACACCCGGTACCATCTATGGCTCAACCCTAACCCCAGCCAACGGCTTTAGGACTTCCTGTGCTAAAAGGAACTGATTTGTCAATTGGATATCTCTCTCTCTCTCTTTTCTTCATTTTCTCTCTCTTCTTTTCCTCTGGTGAATTTCGCTTTTTCGGATGTTTGTAATGTTATACTAAAACCTGGGGGAGATGTAGAGAGCCACTCGGGCTCTCCTATGTTTTGTTGCCCTACTCGTGACGCGGTACGGTATCCAGAGAAAGGGCTATATAATAAAGCATAGCGGGACCCTCATGGTATTCTACGCCAGAGTAGCAAACTAAGTGTGTCAGTGTCTGTGCAACGTGCGTGCCGTCCATAATGAGTCATGGCTGCACCGGGCTCGCTGGTTAGCACCCCTCTACATATACTACATATTCACATGCGGTTGACAGACACTTCTTCCTGTACAACGGCACTCTGACACAAAGTCAAAACAGCAGCATTTTGAAAGATTCTGAGAGAAAACAGGCTGTGCACAGTTCTCCTTGCTGTGGTACTTGCACCTCGCCCCTATCTTCTCTATCTTAGCTTACGATTAAAGACAGTTAAGGGTTTGAAAGGTTCACGTGAACAGCTGTGCTCTTAAAATACATCAGTTATTTTTCTAAAAATTAGTAAGGACCTGCTTCTCAACACTACTGGCCACCAAATGATGATGTTTTATTCAATCGAAGAAAAATCAAGCAGCAAAATAATGATAACATTGCTTTGATACACTACAATAAGAAGCATTCAAATGACACATATTAGGAGCATAAGCCTTTTTGAATCAAGACAAGTACAGCATAACCGCGTCACAAAAATTAATGTGGAGCAATTTAGAAAATGTTTGGGTGCATCACATATTTACACTCCTCGACTTTTACTGAATCCACAGAGTATCGCACAGAAGCAGGTCAGGTGCGGTCTGTGGCATTTCTGATATTCAGATGTGTAGATGGAGTTATGTGTGCCGGTGTCTCTTCACTAGAGCACCACGTGCTCAGGACCAATGCACTAGTTCCCTTCTAGGGTCCATTTCCTAGCACATGTCTGTGTGCACCAGTACACAGGGTCCCAGGTGCTATGTCTGTCAAACGGATGAGCCCATGTCACAGCAAAATCGCACGGGTGTTCCGAGAGCAGAACCTGTGACATAGGGACTCATGGTTGAGTCTGATGACGTAGGAGTGAGAAGCTAATAAAGACGGCAGGTCTCGGACCTCTTGGCTTGTTCTACCACCCATATTCTGGTGTCCGAAAATTATTTACATTGCCGTGTTGAGCAGCAAACGAAGGCCTTATCATCAACCACCTCCCAACACTCCTTCCACTTCACCTGCGGGCCGATGTGTGCCTCGCCGCTGCTGGATACCAGAGCACAACACCTGTCTCAGGTGTGTCTTGCCCGTCGCCACCCTGCTGTGCGATCACCACCATGTGCAAAGGACTCTCCTCCGCACACATAAACGGACTGCTCCTGACATGGCAGCAACCTCCTGTTGCCCTCTAGAAGCACACGTGTGGTACCGCACCTCCTGCTAATTCCTTCACTGATGCACATGTCTGCCTGGGTTCATGGCCACAATCACCCATCTGCCTCCATCCCTCCTAGTCTGACTGTGAGGATGCCTACATTTACTGATTGGGTGAGGCCATCTATTTTCTTTTCAATAGTGTAATGGACAGTGCATAATTACCAGTGTATTCAGCTGTAGTGCCTTCGATTTGATGAACATTGCCTTTTCACACATGAACGCTGCTGCAGTGCAACCAATTTTCGCTCCATCCGGAGACTTACTTTGACAGACTGCCTGAAAATCCAACCTGCACTTCATGATCCTGATGCGTACCCCACTGTGTGGCACCATGTCCATGGAGTCCCCAAGACCAGTGGTTGGTAAGGAAGAAGAGCACATGCCTATTGTGTTCAGAATCACGCTACATGTACGCATCACATTCAACCTCACTTCCTGTCGCATAACAAAATGTCATAGTCAAGAGTACTGTAATTGCTGCCATGACATCCATACCACCCATATAGCCATTTTGTAGTCTATGGTCCACTGTCTGCTCAAGCCGCAAAATGGAAGGCCTGGGTTGAGCGCCAAGAGACATACTTTGCAGCTGTAGCTCTAAACAATGATAGGCGACATCCAATGCTTCTGCACTTGGGAGGTGCAGCCATTCATAAACTGGGAAAATCTGACACAGAAACTGGTCCACCATTCACATATAGTATGCTGAAACAGGTCCTAACTGCACACTTTGAGCCACTAGCTAACCTGGACTATGAGCGCTTCTTACTGCGCCTAGCTCGGCAACTACTTGACGAGTCAGTAGATGCATTCTACGCTCACCTGAAGAATCTAGCCAGCACTTGTACGCTACCTGATGAGAATGACGAAATACAGGCTCAATTCATCCAACAGTGTCGATCAGTCAAGTTGCAGGAGAACTTTCTCCAGGTCCCCGGCATGCCCATGACAGACATATTGAAGATGGGCAGGTCTAAAGCAGTGTCCAAAGTGTGTGCTACGCACATGGAAACCACGTTATAATGTCTAGTAAAGATGGAACCAGTCAACACAGTCATAACAGGAGAAGTTCAAAGGAAGAAGACACAATCCAATCCTAATTCAAAGGACAGGACAGTCTATGAATGCGGATGTCCTTACCCCTACCAAGGGCCAATGCCAGCACATGGAAAACAATGCTTGGTGTGCAACAAGTTGAACCATTTTGTGAAAGTACGTTGATCCTCGACATCTCAGCAAGGACCCCGTCAACACCATGCACATGCCGTTCACTCGAAGGGAAGAGGAGGACAAGGACGATGATGACATCGAAGGGGCCGTCCACATCATACATGCCATGCGGCCTGGTGGGCATCCCAGAAAACGAATTCCAAAGACATCAAGTCATCTGGTCATCAAGTACAGTCGCTGACTGACACTGTAGCATCCATTAATATCATGGCACAGTCCATGCTGAAGACACTTCCTACCCAACTGGCTCGGCGCCCCACTTCCATGCAGGTATTCGCATATGGAGCAACGGCTTCCCTACAACTGGCGGGAAGGTTCATAACTGAAATTGCCCATGAAGCTCACTTCACTCGCACCAAAGTGCATGTCACCAGAGAGGGCTCAGGAATGCTGTTGAGTTGCCGAACAGCAGAGCACCTCCAACTTGTTGCTTTCACCATCAGTGTGCATCATGAAAGTGTGGAGTATCTGGTGACTGAGTTTGCACCTTTATTTGAAGGCATAGGGTGCCTTAAAGATCACCTTGTACACCTGCACATCGACCACTCTGTCACTGATGACTTCCTCCAAATATTCATCTCTGCCATAGCGTCTGGACACTGGTATATACTGATGAAAAGATCACCCCCTCAGACTGAAGACGCATGATTCATGCTGGATTTCCTGCATAGTGTCCGTTCTGAACTGGTAGTATCTCCTGAAGGATGCCTGATGAGGGGCCCTCGCCTAGTGATCCCAAGAACTTTACGACGACAAGTGGTCGACCTTGCTCACCTGGCTTATCAAGGAACTGTTAAAACTAAGGCTCGGTTGAGATGCAAGAAATGGTTCCCTTCAACTAGTGGAACAGAAAGTACGTCAGAGCCCGAAACATCAAGCCGCTGTCCCCACAGAACCACCAGCACCAGTTTTCAAGGAAACCATTCCCCTTTCCCATGGCAGAGAGCCAGCGCAGACTTTGGAAGCCTTCCAGATAGATGACTTTCTATGACTACCAACATGTGTTGGCTAAGTATCCAGAAGTTGAAATTATGGACTTGACAACCACAAGCCAGATAGTACCCAGGCTACTTAAGATTATGGCCACGCATGGGCTTTTTAAAGAGTAGTGCACTGACAATGGTCTTCCATTCTCAAGCCAGGAGTTCACAAAATATCTGTATTCTTAAGGTATCAGTCACTGAAAAATCACGCCCTGCGGAATGCAATCCACCGGCGAAGTGGAAAGATTTATGCGCACTCTAAACAAAATACTCTGCAATGCACTGGCGAATGGACAGAACATGGAATGCACTCTCTATGGCTTCCTGAGAGGGTACCACCTCACACCGCACTCAACAACATGAGTCAGCCCCAGCTCTCTATGTTTGAACAGAGCAGTGGGAGATGACAATCCGCAGATATAAGAGCCATCAACACTCTGGAGCCAGGTTGCTGAAGCTGTATATCGGTGCAAAACATTAAAAGACTGAAATCCGAACACAGACAAGCGAAACGAAGCTCGATCACAGCTGGTGATCTACTGTTGGTAAAGCAAAGACATCCTCGAAGCAAGTTTTTGTTGGCATTTGAACTTGATCCAAGGAGACTCCAGTAAAAGGGACCAAGAAAACTGCCCAAAGTTCGGGAGAGACCATCACAAGAAACATATCTTCCTTCAAGCCCTACAGGTCTCCAGAGAATGGACAGAGGAATTTCAACACAAACCCAAGGGAGAAAAAAAGAGTGATGAGAAAAACTCACCCTCCCACCATATCAGGCGATCCGGATTGTCACTTAAAGTCAGCATGGCAAGATGGGGCAGAAGAAGAGATCACACGCCATGGAACAGAAATATATAATCTGCGACCCTGTTCAGCTAGATCGTCTTGTCTGAAAGATTTTGTATTAAATTGAATTGTTTTTCTTACGTTCTCATTTCTCTTTACTTTACTTTTTCGTTCTCTCTTTCTCATCCCCTCCTATTTTGTTTTCCACTTTTCTCCTATTGATTAATGGCTACCAGTTAACTGCATCTGGATATTATATTATTTATTTTCTTTCATTTTTGAGTAAAGGAGGAAACTTATATTTGTCAAACGGATGAGCCCAGGTGACCGCGAAATCGCAAGGGTGTTCCGAGAGTAGAACCATGGTTGAGTTGGATGACGTAGTAGTGAGAGGCTAATAAAGAGCCCCGGGTCTCGGACCTCGCGGCTTGTTCTACCACCCAGAGCCAAATGTCTGACAATTATTTACATTTACTTTGGTGCACTGTGCAGCAAACGAAGCAAACCAGCAAACACTGGGGAGGTCCCTGCTGTTAATGTATTCCAGAGCAGGGTCCCAGGGCCGGCAGAGCCAGCTCTGTTCTGCAGAGTCTTGGTCTGATGAGTTTAAATAATTCATAAACAGATTGTTTTAAATACTGTTTTTCTATAATTTATTTTCAATGTGAGTGATATATAAAAGTCTATTACAGATATTTTGCACAGAAATGTTGTGTTTGTTTCATGCAACATAAATAAATAAAAATCTCTTTAGATCAAAAAAGGACCTCACATATGAGAGACGGGAGTGCTCCCAGAGATTATTTTCAGTAATAGTAGTGAGCTGCTGCTGTGTTACAGTATGAAAAAACACACCACTATACCTGAATATTAGCTTAAACACATTTAGAACTTGGAAGAGTGTGCCTGTGCACTGTCAAGAACCTGGCCTAGGAGGGCAAAAAGATCTGAAATTGGATCTTAAATTCAAAGCTGTTCCGAACAGAGGACCCCAAAAATACGTTTGGCCCATGGCACCCAAAATCCTTAAAATGTCCCTGGGCTGGTGCTGTGCCCACATACAGCAGTTGCCGTCGGGCTTTTTTTGCTCAGCTGGGATGCTGCGAAAAACTATGTCGGCACATCTCTCTGCTGTAAGACAGAAATCATAGGCACATGAGTCCAAGAAAGCTTTCCTTCTTTTTCAAAACTCAAATAAGATGAGAAATCCTACATCATTAAAGTGTATCTGTTGTTTATCAACTATTTTCACATCCGTAGAGAATAATTGATCCATCCCGACATTTACATTTGATTTGGCACTTTTTAATGAGCTTCAAGCACATTTCTCATGTTCACTCGAGTTGTGACTTTGCTTTGGTCAGATCTGCTTCCCGGTTTATGTTGTGTTCGTAGTGTAACGACAAAGGCGACCTTTGTCAAACAAGCACATCAGTAAGACACATACCACGCAGGCCACACTGCATTCACATACCTCTCTGACCGTACACTAGTATCTTATGAGCCTATGTATCCCATCTCTCACTCCTTTTGCTTCACTACATCCCATAGGTACATCAACACAAAACAGAACTACTCTGGTCATTACCCAGGACACTGTAGAAGCGCCCAGATCAATTAATTCTTGGGGGGGGGGGGGGGGGGGGGGACAGATTGAGAGAAACAAAGAACTATTGTATAAAAGTAATTAGCCAAATCAACATTAAAGAAATGCTTGAGGTTCTGATCTCATGTAAAGATGTATTCAAAAGCCAAAGCGATCATTACATAAAACATAACATAGTTAATTAAGGAAATAACCCTAATCAAAACAATTACAACTAAAGCGATAAAGAGTAGCCTCTATAAGCATGGAAAATCCAGCAAGAATAATTGCATATATTTTTATAATATTTCTGCCGAACAGAAACACACAAATTCATACCATGACATTACATATATGGGTTTTACTAAAATGATACTTTTGCATAGCAACCAATCAGACGAATGGTTCGCATAGCACCCTAGCCACCACCTGCTTCCATCGGATTATGATTGGTTAAACGTCCACATCATTTAGTTACAGCAAGGGAATACACATGAAATCAACCATTGCACAGTGAGCTGCTTCTACACATTATTTGTATTGGTTCAATTTCTTCCATTAACTAAGCTACGAAACGGTCATTAAAAAAAAAACCTCAAACACAGACCATAACTTCCAGTTGAGTTTCAATGCAATTCTGAAAGAGAATGAAAACACGATCCTGCATGGCTCGTGCACAAGAAAATAAGTGTGCACCCTTTTACAATGCAGCCAAGTGAGGCCTAGTCATGCTAAATAATGCAAACCTAGATTAAACAATTGAGTAAATCTTCAGTTTAGAATAGAGTTGAGAGAGCGTATCCTATATAATCTATATTAACATGAAATGTTTATGAATTAATGTATGATAATGCCACATAGAAACTCAGGGATGTGGAATTCCTATCGCCCAACGCCCTGGACATCTTGTTTGGGGTCAAGGGCAACAAGTTTTTATGTTTACTTTGTCCTTGGGACAAGTAGGCCCAACCCCCTGCAGCACAAACCCTTTGGCTGCCTGTTTACAGAGAGTGGAACTCTCTGCAGTTGAGGTAATGTGTTTCCAAAAGATAATGCTGTTCGAACTTGTATTTATGGTTCATTATTTGAAAGCCTTCATTATTAGGGTGCGTGCTGCAAATAAATGTTTTAAGGTCACACTTCACTACTGACGTTGGTTCCAGTACAAAAAAAAAAAACGTGTACACACGTTTGAAAAGTTTAGGCTAAGAGGCTAAGTATAATGCTCCCAGAATGCTCTCTGATTATATGCAAATGAAGTGTCATTTAGTAAAATGTGTTGATGCATGCTAGTATTTCCCAAAAATATTTCTAATGGAAAATCAGTGTAACCATTTTCAACACGATTATGGGAAGCATGAAAATAAACAAACACTGACAAAGCCAACTGATCTGACATATTTTTATAAGTCTTTTAGTTTCATCAATGCGTGTCTTGTTTTGACATGGCTTCTGTAACACTTTATTGTTGTGGGAGCTACCAGGCCCTCAACATTGTAACAAACATTGGCAAAACCCCCCCAAAAAGTTTTTGAACTCTTAAAGCACACGTTGCCACCAGCGGCATAACAAAGGCCCCGCAGCCGCCCTCCAGGGGGCCCCTTCAGCACCTGCCCTGAGTGAGTCTGGAGAGGGGGCTCCTCCATGTTCTTTGCAAAGGGGCACCCTCCAGTTTCGTTACGTCACTGATTGCCACTGTAGTTCCTGACACTGAACAAAACTACTTTGTGTGGCAATATGCTCCTTGTGGAAGAGCAGAATGCGATCACTCACAGTAAAGCCAGCCAGCCGAAAGAGCGAGAAATAGAAGTTTAATAAAAACAAAATGTCTTTGTTAACACCAGACCTAATTAGGGACCAAGACCCACATGTAGGTAGCTTTTTGCATGTCGCAAACAGCGACTTTCACTGTTTGCGACGTGCAAAAAGCACATTGTGATGCACAAACCCAGTTTTGCGATTCAGTAACCTGGTTACCGAATCACAAAACGGGTTTGCGACTCGCAATTAGTAAGGGGTGTTCCCTTCCTAATTGCAACTCGCAGTGCAATGTAGGATTGTTTTGTGACCGCAAACGCGGGCGCAAACCAATCGCAGTTTGCACCCATTTCAAATGGGTGCTAACACTTTCGCAAAAGGGAAGGGATCCCCATGGGACCCCTTCCCCCCCATTGTGAATGTCACTGTAAACATTTTTTCAGAGCAGGCAGTGGTCCTGCGGACCACTGCCTGCTCTGAAAAAATGAAACGTTTAATTTTTCGCTTTTGTTATGCATCTCGTTTTCCTTTAAGGAAAACGGGCTGCATTACAAAAAAAAACAAAAAAAACTGCTTTATTGAAAAGCAATCACAGACATGGTGGTCTGCTGTCTCCAGCAGGCCACAATTCGCGAGGGGGTCGCAAATTGCGCCCCACCTCATGATTATTCATGATGTGGGCATTTGCGAAGCCCTTGCGAATCACAGATGGTGTCAAGGACACCATCCTACATTCGGATTTGCGACTCGCAATTTGCAGGTCACAAATCTGAACCTACCTACTTGTGGCCCCAAATTCTTAAAGAAAGTCACAAAAGTGCACCCATGGTATATGTTGTACCCCTATAAAATATTTGTGAACTGTATTTTAGCATGGGTAAATACGATGTGTAGATTTGCTCATGTGAAAATCTATTGAGCATTTGCAAGTTCATTTTCCCTCCAGCCACTTTCTTCCCAACCCTGGAAGAAGTTCTAATTCTGCCATTGTCAGGAGTAAATGTCCAACCTTTCTTATTATGGGAAAATATTAGAGAGAAGCTGGTAAAAATCTTTAAAACATGCAGGTTAGTAGGTTTGCAGACTCAAAGGCATTCCTGCCCTGGAACTATTGCTTACTGCTTCCTCCAGCCCCAGTATGCAGATCTGCAGAAAGGTGGCAAAATAAGGAAATTGCTACAGTAGGGATTGAAACTCCAAGTATTCAAGCCCTACTATGGTAGTAGCCCTGGCATAATCAGAGAGGCTATTAACTGCTGCCATAATTTGTCGCCATACTACATGGCACCAAAGGGACAAGTAGATCTTTTTACAGGACAAGTAGATTTGAGAAGCAACCTGTCCCCTGGACAAGTAGATATTTTAATAAATTCCACACCCCTGAAACTGTAGTAATGAATTTTTGCTTAAACGTGCACCTGAAATATGACCACGGGGAGTGGCCGCCAATATATACGTGGACTAATACAATGAATAATGTTTATGAATTATTGTAATCGAATAGTTTTATACTAATTATTAATGATTATGGTAATGAAATTGTGCTAAAATCCTTGTAGGCCTTAAGTTGGCATGAGCTGAAGCTTAGCTGCCTGGCTCTCATATTAAAATGTATTTTTCCTAACATGCAGTGTGCTGACTCGCAAAAGGACATGACCTCTTGTTTTCTTCAAACTAGAAGCTGAATGTAACCATAGTAGATCCGTTCTCATGAAATTCATATTGCTTGTAGAAAATGTTAGTCAAAATGCAACAGTGTAGATTAATGTAATGTACAAGGTCGTTCAAACCGGTGAAGACAATGGAGCTACTGATCAAAAGATGTGAAAAGAATTACAGAAGGATGAAATCATACCGGACGTGCTACCTCTGAAGACGTCAATCATATGGACCAATAAAATATCTGTAAACTAATATGGGGTGAAAGATTAATGACATAACCAGTTTCCTAATTGGCTAAAGATAGTGGGGTATAACACTGGACCAATAAAGTTTTAGGGGAATGTACAGCGAAAAAGGGATAAAAACCCATGACACAGGAAGCCATGGAGAGTTGTTTGGGAAATGCTGCCGGTTTGATCCAGAGACTTTGTCACTTTGCTTAGTGACTTTGCTGATATTACTTAGAACCATCCTCTACCTTAGACTGCCCATTTTACACTTTACCTCCTTATGAGGGAAGTGCCCCTTTTCCCCCTGAGAGCCGAGTTTAACTGATGGCGAATCGACTGATGTCCTGAAGACGAAGACTGAACCTGAGTGCTGATCTAAACTTTGGAGGGTAACTATGGCAATCAAAATGTGATTTGTCTGTTTGCTTTTCCTTTCTAGGTACCAACTGCGTACTTTTGACAAGGACCATAGTTAGATGTCTTCCAAATTGGTGTTCTAAATTGTTTTGCATGAAGTCCAACATGCTAATGCTAATCGGTGGTTAGGACAGGGGTTCATTATACTGACGCAAATAGACAAATGACTGAATCTATGCTTTGTTGAACTGACGCGTTGATGACACTCTGCTAAAGTTGACCTATGTTGACGCTGTGTTATGTTCAAATAATTGCGTTCCTCGCGTTAAGTCTTAATCAAGTTGCCAAATTATGACAATGTTATTGAGTGTTTTGGTTTTGAGATTAAGACACATGCTTTTAGAATTGTAATCAATAGGGAATAAACATCATAAAATTCTACTAAACTGGTGTGGTTATTCATGACTGCAAGGTCATGGTAGCGTCTTGAGTTGATTAATGACTTTGACTAAAGTGAAATGCATTGTGATAATAAATATTGATGACATTATTGACGTATTGATTGACATATTGATTAGCTATCTCGTCCCAAGGTGTCTCTCAACTGGGTCAAAAGATTCATTGGCCTAAAACGAGTCCTAATGTGTAATAAATTATCATAGAGGGACGCATTAACAGTTCTGGTAGCAGAGCGACGGTTTAGGCCCTTTGGAGCCCTAGGATGGAGAATTATTGTTTAGATTGTTTTTTTGAGATAATGCAAATTGGAAGTATGATGTGTTTCTAAATTCCCCATGACTTTCCCGGGATCTCAGAGCCTGCCTAAGTGAGTTAGGAATGTTCTCGGCGTTTTAGCATATGCGGTGTAGAAGTTGCGCTTGCTCAGCTTTTGCATATTGCAGGTGTTTGTGAAGTTTGTGCATGTTTAGGCCAGGTAATGTTGTTTTAGCAGGAGTGGGCGTACTCCGCAGTATGAGAGTAGGGAAGTCGGCGTACTTCATATGAGTGTGGCGCTTTGTGCTCAAAATTATCCACGTGGTTGGTTGTTAATGTACGGACCCGTCGTGGTCTAAGACTCCGGAGTATATTGACAAGTGTAGGAGACACTTGTGTTTATGTTGTAATTTGTGCAGTTTAATAGGTCAATCGGGCGAGGTTGACAAGTCAAGTTTGAGTCAATTGTGTGAGTGAAAACCTTCAATGGAGATTTGGCAAGTTCTAAAGTGCACTAGGACAAACCATTTACAAGTCGAGATTAGGATTTGAGGGTCAAATTCTGCTTGCGGGTGCGGGAACGGAGAAGGAGAGAGTAGCGGCTGAGGCTTCAAGTGAAATCTCTGTAAAGTTCTAAAGTGATTGTGTTACCCTTCCTGTAGTAAACCAGCAAATTTGAGTTGTTGTTGTTGTTAAAGGTGCTCGCAATATATTGCATTCGTTTAGTGTGGATCCAGTGTGGGGGAGGAAAAGCCGCAAGACTTTGTCAGCTGCAGTGTGTATGAGTGTGACGTCAGTGGTACAGCGCTGGGATAGGTCAGTTGCCGAGAGAGGCCGCGCACGGATTGGCTGCCATCCGTGAGAGGCAATAGGTTGAGAAAGGTGGGTGAAGAGTGTCCTGGGAATTAAAGTAACTTCCTGATTAAATACAAACAAAAGAGAAGACGTAAAGATGAATTTTATCAAAGCTTTTAGAAGCGCTCTGAAAGGAGACGCATACATTATGGTGAGTGAAGGGGAGCCTACAACACCTGAGGGTACTCCAGCTTATATAGTAATGGAGGAAAAGGGTGTTGCGCCTTGCTTATGGATGAAACAATGGCGCAAACTAACAGAGAAGGAGGGATGTTTAGCATTTCCGGAACACGGAACGTTCAATACGAGAATTGTGGAAAATTTGAAGTGGATGTTAAGCGTACAAAAGCCACCTCCGAGGCCAGCCCAGTATGAGGCATTAGCAGTCTGGGATCTAATGGCCATACGACAAAGACATCAGAAATTTGAAAGGAGAATGAAAAGGCCAGAAAAGACTTTAGCTGAGGCTAGATGGGACAATGAGAGCAAAATGTGGAGACGGGGAATAGTTGACGGACTCAAATTGTTTCCAGCCATAACACAGGGAGACGAGACACAGGGAAAGAAAGCCACCTGTAAAACAGACAAGGACTCTAGTAAGCCTAAAGAGACTAAGAGGTCTTGGATGGAAGAAGATGACTGAGACGATGAAGAGTTTCTTGATCAATTATTGCATGATCGCCCGCCACCTTATGCAGTAGACGGCAATGTCCCAAGCACTAGTGCGGGTCCTGGGAACCAGACGCAGGAGAAGGGAGTTACAGATACAGTGCAGACTAGTGATATGGTTTTGACACAAAGTAGTGCCAGTGTTTCCACTGCGCCAGACATAGATACAGTTGCAACCTTCACCGCAGATACAGAGAATCTATCCAGACGTCCCAGTATTAGAGACTACTACGAATCTAATGGTGCTGCCTAATCCGATATATACAAAATCGAGGTTAGTGCAGCTTGAGCCAACTCCGCAATTGCTGCCCCAGCCGCAGCAACCGCTGTTCCCGGGTTATAGTCCAGCAGCAGGATCTCCGTTGGTACCTGCACCAGCCACAGTGAGCCAAGCTTTGGGAGTTACTGCTCCACGAGGTTTGGGATCAGGTCAGACACCAGCTGCCATATCATTACCAATTACCGTTGGTCCACCTGTACCACTGTATGCGCAGGGTAAACCTGACACATGTGATCAAGGTGTGGGGACCCACGAAATAATGAGGGAAGGATTCACAGGAACCCCCCGATACATCTCGCCAAGGGCACACACAGCCAAAAACCTCTGATCTCAGTTAGATCTCAGTCCGATTAGGGCTCCTTTGGAGGCAATGAGACAAGTAGGGTCGAGTGTGTTAGCCCCACAGACCATGAGTGTGGATACATCACACACACCATTGATGCAGGCAGGAAATATCTTGTTGCAAGGCTTTTCCGTGCAGAAACTAAACGAGTGGCTGGGAAATAACAAAACTTCACAACCTGCTACAGTGACCGCAGAGAGGTCAGAGAGAGATGATTACCTAAACTTTGTAAGACTGGGTGTGGAAGTTGCTGAACTAGTGGAAGGGACAACAGGGGTAAACCGATTAGAATCATACACAGAAGCAGAATTAAGGTCTCTGTGCCCCAAAATTACTAAGGAAGTGGGCAAGGTGCATCAGAGGTTGGCGAACCTGGCAGACAAATACAATATTGATATTGAGAATACTAAACATTTGAAAAGAAGTTACAGACTAGACTTCGACTCTAAAGATTTTGATCACATGAGGTCGGCCGGAATAAAAGCGCATCTTAAAGAGATATTGCAAAGTGCACAGATCTGGGGAGCCTTAGAAAAGTGGGAAGGCAGATGGGCAAAGAAAAGAGATAAGGAAAAGAGTGACAGTCCGGACTCAAATCAGACTAAAGCTTCACCGGACACTGGGACAGTAAAGATGTTACTGATGAGAGAAACAGCTAGAGGGGTTCTAGTCCACGTACCGTGGTTTAGGGGAGACATTCTGTCATTCACAAATGATTATCCCACGTTGAGGGAGAAACCGATAGAGTGGTATCAGCAGACAGACAGGTTTGTGAAGCTTGTGAAGTGTCTCTGGGAGGACTTGAATACCTTGTTTGAGATCATAGTTGCACCTGATTTATGGCGTGAGTGCAAGAGAGGTGTGGACTGGCCGACACAGGAACCGGCAAGGGATAAGGTGACTGGAGCACCATCTGAGGAGGTGATGAAGCACTATCATAAAGTGATTGAGTTCTTGAAGCAGAAAGTGTCGCCGAAAGTGACTGATTGGCAGAAAATCGACAGGACCTCACAGGAGGTCAAAGAGTCAATCCATGCTTATTATGAGAGGTTGTTGAAAGCGTTCAAACGTTACAGTGGCACTGAGACTATTGAGCCGAAAGACATGAACCACCTTGAGTTTAGATTTGTTGAAGGATTGAGACCAGAGGTTAGCCAGATGATTAAGAATCATTTGATCTGTTGGCAAGCGAAGCCGATTGATGAGGTGTTGCAGTATGCGAAGTACTGTAGTGAGGAGACTGAACTGAAGCAGAGAAAGTTGAAGGAGAAAGTGATGATGATGCAGATTAAGGCAGCACAGGCAGGTATGCAAGGAAACGGAATCCAACAGATGGTACAGCAGCAACCGCAAGGGAATGGCATGTTTCAGGCACAGCCGAGAGGTCGAGGTTTTGTGAATCGCGGTCCAGACTTGAATACTGTTGTGGTTCAAAATGATGCGCAGGGGATGAAAAAGATGTCACCATGTCACACGTGCTGGGGCGTGTGGCATTGCAAGAGGGAATGCCCAAATGTGGTGCATGATGGTGTTGTTCAACAAAGCACTGATATCAGTACATTCTAAAATGTGAGGGGTTCAAAGTCGAGAGGTCAAAATCAGAACCTCCAAAATAATATGGTTCAGATGCAGGGGTTACAGCCCATGCAGAAAATGCAAATGCCACGTATTCAACCAGCACAAATGCAGCAGGTACAACAGCAGGTTCCCATGGTACCTAGACAGCAAATGCAATTACCATTAGCTCCAATGGGACATAAACAGGTGATGCTTCCTCAGCAGGTCACAGGCCAAATGATGAGTCAAAATAACACAGTGCAGCAGTTCCCACTGCGTGGCGAGGATGCAATAAATGATGAATGGTCGGATGATAGTTCAGACAGTGAGGAGTGCAGGCTTGCAGCGTCCCTAGAAGTAGATCAGAGGGGACCCTATGTAGAGGGGAAGGTGATGGGCCACAAGGTCTCATTCTTGGTTGACACAAGAGCTACACGCTCTGCAGTCAGAAGTGAAGAGGTTCCGAAATTACCACTATCAGGGCGTACCATAAGAGTGGTAGGAGTAGCAAACCCTTACCTGACAAATCCGATTACTGACCCAGTTCAAGTTGAGATTGGCAACTTCCAGGGACTGCATAAGTTTGTAGTCTGTGATTCGAGTCCCGTATCCCTACTGGGAAGAGACTTACTGTGCAAGACGAAATGGTCGATTACCTGTTCTAATGATGGAATTGAGGTGCAGACAAACAGTGATGATGAAGGGGATGATAGTCAATTCTCAGAGTTCGAGACGGAAGCCGCGAATGAGGATTACCCGTTGATAACCTTGTTCCCGATGCTTACAGTGACTGACTTACCAGCTGAATTACAGGGAACAGTGACAGAGAAAGTGTGGGACCTGACAGGAAAGGAAGTAGGACTGATAAAAGGAGTTGAACCGGTTAAAGTACAAGTTAAGCCGAATGCAGTGTTTCCTCAGGTGCCGCAGTACCACACGGCACAAGATGTCCTTATTCAGGTGTCGCAGATAATTGCAGACTTTGTAAAGCAAGGAGTTCTGAAGGAGGTATTGAGCAGCCCATGTAATTCACAAATAATGGGTTTGAAAAAGACTTGTGGGAAGGTTTGAATTGTGCAGGACTTGAGGAAAATAAACAAGATTGTGGAAAAATGTTGCCCTATAGTGCCGAACCCAGCAGTAATCATGTTTCAGGTTCCGTGTGATGCAGAATGGTTCACCGTTGTTGACTTGTCACAAGCGTTCTTTTCGGTGCCTCTACATGAGGATAGCCAATTTTTATTCAGTTTCAAATTCCTGGACAAGGTGTACAGTTGGTGCAGAATTCCTCAAGGGTTTTCTGAATCACCTTCCATCTTCAATCAGATATTGAAGAAGGACTTAAGAGTCCTTAGAACTGCCTTTCAGCTCGACTATAGTGCAGTACATTGACGACTTGCTGATTGCGTCCAGGACAAAAGATGACTGCAGGTATGACACAATTGCCTTACTGAATCACTTGGGAAAGAACGGACATAAAGTGTCTCCAAAGAAGCTGCAGTACTGTCAGAAAGAAGTGAAATACTTAGGACACTTGATTGAGAAAGGGTCCAGGAGAATATCAAAAGAAAGGGTTACAGCCATACTGCAGATGAACGCCCCGACAACAAAGAGAGATGTCAGGATGTTTTTGGGAATGGTGGGCTACTGTTGCCAGTGGATACCCAACTTTTCGATTATCTCTAAACCATTGATAAAGCTGACAAGCAAGGGAACTAAGGATGACCCGTATACTACAACTCTGTCTGAAGAAGAGCTTGAGTCATTCATGGAATTGAGAGAGTGCATGTGCAGGGCACCAGCTTTAGGTATGCCTGATTACACTAAGCCTTTTCTACTGTTTTGTCATGAACGTGATGCTTGTTCTTTGTCTGTCTTGACACAGGTCCATGGAGGTGCAAACCGTCCTGTAGCATATTTTTCAGCTACCTTGGACTCAGTCGCAGCAGCCTTACCGGGTTGTTTGCGCGCAGTTACAGCAGTTGGTCAGAGCCTCACACAGTGTGAAGGCATAGTGATGGGACATCCCTTAACAGTAATGGTTCCACATTCAGTTGAAATTCTGTTGACTCGAACTAAAACCCAGCACATGACAAATGACCCGACTTACCAGATATGAGACAATTATTCTGGGGTCACATAATGTCTCCTTAAAGAGATGTACTGTATTGAACCCGGCAACACTACTTCCTGTTGAAAATACTGAGATTAATAATGAAGAGGAAGTGGAGCATGACTGTCTTGAGGTAACAGAACTATGTACCAAACCCCGACCTGACATTCAAGGTACGCAGTTAAAAGAAAATGACTGCATTATGTTTGTTGATGGATCCTGTTTGAGAGACTCAGTCGGGATACTGAGAGCCGGTTATGCTGTGTGTACAATAACTGGTATTATAGAGGCTTCCTGGCTCGAAAGAGTGTATTCCGCAAAAGTGGCTGATTTAATTGTCCTTCCTAAGGCATGCCACGCAGCTGAAAATCTGAAAGTTACTATCTATACTGTCAGCAGATATGGATTTGGAATTGTACATGATTTTGGCCAATTGTGGTCACAGAGAGGTTTCATGACCTCTTCTGGTTCTCCAGTGAAAAATGGCGAACAGATTAAGGATTTGTTACATGCGATTCAGTTACCTCTTGGAATTGCCGTGGTGAAATGCAATGTTCACGTTAAGTCACAAGACTTTGTGTCCATGGGAAACGGCTATGCAGATCAAGTCGCAAGATTTTGCGCATTGAACTGTATATCGTTCAAGGAACAGTGGGAATTGTTACCGCAAACTGAAAATGAAACATGCTTAAACTTTGCATTAAAAGTAGTTGATACTTTAGACAAGCTAAAATCACTGCAGGGCCGTGCTAGCAGAGAGGAAAAACGCTCTTGGCAGAGAATGCAATGTGTACAAAGAGCTGACAACTTATGGGTCTCAGAGGAGGGAAAACTGGTTTTGACAAAAAGCTTCTTGTCACAGTTTGCTAGGCTTTATCATGGGCAAGCACATCTAGGGAGAGATGCAATGATCAGATTATTCAAGATTGACTGGTTTAACCCGAAATTCAGACAGACCGCAGAAGTTACCTGTCACAGGTGCATCATCTGTCAACAGATGAATGCAGGAAAAGGGACTGTGGTGACTTTGAGCCACATAGGGAGAGCTGGAGGTCCGTTTAGCAAGATGCAAATGGATTTAATTGAAATGCCAATGTGTGGAGGGTTGAAGTATGTGTTGGTGATTGTGTGTATTTTCAGCCACTGGATTGAAGCTTACCCCACATGTAGGAATGACAGTCTCACAGTTGCAAAGCTGTTGCTTAGAGAGCTAATACCAAGGTTCGAATTTCCGGTCTCTTTAGAATCAGTTAGGGGCAGACACTTCGATAATGAGGTGATTAAGCTCTTATGTGCTGCATTAGACATTGAACAGAAGCTGCATTGTAGCTACCGCCCGAAGCATCAGGACTTGTAGAACAGATGAATGGCACTTTGAAGTCAAGAATGGCAAAAATGTGTGCAGCTACCAATATGAAATGGCCAGATGCATTGCCCTTAGTGATGATGTTGATGAGAAACACCCCTCATAAGAAGACAGGACTATCACCCCACAAGATATTGATGGGCAGAGCTATGAGGCTACCCGCAGTACCTGCAAATGCTCTTGTGAATATCACGGATGATATGGTGTTGGACTACTGCAAAGGTTTGGCTGATGTGGTTCGCTCTTTTTCCCACCAGGTGGAGGCCAACACATTGCCACCGATCAGTGATCCAGGTCACACCCTGCAAACCGGTGACTGGGTGGTTGTCAAGAAGCACGTGAGGAAATCGTGTTTGGAGCCACGCTGGAAGGGGCCATATCAAGTAATACTGACAACAGCCACTGCTGTGAAATGTGCAGGCGTTCCAAACTGGATACATGCCAGTCACACAAAGAAGGTAACATATCCGACTGATGAGGAACTTGAAGTTTCCGACTTAGCAATTCCAGAGAAGGAAGTCTCAGGGCAGGAAAACAGCCAAGGGGGAACTGAGACTGCAGGAGACCCCACTGAGGACGGCCTAGTCCCTCAAACAGTAAACGAGTTCGAGAGAGGTGACGGTGAGCCTCTCTCAGTAGAGGCAGCAGGAGAACTAAGTCATGGAGAGGTTCTCCCAGAAGTAGACGGATACGGGTTAGAGCTTGAACCCGTTACAGACCCAGAAGAAGAAGGGGAAATAGTAGAGGGAGGTCAAAGCACACCGGCATCTCCCGAGCCAGTTGCAGGTCCGTCAAGAGAAAACACCATAGCACAAGAGGAGGGTGCTGTTCTGCGTCCTGAAAGGACGAGCAGGAAGAAGATGCATAAAGGTGATAACTGGCCAAAGAAACAGGCTGCCAAAGAAAAGATCGTGCCAGGTGAAACAATAGCAGAAGAAATCGATACAACCAGAATAGAGGATTTGAATGAAGGAGAATTGCAAAGTGAACGCAGACTGAAAAGAAAAAGAGTCGCAAATAGAAGGTATGCAGGTCCAGAGTGGGCATATGCAACGACATCTGAATGGCAACAAGAATTCTTAGCGTACTGTTTTGATCGAGAAGTACCAGGCCAATACTACGGTACCTGAAATCACTTTGAGGAAGAGACTGTGTTAAAATTGAAAAAACAATTTGAAAGCTGAAAGCTGAGAAAAGAGACTAATAAATTACTGGATGTGACACCGACAACCTGAATTGACTTTGAAAAAACGATGATGATAAGTTGCTAACCTGATTTGACAAAAAGGTCCTGGAGTGAGTGAAACGCTGTAAATACACGCAGAGAGAAAGAGAGACTTTGCATCAAGAGAAGAAAAAAAAAGAGCTTTTAGTCGTCCTCAAGTTGATTGTTTGCTTTGAGTTATTCTGCTATCTGATTCTTTACAGACCATGGCTTATAATAGAGGTAGTAGCAAGAAGGGTAAAGTGTGTGGTTGGTTAAGTGTTATATTAGGTATTGTGTGTGCAATAATAATTGTGGGTGTGATTGTGGGAATGCAGTGGTTGGATAAGAAAGCGACTAACAATGCTTTGAAACCTGAGACTACAACACTAACACCGTGGGAAAAATTTGAGCAAGATACAAAACACTTGCATGAGGGAACTAATTCAAAAGGGAACTCTCCACTAATGTTTTCTATCGCTTGCTGAATGAGTATGTTGATACAATGGATGCAAGAAATGTTTATGTGTGCACAAACATTCCTTCATCAGTAAAAGAAGGGGTCACCTATCAGCTTGCCGTAAACATATGGGATAAGCTGTAGTTTGCTACTAACAAGATTCTATGACCAGGAGCATGTGCAATATTTTTATTCAAATTTGGATGTGGCGTTTTCCTTTGTGCCTGTGATTGAGTTTCTGAACAAATTAGCTAAGGAGCATAGTATAAAATTAGTTAGAAGTTTTTTTGAACCCACACTTACATTTGGGACAGCTTATGCACACCACAACAATCTGACCTGCTTATTAACACCTGTAGAGAAAAGCTTTTTAGATCACACTGATGATAGACGCAAAGCACTGAAGGAAAGATTAGAAAAAGGACTAGAGAAACGCACATATGCGAATGATTATGCTTAAACTGCAATAAAGACGCAAGGCAAATTAGCTATAGATGTATTACATGTAGAAAGGCTTTGTATATATAGGCCAAAATCTGATCATGACACTTTATTTGTGGGAACGAGTGAATGCAGGCATGTGTTTTTGTTTCAGGGTAAATGGACATTCATGCTAAATGGACAGGATCCAGCGATCCCTGGGATCTATTATATCTGTGGACTTAATGCTTATTACCGTCTCCCTAAGGGATGGTATGGGACATCTTATTTGGGGATAGTTTTCCCAAAGATTTACCAGATTGATGACTTAAAGCAAATACCTAAAATGTCAGAATTACAACATGCTAGACAAAAACGAGAGACAGCGGCTGCTGTCGTTGGTGACATTTTTGGAGCCATAATTCCTTCAGTAGGGGTTATTTTAAATTCCATAAAGATTCAAAAGTTGTCTACTATTGTGGATAACATGCTGACGAATTTTACAGGGGCTATACTCCTGATGGACACTGAACTTGCTGCGGAAAGAGCTTTGACTCTTCAAAATCGGCTTGCTTTAGACATTCTTTTAGCAAAGAGCGGCGGAGTCTGTAAGATGCTCAACGAGCGTCATTGTTGCTCATTTATTCCAGATAATAGTAAAAAGATTAGAGGTATGCTTACTAACCTAACTAGAGATAGTGCAGACTTGAAGGAACTGAAGGAACCTGGAGTGTGGGAGAAAGTTGGAAAAGGAATTGCCAGAGTAGGGAGCTGGTTTACCAATATTTGGAATGGAGTTCTTGCAAAAATATTAGGGGGTTTATTAATTGTCCTGATCTGTTTATTAGGTTTATGGGGAGCATGCAAAATTAATGACAAAATTAAAAGAAATTGTACAAAGAGGAACAGAAGAAATGAAGAGAGTGAAAGGGAGAAAATGTTTAATGAAATTTGGGAAAGTTCACACAAGGGACAAGATGTTGAAATGCGCATTATGCACAAGGTGAAAAATTAAAAGTGAAAGGTTGAAAGGGAAAGGTTTATGTGATGACGAACATTATCAGAGGAGGGACTGAGAGAGCGTAGCTTATAGAATCTATATTAACATGAAATGTTTATGAATTCATGTATGATAATGCCACATAGAAACTGTAGTAATTAATTTTTGCTTAAACGTGCACCTGAAATGTGACCACGGGGAGTGGCCGCCAATGTATACGTGGACTAATACAATGAATAATGTTTATGAATTATTGTAATCAAATAGTTTTATACTAATTATTAATGATTATGGTAATGAAATTGTGCTAAAATCCTTGTAGGCCTTAAGTTAGCATGAGCCGAAGCTTAGCTGCCTGGCTCCCATATTAAAATGTATTTTTCCTAACATGCAGTGTGCTGACTCGCAAAAGGACATGACCTCTTGTTTTCTTCAAACTAGAAGCTGAATGTAACCATAGTAGATCCGTTCTCATGAAATTCATATTGCTTGTAGAAAATGTTAGTCAAAATGCAACAGTGTAGATTAATGTAATGTACAAGGTCGTTCAAACCGGTGAAGACAATGGAGCTACTGACCAAAAGATGTGCAAAGAATTACAGAAGGATGAAATCATACCGGACGTGCTATCTCTTGCATTTGACTGGTATTTGAGAGCTCTCCCTCCCCCGCAAAATTACCCCCTCCCAAAGTGAATGAGAGGCTAAGTAAGTGTATAATTAGACTCCTAAGGGAAGTTCTCAGGATTGGCGATTCGGGAGAACGGATGGTGTTGGCGTTGAAGTCTTCTGGTTGGCTTGCTGAGCATTAATAGGGCAAAAATGTCAAGGATTTGAGTCCGGTGTTAGATGTCTGTAGGAAGAATAATGGTGAGGTGCCAGCATTAAGTATAACTTGATAATCCTTAATGGTTTTGTTGTGAATGCACCAATTTGGAGTGTAATAGTAGTGGTTATTCTGTGCACAAGGACAGACTACGCTAATCTGAAGGGTAGGTTGTTGCTGGTCGAAAGGCTATCTAGTTGTTTGACTGATGTAACTTGAAATGCTCGTGGTAATTATGATTCCGTTCTGTTTGCCTGTACACTAGCAAAGGTTTATTTGTTTTCCTTGTCGGAGTTAATGTATTTTTAAAAGAGATCTACTGAGTTGCATATTGCTTAATTGTGTATTGTTTGAAAAAGAATGCTGAATTTTAACAACGGTTGCGAATATAGTCCGGTTAAAGCTGATAGCAAGGACAGCCTACACCGCCAACTAGAATCGTTAATTGTGGAATGCGTACTTGTTTATGGCCTAAAGAATGGCATAAGGCTACTGAAAAGACAAGAAATTAACATTTCCTGAGAATGGTACTTTTGAAGAGAAGAAAAAGGAATATTGGAGACGTTGTTTGTTTGGTTCTAACCCGCAACTGAGACCTGTGTAGTTGGAAGCATTGAACGAATAGGATATGAGAGCCAATCAGAACGTTAAACAGGAAATGCTGAAAAGTCAGGTTAGTAAAGCTGTGCATAATTGGATGGAACTAATAACACGCATAAGGAGCTGCATACTGAAGTACTTGAGACTGTGGGGGCTTTGTGAGATTAGTAAAGACAAAGCAGAGAATAAAACAAAATAAAATGAGAATAAAAAGGAAAAATGGATTCAAAAATGTTTCTGAGAATGAAAATTACCTTTTAGATGGTATGCTGACAAGACCATCACTGAGGGGCTCGAGAGTCAAGAAAAGCGAGTGAGGCATAGTAACTTGCTGAAAGAAGTAGGTGGACTGAAGAGGTTTAGAAGTGGTCGTTGTTTGGCCTCGACAGCCTGGGCGATGTTTGGAAGAAATGGCATATGTGTCTTTTGAAGATCTCAGATTAGAATGCAATTTGGCTGAATCTGAGCGCTTTCGTTACCTCCAATTGGGTCATGCTCTTCGCTGTCATATACAGGAAGGTGAGCAGATAGCAGATGCAACCCTCCTCACGGAACCACTGTGACGCATATCTGACTCTTTCCCAAATAACATGTATTTTTATAATATTTCTGCTGAATAGAAAGACACAAATTCATAGCATGACATTACGTATATGGGTTATACTAAAATGTTACTTTGCATAGCAACCAATCAGAGAAATAGTTTGCATAGCATTCTAACCACCACCTGCTTCCAAATGATTATTATTGGGTAAATGTCTACATCCCCTTGATTTATAAGAAGCTGATAAACAATTCCCCAGATCTGTTGGTTTCTCTTCGGGAGGCCTGGGAGGGGGATCTGGGAGGGCTAGAAGATGATGACTGGGTGGAGGAGCTCCAGAGTATTAGGGAGGTGGCCATTCGGGATCGTTTTAGATTGATCCAGCTGAGAATTCTCCACAGGGCGTATTATTCCAGGGTACTCCTTTGACGGATGGGTAGGGACTCCTCCTCATGTCTGAGACAATGTGGACAAATTGGGACCTTTTATCACATCCTGTGGTCCTGTCCAGGGATTCAACAGTATTGGAAGGTGGTAGTCGGGATCATGACATGGGTGCTTGGGGACACAGTCCCTTTGATCCCTAAAATGCTACTTTTAAATATTAGTGGCAAGGAAAGCTGGCCAAAACATCTACAAATGTGGTTAGCCCTTGTAACGATAGTTGCTAAGCGAAAGATCGCAAAAACCTGGGGAACGGGACAAACTCCTGGTGTTGCAGCATGGACGTCTGAATTTAAACAGGTGCAGGGGGGATAAGAGGGTAGTTTATCACAGTAGGGGATGCCCCAAGAAATGGGATAAGCTGTGGGGCAATTAGAGTTCATATAGAGAGGAAGAGTGGGTGGATGGGTAGATAGGAAGTGGTATGTAACATGCTTAGGATTCTGAGGCACAATCAACCCTTACATGCATCTATTATCATGCTGGAAAATGTATGGTTTGTACCTGACTGAACAAATGGTTATATCTTCCCTCTAGCAACACTGTGAATTGCTATGTGAATGGCGGCCAATTGCTAAATGCAAGCAACAATTGTTTAAGCTTGCTAATAAAAAGATTTAAAAAATAAAAATAAAAGCAAAAGCAAAGGAGGCTTATTTGGAAGTGGTTGAATCTTTGAAATGTGTGACGAGAACAGTTCAAAATGATGTGACAATGCATACAATGGATTTGGGAAAATTTGTTGGTTCACATATTAATCATTGTAAAATCCCGGAATTGTCTTTTGGTTAATACGTTTTTTAAAATTTGGAAGTCGGAAAGAGAGCACCAAGCACGTATGATAATCTGAACACTGTGGATAAAGAAATGGAAGTGGATCTGTATCCAATAAGAATTTGAAAGTCTTATAAAAAGAATTGACAGAACTTGAACAGCCTAGGGAAACCCTTACTCAACTGGAAGCAAACTTTAAGGAAATTACAGAATTAACCAGAGATTGGGAGGATGAGGAAAGGTACAAAGATGATTAGAAAACACAGCTATTGAAGAATAAAAGTAAATCAGGAATGGGTGATTCAGAATGTGATGTCGTTGCTGAGAGTGAATTCCCACTGAGAGAAGTCCTTGGAATTAATGGTCCAACCTATGTTCATGTTCCTGGTCTAGACAAGATTTCTGGAACTTTGTAGAAGATTTTCCAAATCTTAGAGATGAGTCTGAAAATGGTACTCAGAAGCAGAAAGAGTCCTTACAGTATTGTAAGTATTGTGGGCAGATTTCGATATAGTGTTTTCAGTTATAGCACCGAAGGATTTGTGGATTGATTGTAAATTGACAGTGAAGGGAGCAGCTGAAGAGTCATACAGAAGTGGTCAGAGTTTTGAGCCTTTGAATATGGCTATGGATGAATATACTGCAACAACTGATCATTTAAAGGGAAAGGTCCAGGCAAAACAAGTTCATTTGTCAAAAATTGATTAGAGCAATTTGAAATGATGATGAATCAGTTCATTCATTTCACGAGAAATTGATACAGATTTACAAGCAATACAGTGGAATGGTAGATCCTGCACAGGAGGGCACAATCTGGTTTTATTTCAACTACTGTGATGGGTTTGCATCTGGAGTCGAGTGTGCAGCTTAAACAGCATAATGTGCTGGCGGGCACAATCACTGGATGAACTACTGACATGTACAAAATACTGTAATGATTATTGCGAGTCTAAAAAGAAAGTGACAAAAGAAAATTGATATGGGTACAGGCTGTATTCTGTCAGGAGGTAAGGCAAGGGTTAGCACCTCAATGAACTGGTGAAGTTTGAGGGTTCTACAAGAGCCACAAATGAGTTCGAAGGTACAGGCAGAGGTTTTAATAACTATGCTAACAATGCTATGGTGAGATGAGGTGCAAGACACATTTTTGGTAAAGAAGGGCATTAGAAGAGTCCCAACGGCCTCAATGCAGAATACAAGGCAGTTCTACAGAACTCTGCCTTCTGCTCTATTACAACAACTTCAGATGCAGAATAGTACAGTAGGATTTCCACAGAAATTTCAGTCTCAACAAAACGTAGTTCAGCCTCAGGTAAAAGTGATCAGTGATTAATGATCTCTTTCCACAATTTGTGGCTACTCTTGGAGTTCCGCAAGGAGAGAGTATGGCTCATGATGCTACCTGAGGGGGGAGGAGGACTGTATGCTTGGTGCAGTTTTACAAGTAGACCAGAACTGCCCAGTTGTAGAAGGAGAATTAAACAGACATCCCATATCACTTTTGATTGATACTGGTGGTAACTGTTTCATAGAGACAGGTGGAAGTTCCTAAAGTACCCCTCTCGGGAAAGGAAGTCCACGTTGTAGGTATTTCAAATATATAAGTGTTTAACAAGTTGTCAGGTAATGTTCCAGTGAAAATAGGTTCAACTATAAAAGAGCCTAGATTTATGATTAGTGATGCTAGGCCAGTAAATGTATTTGGATGTGATTTATTAATCAAATTATATTGTACAATCTATTGTACACCGTTCAGATAAAAGATCCTGATCTAGAACTCAAAATTAAATCACAAGACATTAAGAGGAGTGATGATGGGTTGATTTAAAGTGGAAAGCCAGAGCAAATTACAATGAAATCAAATGTAAGGCTTCCACGTACTTCCCAATATAGACTGTATTGTGAAGCTGAGGAAAGGCTTGAGCCGGTGATTTAAAAGATGATAAAGCAGTGGATACTGAAGGAAGCTTTAGAACCAAAATGGAAAATGGAAATAGTTTGGGATTTGAGAAAAATTAATTAGATAGTAGGCCAAAATGTATTTCATTGATTTGTTTCTTTCTCATTTTGTTCTGTCCATCTTTCTGTTTCATTACTTCCTTTTTTTTCTTCTGCATTCTATTCCTCCCCTTTCTCCATTTTTTGTTCTTGTTTCACTTTTTTCTTTCTTACCTTCCTTCTGTTTTTCTCTCCATCGTTTTTTTTCTTGCTGTATTTTGACTATCTATCTGTTTACTTCTTGACTTGTACTCCACTTGCTCTCCTTACCTGTTACTTTGCTTTCTTTTTTCTGACTTGCACTTTCCTTGTTTGAGCCTTATTTTTAGGGTCGAGCACAAAGTGCTCTGCCCTGCTGTAATCTCTCCATGGGCTTTTAACCACGCCCATGTCACGCCCATTAGTTTCGTTGGTTTGTGGGCTTGCCTTTTAAAATTCACTTGATTTCATTAGTGAAAGGCCTGCACACGTCATGCCTTTTCCGGTGTTTAGACCTCCTCGAGTACACTGGTCAACTACTGAAAACATACAAGGCTCAATGTTTTCCGTTTGGTTTCTGGACTACTTTTTGTTTTTATTTCATAGGCAGCGCAATCTTGCTGGGCAGCAATTGAGCGCTTTGCATAACATCGACCCTGTTATATGGATAATTGCACTTTTGCCCATACGTTTCACTGTGAGCAAACTTCTATTTCCTTTTGTGTGTCTGCTTCACGCTCATGGCGGCCGTCGGTTCGCTTATGTGAAACTGTTTTACTTTTCAGTTTATGTGGCAAGAAAAGTCCGGTTAGGAGTTTAAAACGCTAACAGCTCTAACTCGAGCAAACGCGAGACCCACTGCATTGCAAATGCTTGTTTTCTACTGCTTTTACTTTCTTTCTTCATCTCCTTTTACTTTTTCCTGTTGGTTTTTGCTCCTTTTTCCCTTTCTTTCTTTCTTCTTTCGCCTTTGTGTGGCTCTTGCTTCTTTTGTCTCCCTTCCTCTTGTTCTCTTTTTTATTCTTTCTCTTTGTTATTCTGCCTTCTCATGCCTATTTTTCTCTCCTCTTATTCTCTCCTTTCTGTTTCTCTTCTTTCTTCTTCTTTTTCCTTCTCTTCTTTCACCTTCTCTTTCACATGCGCTCTCCCCACCTTTCTCTCACTCCCTTCCTTTATCTATCTTGTTAACCCCCGTTCTTAATGCTTCTCTCTTTTTGTGTCATTTTCTTTCTCTCTCTTTCACTGGCTTTATGTGTCTTCCTTTCCTTCCCTCTTCCTCTCATTTCTTCCTTCCTCACCTTACTTTCTCTCTCTCTTGCTTCCCTCCCATTTTCTCATTTTTCTTCCTCACATCCACTTTTCTTTCTCCCTCTACTTTTTTATTTCTTCCTGCCTTCCTTTCTCTTCTGTTCTTCCGCTCTTTAGTTTCTATTCCATTCTTCATTGCTTTATTTCTGTTGTGTTCTTTTCTTTCTTTTTCTGTTTAAAGAGTTTCTACCTTTTTAAAGCACTCTCTTCATACATTCATTTGTGTGTTATTATGGTCTGACAGCTGTAGAGTGTGCCAGTCGCTGCAGAGATATGTTTACTTGTAGATAACTATTAAGTCTGCATGTGGTATTAGTGTCAACACCAGAGCAGTACGCGCTCTATTGGTGACAAAAATTCAAAAACACAGCACTCTCAAAACAAAGTAATTTATGCATTGTGCTGATATGTTGTGGTTTAACCTTTTGCATTGCAGAGTTCAATCCTGAAAACTTATTTTTAATATGCTTACAAATACTGTTCCTTTGCAATGTATTGAAGCAGGTTTTCAGAGTGTGTTAGGGTGTGGCCCCTTTCCAGGGCCTTTCCAGAGACTTTCCCTGCAACATGCCTGGGCGTGGTTCTGGGCTGGGCCAAGACTCTATAAAAGAGAGCCAGCCCAACTCCCAGTGCTCACTATTCAGAGGTCCCGGTGCAGAGCAGCAGCTTCTTCCTGAGCTCCTGTCCCGGCGGCCTATTTGGATCTTCCAGTCTTCTGTCCTTCATCCTTCATTGGTGATCATTGTTCCAGGTGGTAAGACGGTGGTTGGACTGCCCCGACACCGTTATTGAGAATTTTCATATTCTTGATTTAATTCTTAAATGAGTAACAGATTACTTGCGCGCTACCATTTCTTGACATTTATATGGTAGTTTAAAAATAGGCAAGACGCGCGATTTGTTTCATAAATGTTTGACTTTGTTATTCATTGCGTGCTACCATTTCTTGACATTGGCATGGTGGCTTAAGAATCGGCAAGACGTGCAATTTGTTTTATGGTGTTTAAACATTGTTGTCCATTGCGCGCTACTATATCTTGACATTTAGATGATGTTTTACGAATTGGTAAGATGCGCAATTCGTTTCATGAGGATTTAACTTTGTTGTTCACTGCGCGCTACCATTTCTTGACATTTACAGGGTGGCTTAAGAATCGGCAAAAGAAGCGCAATTCGTTTCATTGTACTTTGATCTTGTTATTTATTGTGAGCTGTTATTTCTTGACATTTACATCGTGTTTTACGAATCGGCAAGACGCGCAATTCGATTAATGATGATTTGATTTTGATATGCATTGCGTGCTACCATTTCTTGGTATTTTACATGGTAACACTCGAATCGGCAAGACGTACGATTCTCTCCTCGAGTTTATTTCATGTTGTTTATTGTATGCCACTATTCTAAGATATTTATTATGTAATATTCGAGTTGACAAGTTATGTGATTTGTTTCCTGAATCCATATTGATATATATATATCTGCAATATGCACGATTTGTGTTGAAACATTTTAAGAGTACACAGAAGGCCAGAGTTTCTAGATGCAATATTGTATGGTCCTAGTATACATTCTCAAAACAGGATTTATATGACTGGTCTAAAATTTTGTCAGAATGTTTTTCTGATTCTCATGTAAAGGAAAGTACTTGAATAAGAAAGTTTTCATTTAATTCATCTTGATTCTCCTACAGGTATCAGGCCATCTTAAAACTTAGTAATTTTAAACTTAACTCTTAGATTGTTCATGTTTTCAGAGTGACTAGGCTTAGAATCATAGTCTAGTATTGATTTCAGGAGATATAATTTTCATATTGTGTGTTCTAACCTTTTTCTTACTATAGGTCTCCTTCCCAGCTGTTCCCTTCCTAATCCCCTCTTCCCCTCTTGAACTCTCTCAGTCTCTGCGATTTATCTATCAGAGTCTTGGAGCTGTTCAGTGGTGGACGTGTTGGGAACGTGCTCTGACCCCGAGGATCTGGTGACTCTGACAATTAGTTCCAATTGTGCACTAGCTCTCAAAGCGTGAGCAGTCTCATCTTATGTATTGCATGACCATGAGAAAACAAGTCTAAATTGGACTTCCACCATCTCAGTATAATTCATAAACAAGAACCAAACTGATACTTGTGGACCCCACAAGTTAACATTTGCTATAGAGCTCATGAGGTATTAACACTGTAGGCTCACTGGCCAATGACTGGGATCCTTTCTCTTGGGGTAATGTCTAAGGTACTTGAACTTCATGTACCTTTTCCTAACACCCATATATTAGGCGGTAGCTCAGGATGCTTTTCTCTCACTAGCGAAAAGGTTGGAGAACTCTATTGTAGAAGGAAGGAAGCAATTGCACAGGTAATTCTTGTATTGGAATGCAAGAGGCTATCATGGCCCAAATGAGTATTGATAGGGAAGAAAAAAGGTCAAAGCAGGGTAGAAATTTGAGGTCCTTTTCCCAATATCTAGCTGTGGTGCATAATACCAGTCCATGCCCTATACGGTAATCTCAGAGAAAGTGCAGGCCGTCAGGGCAGATCAAGAGCTGAGGTAAGGAGTGTTACAGAGTACTCCTTTGTGAACTAATTTTGATCTGACAAGGTGGCACTGTGAGGGACACTACAAGGTTCAAGTAGGAGCACTGTGAGTGACAGGTAGGTATCCTGTGATGGCATATCTTGATATAAGTGAAAAGAGACTTGGTAAAGGACAGGGGACACTCTATGCTAGGGGGGCACAGTGAGACACACACATAAACATTGTGATTGACAGATAACCCAAAAATAAGACAGCCAAAATACCCTACACTCATGGAGGCGTTAAAAAAGTAAAAACAAATCGGCTCTAAAATGACTACAGAGCAGAATCCAAAAAACAAAAAGCCAGCCAAGTCCAGTCCATACCAATACAGTCCCTGTCATCATTCTCATGGGCCTTCGCAAGGCAAAAGTTACATCACCTTGGGCTGAATGCACCACTCATAGCTGGAGTCTGGAGGGCTTGGGCCACTTCTGCTGTTTGGTGATGTGCTGTATGGCGAATTCAAGTATGTCAATATTCTACTAGCACAACAGCTCTGCAGTATCTCAGTAAGCTGCTCCAGGATCTCTATACTAATACTGAAAGTGCCAACTTGGGAGGAGGGGCCAGACCTGGGGCATCGAGGGCACACGGCGTCTGTGAAAATTAACCACGGAGAGCAGGCCCGAGCAGATCACCGCGTGCCCATGGCACATGAATTTAGGGCGCTATGGGATGCTTGCCTGGCAAGAGCACCCAAAAGTGACAATTACTGGATGGAACCAGGCAGCCAGTGGCACATTGTGCTGAGGAGCACCAAGACGCTAGGGAGAAAATACAACCCCACCTGCTGAGGATCTTCACAGGTTAAGGAGTGTATCATCCGGTGAGAACAGGCCTGTGGGCTACTCTTATCCCTTGCCCAGAAGCAGAGCGCACCATAAACACTGCAGTTCCAAGTGCATAGACCCATCAACTCATTAGTACAGTGCACCCAGGAATACAATGCTTAACTCACCTATGGAATCTAGTGACAGTGCGGGTACTCACTGTCCTCTGCACTGTGACCCCCTTGGCTCCTGGTATGAATGTGATAATGCTATCACAGCCCACAAGCGGGGCAGAGCACTCGCTCCAGGAACAACTATCACGCTGCACTCCACTACTTCTTCATCAAGGAAGACAAAATAAATAGAACAACCCTATTCCCCCAGTCTCACAGCATGAAGAATAATTCAGTGGCAGTACTATATTCAAGCCCAAACTGGCAGTTCCGGCTGTCTGCTGCAGCCCTCAGCCACTGCATCTACTTTTGCCTCGTCCCCTTTCTCTAGGTGTTCTCACAGGCAACCTAACCTTCTCCTGCAGGTTGCTGCCTTTCTCACCTATACAAACTGACTTCCAGCTGATCTTCACCATCGTGCCCCAAGTGTCACAGGGCACTGGGGTTGCAGGGCATAGAAGATGTTGAGCAGAGGCCGATCCATGGCTTGGCAGACATGAAGCTAGAGGCTGTAAGACAGAGTAACAGAAAACCAAGGAGGTGAAACAATAAGCCACAGACCAACACCATCACTGTCATGACACAGCAGATGAATAGCCTCAGCTGCACATCCACATTTTCTTGTGTGTACGTTAACCCCAGAAGCAATAAAGGCAGGTTTGTGACTCTGCATTACTTATAATGCATTCTGCCATCATGGAGCTAGAGGAATGGTGAATACCTGCAGGGCTGAGGTCTGGGTTCTGTGCATGCCATTGGAGGGTGGGTTGTTTATGGCATCAGGTGGAAGATACAGAAGAAAGAGATGGAAAATAGAGACAAAGGAGAGAGAAAGGAAAAAAGACAGAGAGAAAGAGAAAAACAGACAGAGAGAGACTGAGATAGCGGAGAAAGGTGAATTGGTGCATAACAGTGCAGTATTTGTTCTGGTGGTTGCAGGTGGTGGGCACCGGAATCATGTTTGGGGACTGGGAGTTATTTTTCATCATCAGACTTTGACAAAAGTAAGCGAATGGGAGAAAGTAGGAGGAACCGAAATATAGGAAGACAATAACATAGGGAGAAAACAAGGATTAAAATGTACCAGAGAGAATGAGCTAAGAAACATTTGGCATCCTTAGTATTTTGCAACTCTGACATTCAGCGGAACTTGTGGTAGGCTCCGAATAACAAATCTTGGGCCCTGTGTACTTAATTACTTACCAATTATGCAGTGCTGCATGTAAAGTTTGTTCTTGGGGGGATTAGGTCTGCAGGATGCAGAGCACCGCTGTTTTCGGTGGTCCTTGTGCCATCAGATTAAGACAATCATTATTCGTCTTTTAATTTCTTCTTAGTAGCAGGGGGGGGGGGGTATTTTTTTACCCTTGCCATGCAGGCAGAGGATTTCTGCCTTGTCACTTACATGGTATTGGTACCTTGTTTTCTCTCACAATCATGTAGTGTTGTGTAGTGGTAAAAAAACTTTTTTCTGAGAAAATAACATTTATCCTTAGTGCCTGCAATGCAAAGACAATCATTGCTAAATCTAAAAAGATATTAAAAAGAGAAGGCAGCAGAATACTTAAGCTAGCAAAAGACATTTGAAACAAGTGCAGTGTTGTAAGGCACTGCTGAGGAAAAACAGGCAAAAAATATTTTGACTCTGAAAATTAGAGATACCAAACCTCGCAAAGTCAATTAGTCAAAATGACATTGAGAAAACCAGGCATTAAAAGCCGTAATCTCAAATTACATGTCAGTAGGTCGCTAACATGACCTTAATTCCAGCGAAAGACATGAGGAACAAGAAGAGAAAATAACTAGAGTAAATATGAGGACAGAGAATGGCATGCTAACACAATATTAGTCGCTCACCTATAGTGAATTTTCTGCCTTATTAAGGAATAGTAACATTATGATTCACTAGAAGATGCTTATCCTCTTGAGCTGCAAAAACTAAGTGAAAATAACAGTCACAGAAACATAGCAAAGTTTTAATATTTCCATGCTAGTAGAAGCCCCAAAGATTTGATGTAATACCTATTCAACCAGAAAAGCTAGCACGTCACCACAGTTGACCACAAGGCTGAGTAAAGTTGATCTACATCTGCTAATGCAGCATCTGGAAGCAACAACATCTTACATTAATGTTAGGGACTTTATTCCAAATCTTCACACAGAGCGAGTTCTGATTGCCATGCTAAGAATAAAGGCAGTTTTGGGTCTGAACCTTGGGGACTGGCAAAGGCCAACGACACAGACATTCTATCATTTTTGGACAGTTATAACAAACCAGAAAAAAGACCAACCACAAGATTTGATTGGATCAATCTTCAAGGCAAGTCACACGCAATTCTACTATTGTGTTCAAGATCTACCGAAGTGAATGTGGGGTGCCTCAAGGCTGGGCACTTTCAGCACTTCTACTTGAATGTGTAGTTTCCACCACTGATCAAAATATTTTGCACTTCTGGCTTAGCATGTTTTAAATTTCTAGATGAAACTCCGCTGTTCCTGTACACAAGACAATAAACACATATTATAGGGTACATGTAAGCGACCCGCGAGCAGGATTGAGGCGCTGTGGCACGTAAGTGAACAACGAGACTTGAATACACAAAATGAACAATGCAAACAATAACCTCTTGCGCTCACACCATATGTTTGCAAGTCCTTCACTTAACCATCTTTCACAAGGTCAAGTACTTCAATTCTCATTTAGATGCCCCATCCATCATAGATGGTAGCTGTGGGGCCTCAATTTTATGCTGGCAGCTTCACCTGTTCAGCACCTCAATAGCTCGCTAGTGCACCCTTAGCTAGTTGCTCTTCCACCTCAATCATTTGCTTACAACCATTACTTTCACCACCTTATATCTCTTACGCACACCGACTACTCAGACGGTAGCTTCTAGACCTCACCTCATCATCGGGCAGCTCTTCATCTCACTTCGTATGATTTTCTCACAATATGCTCAACTGGCTGATTGTCATATTGGAGAACTCACAAGAATACTCAGAGATGTAGCAGAGCTGCACTACTCTATTCAAGGTGGCACAAGTAGTAAAACCATCAAACCCAGAAATTCACCGGTAACAGCCCATGGTTCTTACTCCATACAATCAGCAATGTGCCATCAAGCACTATCTACGAGTACACACATATTCAAGTAACGTCTCACTGATATTCTGTTTTAAAATCAGAGATTAATTAATCTTAATAAATTGTATGATCTTTATGCCACAAGTGAAACATCTTTGAATGTGAACTTCTTACCATCACATAGAATACTGGATGCTAAGCAACATTCCTTTCCTCGCTAGCAGGTGACCCTAGATTTCTGTTCATATGCAGATGTTTTTTGGCACTCATCAATATAACATTCCAAAAGGAAATATGTTTATTAGCTATAGCTTTTGGAAGGTGGGGTAAATCAAATGGAATAGATTATCTTTTAAAACGTTAGAGCACTTACACAGTAATAAGAGTTTTAATAGAATTTGTTGATATTATGTGTGACTACCCACACACTTAAGTATTTCAATCAGTTGTAACCTACAAAAGATGGATTGCATTATGTTATTAAGGAATATGAAAGTTATGTTTCCAAAATCCCTGCGGATAACTGATAGGTTGACTGAAAAGAGCAGAAAACAGACTGTGTTAGAGGTAAAGTTGAATACAAAACTCCAGTAATTAGTCTTAAGGAATTAACAAATAGAATATTGTGGCCTTGCTGGAATACTTTAAAGAGTGAATGTTAAAAGGTATAAATTATAGACCGTCATCTAGTTATCTACAGATTTCTTCAGAAATATTAGCCTCCTTCATACACCTCAACCAGATGCCAATCAGTGATGTTACTATTTGGCCAGAACATTACCAGCACCATATCTGCTTTACTGAATGATGATATGGAACTAAAGAAAATGACAACCAATACTTGAATAACTAAGACAAGTCGGTCTGTTGTACACACGCATACCCCCTCCCTACCACCCCACCCTCTAACCTCTCCCCGCCCCCAACCCCAGCAGTACCAGTCTGACATTGCTATCAAGGATGAAAATGATGAATGCCCTACAAAGCCAAGCTCCTACACGTGACAAGTTGCAAGGACATGGGGGTAACAGACAACACAGATTGCCACAGGAAACATCTCACTATTAGTTATGTATCTTTTCAAAAGAACTCTGTGGCAGTCAAACAGCCAAAGATGGCAAGCCATAATACAAGACGAGTCTGTGAACCTCGATTTAGGTTAAGTTTAATCAAGCTGTTCTTGCCACACAGGGAGCACAGATGATGAGATCACTCAGTCATTAGACTCAAATTGACACCATTAGAACAGAAGCATATAAAAAAACTTAAGATTTCCCATAAATAGCTGTTTTGCCATTACCAAGTAAACAGAGATACCAAGACCACATAAAATAGGACAAGTTTGCCTTCTTCAGAGACTACATTACACATGAAACATGAGCAAGCAGCAATAGCTCGCAAACCAACAACCTCAGACTCCCTTCAAAGCCACTAAACCATTAAAACAGTGTCACCAATACCTGCCACCTTTCAAAAAGCAATTGTATGTGAAAACTGCACAAATGTCACAAGTTACCAGAATCTCCTTCCAACTCTAGAAAGAAATAGCAGACACCCATCACACACTAAACACAAAATCTCGTCTCAAAAAAACAACAGGCAGTTACCTGGTATAGTGGCATCCATTAAACATATGAAAAGTCCAAGGAGAAACAAAGTTTGGATGAACAGAGGTAACACCTTTTCTGAAAAAAAGCAGAGGTATGTAAAAAGGTGGCAGCAGTATTCAATATAATATTAATCTTAATTTAAGGTTAACAAAAGGGTAAGGAGTGCAAGTAAAGTTGTAGGTTTAGTGGTTGGTCGAAATGGGGCTCCTGGTTAGCTAGAATATGTATCTCATCCAAGCAGAATCCCTCCACTCTAGTCAGAGCAAGTCAGAAATACAAATTCATCTGTTTTCAACCTCTTGTAGCTTGGCGCAGAACAGGCAGGCTTAACTTAGAAGGCAGTGTGTAAAGTAATTGTGCAATTTAACTCCACAGTGACCTCATGTAGGCACCACAAAAAATGACTCCACACAGGGTTATACGAAAATAATTGGAATATTTATATTCTCAAGTATATGCAAAACAAATAATAATCCGTGTAGTAACATTTAATTTCATAATAATGATTCCATTAGGAAGTATTTCTAGTAAGATAAACTGGTGATAATTTATTTAGAAGTGCTTCAGGATGTGGACTGCGAGGAGACTCGACTTAATCGAGTGGCAGGTAAAATCACAGGGTTCTAGGCAGAGACGTTGGAGGTGCTTCGCCTTAAGAGAACACGGTGTTCTCTGGTCGTGCTCGATTTGGCCTAAGTGGCTGGAGAAGAATGCCCCAGCTGGAGTTCCGAGGCAGGCAGAGAAGTTAAAGCTCTTTGCCTCGGAAGAGTACGATAATTCTCCTGGTCACGATCCGATCCCTCCTTCGGAGCAGCCTGGGAAAGTGCTGCCACGAAGTTGTGTACTCCCTGTAGTTGCAGTAACAGTTGTGGGGCTCCCTACTTCCAGTGATGGCCCTTCATGCGGGAGCCGCTGGCAATCTAAGGATGTTGCTGACCCCGGCGGCCTCCTGGCAACGGTCAGTCAGGGCTGCTCTCTGCCTTAAGCACAGTTCTTGAGAAAGCAGGGCTCACTAGGCAGGCCCTAGAGACACTCTGATGTTGCATGGGAGGATCCTTTCAGTGTGCAGGGCAGCACAGCAGGTCAGAGTAGCAATTCCAGGGAGGTAATCAGCCCTCTTGTGTGGACCCCAGTCCTTACCCTTTAAGATGTAAAGCGTGAGATCCTCCCCACCCCTTCCCCAGGAAGGCGCATCAGTACGCAGATTAATGCAGATATGGTTGCGTATCTTGTGTAGTGGGTTACTGAAGGGAATGCATAAGTGGAATTGTCACCCCACCCAAGCCAGATGTGTAAAGGATGGAGGCTGTAGTCTCACAGGGCAGGGAGTGCAGAGAAATGCCCACTTTCTAAAAGTGACATTTCTAGACTGGTAGTAATAAATCCAACCTTACCATTAAAGATGATTTATTGTTACCATTCCAATGGTACTAAACTTGATCCAGCCACTACTCACAGATCAGGAATTACAACGTAAGGTTATTATAAGGAATTCCTGGCCTATGAGAGGGGTAAGCCTCACAATAATGAAAACGCAGTTGAGGGGTTTTTCATTACCAGGACACGGAAACGGTGATGTACATGTCCTGCCTCTCTACTTACATGGCACCCACCTCTATGGGGTCCCTAGGGCCTACTTTAGGTTTGACTTAGATGTAAGCAAAAAGGGGAGTGTAAAACTTTGCAAGGAGTTTCAAATGCCAAGTCGGGGTGGCAGTGGCACTGCACATATAGGCTCTGAACTGGCAAGCCTGAGACAGGTTTACAGGGCTACTTAAGGGGGTAGCACAATCAGTAGCTGGTAGCATTTAATTTACAGACCCTGGGTGTATGATTTCCACTCTACAAGGGACTTACAGGTAAATTAAATATGCTGATTGTGGATAGGCCAATGTTACCATGTTTGTAGGGGAGAAGCATGTGCACTTTAGCACAAGTTAGCAGTGGTAAAGTGCTCAAAGTCCTAAGGCCAACAAAAGGATACAGCAACAAAACAGGAGGGAAAGGCAAAACGTCTGGGGCAAGACCACCCTAAGGATGCCAGGTGTAACAGTGGTGTTAAGGATGAGTTAAACAATCTATAAAAAAATAAAAGTGTTGGAGTAAGTGATTAGATGTTTGGGATACAGTATGATCTTTTTTCAATGGGAAAAAACAAAATGCAAGATTAAACTTGGATATTCTAAAAGTAATAAAGCAATATTTTGTAAAAAGTTTGGAACAGGAGCTCAAGATTAATTTCTACCTAGTTTTCACCCCCAGAATAATGTCATGGAACCCCTAAATAATTTTGCTGAGACAACAGCAAGCACTTTCTCTTTTCCTAAACATTAATGAATATACCACCCTCTCCTAATAACAATGGGAAATCCTTTACCTAACAAAATGAATGGAAGAAGAAGTGTGGTTTGGACGCGCTGAATATGGCCATCTGACTTCAGGGCCCCAGTTTCCCTCCAGATGCAACTAAGAGGAAGATGTGCGGTATGAGTCACTTTTCAGCTGGATTGGGAGGGTGCTGGCAATGGACTGATCGAGGAGCAGTTAGGTGAATTTGAGGACTAATTCTTGGGCCAGAGAGAATTTCCTTGAGTAGTTTTTCCTGCTTCTCTGACTAGCTTGTGGCAGCCATCATATTATGTAACACTTCAAAGGCTTGTTAATTCAGAAAGTGAAGGAGCAATAAAGAGGTCTTTAAATTGTGTTTTTATCTTGTCACATTTGCTCTGTGTTCAGAGAAAGAGGTCAGAAGTCAGTTTACGTCCCTGACTGCAGAGTTCCAAGATTTTGTAAAGTGAACTCTCTGACCTGGTGTACTAAGAATTTGAAATGAAAGGCTGTAGGGTGTCAGATTTTTCATAACACAACAATTAAGTAGCTAATAAGTCAAGTGTACAAACATTTCAAAATATATTTCAGTAGTTGTGAAAGCCCATTGTTTGTTCTTCAGTGAGATGATTTTTTTTAACAGGATGAAAACAAATCAGAACACTTTATTTAGTGATGTGCAAGTGAGAAATATGTTTTTGATTTTCTGAAACCCAATTTTCAGATAATTGTTAATACACCATATAGTTTTATCATTGAAGCTGCAAGTTAGTGGGATTTTTTTTGGCTATTTCAATAGGTAATTTGCCATCTGTAAACAGTGTACTATCACATCATGCTTTAGTAATATTGTATTAACAGTGAGTGTTTATACTTGAACAGAGAAACACTCATGCCCCTGCCCTGATGGCAATGCTATTAGTAAACTAAGAGGCAAATAAGGGATCATGTGTACCCTATATGTGTGTTAGATTCTTATTATTCATGGAGCAAACGTACAGTCTATTTAATCAAACAAAAGAGTTTTTTGGTTCATCAGAAATGAACTCACATATTTGAAGGTGCACTCATGTGAGAATGAAGAAAAAGGCAGCTCTGTAAAATAAAATATTTGCCTAGGATTACACAATTTGAAACCATTTTATTGGTTAAAGTATATTTCAGTTAGGTCAAGTAGATTGTTCATGTTACTCGACCTGCAGGTCTAGTAACATGGTTATGTTTTTTTGAGACCTGATCTGGGCTCTAACTACCACATGCCAACAGGCCTCTGATGGAGTAAAGAGGCCAAAGAAGGACCTAGCATCACCTAAAAAAATTCCCTTGCTGTTAACTTTGGATGATTTTCAGGAGATCAGGAATTTGAAACATTTTGTCATGGAAACTAACAATACTCTTCAGAGATCAGAGGATACATGGTCAAATCTGGAGTCATGAATGTTGTAGAGCAACAAATTAGTGAACAACAGGATGTTATTACAAAAGTGGGCACAACTGCTAAAGAAATTGCATCTCTTCTAAAATAAAGCAAAGATCTGAAATGCTGTCATAGATGGAACACGCTACAAATATATGGCATTCTTGAAGGTGTAGAAGGATCAGCTATGATTTTATTCCTGAAAATTACGATTCCAAAAGTTGTTGATCGGTTGGATAACTCTGCACTTAACATTAAAAGAGCTCATCATACTGGTCCTAAAATCTTTGCTCCAAATGGTTCCTCTCAAACCAGAGGCATTATAGCTTGATTTTTACAATTTACAGATTTTATAAAAGTTCTATCTTGCAACAAAACAACAGAAACAAATGCTTTAAAAATGTTTTTTATTTTCTAAAGATGTATTCGGCGTCAAAGTTAACAGATGGAAATACTTTTTGGATATGCTTCTAGCTTTATGGTCAATGAATGTCAGATTTGCTTAACTACATCCATGCCATTTTAAAGTTACGTGAAGAGAAAACCACCACTACTTTCGAGACTCTTGATCAACTTACAAAATGTCTATCTTCACAAAGGAGAATCAATGGACATTGGCAAGACTTGATTACATTAATTCCATTTCATGTTTTAATTCAAATACTCGTAAATGTGGACTTTTATGTTTCATGCGGATCTGTTTTATGTGTTTGTGTTCTGCTTTCGAATATTTATGGTTTATTGTCCTTTTCTTTTTGCATGTTCCATATATCTGGATGTCTTTCACTTTGTTCACTGTTTTCCTGTAATGCTCTTCTCTTTCCAGAATTGTTTTTTCTTTCACTTCCTCTCTGTTTGGGTATGTTTATCTATTTGTGATTTCCTGAACACCTTTCTCCCTAATTATTCTCATTTGTCCTAATCTCTAAATTTTTATTTCTAGGGAAGCGGTGCTACTCTACAGGGGCTTGGGTTGGCCATTAAAATTGATGTTTCACCATCCATTATCTCACTTGGGTTCCTCCACCTAGTTTGTCAACTTGACTTCTCACCACATATTCATATTTTACTTATTATGGAATTCCCTTTTGAATACTGCTCTTTTTTTCTTCGTCTTTTTCTTCCTTGCCTTGAACATACTTTTACCTTTTCTTTTCATACTCATCATTGCATGTTTTGTGGTTTACTCTGTTCTGATCATTATGTACTTGACTTCAGTCTTTTTTCTATTACTATTTTTTATATTCTTTCATTGGACTATACCTAATGAATAATCTCCATTGTATCTCATAAAACATTTATTTTGCCTTTATCCAAATGGAAGTACCATATTGTAATGCTTTAAGGAACCCACTTAACAGGAAGGGATATCAATTCAATAAAGAAGAGGTGGTTTGACCAAATGTATTTTTTTCCTGAAAAAAGATATTAAAATCTGAGTTATTATTCTTGTTCACAAAACCCTTTTACTGGCTATAAAAAAGTACAAATCTGACCATGATGGTAGATGAATGTTGCTTGATTTAAAGATAAAGACAATCTAATTTTTTATTCTAAATGTTAATGGTCCTAATGAAATTGATTCACATTTGTGGGATCACATCTAAGGAAAGTTGATAAGTAATTGTTAATCTTATAGTTGGTGGGGGTTGTAACTAACTGTGGATCCTACATCAGACAGCTGATCAAGCTTCAAATATGTATCTAACAAAATGCAAAAAGCCTTTAAAAAAAAGCAGTCTCCTGCAGGGTGTTGGTTGACACATTGCGCATATACAACCCTGATACTATGGAATATACCTTTTATACACCAGTTCATCATTCTAGATCCAGAATAGATTATTTTTAGACAAGAAGCTCAATCAATCATTAGTCGAGGTGGAGCTAGGCCTTATTCTATTTCCAAAACAAGTCCCTGTCATAGTTAATTTAGATATACATTTTGAGAAAACATGCTTGAAAAAAATAGTATTTCAATAACTGGTAAATGATAAAACCAATCTAGATTATGTTTTTTTCAAGGATATCCCCATAAAACACGCAACACCGCTTTAGTTAAAGCTATTAACGTTGTAAATTCCTAACCGGACTTTTCTTGCCACATAAACTGAAAATGAAAAGTAAGACTGTTTCACATAAGCAAGCCGACGGCCACCATGAGCGCAAAGCAGACACACAAAAGGAAACAGAAGTTCGCTTGCAGTGAAACATATCGGCAAAAGTGCAATTATCCATGTAACAGAGATGATGTCATGCAAAGCACTCAACTACTGCCCAGCGAGATCGCACTGTCTACGAATTAAAGAGAAAAAGTAGTCCAGAAACCATACTGAAAACATGGAGCCTCATATGTTTTCAGTAGTTGGCCGGTGCGCTTGAGGCGGACCACCGGAAAAGGCATGACGTATGCATACCTCTCACTAATTAAATCAAGTGAATTTTAAAAAGGTAAACCCAAGAACCAACCAAACTGTTGGGCATGGGTAAAAGCTTACAGAGAAATTACAACGTGGACAGATCGCTTTGCGCTTGACCCTAAAAACCATACAACAAAATAAAAATAAATACAAAAAGCTCAAATCATCTATTAAAACCACATAAGACTGCTGACAGTGTTGCTTTCTTATTCCTCCAGCACGATGCTGCCAACAGAAATTGCGACACAATGAACAAAACCGGGCCTCTTGGGTCAGTTCTGCAATTCCTTAGCATGACACATCCATCAATCAACACACCAGTGGGTGCCTATTCATGGGCTTTGCAACTGCTCAGAAAATGTAATTACTTTAACAAATTATTTAAGTATACTTAAAGAAGCAAAACTGAAAAATGTAAAAACATTCTGAAAATGTGACAGAATCTGAAAATAGAGGCTAAACATTCAGTTAGTATACTCAGATTGAGTCATGGGAGCAATGTACGTGCATCAAATAGAATATAGTATGGTTGATGAGTGGCCTCAAATTAATTTAGAAAGTCTCTAACCTTCATCCCTTTATTTTTATCATATTTGTTTGTAAAATAAATATTTCATAATTTGAGTATTTGTTTGATGAATGCTTGTTTCTGTATTTTTTGTGTGTGGTTTTGCGGTCCAAATCATTGAAAATGCTTAGGTCAGGGTGTCTGGCTTCCAGTAATGACTTAGTCATATGGGCCGGAGGAGCCCCCATGGTGGCCTTTGGGAAATGCGCTTGAACGACATACTCAGATCTATAGATCCTTAGTAGTGCACTCTCCTGTATCGCTGGACACTCTGAAAGAAAAATCGGAGGACTGGGTTGTAGCTTTGGACGACACATGCATGACCCCTCTGAGTTCTGGCAATATCCGCTAGACTCTGCCTGGTACACTTCAAGTACCTACATTAGGTGTACCTGACACCTCTTCGCAGGTGAAGAACGGGCATTCACGAATCCCCAGCCTGTCACAGGTGCCAAGATCCCATGGGGGATTTCTTTCATGTGGTATGGAAATGCCTGGTGTTGTATTGTTATTTGGTTACTATTTTAAATGTTCTCTCTACTGTTGTGGGGTCCCCCATTGAAGCGCACTCACGGATTATACTGCTTGGTATGCTGGATTAAGTGGGTGGGCCCGGCGGGGGACAGAGCGCTGGTGGGTGTGGGCACAGTAATAGCTAAAAGGGACACAGCCCGACAGTGGACCTCCCCCACAGCCCCGTCAGTAGAGGCGTGGACGAGAGGCATGGACTGATGTGACAAGTTAGAATAAACAATTTAGGATGCAAGGGGCCGTCCCCATTAATACAATAAAGTGTGAAAGTAATGGTGGGACCACCATGGACTGGAGGGTTGGATATGGGCCAAGGCATTAATCAATGTGTTTGGGGGGATGTTTGGACTGGATTTGGGAGTCTCTCATCGTGGTGTATCAGCTTGTAAGTACATCATTGATGAGTAGAGCAATTGTTTTGCTTGTACAGTGTAAAAAGGTGTTTCTTTTAAAAACTAATCCAGCAAGGCAATCCTGATCAAACAAGGAAAACCTAGCAGCTGTTTGACCACTGCAGGAGGTTAGGGGCCATATTGAAGCATTGCCAGAAGCGGTGCTTGTAAAAAAAATAAAAAAAATAAATAAAAAAAAGACACTGGCATTGCAAAACACAATAAAATGCATAACTATATCAGTTGTATACCAATGTGAAACACAAATTTCCCTGAAATCAAGTTTCAGGCATGCTATTTACATATGGGTGCCTTTTGGTCTTTAGGTGTAGCAATGTCTCCTTTAGTGCTTAGGAGAATGCGTGGTGGCTGGTGACATCGAGAGACTGCAGATACATACACTCTAAGTGCATGTTCAAAAGTAAATTAAAAAAAAAGTACCTGCTGGCCAGTGAAAGGACACTAGCTGCATCAGAGAAGCTGCTGACCAATAGGAAGCAAGGAAACAATACCCACGTGGGAGCCAGCCAATGGTACGTGACGAGGTGCTGTCCAATAGGAAGCAAGCAAATTAGACCCATGTGGGAGCCAGCCAAGAGTAAGTAGAGTGATGTGGGGGCCATGTGGAATCAGCCATCGGTAAGTAGAAGTAAGTAACGGGCGGGCTTTAAGCCCCTTTTAAGAAACCTCAAAACGAGCCCTAACACCCTCATTGATAATATTGTAAACGTGACTTCAGATAAAGACTCAGCAAAGTGGTCAAAGTTTAGCATTTTAGTTAATAAGACTCAAATACCACTATCTCTTACTCTCGAAATCCATCAGCAGCTGTGCTCTTTATCATCCTTGACTTTGATTGGTATATATCCTCACAGCACATACGTGTTGTATCTCTTTTAACACGTTTTTCACTTCAAAGTATATTTACATGACATCACCCACACTGAACACAAACAAACATAATTGGCATCCATTCTCAGTCAGAACGTAATCACTGCCACTATGACACACCATCGCTGGCAGACAGCCCACTTATTAGACTTACCCTACCTGATCTAAAGCTGTTTAAATAATTATTCTCTCATACTGCAGTTCCTATTCATCCGCTCTCCTCCAGCTCTTAGAACCTGCACACTCTGCCACTGCTTTCTAAACACCATTTAGACAGGATGGAAACAGATTTACCTTGTCTACCAGAGCTTGTTGTTAGCTTTTCACTCCATCAGCATGCTCTTCCCTTTCTGGCAGTTGCATCCAACCAATTAGCATTTTTTGCTCCCTCCATTACATCTCTCAAACAACCCACCGCACTTTTAAACAAGAATTGGCAATGCCAATAGACCTCACTTTAAAGGAATGTTGTATGGTAATGTAAAGCATTACAAATAATATGAGAATGGATGGTCATTTATTTTGAAGCAAAGAGTTGTAGAAGAATACGGTGTGAGTTAAAAGGTTAAATGACAATTGTGCTGACAAGCCAGATCTAAAAATCGATGTAGGTTAATGACTGCCCTCCTCCCATGAGTTGCTGCCAAAGTAAAACACCAAAATTGTCTAGTTATCTAAGACACTTTAATTGTATTGTAATGTCATTTGTGTGCCCCTGAAAGTTTAAGCTGAGACGGTGTAGGAAGTTGGCTCTGTATGTGCTATTTCAAAGTAAGGAATAGCATGCACAGAGTCCAAGGGTTCCCCTTAGAGGTAGAATAGTGGTAAAAATAGATAATACTAATGCTCTATTTTGTGGTAGTGTGGTCGAGCAGTAGGCTTATCCAAGGAGTAGTGTTAAGCATTTGTTGTACATACACATAGACAATAAATGAGGTACACACACTCAGAGACAAATCCAGCCAATAGGTTTTGTATAGAAAAATATCTTTTCTTAGTTTATTTTAAGAACCACAGGTTCAAATTTAACATGTAATATATTGTTTGAAAGGTATTGCAGGTAAGTACATTAGGAACTTTGAATCATTTCAATTGCATGTATACTTTTCAAGTTATTGACAAATAGCTACTTTAAAAGTGGACACTTAGTGCAATTTTCACAGTTCCTGGGGGAGGCAAGTTTTTGTTAGTTTTACCAGGTAAGTAAGACACTTACAGGGTTCAGTTCTTGGTCCAAGGTAGCCCACCGTTGGGGGTTCAGAGCAACCCCAAAGTCACCACACCAGCAGCTCAGGGCCGGTCAGGTGCAGAGTTCAAAGCGGTGCCCAAAACGCATAGGCTAGAATGGAGAGAAGGGGGTGCCCCGGTTCCGGTCTGCTTGCAGGTAAGTACCCGCGTCTTCGGAGGGCAGACCAGGGGGGTTTTGTAGGGCACCGGGGGGGACACAAGCCCACACAGAAATTTCACCCTCAGCGGCGCGGGGGCGGCCGGGTGCAGTGTAGAAACAAGCGTCGGGTTCGCAATGTTAGTCAATGAGAGATCACGGGATCTCTTCAGCGCTGCAGGCAGGCAAGGGGGGGGTTCCTCGGGGAAACCTCCACCTGGGCAAGGGAGAGGGACTCCTGGGGGTCACTTCTCCAGTGAAAGTTCAGTCCTTCAGGTCCTGGGGGCTGCGGGTGCAGGGTCTGTTCCAGGCGTCGGGACTTAGGTTTCAGAGAGTCGCGGTCAGGGGAAGCCTCGGGATTCCCTCTGCAGGCGGCGCTGTGGGGGCTCAGGGGGGACAGGTTTTTGTACTCACAGTATCAGAGTAGTCCTGGGGTCCCTCCTGAGGTGTTGGATCTCCACCAGCCGAGTCGGGGTCGCCGGGTGCAGTGTTGCAAGTCTCACGCTTCTTGCGGGGAGCTTGCAGGGTTCTTTCAAGGCTGCTGGAAACAAAGTTGCAGCCTTTCTTGGAGCAGGTCCGCTGTCCTCGGGAGTTTCTTGTCTTTTCGAAGCAGGGGCAGTCCTCAGAGGATGTCGAGGTCACTGGTCCCTTTGGAAGGCGTCGCTGGAGCAGGATCTTTGGAAGGCAGGAGACAGGCCGGTGAGTTTCTGGAGCCAAGGCAGTTGTCGTCTTCTGGTCTTCCTCTGCAGGGGTTTTCAGCTGGGCAGTCCTTCTTCTTGTAGTTTGCAGGAATCTAATTTTCTAGGGTTCAGGGTAGCCCTTAAATACTAAATTTAAGGGCGTGTTTAGGTCTGGGGGGTTAGTAGCCAATGGCTACTAGCCCTGAGGGTGGGTACACCCTCTTTGTGCCTCCTCCCAAGGGGAGGGGGTCACAATCCTAACCCTATTGGGGGAATCCTCCATCTGCAAGATGGAGGATTTCTAAAAGTTAGAGTCACCTCAGCTCAGGACACCTTAGGGGCTGTCCTGACTGGCCAGTGACGACTCCTTGTTATTCTCATTATTTTCTCCGGCCTTGCCGCCAAAAGTGGGGGCCGGGCCGGAGGGGGCGGGCAACTCCACTAGCTGGAGTGTCCTGCGGTGCTGTGACAAAGGGGTGAGCCTTTGAGGCTCACCGCCAGGTGTTACAGCTCCTGCCTGGGGGAGGTGTTAGCATCTCCACCCAGTGCAGGCTTTGTTACTGGCCTCAGAGTGACAAAGGCACTCTCCCCATGGGGCCAGCAACATGTCTCTAGTGTGGCAGGCTGCTGGAACTAGTCAGCCTACACAGATAGTCGGTTAAGTTTCAGGGGGCACCTCTAAGGTGCCCTCTGGGGTGTATTTTGCAATAAAATGTACACTGGCATCAGTGTGCATTTATTGTGCTGAGAAGTTTGATACCAAACTTCCCAGTTTTCAGTGTAGCCATTATGGTGCTGTGGAGTTCGTGTTTGACAAACTCTCAGACCATATACTCTTATGGCTACCCTGCACTTACAATGTCTAAGGTTTTGTTTAGAAACTGTAGGGGTACCATGCTCATGCACTGGTACCCTCACCTATGGTATAGTGCACCCTGCCTTAGGGCTGTAAGGCCTGCTAGAGGGGTGTCTTACCTATACTGCATAGGCAGTGAGAGGCTGGCATGGCACCCTGAGGGGAGTGCCATGTCGACTTACTCGTTTTGTCCTCACTAGCACACACAAGCTGGCAAGCAGTGTGTCTGTGCTGAGTGAGAGGTCTCCAGGGTGGCATAAGACATGCTGCAGCCCTTAGAGACCTTCCTTGGCATCAGGGCCCTTGGTACTAGAAGTACCAGTTACAAGGGACTTATCTGGATGCCAGGGTCTGCCAATTGTGGATACAAAAGTACAGTTTAGGGAAAGAACACTGGTGCTGGGGCCTGGTTAGCAGGCCTCAGCACACTTTCAATTGTAAACATAGCATCAGCAAAGGCAAAAAGTCAGGGGGCAACCATGCCAAGGAGGCATTTCCTTACACAACCCCCCCCCAAACGAAAGAGGATGAGACTAACCTTTCCCCAGAGAGTCTTCATTTTCTAAGTGGAAGAACCTGGAAAGGCCATCTGCATTGGCATGGGCAGTCCCAGGTCTGTGTTCCACTATAAAGTCCATTGCCTGTAGGGAGATGGACCACCTCAACAGTTTAGGGTTTTCACCTTTCATTTGCATCAGCCATTTGAGAGGTCTGTGGTCAGTTTGAACTAGGAAGTGAGTCCCAAAGAGGTATGGTCTCAGCTTCTTCAGGGACCAAACCACAGCAAAGGCCTCCCTCTCAATGGCACTCCAACGCTGCTCCCTGGGGAGTAACCTCCTGCTAATGAAAGCAACAGGCTGGTCAAGGCCATCATCATTTGTTTGGGACAAAACTGCCCCTATCCCATGTTCAGAGGCATCAGTCTGCACAATGAACTGCTTAGAATAATCTGGAGCTTTTAGAACTGGTGCTGAGCACATTGCTTGTTTCAGGGTGTCAAAGGCCTGTTGGCATTCCACAGTCCAGTTCACTTTCTTGGGCATTTTCTTGGAGGTGAGTTCAGTGAGGGCTGTCACAATGGATCCATATCCCTTCACAAACCTCCTATAATACCCAGTCAAGCCAAGGAATGCCCTGACTTGAGTCTGGGTTTTTGGAGCTACCCAGTCCAGAATAGTCTGGATCTTGGGTTGGAGTGGCTGAACTTGGCCTCCACCTACAAGGTGTCCCAAGTAAACCACAGTTCCCTGCCCTATCTGGCATTTGGATGCCTTGATAGAGAGGCCTGCAGATTGCAGAGCCTTCAAAACCTTCTTCAGGTGGACCAGGTGATCCTGCCAGGTGGAGCTAAAGACAGCAATATCATCAAGATAAGCTGTGCTAAAGGACTCCAAGCCAGCAAGGACTTGATTCACCAACCTTTGGAAGGTGGCAGGGGCATTCTTTAAACCAAAGGGCATAACAGTAAACTGATAATGCCCATCAGGTGTGGAGAATGCTGTTTTCTCTTTTGCTCCAGGTGCCATTTTTATTTGCCAGTACCCTGCTGTCAAGTCAAAGGTACTTAAGAATTTGGCAGCACCTAATTTATCTATGAGCTCATCAGCTCTAGGAATTGGATGAGCATCTGTCTTGGTGACAGAATTGAGCCCTCTGTAATCCACACAAAACCTCATCTCTTTCTTTCCATCTTTGGTGTGAGGTTTGGGGACTAAGACCACTGGGCTAGCCCAGGGGCTGTCAGAGCGCTCAATTACTCCCAATTCCAGCATCTTGTGGACTTCCACCTTGATGCTTTCCTTAACATGGTCAGACTGTCTAAAGATTTTGTTTTTGACAGGCATGCTGTCTCCTGTGTCCACATCATGGGTACACAGGGGTGTCTGACCAGGGGTTAAGGAGAAGAGTTCAGGAAACTGTTGTAGGACTCTCCTACAATCAGCTTGCTGTTGGCTAGAGAGGGTGTCTGAGTAGATCACTCCATCTACTGAGCCATCTTTTGGGTCTGATGACAGAAGATCAGGGAGAGGTTCACTCTCTGCCTCCTGATCCTCATCTGTTACCATCAACAGATTTACATCAGCCCTGTCATGGAAGAGCTTAAGGCGGTTCACATGGATCACCCTCTTGGGGCTCCTGCTTGTGCCCAGGTCCACCAGGTAGGTGACCTGACTCTTCCTTTCTAGCACTGGGTAAGGGCCACTCCATTTGTCCTGGAGTGCCCTGGGAGCCACAGGCTCCAGAACCCAGACTTTCTGTCCTGGTTGGAACTCAACCAGTGCAGCCTTTTGGTCATACCAAAACTTCTGGAGCTGTTGGCTGGCCTCAAGGTTTTTGGTTGCCTTTTCCATGTACTCTGCCATTCTAGAGCGAAGGCCAAGTACATAGTCCACTATGTCTTGTTTAGGCTCATGAAGAGGTCTCTCCCAGCCTTCTTTAACAAGAGCAAGTGGTCCCCTTACAGGATGACCAAACAGAAGTTCAAAGGGTGAGAATCCTACTCCCTTCTGTGGCACCTCTCTGTAAGCGAAAAGCAGACATGGCAAGAGGACATCCCATCTCCTTTTGAGCTTTTCTGGGAGCCCCATGATCATGCCTTTTAATGTCTTGTTGAATCTCTCAACTAAGCCATTAGTTTGTGGATGGTATGGTGTAGTGAATTTGTAAGTCACTCCACACTCATTCCACATGTGTTTTAGGTATGCTGACATGAAGTTGGTACCTCTGTCAGACACCACCTCCTTAGGGAAACCCACTCTGGTAAAGATACCAATGAGGGCCTTGGCTACTGCAGGGGCAGTAGTCGACCTAAGGGGAATAGCTTCAGGATACCTGGTAGCATGATCCACTACTACCAGGATATACATATTTCCTGAGGCTGTGGGAGGTTCTAGTGGACCAACTATGTCCACACCCACTCTTTCAAAGGGAACCCCCACCACTGGAAGTGGAATGAGGGGGGCCTTTGGATGCCCACCTGTCTTACCACTGGCTTGACAGGTGGGGCAGGAGAGGCAAAACTCCTTAACCATGTTGGACATATTGGGCCAGTAGAAGTGGTTGACTAGCCTCTCCCACGTCTTGGTTTGTCCCAAATGTCCAGCAAGGGGAATGTCATGGGCCAATGTTAGGATGAACTCTCTGAACAGCTGAGGCACTACCACTCTCCTAGTGGCACCAGGTTTGGGGTCTCTGGCCTCAGTGTACAGGAGTCCATCTTCCCAATAGACCCTATGTGTTCCATTTTTCTTGCCCTTGGACTCTTCAGCAGCTTGCTGCCTAAGGCCTTCAAGAGAGGGACAGGTTTCTTGTCCCTTACACAGCTCCTCCCTTGAGGGTCCCCCTGGGCCTAAGAGCTCAACCTGATAAGGTTCAAGCTCCAAAGGCTCAGTTCCCTCAGAGGGCAGAACTTCTTCCTGAGAAGAGAGGTTCCCTTTCTTTTGCTGTGTTGCAGTTGGTTTCCCAACTGACCTTCCTTTCCTCTTGGTAGGCTGGGCCATTCTTCCAGACTCCAGCTCTACTTGTTCACCCTGTGCCTTGCACTGTGCTCTTGTTTTCACACACACCAGTTCAGGGATACCCAGCATTGCTGCATGGGTTTTTAGTTCTACCTCAGCCCATGCTGAGGACTCCAGGTTATTTCCAAGCAGACAGTCCACTGGGATATTTGAGGAGACCACCACCTGTTTCAGGCCATTGACCCCTCCCCATTCTAAAGTAACCATTGCCATGGGATGTACTTTTCTCTGATTGTCAGCGTTGGTGACTGTGTAAGTTTTTCCAGTCAGGTATTGGCCAGGGGAAACCAGTTTCTCTGTCACCATGGTGACACTGGCACCTGTATCCCTCAGGCCCTCTATTCTAGTCCCATTAATTAAGAGTTGCTGTCTGTATTTTTGCATGTTAGGCGGCCAGACAGCTAGTGTGGCTAAATCCACCCCACCCTCAGAAACTAGAGTAGCTTCAGTGTGGACCCTGATTTGCTCTGGGCACACTGTTGATCCCACTTGGAGACTAGCCATACCAGTGTTACCTGGATGGGAGTTTGGAGTGGAACCTTTCTTGGGACAGGCCTTGTCTCCAGTTTGGTGTCCATGCTGTTTACAGCTATGACACCAGGCCTTTTTGGGATCAAAGTTTTTACCCTTGTACCCATTGTTTTGTGAAGAGGCTCTGGGCCCACCCTCCTGTGCAGGTTTTTGGGGGCCTGTAGAAGACTCTTTACTATTTTTAGTTTTGGTTGTCTCATCACCCTTCCCCTGGGGAGTCTTTGTGACCCCTTTCTTTTGGTCACCCCCTGTTGAAGTCTTGGACACCCTTGTCTTGACCCAATGGTCCGCCTTCTTTCCCAATTCTTGGGGAGAAATTGGTCCTAGGTCTACCAGATGCTGATGCAGTTTATCATTGAAAAAATTACTCAATAGGTGTTCTTTCACAAATAAATTGTACAGCCCATCATAATTACTTACACCACTGCCTTGAATCCAACCATCTAGTGTTTTCACTGAGTAGTCTACAAAGTCAACCCAGGTCTGGCTCGAGGATTTTTGAGCCCCCCTGAATCTAATCCTATACTCCTCAGTGGAGAATCCAAAGCCCTCAATCAGGGTACCCTTCATGAGGTCATAAGATTCTGCATCTTGTCCAGAGAGTGTGAGGAGTCTATCCCTACACTTTCCTGTGAACATTTCCCAAAGGAGAGCACCCCAGTGAGATCTGTTCACTTTTCTGGTTACACAAGCCCTCTCAAAAGCTGTGAACCATTTGGTGATGTCATCACCATCTTCATATTTAGTTACAATCCCTTTAGGGATTTTCAACATGTCAGGAGAATCTCTGACCCTATTTATGTTGCTGCCACCATTGATGGGTCCTAGGCCCATCTCTTGTCTTTCCCTCTCTATGGCTAGGATCTGTCTTTCCAAAGCCAATCTTTTGGCCATCCTGGCTAACTGGATGTCCTCTTCACTGGGGTTATCCTCAGTGATTTCAGAGGTGTTGGTCTCTCCTGTGAGGGAACCAGCATCTCTGACTATTATTTTTGGAGTCAGGGTTTGAGGGACCCTGTTCTCCCTAGATAGGACTGGTAGGGGGGAATTTTCCTCCAAGTCACTATCTTCTTCCTCTGAGTTGCCACCCTCAGAGGGGTTGGCCTTTTCAAACTCTGCCAGAAGCTCCTGGAGCTGTATTTTGGTAGGTTTGGGGCCCATTGTTATTTTCTTTATTTTACAGAGTGACCTTAGCTCCCTCATCTTAAGATGGAGGTAAGGTGTGGTGTCGAGTTCCACCACAGTCACATCTGTGCTAGACATTTTGCTTCTAAAAGTTGGAATACTTTTTAAGAATCTACAACTGGTTCTAGAATCTAATTCAAACTTTTACAAACTTTTAAACTCTAAAAGAAATGCTAAACAGGATCTAACACAAGGCCCTAGCAGGTCTTTTAAGAATTTAGAAAACTTTTCAAATTGCAAAAATCAATTTCTAATGACAATTTTGGAATTTGTCGTGTGATCAGGTATTGGCTGAGTAGTCCAGCAAATGCAAAGTCTTGTACCCCACCGCTGATCCACCAATGTAGGAAGTTGGCTCTGTATGTGCTATTTCAAAGTAAGGAATAGCATGCACAGAGTCCAAGGGTTCCCCTTAGAGGTAGAATAGTGGTAAAAATAGATAATACTAATGCTCTATTTTGTGGTAGTGTGGTCGAGCAGTAGGCTTATCCAAGGAGTAGTGTTAAGCATTTGTTGTACATACACATAGACAATAAATGAGGTACACACACTCAGAGACAAATCCAGCCAATAGGTTTTGTATAGAAAAATATCTTTTCTTAGTTTATTTTAAGAACCACAGGTTCAAATTTAACATGTAATATCTTGTTTGAAAGGTATTGCAGGTAAGTACATTAGGAACTTTGAATCATTTCAATTGCATGTATACTTTTCAAGTTATTGACAAATAGCTACTTTAAAAGTGGACACTTAGTGCAATTTTCACAGTTCCTGGGGGAGGTAAGTTTTTGTTAGTTTTACCAGGTAAGTAAGACACTTACAGGGTTCAGTTCTTGGTCCAAGGTAGCCCACCGTTGGGGGTTCAGAGCAACCCCAAAGTCACCACACCAGCAGCTCAGGGCCGGTCAGGTGCAGAGTTCAAAGCGGTGCCCAAAACGCATAGGCTAGAATGGAGAGAAGGGGGTGCCCCGGTTCCGGTCTGCTTGCAGGTAAGTACCCGCGTCTTCGGAGGGCAGACCAGGGGGGTTTTGTAGGGCACCGGGGGGGACACAAGCCCACACAGAAATTTCACCCTCAGCGGCGCGGGGGCGGCGCGGGGGCGGCCGGGTGCAGTGTAGAAACAAGCGTCGGGTTCGCAATGTTAGTCAATGAGAGATCACGGGATCTCTTCAGCGCTGCAGGCAGGCAAGGGGGGGGTTCCTCGGGGAAACCTCCACCTGGGCAAGGGAGAGGGACTCCTGGGGGTCACTTCTCCAGTGAAAGTTCAGTCCTTCAGGTCCTGGGGGCTGCGGGTGCAGGGTCTGTTCCAGGCGTCGGGACTTAGGTTTCAGAGAGTCGCGGTCAGGGGAAGCCTCGGGATTCCCTCTGCAGGCGGCGCTGTGGGGGCTCAGGGGGGACAGGTTTTTGTACTCACAGTATCAGAGTAGTCCTGGGGTCCCTCCTGAGGTGTTGGATCTCCACCAGCCGAGTCGGGGTCGCCGGGTGCAGTGTTGCAAGTCTCACGCTTCTTGCGGGGAGCTTGCAGGGTTCTTTCAAGGCTGCTGGAAACAAAGTTGCAGCCTTTCTTGGAGCAGGTCCGCTGTCCTCGGGAGTTTCTTGTCTTTTCGAAGCAGGGGCAGTCCTCAGAGGATGTCGAGGTCACTGGTCCCTTTGGAAGGCGTCGCTGGAGCAGGATCTTTGGAAGGCAGGAGACAGGCCGGTGAGTTTCTGGAGCCAAGGCAGTTGTCGTCTTCTGGTCTTCCTCTGCAGGGGTTTTCAGCTGGGCAGTCCTTCTTCTTGTAGTTTGCAGGAACCTAATTTTCTAGGGTTCAGGGTAGCCCTTAAATACTAAATTTAAGGGCGTGTTTAGGTCTGGGGGGTTAGTAGCCAATGGCTACTAGCCCTGAGGGTGGGTACACCCTCTTTGTGCCTCCTCCCAAGGGGAGGGGGTCACAATCCTAACCCTATTGGGGGAATCCTCCATCTGCAAGATGGAGGATTTCTAAAAGTTAGAGTCACCTCAGCTCAGGACACCTTAGGGGCTGTCCTGACTGGCCAGTGACGACTCCTTGTTATTCTCATTATTTTCTCCGGCCTTGCCGCCAAAAGTGGGGGCCGGGCCGGAGGGGGCGGGCAACTCCACTAGCTGGAGTGTCCTGCGGTGCTGTGACAAAGGGGTGAGCCTTTGAGGCTCACCGCCAGGTGTTACAGCTCCTGCCTGGGGGAGGTGTTAGCATCTCCACCCAGTGCAGGCTTTGTTACTGGCCTCAGAGTGACAAAGGCACTCTCCCCATGGGGCCAGCAACATGTCTCTAGTGTGGCAGGCTGCTGGAACTAGTCAGCCTACACAGATAGTCGGTTAAGTTTCAGGGGGCACCTCTAAGGTGCCCTCTGGGGTGTATTTTGCAATAAAATGTACACTGGCATCAGTGTGCATTTATTGTGCTGAGAAGTTTGATACCAAACTTCCCAGTTTTCAGTGTAGCCATTATGGTGCTGTGGAGTTCGTGTTTGACAAACTCTCAGACCATATACTCTTATGGCTACCCTGCACTTACAATGTCTAAGGTTTTGTTTAGACACTGTAGGGGTACCATGCTCATGCACTGGTACCCTCACCTATGGTATAGTGCACCCTGCCTTAGGGCTGTAAGGCCTGCTAGAGGGGTGTCTTACCTATACTGCATAGGCAGTGAGAGGCTGGCATGGCACCCTGAGGGGAGTGCCATGTCGACTTACTCGTTTTGTCCTCACTAGCACACACAAGCTGGCAAGCAGTGTGTCTGTGCTGAGTGAGAGGTCTCCAGGGTGGCATAAGACATGCTGCAGCCCTTAGAGACCTTCCTTGGCATCAGGGCCCTTGGTACTAGAAGTACCAGTTACAAGGGACTTATCTGGATGCCAGGGTCTGCCAATTGTGGATACAAAAGTACAGTTTAGGGAAAGAACACTGGTGCTGGGGCCTGGTTAGCAGGCCTCAGCACACTTTCAATTGTAAACATAGCATCAGCAAAGGCAAAAAGTCAGGGGGCAACCATGCCAAGGAGGCATTTCCTTACAGACGGCTAGGTAAATAATGAAAAGGATCGCAGCTGTTAGGAGGGAAAGCGTTTTTTTGGGGAAAAACACAACTTGTGTGTCATATTTCGAGTTGATACGCATGAGCGCTTGTCTCACGCCCAAGGGCGCTCGCGTTCTCAACATTATTGTAGAATGTATTCTTTAAATGTGTGAGCGGTTGGAGCAGCTTGCAAATGCGACACCGCTCGAGTAGGTCGATTAAAAGGATCTTCTTATTTAACAACCAATATGTGTGCAGTTGTTTTTACCACATTATTTTTGGCGATGAGCGTTTATTAAAGATATCGACCTACTGAGCGGAGCTGTACTCAGCGGCAATCACCTAGCCCGACGGTACGAACCCAGTAGAAAGCAGCAAGCCTGACGATGACTTTGGCAGAATGGGCGGCAGGGTAATCGTGTGTAGTTGGTGTACATACCTGTCGCTGCGTGGATTTCAGGTACTGTGAGAGGGCATTTACGAAGGCCAAGTCAGAAACAGCGCATTGGAGCAGGTGGCCTGTTTCAAGAGGTTGTTCTCCAGAGAGTAACGTGGCTGCAGCATGCGCTAGCGTTTTGGATTTAAAGTGGCGGTGTCATATTTTTTCTTAAAGTAGCAGCGCACGTCTTACTGCTCCTGGCCTTAAAGGGGTGGTGTAAATTTAAGGGGACAACGCTTTAAAGCATGAAGTACTTCTCATTTTATCTTGGAAGTCTAAAGGGACAACGCTTTAAACCCTTGGAGTTTCAAGCACGGTGACACGCACACCTCACTTTCTAGGACCAGCAGTGTGTGCACTTTGTTTTTATACACGGTGATGTGCACACCTGCACTCTACCACTGTTAAGGAACTTGAGTTTTGGCGTTATTGTAAAGTGTCATTTGGAGTTTCTAGCACAGTGACACGCACACCTCACTTTCTAGGACCAGCCGTGCGTGCACTTCATTTGCATATATGGTGATGTGCACACCTTTACTTTACTACAGTCAAGGAACTTGAGTTTTGACGTTAGTACAAAGTGTCTTTACTTTGAGAGGTTTATTTTTAGTTTCTACTGTAGTTAGTATTAACACATTATGGAAGACGTCTCAATTTCTGCACCACCATGTTTCCTTCCACATCAGGGAGTACCAGCGATCCAATGGGAAGACTGGATAGATATGTTTGATAATTATTTGTTAGCATTAGATAGCGAGGATTTTAGTTCTGCCGTAAAAAAGCAATTTTGTTGAATTGCTTGGGTTCGAAGGCGCAGAGACTATTTAAATTTATGCCTGTGGCTATAGATAATGGAGCTCGCATTACTGATGAGTAAAGAGAAGCTCGATTGAGATTAAGCAATAGGTTTGCGAAGGAGACTAATGTAATGTTGGCAAGGTATAAGTTTTATACCCAACCACAGAGGGTGGGTGAGTCGATTGATGAGTTTGTATCCAGATTGAGAGAGTTATCTGTAAAATCCCATTTTGGTGACATGTGTGAAGAAATGATTAGAGATCAGTTAATGTTCAGTGTAAAAGTAGGAAAATTCAGGAAAGATTGTGGGCTGCAAAGAATCCTAGTCTGAAAGACGCTATCGACATGGCCAAGGTGGTAGAAGAGTCAGAATTATGCATGAAAGAAATGGGGAGGCATAGCAATGGAGGTAGAGAACAGCAAGTGACACAGGAAATTGTTGGTGGTGTGGAAAGCAATTGTGGTAGTGTGGGTGTTGTGGGAAAAAATATACAAAGTACACAAAAGATACAGAAATCTATTTTTAATAAGAAGAAATGTAAAAGGTGTGGTAGTGGTTCACACAGCAGTGAATCTAAAGGCTGTTTTGCCACTGGTAAAGAATGCAGGCTGTGTGGACCCAAAGGTTACTGTGCACGGATGTGCGCTGGATGGCCTAAGTCGAAGGGTGTGGCAGCGTGTGAAGATAGATGCAAGCTGTCTGATCGCATACTTAGCCTGGGTGAGGACATCAAAATGGATAGTGACAGAAGAGAAAGCAGGCCCACAGCTTTGTTTACCATCGAAAATATAAATGTAGAAGTAATGGTGGATATTGGATCAAAATATACTTTTATTCCTAAAGATGTTTTTATGAGGAATTTGCTGCAACTTGAGTTGAGAGCTAAAGATATTTGTCCAGGGGGTGGCTTAGAGGGGGGGGGGCTGAAATTTTGGGGATTTCTCAACTGTGATTCACTTTAAAATTAGAGAAACCTTTGGAAAGGTATATGTGGCTGAGAGCGGACCACCAATATTAGGTTGGATACACCAATACGACCTGAATATAATTGTAAATCCAAGAGGTTCAGAACAAATATTAATTGTTGAAGATGGTGATGTCAATGTTATTCTTGAAGTAATAGAAGTGTTTCGAGAAGAGTTGGGGGGAGCTAAAAGGCTATGTGCATAATATTTGCATGAAGCCGGGAGTAGTTGCAGTGAAACAAAGTTAGGAAGGTACCCATTGTGGTCAGGGATGAGGTTTGCAAATTGTTAAAAGATATGTTGAAGGAGGGGGTGATTGAACCTGTAGAAGCTTTTGATTGGGTTTCACCTGTAGTTATCACAAAGACATCTAATGGCCTGTTAAGATTTTGTGTGGACTTTCGCAGTGTCAATCAGAACATTGTAACAGATAATTTTCCTTTACTCAACATTAACAAACTCATTATGTTGCTCAATGGTGGCAAATTATTTTCTAAATTGGACCTTAGGAGTGCTTACCATCAGATCCGGTTACATCACAGTTTGCGGGACATTACAGCATTCATCACCATGGATGGCACCTTCCGTTTTGTCAGAATGCCCCTCAGTCTATCATCTGCTGCAAGTGTATTCCAGCGTATGAGGTCACATGTATTTGAGGGTTTCAACAATGTTATATTTTTCCAAGATTACATTTTAGTATTTGCACCAACTGTTTTTTAACACAATCAAATTATGAGAAGGGTGCTCAAAAAACTTTTGGAGGTGGGGCTTACTCTACATAAACAGAAATGTGTCTTCTTGACTAAGGAGATTAAGTATTTGGGTCACACAATTTTGGATAAAGGAGTGAAGCGGAAAAGGGATCTGTTAGAAGCTATAAAGCTCTCTCCGTGTCTGAGGAACAAAGATGAATTAAGACCTTTTATGTGACTCAGAGTATTATTCGAAATTTGTTGAAACCTTTGCTGACAAAACAGAAGGGTTGAGAGTATTGTTGCGCAAATGTTGCAATTTCATATGGTCAGAAGCACAAGCATGTTTTGACAATATAAAACGCGAAGTGTGTACTGCAAGAATTCTGGTACACTTCAATACATCATTCTCTACTATTGTCACTGTGGATGGAAGTGTGTCCGGTGTAGGTGCAGTATTATCTCAATTGCACCAAGGTGTGGAAAGTACTGTGGCTTTTGCCTCGCGCTCACTCACTGAAAGCGAAAGAAATTACTCGGAAATAGAGCGAGAGGCCTTAGCAACTGCCTGGTCAGTTGAATACTTTAGGATGTTTTTGTGGAGCATCAGTTTCAAGTTGAGAACAGATCACAAGCCTCTAATTAAGGTACTGTCGGCAGGAGGTGCGGGTAGGGGTTCTGCAAGACTGGCCAGGTTGGCTGCTCGATTACAGGAGTATGTATATAATGTTGAGTACATTCAAGGATGGCGAAATGTTCAGGCTGACGCTCTTTCACGGCTCGCTGTGGATTGGAAGTTGGTTGATGGTGAGGCAGTTTTGACAAAGGGAGAAGATTGAGCGGTAGCATGGATGGAGGATATAGTGCAACATGTTTTTTTTTTTTTCTCTAAAACAGAATGGTTACAAGGAATGATGAATGATTCAGTGCTAAAGTGTGTTAGTAGGATGATTGTTGATGGGGGGGAAGAAAGAGGGTGCTGTTGCAGTATCAGTGAGACCTTACAGCTAAGTTTTGGATGAACTGCCGTTGAGCGATAGTGGGGTAGTGATGAGAGGTGATAAATGTGTGCCCTCTGAGAATTATACAATTGGCACATCGGGGACATTTAGGCCAAAGGTTGACTCAAAGGAGGGTTAAAGAAATGTTTTGGTGGCCTGGTGTTGATATGCAAACCGCCCAGTGGGTGCAAGAGGGTATACTTTGTAGGGAGAGCGAAAAAAATATTAAAACTTGGAAAGAAGTCATTGATGGGTCATATTGAAGATCCTGGTGAAGCGTGGCACACAGTTTGTCTGGATTTTATAGGGCCACTGTCCGATTTAGGCCACAATCGGAGATTTGCTTTAGTCTTGGTGGACTTGTTTTCTAAATGGATGGAGGTGGTGTTTATGAGAGAGGTGTCGACAAGGAATCCCATTGCCATTTTAAAGGATATTTTTGGGAGGGAAGGTTGTCCCCATACCATTACTACTGACAATGGTACACAATTGACATCTTTTGACATGAAGGAATTTTTGTAGGCTCATGGCATCGCGCACAATCGTACTGCACTATATAATCCCCAAGCCAATGGCATTGTTGAGCATATGAACCGTATGATTAAAGGTGCATTCAATTGGCTGTGCAGAGTAATCAAAACAATGATATAGCAGTACGTGAGACAGTTTGGGCTCATCGCACCACGCAGCTCAGAGACAAGGGAAAGACACCTTTTGAGTTCATGAGGGGACGTAAGGCCAGAACAAAGTTGGTCCCTAGTTGGATGGAGGGTGGTTTAGCAAAGGTGGACAGTCACGTGGAAATTTCACAGTCGAATAGACATTCAGATATACAAGTTGGGGATTTCGTGAAAGTCAGGGACGGACGTAGGGGTGCAGGTTGGTTTAAGTTCCATGGTCCTTTCGAGGTTAAGCAAGTGAGTGATTTTTACATTGTTTTGGCCAATGGAACGAAATGGAATGAACGCAGAGTGGCTTTGTATCAAAAAGGAAGTGTAAGTGAGGGGTCAAAAATAAATGTCAGTGATGCTGCGGAGGGTTGTAGTGGTTTTATGTTAAGAGAGAAGTTGAGAAACCAATTTGTGACGTCTCATCAAGTTTCTCTCTGTATGATGATGAAAAAAATTGAGTGAATGAGCAAATAGGTACGAAAGAGGATGGTAACAGAAAGGAAAACAGAGCAGTGAGAGAGGGGAGACCACCTGCATATTTGGATGATTAGGTAAGAGAATCAAATGTCAAACGTAAACTCTCAGAAAATATATTTATATATAGATATATACACATTTTAAAATGTGTGTTGAATTATTATAAGAATTTGTGAACTGTAGGTTCCTTAGTAGAAAGAATCTTTTATAAAAAATAAATAAAAAAAAAAACCTTTAATTTGACATTTGTATATATTCCTGTAATTGTTCTTTTTTTTTCTTGTTTCCGTTTACTTGGTGATCATTCTTTCCTTAGAGGTATTATCCACAATATTGTGACTATGATGTGCTACATTTCATTTATCTTTTGTAATGCAAATTAACGACTGAGAAGGATGTGTCATATTTGGAGTTGATATGCACGGGCGTTTGTCTCTCGCGGACATTTGCGCTGTCAAGTCAGGCCAAACATTTCTTGCAGTGAACCTCCAAATCATCCATCCATAGTTATACATGTTGAGGACAGTTGAAGCATTTGGCTTGACATCAGCATTACAAATTGGACAGGACGAAAGTTAAATCCCCTTAACTTTCCTTACTCCCTCAACTAACTGACTGCTGCTCCACGAAAGGGAGTACTACATAGGTTCTCTCCTCGACTACAAATCCTCCTCACCTTCATAGCACTGCCGCCAGCCCATGGGTGAGCAGCTACCTCTTCTCTGTCCCGCCGCCGAAGCTCGGTCTGAAGCTCCAAGGCAGCGGCGAAGCCTCCGCTGCTTCCGGGGTCCTGCCCATCAACACTAAAGCTGCTGCAACGGCGCAAAATATTTGGAAGGAGACGGGAACTCTTCGCACATCTCCAGCAGGGCGCTGCCATCTTGGATTAAAACTATACGCCGCTGCTTACCCAGAACTGAAAACAAGGGCGACTGGCTTTCAAAACAAGCCGAAAAGGTAGTTCGGTCCAACATAACGGCGACGAGAGGGCAGTCAACTGAGAAGTTGAGCTTGAAAACTATACATCGTTCGCGTTCATTTTTAGTAACTTGTTTTTTATATGCTTTATTGTAGGATTCCTTTTCCACAAGTTTATCTCGCTTATTTCTTTTTTTACTCAGAATGTTTATTGTCGACTCTCGTGCTCCTTTATTCACCTACACCTTGTGGAGCGACTTGCATCTTATTTGTAAACCTTTCATTGTGTACTGGTAATGTATTTTAGTATACCTCTATTGGGTAATACTATCTTTTATTGTTTAGCATCACATTATCTTTCGCAATTGTAGTGCATTTGTTAATAACCTCTACTGTTGCTTTGACTCTATGGCATTTCCTTTCCATAGGTTTTTCGTGCCATCCTGATATTTATTGAGTGAAACGAAAAGGTGATGGACTGAATGCTTCTGTTAATGTCTGCCACTTATAAAACCTCAATGCTTCATTTAGAAATATGCCATATTTATACATGCACACATGCCAATAGACCCGCTCCAGGCGGGAGACTCCCGATTTCTGAAGCCCAAACTGGCCTTATTTTTGCTGTCTTCCGCCTTAAATTGCCTCTCCTTCAATACAAGTCAATGGGGAAAATACATTCTTTTGATTATTTTTTTGAAATCTCCCATTTTTCTCTACTATAATGTTGGCATGTACGTACATGTGCTGTCACTCTCTAAATGGCACTATTTACGTGGCTGATGGACCAGAAGTGATGTTAAACTCTTCGCTGCCAGGCCTTTCCCCCCTCAGGTGCCATGCCTTTTTTTGACTATTTGAGGCCGTTTACCCCTAGGCCCTCATAACTTTTTGTCCACAGAAGCTACCCACGCCAAATTTGCGTCCTTTTTTTTCCAACATCCTAGGGATTCTAGAGTACCCAAAGTTTGTGGGTTCCCCTGAAGGAGACCAAGAAATAAGCCAAAATACAGCAATTTATTTTTGTTTTTTTTTAAACATGGGAAAAAAGGGCTGCAGAAGAAGGCTTGCTTTTTTTTCTCTGAAAATGGCATAAACAAAGTGTTTGAGGTGCTAAAATCACTATCTTCCCAGCTTTCAGGAACAGGCAGACTTGAATCAGAAAACCACATTTTTCAACACAAGTTTGGCATTTTACGGGGACATACCCCATTTTTACTATTTTTTGTGCTTTTAGCCTCCTTCCAGTTAGTGACAGAAATGGATGTGAAACCAATCCCGGGAAGCAAACCATTTCTGAAAAGTAGACAAAATCCTGAATTCAGCATGGGGTCATTTGTGTAGATCCTTCAAGGTTTTCCTACAGAAAATAACAGCTGAATTTTTTTTTATTGAAATTGAGCTGTAAAAAACAGCATTTTTTTCTCCACGTTTTACGTGTAACTTTTTCCTGCGATGTCAGATTTGTGAAAGCAATATACCATTACGTCTGCTGGACTCTTCTGGTTACGGGGATATATAGGGCTTGTAGATTTATCAAGAACCCTAGGTACCCAGTGCCAATAAATGAGCTGCACCTTGCAATGGGTTTTCATTCTATTCCGGGTATACAGCAATTAGTTTGGTGAAATATAAAGAGTGAAAATAGGTATCAAGAAAACCTTTGTATTTCTAAAATGGGCACAAGATAAGGTGTTGAGACGCAGTGGTTATTTGCACATATCTGAATTCTGGGTTCCCCATACTACCATGTGAATTACAGGGCATTTCTCAAATAGATGTCGTTTTTACACACTGTCTTACCTTTGGTAGGAAAACATGTAGAGAAAGACAAGGGGCAATAATACTTGTTCTGCTATTCTGTGTTCCCCCAAGTCTCCCGATAAAAATGGTACCTCACTTGGTTGGGTAGGCCTAACGCCCGCAACAGGAAATGCAACATGGACACATCACATTTTTACATTGAAAATTGACGTTTTTTTTTTTTAAAAGTGCCTAGCTGTGGATTTTATTCTCTAGCTCAGCCAGCATCTAGGGAAACCTACCAAACCTGTACATTTTAGAAATTTCTTGAACATTTTTGGAATATGGCCATACCCCCACCCTCTTATTTTGAAAAATAAATCTTCCCTGGTCGGCTTTCTTCCCCCCTTGGGGGCAGTTGGGCCTTCCAAAATAGGTCGAATTGCCCCCCAAGGGCGGCAGATATGGCCAACAGTAATATGCCCCCATGGGGTCAGACCCTTGCACAAGGGGCTGCCCCCCCAAAACAAAACATACACCAATCCCTGGTGCCTGATCGGCCTAATAGAAATAGGCTGATCTGCCCCCAAGGGATGCAGAAATGGCCTAAAATAACTTTGCCCCCCAGAGGAACGAATCTTGCGTGAAACTGGTGCCTAGTGGTTTCTGCCCCCATTGGGGCAGATCGGCGTAATGAAAATAGGCTGATCTGCCCCAAGGGGGGCAGAAATGGCCTAAAATAAATTTGTCCCCAAGGGGAACGACCCTTGCCTAAGGGGTCGCTCCCCTTGCGTGCAATTGAAGCAAAAAAATAAAAATCCCTGGTGTCTAGTGGTTTTGCAACCCTTGGGGGCAGATCGGCCTAATACAAATAGGCCTATCTGCCGCTGTTGGAGCAGATATGCTAATATGAGAATATTCTAATGATTTGCGTATACATACTAATGAGGAATAATGACAATTTAAACTAATAATTGAAAATAATGTGTAATGAGTAAAATGTGCCCACGGGGAGTGGTCACCATGTATGTTAACAGTACTAAAATAATGTGAAAATATAAGAATTTTGTATTAATATGTCATAACTGATGATATAAACTGTGTTTTCTAATGCTTCGTATCCTTAACTTAGCCGAACTAGGGGCCTGGTCGGGGGTCGGCCTTATTTGCTTAAACGTGAAGACGCGATGAGCTGCCGAGGAATGGAACTGGAGAAAAGGACCTTGAACTGTACAGAGTTCAGATGAGCTCTGCTAGAATTTTCTGCAATGGACCAGCGGACAGGAGACGATCAGAACAAATTGATACAATTATGTGTAGAGTAGTACTTTCCCAGGACTTGAACAATTGAAGCACTGACTAAAAGACTGTGGGCAACAATTTCGTTACCTGAAGAGCCGGATTATGTTCTCCTCGATAGAAGGACCAATCATATTAATAGAACTTGATGCTTGAACTGATGCAAACAAGTGGTAAACAAAAACTATAGGTTAGTCATAACCCCCGATAAGGTTGACCAATTAGCAATTTGTGGGACGGACTGAGAGACCCTAATAAAAAGTCATGACACGAGAAGGGAAATCAGAGTGGAGAGGCGAAAGGAGATGCTGTCCGAAGTGCTGAAATTTGGGCTTGCTCCCTGTGAGCACGAGCCTTGCTGATGACTGATGACCTGGAGACGAAGACTGACTCGCTGCTGATCTATCTTGGATAGGTAGCTATAAATTGCTGATTGACTGATGTGTGCTTTTTCTTCTAGGTACCAACTGTGCTGCTTAAAATGTTTTTCTCTCTTAGTTAGATTTTTCCAAATTAATGATTTTTGACTAAATAGTTTTTTCGCATGAAGACCCACTTGCTGATGCTGATTTGAGATAGGTAGGCTGACAAGGGCGACTTCATGGTAACGGTTGACTGACTTGTATTGCTGAATTATTCAATGATTTAGATTTTGTTGACTTAGGTTGATGTTATTTTGCTTATTAATAAATCTTGGTGAAATGTTGCTCATGATCCTAATAAAGTTTGATTAACCATTGATTCTCGAAATAAAGGTTTTTGATTAGAATTGTAACTAATAGGGAATAAAATACATTAACCTTCTTGAGAGTGATGGTATTTTCTTATTAGACTAGGTTTTATGGCATTACATGTTGGTTATGATTTTTATTGATGTTTCACTGGTTACCACTTAACTAGGATACTCGATGCGATCAAAAAGATTAATCGACCTATACGCGTCCCCTTGTAAGTTTACTTACTAAGGACAAGGCGCGCTAGCACCCCCAAGGGGGGCAGAAATGGCCTAAAGATAATTTTACCCAGGGGAGCGATCCTTGCCTAAGGGGTCGCTCCCCACATAAAAAAAATAAATAAAAAAAAGATCCCTGGTGTCTAGGGGTTTCTGCCCCCATCGGCCTATTACATTAGGCCGATCTGCCCCCATGGGGGGCAGAAATATCTGTCAAATAATTTGCCCCCCCTGGGGAGCGGCCCTTGCCCAAGGGGCCGCTCCCCTTATGCATAAACCCAAAAAAAACAAATTCCCTGGTGTCTAGTGACATTTCTTCTGTCCGATCACATTGCGATTGGACAGCAGAAATACTGAGAGAGACATGAAAGGAGAGGAAAAGCCTTTCCTCTCCTTTCATGCCTCTCTCATCCCATCCACGTGATCAGAGAAATGCTTTTGCCAAGGGCGACACCAGCTTGTCCTTAACACCCGAGGGGTTAATCCCTGTTGGATTATGGTGTTCTGAACTGAACCTAGTTCGCTTTTGGTTTTTCTAAATGAGTTAAAATTACAATGTTAAACCCGCTTGGTCTCACAAAAATGACAGAGTGAGCTTAAACCATTAATCTTTATTTTCAGATTTTTAGTCATATAACATATCAAATAGTATAGCCAAATCAATAAACCAGAATGCATAGCTCAGTCAGAACATAAACTCAATCAAATAATTTAACAACACTTAGGACAGCAAAACACAGAGTAAAAAAATGGGAGAGCACACCAGCAGGGATTTGTCTCCTAGATTCAGGGAGAAAAGAGTCCTAACATCCAAAAAGACTACACTTATTATAAGGTTCTGAACAAAGGATTTCACACGTTTAACATCGTTCTAAAATGTTCCCTCCACTTGGCCCAATCAGAAGTAAGCAAAGTGAAATAGTTGCTGCAGAATACATTTCAAAAGTCTCCCATAATTCTCTAACAGGGAAATTCTCACAAATTCTACCTGTATTAGAAGAAATAAGGTTTAATCTTCACATAAATCTACCAAAACAGCTAGGTTACACCTCTGACTCATACAATTTTGCTGAAACAAGTTAATATTCTTAGGAAAGTCGTTGTCTTGTCTTGGAAAGATACATGTAAAAAATTGGGTTTCTGGTTGGCTGGGGTATGCACCTAAGGCAGGCAGAATCCACCACTCTAGTCAGGGTCAGGGAGTTACACACCCAAGATAACCCCTGCTCACCCCCTTGGTAGCTTTGGATGAGCAGTCTGGCTCATCCCAGAGGCCATGTGTAAAGTGTTTGCACAACACACACACCACACGTGACACAGTAAATACACCACAAAGGAAACACAACCACAAGTTATATAAAAATAAACTGTATTGTATAAAGCATCATTAGACCAAACACAAAATGTATCAGTAATACCCTGCTTGACAAGCAGTTGTCAGAACATCACTCAGGTTACTAGTACTCTGCGGAAATAAGCAGTAGCCAGGTAAACATATAGGTTACTGGTATTCTGCAACACAAGCAGTAGTCAGGCTGTCATTATCACCAAAAACGCATATGTCAGAATAAACATCATATCAGAGATGTCAAGACATTATCATGAATGTATATAAAATGAAACATACCCCAAATGGCAAGTAATCATTATCAGCAACATAAATACACATGGCATAAAAACATTCCCATAGGACATACACCATATACCAACATTACCCTCCCAGTGCAGATCAGCCAGGCTCTGGACACATGCTGGTTGCTCCCAACATGGCAAGGTATACACCACGTATTACAGCGAATGCTGAGGGTATGAAATGCAGGGGTAAAGTGTAAAAGATTCACCATTGCATGACCATGTACCTTTGAACATCAGCTTCCTCACCAAGAGACTCAGTGCTCCTGCACTACTTTTATAGGGGATGTGGTACTCTCTCCACCGTGTAGGGAGCAGTCACCTCTGTGGGCTTATTGTCACCACTGCGTGCCTATTATGGGGAATATGGTCATGGAACTGCAGCAGCAAGACCGGGACCTCCGTTGAGGATTCCTTCCCGTCTTGCCACAAGTTATGGTGAATGCCCCCCACAAACGGTCGGCACACTAGAGGACAGGAGGGAGAAAGAGGTCAGAAAAATGAGGATGCGGAATGCACAACGTTTGTAGATGCCCCTGTAAAAAGGGCCAGGTCCAACAATACATCTAACATTATTCTACTGGGATGAAAAATACAGGTTTCTCTACGTGATACACAACATTTGCAACAAACAACACAGTCAAGATGGAGTCTGTGACCTATAATCTGTACATTAGCACAAGTCTGGTTTTCAATAGTGCAATGCATTTAGTTTCTTCTGACAGTATTGCAATGTCTTGGGGGAAACTTTGTGCCCATTTTCATCGAGATGGTTGAGCAGTGCAAAGTTGTCCTGTACTACATGCCTCTTTGGTCACAAATGCAGGGTCTCTAGATTTTTTTTCCATATCAGATTAAAGAATGAACAGCTCTCTGTATACCATTGGAGAGCTTTACACCAGCCAGGTTTTATTTTGAAATCTGTATTCAAAAAGATATTGACTGTTCTCATGCAAAGGTTTGGAAAAGGATGCCTGATGCAGACTGATGATAGTAAACCACTCAGCGTCTGGAGGAATTCTGAAGACATTTAAAACAGGATTCTGTACTACTGGGAAGCATGGAACAACAATTCTAATTATTTTTTAGAGGTCCTGCCCTATTCTCCATTTTTATTGGGTTTCTGAAAAGCCATTATTGGAGAGTTGCTTGAACTACAGATGGTTTCCTTCAGGATGCCCTGTTTTACCATGCCTTCGATAGTGGGTGTAATGCCAGCTATTCTTATCAACAGAATTTCCATTGGGTTGGTTTTGGAAAGACTTCATCTTGTTTCAATGTGATTTTTAAGGGTTTTGCATTTTTGATCAACCCAATTTCTTTACCTATAAAACCCACACTTTTCACTGCCTTCTCTAAATCAAGAAGCAAATACTTCTTTTTGAGGACTGGATATAACATGGCTATAAACTCTTTTGACTTTATGTTGCATGCTGCATCAGCTGTCCTAGTTTATTTAGCTACGCCTTCATGTGTGCAATAAATCATACAAATAAGTTCACAGTACTCAAATCGCAAATTGATTATTATCTCTCATGAAGCCTATCTTCACCGGACCGGGGCTGAGACTTTGTGCATTGATGATTCGTAATGCCTACTTGGATCTCTTTTCCAAGGAGGGGTAGGTTTGGGTCCCAGAGCTGCCTTCTCTCCGGAGGTCTCAGTTGTGTGTGTGTCCTTCAAGCCGTACTAAATTTAAGTGGGTGGTCTTGACCTCAGCAAATCACCCAAAAGTCTTCATCTGCATCTCTCTCAGTCCCAGTGTCATTCTCCTACTATTTCCTAGTTGGAGATTTCTCCTGTTCTGAAGTTTCACTCACAATCGCAGCATAGGCACCCACCTCCTCACCCATTTCTTCATGCCAGATTCTTTGCCTCTCATTACAATGTGCTTCTATCCAATTGCACACTTTATTTCATGTCTCAATCTTCTACATCTCATGCTCTTTCACATTCCCCACCTGTTCCCAAATGTTTAAACCCTCAAATTCTGTGGCTTTGGGCTGGTGCTTCATCTCACACATCCTCTTCCTCAAATTCTCAGGCTTCCCTATATGGAAAGTTCCATACAAGGATTCCATTATTTAAGCCACATGCACACATATAACCCTTTCTGTGCTGCCATCTCTCGGGCAGGTGAACTCTTGGGCAGCAACTTCTCTTTCTTGCACATAGACTTTATGGGTTTCAAAGATTGTTAAAGGTGACAGCCTTAGGGTGATCTCCCCATCACAACATTTTGCCTATCTCCTCCATTTTCCTGACCTCATGTTTGCTGGTATTAGGACTCGTTGCACTTTTCCACTGCTAACCAGTGTTAAAGTGCTTGTGCGCTCACCCCTAACATGGTAATATTGGCTTATCTCACTTGGCATATTTAATTTACCTATAACTCCCTAGGAAAGTGCACTACATGTGGGTCTGTTGCACTGATTGTGTCACCCACTTAAGTAACTCTTTAACTATGTCTCAGGCCTGCCATTGGAGAGTCTGTATGTGCAGTTTTATACTGCCATGTCAACTTGGCACAATTACCCTTTTGTCAGGGCCAAATCTTCCCTTTTTATATATATGTCACCCCCAAGGTAGGCTCTTGACAACCCAGAGGGCAGGGTGCAATGTATTTAAAAGTCAGGACATGTACTTTTAAGTTTTGGATATCGTCGTAGTGAAAAACTCCCACAGTCATTTTTCTCTACAGCAAGGCCTCTCTCTCCCATAGGATAACATTGGGATTACCTTATTACATTGTATAAGTGTAATTCACCATTTGGAAGAGATAACCTTTCAACTTTGGTGTTTCTTCTTTGGAATCACGATTTAAAACCGCAACTTATGGTGAAGTCTGATTTTAAATTGAAATTCTGAAAATGACACTTTTAGAAAGTTAGCATTTTTTTACCTTAACCATTTGGTGCATGCTGCCTGACTGTGATCACATGTCCATTGTGGGTGACAGCTGGGCTTTGTGAATTCCCCCTAGACAGCCACAATGGGTACAGCCTCTGTGCACTTCAAAGGCTTGTCTTTGAAGTCTCCCCCACTTCAAAGGCCCAGCTGGGTATAAGAACTGAACCTCTGACAACACCACTTCAATACACTTGTGGATACTGTGACAAGAAGAAGGACTGCTGTGCTGCTGAAGCCCTGCCACTCTGCTCTATTGCACTCTGCTGGACTCCTGCTTTACTGTGCTGACCTGCTGCCTGCTGTTCTCTCCCTGGATGAGAAGATTTGGACGAAGTATCCTGGACATTGACACAGCAGGATCTCACACTGCAGCCTCACTGCATCTCGGAGCAGAAGCATCAACTTGACTACGCAATGCAGCTTTTACATGGATCCACGCAGCGCTCCAGAACCAGAATTAAGGTACTTTGGTTCAGCTAGCCTAACTTGGTCCCTGTAGGCTACCCATACTCCGTTGCGGTCAGTCTGAACTTTTGACTTTGTCCTGGTCAGTGCGTAATTTGTAAATAAAGAGGTGCCGGTGCTCAAAGCCTTTAATTAAATCTACCAGCACTTAATAGTGAGGCAGTGTAATCCTGAAGCCGTCTCGGTCCTCTTCAATCCATTTACGGCCACCCCTGCCCCTTCAGCTCATCCTGCAACTTTCTACTTTCTCCCTTTATGAGGCTTTTTAGTTTTTCCTTCTTCCGTCTTTCTCAGATGTGTCTTTTGCTCGCAGCAATTGCTTGAGGCTGAAGAATAATCCCGGCCCTCACAGTTAAGTGCCGGAGCTCAGCACCGGAAACAACAAGCACAAATTAAGCACTGGTCCTGGTCCAATGTAACCAGGTATCCTTAATAGCAATTCTTGCTGCAATTCTTACTTGAAACTTTGAAATTCAGTATCTCTAGTTCTACTAATTGGATTTTTGTTGTTTTGGTCATGTTTTATTTGCTAAATTCAGGTCAATTTTTCTAATCTGATGTTGGATCTTTTGTGTGGAGTTACCACTGAATTTATTGTTTAAATCGGTGCACAAAGACTATGCACATTGCCTCCAAGGTAAGCCTGACTGCTCTGTGCCAAGCTATCAGAGCGTGAGCACAGGTTAATCGATGGTTGGCTTGTGCCTTAACCTGACTAGGATTATGGATGCTGCTTGACCAGGGTTTATACCCCAGTCAATCACCAACACAATTTTAAGCAAAGATATGTTCCTTATGTTTTCTTGTTGTATGTAAACAGCCTCGCCGTGACGGTCCTACTGCCGCCGAGCCGGAAGTAAGGACCACCACATTATGAGTTGTGAGGCTTGGCAGACACCAAACCTTCGCAGCCCTGCCAGGCTTCCTGGTGCGCTCGCACCACAGCGGCTGGCGGTGAGCACCTCCAACCCAGGCCTCAGCCTGTTGTCCAGATTACGAGTCTGCAAACCGCCAAGCTTTCCGTGGCGGTCACCCCACCACGAAAACCCTGACAGTCATGCAGGCGGCGACAGGAATTTTCATTCCTGTCGCCGGCACACACATACACACGTCTCCACACATGTACACATCCCTCCCACTCGTCCAAACACACCCCTTCACGCACACATGCATTGACATACACACCCATTCAGCAGATGCATACATGCACTCAGACACCCCCATTCATTCACATTCATTCACACAGACACCCCCACTCACTCGCAGACATGCAGACACACCTCCCATTCACACGCACATACACGCACACTAACATTTATATTCAAATACATATATGCACGCATTCACCTCTCCCTCCACACTCATGCACTCACAGTACCCCCTCCTCATACTCGCATTCACACACTCAGATACAGACACCCCACTCATCTGCAAACATTCACATCCCTACCCCTTCACGCATGCATACATTGCACACTCCCCACTCTGTGCATACGCAAGCAACACACAGGCAGTCCACCCCCACTTTTGGATGCCCACTTATCTTCTCCATCGAGGAGGACATCTGGGAGGGGATGGGTCCTGGCAGTCGTGGAGCGCCAGCACCGCCACGCCACTACAGCAGGACTCCGTCAAGCTGTATTACGGCTCGTAATATGGCGGATGGAGTCCTGCTGGCATCGCGGTGCTAGCGATGCACCCGCCTCTGCACTGCTGACCGCCAGCATGACTGCTGGCGACTTTTCCACCAGTAACATGGCGGACGGCTGCCAGCACTCGTGATATGGCGGTCTGCCAGCACTGGAGGTCTGCTGGTGGGTTTGGCTTCGGCGGTCTGGCAAAAAGGCCGCCGAAGTCCAAATGAGGGCCTGAGTGTCGCCTAGTCCACATGCAAACGTTTACTACAATGGACCAATTACAGTATGTCCTATACAACCTTTCATCCAATTCCAGTGCAACCAGTGCAAAGGTCAAATAATCACAGCAAAAATCTCAACACTTGCGAACCTAACCCAGTGTGGCACCTTATGAAGCAATCAGAACAGCGTACAAGGTATTTCCAACAGCGAAAAAGTTTAGTGAACAATAAAAGAACTACTGTCTGCTTCAGCTAAATTGAAAAGGAAAATCACAGTTCAAAGATGAGGCTTGTGTCTATTTACAACACTTTCAATCTCACAGCTGCAAAGTCTCAACCTGCGAGAGCTTACTTGATCTGGAGCGTCTACTGCTGTACAGCAATGAATAAATCAAAACCAATCTAGGTTAGTAAATTCATGCCCCTATGTTTATGTAGCTGATAGCGCTTCATGGCACACCTCACCTTTTAGCAGGCAATTCACTATCCTCAACAAAACAACTGGATCTAAGGGTACAGACTTCGAGGAGTCCACCAACTTAATCAATAGCTTTATATCATAACTTCATTAAGTGCATCAACCATAAGCGATATCATGGAGCGCAAGCCCTCTGTCACATCTTGGATAGCGCCCACAGAAATCAAAGAAAAAAATTCAACATGACAAGAACTACAGTCCTTAGGAGCCCACAAATCAAAGTCACATAATACGTAGACTCAAAATCCAACCAATGCACGACACCACACTCTCTCAAACTAAAAGACCTAACATGCACCACTTTGGTTTACCTCCTCTCAAACTCTAACACACATGCAATGCATTTCCCTATTGATACTTGCAAAAACCACTTTAGGAACCCATGGATAGCTGCCTCCTCTCCATACAGGGGTCAGCAATTGGGGTTTCAGACCTTATCATGGTCAGTTTAAATTTCGGGAAAGACCAGCTGAATAGTAATGGTACAGTTTCTAGTCACTAAGTCAGATTTACCTAAACAGGTCCAGTCACACCCATGCAAAGGATGTCATTCATTCAGCAGAGTAGAACATGGTTCCCACCTCATGGACCCATGAGAATTAAGCAAAATGAAACTGTTGCCAAAGAATACATTTCAAAATTTTCCAATATTTCTAAAACATGACAATTCTCATGAATTCCACCTCTGCTAGAACAAATAAGGCTACATTTTACATAATTCTACAAAGAAAGCCAGGTCTTGTACAAACACAATTGTGCTTAAACTACAAGTTAATATCCTTGGGATAGTCACTGTCTTGTCTGGGAAAGATTCATTACACATTATTCTACTGATCCATGAAAATACAAGTTTCTCGACATATTACAAAACATTGGCAACAAACATCACAGACAAGATGGATTCTGAGGCCTATACTCTCAAAATTAGCCCAAGTTCAATATTCATTAGTGCAACGCATTTATTTTCAGAAAAACTGCTTCATCACATGGCAACATTTGGAAGCAGGAAAACACTGGCGTTCCTGGAGTGGGAGTGGGAGTGGGCCGTGTCCCTGCTTTATTTCCCCTATCCTTCCCTTGGGCTTCACCACCACAGTTGTTGAATGTGGTATGAGGTGGCACAGAAAAACAAACAGACACCACACCTTGCCACATACAGTAATTTGACCGGATAAGTTTCACTGCAAAGCAGGGTTGCTTGCTTAAAATGTTTAAATCTGACTTTTTATGTATGTGTGTGTATACCTATATAGACATCTAAAGATAGCTATATACACACATTTAAAGCCTGGTTTAAACAGTTTAATCAAACACACACACACACACACATATATATATAAATATACCTTTTTAGGTTGAGCCTAGACAGCTCGCATGACCTGTTTGAATGAGTTTAGGACTTTGCTCCCGCCTGCCGCTTCCCATAGGTTGAAGGCAGTGTCACTCTTGTTTTACTCCCTCATAACTGGTTTGGCAGCCGATACCTCACTTCCTGTACTTGGCTGAGGAGCACTGGCCAAGTACAGTTTAATGAGGTCTGCATTGTTTTTCTGTTGTTTGGGCAGACTACTTTTTAGTTTCCTGTCTCTTGTGTTTGTCAGTAAACACTTGTGTTCATACGTGCTGTTGTTTTCCATGTTTGCCCTTCACTTGGTCCTTACTTTACATAATCAGTAAATATACATAGTTGTGTTTTGTGTGTGTGTCTTGTAACATGAAATAAACCTAGGTATTGAATCTTCAACAGTGGTTCTCCTCACGCAGCGGGAGAGCCTATCCTACAATATGCAATGCACTCGAGGTAACTCACCCCATAATGTTTTCCAGGCATTCCTTTTGGATATAACTCAGCCTGTGGTGATCCTAAGGCAATGGGATTGCCACCATAACATTCAGAACTATGTGCTCTTTCTGTCCAGGTCATCTTGTGGGTCACCATAGTTTAAAAGGGGGCAAAATCATAGCCTCTTACACCATTCAATGTATATTTAAAGTCTCTTATAGCTGGAACTTTTGTTTTTACAGCTGAGAGGAGTTAGTGTTATAAGGGCCTTGTTTGTAAGCACTTGTGTTCATGCGTGTGGTTTGTTTTCCACGTTTCCCCCTCACCTGGTCCTTACTTTACATAATCAGTAAATATATGTAGATGTGTCTTCTGTGTGTGTTTTGTACTTTTTTGTGGCTTTATGTATTGAATCCTCAACAGTGGCTCTCCCCTCACAATGGGAGATATTCACTGAACTCAGGGAAACTCACCCCATAATGCTTTGCAGGCTTTCCTTTTACAATACCTTTTTGTCCATAACTCAGCCTGTGGTGGTCCTAGGCAATTAAACCACCACCAAAACACTCAGAATGATGTGCTCTTCCTGTCCAGGCTTGTGGGTTACACTAGGTTAGAGGTGGCCCACAAATCATAACCTCTGCCACCATTCAATACATATTTAAACTCTCTTGTAGCTGGAACTTTTCTTTTTACAGCTGAGAGGAGTTTGTGTTTTAAGAGCCTTGTTTGTAATAATATTCTGACTGCCTTGCTCGGCCTGCAATTGTGTAATGCACTATGCTCTCCAAGAGCTGAAGGATGATAATTGCGCCAAGACACTACTAACCCAGTAGGCTCCACAGGGACATCTAGCCATAACCAGTGGTATAGTGCCTTCTACTGTTGATCCTACAGGAACATCTAGCCACAACCAGTGGTACTGCACCTTCTGCTATTGACTCTACAAGGACACCTAGTAACAACCTGTGGCACTGCACCCTCGTGCAGCTGACTCCACAGTTAAATATTTAAAAGGCCTGCGAGGCCTGAAAATGTGTAATACATTATGCCCTCAAGGGGTTGATTATATGGTTACACTGCAATGTTCTTTATCATTCTATTTTATGTGATTATTTCCCCTATGGGCTGAGTATATGGTTACAAGACCATGTTTCATCCAAATGCTATTTTTACTGTGGTGCTCTGTAGGGGCTGTTCAGACCATCACAATCTAATGCCAAGTGTATGAAGAAATGCACAAACACAGTCTATTTCTGACAAAGGTGTTTAATGTGCTCCATGGCTAAATATTTATAAAGTCCCAAATGTGAAGTTGTCATTATCATTCATAAGCCCAGAGCTCTAACTCCCACTAATGCGAGACCTATTCCATTGAAAATGCTTGTTTTGTACTTTCCTGGGTCCAGAATCATTTGTTTATCCATGTACACATCACTCCCCCATGTTTACTGCACTGTGCGATCATTTCTCAGCATTCAATTGCCATTATTGAATAAATGTCTATAAACCTAATTCTGTGTATGGATGGAATACAAAAGTGTTGGTCAGAAATTACATATGGAGTGTAATTCCTCTTTTAGATGACATCATAATGAGACTAGGCTTACTTGAACAGTTAGGCTAAATGTGCAGTGTACAACATGGAATAAAAACGCAACAAGTGTAACTAATGTTAGTTTAATTGGGAGGCTCCGGAATATAATATAAGATTCAATATCATTTCACCTGATTCTCTGCAAATTCTTTCCGAAACTTCCCAAAGAATAACAGAGGGGCATGGACAATTAAAGCTAAATGGATCATCACAATTCTATCTATTGAAATACCCTTAAATTTATATTCTATTTGGTGGCAACCTGTTTCTGTCACTGTAGAGTGAATGGGATAGCAATCTGTGAACCTTTATCCACCTCTGACACAATAACCATATTTAATGGGAGAATCTTACACTGGACTTTCCCTCTCTGTTTTGTCCCAGTCTCTTTTCACACCACCTGATTTGTGGTTTAAGACGTTTGCACTTTCATGGGTTTTCTGGGCAATTGTGTGTGAGGAACGGTGGAATTCAACAGCTCCGAGCAGATAAGTGAATACTAAATTAAGTTTATGTTGTTCTCACAATTATGTTTCTATTTCACAAATGAACAGCCATGTTTTATTTTTCACTACAGTGGTTTAAATCTGCAGTCCTGTACAGCACAAATTTGTCTCTTCAGGCCTCATCAGCAGAGACCAAAACGAAAGTGCCTAATTGTGTAATGCAGCTTTATTTTCTCCAATATTATTTTAAACAATTATAATTTCTCATTTGTGCTGTTCATAGCCACCATGAAAACAAACCCATTAAAGTATGTGTCCTCTGTGCAAGTGAGTGTGTGTTATGGTATTTGAGAAAGGCAAGTAAGAGGCCTTGTGGGAGAAATGAGGATTTGAGAAAGGCAAGGCTATTTGTGTGGCAGCGTTTTGCTGAGAAGGGATGTTAGTGCATATGAATAAGACTGTGATAGTATGAGAGGTGTGGGGGCACATAGGAGGATCTTAAAGAGAAGGGTGTGAGAACAAGTTAAGATCCAACGATATGTGAAAGAAAATTTTGAAAAGGAAAGCATCATAGACGATTGCGAAATGACTGTCAGGAAAAGAGACAACTGTGTTTTGTGAGTTAAAGAGCTACAGTTAATTGAGAAGAATGGAGAGAGAATAGGGTACTAGAGGTTAGAGGTAAATAGAGCCTTAGAATGAAAAGCGTGAGATAAGAGTGTTAGAAATGGGGTTTCTAGTTGGCTAGGTATGCACCTAAGCCAGGCAGAGCCCACCCAGTCTAGTCCGAGGGAGTTACACACACAAGATAGCCCCTGCGCATCCCCTTGGTAGCTTGGCATAAGCGGTCAGGCTTATTCCGGAGGCAATGTGTAAAGAGATTGCACAACACACACAACACACATGACACAATAAATACACCACAAAGGAAACACAACAAGTTATATAAAAATAAACTGCATTACATAAAAAATCATTACACCAACAGATAGATTACTGGTTATTCTGCAACACAAGCAGTAGTCAGGTTGTCATTGTTACCAAAAATCATATGTCATAATGAACACATATCATAAATGCCAAGACATCTTCAGGAATGCCTGTGAAATTCCCCCAAATGGCAAGTCATATAAAACATTACATCCCTGTGGCATTTGTCATCATGAACATGTTGTCAGGGAGGCCAAGACGTTATCATACAGGCACATCCAATGAAACATTCCCCTCTGGCTCATGTCAGGCACAAAGAAAATGCACATATCACCATAAGCATATTTCTAGAGGTGCCAAAACACCGTCAGACATGCACCTGAGCTTATATTACACACAGAGCCCCAGACTCACACACGAAGCGCCGGAGCTCCTGCTAGAGGGAATTCGGTATTTTGATTAGTACTCTGTCTACCACGGAGCCCATGCGCTCCTATTAACAGGAAGTATGGCACGCTGTCCTCAGCAGGATGGAGCCTCCGTTGAAGTCTCTGTCCCATCCTGTGAGGGAAGACAAAACCAAGGCCCCGCAAGCACAGATGGAACCTGTTCCACCCCCCAAGGCAATAAGGAAGGGCAAAACAACCTGTACTCGACTGCATCCATACGGCAGTAGTTAAACTTTGCTGCTTACTCTGAAGCCTCCTCCTGTTGTGGATAGCGTGTCCGGAGCCCTCCTGGGCTTGCCGGACCACTGTCTCTGTGCTCCAGTGGCAATAACCCTCCTTCCGTTTTTGCAGGCGAAGGACATAGCCTGGCGCTGCTCCTTGCGGCAGTGACGGCCTACTGGTGCAGTCTTCTGTCGACTTGGGCTGTGCTGGAGGAAGTGCCTGGGGCGGAGCAGGGGAGTAGAGGGCAGCCATTTTCCCAGCTCCAACGCAGCAGTATGGCCCCGCTAGGGCCCTGAGCACCAGAGAACACGCACAATAGTCGCGGGGACTCCAAACACTGACGTTGCCCTCTTCCGTCTCCTCTGCCCCACCTGGGACTGGACAACACCTTGTCACAAAGGAAAAGAAGGTGGTCAGGGACTTCTTCTTGGGCTTCAGTGCTTACCTCATGCTACGATTCTTGAAACAAGGGTGAAGGAGGGCATAGACTCAAGCCCCGGGAGACAGCAATGGGGCACAGGGCTGCAGGACCAAGCAAGCAGGCCAGCACAAGGGGTCAGAATAAGCAGTGGCAGTCCTTCTCAATGACCTAGCAGGTCATAGGTCATTACAACAGCAGCAGTCCCAATGGGGTTCCTGGCGTGTCCTTCCAGCAGCATCCATTGTGCAGTTCAGTAGTCCATTAGTGTCTCTAAATGTGGGAGAAGACACCCTGTACTCATTTTGCACAGCCTCCACAAAAGGGGAGAAGGGGTTCCAACCAGTACTAACCGGTTCTAGGAGTGTCCCCTTTCTCCTCCAGCACTGGCTCCAGAATTCAGTGGGGGATAAACAAGCCCTTTGTGTGAGGCCAGGGCATAGCCTTTACAAATGCAGGTGTGCTGCAAGGAAGAGGAGGTGGATGAGAGACAGAGAGGTGTCATACAGTTTTGAGAATGAGAAGACTGTGAAAGAATATGTGTGAAAGAGTAGGTTGGGAGAGAAGAAGGTGAGAGACAAAGGTAGGTTTGCAGGAGGTGAGGGTAGGAGAAGAGAGTGAAAAGAAAAATGAAGGTGATATAAGAGGAAAATGAGAAGAATTGAGAAATCAAAGCAGCAGAGGTGAACATGGAAGAAGGATGCGGAGAACGAGAGAACAAGCATTGGCAAAGGCAATCGGTTTTGCCCATGATATCTCTATCAACGTTGTCACTTTTTTAACACCATGTTGTACAGCAACACGGCTGTTGTGCAGCATGGCTGAAAGTGAAGGAAAAAACTGTTTGGCGTGGCCAACACTGGCCGCACCAGTTTTTTTTTTATTATGAACCACGCAAAACAATTGGCAGCAGAATTACAAAGTCAGGCAAGCAATGCGGGGGTGGAGAATTGCGCTCATCTCTGGGGCACTGCTGCTGCTTTTTGGTGCCATCGGGGCCTTCTACTTCTAGAAAGTAAACAAGCATGTAAGTGATAAGGCTGTCAAGGGGTGTTCACTGTCTAGGTATATTAATGGGAGATGCCACAGTAGGGGCTAGCTTAGGGGTCCATGCCACTGTATGCAAACTGCGAAGTGAAAGGTAAATATTTTCTTTTTTAGCCACGCCCCACAGTCACTCACCCCGTCCACATACTGCAGAGTATCACAGTTCACATACTTTTTCGAAGCATTTCGACCGCTGACTAAATTAAGTATTCATACTTCAGCTATTGTTTTAGTATCTGGAAGAGATGATTGCTTACCAAAATATTACAGGCAGCTGAGCACCGAATACAATGAGCATTCGGGCAGGTGAGCTAGATCACTTCTCATCATTTGGAGTGGATACAGATTTTCAGCATCATGAACATCTGACAACTGTTGAGGTTCGTCACTGTTGCAATGCACTATGCTCATGGGCGAGTTGTAGTTACTATGGGGTTTTGGGGGGTGGGTTCAAGCAAACACCTCGACGTTCATGTGTGAGAGGTTCGCCTGACCCTGAAAGGCAGGTTTACAAAGAAAGGGAGCACACTGCCTACACTCCAGCAACAAAGTCCAACCCCAATGCATCATGGTAAATGCAGTCAAATTTGTAGTCCATTCAGAAAGTAATAAAGTCTTTCACCTGTGTAGGCGCAGCAAGTGCGGCTTATCCCTGTACACGTGTTTCTGGGTTTAGCCCGTCATCAGCAGGAAGCAGCATGGTATAGGAGCTCCCTTGAGCCACGGCTGACGAGCCTTGGGAGGAACCTGTGCACCATGAGCGGTACTACGGAGGTGAAAGACTCTTTTTACTTTTTGAACAGACTACGAATCGACTATAGTTACCATGATAGTTTGGGGTTATACTTTGTTGCTGGAGTGCAGGCAGTGTGCTCCCTCTCTTTGAAACTGTCTTGACGGCTCCCTTGAGCCACGGCTGATGAGCCTTGGGAGGCATCTGTGTGCCATGAGCGGTACTTATACCTGAAAAGATATTTGGCGGCATTCCAAGCAAGCCCCTAGTCCACGCTGCTCCCTGCTGATGACGGGCTAAACCCAAAAACACGTGTACAGGGATACACGGCACTTGCTGCACCTATGGAGGTGAAAGACTCTTTTTACTTTTTGAACAGACTACGAATCGACTGCAGTTACCATGATGGTTTAGGGTTATACTTTGTTGCTGGAGTGCAGGCAGTGTGCTCCCTCTCTTTGAAACTGAAATGGCAGATACTCTTGACCAGGTCTTCTAGAGCATTGACCTAGCAAAGATGTTTTGGACCCTAATTGAAAGAAGGAACACGGCACCCTATCAGCTTACGAGGTAGTAAAATATATAAAGTAGTAGGAACATCCTGAGAGTTTCAAATACCTGTTTTCTGATGTCACTGAAAAGTTGCGCTACAGATATCTATGCTCTTGTTGTGAAGTACTCACCCTTTATCGTTTTCGAGTTTTCCATAATAACAATGGCCACTGTGGTTACGACCAAAAAATAAAGCACTTCCCTTGTATGGAGAGCAGGCCTCGACTGGAAAAAGAAGTACCTTAGATGCGCAACGTTAATGGACAGTCAGTAGTTGTCAGCCATTCATCGCCACCCGGAAAGGGTACTTTGTCCAAACTCCAGAGAAAAGACAAAGCCGATGAATGAAAAGAGGAAGTGTAGCCAGATGATGTGAGAGGCTGCTGCTAACCAATAAGAAGCAAGAAAGTGATAGTGACCGGGGAAGCCTACCAATGGAAAGTAATGGAAAGGCTGTGGGTGGGCTGTGAGCCCATTTTAAGACATTTTGTTTCATAATACAAAAGATTTCACCACAGCGGAAGCGAAAACTATAAAGGAAGGGAAAGAATCGATAGAGAAAGAGAATAGAGGGCATTGATGTCTAATAGAGAGGGGAATATATGGAGACCAGTAGGAGCAATGGAAGAGCTAGAAAAAAACAGCATTATAGAGGCACATTTTTCTTTTGTCATTTTGACTTTAAATGGCGATGATAGAAACCGGCCTTTCCCTCTTTATTATGACACTCTTTGGGTATAGACGGTAAAAGTATTTTTAATCATTTGCTGAAAGTGGTTCCTGCAGGAGCTGGTAATTCACAAAACGTGTTAAAGGACTAGAAGACCCTATACAACGGTGGATGTTCTTAGCAGGTATCAGTAATTGCAGGAACCTAATGAGAACTATGTAGCTGAATCCAATCTTGGCCACTGGATATAAATTTGGAAATGCATCTGATTACCTGATTTGGAGTTTAGATTGTAGTGCACTGCTCTCATGCCCACTCTTACACAGACGACGCACACAGCAGAAGGTATGTACTAGTCCATTTAATCTTTAAAGGAACTAAACCAAAAAGGGAACTCCTAGAATGAGCCTGAGCTGTAACCAAAAACATTGAGCTTTATTGCTAATTACAAAATCTCAAATGTTAGTGATAAAAGGGTCAGTCTTTGAGTGACAACAGCTTCAGCTGCAAGCTGGCGAGATAATCATAAAAGCATACATGTAGGCGCCAGCATTACAGCTGCTAGTGAGCAGTACTGGGCATGTGTTGCCGGTTGATTTGAGTACCACTGGTACTGGACACCGCTTCCACACCTTACAAATCGACAGTATGTACTTTGTCGTTTTTCTCTTGAATGTTCATCAAAAGAATAGTATTTTCTTGTAGAAGGGAAAGCCATGGCCTATTTGTACTGTGCGCTGAACATACAGCACATCCTTATCTTTTTGAGGCGGGAGAGGGTGGCAGTTTGGGTTATGTTTCTGCTCTTTCAGCTCCTCTAAACTGACCCCAGCTCATTTTAAATTTAAAGATAACTTCATTCCTGGTGGTAAACACGTGACAACACATTTTCTTTCATGATTAACCTTTATAGAGGACGTGACTGATGGTAAGGAAGATGAAGAATGCCATCAGAACGGCACCGTTGCTGGTGTCCATAACGATTTGAGTCAAAAAGGATGATCTGCTACAATGACAGTGGATATCTTGTTGAAGCCATTTGTGACATTTGGAGTGAACAGCTGGTCAAGAGAGACAGTTGTACAGAGAATTGCAGATGTTCTGCAAGCTGGTTGAAGAATTAGAAGTACAGGTGTATTTGCTATTATTAAGGAACACATTTGTTGTGCCCATTGGGTTGGAGGCAAATTAATTTCTATTACTAATCAGTGCTATTTGGAGGTGAGCCTCCCCGCCCCACCCCACTTAAACACACAAAACAGTTTGGATAAGTTTGTTGGTGACCAAGCATAATTCAAGTGAATGATAACTTTGATTATCACTTGTAAAGTATCAGAAAACGTTGGCTTATTGGTTGTCATCTTTTTATCCTTGCAGGTTTCACTTCCGTTTTGACAGCACTTGGTTTGACTTTTTAGGCTATTTGATGTAATGGCACCAAGCTGTTGTAGGAAGCTGGCTCTCTATATAGTGCACTAAGAAGAAGTACACTGTTCAGAGTCCAGTGGATCCCAATTGGCACTGCAGTGACAAAAGTGGATAGGACTTATGCTCTATTTGTGGTTGTGTTGGCAAGTAGTTAGGCTTATCAGACGGTAATGCTAAGCATTTGTTGTACTCACAGAGGCAATAAATGAGACACACACTCAAAGAATAAATCAGAGACCAATTTAGAAAAATAACATTTCTTTTTAGATGTATTTCAAACCCAAGAACTTCATAATCAGGTAAGTAGATCTGCAAGCATAAATACTTTGCAGTTTCAAAAATCAACACTGCAATCTTTCAGTTGAACAATGTTACCCTATGGGAGGAAATCAAAAATGCAGTTTTTAAGGTAAGTACACAACTTGCAAATCCAGTCTTCAGGGTTTTAGGTCAACACCAGGCACGGTTCAAATCAGTACCAAGAGTGCACCCACAGAGGTACATTGGCGGCCGGGTGCAGAGGTCAAATTCGGAGTCTGGTGCCCAGTGGCAGAGCAACCTCACTGACCTAGTCAGTGAACTGCTCTGCCACCTCGTAGCTCCACCGGCAAGCGAAGCCCTTCTGTCCTCTGAACCCTGACCTCTGTCAGGAGTTCGAGGCCCTCCTCCACCCACAGGCCTCTGTCTGCGCCTCATCACTGTTGTCTAGTGGAAGAGCTCTGCTCTTCTTCTAGGCTGCCCTCTGCCTTCTTTTCACTTTTTTTCCTCTTTTCTGTGTGCTGTTCCTTTTGTGTTCTGTTTCCTTTTTGTGCTCCTCTTGTGTCTCTCGCTTCTGTTTTTACTCTCTTCCTCATTTTTCTCCCCTCTCTATCTCTTCACTCTCACTCTCCCCTGCTGTCCCTGTGGCCCGCCCCCCTCCTCTCTTGCGCTCCATTCGCACCGCTGCTGCCCCAGTGGCCCTGCCCCCTTTTTTGGTGCCGTTTTCCACTCCCACTCCCACCTCCCAGCTGTCTCTTCCTCACCCCTCCCTACTTAATGGTGCCCGCTGCACAGTAGGACAAGTTGCTGCCCCTGTGGCTCCACCCCCTCCTCTCTTGCACTCCATCCCCACCGCTGCTGCCCCTACGGCCCACCCCCTTTTTCACGCTGTTTTCCACCCCCACCACCCAGCTGTCCCCTACACACACTCTCCCTCCCTATAAATGAGGGCCGCGCCTAAGGCAGTTCGACCCCTGGTCCTGCCACGCGCCGCCTATACACAGCAGATGAACTCATCGCACTCAACCCAGGACACAACAACGACTGCAAGCAAGCAGCTCCAGGCAACACACACGGTCCCTTTAGCTGCTTCCGTTGCTGTCAAATCTGCACCGACACCAAGACCCGGTACCAAGCACAACCCACCCGCAACAACTCACCGAACCCAAAACCCCTGAAATGCATCCTCCTCAACGTCCACTCCCTCCATAAAGACACCACCGAAATCTGGGACCTCCTTTACAGCACCACCCCGGACATCGCATTCCACATAGAGACATGGAGCAACAACACCTCAGGCCCAGACATCACCATCTCCCAGGGGTACAAGATCGCCCAGAAAGATCGCCCCAGCCACCCGGGGTGATGGGGGTGAGGGAAGAATCACCATCGTCCACAGGCCCAACCTCCACCTGAACACACACTCTGAAGACTCCAAAGAAGCCACTAACCTGATGGATCACCTCCACATCAAGCTATACACCAGCCCGACATCCACCATCAGGGGAACCATCATCTACCGCCCTCCCAGACCCCCACACACCTTTCGCCAACTCCATCACGGACTTCATCTCCGCACAAGCCATCACAGTCACCAACTACACCTTGCTGGGAGACCTCAACTTCCACCTCAAGAAACCACAAGACCCAAACATTGCATCCCTCCTAGAAAACCTCCACAACATAGGACTTCAACAGATCGTGACAGAGCCAACACTCTGCAGGACACACCCTCGATCCCATCTTCACTACTGGTACATCTGCTACCTTCAGCCACACCACGGAGTTCCCATGGACAGATCACCGATGCATCCACTTCACCTTCAACTCACCCATCATCACCAAACCCCAACTCAAGCCATCGCACAGAAACTGAACAAGAATAAGCAACAATCAGCTCACCGCCACCCTTGCCATCGCCACACCCACCAACACACGCAACGATGACCCAAATACCGCAGCACGCACATTCCACAACTGGATCACCGACTGCACCAACACCATAGCCCCCCTCAAAAAGAACAACAACACCCACACAAAGAGAGCCAGGTGGTTCACCCTGAACTCTGGGAATCAAGATGCACCTGTCGCCACCTTGAGAAAATCTGGAGAAACACCAAATCCCCAGAAGTCCACAGCAACTTCAAAGACTCAACACCTACTTCCACCACAAAATCGACCATCTACGACAGTTTCAACAAGGACAACCCACGCGCAGAACCCCCGTCCAACCACCAACACCAACAAACCCACAGTCTCACACCCCTCTCCACTGAAGATACATTGAAATCCATGAAGTCCATACACTCCGGGGCCCCCAGGGACCCATGGCCCCATCACGTCTTCAACAGAGCTTCAGGCACCATCGCCCCCAAGCTCCGCCTCACCATCAACTGCTCACTAGCTACCGCCACCTTCCCCGACGACTGGAAACATGCTGAGCTCAACCACCTCCTCAAGAAACCCTCAGCTGACTCCACCGAAAGTAATAGAAAAAGCGGTCAACAGCGAGCTCACCACGTTTTTAGAAAGCCACAACATCCTCGACATCTCCCAAACCAGATTCAGGTCAAAGCACAGCACCGAAACGGCCCTCATGTCCGCAACAGATACCATCCGTTCCCTACTGGACAAGGGAGAGAAGGCGACCCTCATCCTACTTGACCTCTCAACAGCGTTCAACACAGTCTCCCATCACACCCTGATAAGAAGACTCCATGAAGCCAGCATTAGAGGCAAGGCCCTCGACTGGATCCAATCCTTTCTCTCTGGAAGAACGCAACGAGTTCCCCGTATAATCCATACCCACCACCTGAGGAGTGCCCCATGGGTCCTCCCTCAGCCCCACACTGTTCAACGTCTACATGTTCCCACTAGCCACCATGATCAGAAGCTACGGAATAAACAATCTCCTATGCCGATGACACTCAACTCATCCTCTCCCTCTCCAATGAACCAGACAAGGCCAGACACAACTTCCATGAGGGCATGAAAGCAGTCTAACTAGATGAGGGATAGCTGCCTTCAACTCAACACAAACAAGACTGAAGTACTCATCCTGGGCCCTCAACCCAACGCATGGAGAGACTCCTGGTGGCCACCCACCCCAGAAAATGGCAGCCAAGCCCGCAACCTCGAAATCATCCTGGACCCCGACCTCAGCATGAACCATCAGATCAACTCAGTCACCTTCACCTGCTTCTGCACCCTCTGCCTCCTAAGCAAGACCTTCAAATGTATCCTCCTCGAGCATAGAAAGACCGTCACACACGCCTTCATCACCAGCAGACTGGACTACGGCAACACACTTTACGCCGGAATCAACAAAAACTCACCCGCAAATTGCAAAACATCCACAACGCCACCACCAGATTGAGCCTCGACCTAACCCGACATGGCCACATCTCACAACACCTACACACACTGCACTGGCTCCCCATAGAGAAAAGAATCACCTTCAAAATCCTCACCTACCCACACAAACCCCTCCACAACAGCAGACCTGCCTATTCTGGACATTCTTTCTCCTACCTCGCTGCCACCGCCTGGAACACCCTACCCATCCACATCAGACAAACCACCTCCCTCCCCAGCTTCACGAAGGAACTGAAGACATGGCTTTTTTATTAAATCAACCTCGGGTACACGCTACACCCTCCCACAGTGCCTTGAGACCCTAACGGGTGAGTAGCTGCGCTTAATAAAATATGACTGATTAAATGTCAACCAAAAGAGACTGAGGGTCAATGAAGATGCTTTGCTCACGGGTGAGTAAATCGGTGTCAGGGGACGATCTCCTGGGGTTGAGGTAAGCACAGGGGGGCCACAAGGCAGCACCAAAATTAAATCCTCAGCGAAACAGGGGCAGCTGGGAGGAGTGCCAAAACAACATTGGGCGCCCAATGCAAATCAATAGGGTAGATCAGTTTTGGAAAAAGGCTGCAGGCTCAGGCCAGGAGGCTGAATGAAGAAAACCCACAGCTGCCCACGTAAGTTTGATGCTAGGGGATATAGGGACGCCAATAGCCTAGCTCCCCAGCTCCGGGTCCAGGGGTGTTATTTGACATCGGGAACAGCTTACCAGGCAGGTCACGGTCAAGGGGAGTCTTCGGTTTGATGCTGCAGACTTTGAAGCAGAGTCCAGCAAGGCTCAGCCAATGGTGGACTCAGACTAAGAATCGCTGGGGAATCTTCACAGGACCAGTGGGACACTTGGACTCGGGCCATAGGCGTCAGGTGCAGAGGTGGGTTCGGAGGTGGTTTTGGGGTTCCTCAGGGTAGAGTTCTTTTTCTTCTAAAGTTGGTTTCTTCTTGAACAGGTTTGCTGTTCTCAGGAGATCTTGATCTTTGTCGAAGGTACGCAGTTCTCCCGAAGCTTTGGAGACTACTGGGCTGCAGGCGAGGTCATCTTTTGGTGCAGGGTCGTCAAGGGCTGCAGACAGGCCATTTGGGGTGGGACTACGTAAGTTAGAGTCTGAAGTCTTCTCTGCTGATGTGACTCTGTAGTGTCCAGCTCTTCTTGTGTCGTCAGGAATCTGAGTTCTAGGGTTCAGGGGTGCCACCTAAATATTCAAATTAGGGGGCATTACAAGGAGTGCCAGGCGGAAGCCAATGGGCTGACCACCTTCAGGGTGACTACACCCTTCCTATGACCTCTTCGGCTGGGAAGTGAGCATAACCCTAACCCTAACCCTAACCCTAATGGCCTAACTACTTCCCAACAAAATGTAGGAATTTAAAAAGTAGTGTCCACTTCAGGTCGTCTAGCTCAGGGGTGAGACTGGCATAAATTGGGCACTCCTCCTAATTTAACTAATTTTCCCACTTGTGTTGCCACCAAAAGTAGGTTCAGGACAGGGGGGTTGGTCATCTCCACCATCTTGAAAGACCAGGGTTGCGTTACATATGAGGCAAGGCCTTTGCAGATCCCCAACCTGCAATGTCCATCCTGCCTAGGAGAGGACATACCACCTCTACCCAGTGCAGGCTTTTGTCTCTGGGCCTCAAGAGGACTGGCCCTCACCGTGGGGGGGTCCAGAAATGAGTCTGTGGTGGCTGAATTGGGCAGGGGCAGTCAGTCAACACACTAGTAGCTGGTAGATTTTCATGGGGCACCACTAAGATGCCCTCTGTGTGCGTTTCTTAAAAAATCCATCACTGGAATCAGTGAGGGTTTATTCTTCTGAGATGTTTGATACAAAACCTCGCAAGGTTCAGAGAAGCCATCATGTACCTGGGGAACTTGTATTGACCAGCATATGCATTTAAAATGGCTTCCCTGTGCATTTACTATGTCTCAGAAGCCCCAGAGGCATATTAGGGGCATATCTGCTCATGCATATATGCCCTCGCATATAATATAATGCACCCTGCCTTAGGGCAGTAAGGCCTGCTAGGGAGGTGACTTACATATATTGCATGTAGTGTTAGGGCACATGGCTCACAGGCTGTGTGCCATGTTGTGTTTTCAATTTTGGGAGCACCTTGTCAGGCACCCTGCAATGGCAGTCTCCATAAGGTTGGTGCTGGGTCCCTCAGAGTGGCACAAGTTGTGCTGCAGCTCTGAGGGGCCCTTTTCAGTACCCATGCTTTAGGCACCAGGGGAACCATTTACTAGGGGCTTATAGGGAACTGAAGGGCCTGGTCACTTGGGCCCAGTGACCAGGTGTCTTTGTTTTAGGGAAGGAACACTGGCACTGGGGACCTGTTAGCAGGAACCCAGTGCACTTCCCTCAAAGTTGCATCTAAAAAACAGGCAAAAAGTGGGGGGTACTGCAACACAAACCCAGCTCCTTACAGCTGCATTTCGTAGTTTAATTTGATTATGTTTTAAAAATATTTGATTTTTTGACTTTACTTTCTAGTGTTTGGCTAAGAGCTTTATTACACCTGTCCGCTACAAAGCCAACTCAATGCACTTTACATGCCAAACTTGGATTTTTTTTTCTTCAATGTAACTCGTGTGGTGCAAAAAACACTTGCCTTGTTTAATCCTTTTAGCAGGATCCACATTGTAGAAAACAAATTATCCACATCTAAATCACAAATGCGTCACACAAAACTAAAAGCCTTGGGAAGGGGTTATAAGTTATCTATTGTTGGAACCAAATCCAAGTTTTTACAAGAACAAAGTCACTCTTGGGCAAACTCTGGCAAACCCATTGTCTAATCATTCACTCTTCTCCGTGTGTCAAATCCTCACCTTGTCCTTTACTGGAGGAATGTGATAAATTTCTGAACTTTCTGACAAATCAGTTTTATTAAAGACAAACGCTCCCCCAATAATGACCACAAATGAAACACTTACTCCCTGTACCAACAGCACCTGAGGCTTTATCATCCCATGAGCATAGAAGAAGTTACCTTAACTACCTTAAATGAACAAATTATTAAATGGATCTTCTACCATTAAACATCATAAAATCCAATTTCCATCCTTTTGAAATATCTTGGTGCATGCTGACTAACCTCTCGGCCTCCCCCGGAATCTTTTCAAATTTTCTGAAATCTGGCAAATCACTATCATCCTGAAAAAAAAATACAACCTCTTCCTCAGTCTCCTAACAATAGACCCATAGTTTTCTCTGCTTGGTAAAACCATAGAGAAATGTGTTTCCATACACACAGACTACATTAACAAACAACAGTTCCTTGCTGCCCACCGGTGTGGTTTCAGAGCCAGCACGAGCACTGACACTGCCACCTTAAAAATCTTATGCGATATGTACGCAAATTTGGCAGGTGGGATTCCTACATTCTCTTCTTACTCGATCTATCATCAATACAGATCATCACAGTCAATCAATCATGGCCTTGGAACACCACATGGGTCTCCACAGACAAGTTCTGAGTTGGTACTCTTCTTTCCTGAACCACAGGTCCCACCTTGTAAAGTGGAGAAACACTTTTCCAGCAGTGCTATAATGCTAGGAGAGTACATCAGGATTCCTATTTGGCACACCTGCCGCTCAACTTGTAACTTGAACAGCTGTGCATAATATTTGAAGGGCTGGGTATCTCTATTCACCAATATGTGGAAAACACTCAACTAATTCCACACTTCTTTCATACATCACATATTCTGTGCTTCACTCTCATCAATGCCCAAACTTGTATGACTGATAATATTTGAATGATCAGTCCTCAGTTCCTTTAATTAATTTTCCTTCTTGTTTATTCCCTTTGATTATATTCTTCTCGAAAAAACAAAAAACAAAGACTACTGGTTTTCCCTTTGCCCTGCAGCAAAATTTTAGGCTTTAGTCTAGACTGCTCTATTACTGGTCCATCACATAAACAAAACACCTACGCTTTTGTGATCTTCAGATTATACTTAAGCAATTCCATTCTTGTAGGGGATGCCCAATCCTCACTTCCTCCTTTAAGACTGTCGTGTATTCGACAGTCAGATGCTTGTTCACAACAAGGAAGTTCCATCATATTACTCAAGCTTTCAAGAGTTTACAATGGTTTCCCATCACAGCATTAGTAAAGTCCAAATTGGGCTGCCAAGTTTACAAAATCATGATCCTGAATAAACCCCTTTACTGGCCAAACACCTCACCATCTTGGGTGGGGAAAAAAGGCTCAGAAGCAGGAACTGTTTGAACTTAGAAATACCAAGATTTAGGACAACCTAGATAAAATCATTCCTTCTGTAGTCATAGCTTCTTTCCAGAACTCTCTTCTGGTTGATGTGGTAGCCAAACCTTCACTTACGTCCTTCAGAAGACATTTATGGTTTCCCTGTTTTTTAACTTTTCGAATACATAGTTGTATCACCTTTAATCCAGCAGGCTATATTTTACGACAGAGGATGCATGCATAGAGTATCTAGACTTGTAGAATTCAATGGCGCTAACAAAGGCCCCCATCAGGGGAGTCTTAACAAGATTGCGGGTATCTATTCGGCAGTTCAGAGAGTAGCCTTGGGATAACATTGAGCATTTTCAAATAACTAGGACATGGTCATTTTCATAACTCAGCTGCTAAACATCTTAGCATAGGACTCTAGTTCGAGGCAAAGCTGCAGTTGTGTCTACCAGGGCAAGCATCAATTTTTCTATCATTAACAGCTTCCATCAGAGGTTATCCACTCAGAAGCAGTAGGCACTAGATCTATGCCGCCTTGGAGTGGCTATGGTTCTTCTCCGAGTGTAATGAAAATACCCCTTTAACTGGATGTTCTTGGATTGCCATTAGAGAGTGTTGGGGGAAAACTAGAATAAAGAAAGACAAGACTTATGTGGCAAGGCAAAAGTATGTTTAACCACAACGGCCAGGAGACCAGCCACCTCCATACAGCTGAAAAGCTGATCTCAAATGACTGCTTGCAAGCCGCCCTTTATGTAGTCACAAAAATGCAGACTTCACACACATCTTAAAAACCAATAACAAGTCACAGAACAAAAAGTTATTAATATACTTTCACATAAACCCCACATTACTTGCATTCTTAAACTTGTGACCTCTTCACTAGGTTCCCCTTATCATAATCCTAATAGAGCTTTTATAAAACATTATCCTTCCTTCCCCAAGCATGTAGGCGTTTATTGCTCTGTCCCCAAGACTTCTTAGCTGACTCTGTATACTCTTAGAAAATATTGATCAAAGATAACTTTAGTTAAGTCATGTCTCTATTGACAATGAGAATGCAATATGTACTTGTACGCTGTGATCATAAACTCTTCAAGGCTTTTTAATCATGTGTTCCCATTTAACTGAAACTTGCTGAGTTTATCTTCTTCTTTCTGGTGAGCTCTCACCTACTTTGTATCCTTGCAGCTGGGGCCTGTACTGCTCTCTAACTATAGTTCCACAACTCTTTCTACTGATGTCTATGGTGGTGAGATTTCCTTGTGTTATATTCTTTCCTTAACATTCCCCCCTCTAGTTGATATTTGAATTACTTTCTCTAATCCTGGATCTGCACTTAGTATCAAATGATATGTATTACCCTGAGCATCTACTACTTGTGTAGGTGGCCTGACTTATCGCCCCTCCCACCTTTGTGCTCATCCTCTTACAGCAAGCTATAGGTAATCAAATAACACAACACATCAAACGCAATGACACAATAAGCAGTAAAAAATCTTTAAACAGTCTTGACCTCTATGATGGTAGCCCATCTAACCAACCCTCATCATTAATCTGGGGCACCTCTTCCATCCACCATTTTCTTTTGTAAGTTGTGCAAAGTTTGTATGGCCTCTGACAATATTCCATTGTCTGCATTGTTAAAAGGGACATAAGTACAACAAGCAAGTCCTATCTTGGCACATACTCCTCCTTCCATGGCATTCACAAGATCAAGTACATAGCAGTGCTGCATGATCATCATTGTCGTGGCATGCAGCTCTTCCTTTTGTGGCACTGAATCAGTCTTTTGTGGCATTGAACGCCTTCATTAGTTCCCATCTAGTTATTTGCAACCATTGAACAGTTGCTTTTGCCTGAAGGAATGGTAAGACACTTAAAAAAAAAAACAGCTGAGCGTCATTGAACAACCTGTGCTCTTGTGGAACATCTTTCCAAGTAGCAGTGTCAATATTGTACAGCTCTTCTCCTAAAGTGATGGTACAACAAGGTCACTGGACGGCTCATGGGTGGTCATGTAACCTGGATGCATCTATTCCTGGAATGACCAAGACTGGTGTGTGCAAATTAACCAAAGAACATAGGCAGTTCCTGTTAGATGGCAACTGAGTGTATAGCAGTTCTCCCCACTGCCAATAATAGTCCATGAAGCTGGAGGTGTTCCCCCGCATGTCCATGTTATCTATTGTGGTATTGCAGTTGATATTTTTCCCTAGATTGACTGTGCCATTCCCTCTAAACCATAAAGAAAGAGCTATTAATCGCATGACTTTCCAGGGGCTTACTGCACCATCCAACCAATTATATTACACAATATTAATATCCCATATACGCGCAAACTTTACTATTGCATCCTAATTTCAGTGCCATTCCATAGGGATATGGCCCTGCAGGAAAACATATCAGAATGCCATTGGGCATGAGCATAAACTGATCCAGTAACTGAGTCCTGGCCTATCGACACAATCCGGGAGCAAGGGGGTAATTATTGCACATGTGCCACCCAAAAAAGCTTAAGTTTAGAACCATGTCTATCCATTCTGCAGTCTTGTGATGAACTATTTTCTCCATTTGTGCTGTTTTGTCCTTAATATCCTGCCTATCTGTGAGGATATGTGTGCTTTCTGGAATTAACTCTTAAATGTGCTACTCTAACATGTGTCGGCGGCATTTGGGCCTTAATCCTACAGATGTAGAGATGTAAGAGACATAAATCTGTTCCTGGGGGGTACTTCTTTACTTGAGTATCATCTATCTGATCCTGTGGCGTTTGGTATTAATGAGCAAACAAAGCAGGATTCATTGGTGTTTTGTAGTCCTTTTTCTAACATGTGTTGATACCACATGTTATCTAACAAGCTAGCCTGAATATTATGAGACACATTGGTATGTTTAGACATTTCTCTTTACAGGTGTGCGACAGTGATTAGAGCTTAAGCATGCATCAGTATAGAAATGCAACAACAGAAAGAACATAAAAAGACAAAAAAGAAAAAAATTATAAAACAAAAATACATAACTTTCCATTTGCAGAATGGAAAAATTATCTCAAAACAGATATGGAGGGGTGGGGAGGGTTTACAGTTGCAATCACCTTCCCCCCTCTGATGGTGCTTGGAGTGAAGCCGACATCCGATAGCTGAATCAGTGGCCTCCTGCCGTCGACCTTGATTGCTGTGAGAGTAACTATTGTTAATGAGAAGGGGCCGCTGAACTTGGGATCCTTCCACTGCTGGACAAAGATTTTTATGAACTATTTGTACGGCTGGGAGGTTGAGCTCAATGGTGGCGGGCTTCTCCTTTCCACTGGTTACCTGTTTGGAAATGAACTTTGCAGCCTTTGTTAATTTAGAGATTGAAACATGCATTTCATCATTCAGATTTTCATCTGTACTTTCCACCTGCACCTTAAATCTAGTGGCACGTATTTGTGTGTTCATAAGCCTTCCCGTCACTATCCTATGCATGATAGGGCTTCTGTCTGACTCGAGGAAGCCTCTTCTACTCCATCTCATGATCCGTGAATATACTGTGGTAGTTACATAAGCCAAATCTGAATAGATCATGGTAACTTTTCCTAGTCCTCATTTAAGTCCCGATATCAGGACTACCACTTCTGCTGCTAGTGCAGAATATTGTGCTGGCAGTGTTAGTTGCTCAACTATGTGAATTGAGTCTGAGGAATCGTGCTGCTGTGCTCTAACTACCACCGCACCTGTGTGTCTTATTCCTGTGACCTGGTCAATAGTAAAGGATCCATCAACAAAATATACAATTCTGCCAGGAAAGGGATCCCCCCTGTTGCTTTGCTGGATTCTTTAGGGACATACGTTGCACAGTCATGTGCATCAGCCTGCATCCAATATAGGATGAGCAAAAAGATTGTGGTGTTCACCATGTGGCATTTTAAATCTTTCAAGGATGAAAGTGATAGTATTACCTTGTACCCTGATACTCTCTGTGTAGTTCGGGTCATCTCAGCCTTTTGAATGATGACAAGCACTGCATGTTCAGCGTATTTTTTAAATTACAGAACAAAGCATATAGCATGTCATATAAACCCATACTTACAAGTCAAGCTTGGTGAGTCAAGAAAGTCTAGAGCTTAGTGCCTAGTCTAGGAACACATTTTTATACACAAAACAACAATATAACAAGTCTTGCGTAGATAACTTCTGGTTATAACCCATCATAGGACAATATTTTCATGTAAACAGGACACCATCCATTGATCTAACAAAGAACATTCCAAACAAACAATACATATAATTAATATCCCAAGCAGTATGAAACATCTTGGTTTCTTTCCACCATTTGTTTGTTTGTTTATAAGGCAAAAAGACTCAAGGTAAGTACGATATGGACCTCACTCCTGTTCTCATATGATTTGTTTGCAGTGCCGATTCATAAAGAAATAGTATTTAAGAGTAATCTAACATTACAGTAATTCTTTTCATAGGTTAAATGGCCAGGAAGCAACATTTTATTACTTTATTCATTACTTGTTACCAAAGAACATTTGTGTCATGAAACATTACTCTTACCACTATGACACAGGTCAGCAGTTTAACTAAATACATGTCATTGTGGAAGCTTCAAATGCAAAACCCACGTTTCAAATGTAGTGGTCAGTTAAGGCCTACAAAACCTTTTCATACAGGTTAATAATATAATGTTTTTATTCTTATAAAAGACTCCCTATTAATACCCACACAGACTGAAAGTTTCAAAGTCCATCTAAGAAAGTAAGCATTTCATAAGTGTAAGAACAAATGAAATGTATCTTTTCAAACAGAAAACTTGCACTCATCACCTCTCTAAATCTCTAAGCAGGTTTAGTGCCGGAGTACTGCATGGACTTTAGTATGCCAACTGTGATGTTGGGAAAGCCAAGCTGTGTCTGAATCTCTCTGGAAATTACAGAACAAAGCATGTAGTGTGTCCTATAAATCCCTATTCACATCTAATTTCAGAATAGATGAAAAAATATCAGTAGAACCCATAAAGAGCTCTCGTATTGGGCAGTTGGTGTAAAACGCAGCGCTGAAATTGGTTGAGTTGCGTGGAAAGCCGTACAGTGATTTATTTGGAAAACGGCGCTGGGATTGGAAGAAAAGCTTACTTAATAATGACATTGCGTAACTGAGAAAAACACTGAAGGAAGTGTATTGTAATTCATTGATTTTAATTCAGAATTATGACATTTTTCAAAGCTATTAGAAGTCTAATAAGAGGTTACAAGGCACCTCCTGTACGGCAGGGTGAGGAGGCACCTCCTGAGGGTACGCCAGTATATCATATGTTGATTGAAGGATTACATACATGTGTACAGCTTCGTCAATGGTGCAAGGTTACTGCGAAAGAGGGACAATTGAGTTTGCTAGATGGGGTATATTTAATTTGAGAATTATTGACAGATAAAAGAAATACCTTGTGAAATCAAGGCACCTCTTCGACCTACACAATTTGAAGCACTAAGTGCTTGGGAGAAGATGGCTCGCACTAAAGCTAGAGAGAAATACCAAGGATGAACAAAAACGGCTATAAGAAATTATACAGACGCAATATGGGATAAGCAACAGCAAAGGTGGAGAAAAAATATAGTAGAAGGGACTAGACTACACACTGTAATAACAAATGAGAAAATTGAGCCAATCTCAAAAACATGAGGAAAAATATTAAAGGGGACAAAGAGACAAAAGATGAAACAAAATCAGATACTGATACTGATTCAGGAGATATTTTTGATGAATTATTAGCTGCACATCTGCCACCTTATGTGAGTCTTGTGACAAATGCTGATGTGACAGTAACTAATAATGTGACAGTGGCAACAGTCCCGGTTGATTCAAATGTTTATCAGACTGAAAGGCTGTTTTAAGTAACTCAACCTGTTGTTGCCCAATCTGTAGAGACTCAGCCAATTGCAGAACAGCCCGTTATGAAAAAACCTGTTCAGTAAGTAATCCCAAATGTTCCAGCACAAGAAGGGACTGTCCAGGCAGTGATGCCTACAGGTGTTACTGCTTCCACAGTGACTGTACCAGCACCCGTTACTAGGGTGACTACAGCACAGCCAGAAGAGACATGTGCTACAAACACACCAAATGCTCAGATCAATTGCACTAAGAATACTGTAGCTCAAGGAGCTGTTGGAGGTGCACCAGTAACTGGATATATTCCAACTCCACAAAATTCACAGATTGTTGTGTGGACACCACCGCAAATGATTCAGGCATTAAGAGAAGGAAGGCAATTTGTCTTCACAAACTTCACAGGGAGAAATGAACCTGTTCAAAAATAGGATTTTTCCTCTGTGGTTTGAGGAAGCCGCTAAGAAGAGTGCAAAGACAGCCGACACAGAAAGACAGAGCACTAGTTCATGCTCAGAGACTGAAAGACCACTTAATGTTGCAAGATCAAAAATTTAATTAGAAGAAATAATTAGAACTCATTACCAAGAAAAAATGTGTATTTATTTGTGCATGAGATTACAAAAAGAGCTGCAGCTGTACATGATAAACCGACTGAATTATCAAATAAATATGAAGACGATCTTTCTAAAAACTTCCCATTGCAGAGAAGTTTCAGGGTACAGTTGGATGATGAATCAACTGAGACAATGCTTTCTTCAGGAATGCAATTGCATATTACTGAATTAGTAGTGTATCTGCAGATGGAGTAAATTTGAGAAATTAGTAAAGAAATGGGCAAAGAAACATGAAAAGAAAAATAAACCAACAGAGGGGGCTGAAGTAAAAAGTAAGCCGTCTTTAGGTCTCCCAGATGGTGATGGAACTACAGCTTATCCATTAAGAGAGGTAGCAGGTGGAGGATGTGTTCATGCATCCTGAAGCAGGGGGACTCTTGCATCATGTATGAACAATTTTCCTAAATTATGAGAGAACCCCATGCAGAGGTATACACAAGTAGAGAAGGCTGCTAAGATTTTGAAGGTGTTGTGGATTGATTTAAATATGCTCTATGACAATGTTGTTCCAAACTATTTGTGGGCTGAATGCAAAATTGCCGTCCAGTGGCCAGATGCGGAGCAGACAAGAGATCCCCACATTAATGTATCCTCGCCTCTTCGGATGACTAAATACAATGAGGTGATTACTTTTCCCATCAAATGATCTTGGTTATGTGATGTTAAATCAAATTCAGCAGGAACTAAAGGAGCTAATGTACAAGTATTAGTAGAGACTGTTGGAGGCATGAAATGGGATTCTTTATTTCTCAGTTTGTGTTTAGTCTGAGGTCTGACACTAGTCAGCATATACAGGAGAATGTGATTTGTGATGTTGGCAGATTAAGTCTTTAGATGAGGTCCTAAAATACTGCAGTGATAAGCAGGAGATGGAACAAAGGAAGCTTAAGGAAAGGTTCATGCTAGAACCGGCGCAGCTGACAAAGAGGTTTTCAGAATAAGCCATTTACAGGAAATGGTGGTACAGTGCAAGGTGTTGGGGCTCAAGGCGGTAGGGGGAGTTGGATTTCAACCAGGAATGCAAGGTGGTGAAGGAGGTATGGTTGTCTCACAAGGTAGAGGTCGAGATATTCAAATGATCAAAGTACGGGTGCTGATGTGGCTCCATTGAAGAGAATGACTGATTGTCATCTTTATAACGGGGTGGGGCATTGGAAGCACGAGTGTAGGCTCAATCCAGACACAATAATCTAGGCAGAATAAGCAATAATCAGACTGTATTGGTGGACAAATATAGGTAGAGCATGTGCCTGCACAATAGATGAAAGTGCTAATGCAGAATCAAGTTCAAATGATGCTAGTCCCACAAGCCCCTATGGCTAATCAAAATTTGGGCAACCTAAGATTGAATCAAAATTAATTGCCCTGAGTAAACAGAAATGCTTTGCAGGTACAAAACCAAAATGCAGTTCAACAGTTTTCCATGTTTCATGACAAGAGTTTGGACTCAGACATGTCACAATGACGGTGCCCTTTGGGGGTAGGCAGATTGAATGCTTGGTGTAGTCTTAGAGGTGGATCATTTGTAGAAGTTCAGGTAAATGACCAACAGATGTCATTTCGGACTGACATTGGAGCTACCCGTTCCATTATTAGAACAGCGTATGTCCCAAACCTACTCCTCTTGGGAAAGAAGATCCAAGTTGTAGGAGCTACAAATAAGCAAATTACAATTCCGATCTCAAAAGAAGTTCCTGTAAAAATAGGCTCATTTGAAGGAAAATCATCAGTTTGTGATTCACGTCCTGTAAATCTATTGGGAAAGGACTTTCTGAACTATACAATTTGTTGTACTCCCAGTGGGGTCAAGTTCCAAACACACGATGAGGATGTTGAGTTTAAACTGGCTCAACAAGACGCAGGAGGGGCTCTACCCAATAATGAGAGCAAATTAATTACTTCAGATTTAAAAGAGATAGTGGGATTTCACAGGAAAAGATATCAGACTAATTAAACTTGTAGAAGCAGTCTGGATCAATGTCAAACCAAATCCAGCCCCCATACCTTAATTAATTTCATGTACAGTAGAATGGTTCACTGTTATAGATCTTGATTGCGTTACACAGGGATAGCCAATATTCTCATTCTCATTTGTGTTTTGAGAGAAAGTACCATGGCATTGAGTCTCACAAGATTATACAGAGAGACCCTCAGTGTTTAATCCGATTAATCAGATTGTAAAGATAAATTAAGAAACATGCCCTGTGACTCTGTTCTCGTTCAATACACTCATGACCTATTAGGTGGCATCAGAAACAAGAGAATCTTGTAAACAAAATATCATTGCTCTGCTGAATCATCTGGCTGAGAACTGGCACAAAGTGTCCAAGAGCAAGCTGCAGTAGTGTCAAAAAGAGATCTAATATTTTGGACATATCATTGAGAAGGGAACAAGAAAAGTATCACGAGAAAGAGTGGAAGCCATTTTACAAATGGGTCCTCCTAGATGCAAAGAGAAGGCACAATGTTTTTGGGAATGGTTGTCTACTGTAGACAGTGAATACCCAACTTCCCTTGGTGGCAAAGCTCTTACTGAGGCTAACACACAGATGTGCCTGATCCGACTCCACAATATACAACAAATGCATGAAAGCTTTCCTAGAGCTGAGAGAACGTCTCTGTCATGCCTGGCACGGGAATGCCTGATTATTCAAAGTGTTTTACAATATTTTGCAGTCAGAGGGAGGACAGCACTCTCTCAGTGCTTAAACAGACACATAGTGGAACCCAGAGGCCTGTGGCATACTTCTCAGTTACTCTTGATCCTGTTGCTGCTGCATTGCCTGGTTGTCTGAAATCGTGGCTGTGGTCAGCACTAGTTTCAAGAGATATGAAAGCATAGTGATGAGACATCCTTTAACTGTTACCGTCGTTCATTCTGTCAAAGTCACACTTACCAGAACGAAAACACAACACGACTAGAACAAGGCTGACTAAGTATGAGAAGCAGGTCTTCGCTGCTAAGAATCTCACTCTAAAATGCTGCCAGATTTTAAATCCAAGTACCCTCATGCCTTTACCTGAAAATTAAGCATCTGATAATACTGAGCACGACAGTCTTGATGTCACAGATTTATGCACCAAGTCAAGACCTGATATAAAAGATGAGCCGATAATAAGACCTAATTATATCCTTTTTGTGGATGGCTCATTTTTAAACACAAGTAATGGCTCCCTGACAGCAGCTTACGCTGTTTGCACCATTCAATAAACAGTAGAAGTTTCATGGCTTCAGGGAGTTTCCTTGGCACAAGTTGCTGAATCGGTTGCTCTGACCAGAGCTTGCAGTTTGACAGTCCAAATGACAGTAACTATATTTACAGATAGTTATTATAGCTTTGGTGTGGTCCATGATTTCTGACAGTTATGGTCACAGAGAGGTTTCATGACCTCATCAGGATCGCCAATTAGGAATGGGGAGCAAGTGAGAAAATGCCTGGAAGCTCTGCAACTCCCAACTGATATTGAAGTGGTGAAATGTGCAGCACACATGAGCAACAATGTCGGCAACAGATATGCAGATGAAGTGGCACATTACTGTGCAATTGTGGCTAGTACATTTAATGGAACATTCACAGATGACTGTCAGGAGGATACCATCTTTTCCATGCTGATGACAATATGACACTTGGGAAGATTTGAAAGTTATACAGGAAAACATGACTGAAGAAGAACAGCAAAGTTTGATTAGAGTAGGATATGGAAAGGATGGCAATGACATTTGGGTTTCACTAGCTGGAAGACTAGTGTTACCAGATAGCTTGCTGTCCCCAATGACAAGACATTTCCATGGCACATTTAGGCAGAGATGCTATGGTCCGATAATTTGGACAGAATTGGTTCTATCCCAGTTTTAGAGCCCATGCAGAATTGTGTCACCAATGTGTAACCTGTCAACAAATAAATGTAGGAAAACAAATAGCGGTCACAATGAGTCATGTAGTGAGATCAGGTAGTCCTTTTAATAGAATGTAGATGGGTTTTATTGAAATGCCTGTTATAATGGGCTGAGATATGTCTTAGTTATAATGTGCATTTTCTCTAGGGGGTGAAAATCTATCCAACAAGCACAAATTATAGTCTCACTGTAGCTAAATTACCGTTGAGGGAGTGTCTCTGGAGTCAGCTAGAGCGACTCACTTTAACAGTGGGAGCAGTAAAATGTTGTGTGCAACATTCCAAGCAGAACAGAAGCTACACAGCAGTTATCGATCTGAAGCTTCTGGAATTGTTGAGCACATCAACAGAACCATTAAATATCGATTGGCAAACATTTGTGCTTCCACTTCATTAAAATGGCCGGATGCTTCACCCTTGGTGTTAATGAGTCTACGAAGTACACCTGATAGACAGGTTTATCTCCATATGAGATACTTATAGGCAGGGCAATACAACTGCATGCTGTTCCTGCGAATACACTTGTGAACACAGCAGATGACATGGTAATCGATTACTGCAAAGGATTAGCTGATGTGGTGCATTCTGTCTCTCGAAAGGTTGAAGCTGTCACTGCAAATCGACATCAAGAGCAGCATCATGACCTCAGTCCTGGTGACTCAGTGCTTGTTAAGAAACATGTGAGAAAGTCATGTCTGGAGCCAAGGTGGAAAGGCCCCTACCAAGTAATCCTGATCACAAATAAAACTGTCAAGTGTGTAGGAGTGCCAAACTAGGTGCATGCTTCACATACTCTGAGGACAAGAGTTTCTTATGAAGAAATAGTGTTCTATGAGTAAGAACCGAGAACACTGGGGAATGTACCACCCCAAGTTCTACAATCTTCTTGAATTTGTGATCAAAGCCAGCAAGAAGAAAGAGGCTAAATATCTGCAGATAGGTGAAGAAATCCAACTGTTGGATATCTTACAGAGTGGCATTGGAGCTTTTGGCATAGAAAGTGGAAAAGTAAGAACTCAAACTGAAGTGACAGTTAAAATACTTTCCTAACAAGAAGAAGATCAAGCAGAAGTAACAAATTCTTAATCAAGGAGAAAGAGACACCTACAATGCTAAATGGTCAAAAACCTACAATCGGAAGAAGCTGAAATCAAGTGTGTCAGTTGGATCTACACCACCGACAACTGATGAAGAAAAAGAATCAAGTGGTAAAAGTGACAAAGACCAACAAAAACTCATATGATCCAAAAGAGTGAGAGTACCTTGCCGTAGATATTCAGCACCTGAATGGCGCTACGACATGAAGCAAGTGCTAGACATTCCACTATCAGATCTGCTCAACTGGAATAAAGAGTGGCCTGAGCCTCTCTGAAATTGCCAGAAGCTGCAAGAAACTAACCTAACAGAAGAAGATACATTATTTTTTAGCCTTGAAATAAATATAATAACCTTGCTGTTACACACATTGCTTTTACAAGATCTACCTTTTGATAACCCAAAAAAGATGTACGATTATTTTAAGGATTATGCTTTCATTGATAGTCTTAATTGCAGATGCAATATTATTCATGATGCATTTCACAACAGAGACAGAGACATCTATAACTACACTCACTAACATGACATCTAGCTCAGGTATTAATGAAGAAGAGTTAAAAGCTTCTTTTGTAGATTACATTAAGGGAGATTATTCAACAAATATTTATTCTAGATTAGTACAAGAGTATCCCTGAGCTACTGATCCAAATGCTGCTACGAGTCTACACACCTGCCTTCAGCAGCTGATGAACAGGTAGCATATCATCACATGCCCCTTTCCTATGCTATATCATGCAGCATTTTGCTTAGTTTAATATATAGGCAGAGATACTTTAAATATTATTTTTCTAACTTTGTCATGGTTCTTTTAAAAGTTCCACTAATTAAGTGCATGGATTTACATCAACAAGCATAAGAGATGGAAACAGCTTGGAATTACTTTAGACTTTTTCTTCTTGTAAACACTGTTAAAGCTCATGAAAATAATCTAACTCGCTTAATGAACTGATTAGGAAAGACTTTTTTTTGTTTAATCTTAGAGGAGAGAAACAGACACTTTGCACGAAATGCATATAAAAAGGAAGATGCCCTGAAGAGAAGATGAGTTTAGAAAAAAAATGTTTGTTGCAAGACTAAAATTAGATAAGAGACACAAAGGGAAAGTGTCTGTGTGTGTGTGGTTAAAATAAGAATTCAAGGGAAAAAGACACCAGTAGGAAATAACAATTGTGAACATGTTTTTGCACTGTCAGGTTGAACATGGCAAATTTTGCAAGAGGATGATCCAACTATACCTGAAGCATATTTTATTTGTGGAGAGAATGCTTATTTTAGATTACCAGCTGATTGGGAGGGTATTTGCTACTTGCTTGCTTTTTCTAAAAAAAAAAATATCCTCTACAGAGTCTAGATGCACTAACAATTATACCTGCACATTGATATTCACACAGTGCAAATGATGGAAGGCAACTTGTGGGTGACATATTTGAAGCTATTATAGAGCAGTAGCAGTGGTACTAAATGGCGAAAAGATTTAACAGTTGTAGACAAATTAGAAACCAGTACCTCTGGAGAATTATTAGTTGACAAAACAGAATTAGTAGTGATTAGATCAATAGTACTTCAAAACCAATATGTTTTAGACATTTTACTGACAGAAAAGGGTGGAGTCTGCAAGATGCTGAAAATTGAGAATTGTTGTACGTATGTACCTGATGACAGTAAGAAGATTATAGAATATGCAAAAAAAATATTTCTGATTTAAATCTTGATTTAGACACTACTAGTACAGTACAGGCTTTACTAAAGAAGTTTCTGCGATAGGCAACTGGATAAAAGCAGCAGGAAGAAGCCTCAAAGCCATTTTAGTTCCTTTTCTAATAGTTGTCTCTTTTCTATCTACACTAGCAGTTTATAAGGCTATAAAGATGTTGTTAATGAGGAAATGAATAAAAGGATGAAGAGAGATTTGGAATTGAGTGAGTTTATCAACAAAAAATATAAAACAGAACTAACGGAAAGAGAAAAATAAAAGGACAGATTCAGTGGAAAATGAGGGTGAACTCTGAATACATCTGTGAATGTCATTTTGTGATGGTTCTAAACCATCAGATGGAGGAACTGATAGAAAGCCTTCTACAAGAATAAAAACACATTAAAAACCTGTAAAAAAGAGTTTTGTAGGCCTTGCATTTGAAACTTGCACAACAACATGCATTTAGTTGAACTGCTGACAAGGACACATTTGTATTTCTTTCTCTAGTTCTCCCTTTCCTCTTTGTTAGTTTTGACCCGTGTCATGGTCATACGTATAACATTTCATGACACTAATGTTTATGGTAACAAGTAAATGAATAAAGAGAGAGTTATAACTTTGCTTCCTGGACATTAAACCTATGAAAAGAATTACTGCGATGTTAGAATAATCTTAAAAGCTGTTTCTTTACGAATTGTATCTTAACAGGAGTGAGATCATCTCATAATGTATTATACTCACCTTGACTGTTTTTGCCTTATAGACAAACAAGAGGTGAGAACAAAGCGGGATGTTTCATACTGCTTTAGATAATAGTTAAATGTATTGTGCATTTAGAATGTTCTTTGGTAAACTTGCGGAAACTGTCCTGTTCACATGAAGTCATTGTCCTATCTTGGTTGGAACCAGAAGTTATCTATGTAAGACTTGCAACTGGTTCTATTCTTATATTGTGTATAAAAATGTATTCTCAGACTAGACACTAGACTCTTGACTCAATCAGCTTGGCTTGGCTCAGTTTTTTGAGAGAGCAGTCTGACTCTGATATATTCTGACTTAGTCTTGTTGCTGATGTGGCTCAGATTCACTATGGGGCTGCCTTTATTTTGCTTTAAACTTATCCGTGGGAGATTCTACAGAATATCTCAGACTTGTTTTTATGAGCAACTCTATTAGAAGGCTATATCCTTTCACATATGAGATGAAAGCTCTTTATGGGTTCTGCTGATACTTTTTTTATCTATTCTGAAATTAGATTAGCTCAGAGATTAGATTTTATGGGACACACTATATGCTTTGTTCTATAATTTCATTGAGTATAATGATTTGCTAATAAAGAAATTGAAAAACTAATGATTTAATAAAATCTTGAAAAATAATTTAAACATTAACTCCAATCAAACCAAACTGAATGTTCTTAATATGTGAAGGTACAGTTCTTATTCCCTCTACATCTGCCTCCAAGATCTCACCTCAGGGGCTCAGTAGAGATACGGGAACTTCATATTTCTAAAGGCTCCCAATAGTCCTCATGGGCAGTAGTAAAATTGCCTATTCAGTTGTGTTAGTGTGTAGTGATTTGCCATATTGTATTTGCGGGCATTGTGCTAATCAAGAGTGTTATTGTTAACTGAGTGTTATTGCGCCATAGGCTGATTCACATACGAGTACAGTTGAGTTCCTTTTGCTAACCCTAATGAACCCTGCTCATTGCAGCAGTGATAGAGGAGAGTCTTGACATATTTAGTGGACTTTGGCGGATGCTTATCATTCGGGCAGGAAATAAGCAATCATGTGCTGCTTATTTCCATTCAGGAATGGCAAAATCAACATTGGTGCCAGTGACTTTGGTGCCAGAGGACTATGTGATAACATTAAAGATGTTGAGGCTACAGCATGGGCCCCTAAGTGAATGTGGGTTTTGGAAAAATGTGCTTCATGGTTCAGGAGCTTTGAAGTACACAGCTGCAATAAGAGCACTTGCAAGAAATTACACATTTGACATTTGTTTAGATGTAATTTTAACCAGCTGGCAATACGCACAATCATTTTCAAAAGTAATTTCCAGTGTGGGGAGCACTAAATATTGACGTATATGAAGTTGGTAATATTGAAAGGTCAAAGTGTTAGAAGCTATGACACAATCCGTGCTTTGTCAGTTTTAGCAAAAGGGGTGCAAATCCCATGCACAGATAGTATAGGCACTTTGTAAAAAAAACAAACAAAAAAAAAAAAACACTATTAACTATGCACACACTGTCAAAGTAAGTGTGTTCACATGGCAGTGTACAGCAGACAGGATGGATCTACCTATCTATAGTTGTGTTCATAGGGTCTCCATGACCCTCTAAGGAGGACCTTAGATTCCCCTTGACACAGTTGCCTCTGCCGTATTGTTATTATCTGTTGACAGGAATCTCAAACATTCATGTTGAAGGGATACAGTAAGGGGAGGCAGGAGATGCTGCGCTCTTTGACTATGCATCCGCACAAGCAAAAGAGATTTCCTAATTTCAATGAACAATATGCTGGACCACCATGTAAATGAATAAACACCAAATTTTAAAGATACACCCACTCCAACACCATGTATTCCATACTACAAAGGGACCCACATGGCCCCTTCTGTAATGCCAATGAATCAAGAGAGACATTTGTGCAGTGAGCACCAGGACCCCTAAAACCAGGTAGGGGCTTTAGAAGTACAAAGCTTGTAAATAAAGAATAAGCCAGCAAAAACAGCAAAGGAAGAGCAAGGCAAGAGTTGCTTGCTTTTATCAGGTCTTAACTGTGATGACATACCAATAATTCACAAAAAATGTGTGGGTTAGAAAGATACATGGGGCGCATTGGATGTAAACCCAGTGAGCGTAGTATGAGAAGAGGTAATGGTGAACAACAGAATCCAGATCTTCAAGTTAACAGAAAAGTGACCGGCATGCTATACTGTGATTTGGGCATGGCATGTGGCTTTGAGTTTACTGGTGGAGTCCATCGGAGTGGAAGTGCTTGTCTGAAACGAGATCTCATACTAGGTATGCAGCACAAAAGGCAAACTTTGTGAGTGAAAGAAAAGCTGGAAACCTAGAATTAGCAGCAGCAAAAGGAATTGGCAATAGTGCGGATAAAAATGCGATTTAAACTGATTTTCCAATTTTGGAATGAGTATGACAGCCTGGAGTGTTCACTGGTAAATTGGAAGGCGGTTCTGGGAGTTCCTACAAAATCATTCTCACAAGGTGGTCAACACAAGTAGTGTTTAAAGTGAAGTTTCACTGTAATTGAGAGAACATCTAGGGTCTTTTCTAAAAACCACACTGATGCCCCCCCCAAAAAAAAGATATCCCCTTTGCACAATTGTAACTACTTGTTCATTGCGCAATGGCCAAACAAACAGCAGTGACCTTAGGTTCAGCGCTAAGACTCTAAAAAATGGTCTGTTTAGTGTTTATAACGGGCCACAATTGAGAGCTCTGGAGTTGAGGCTGAAGTCACTGTGAGTTTCTCACAATGCCTGTCAGGGAGTTCAATCAAAGTATTATTAAAATAAACCAAGATTTACTTACCCACTTCTCTTCTTTGTCTTGGCAGTTGGTACAGTTCCAGTACAGGAAGCAGGCTCCTAGAGCCTCACACAAACTTCCCTCTACCAATTCTTGCACTGCTCTCATGCTGCTCGGGCAGCAAGAGAGCAGCACCGGGATTGGCTGCAGCACCTGGGTCCGACGCTCCTTCAGGCCATGGAGGCCTATGTTTGCTCTCCACCCAGCTGTCCAAGACAGCTCGGGCTGGAGGTTTTAAAGTGCACATGTCAAGCTGGCCATCGCAAGAAGGCTGGGCAAAGTTACATTCACACTTTAAACTTAAGTGCACTGTGCCCACTGTTTTATTACGATTTTATTTTTCATGCTTCCCTTCACTTTCAATAGAGGGGCGACACTCGTTTGCCCTCGTGGAGGCACCGCTGCTAAAGATGGGGGAGGCAATCTGGCGCCAGCGACTGCTGCCCAATAACAGTCCTGACTGCAGAAGGTAAAAAAAAATAGATAATCAAAGGGACCTCCCTAAACCTCATTGGCTTTCACCAAGATGGCTGCCTCCGTGCAATAGGCGATGTCTGTGGAGAAAAGGAACAGTGCCATCCTAGCAGCTTCTGAAGCAAGCTCCTGCATCAAGCCACAGAGAGTGGCCCGTGAGAAAGGAGGAGAGGAAGAAACCTTGTGGCCCAAACCACCAACGGCATCAGGCAGGCATAATACAGGCAGTGATGTGGATCTGGCGAGTCCATAGATTAACCTGGAGGAGCGACAGGGCCCTCATGCCAGCTGGGAGGTGTGGCCACCCCTTGATCTCCATGTATGCCCCAGTACATTAAACATATCTGAAGGGAACCAGCCTGAGAAGCGAGGGAGTAAGTCATTATTACACGGATTGAATGGACATGCCTTCTAGATCACAATTACTTGTGCAGGTCAGATTGGCTGTGATGGGCATGCAGTTTTGGTGTTCTCTGCTGAGACTCGATGGCAACGACCCAAGCCAGAGAGCAGAGGAGCTGCACCTTATGGAACCTCTTGACCGCCCCAAAGCCTGAGTCCAAAACAGACACTGTGGCATCTGCCATGGCCTACTCTAGTAGCTCACTGGCGGATGTGGAGGGGGACTCTGTGGTTTCTTCAATCGGGGGGGATATTAGGTCACTTTTGGCTGCATTTACTATGGAAATGAGTCAGGTGTGGCAATATTTGATTAAACTGCTGGCGGACCTAGACCTTGCCATTCAACAGCTGGGTAGGTGAGTGGACCACCTCAAGGTCCCTGCAGCGGAAGACTCTTATGAGTGCAATGAGCTATGTGAGTGGGTGAACTAGAGAAACTATGTCAATGGTGAACAGACAATGTGGAAGATGGGGAAGTACTTGCCCGAGTATGTTATGAAGCTATTTAGACTGATGCTCCAAAGCCCAGAAGACATCCAGCTTGAACTGGACCATACATACACACCGGGTGTTTAGCTTGTATGAAACCCAAAACAAGCTTACACCTGCAGCCATATTACAGAAGTGCCCGGGGGGGCACAATGGGATTTGCACCTGCTTTGTGTGACCCCAGGGCACTTTCGTATCACAGAAGGGGTCACAAATGCTTGTGCAGCCCCTTCTGTAATACAGATAGCTCTGGTGCACAAGTAGTGCCAGCACTAGTATTAGAGGGCGTTCCCTCATTTGCATGGGGGCGTGGCCCCATACAAATGAGGGAATCTCTTTGCCTCTGTGCCATATTACCGACGTGAGGCAAACCTGCCTTTAGGAGGCGCACTGAAAATGCACCACAGAAAGATGAGGTACTTTCAGTGCGCCGCCTCCTAATGGTAGTCCTCTGGAGAGTTGAAAGGGGGTCCCAAGGACCCTCCAGATATCCCCCTGCTGGCAGGTGCAGTCACTCCCTGCACTCACATGCAATGGGATCTCTAATCCCTTTAAAAAGTGCAGGCGGGTTGCCTCTTTCACACAAACACAGAACAGCTTTTAAACTGCTGCTCCGTATTTCTCATGAATATGCTGCCCTAGAGGCAGCGCATGTTCGCAGCTGCATTGAGGGCAGTACATTTAACATAATAGGATGCACTTTCCCGGTTTACACCCAGCACACCTGGTTAAAGATGCACTGTGGCACAAACAGGAAAAGTGTGCCCTACCTGTAATGAGGCCCTAGATCTCCTGACTATACTCCACCACTTTCAACATAAAGTTGGCATAATGAAGGTAACAAGAATGATGGGCCCCATAGTGTTTCATGGTTCCACCCTGACTCTGTTTTAGGATCTCAGCTTCGACCATCGCAATCTCTAATAATTGCGACAGACTATCCGCAATTCATGGAACTACTTATACGTGGAGCTTTCCGGTGCGTCTTTGGTTACAATTTAATGGTAAACTGTCCTTGATTTCTACTGGTGATAAGGCTTTCTCTCTCTTTTAGCTGGAAAATGACCTAGTGAAGAACCTCAAGACCAACACAAACCCTCGTGGAGACGACAGCAAACTAAAGAAGCCAAAAGATAAGCACGAAAAGCCCAGCATAAACAACAACCCCCTGTCAGGGAACTCTTGATTCCACGCCACTGGTATGGAATGACAGTGAACTAGAGGAGGGATGCAGTATCAACACTTTGAGTTGTAGTTTACATAACCCGACTAACTCCACACAAGCCCAAGTAGATCTCGGGAGGTCCCCAGATGTCACAATCTGCTAATCCCACAGCACAGTGGGACTCCCCCACCTGGACCCTGCTGTGAAGCTCCATAGGGCCTCCACAACCTTGCCATGGGTGTCAAAGCCCCAGTTTTGCCAACTGGACAGCAGGAATTTTCCCACATATGCAGAGGCAACTGTGCATTGGTAAAGAGGGTGACATAACCCTACTGCTTGCTGCTTGGATGAACTAGCCCCAACTGAGAGGAACAATATTTGCATCCACACTAGACAATGGCGAAAGGACCCCCGGGGAGGAGAAATTAATGATTCCTTTGTGGAGCTTTAAGACAGGGACTCCTCCAGGAAAATCTCCCATTAAGGATCGCTCAGTTGTTTCATTATTTGTTTTAAAAAAAAATGTTTTTTTTTTTATTATTATGGCTAGGAATATGTCTGTACCATTTTTAATTCAGACGATTATAGGTGTCAGACACAGGCCTGATTCCCCGGACAAGGTGGCCATGTGGGGATACGAGAACTCCCACTAGAAACTTCGATACAGGATATGGCACAGCAAGTTTGCCACTCTAAATGTACAGAGCCTCAATTCTTTGGTCAAATGGAAATCTCTATGCCAGTGGTTACACACAAAGAGAGTGGGTGTGGCACGGTTACAAGAGATGCACCTCTTATCTGACGATGTGCAGAGATGTTAGACTTGCTACTACCCACGTCAATACCATTCAAACACTGAGACCAAAACTAAGGGTATAACGATCCTTATATGCAAGGGGACCCCATTTCCAGTTGCCTGCGGTCCCAGTGATACAGAGGGGAAAGCGATATTGAATAACAGATTGGATAATGGATTGCTGACCGGAGTGGCGATACTTTGAAGTCAGTCTATGGCCTTAATGAACAGAAGAACTGTACTCCTGGTTTTCCCTTTCATAACACAGCATTCCTCAGATAACTTGATTTGGGAGGTGACTTCAATCTGGTCCAGGAGAGTATAGATCCCACACACTGTGACAACCTTTACAACCCCGCCATCCATAATCCAAGGTCTAGATGATTTGAAAGATGGATGTATGCCACACACACAACTCAGGGGAGAGGGACTATACATTCTCTACCTCAGATCATACTCAAGGACTGATTACATTTTTACTTCCCGATCGTGTGCTCCCCCAGTAGATTCCTCCAGTCATGGCACAGGAGTATTTTCCAATCACATGCCTGTGTGAATAGCCCTACAGGTCTCCCTCCCATACCCTCTCCCCCAGAGTTTGGAAAATGAAAGGCAAAGCATTTAGTGATCCAAAGCATAGGGAAAACATATGGGTGACAATATGTGACCAGTAAGGTAGTGGTCAGAGGGAATCTCTTCAACCACACCTCAACCTTCCTGAGCTTAGCTAGGACTAGGGACCGAAATACTGATATTATAAATGGAGGGAGAACAAGAAGTAGTACTGGTCAAACACGAGGCTCATAAGCTCTTACAGACAAAACAGTTATACTATGAAAGTGGAGATAGGGTGGATAGGCTACTGGCCCACAAAATACATATTCATCGGGCGAAAAGTTACACTGCTTCAATAGAAGAGGAGGAAGATCACACCCGCACAACTGACCGGGCGTCATGGACTACTTTATGACTTGTATAAGCACAGCATTTTCGTTTGGTGACTGTCACAATTCTCTGTTGTTCTAAATAATATCATGCTGATTACAAAAAAAAGATCCAAGTAAACCTTATTCATTAATTTAAAAAAAAAAAAAAAAAAACTGTTTTTTTGGCCCACCCATAGTAGAAGAGTTGCAGGGTTTTCATCTGCTGGCAGGATTTAAGGTCAACATCACACATGTTATGCCAAGGGGTGGGAAGCAACAAAGAGGACAGTGTGGTGGTTGCCCAACAATACAGGTTATAAACCACACCAACAGGAATTGGGATTAGTTATTTCCCACCCATAAGCAAGGTATATATTAGCACCCCCTAACCCCCCACTCCTCAACACTCTGTTTAAAGACCTCTACTGATGGGGCATGCAGGAAATTAAGTGTGTGGATAGGCTCACTTGAGTTAAAATTAACTTCATGCTCTGCCTTCTATATCTCTTTCCCATCTTGCCAAGTTCCCCCAGAGATGCTGAATTCAATCTGTAAGGTGGGGGCATTTATATGGAACAGCCGAACTCCCCTGCATAGCGAAATCACTGATGATCAGGAGCCCCTCAGATGGAGGCCTGTGGAGTACCCAATATAGAACGTTAATTACTGGCCGCACAACTCACCCAAGCCCTTGCATGGTTCTCCCCAGACAAGACAAACCGTGGTACCTTGTTGGTTGAGTGGTGTGTTAACCCTGCTATGGCAACAGCCACAATCCCTGTCAGGGTGAACCACCAAAGTCACTAAATTAACCTGTGCTTCACCCTCTGGTAGCTTGCCACAAAGGCAGTCAGGCCTAATTTAGAGGCAATGTGTAAAGTATTTATGCAGCACTCAAATAGTAATAAAGTGAAAACACCACAAGAAAATGTCACACCAATTTAGAAATTTATACAAAATTTACTCTAGAAGTTGAGTAGATTTTAATAAATTGCTTGACACAAAAATCCACTCCATTGAGCCGGAGTTATTAATTTTTACAGTTTAAGGTAAAAACTAGCGCTTAAAAGATCAAAGCACCAACCACGGACACCTAGCTGCGTGAGACCAGGTCAAAGTAAAAAGAAAATATCGTTGACAATGTTGGAGCGCAAGTCAGATGGTAGAAGTAAATTGAATCCATTCGGCACTTACCTTCGGACTTAGAAGAAATTTGAAGAAAATGTTCTGAGAAGGTAGAAGTTCAAAGGGCAAGGATGCAGACAATGTCTAAGGAAGTGGTGTTGTCTTAGAGGAGCCGCTGGACGAAGTCACAGTGAAAATTTCCACATTTGGACTTAGTCTCTTTTTTGGAAGTCTAAAAGCACCAGTAGGACAAAGCTGAAGGCGGTAGCCGATGAGTTTCAGGAGGCCGTATACCGTTTTGTTGAAGGACCCCTGAACAGGAGTTGCTGCAGCAGAGAAGAATGTAGCAGGAGCTGCTGCGAAGGCAGGCTGAGATGAGCAGGTTGGTCTCTCATTTCTCAGAGCAGTTTTTAGCCAAAAAATGTCTAAGTCCCATGTTTTGGATATGTGGATACTTATCACTACCACCACCAAGGGCCCAGGACGGGGGAGGCGAGGTTCAGAGGGAGGACTCACTCAAGCTAGGTCCAGGTGCAGGTTCAAGATGGCTGGAGCCTTTTCTGTCCAGAGGCCCTGATCAGCAGGCCACCAACTAGCCCTTGCAATCACTCTGGTAGTCCTGGGTTCAATAAGTGGAACAGGGCTCAAGCAGGAGAGCAGGCCTCTGAGGGTTCAAGACAGGCTTCAGACAGCAAAGCAGCCCCACCAAGAGCAGCAAAGCAGTCTTCTGAAGTACACAGCAAGGCTACAACAGCAGGCAGTCTTCAGAGGCCTTCCACAGGTCCAAAAAGTGAACTCAAGAGTGGGGCCATGTGCCTTCTTTGAAGAAGACGTTTTTTGAGAACTCCCTTTGTAGTGCTTGAAGTTTCCTGCCCCCCTGCTCAGGCTCAAGGCTGACTGCACAAACAATGCAGTGATGACAAATCATTTGTATAAAGGCAGAGACCAGCTTATTCAGTTGAAAGTTGGGCTGTGTCCAGCTTTGCCCCCATCCTACTAGTGATGGCCCATCCAGGCACACAGAATCCTCCTATTGTGTGGCTGTCTGGGAGGGATAAAAGTCCAACTGCCACTTACACCCAGTCATGTGACCTGGGAATAGGCTGCAGGCATCAGATAGCGCAGAAAAATGCCAGCTTTCTGATAGTGGATTTTTCAAAATTGTAACTTAAAATCTGACTTTACCCTTAAAGAGGATTGTAAATTACAATTTCTCATACACCAAACATGACATTTTTAACTGTTGCCAATAAATCCAATAAAATGTTAGAACTTATTAAATAGAGTAAGGGAACCCAATGTTATCCTTCCAGAAAGGTAGGCCTCACAGAAGTGAAAAATTAATTTAGGAGTATTTCTCTACCTGCAAATTTAAACGTTAAAGGTATGTGTCCAATCCTTTTACTACAATGCACCCTGCCCCATGGGCTACCTATGGCCTACCTTAGTGGTGAAGTATATGCAATAAAAGGGGATTTCAAGGCTTGGTAAGGGAGTTATATTTCCAAGTCGAATCAGCAGTGTAAAACTGCATTTCAACAGCAATGGCAGGCCTGCAACATGTTTTAAGGAGCTACTTAATTGGGTGACACAATAAGTGCTGCAGGCTGACTAATGGCATTTAATTTAAAGGCACTGGGTATATGGTATGCTACTTTACTGGGGACTTATAAGTAAGTCAAATAGGCCAATCCACCAATCATGTTCAAGACAATTTTACCATGTTTTAGGGAGAGCACAAGCATTTTAACACTGGTTGGCAGTGGTAAAAAGCATGGAGTCCTAAAACCAACAAAATCTTATTCAACAAAAAAGGAGGATGAAAGCAAAAAGGTTGGAGGAAGATCACCCTAAGGCTGCCAGGTCTAACACTCCCCCTTCATCAGCTGCTGTGGTTCTCTCCCTGTGCCTGCTGCTTAAAGAGGCCCTGATGTTGGGCCAGCAATGTGACCCCACAGCACTGGAACATAGTGGTCCAGACACAAAAGGTCACAACATTCCCCTCTCCCCTAATACCTGTAATGGGAAATCCTAATTTTTTTACCAGGCATGTTAGATAAGATATATTTGTCTTGGAAGGAAAGAGATGCCCTATGTTGCAGCCAAATCTATAATGGAGCACCCTAGTCCAGAGATTAGTGTGCGAATTACTTCTTCCTATGGTCAAATGACCAATAGAGTATTACACAGAAATTACATTGGGCGAAGCACCCTAGAGTTGGAGCACAAGGGAGCAGGGTAGAAGACATTCTCAGATGAGGGCACTAATAAAGCGATCTTCCAGTTTTAAAGAGCACTCAACAGAGCAGTACCCCTATCAGAACTGGTCTACACCACCGCTTGGTTGGAGGAACCAGGTCTCGATCTAACAGAAGCAGGCTGGATTTTGTATGGAAGAGGGCAGCAAAATCTTCTTCCTGCCTTCAAGACAGGGAAAATGCCTTTAAAATTATGTCGAGATGTTGCCTGACCGCAGTCCACTTGAAGGCTATGATTGGAGGCTCAAAAGCATGTTAGATGAGATGTAGGTCGTGAGGAACATATCTCCATATGTATTGGAGTTTCCACAAATACAGCCATTCTGAGAACAGGTCTTTGTTGCCATAAAGAAAATCTATAATGTAGCCCTGCCAGTAACTCCCCCCCCCCCCCCCCCGCCCCTGACCCCAAGATGGCCTTGCTGGGCCGTGTGGTAGAAGCAGGGATTGCCGAGCACAACCCCACTACCAGTGGATCAATGATGGATGAAACTAGACCATCCACACCATATAATGCTTGACAGCAACCCCGAGAGACACACTGCCCCAGTTTGACAGGGTATGGGCCCTTTACACACATAAAAAGAGACATGAGATCACCACAGCTCCCAGAGATATTGAGACAGGAAAGTCTGTATGACACAGTATGAATGTTCAGGATACCATACTTTACACACTAAGGTTTGTAAGCACAAGGAAGGCCCAGGGCCTGGAGTTATGTATGCCCTTCACTGCATTATTCTATACTGTCCTTAATCAGTTTTGTCTTTCTATAAACATAATTTTTTCCTTTCCTTATAACACAGGCATCAAAAAAAGATTTTTGCATCAGTGCAATTTCTTGTCAGGCACCACAGTGTAACAATTGGAAAACTGAGTTAACAGTGGGATTATTGAAGATATCAAAGCTGAAAAGGGCAGTTTGTATTCATGTGCATGGCCTAAATTGTGTAGTAAAAAGGATATTCAAATGACAGAATTTAGCCACATATTCATGTTTTTGAAATGGAACAGGGAAGCTATCTTGAAAAGGCCACTTGGGCAAAATGATCTTTCAGTGAAGTAATCCACAAAATTACTAGTAGCCACACCTGTAAGGAATTGTGTATCCTATGCATATCATGACAAGATAAGACAGCATTGCTAGTGTTCGGCTCATTAAGTATCCCTGCCAACGCTAGAGAAAAATCAACTTTGGACATTCTGGGTCCATTTGCAGCCTTAACCACAGAACATCTATAAGTTAGTTGTGGTAGATAACCACTCAAATCGGTCCATATTAGAGAAAGATCATGGCTTTTTTTATACACAAAATAAATTCTAATGAAAGGTTTCCAGGCAAAATGGTAACTGAAATTGGAGTTTCATACTGGGGACAAGTGTGCTATTACTTATGAGTAGCCTTTGTAGCCTTCAGGGCGATGGCTTAGTTTGAAGGCCAAAAAAGATGGTTAAGAAGAGGCTGGAGTTATCAGAAAACGGCTAAAGTGTTAGCATGCTGGGACATGACATGGCAATATCGGGTATGCTGGGCTCAAAGTTAAAGTGCCTGGCATTCAGCAGGGAAAAAATGAAGAAAAAAACCTCAACCACTACCAGTGGCATGCTTCTTCATCAGGTTCCTCCTGATCATGACCTAGTCATCAGTACACAAAGGGCTTCCCTATGAGGTCTTAGGTTGTTTCTTGGTGTGATTACATGTCTGCTGAGAAAGACGTTTTTTCAGATGTATTGTATGGTTACAGAGGGTGCATTTATACACCCCAACAATGGAACCATGAAAACGCTTGGGAGATGGTTATTCATTTATTCCCTTCAATTATCGACTCTCCCTATTGTATGATTAAAAATCAAAACCCAGGATAAATTGTATAATGCAAGCCCCCCTCCCCAATTAAGCCCTACGTGGGTCGGGGTTTTTCGTCAGCGCAGGAGCACCTCCATCATCCCTAAACTCAGTCATTCCGGAAGGGAGGGATAGATAGAAGAAAAACTCTACTCTTACATGTCTCATAAGACTGGTCATTTTTACCTGCTTGTAGTGTACATACTGTCACATAACGGCCCAGTAGTCCAAATGTTTCTCACTAAATACCAGGAACACTTTCTGGCAGCAGGAGCTTGACCATTGCAGGCATGTCTGCTATGTTGGGAATAATTTGTAAACACATTCAGTGTTAGTTGAACAACACTACATATTGGCGTGTGTTGTACTCTGTTCAACCTGCTCATAAGGGGTCTGAAGGGCAGACTGATATAGTAAAGGAATGCCTGTATTTGGAACCCAAAACAATCAAAATGTTGGCAACACATGTTTCGTCAAGCAAGTGAAACCCAACAATTTTACCAGGGCTTACGTGGCGCCACCAGCACGACACACGCTGCATTTTGCGTGCGTAAAGAATACCACTCCCTCAGTATATTAACAGCTTGCCATGTCATTATTTGTTAAACTTACAATACATTACAGAATAAAACTAATCATTTCCACAACAGATGGATAACCTACAGCAAATATCACACTTTTAGAAGTGAATACTCTAAAAGACGTAAGCCCAGCCAAAGTCACTGGGTTATCCCAACTCCACAAAACACATGGTGGCTGGCTTGAACTTTATACACCGTAAAGAAGCGCAGAATAAAAGACTTGCTTGATGGAGTCTTGATAATCTGTTATTCTAACTGGTGTGCAAGCAGTAATATTAATGTATTATTGGAATATACATTCGAACTTGGAGGGCACACAGTGGCTGCTCCACTTCCTTGGTAAGCATTAACTATCAACTGCACAATGGAGAGAGTTTAACTACTTAACCTTTGTATGCTCACTTAAGGTCTGCATCAACAAGTCTCTGGCTACCTAGAAGTTTTGGTTATTGATAGTATGACTAACCACCCATACTCAACAAGCGTTCTCTAGGGCATACACTGCACTAATGAGCCTCTGTCGATTTAATTTGAAATGCGAAGGCTATTCAGAGAGCCCTCTATTGAAGGCCTATCTAGTGTAAGTAATCCCTATTGCCTTTTAAGGGTCTCCCCCACTGGTACTTAAAGATGTCTTTGTTTTTAAAACATTTGAAGAACATGCACTATATCAAGTCATAAGCATGCTCACTGTGTTTGAAGTGGAAGCACTATGCTCGGAATTGGGTCTCCGTTTGTTGTTGCTACTAAATGAGGTAGTTGGTATACATTTCTTTGTAGTCTTATCAAGGGAAGCCAGACACTCACTGGCAGTGGATTGTACAGGATTTATGTAAGATGGAGACAAGTTTTACCGGCAGGTAAAGACAAAAACTCAAGGCCTTGCGGGCAAAGTATTGCTGGTCTGTTGACTCAGAGGTAATATTGAGGGTCAGGCTTACCAATACTGAAGAATGAGCCAAAGAGGTTACATTCAGAGCAGATAGGCTATACACTGAAAATAAGAAGAAAAAACAACCTTATATATTTTTATGAAGTCAAGCACGGTTGGGGGGTAACAGAATGTCTACTGAATGTACCTAATCCCAATCTGTGCTGTGAGCATCTACTATTTAGGATTGTGGTGTAAATCAACACCTTGAATGGAGCTTCTATTTTATCAAAATTCTACTGCCCCTTGCGTAGAACTAATGCATTGGCTCATATTATGCTCTTCTGTCCACAGTTTACTTCATTGAGCACAAAACACCTAAAACCATAGATCTAGGTTTTTTTTTTCAACTTGGACTAAATTCAGATACTGTAGCCATGGTGGCTGTCGGTTGCCTTATTTTGTATTGTTAGCAAGAATGGCCATACCTTAGGTCTGTTTTTCTTATTTTCACCATCAGCATGAGTTTTTTAATTCACAGTTTTCAGGTTTTACTTTTTATATGAAGCTTGTTAAGAGTCAAAATGTATAGAACTATATTTATAACATTGTGTATTATTATTATCGCTTGTTTGTGTGGACACTAAGGGGGTCATTACAACATTGTCGGTAAAAGGCTCTTACCGCCGTGCAGAAGACCGCCAACACACCGCGGCGGCGCGGAATTCCACCACGGTCATTATGACCCACTGCTCGGAATCCGCCAAAATTGAGACACCCACACAAGTCTGCCACACCAAAGGTCAGTGATAAACTGGCAAAAACAAAACCAACACCGTCACGCTAACAGGAATACGCCCAAACTATCACGACCCACGAATCCACGCAGCGGTCTTTCAACTGCGGTATTCCATTGGTGGTACACACCGCCGTGCTAAAAATACACACACATTTACAAAACACAACCACATTGGACAATTCGAAATACACACAGCTGATACACATACACACACCACTCCCACACACCCAATACAATATAAAACACACACCCACATCACCTACAAACCCCTACTACCAAAAATTCAGAAAGAAGGCCAGAGAGACACCACCATCTACAAACAAGCATCCACAGGCACACAACACCATCACTCACACAACATCCACGCACCTCACACAACACACCACTAAATATCACCCCACACATCACAACACACCACCCCACACATCACACATACCACCCCATGGCACGGCAAAGACACCCCAGGTTCTCCGAGGAGGAGCTCAGGGTCATGGTGGAGGAAATCATCCGGGTGGAGCCACAGCTATTCGGATCACAGGTGCAGCACACCTCCATAGCTAGGAAGATGGAGCTAAGGCGAAGAATAGTGGACAGGGTCAACGCAGTGGGACAACACCCAAGAAATAGAGATGACATCAGGAAGAGGTGGAACGACCTACGGGGGAAGGTGCGTTCCGTGGTCTCAAGACACCACCTTGCGGTTCAGAGGCCTGGCAGCGGACCCCCACCTCCTTCCCCACAACTAACAACATGGGAGGAGCAAGTCTTGGCTATTCTGCATCCTGAGGGCCTCGCAGAAGTAGCTGGAGGAATGGACTCTGGTAAGTCAAATCTTAACTATTACATCCCCCACCCTACCTGCATGCTATCACATACCCCCACCCTCGCCCTCATCACTCCAACTCCCCACAAATGTCCCAATATCACAAACCACCCATCCCAACACCAAGCCCTGCATGCAACACCAAAGCATGGACACCCATCACCAATGCATGGCCACTGCACATACCCATACACCCCCCTAAATCATTATCACACAAGGTCACACAAGGTCCTACACAAAAATGCAAGCACTGGGGTATACGGTCACCCACACCATGGCACACACAGATGCAATAATCATGCATTTACACCCCTGCAGGACCCCTACCCAACGTCACCGGACAGGAGGGTCCAGACATGTCCACTTCACCAACAGAAGAGGCCCACAGTGATGACAGCAGCTCTGTACAACTGGATCTAGACGACCAGCCCGGCCCATCTGGGACCTCGGGACAGTCGGTTCCCCTCACACAGTCACAGGCCACTACAGAGCTTCCCCCCTCTGGAAACACAAGCACAGCACCCACCCAGCGGGCCCATACCTCTGTCCCCAGGACACGTCAATCAGCAGTGTGTCCACCACTACAGGGAACCCAGGCTAACCCACCACCCCAACAACAGGGACCTGGGGGCAGTGGCAGTGGGCACACGGTTCAGGGGACAGAGGCCCAGGGAAACAGGGGAACTGGGAGGGCTGCTGTGCGACAGGGGGAGGACAGGCCCAGGGAACCCACTCTCCACGAGGCCCTCTCCAACATCATGGGAGCCTACCACCATTCCCAGGAGACAATGGCAACGGTACTGGCCAAGTTTCAGGAGACCCAGCAGCTGCAGGAGGAACAGTATTTGGGCTTCAGGGAGGAACTCAGATCCATCAATACCACCCTGGGCACCATTGTAGGGGTGCTGAAGGAAGTCCTCAACACCAGGAGGGACACTGTGGCACAACAAGGGGCCCCTGACACTAGCCTGGACGATGAACTGCCCACCACCTCCGCCAGCGCTAGTGGACAGGTGGCACTGCCACAGGACCACCACACCAGCACCCCACCCCCTGCAGATGGAGAACCACCCCGCAAACGGCCCCTGAGATCCAGGACAAAGACAGAGAACGATGCAAAGACCCCCATCAAGAAATGAGACCACCCTGTTTGTCATCCTCTGTCCCACTTTGTCACCCTGTCCATACTTAAACTGCCCCAGCTCCACTTCCTATGCCCCTTTGGACAATGCACCTGTGGGACTAATAGCTTGGACTTTGCCATGGACATTCCTCCACCATGACCAATCACCTGTGATTTCGAATTAGTGTATTAGCAATTACAGTGACAAAATCCTCTTTCAATGGTAATGTCAACATACCTATGTTACACAGCTCTAGCCCATGAGGAAACAAAGCAGATGTCACACAGTAGGACCCACATCTGTGAAATCGTAAGAGAAAGTGACAACTCATGTACCATACACTGGGTGAAAAGTACAGACAGTAGAGGTAGTAGTGTTAAAGTACATGTAGTAGGCAGGTTTGTCTTCTTACCTGTGTCTCACTGGAAGTACTGCAGGATCACAGAGTTCCTGTTGTCGATGTCCTCTTCTTCTGCTTCCTCGTCTTCACTGTCCACAGGCTCCACAGCTGCCACAACACCTCCATCTGGACCATCCTCTTGCAGAAAAGGCACATGTCGTCGCAAAGCCAAGTTGTGAAGCATACAGCAGGCCACGATGATCTGGCACACCTTCTTTGGCGAGTAGAATAGGGAACCACCTGTCATATGGAGGCACTGAAACCGGGCCTTCAGGAGGCCGAAGGTCCGCTCTATAATCCTCCTAGTTCGCCCATGGGCCTCATTGTAGCGTTCCTCTGCCCTTGTCCTGGGATTCCTCACTGGGGTCAGTAGCCATGACAGGTTGGGGTAACCAGAGTCACCTGCAAATGGCGAGGGACAACTGTTAGACACACACTAACTCATAGGGACATCCCCAGACCCAGACAACTATTCCCACTGAATTGGTTCCAGGTGCTCACCTAGTAGCCACACACGGTGCCTCTGGAGTTGGCCCATCACATAAGGGATGCTGCTATTCCGCAGGATGTAAGCGTCATGCACTGAGCCAGGGAATTTGGCATTAACATGGGAGATGTACTGGTCTGCCAAACACACCATCTGCACATTCATCGAATGGTAACTCTTCCTGTTTCTGTACACGTGTTCACTCCTGTGGGGGGGGGGGGACGAAGGCCAATTGTGTCCCATCAATGGCACCTTTGATGTTGGGGATATGTCCCAAGGCATAGAAGTCACCTTTCACTGTAGGCAAATCCTCCACCTGAGGGAAAACGATGTAGCTCTGCATGTGTTTCAGCAGGGCAGACAACACTCTGGACAACACATTGGAAAACATAGGCTGGGACATCCCTGATGCTATGGCCACTGTAGTTTGAAATGACCCACTTGCAAGGAAATGGAGTACTGACAGCACCTGCACTTGAGGGGGGATCCCTGTGGGATGGCGGATAGCTGACATCAGGTCTGGCTCCAACTGGGCACACAGTTCCAGGATTGTGGCCCGATCAAGCCTGTAGGTGATGATTACATGTCTTTCCTCCATTGTTGACAGGTCCACCAGGGGTCTGTACAGTACATCGGAGGATGCTGCCATCTCCTCACATGTCCCAGCGGACGGTGCCTATGGAAGACAACAGCGAGCACAGAGTCAACCAACTCAGAGGTACGTAACACAGCTTACTCAGAAAACTATTCATAACCCGAAATTTGCCTGTATGAGTGTTGAGCCAAGGCCTAGGTATGTGTGACGCAGTTAAAAATAAAGCCATGTGGGTCCCTGAAATGGCGGCTGCCTGACCTGTAAAGTGGGACAATGGGATATGAGGTAACTGCGCTGGCATTGTACACCGTCGCGGTAGGCGGTCGAAGACCGCGGCGCAATTCTGCATTGGTTAACATTGGACCCTATGGGTCCCAGGAGCCAATTACGATGTACGCCGGCGGTGACAGTACGCACCGCTGCGGACGTGACCGTGATTTTCTATCTGTTCAATCACTTGATACCTGATCTTTGACAGGAGAGGACCTATACTGCAAGTGCTGCTGTGACCTCAGTCTGGAAGAGACAATGGCTCGTGCGTCTGGGGAAAGGGCTCCTGCCTTTAGCACGGAGGAGTTGGAGAAACTCATGGATGGGGTCCTCCCCCAATACACGCTACTCTACAGTCCTCCAGACAAACAGGTAAGTACACTGGGAGCATGCTGTATGGGCAATGCCTGTGTGGAGTGGGGTGGATGAAAGATTAAGGGGGTGGAGAATGAGGCGTGCATGAAACGACGGTGAGTGCATGTGCCACATGGCAAGGGTAGGGATGCGGGCCAATGACTGTGACGGTGCAGTTGGTAATAACTTTTCTTTTTCCCCTGTACAATTCCTGTAGGTCTGCGCCCACCAGAAGAAGGATGTTTGGCGGGCCATCGCCAAAGATGTCCGGACCCTGGGGGTCTAACACAGACGGAGCACCCACTGCCGGAAAAGATGGGAGGACATTCGCCGCGGGAGCAAGAATACGGCGGAGGCCCAGCTGGGGATGGCCTCCCAACGTGGGAGGGGTGCCCGTCGCACCATGACCCCCCTGATGTTCAGGATCCTGGTGGTGGCCTATCTGGAGTTGGATGGGCGCTTGAGGGCATCACAGCAGCAACAAGGGGGTGAGTACACACTCATTCTGCTGATTCAGCGCGCAGTGGAGGTGTCTGGGTGGGGGAGGTGGGCTGTGGGTTCCCCTAGGCCAGGGGGGGTGTGCTAGTTAAGTCCCCTTTTTCAGGCAGACCCTGTGGCACCCCACCTCACCTCGGTACAGTGCCAACTACACCTAGTCAGGCTCCTGTGACATCCATGTGTGGAGATATCGGCCATAGCCTTGTAGGCCATGTCCCAAGGATTGACTAGTGGACCCCAAGTGCGCGGCGTAGTGCAGGGGGCTTCTGTGTCTGTTGTGTCCGCCAACTGTAGCGGTAATGCATGCACTCAACATGTCTTTCTTCGGTCTTTCCCCCCTGCCCCTTTTTGTGGTCTCCCTGTACTTTTGTGCATTAGCATCATCAGGCGGAGGAGCAGTGGCACCGGAGCAAGAGGGAGCTGCATCCCACATGGCCCTGGAGGGCGAGACTACGGACTCCGATTTCACCAGTGGGACGGAGGGCGAGGGGAGCTCCACGGCGGGGACAGGAGCTGACACCAGTGATACAGACTCGTCCTCTGATGGGAGCTCCCCTGCTACGGCGGGCCCACCTGTGCCCCCGCATCTACAGGTACAGCCGCCACCACCCCCTCCAGCACCGCCCTCCCAGCAGGCCCTCAGCCTTTGCCCGTGCCTGCTCACCCAGGAGGGTGGGCATCACCTTCGCCCCAGGCACCTCAGGCCCTGCCCCTGTCACCCTTGCTGCCCTCAGTGAGGAGGCCATTGACCTCCTCAGGTCCCTCACTGTTGGGCAGTCTACCATTTTGAATGCCATCCAGGGCGTAGAGAGGCAGTTGCAACAAACCAATGCATTCCTGGAGGGCATTCATTCTGGTCAGGCAGCCCTTCAGCGAGCTTTTCAGACTCTGGCCTCAGCACTGATGGCAGCCATTGCCCCTGTCTCTAGCCTCCCCACTCCAACTTCCTTCACCCAGACCCACACCCCTGTACCTCAGCCTATCCCAAGCACACCATCAGACCAGCATGCACACACCTCAACACACAAAGGAAGCACGGGCAAACATAAGCACCACACATCCCACAGGCACTCACGCAAGCATCACACATACCAACATCCATTGCCTCCACTGTGTCCCCCTCCTCCTCATCTCCCTCATCCCTCCCAGTCTCGTCACCACTCACACCTGCATGCACTACATCTTCAGCCACTACGTCCATCACCAGCACACCCACCACCACACCCCGCTCACGTGCAGTCACCACCCCCATTCACACATCCCCTGTGTCCTCTCCCAGTGTGTCTGTGAGCCCACCTCCCAAGGTACACAAACGCAGCCACACACACACCCAACAGCCATCCACCTAACGACAGCCTCCAGCCCATGCACCTTCACCCAAAGTCACCAAACGTACACCTCCTACGACCACTACCTCTTCCTCCACTCCCAAACCCCCTCAATCTACCTGTCCCAGTGTTCCTAAGAAACTTTTCCTGGCCAGCCTTGACCTCTTTCCCTCACCTCCCCCACCCAGTCAGTCTCCTAGGGCCCGACTCTCCAGGTCCCAACCTAGCACCTCAGCCACAACATCGGGGGGACCAATGGTGCCAGTAGTCACCGAATTATGGAGTGCACAAGGCAGCAGGGCAGGCAGTGTGGCAAGGAGCCACAGCACGGACAGTCCCCCACCTGTCAAGCATCAAAAGTTGGCCAGTGCCTGGCGGGAGAGGGGGAAGACACCAGCCACCAAAGCCGCTCCCAGGGGTACAGGTGGGAGTGTGGAGTCAGCTGCGACACCTTCCAAAGTGGGGAAGGGGCACAAGAAAACCGGCAAGTCTGGGAAGATCAGCACAGCGGAGAAGACTGCCATCAGCCCCGCTGCCCAGGAGCCGACCGCCATCAGCCCCACTGGCCCAGACAGGACCGCGAGCAGCAGCCCCACTGCCCCAGACAGGACCGCCAGCAGCAGCCCCGCTGCCAAGGAGCCGACCGCCATCAGCCCCACTGGCCCAGACAGGACTGCCAGCAGCTGAACCGCTGCCAAGGAGCCGACCGCCATCAGCCCCACTGGCCCAGACAGGACCGCCAGCAGCTGAACTGCTGCCAAAGACACCGCCGCTACAAGCACCGCTGCCAAGGACACCGCCGCCACAAGCACCGCTGCCAAGGACACCGCCGCAACAAGCACCGCAGGCCCATGAGCGCCAGAAGCTCTAACGCTACTGAGGCCGCCACGAGCAGGATGAAGCACTCTGGGCACAAGGCCCCCTCCAGAACCCGTGGAGAGTTACATCCACTACCTCAGTCCTTGGCAGGATGAAGCACTCTGGGCACAAGGCCCCCTCCAGAACCAGTGGAGAGTTACATCCACTACCTCAGTCCTTGGCAGGATGAAGCACTCTGGGCACAAGGCCCCCACCCAGAACCAGTGGAGAGTTACATCCACTACCTCAGTCCCTGGCAGGATGAAGCACTCTGGGTACAAGGCCCCCTCCAGAACCAGTGGAGAGTTACATCCACTACCTCAGTCCTTGGCAGGATGAAGCACTCTGGGCACAAGGCCCCCTCCAGAACCAGTGGAGAGTTACATCCACTACCTCAGTCCTTGGCAGGATGAAGCACTCTGGGCACAAGGCCCCCTCCAGAACCCGTGGAGAAAGACATCCACTACCTCAGTCCTTGGCAGGATGAAGCACTCTGGGCACAAGGCCCCCTCCAGAATCAGTGGAGAATGTTATCCTCTTGAGAGACTGTGGCTTTGCACTCCCCAGGATGAAGCAGTGGGCAACCCACCCACTGTAGAGACTTGAGAGACTGTGGCTTTGCACTCCCCAGGATTGAACAGTGGGCAAGCCACCCACTGCAGAGACTTGAGAGACTGTGGCTTTGCACTCCCCAGGATTGAACAGTGGGCAAGCCACCCACTGTAGAGACTTGAGACTGTGGCTTTGCACTCCCCAGGATTGAACAGTGGGCATGGGGCCTCCTCGTGGATTTGGCGTCGTCCATTCAACCGGCTGAGGTGCCCCCCCTTTCCCTTCCTCCTGAGGTGCCCGTTTTATTTCTATCTGATGCCCCTGCAGTGTTCTCTCCGTCTTGTTCGGGTATCTTGTGTGGGCCTCGCCCATGCATTTGGGGCCCAGTGGTCCACGGACTTTAATGGTGGAATACCTTGGACTAATATTATTGGTGTATATATTTGTAAATAGTGTATGTATATTTTTTTAATACTGAATTTGATTATATTACAATCGTTCACCTCATTTCCTTTTGTCTTTGCATTCTTCCTGGGGGTTAGGGGGTGTAACTGTAATGTATCATGCTGTATTAGTGTGTGTGTTGTCATGGGTGAGGGTGGGGGTGTTGCGTGCTGCGTGTGTCTGTCACTGTTTTTTCCCTCCCCCCTCCCCTGTGTCGTAGGTGCAGTACTCACCGTGGTCTTTGCCGCCGGCGTTCGTGCTCCTGGTAGAGGAGCAAGAAGATAAAGGCTGGAAAAATGTGGAGCTCTGGTTCAATGGCGTCCTGGTTGCTCGTGGGGTGTGCAGAGGTGAGCGTTTTCCCTTCGAAGTCCTGTTTCCGCCGTGTTTTTGTTTGCGGTGAATCTGTCCCGGAAAAGGTGGCGGATTGGTAGGTTGTAATTCTGTGGGCGGTACATTGTCCTCCGCCTGTCTGTTGGCGGTGACCGCCGCGCTGTTTGTTTGTACCGCCATGGCGGTCAGAGTGTTAAAGTGGCTGTCTATGTTGGCGGTTTCCGCCACGGTCGTAATTCCATTTTTTTTTACCGCCGGCCTGTTGGCGGTCTTACCGCCACTTTAACACCGACCGCCAGGGTTGTAATGGCCACCAAAATGTCTTACCAATGATTAATAATGGATTTACAAAAACTTTGCCAAATTGATTACAACATCAAGGAAGAGGTGGGAGAGGACCCTGAGAAAACAACCACGTGGTGGCCCTCAGTTCTAACAAATTACTATAAATTCTTGAAACAGCCAAGGGAGAATGGGACTGTCCACCTTATGGGAGGCAGAGGAGAGGCCAAGCAGATTCAACATGCATAGCTGGTCATTCTCGGCTGCCTTCACTATACCAATTGAGAAGGTCAAGTAAGCTATGTCCACCCTGATGGTTGATTCAGAGTGGAGTATAGTAAGTACTGACATATGACGTAACTGTATTCTGACATATAATGAAACCCAGGACGGGTGGTATGTCTCAACCTCGTTGTGAACTAATACAATCATTAAAAATTATGGTAAAAAAGCTACAGCCACCCTGTGTCACAATTTAAAACCCACTGGAAAGAAGGAAATAAAGTGGCAATTCTGAAGGTCAACCTTGAATAATTGTGTTTTTGCTTTCTGAAGTAAATTGCCAAAAATAGGAAGGCCTGAAATGGAAAAAGGTTCCCTAGGAAAACAGGCTCTTAGCAGGGGAGCATGAGCGATATAAACACCTTTTACTATCCTAAGAGTACCACCTTGTACCATCTCTTAACTAAGAAGGCCTTTAGTTACAGTTGCACCATTTCTGTATCCCCAGGCATCTATTAAAAGTTGCATTACAGGAACGAGCTGAGCTTGTACCTGAATTGTTCATGGCGTTTAATTTTCTACAGTACCTGGTTGTTTTATTTTAGAAGTAGGTGTTCATGTGTGCATATTATCCTCATTTTCCACACTCATGTGCTCCATTGGACGTTTAAAGGGCAGCAAGGTACTGAACCTCACCCACCGCCGCACAATGATTCTCTGTGGAAAAGACCACCATGCGCTATGTTTACTTGCATCAAGACAGCTAGTTTATACTGGGCCGGACAGTCCTACAGGAGAAGTGCCAAGGGTAAAGGACACTTCTACCAAATATCAGATATGCTCAAGACATGCAGTAATTCCAGAAGCTGTGCAAAACTCTTTACGCAGCAATTCCCTTCATTGTTGAATTTAACTGTATTGGATTTGCTATTTATGAAGGAAGCCATGTTTAGTACAATCTGATTGTAAACAACTAAATGCAATACAATGTGGACCTCTGTTTTATCTATGTAACTTAATTGACAATGCTATCAAAATACAATATGTAGGGTAACAGACTCCTGGTATGATACGAGTGGTCCACAGAGAATGCTTATGCAAACAAAGGTTGGCACAAAAATGCAAAAGCACATTTTAATTTTAGTAGTGACATGTGAATTATACAGTCTATGTAGCTGTAACAGACATTAGAACATTGGAATGCTGGGGGCTCCATTGAAAACAATGGAGTGCTGCGGGCTTTTACTGGCCGGTAAAAGCCCGCAGCGCCAACATTCCAATGTTCGCTTTGTTCACAGCAACAGCTGTGAACAAAGCCTCACGGAGCCCGAGGGGATTTTAATCCCCTCGGGCTCCGTGAGTATATATATTTTTTTTAATAGAACATTCTGCCCTGAGTGGCAGAATGTTCTAATAGTCTTAGAACCCGCCGTAGCGGGCTCTACCGGCTATTAAAGTCCCTCTACCTTGTTAAATGCCCTCGCCTTCGGCTCGGGCATTTAACGCTGGGAGCGGGCCTTTAATAGCCTGTAGAGCCCGCTACGGCGGATTCTAAGGCTATATTAGAACACTGGGATGTTAAGGGCTCCAATGAAGACAACTGAGTGGCTCAAGGCCAATAATAGCTGGTATAGCACATCTGCTCCGACATCCCAATGTTTGTCTTTGTGTTTCTCCCTTTTTAATTTAGAACATTTTACGCTTCAGAGGTAGAATGTTCTAATAGCTTTATAGCCTTTCTGTCTCGGGCTTTACTGGTGGTGAAATGCCCTTGTTTGCAGCTGCAGCATATAATTCGGATTTAGGACCTTTAACATTAGGTACAGGCCTCTGCAATGAGCGATAAGGCTATCATACTAAAATGGAGATCGGAGGCAGCTGTCCTCTTTAGATGATCTTGCAGACCGGACAATGAAAAGGTTTAAATGTTGGTTAACCACAGGAAACACAAAACAGTAGCAAAGTACTTTATGAAGCTTTTGACATACATGTACGCACAGTAAACAGGAAGTTCTAACAAAGCTATTTACATTTAAACTCCATCTAAAATATAACACCAACATGTGGCAACATGTGGCAAAAAGTTTAATTTGGCTTTTGTCGTATACAAACTAAAGTGTGTTTTCTTGGCAAAATAGAAATTTATGCTGACATGCTTTTTAATTAAACAGTCGGAACATAAATGGAATAAGAAACGCAGTGTCAGAAAAAGAGGTCCTGTGCTACCGCAATAAAAAACTAAATAAATCTGAAGTCTCTGATGAGTGCTGAAAAGATGAACTTTGCATTTGTGTGAATAGTGCATCCACGATAAAAGGACTTTTTGTGCTCAGAGTCAGAAAAATATAGACACATGAAGGCTGTGATAATCCGCTCCCACATAATATTTTCTATTCAGGCAGACTGTTAAAATTCTGCAAACCACGTGTTATATGTTCAGTCTCACAGCAGAAGTGTACCTATGTTTAAACAATGTGCCTCCCTAAATAAAAAAAATGCCGCTTTGTTACAAAATGAGAGATTAAAGCAAAATCTAAATCTTTTTTACAGTGTTATGTTGGGTCCTAATTGTGTTGCCATATTTTCTAATACATAACTCACAGGAAAGATGAATTCTGTTTATAAATATGTTGTATTTGAGGTATTTTTTGCATGAATGCCAGAATGAACTTGTTATTCGCAACTTCGATGCTGTCAAATCTTGCATTTTGACCATTCTTTTGCTATTTCTCTTGTTGTCTTGTCTTCCCCGTGTTCTAGAGAGCAAAGCTAAACACAGCCAGCGTGCATGAAACCACCCCTCTGAGGCTGCAGCAACACCCCAGGACAGCATCTAGCTAGGACTGCAGGGTGGCGCGTCACCTACCAATATGGCTGTACTTTTGAGCTCAGTGGGAGAACGGCTGCCAAGTGTGCACGGCCACGGCATGGGGAGCAAGGGAGGATGGACCCATCTGGTTTACGGGCGTACAGACCTTGCCCTGCCCTCTGCGTTCCAGCAAAACTTAAATCAAATACACGCTCTTACTAGCAGAACACTCAACACAGTAAAAGTAGAACACCCCCCTTCAGCAGGAAAGCATTAACACTTTGGAATTACTCTAGAACCACCATTGAGAAAGAAAAATCAGTAGTCTTGCAACAAACAGCACTGATGTAGTCTGCTCATAGGAAAATATAAAATTAATACATGCAGCTCTCTCACAGTCATACCCACATTCTTGCAAAATTGTGGTGGCCCTCCAACCGTGGGGTTAAGGTTTACATTTCAGGACATCAAAGAAGCCTGATTCGGATTCTGTAAGATTGGGAGCAGGCTACTCCCAGAAGGTTCTAGGAATGTTTATTCCCTTCGGTGTATTGCCTCCCTGTTAGCTCCTGTATGGAACGTACAACCGTGAACTCTTATCAGGCACCTACATGATACTGATGTAACAGCTCTCTTGGTTTCAGGAATACTGTATGTGGTCGCCGTTGGTACAGATTATTCAGCAGGGCAATAAAAGCATAGCAGGCATTTTAAACAAAATAAAATACAGTGATGAAACTTTTACAGTAAAGGAAAAAGTGAAAAATAATCAAGTTACACATCTTACAACATACATGAATACACTGGAACTTTCATTGTTCTCGTGATTTTCCTTTCTACAAGCTTGTGTAAAACATTCAGCGTATCAAAAAGATGGTCTAACCTGGAAAACTATCCGAAACATAGAGAAAATAACTTTCCACAAATTTATTCCGGAACTGATTAATATACCTTTGAAACTGAATTCCATTTAACCAGAAGACTATCTTAACCAAGACAAAAGATTTTAAGCGGATACTAAGGTAAAGATGGCATCGGTTATTTCAGCAGTTCTTTGCCCAGTTCTTTGTAGCAGTGGGTAGAAAGGGACAGCAGCCGCTTCACTGGGTCTCCGGGCTATGCTCTATGAGAGGCTCATTGGCACTGGCGTTGGCAGCAGAGTTTAACACCTCCCCGAAATCTCCACCAGCAGGTTTTGTCCCCCCAACTTTAGTCTATAGGAACATAAAACCATAAAATGTTACATCATCAGATATCAAATATCATGCAGATAAAATGTTACTTGGGATGAATGATTACTGGTTGGGTTTACAAAAGACATCGTACAGCAGCAACACAAAATAAATAGCTTATGAAAAGCATACCAATTAAATTATTTATAAAAAAAAAAAACAGTGTACTCATTGCACGCATAGTACACACACATTTTCAGCACGCACATATTAAAGTTCAATTACATTACTACTCTCTTTTTACAATGAAAACAACATCTCACCTGGACTAAATACAGTTAATCTTGAGGTCCCAAAGGCAATGGAACTGGTGCCTTGACAAGTCTAGCTCTTATCAACCTGGACATATTGAGCCTATATTACACCATTGAAAATTGCCCCATAATGACAAGAGTTGCCCCCTTCTCAGGGCATCTAGCTTACTAAAAAAATGTCAAGATCTCTTTGCCAATTGTTACCATTCAGTTTCAACAAGAGGTCCACAGCCAGGTTTTAGAAGAAAACAAACTGTTTCTGGCATTTAAGGACAAACATTACCCCCTCACTGGATCAGGGTGACCATTCTGAGTTGAAAACTGCCTTGTTAGTGTCAGTTTTGAACAAGATTTGCATGGCCTGCATTAAGATGCGAACCTAGACACAACAAGCCAGAGGTTGCTCCTGAATCAGTGGCAGTGGAGTCGTTACGCTGGTGAGCAGTCAGACTAGGGCAAGCAAAAAAGACTTGTTAGCCCTCCCTCCTACAGCCTTCTTTTGTGCACCATGCAATTCTTTTTTTTCCTTTTTTTTGTCCTCATATTTCTTATAGTACTTCCATTGTGACCAGACCCGATAAGTACTCCAATCCCTATTGGATCAGACGAAAGGGCAGCCTCATCCAGAAGACCAGTAGCGGGAGTGTGGGAGAAACTGTATATTGCCCTTCCATTTGAAATAATCATTGGGCAATATGCCTAAGAGCTAGTGCTCGGAGAAAACCAATTCACCCAGGGTTGCCATAACTCTAACATTATTGGATCCAGTTCTACAGAGATCTAATTGGCAAATTTTCATTGCGGCTTTCACCCATTCCCACCATGTTGGGGGAATAGAAGAAATCCAATGCCTGCAGATCTCCCGTCTAGCAAAAAGTATTAAATAGAATAACAAATTCCTATGAACACTTGAGTGATTTTGCGGTTCTAAGGTACCACCAAATAAAACGAAGGCAGGGGAAGATACCAGTGGGGCTTGTATCACAGAGGATAGAGTCTCAAACACATCCACCCAGAAATTTGAAACCCGAGGACATAGCATCAACATATGAGTGTCATCTGCCCCCACTAGTCCACACTTTTTACAAGCTGCATGGGCGTTTTTATTACATTTGTTTAACTTCTTTGGGGTATAGTATGCCCTATGTAGAACAAATAAATGATTCTTTCTAAGAGCGACAGTCTTGACCACCCTATAAAGACGTTGCCAAGAACCTGCCCATAATATGTTAATCTCCTCCTTGCTCACCACTTCCTCCCATATAGAACCAGGAAAACTTTGTTCGTCATCTAAACTATCCAGACACTCCAAAAGTATTCTATAATAGACAGCAGCTTCCTTCTTGCATGGCTGATTCTTATGTAATAACTCCACTAGTGCATTGGTCTCCTTTTCCGATATTCTTAAAGATCTTACCCATGCCTGTAATTGATAATATTTGAACCTAGACATCGAATACTGACTCACAGAGGCAAATGTTCCTCAGGGTTTCAACACTCCATCCTGTAGTAATTTTCCCCATTCCATAATACCTGCCTCCTTCAAAGTGCGAGCTAAAGCGTCTTTCAGACAATCCGGGGTTCCAGGGGAATCCCAGATAGGAGCATGAATACTATAATACAATAGATTAGGGATTTTTCTTATCCTGGCCCACAAAGAAGTCGCCGCTTTTAGTGATTCCAGCCTTACTTTTTTTAATAAAATCTTGGGTGGCCAAATTTATACAAGAATTTCCGCTCCCCTTTCCCTTCACCATTCAGCATAAGATTTTTTCCTTAATAGCATAGGTAAGAAAATTCACCAGTATCCTCCTTGGCTTAGCTGCATTTGGTGATTTCCGAAAGGGATCCTTATGAACCCTCTGTATATCTTGGGATAGTAAGTCCTCAGGCGCCTCCCACACCCCGCATTGGCTCAGGAGACCTACCACAAACAATTTAATATTATCTCCCTCAGCCCCCTCCGGAACATTCATTATTTTAATGTTATTCCTCCTGGCGTTATTTTCCAACACTTCCAGGCGCTCAGCGTTCTGGTTTCCCCTAATCTTTAATGATTCGATTTCGCTAGTATGCTTCTCCACTGTTTCGTTAAGTTGAACAACTTGATTTTCCAGGATCTGGGTTTGTTGGGCTAAAATATCCATCTTAGTCGCCAAAGCTTCACAGACCTCTTGGATCTCTTTCTGATTAGTCTGTGATACCAAGAATCCCTGTCTAACTTCCTTAGATAAAGAATGCAGCAGGGATTCTAAAGATGCCTGAGTACGCGTTAAATTCAACTCCAGTAGTAGGTCCTGTTGAGATCCAAGAAGGTCTACTGTCATCTCCTCTGAAGTGATATTACTTTGTTGCGGGGGAGTATCTGCTCCTATATCGGGAGGGGTCTGCTTCTGCGTTGGCATACCTGTGTCTAACGTCTCCCATTCACTTAAGGGGGGGCGCGGATAAAAAAAAAAGGTTCATCCTGAGCGAGTCTGCTTGCTCCTCCTCCTCATATTCAGACCATAAGGCATCATTTAAAGTTGCACCTGAGGAAACAGGGGGATACATTGGAGGTGGCCATAATGTTATCAGAACTCTTAGCCTTAAAATATGCCCTCAATGAGGAGGTTATTCTCTGATGAGGAAGGGGGGAGGGGAGAGTGGGCTGCTTTTTCCTCCCCCCAGATTTCTTCTTTGGCTGTGGCAGCACTACCCCCTCCCCCTCCCCACCAAAGCGTCTACAGAGGCTTTGGCAGCACTAACTATGTCTTTGCTAACTTGAGATGGCAATATATAAGAAGCACCCCCTCCTTCAAACTACTAAGGTCCTCAGATTCCACATGTCCTCCCCCCTCTCCCGGTACCTGATCCACGTCGTCCACAATATCCTGATACAGGCTGGGAGGTCCCGATGCCAGAGGAAGAGAGAGAGAGTCCTTTCTTCTCATATGGGCAGCAGTTCTTCAATCCTGCCCTCCATGCTGCCTCGCTGTCTTGTGCTGCCTCTGCCTGCCTCGCCTCCGGTCGCTCCTCTCAGCGCGACCCTGGAGTTGAGGGCGTGCATTCTCCTAACCTCGAGAGTGGCACGCTCCCAATTGCCGCCGCTCTCCCTTGTTGTGGATCCTGTTGCCGGCGTCCTGACTCGCGCCGGGACGCGATCCCGCAGCCTGCGAAGCGGCATACCGCCTTCAGGTAAAAGGTAAAAAAAAAAACTCCCCCGACTAGGAATACGGGGAGGGATTCCTGTCCTTGTCCCTTATTCCCCTCTCTTCGTGCCGGTGGGGGTCCGAGCAGCACCACGGCTGATCTAGCAGCACGCGCGCTGCCGACCTTCAGCCGCCATGTTCCCCTCCAGACTGCCAAAAAAAGAGGCACATGCAATTCTTGTACCACTGATGTTTTTATGGAACATACTGGTCAGACCAGAAGAGCGAAAAAGTCAGCCGCAGGAGTACAAGCACCTGCAAAATTGAATAACGCAACTTTGAAGTTTGATAAATTTATGACAGGTCAAAAGGGATTGTGCTGGCAGTGTTAGAGACGATACAAGTGAAATAATACTTAAATCTGCAGCATTATGCAAATAAATATTCCATCCGAAACACCCTATTCTACCATTTCCTGACCTTAACCCAATATCTCTCATGAAACCCAAAAGGAAGCACTGTTTATTAAATAGAGCAGTTAATCAACCTACACAGTCAAGTTTTAGCATTTAGAACTTCTTATGTGAGGACCCAGGCTGGCAGTGAACCCTCAGCATCTGGCTCTGGTAGGAATGTACCTGTGTTTTTTAAGTGCCCCAGGTCGTTAACGGGTGTGCCCTCCAAAACATGTGCAGATAGTTGTCAGAATGCCTGTAAAAAACAGTCAGGGATTGGGACTCTTAACAACCCTGCATATTATTCTCTTAGATCTTGCCACAGTCAAGCAGAAAAAAAGCCCTGGACTCTGAGAGGAAGGAGAATTTCACTTGCTTAAACCTACCTCCTGAGTGTTGCCCATATGTTGCTGTGCTTAGGAACATGCCATTTTGCCATCTTCAGCTGAGGTGTCTACATCCCAGCTTAAGAACAAGGTCTGCCAGTGGCCAACCCAGAATTCGGACTCCTATTTAAAACAATAGAAGGACATTTTGTTTGTCAGAAGGGCTGGCTGGGTCGGTCCTATGGCTAAAGAGCGAATAGGGGATTGTGTGTATATAAACTGCTGCCTCCCCGGACTGGCTTGACACTTGCTCGCAGCCTCCCCCCAGTTGGCCAACAGTATAAATCTGGTTCAGTTAGTTTTTGTTTTTGTTTACAGGTATTTACAATCTGGTGGGAGTCAGGTTTAACACCTTCCTTGGCTTCAACCCATAGTATTCTTGGAAAGGAAAGTCCTCCGGCATCTGGAAGCCCAGTCCCTGCCTATCATGCCCCTTTAAAGGTTGCCAGAGATAGTCCCTGGAGTCATGGGGTCTGTGAATTCACTGACCTTATGCCCAGGGTTATTTTTCCCACTATGCCAACGACTACAGCTCCTGCTCAGTCGTCTTGTGTCCTGGCACATAGCAGGACATCAACCAAACTTGCTGATGAGGGTTAGTTTCATTTCATCTCGGGCTTTTATACAGTAATGTTTCAGGAAACATGGTCACCGGGGGACAAACTTTAATATTGGGAAATATACTACTGCAAAGCAGGGAACTCTTTACTAGGCATGCCTGGACTTCCGCAGTGCCTTTGATCGGGTGAATCGTTCCAAACTTTGGCATATACTAATGGGACTGGGCCTGCCCCACCTGATCATGAACCTTTTAATCATTTAGCATAAAGAAGTGAAGGCATCAGTAAGATATGGCTTGGATGGTGAATGTACCGACTCTCGTCAAAGAGGAGTGAAGCAAGGTTGCATATTGGCACCAATTCTGTTTCTTCTATACATTGATGTTTACATTCCTTTTTAGAGTTCCAGGGTACTGATTCCCCGACAGTCAAGGGCAAGTAAGTTCTGTGCTTTTTATATGCTAATGTCACTGTACTGCTCTCCTGGACCCCTAATAGTCTGAGGCGCCTTATTGACGCCTTTGTTAAGTTTATGGACGATCTACACCTGGATGTTAACATATAAAAAACACACTATGCAGAATGCTGGGCCAATGATAAAGGGACAGCTTATTAACCAGGTCAAGGAGTTCATGATTGGGTGTAAATTTCAACATTTCAATGCTTTGGGAGAGGCGGTTTTTGAGCTAACCTCTAGAGTGTGAAACAAACCAATTCAGCCCTTACTGGAAGTGTTCAAACTCAAATGCCTCCCTGTCTTAATCTTAGGGGCCTCCATCTGGGGGTTCTAAGATGGTCAGAACTTTCAGAAGGAGGAAAACAGGTTCTGCAGACATCTGCCTGAGGTGGGTGAGGGTAGCCTTCAGTTCTTTCGCCATGAAGAACTTGGCCTAGGATATGTGGACGATCACATTAAGCTGGCGCCTCTAATATTGTTGCTGGCTGTATGGGGGAGCATACATACTAAATTCAACAGGGGTGTGATCGCTGACTGTCGTGTGACTTGGGCCATAAGATTGCCTGGCTAAGTTATATTAAAACCACTGTAGACAGGTTAGGTAGGCCAGAGCTGTTTACCTCTGCACATAGGATGCAGAAGGAGGAGACCAGAAGGGCCACAAGTGAATTTTTGAAATTAGTATCTGCAGCTAGAGAGGCAAGGGAATTAAGCAGGCCCACAGTGAAACAATACATCATGTACAAGACCTGTTCTGGTATTGAACCATATCTCCTGCAGGCTGACAATGTTTGGGAGAAAACACTTTTAACTAGGTTTAGATTGGGTTTCTATTACGTGTAACCTCTGTTTCCCCCACAGCAGTTTGATATGAGTGGTATTTTGGTATGCCCATCAGAAAGATTCTTCCATAGAACCTTGAAGCACATTATGCTTTTCTGCAAATATTATGGACCCTTCAGATGCAGATACCTGCTACCTCTTCTTAAAACTCTTGGGTTCCGGCAAAGCAGGCCTGCTTTTTATTATAAGCATATGGTTGCTGAGGCTGATGTGGGGTTTGCGGTTGGGGCTTTTTTTTTTTTTTTTTTAAAACAATCCTCTACTTTGGCATGAAAATGTATACTTTTAAATCTATTTATTGCATTTATTGTTTTATCTAATGTATATTATGTTTTGATCTTTTATGATTATTTTAAATAATCAAATAAAGATTTGTTTCTGGTTATGGTTACTGGACAGACTATGGGTGCAGCTGGTGACACAATTAACATAATTTTGAGAGGCAGAGGCCGCAAAACAGTTAATAATAACTTTGACAAACTTGGTGGGGAGGGTGATACAGAAGGTCAGGGTCTCCTGGCCAGATCTAAGGGGACTCCCCCTCATCAACATCTGTTGTGTCCACAGATGATTTGATTATTGGGGCTTGAACTGTACTTTCCAGTAAAAGGATATGGTCATAACCCTAACCTCTCTCCCCTGCTGTAGATGGACATAGAACCCCCCTTTACATGCAATGATGTACTAGCAAAGTCACTGAAATCTCTCTCAATACTGTCGCCCCAACCCAAATCCTTGGTAGCCATAAGCATGGATGGATAATTCCTAGCTCTTTCTAGCCTCTTGTTATCACCCCATATCATACCAAGTGTTTCTTCTTGCTTTTTCTCTTTCTTTCATAAAGCCCTCCATGTATTCCTTTCTCTCTTCCTTTCAGTAGTCCAAGGTTCTCTAGCCTTACATTGCAAACACTACACCGTTTTCAGACTGAGGCAGAAGCTCCCAAACAAGGATTGGTTTTTTTTCATGGTTTTTCCATATTCACCAATACTCCATTGTCTTCTTGGGGATGTTCTTTGAGTCAAACAATGTTTCAGAAAATAATCCAGATTGTTTCAGTGGCTCTACATGAGGCATAGGATAGCTTATTTTTTGATGTTTTACTGATGCACCCAAACGCTTCAATAAAGCCAGAGAAGAGCGGCAAAAGCTTACTAGAGAACCATTCAGATGAGGATGAAGCTCTCCAGTCCAATGTTGGGTGCCGCGGGCAGATCATGGCTGAGCACCCTCACTGCATGGAATGCTCCGGCATCTCCGTGCTGATAGTCAACCAGAAGGATGATCCAAGAGTTGCTTGGAGAGTTGAACATAAAGAGCGATGGCAGGGCTGCAGAACATAGCCATCTCTGAAGGATGTCAATCTTGTGCTTCATTACTATACGTTAATCCAACCACCGCCGCACACAGCGTTCGGTTTGCCACAGGGCCTGGCCTACGGCCAACCCCTATAAGAATTCAACCCCATGCTGTGCACATGCTTTGGATGTGTGCAGCGAGAGTTGGCCGCAGCCTGTCCCTGTGGGTATGAGAATAGGTGTGACAGGGTGTTTCTGGGTGTGAGCGTGGCTGTGAGAGTGTCTTAGTGGGTCTGTGAGTGAGTTTGTCAGTGTGGCTCTGTGAGTGAGTGAATGAGGATCTGAGTGCGCCTGTGAGTGGGTGCACGAAGATCGGAGTGGGTCTGTGGGTGGGTATGTAAGGGTCTTAGTGGGTGTGTGAGTGGGAGAAAGATTCAAAGAGATAGAAAGAGTGAGAGACGGTTTTTAGGCTTTGATGAGGGATATACTTAGAATGAGATATTTCTGGGCAAATTGAAAAGAAAAATGTATTTGCCAATTAAAAAGAGTGAGATAACCTTTCATTATGAACCTCATAGTTTTGAAGTTTAAAAGAAATAAAAGAAGGAAAACAACCAAGGGCACACCTAGAGTAGAACTCTCAACTTTCAGTGTGAGGGTCTGTGACCTTAACCTTTAGATCATAGGTGACTGCTTACTGTGATGCTTATAGACATACCTATGACAGTCAAACCCACGCATGTGATTCAAAAGAAACATGAATGTTCTATCACTAGGAAGGTTTAACAGTCAAAACACTAGTAAATAAACAAACACACTGCCAAGCGATACTAGGATTTAATCTATCAGCCTACTGAGTGATAGCACAAGATTGTGACAATGCGGCTAGAAGCGACCCTGTTCCGCTCTGTTCCAAATGTAAATATAACATAACATGGAGAGACTATTGCAATGACAATCTCTCTCTTCCATCCCATTATGGGATGGAAGAGAGAGAGAATGACTGGACCACAGGGGGAGCCTCAAGGCCCCGCATTCCTAGCCAGCTCCCCACATACTAAGCAGGGAGCTGCTTTTAACAGAAGTTCCCTGATTGTGGGAATAATGTTTTAATCTGCCTTCCCTGCACGGAGAGTGGTCGGCCACACTGTATTTAATGATTTTAATGAGAGCCACGGAGAGGTGGTGGTCCCGAGGGCTGCACGGGGGGTGGGTGGGTTTGGGCACGCGGACTGCCTCATATAACAGTTAAGCCCCAGGGAGGTCGCAGTCCCTGGGACAGAATAAAGACCAGGAGGGAGTCCCCTCTCCTATATTTCAAACATTCCCCCGGGACCTGGCCCACCCTGTGGCTTCGATACAATTGCGAGGGAATGCATTTAAAAAAATATATATATATATATATATATATAATAATTTTAGCCGTGAACGTGCAACAATGCGAACTCGGGGTAATTGTTTTGTTTTTTTAAAGTGTTTTTTTTGCCCTGGTGGGGTCCCTGTGGGACCCCAGGTTTGGAGCCAGAGTGACTCTTCCCTTGCCCCTTTTTTTGCATTTTCTGATGAGACTCAACTGAAGCAGAGACCTAAGATGGTTGCCATGACTTCCTGGTTGAAGTGTTGGCAGCCAATCAGAGCTGTGCACTTCCCTGCACAATCTCGTCAATATTTGCAAAGACACTGCAATAGATCCTCAGCCCTAGATATTTAAATTTGTTATCCCTGTAATATCTCAAAAACTTCAGAACGTACTTACACCAAATAAGCGAAAGTGTAATCTGCATACTAAAAGCTAGCTTTCTGCCAAATTTGGTGTAATTTCGTCCAGTGGTTCGAGGTGTCGTTGTGTCTAAAGGACATATGGGATTTAACATGGGCAACACATCTTTTTTGACCCACCCTCGCCATTTTCTCAGCCCCTCATTGACAGGTCACCCCGAAACTATCCATGCGCAACAAGATTCATCAGGGCAGAATTTTTGGAAGATTTTGTGAATTTTTGTCCAAGGGTGCCAAAGATATTGGCAAGTCAAATCTCTCTCTCAATCTCTCTCTCAATCTCTCTCTCAATCTCTCTCTCACTCAATCTCTCAATCTCTCAACCTCTCTCTCAATCTCTCAATCTCTCAATCTCTCTCTCAATCTCTCAATCTCTCTCTCAATCTCTCAATCTCTCTCTCAATCTCTCAATCTCTCTCTCTCTCTCTCTCTCTCTCTCTAAATATATATATATAAAATATAAATCTATATAAAATCACCTTGCCACCCAAAAATCTTATCCACCCTAAAACCTAAAAATGTCCTTATCACCCAAAACCCATACCCCACCCTATAACGTGAAAATACCCGTACAACCCAAACACCCATACCCACCCTAAAACCCTTTAGCACCCAAAACCCCATACCCACCTAATAAACCTAAAAATGCCTTTAGCATCCAAAAACCCATACCCACCCTAAAACCTAGAGATTCCCTTACCACTCAAATAGCCCTCCCCACCCTAAACTAGAAAAACCCCATACCATATATCACCTAATACTCCCCTGCACTTACCTGCAAAACATTTACCATTCATGCTTTTCCAAAATTAAAAAAAGAATACTTTCCTTTAAAACCTTTACAATGCATATGCCTTTACATTTCATGCCTTTAAAGGCATGCGTGGTAAAGGTATATTCACAGTAAAGGCATGCATTCTAAAGGCACATGCGTGATAATTGCGCCGTGGTAATGGCCATGTGTGGTAATGACCGTGTTGGAATGGCTGTTTCCCAAGTCAGATAGGTCTGTGCCCAGGATGTGATTAGTTTCTTGGTGGGAATGAAGTTGGACAGTGAGTAGTCTAGGATCTGGCCAAAGGTACATTTGCTAGGGGGCAATACCTGTTAGGATACGCTGGGTGAAATGTTGATTTTGTTATTAGGAGAGAGGGGAAATCACAGTGTGTTTTAGGGAAATAGGGTAGTACACCTATTTCTAGGGTCTCGTTCACGAAGTGTGTTTCTAGGGAAGTGATTGCCTCGGCATATAAAGATGAAGTTTCAGAGAGGCAAAGGGCAACGTAATGCTAGCTTTGTCTTAAATTGGTTGGAGGGCCCAACTTTACTTCAGGAGTGGTCTAATAATCTTGGGAAAAGTAAAAAAAAAAAAAAACCTCAAACGTTATGGTTGAAGCAAAATCCTCGGCTACTAAGACCAATCCCTCTAAAGAACCTCATATCTATCACTAGATATGTGAGATTTGTGATAAAACAAACAAAAAAACTAAAGGGAGTCAATTCCCACTATTTGTAACATAACAAAGGGGGAAGTACCAATAAAAATTAAAACACTCCCAATAATTTTTTTTAACTCAAGATCTCTTAACTGTTGTTGAGGATAAAGCAAAGCTACTATATTTTGACATTGGAAGAAATGGTAAAAAAAAAAATTAAAAAAAAAAAATTGAACTGAAAATATTTTGCCCTTTAAACAGGTGCAAAATTCTTGCCCTTATGAAAAATCCCTCAATTTGTTGATATTGAAAGACAAGATCTTCAGCAAGGGGAATCTGAAAATGTATTGATGATAAAGAGGTAACCGGAGTGTGTTTGCTCTCTCCATTTACCAAGAAAATGATTTCAAAATCTGCTGAAGGGTTAAAAATTGTCAGCCTAGAAATCATCTCAGAGGAGACTGTAGTTCTATTAATCCGGTCATTAGCCAATGTTCATCATTTCTTAGGTTTCATTCAAGTTGGACACCCTTCCAACAGAGTTGCTATGACTAATGAGGCCACTACCAGATCACGCAGCAGATCCAAAAGGCTTTTATGTTCAACTGAATCCTAGAAGGGAATCCTGAGAAAGTTACTAACCAATAAAAACATATCTAAGCCTGAAGAAAACCGATTTTATGTTCCCTGAGAAAAATCGATCTGATATACCATCACAATATTATTCAGATGATTGCGAGTTGGCAACTCATGCAGCACGGATCTTGTCAGTTGGAATGGGCATGGTTTTATGAATACAGAACAACCAGCTTATTTTAAAAAACAATATTCAGAAGAAAATGAAAACGTGATGAGACGTGAATGTCCCATTCGTGATGTACAGTCGTGTCCTGTGCCACACACTACTCATTTGTGTGCGCATTGACCTAGGCTCGACCTGTTGACAATGCTAGCACCTAGTCCTGAATCAGGAACAGTGCACTAAGGGTGCACTCATATTGACTAAGGACTACCAATCTTGTCACGGGTTTCATGTATGGAGCACGGTGGTCGCAACATACGATGCTAGTGAACTTTGTTGTGAAAGGGTTTTTACTTGTGAGATATGAATGCATGCTCACTGTTCCATTCATCTACAGTTCAGCAGCTCACGACAAACTCTGAATCCTAAAGTGACATCCTGTGTGTTTTGCATGACCATGTATGCTAGAAGCAGTAGCATGCGATGTAGGAGTGTTGAAGGCCTGTGGTTTTCATTTTGAAAGCCCAGAGCCTAGGCCAGAGTACAAAAAGGGGGAGAAGTTGCTTTTCTCCAGAATACGTTTGCAATCTGATAATGACACGGGTGCATCTGTGATTTGATCTCTGCTTAAATCTGAATAAAGAACGTTGTTAAAAAAAAAAACTAAAAAAAATATTGCTGGTATCTTCTAGATGGGAAGTGAAGCACCAGACATTAGCTTGAGGAAAGTGGAGATACATGCTTTCCTTGTAAGAGCCAGATCCCTTCCTGAAACATGTGGCTGAAAAATACTTACTACATCTGCCATTTGGTAGCTGGCAGGGGGTACAGGGTAAGACCTGCATTAGCTCTTGATAGGGAAATGAGTCCTTTGAAGGGGCACAGATTCTCATACCCCTTTCTGATCTCTGTGAGGGATCATAAATAACTGGTTGTAGCCTGCTCTCATCTAATTGTACTTTTGTGTACAAAGGAAAGAGCTGAGACTGCACTGCTGGGCAGAGTATCCTTGCAGACAGAGGGCAGGCCAGGATAGTGACCTATCCAGGACACTTGAAAAGGGAATCCACCAATCCGGTTCAAAGAAGCAGACCTGGAATGCACATCCCCAGTCTGCAAGAGTGGTATAAAGATGGGAGCTCAAGAAGCATTGTTCATTGTTGTGGTCTCTTCTTCAGAGGAGAGGGTACACAGCAGAGTATTCAGAGACTACAAGTAGCCAAGGGTTGGTGTCGCACTAATAGCCAACTCCTCAGAGGTGAGGGAATATGGTCTGTAGCCCGATCCGAAAAAGGAATTATTGACTGTCCTGGGTACTAAAACATCCTGCCTGTGACTGAAGGAAGGAAGCACCAACCCTGCAGGAGTAGTGGATCATGGAAGGGGCTGCTGTAGTTTACCCTGGTGTAGGGTCCAGCCGACAAACTTGTGAAGCAACAGCACTGGAGCAATCATGGCACTACTGGGTCGAGCAGTGCGTTATCTCTCTCAACATATCCCTTCACAGCTGCCACGCACCTGGAGTGGTGTGCCAGACTGAAGCTGGCATAGGCTTCTGCTGGTGTGCAATGTGCCCCGCAAGTGGGTTGTATGACAGCAAAACTGCTAAGTGTCTCACTGGGCCCAGACTAATCCTGAAGACTAAGTGATGAAAGAGGTACCCTGTAGGTTCCTTTATGAAGATCTGAGGTCCTCGCCTCAAGGCACTGTGCCCCAGATGGCATCTGGCACCTGCTGCGCCGAAGAACAATCATGTGTGTGTGAGTGGCCAGTGCACCCAAGAAGTACCCATTGGAGAGCTGGAGCAAGCCATGATCTGCAGCCACCACCCAAAAGAGTGAATCTGGTTCTGGCATGACCGCGCAAACGAAACACTGTGTGGCTGGCTGCGGTACTGCCCGAAGAGTAGTGCTGTGTGCTGCCAGGAGGCACCTTCCTGCCGCCAGTGAGATCACAGTACTGTGGGAAGAGTGAACGCAGCCTCACAACTCTCCTGGCCTGCTATTTATTGCTGCAGGCTTCGTCGCTGTTGGTAAAGATCCTGCTGCCGCAGGAAGGCCAAATGTGGCCCGCACTGCAACCACAGACAGGTGAAAGATTGAGAGGGCCAATTGCGACCAGAGTTGCTAACCTAAACTTGGCAAGACTAATCAGGCCTAAGCCAGGGGGAACTGTGTGATAGCATAGATAGGAGGGTGGGGAGAAGTACGAGCTGCATAGAGCCATATTTGATAATGGTCCTGAAACGTTTAAAACGTTGGCACATGTCTACATTCCAGCCAGGGCACTCAGATCCTCCTCAGCTAACCTGGCCATAGTGCCAACGGTGAAGAAAGCAAGATGGGGAGGAAGATCATTGGCATATCAAGGTGCTTTGCTCTGGAACAACCTTCCTCTCAATATTAGATCACATTCACAAGAGACCTCTTTTAGGAAGGATCTGAAGACTTGGTTATTTAAAACTTAAACTCCTGCACGAACATAAACAGTACATTTTCACTATGGCAGTATAAGCGCTACGAGGCCTCTGGGCAGTTAGGCACTATATAAACAACTATAACATAACATAACTGCCAGTATACCTGAATAACCTTGGCCCTGGTGGGGGACCCAGTGCCAGAGGGGGCCCCAGTTGGTGCCAGGTGATGGTCTAATCAGTGAAGGGCCCTAAGAGCACCAAGCCCTCACCAGGAATTGGATATTCGTTCACAATTGAATCAGTAGTGACCTTCTATGTTTTTTGTGTAATAAAATTACTTGTTTCTTCCTTCAAAGAGAAGTACTGAGCTGGACTTTGATTGCATTGCTCTGCTGGGGGGTGGCATTTATTCTTGAGCTCAAGTTTCACACTAACCTGCCTGAGAAGCCTGTGACTACTGCTAAAGCAGATGTTTTAAGTAGAAATTATTAATTAGTGTTTATGAATTTTAGGTGATTGAATTATGTGGAAAATGAATTAACGTAGACAAGAACGCACACGTTTGAAAATGTGACCTCGGAGAATGGCCACCAATATTCATGAATTTTACTAATGATTAATACATACAAAATAATTAAAATGTACTAGATGAATGTAGTAATATGTCATATTAAGGGTTATGAGGTGTGCTCTAGCTTTTTTTAATGTAGGCCTTAATTTAGCGAGTGTCTTGGCCTAGTTTTGTCAGGCCTCATGCAGAAGCTGTATTTCTTAGCGTTTAATAAAAATGCTGACAGAATGAAGTAACTGTGAAATGACCATTGTCTTGTTAAAAGTGCTTAATAGAAGCTTTTCGTGAGAACCGAGTGCTAGAAGTGTAAAAACATTTGTGCAATGTGTGTGAGATGTACTTTCCCAGGACTAGAACAATGAAGACACTGACTGGAGCTGAAGATGCAACAATATTGTTACCTGACGAGCTGTATGATAAGGACATCGTAAAGTGGACCAATCAACTTCATGTGAAGACTGAAATATTAGAATCCATAGATTTGGTATAAAAATATTATTGGGTAGAGTATAAACGTACGATTGACTGACCAATAGGGAATTAGGGGATAGGTTAGGTGACTTTATATAACAACGCGACAGAGAAGATTTTCTTAGATTTTCAGATGCCAGACTTATTAAGAATTCGAGGGGGGAAAAAAAACTTTAGGAGAGATATCAATATTATTCTGTCATTAGGCTCATACTCTCTGACCGAGAGCCTGATGTCTTGCTGATCGATTGATGAACTGAGGACGAAGACTGATTCTGCTTGCTGATCGGTAGATATGACGAAATGTGATTTGTATGCATTTTATACCTTTTCTTTCTAGGTACCAACTGCGCTGTTTTGACAGATCCCTAGTAAGATATATTTTCCTAAATTGTGTTCTAAATTGTTTCGCATGAAGTCCAACATGCTGATGCTAACTTGACATAAGTTAAGGGCTCTCAAAATTGACTGACGAATTACAGGGACTAATGATTGACTAGTTGTCTTGCTGAAGTTCTATGTATGTTGAAGCTTTGTTGCAGCTAACTTTGCTAATGGATTTGCACTGTCCTTCTGGAATGTGTTATGATTTAAGCTTTCATTACATTACGTTTGTCCCACGGTTTTGGATAACTAGTTTTGTTCATATATGTGTTTCCATTGCTTTTGAGATCAATCTACATGACTTTAGTATTGTTAATATGGGAAATAAACTTACTAAACTTTTATTAAAGGTGTGGTTATTCATGGCTCAAAGGTCATGGCGTGTGACATTTACTGACTATTGATTATTGATTTTATTGATTACTAATGATTGATTATTGTGTATTGATTATGTACTGGTGCTATGGTGAGAACTTCTTAATACGAGTCAAAAGATTCATCAACCTATTCGCGTCCCCTTGTAAGTTTACTTATTAAGGTCTGACGCGCTAACACTACTCACCTATGTTACCCTCAGAGTCTAGTGCGGAAAGGGTTATAGTTGGCCTAGATTGCAAAGTCATAGAAGGGAAGGCCTGAGGCAGCAGAGATAAAAGGGCTCAACCCCAATGGTGGTGGCACTGTAGCTCCTCCCTGGCCCATGGCCTCCTGAATGGTGTCTGACATAATGCTTCAAGACAGATGGTGTAACATGAAAAATAATCTTCAGATAACTGAGTCTAATGATGGAAGCGTAATCTTTATTAAAACACCTCATCCAACAAAGAGGTGGCAACTACTGACTCTTTGGAACAGAACAGATACTACTTTCCACATTCTACATTTTATATTCTCTCATGCAGCTGACTGGGACATTATTATCAGATATAATTAACATGTCACACGTGGGTTTGCGATTTCTCTGCTGTAGCCCTCCCTGGAACTCAGCCTTGTAATGACCAACAAGTCGGTTGTTGGTTAACACTAATAACCACTAGGATAGCAAATGCTGCTGAAATGTGTGGTTAAGTTAGCACTGAATAGATAACAATTCCCACTGCTAATCGGAATGTATGAACATGCGTGCTTACTGTCAAATATTGAGAAATGTATTTCATTTATGGAATAAGACCCTGAATGCTAAAAAGTAGGTATCCAATGCTCTAATAATTTGTGGAGGTTACTTCAAAATAAAATTAAATCTGATTACAACTTGCATTCCTTTTATGAAAGAGTGTAAAGCCCCTAAGGCAGAATTTCCAAAGTTTCTTCTCTCAAAAGATGCAATTAAACACGGAATGGGCTGGTGGGTCTGAATGGACATATTGAGTTGGACTCGCCTGCCACTTAGACATTTAAGATTTGCTAACATCGAAGTCCTATTGATTATATATTTGTTTTGATACATGATTATTTTTGCTTTGAGTATATATGGGGGTGACCACTTATCTTTAAAGGTGCCCATAAACTTAAAGGTACAAAAAGCAACAAAGAAAAATTCTCCCAGTACTAGTGTACTATACTCAGACTTTCGGTGCGAATAGACATGTTGTATGAACAAAAATTGTCGATTTATCTCGGTTCACAAGATAAAGATGTTATATTTTACAGTAGTGCAGAGAGGCTTGAATGATACAAAAAGACAATTTAGAAGGTTTTAGACCAGCTGAAAATAAAACATCAAAATGAAGAGTATGGAAGGAGAAGAACGAAGCATAATAACTCTAAATGGTTTCGCCAATCATATCAAGCACTAGATAGTAGTCCAACTTTGGAAAACAGTCACAACATGCTGGCATGGAAATACAAGGTTACACAGGTGACTCCGCTCTGGGACACTGAAATTCTGGGCACATTATGAAAGCAACCAGGGTTTGATAAATGGGAACTCACAGGTGACATATGGACCCAGGGGGATGTGACCCCCCCCCCCAGCCCAACTCGCAACAGGAATACCAACTAGCACACACTGAAAGCTAGGCTTCTGGATGAATTCATGCCCCAAAAAGCCAAGCCACTGACTTATACAAACTACCCAACCACACACCAGATGTCCTGCAGCATATAAGGGTACAGTGGGATAGAGAGGTGGGGGAAGGGGTGGGCTAGCAGACAGTGATTGTGGAATGTGAAACAGCCCTAGCAGCCACCAGGGAGGTTGCCATACATTCAGGATTCTGACTGGTCCAGCTAAGGATCTTTCATAACTCCTATTACACCCGAATAACTCTGGTTAAGCTGGGAGGGCGACATATGTCCATTGTTTACATACCTGTGGACAGACAGGTACCTTCTTCCACATCCCATGAGACTACCCAGTAGTATGGGGGTTCTGGCCTGCAGTGGTTGAGTGTTTCAGAGCGGCAGGGGGAGAGGGCATAAGAGTCTCTGCCAAACAATGTATTCTGAATAACTGGGGAGAGACAGATATTGGCAGGACACAAAGAACAGGGATGACACTAGGTCTGGCAGTGGTAAAGAGATGTAGCAAAGCCATAGGAGGCAGCGCAGGCCCCAGAGCGAAGGGCATGGAAACGGGACATGGATTGGTGTATAATAGCAGAAAGGGGAGTGAATGAGGGTAGAGGATGTCACCAGAAAAGGAGGAAATGCGGAATGGCTAAAACACCTTTAGGGGCCAGATATGTGGGGACTTGGATCTTCCTGGTGAGGATGAGGCATATCCAAGAGACACTGCAAGAGCACCAGACAATGAGTGGAGGGATGTGTGTGGGATCGGTTGGGCTGAGGCTGACTCTTTAAGATAATGTGAGATGTACAGCAGTGTTGCATTTTATGATTGATGTTGTATTTCACAAGTCAATAAAAAGAAGTGTTAAAAAAAAAACATGGCAAGCGTTAAAAAGAAGTATATAAATAGCTAATGGGGGCCGGGGAAGATAAATTATGAAAAAACTTGTGAAATCATGAATGAAACAATTAGCCTGAGAGATTTTGGTGTTTGGTAAAAGACATACAATACCAAACCGTACATCTTGAAAATGCACTATTCCAGAGGAAAATTAGCTGACTCATTTGAATAACTTGACAGACCAGTTAATGGGCAGACTCCTTCAATAACTGGGCCCAAATAATTTACCCACAATCAGCAGGGGGAGGGGCTTGGGGAGAACAAAAAATAAAGTAAAAAAAAGTACCTCTTGCCGTCGTTGCCGCAGCCTCCTGTTGCCTCGATCTTCTTCTGGTGTCCCAGCACATGCTCTCCAGCAATCCTGGCGCTGCTTTCATGATAGACATAGCATGAAAGCAGCATCAGGATTGGTCTGAGCGGCTTGGACTGATGCTCAGACACAATTCTGGGGTCTGTACAGTTTCTCCAGCCCAGCTGTTCAACACAGCCTGGTAGGAGAAACATAAGTGCGCATGTGTGTTTGGATGGCCTGAGACAGCCAACCAAACACACATGCGCACATAGGTGCACTCCCCTTCCTCATTCCCCCCTCCCACCTCCCGTGGCCCAGCCTAATCCTCCCTTCACACGCTGCTGGCTGAGCCACCAGCTGAAAGATAAAACTATAAAGAAATATTGTTTTATCTTTCAGCTCCTGGCTTAGACATAGGTGTGACACTCCTTCGTCATTGCGAAGGAGCCGCCCCTGCCCACAACCACACAAAGTAAATACTGTTTGGAAGGCAGAGCAACTATTTTTCGATGGGTAGCTGAAATTCCATACTCCTGGAAGGTTGCCAATCATAAGGTCGAATGTAATCTAGCCTCAAATTATCAATAAGCTTGACTGATATTCTGTCTCAAGTATTTCCTAACAATAATATTCCACCATTTGGAGGAGTGGGTGCAAGAGAAATCTATTACTGACTGACTGTAGGAAGTTGGCTCTGTATGTGCTATTTCAAAGTAAGGAATAGCATGCACAGAGTCCAAGGGTTCCCCTTAGAGGTAAAATAGTGGTAAAAAGAGATAATACTAATGCTCTATTTTGTGGTAGTGTGGTCGAGCAGTAGGCTTATCCAAGGAGTAGTGTTAAGCATTTGTTGTACATACACACAGGCAATAAATGAGGAACACACACTCAGAGACAAATCCAGCCAATAGGTTTTGTTATAGAAAAATATATTTTCTTAGTTTATTTTAAGAACCACAGGTTCAAATTCTACATGTAATATCTCATTTGAAAGGTATTGCAGGTAAGTACTCTAGGAACTTTGAATCATTACTTTAGCATGTATACTTTTTACATAAAACACAATAAGCTGTTTTAAAAGTGGACAGTGCAATTTTCACAGTTCCTGGGGGAGGTAAGTTATTGTTAGTTTTAACAGGTAAGTAAGTCACTTACAGGTTTCAGTTTTTGGTCCAAGGTAGCCCACCGTTGGGGGTTCAGAGCAACCCCAAAGTTATTACACCAGCAGCTCAGGGCCGGTCAGGTGCAAAGGTCAAAGAGGTGCCCAAAACGCATAGGCTTCAATGGAGAGAAGGGGGTTCCCCGGTTCCAGTCTGCCAGCAGGTAAGTACCCGCGTCTTCGGAGGGCAGACCAGGGGGGTTTTGTAGGGCACCAGGGGGGACACAAGTCAGCACAGAAAGTACACCCTCAGCAGCGCGGGGCGGCCGGGTGCAGTGTGCAAACACGCGTCGGGTTTTCAATGGAAGTCAATGAGAGATCAAGGGATCTCTTCAGCATCGCAGGCAGGCAAGGGGGGGGCTCCTCGGGGTAGCCACCACCTGGGCAAGGGAGAGGGCCTCCTGGGGGTCACTCCTGCACAGAAGTTCCGTTCCTTTAGGGGCTGGGGGCTGCGGGTGCAGGGTCTTTTCCAGCCGTCGGGAAATGGAGTTCAGACAGTCGCGGTCAGGGGGAGCCTGGGGATTCCCTCTGCAGGCGTCGCTGTGGGGGCTCAGGGGGGACAACTTTGGTTCCTCACAGTCGTAGAGTCACCGGAGGGTCCTCCCTGAGTTGGTTGTTCTCCACTAGTCGAGTCGGGGTCGCCGGGTGCAGTGTTGCAAGTCTCACGCTTCTTGCGGGGAGTTGCAGGGGTCTTTAAATCTGCTCCTTGTAACAAAGTTGCAGTTCTTTTGGAGCAGTGCCGCTGTCCTCGGGAGTTTCTTGTCTTTTTCGAAGCAGGGCAGTCCTCAGAGGATTCAGAGGTCGCTGGTCCCTTGGAAAGCGTCGCTGGAGCAGGGTTCTTTGGAAGGCAGGAGACAGGCCGGTAAGTCTGGGGCCAAGGCAGTTGGTGTCTTCTGGTCTTCCTCTGCAGGGGTTTTTCAGCTCAGCAGTCCTTCTTCTTGTAGTTGCAGGAATCTAAAATCTTAGGTTCAGGGAAGCCCTTAAATACTAAATTTAAGGGCGTGTTTAGGTCTGGGGGGTTAGTAGCCAATGGCTACTAGCCCTGAGGGTGGGTACACCCTCTTTGTGCCCCCTCCCAAGGGGAGGGGGTCACATCCCTAATCCTATTGGGGAAATCCTCCATCTGCAAGATGGAGGATTTCTAAAAGTTAGAGTCACTTCAGCTCAGGACACCTTAGGGGCTGTCCTGACTGGCCAGTGACTCCTCCTTGTTGTTTTCTTTGTTTCCTCCAGCCTTGCCGCCAAAAGTGGGGGCCGTGGCCGGAGGGGGCGGGCAACTCCACTAAGCTGGAGTGTCCTGAGGTGCTGTGACAAAGGGGTGAGCCTTTGAGGCTCACCGCCAGGTGTTACATCTCCTGCCTGGGGGAGGTGTTAGCATCTCCACCCAGTGCAGGCTTTGTTACTGGCCTCAGAGTGACAAAGGCACTCTCCCCATGGGGCCAGCAACATGTCTCTAGTGTGGCAGGCTGTTGGTACCAGTCAGCCTACACAGATAGTCGGTTAAGTTTCAGGGGGCACCTCTAAGGTGCCCTCTGTGATGTATTTTACAATAAAATGTACACTGGCATCAGTGTGCATTTATTGTGCTGAGAAGTTTGATACCAAACTTCCCAGTTTTCAGTGTAGCCATTATGGTGCTGTGGAGTTCGTGTAAAACAGACTCCCAGACCATATACTCTTATGGCTACCCTGCACTTACAATGTCTAAGGTTTTGCTTAGACACTGTAGGGGTACAGTGCTCATGCACTGGTACCCTCACCTATGGTATAGTGCACCCTGCCTTAGGGCTGTAAGGCCTGCTAGAGGGGTGTCTTACCTATACTGCATAGGCAGTGAGAGGCTGGCATGGCACCCTGAGGGGAGTGCCATGTCGACATACTCATTTTGTTCTCACTAGCACACACAAGCTGGTAAGCAGTGTGTCTGTGCTGAGTGAGGGGTCTCCAGGGTGGCATAAGACATGCTGCAGCCCTTAGAGACCTTCCCTGGCATCAGGGCCCTTGGTACCAGAGGTACCAGTTACAAGGGACTTATCTGGATGCCAGGGTGTGCCAATTGTGGAATCAAAAGTACAGGTTAGGGAAAGAACACTGGTGCTGGGGCCTGGTTAGCAGGCCTCAGCACACTTTCAATTCAAAACATAGCATCAGCAAAGGCAAAAAGTCAGGGGGTAACCATGCCAAGGAGGCATTTCCTTACACACCCCCCCCCCCCCAAACGAAAGAGGATGAGACTAACCTTTCCCAAGAGAGTCTTCATTTTCTAAGTGGAAGAACCTGGAAAGGCCATCTGCATTGGCATGGGCAGTCCCAGGTCTGTGTTCCACTATAAAGTCCATTCCCTGTAGGGAGATGGACCACCTCAACAGTTTTGGATTTTCACCTTTCATTTGCATCAGCCATCTGAGAGGTCTGTGGTCAGTCTGAACTAGGAAGTGAGTACCAAAGAGGTATGGTCTCAGCTTCTTCAGGGACCAAACCACAGCAAAGGCCTCCCTCTCAATGGCACTCCAACGCTGCTCCCTGGGGAGTAACCTCCTGCTAATGAAAGCAACAGGCTGGTCAAGGCCATCATCATTTGTTTGGGACAAAACTGCCCCTATCCCATGTTCAGAGGCATCTGTTTGCACAATGAATTGCTTGGAGTAATCTGGAGCTTTTAGAACTGGTGCTGTGCACATAGCTTGCTTCAGGGTGTCAAAGGCCTGTTGGCATTCTACAGTCCAGTTTACTTTCTTGGGCATTTTCTTGGAGGTGAGTTCTGTGAGGGCTGTCACAATGGATCCATATCCCTTCACAAACCTCCTATAGTACCCAGTTAAGCCAAGGAATGCCCTGACTTGAGTCTGGGTTTTTGGAGCTGCCCAGTCCAGAATAGTCTGGATCTTAGGCTGGAGTGGCTGAACTTGGCCTCCACCTACAAGGTGTCCCAAGTAAACCACAGTTCCCTGCCCTATCTGGCATTTGGATGCCTTGATAGAGAGGCCTGCAGATTGCAGAGCCTTCAAAACCTTCTTCAGGTGGACCAGGTGATCCTGCCAGGTGGAGCTGAAGACAGCAATATCATCAAGATAAGCTGCACTAAAGGATTCCAATCCAGCAAGGACTTGATTCACCAACCTTTGGAAGGTGGCAGGGGCATTCTTTAAACCAAAGGGCATAACAGTGAACTGATAATGCCCATCAGGTGTGGAGAATGCTGTCTTTTCTTTTGCTCCAGGGGCCATTTTGATTTGCCAGTACCCTGCTGTTAAGTCAAAGGTACTTAAGAATTTGGCAGCCCCTAATTTGTCTATTAGCTCATCAGCTCTAGGAATGGGATGAGCATCTGTCTTGGTGACAGAGTTGAGACCTCTGTAGTCCACACACAACCTCATCTCTCTCTTTCCTTCTTTGGTGTGAGGTTTGGGGACTAAGACCACTGGGCTAGCCCAGGGGCTATCAGAGTACTCAATTACTCCCAATTCCAGCATCTTGTGGACTTCCACCTTGATGCTTTCCTTAACTTGGTCAGACTGTCTAAATATTTTGTTTTTGACAGGCATGCTGTCTCCTGTGTCCACATCATGGGTACACAGGTGTGTCTGACCAGGGGTTAGGGAAAAGAGTTCAGCAAACTGCTGCAGGACCTTCCTACAGTCAGACTGCTGTTGGCTAGAGAGGGTGTCTGAGTAGATCACTCCATCTACTGAGCCATCTTTAGGGTCTGATGAGAGGAGATCATGGAGAGGTTCACTCTCAGCTTCCTGGTCCTCATCTGTCACCATCAACAGATTTACATCATCCCTGTCATGGAAGAGCTTAAGGCGGTTCACATGGATCACCCTCTTGGGGCTCCTGCTTGTGCCCAGGTCCACCAGGTAGGTGACCAGACTCTTCCTCTCTAGTACTGGGTAAGGGCCACTCCATTTGTCCTGAAGTGCCCTGGGAGCCACAGGCTCCAGAACCCAGACTTTCTGCCCTGGTTGAAATTCAACCAGTGCAGCCTTTTGGTCATACCACAACTTCTGGAGTTGTTGGCTGGCCTCAAGGTTTTTACTTGCCTTTTCCATGTACTCTGCCATCCTTGAGCGAAGGCCAAGTACATAGTCCACTATGTCTTGTTTAGGCTCATGAAGAGGTCTCTCCCAGCCTTCTTTAACAAGAGCAAGTGGTCCCCTTACAGGGTGGCCAAACAGAAGTTCAAAGGGTGAGAACCCTACTCCCTTCTGAGGCACCTCTCTGTAAGCGAAAAGCAGACATGGCAGGAGGACATCCCATCTCCTTTTGAGTTTTTCTGGGAGCCCCATGATCATGCCCTTTAATGTCTTGTTGAATCTCTCAACAAGGCCATTAGTTTGTGGATGATATGGTGTAGTGAATTTGTAAGTCACTCCACACTCATTCCACATGTGTTTTAGGTATGCTGACATGAAGTTGGTACCTCTGTCAGACACCACCTCCTTAGGGAAGCCCACTCTGGTAAAGATACCAATGAGGGCCTTGGCTACTGCAGGGGCAGTAGTCGCCCTAAGGGGAATAGCTTCAGGATACCTAGTAGCATGATCCACTACTACTAGGATATACATATTTCCTGAGGCTGTGGGAGGTTCTAGTGGACCAACTATGTCCACACCCACTCTTTCAAAGGGGACCCCCAGTACTGGAAGTGGAATGAGGGGGGCCTTTGGATGCCCACCTGTCTTACCACTGGCTTGACAGGTGGGGCAGGAGAGGCAAAACTCCTTAACCTTCTGGGACATATTGGGCCAGTAGAAGTAGTTGACTAACCTCTCCCACATCTTGGTTTGTCCCAAATGCCCAGCGAGGGGAATATCATGGGCTAAGGTTGGAATAAACTCTCTGAAACCCTGAGGCACTACCACTCTCCTAGTGGCACCAGGTTTGGGATCTCTTGCCTCAGTGTACAGGAGTCCATCTTCCCAATAGACCCTATGTGTTCCATTTTTCTTGCCTTTGGACTCTTCAGCAGCTTGCTGCCTAAGGCCTTCAAGAGAGGGACAGGTTTCTTGTCCCTTACACAACTCTTCCCTTGAGGGTCCCCCTGGGCCCAAGAGCTCAACCTGATAAGGTTCCAGCTCCATAGGCTCAGTTCCCTCAGAGGGCAGAACTTCTTCCTGAGAAGAGAGGTTCTCTTTTTGGTGTTGTGTTGCAGCTGGTTTCCCAGCTGACTTTCCTTTTCTCTTGGTAGGCTGGGCCATTTTTCCAGACTCCAGCTCTACTTTTTCACCCTGAGCCTTGCATTGTGCCCTTGTCTTGACACACACCAGTTCAGGGATACCCAGCATGGCTGCATGGGTTTTCAGTTCTACCTCAGCCCATGCTGAGGACTCCAGGTCATTTCCAAGCAAACAGTCTACTGGGATATTTGAGGAGACCACCACCTGTTTCAGGCCATTGACCCCTCCCCACTCTATAGTTACCATAGCCATGGGATGTACTTTAGTCTGATTGTCAGCGTTGGTGACTGGATAAGTTTGTCCAGCCAGGTATTGGCCAGGGGAAACCAGTTTCTCTGTCACCATGGTGACACTGGCACCTGTATCCCTCAGGCCCTCTACACTTGTCCCATTAATTAAGAGCTGCTGCCTGTATTTTTGCATGTTAGGGGGCCAGGCAGCCAGTGTGGCTAAATCCACCCCACCCTCAGAGACTAATGTAGCTTCAGTGTGACACCTGATTTGCTCTGGGCACACTGTTGATCCCACTTGGAGACTGGCCATTCCAGTTTTAGCTGGATGGGAGTTAGAAGTGGTATCTTTCTTGGGACAGGCCTTGTCTCCAGTTTGGTGTCCAGACTGACTACAGCTACGACACCAGGCCTTTTTGGGATCAAAGTTTTTACCCTTGTACCCAGAATTGTTTTGTGAAGAGGCTCTGGGCCCACCCTCCTGTGCAGGTTTTTGGCGGCCTGTAGAAGACTCTTTACTATTTTTGTTTTTGGCTGTCTCACCACCTTTCCCCTGGGGAGGTTTTGTGACCCCTTTCTTTTGGTCACCCCCTGTGGAAGTTTTGGACACCCTAGTCTTGACCCAATGGTCCGCCATCTTTCCCAATTCTTGGGGAGAAATTGGTCCTAGGTCCACCAGATGCTGATGCAGTTTATCAGTGAAACAATTACTTAATAGGTGTTCTTTCACAAATAAATTGTACAGCCCATCATAATCATTTACACCATTGCCTTGAATCCAACCATCTAGTGTTTTTACTGAGTAGTCTACAAAGTCAACCCAGGTCTGGCTCGAGGATTTTTGAGCCCCCCTGAATCTAATCCTATACTCCTCAGTGGAGAATCCAAAGCCCTCAATCAGGGTACCCTTCATGAGGTCATAAGATTCTGCATCTTTTTTAGAGAGTGTGAGGAGTCTATCCCTACACTTTCCAGTGAACTTTCCCAAAGGAGAGCACCCCAGTGAGATTTGCTTACTTTTCTGGTTACACAAGCCCTCTCAAAAGCTGTGAACCATTTGGTGATGTCATCACCATCTTCATATTTAGTTACAATCCCTTTGGGGATTTTCAACATGTCAGGAGAATCTCTGACCCTATTTATGTTGCTGCCACCATTGATGGGTCCTAGGCCCATCTCTTGTCTTTCCCTTTCTATGGCTAGGATCTGTCTTTCCAAAGCCAATCTTTTGGCCATCCTGGCTAACTGGATGTCCTCTTCACTGGAGTTATCCTCAGTGATTTCAGAGGTGCTGGTCCCTCCTGTGAGGGAGCCAGCATCTCTGACTAATATTTTTGGAGTCAGGGCTTGAGAGGCCCTGTCCTCCCTAGATAGGACTGGTAGGGGGGAATCTTCCTCCAATTCACTATCATCTTCATCTGTGTTATCCACAGAGGGGTTGGCTCTATCATACTCTGCCAACAGCTCCTGGAGCTGTAGTTTGGTAGGTCTGGAGCCCATTGTTATTTTTCTTATTTTACAGAGTGACCTTAGCTCTTTCATCTGGAGATGGAGGTAAGGTGTGGTGTCGAGTTCCACCACATTCATATCTGTACTAGACATTATTCTTCTAAAAGTTGGAATGCTTTTTAAGAATCTAAAACTAGTTCTAGAATCTAATTCAAACTTTTACAAACTTTTAAACTCTAAAAGAAATGCTAACAGGGACTAACACAAGGCCCTAGCAGGACTTTAAAGAATTTAGAAAAATTTCAAATTGCAAAAAATCAAGTTCTAATGACAATTTTTGGAATTTGTCGTGTGATCAGGTATTGGCTGAGTAGTCCAGCAAATGCAAAGTCTTGTACCCCACCGCTGATCCACCAATGTAGGAAGTTGGCTCTGTATGTGCTATTTCAAAGTAAGGAATAGCATGCACAGAGTCCAAGGGTTCCCTTTAGAGGTAAAATAGTGGTAAAAATAGATAATACTAATGCTCTATTTTGTGGTAGTGTGGTCGAGCAGTAGGCTTATCCAAGGAGTAGTGTTAAGCATTTGTTGTACATACACACAGGCAATAAATGAGGAACACACACTCAGAGACAAATCCAGCCAATAGGTTTTGTTATAGAAAAATATCTTTTCTTAGTTTATTTTAAGAACCACAGGTTCAAATTCTACATGTAATATCTCATTTGAAAGGTATTGCAGGTAAGTACTCTGGGAACTTTGAATCATTACTTTAGCATGTATACTTTTTACATAAAACACAATAAGCTGTTTTAAAAGTGGACACAGTGCAATTTTCACAGTTCCTGGGGGAGGTAAGTTATTGTTAGTTTTAACAGGTAAGTAAGTCACTTACAGGTTTCAGTTTTTGGTCCAAGGTAGCCCACCGTTGGGGGTTCAGAGCAACCCCAAAGTTATTACACCAGCAGCTCAGGGCCGGTCAGGTGCAAAGGTCAAAGAGGTGCCCAAAACGCATAGGCTTCAATGGAGAGAAGGGGGTGCCCCGGTTCCAGTCTGCCAGCAGGTAAGTACCCGCGTCTTCGGAGGGCAGACCAGGGGGGTTTTGTAGGGCACCAGGGGGGACACAAGTCAGCACAGAAAGTACACCCTCAGCAGCGCGGGGGCGGCCGGGTGCAGTGTGCAAACACGCGTCGGGTTTGCAATGGAAGTCAATGAGAGATCAAGGGATCTCTTCAGCGTCGCAGGCAGGCAAGGGGGGGGCTCCTCGGGGTAGCCACCACCTGGGCAAGGGAGAGGGCCTCCTGGGGGTCACTCCTGCACAGAAGTTCCGTTCCTTTAGGGGCTGGGGGCTGCGGGTGCAGGGTCTTTTCCAGCCGTCGGGAAATGGAGTTCAGACAGTCGCGGTCAGGGGGAGCCTGGGGATTCCCTCTGCAGGCGTCGCTGTGGGGGCTCAGGGGGGACAACTTTGGTTACTCACAGTCGTAGAGTCGCCGGAGGGTCCTCCCTGAGTTGGTTGTTCTCCACCAGTCGAGTCGGGGTCGCCGGGTGCAGTGTTGCAAGTCTCACGCTTCTTGCGGGGAGTTGCAGGGGTCTTTAAATCTGCTCCTTGTAACAAAGTTGCAGTTCTTTTGGAGCAGTGCCGCTGTCCTCTGGAGTTTCTTGTCTTTTTCGAAGCAGGGCAGTCCTCAGAGGATTCAGAGGTCGCTGGTCCCTTGGAAAGCGTCGCTGGAGCAGGGTTCTTTGGAAGGCAGGAGACAGACCGGTAAGTCTGGGGCCAAGGCATTTGGTGTCTTCTGGTCTTCCTCTGCAGGGGTTTTTCAGCTCAGCAGTCCTTCTTCTTGTAGTTGCAGGAATCTAAAATCTTAGGTTCAGGGAAGCCCTTAAATACTAAATTTAAGGGCGTGTTTAGGTCTGGGGGGTTAGTAGCCAATGGCTACTAGCCCTGAGGGTGGGTACACCCTCTTTGTGCCCCCTCCCAAGGGGAGGGGGTCACATCCCTAATCCTATTGGGGGAATCCTCCATCTGCAAGATGGAGGATTTCTAAAAGTTAGAGTCACTTCAGCTCAGGACACCTTAGGGGCTGTCTTGACTGGCCAGTGACTCCTCCTTGTTGTTTTCTTTGTTTCCTCCAACCTTGCCGCCAAAAGTGGGGGCTGTGGCCGGAGGGGGCGGGCAACTCCACTAAGCTGGAGTGTCCTGCGGTGCTGTGACAAAGGGGTGAGCCTTTGAGGCTCACCGCCAGGTGTTACAGCTCCTGCCTGGGGGAGGTGTTAGCATCTCCACCCAGTGCAGGCTTTGTTACTGGCCTCAGAGTGACAAAGGCACTCTCCCCATGGGGCCAGCAACATGTCTCTAGTGTGGCAGGCTGCTGGAACCAGTCAGCCTACACAGATAGTCGGTTAAGTTTCAGGGGGCACCTCTAAGGTGCCCTCTGTGGTGTATTTTACAATAAAATGTACACTGGCATCAGTGTGCATTTATTGTGCTGAGAAGTTTGATACCAAACTTCCCAGTTTTCAGTGTAGCCATTATAGTGCTGTGGAGTTCGTGTAAAACAGACTCCCAGACCATATACTCTTATGGCTACCCTGCACTTACAATGTCTAAGGTTTTGCTTAGACACTGTAGGGGTACAGTGCTCATGCACTGGTACCCTCACCTATGGTATAGTGCACCCTGCCTTAGGGCTGTAAGGCCTGCTAGAGGGGTGTCTTACCTATACTGCATAGGCAGTGAGAGGCTGGCATGGCACCCTGAGGGGAGTGCCATGTTGACATACTCATTTTGTTCTCACTAGCACACACAAGCTGGTAAGCAGTGTGTCTGTGCTGAGTGAGGGGTCTCCAGGGTGGCATAAGACATGCTGCAGCCCTTAGAGACCTTCCCTGGCATCAGGGCCCTTGGTACCAGAGGTACCAGTTACAAGGGACTTATCTGGATGCCAGGGTGTGCCAATTGTGGAATCAAAAGTACAGGTTAGGGAAAGAACACTGGTGCTGGGGCCTGGTTAGCAGGCCTCAGCACACTTTCAATTCAAAACATAGCATCAGCAAAGGCAAAAAGTCAGGGGGTAACCATGCCAAGGAGGCATTTCCTTACACTGACCAAGGTGATTTTAGGGAGGAGCAACGCAAAACAGTAGTCCACTATGCACTATGGGCTGTATTGCAGAAATCTGTGGAACAAAATGGAAAGCTCTGTTGTTGGTTTTGTTGACTTTCACACAACCTCTGATGAGGTGGCCCGCCAGACCTTTTGGTCATAACTTAAAATTTCCCCAGGCCTATTGTCTACCATATAGCAAAGTCATACCACTAACTGGGCACAAATTGAGAATGATAAGACAGGGCAAATATCAAAACATATTAATATTGAAAATGGTCTTAATGCTTGGATTATATTTAGCTGAACTCCCTGGCACCGTAAAAGAAACAAACTAATTTTCGCCAAAGACGGATGGAATCCTAATCCATGTCTGCTTTTTGTGGATTAGTTAGTTATTATGCATTACAACCAAATAGGAGTTCAAAGAAAATTAAAGACCCTTTTGTTTACAGTACATTGAATTATCTAAAGTCTAATGTGGATAAAAAAAATCCAATCCGCACATTAAGCTTATTGATAATTTCAAAATTCTATTTTTAATCATCTTGCTGTGCTCATTCAAGCTATTACTAAAAAAGGGGAAACCACACCATCCACAAGGAGACTCATCACAATCCTCCTGAGTGTTGCAGGTCCTTACCAATTAACAGATTTGTTCTTCCTCAAATTTAAACACATGCCTTTTTATGTTACATGAAGTTTTTAAGCAATTCTAGATTCGCACTTAACAGTTCCAACATCACTCGCAAAGGACTAGCATTGTCCATAGCTTGATCTGTTCCTGTCCTGGCCACAAGGCCCAGCCACACAAGCGAGGTATCGATTTTATTGGGACAAGTGTGAGACCACAGGGTGATGGGAATTTTCTAGATCCCTGCAAATTCCATAAGTTTATGTCACAGAAATGTGAGGAAAATGTGTGATTTTAGGCAAAATTTAATGTTTGTTGAGCACTGCGGGGTAAAAAAATATCTGGGTTTTCCTAGATAATCAATGAGTCCAGGCTCATATTCCACAGCTACCTCCACTGTCAAATCAAGTGACTTGTTTTTGTCAGGAAATGTTGATGTCACCACATTGTGTTTTAAGGCCTCTTCTATTGCAGGAGTTAGGCCTACCCACACACGTGCGGTATGTTTTTTTATTGGAAGAGCTCTGGGTGGTAAGAATTTAGTGAATCTCTGCAGCATCCAGAACTTTTTCTCAAAGAAAAGTGAAGGAAATGCATGTTTTTAGACACAGTTGGAGATTTGCAAGGACTTATGGGTAAGAAAATGTCATGTGACCCGCACAAGTCACAGCACCCTGGACTCACCTGGGTGTTTATTTTTCAGAAATGTTAGGATTTCGTAAGTCTCCTTGGGTAGCAGCTGGGCCCAAAATCCACAGCTCCTCACATTGCAAAAAAGGATCTGTTTTGAAAGAAAAAAGTTGCTCTCTCCATGCTGAGTTTTAGAGCCTTTATTGTTGCAGCGCTGGGTCCACTCTTACAAGTGAGTTACCGTTTTCAGCAAGGCAAGTATGGTAATGCTAGCAGGAAGGAAATTTGTGGATCCCTGTAGATTTTGGAACTTTCTTTCAAAGAAATATGGGGAAAATGTGCATTTTTAGCGATGGTATAAGGTTTGCAAGGCCTTATATGTAAGAAAACGTCATAGGATCAAACCAAATCACACGAATCTGGAATCCCCTGGGAGTCTACTTTTGAGAAATATCTCTATTTGGTCCATCTGGGTGGCAGATGAGCTACGGCCCAAATTAAAACGCTATCTACATTGATAAAAAAGCATTGTTTTTGCAGGGGGAAATGTGGTGTCTCCAGGTCACATTTTAGGTTGTTTATTGTTGTGGATGCTAGGCCAAGCCACACGGGTGGAGTATCATTTTTATGGGGATACAAGTGGGAACACAGAATAGCGGAACATCTGATATTCCTAATTGGATTTCTCATTTTGGGAGACAAGCCTCAGCAGCTATGGGGATATTCATTGAGTGCATGTAAACAAGAGGTCTGTTTTCATAGATGATCAATGGAATTTGAAATCTAAAGGTTTCTTCTTAAGGGTCTCTCCCTCTACATTGTAAACTCTGTCTCCATAACAACCATCATAGGTCTTCAATGTACCGTTTTTCTCCTCCAGGGTTCAGATTTTATTCTCCATAGTTATATGTCCTTGGAGCTAATGGCAGTGCCTGACGTCTGTGTGATCTGCTGTATTCATTGGGCTCATATCTGCAGCAGTCAAGAACTGAATCAGTTGTTGGTCTCCAATGCTAATTAGTTTTTGGGTTGAGCTGTTCAGCTCACCCAGTAGCTGAAATGGAATCACCTGCACAACAATATCATGCCAAACAGAAAACTCTAGGACAGCTTACATTCTTCCATCTTCAAAGTAAGTACTTCCACTTATCGGGAGAGAAAGAAGTATTTCTCTCATGGTAAAATAAAGCTAATAAGAAAATCAAGGGATCTCACCAAGATGAAAAGAGACCAACAGAGTTAGGGAGGAATGCGAGAACGGCAACTCTTAGCTGATGTAAATTATTTGAAACAGCTAGAGATGTGGTTCATATACTATTTGAAGGAAAGAAATAGTCACAAATGCTGGATATATGAGGAGCAAACTGAAGTAAAAATGCTTCTGACATTATGCAATAACCACTGAGAAGCTATAATAGTCCTACTGATATTTACCTTCAAAGTTTCAACTGTTTCTTCAAATGACTTGAAAGTAGGAGAATTTCTAGAAAAGAAGTGAAATGGTGGTGAATAAGTGGACATGATAGTATAGTTATAAGCACAATATTACATAACATTTAAATAATTAAAATGCAACCTACATTTTAAATGCAAAAATTAAATGGACAAGATCATTCTTTGAAAGAAAAAAAAAATTATGTAGGTGTCACAGTGCCCAATATCTATGTAATGGTGAAGATAGGATATTTCTTTAATATACTAAATTGCTCTACATGTCTAAGGATGGGTGCTCAGGTAAAGTATTAAAAGCACATCAGATTTTGAATATCTGCCAAGAATATGGGCTGAAGGTATTGCTTACCATCTGGAACTTTGTGATCACAGGGGAGTGAAACTCCAAACCTGCTTGCATGGAGTCTTTCTCAGGGAAGAAACGGCTGGAGGTTCCTGCAGAGTGATGACGCTGTGTGAAGTTAGGTAATGCATGCGTAGGGAAAGCACTACGCAACAGCATCCAGACAAGCTACACTGCCCAGCAGGCCATGAACTGAAGAATTCAGTCAGCCTCCTAAAAATTATCAGTTTGTTTGATTTATGCAACTAGAGAAATACACATGGGTGCCTCAAGTGTTTGACAGAGCTGAAAGGCAACTATCTGCAACATTATCAACAACTGGTTTAGAAGGATTCTTTCTTGACTGCTCCCATAGAAACCAATTTGAGAATGTAAGAACTCCTTTGGGGAAGACCCCTTCTTTTGTATTCAGTGCAACAGAGCTGTTGCTGAAAGTATGCCTTAGTGAGCATCAGGAATCCAAGGTGGCACATTTAAGATAAACTATTAATAAGGATCAGAAAAAGAAGGCGCAGTGCTGATGTCTTCTACTGGTAATCTACATGTTGCTGGGTCTGTGAAATTGTGTTCTTCATCACAAAGTACTTATAATCGGTTACAAGACTCTAGGAGGATCAAGAAAACAACTCAGACTCAGGGCGACCCTTTCTTCCTGTAGTTTTGTTTTCAGTGAGCTGAATGTGGACTTATTCCTCTGTTCAAATAAAGCAACTGGTACAGTAGTGGTACGAGGAATAAAGGTATGTCAACTTGCGGATTAACTGGTAGTGCAACATTGAGATTTTATTTGGAAGGAGTTTAGCCATAGCCTCATCAAGTTCCTGGCAGTGAAGGCCTGTGTTGGAGAAGGACTCATTTTTGTTGAGGAATAAGCAGAGGGCTTATCAGCCTCAAAGCCCCTATGTACAACACAGACATTCCCCTGCCTCTTCACCTTACCAGAAACGTTAGAAATCCAACAAGTTGAAATAGGTCATACTCTAACAGAGTAATGGTCTTTCAGAATTTCGGTTTCGTATCATACTACTGCCCCATAGGATCAGGTGGGAGGAGATGGGGGATTTTGGGATGAAGAAGGTTTGACTAAATATAAACGTCCTGATCATATATTAGCCCTTTCAAAGTCCTGGAATGTTTATTTTATTTCCAAGGAGGTGGTGGAGAGTTCTCGGTACTCCAATGTCCCGCTCTCAGTTCTTGAGAGGAAAGGGTTTACTATTCCCAGGAGAAGGTTGTCCTTCATAATATTTGTAGGAATCCCAGAGTTAATGGTTTGCAGATTTTAAGTTTGCAAATCAGAGGGGGGCGTGGCCTAGCCTTCAGAAGATGGCCGTCACCGAGTGAGGCTTTGCCGGGCTTCGGGCCTAACTTCGAAATTTTTCCTGCTGGAGCAGCCGCTTCTCTTCTACTCTGGCTGCAGAGCCCTTCGAAGCCTTGCGCGCCACCCCTGACTTGGGCGGCGGCCCTTTGCGGGCTGTCTGCGGTGAGCTTGGGGGGGGGGAAGTCTGGTGCTGCTGCCCAGACGCGGCCCTGGGTGCCGGCGGTCGCGCTGCTTCCTGGCCTCGTGGGCCTGCTGTGCGGTCCTCTGGGCGTGGTGTCTCCCGCAGTGCTTTTGTGAGTTAGAGGGGGGCGCTTCTGGCCTCCCCTCCTAGGGCCTGATCGGCAGTCGGGTCGGACCGCGTGCCTTGGCGCGGTGAGTGTGCTGGTGCGCCGTGGCTTTGGCCCGGGGGCTGCACAGGATTGGCTGGAGCGGTGACCCCCTGGGCTGGCACTTGAGCGACTGGGGCGCCGCGGCGCAGCCTGTGCCGGTGAGCTTTGGGCTGCCCCGGGGCTGGCTGCGCGGCTGGAGACTTGCCGGGCCTCTACCTCCTCGAGCAGTTGGAGCCAGGGGGGTGGCTCGCGGGGCACTTTGGGTTTGTCGGCAGCTCCAGGACTTGCAGCTGTGTTGGCTGGGCACCATTTTGCCCTGGCCTGGGTGCCATTGCCGGCCGGATCGGCCGGAAGCACACATCGAGCTTCTGTAATTGTGTGCCCCCCCCGGCAGTTGGATTCCTCGGCTTGTGGCTGGTACCTTGGTGGACCATCTGACACTGCGTAGTGTGGTCGGCATTAGTAGGACCCCTGGCTTGCGGGTGACAGGCTGCGCACTGGTATTCCCCATCCATTGTCTTTGTGTGTGCACTGGTTGTAGGTGCTGGAGGGGGATTGCACTTACCTGGCAGGTGTGTCAGGTGCACCTGTGCTGCGAGTCAGTGACCACTCCTGACTTTGAAAGAACTGCATTGCCCGGTTCTCTGGGGTTGTGTCACGGCCCCTTGGAGTGAAGATCAATTGGGGTGTCCTCTTGGAGAGCTGCCCGGGCCTCGACGATCTAGTGAACCCCTAGTGCCTGTCGAATATGGGTAAAGCTGAGCAGAAACAGTCAAAGCTCACCTTTCATGGTGGGAAAAAACGAGGGGGCTCCTCTGCTTCTTAGTCTGGAGATGGATCCTCAGTGGAGGGGGGCCCGGACGCCCCAGTAGGGGAAATGTTTCTAGATCTTAAGAACAGCCTTGCAGGCATCAATGCAAAGTTGGATTATGTGACTGAGCAGCTGGACCGCATTAGGGCCAGTGTAGACGGTCATGACACCAGATTTGAGCACCTGGAGTCTCGGATATCTGATCTGGAGGACCAACGTATTGGTGAGAGGGAGAAATTACTTCAAATGGAGCGAGTATTGGACATCATTCGCAATAAAAATGAAGATTTGGAGGCATGCTCTTGTCGCAACAATATCCGTTTTATTGGTCTGCCGGAGTCCACGGATATGGGCCGAATGGAAGATTTTGTGGAGCGTACGCTCTCTGATCTTTTTCCTGGTGAACTCTCTCGATTGATGTTGGAAAGAGCTCATAGATCCCTGGGGCCTCATCCCCCGCCTGGCACTCCTCCTTGTCCCATAATTGCTTGCCTGTTGAATTAATGCAATAGAGACATGATCCTCAGGCTGGCCAGGGATCGGTGGTCTACAAGAATAATGAACTTAGCTTCTTTCCGGATTACACCCCTGGTGTGCAGGTGGCGCGGCATGCCTTTTTGCCGAGTAAACGCATGCTAAGCCAGACAGGCGCCAGTTTCTCCCTCATTTACCCCGCCAAATTAAGGGTTCAGCACAGGGGTAATCTGTTCTTCTTTACAGACCCGAAGCTGGCGGCCACATTTGCTAAAACAATGCCGAAGTGGTCGGAGGTTTTGGGCCCTCAGGGTCCTGGATCTGAGCACGCTGCCTTGAGTGACAATGACTGACTGGGCCTGGGGCTGCTGACTTAAGGGGCCCACTGTGACTGCCAGGGGTCTGTGTACTGTGCCCTACGTATTCGGACGCTCAGCTGCACCATCTACATATATAGCCCTCGGCCCTCCTTCCCTAGTCCTGTTCCGGACAGTGGGATGGGTGGCTTGGCTCTCACCTTCTGGATGAGTCCTTATTGCATTGCATCTGTTCTGACTGGTGTTCTTGTTGTTCGGGGGGAGGGACTTCTGCTTGGTCCCGGTCGGGGGGTCTGCGTGGGTGGGGGCCGGGATTGTTAATGTTTTGTTTTCCTCCTGCTTCTCTACTTTCTTTCTCTCCTTTTCCTTCTTGTTCTCTGCTGGCAGGCATGTTGGGTCGCAGTGATCGCGTCATCTGATGGACGGGATGAAGTGATGGAGTCAGGACTCGTTACAACACTTCACTGTCTTACCTGGAATGTGTGTGGTTTGAATGATGGATGTAAGGTGCGTCTCAGGTCTGCTTATGTTAAGCGGCATGACATTGATATATGCATGCTGCAAGAACTCATTTAGTGGCTTCCGCACAGGGCAGGCTGAAGGCTGGATGGATAGGTGAATCTTATTGTTCGGTATTCTTGAGCTATGCTCGAGGTGTGGCGATACTGCTGCATAAGGGGTTGCAGTGGCGCACTCAGAGGGTTGTAGTTGATCCTAATGGCACATATGTCTTGTTAAGTGGTATGCTGATGGATAGAGCCTGTTGGCTAGAGTCTGCCTATGGCCCAAACACGCACAACCCTGAGTTTTTACGAGAGGTGTGGCGCTTAGTGGAGTCGTTGGGTGGTGGTGCTGTGATTTAGGGTGGAGATTTCAATGTGGTTTTGGACCGGGGCGGACCGTGAAAGCTTGGCCAGGGTCCAGCATGCTGCGGCGGCAAGGGCCTCGAGGTCGGTGATGGATGAAGGTGCCTTGGTGGATCTGTGGAGGGTGAAGCATGGAGCTGCAAGAAAGGGCACGTGTCAATTATGCTCATAGCAGTTGATACCACCTTGACCGATGGTTGGGTACGAGGGACGTGGAAGCTCTGGACGCAGTCGGTGAATCATATGGCTCGTACCTTATTTGACCACTCGCCGCTGATCCTGGTGCTGGCGGTGCCGTGTGGGTTGGAGCGCTCGTTTATGTGGCGGTTGCTGACTGGGGTGCTGCAGGACGGGGCCTTCAGTGAGGAGGTGTGCAAGGCTATAGTTCATTTCTTTTCTGAAAATAGTGGGTCTGTGAGCTCCACTGGTACTCTATGGGAGACCTTCAAGGTGGTCATTCGCGGAGTATGTCTGTCGAAGCAGCATGGTGTGCTGCAGACGTTACACTGGGATCTGGCCGATTTGGAACGAAGGATTGCGGATTTGGAGCAGCGCTTGGTGGTAGACTGGTCGGGTGCTACGCTTGTGGCTCTGTGGAGTGCTGTGCCCTTGTACGAGGAGGCCTCTCTGCGGAAGAGTTGTTTTTTGGGAGAGGTCTGCTAGGGCCAGGCGGTACGGGGAGGGGGAGCGGGCAGGCCGAACATTGGCGAATATGCTGCGCAGGCCATGGGCTAGTAACTACATTACTGAAATCGATGATGCGGAGGGCGAGCGCGTGGCTGGGACGAAGGGTGTCATGCAGGTTTTTTCCGATTTCTATGCGAATCTGTACGCTGAGCCTTCCGGGTTAGATGCTGCTGCAGCTCAGGCCTATTTTTCGGAGTCTGCTCTGCTCTGGTTCGACGACGTGCACCATTCTTATTTTGATGCCCCCTTTTCGGTAGAGGAGGTAATTGCTGCGATTCGTAGTTTGCCTGGAGATAGGTCCACCGGGCTGGATGGATTGACTCCTGTGTTCTATGAGGAGTATGCTGGGATACTTGCTCCTCGTCTGTTGGGAGGTATACGAGGAGGCGATGGAAACAGGGATGCTCCCTGCCTCCCTCCGTGAGGCCTTGATTGTTACTATACTCAAACCTGGTAAGGATCCATATTGCTGCGACTCGTATCGCACGTTGTCTATGATTAACACTGAAAAATCTTGGCAAAATGATCGCTGCGGTTACAGCCGCTGCTACCGAAATTGGTGCTCTCTGATCAGTCGGGGATTGTGCCTGGTCGATCTACATCTCATAATTTGTGCATGTTTTTTGCAGTCGCCAGTTCCGTTGGTGCTGAAGAAGACGCAGTGGTGGTTTTTCTGGACGCTAAAAAGGCCTTTGACTCGCTAGCCTGGGATTACATGTTTGCTTTGATTGCCAGGGTGGGGCTGAGCGCACGTTTTGTGAATTTGATACGTTTACTGTATTCTGCCCCCACTGCTAGGCTGCGCTTAAACGGGTACATTTCAGACCCTTTCCCGGTTGCTCGGGGAACTCGTCAGGGACGCCTTCTATCCCCGTTATTTGCTGTGGCCATGGAGCCCCTTGCGGCATGGCTGAGACAACGCCATCATGATAAAGGTCTGCCGTTTTGGCAGCACCCGATCTTAATTTCCATGTATACAGACGACATAGCGCTGTATGTCCTGGAGCCACGGAAGAATTTAGATATTTTGCTGGACGGAATTGTGCGCTTTGGTACCTTCTCAGGAATCATGATCAATTGGTCCAAGTCTGTGGAGTTGCCTTTGTCTGCAGGTGCAGTGAACTTCGCTTCTCGGTATCCAATTGGATGGGCATGTGGCCCTGTACGATATTTGGGCGTTTGGCTGAGCAGTGATGTGGAGACTCTCTGGAGGGCCAATTATGGCAAGGCTCTATCGCGGCTGGAGGATAAAGTAGAGGCTTGGCGCTCACTGCTGCTCTCACTCATTGGGCGTATCGCCATTGCTAAAATGGTGGGCTTGCCCAAATTCTTATACTTGTTTGTTAATCTTCCTCTTCCGGTGAGCTTTTTGCGACGTCTTCGCTCTGCTTTGATTCGTCTGGCCTGGGCCGGCAGGTAGCCCAGGGTTGCCTGGGAGAAGCTGGCGTTACCGTTTGAGCTGGGGGGCCTTGCCATCCCTGACATGGAACTATATATTACTATTGCACTCAGGATCACTTTGCATATTATTGGCTTCGCCCGATTCGATATTTACCTCATCTTGCTCCTGAGAGCGACGCGGTGTGGCCGGATGGCTTCACCCGTGTCCTTGGTAACCCCACCCGGTCCAGGGCACACGGGATTGACACAGTGGCGTATACATTGCGCGCTTGGATGGCCCTATTGAATCGCTCTGGAGCGAGTGCGCTGTTTGCCCCCCGATGCCAGTTCTTTCCATCAGATGTTTCGTGATGTGAGTCTACGCGAATTTCTTCAGACTGTGAATCTAGCTGACTTGGGTGACTGGTTTGTTGATGGGCATCTGATATCACCTGAGGACGCGCTCCGTGACGAGGGTACTACTGCGCTGCAGAGGCTGTACGTTCTGCGTGTATGTGCCATTTTGCGTGCCTGCTTTTCGGGCCCCCCCACCCCCGGGAACTCCTTTGGTGTGTCAGGCTTTAGAGGTGCTGTATTGCGCTCAGTCGCTGTATAAGCTCATCACTAAATTGTACAATTGTATGCAGGGTCAGCACAGTGGCGTGGTGTGCTCTTCCAGGGCTCGCTGGGAGGCGGATGTTGGAGAGCCTATTTCTGAGGAGGTGTGGCGGAAATGCTGTGTGCACATGCGAGTTTTGTCGCCCAATTACCGGCTGCATCTGATTCACTTCAAGTTTCTACACCGTATACATTACACTCCACGCAGCCTGTGTTCCATGGGCCTGAGAGCTGATGTGTGCTGTGAACGATGCAGAGCCCCTGATGCTGGCTTTCTCCATCTTGCGTGGGAGTGTGCCGTTGTCCATGCCTTTTGGACGGAAGTAATACAGATGAGTGGGAAGATGACTGGCTTGGAGCTGCCCGTCGCCCCTAGAATGGCGCTGCTTGGATGTGTTGATGAGGTGCGGACGGCATACAGGATACTGGTGGGCCTGCTTCTTCTGTTGGCTAAGCGCAGAGTTGCAATGTGCTGGGGTCGGGCCCCTCGCGGATCTGATTGGCTGCGGGACTCCTCCTTTTGCCAAGAACAATTGATGATTTTTTGGGAGTTAGCTCCTGAGGGGTCTCGGCCCAGGGATATCTGGGCTCCGCTGCGCTCCTTTCTGGAGTCCTTATAGTGCAGCTGCATTTGAATTGTATGGATGGCCACGGGCTGTATACTCTTACCTCCATTGCTCTCCTCCTGTGGTGTGTCTGCGGTATGTAACTGGTTGGATGGGGGACGCTCTGTGTCCCTTCTATGTATGCCTTATCTATCTCTCTTTGACTTTGTTGACTCTGTACTGCTTCTAGTCCCTAAGATGTTTGATTTTAGACGCACGTCGCTGGATTCATGTTTTGGAATGTATACACCGCAGTGGTTCGAGCTCTTCTAATGGGATGGGGATATCCCCGTGCTATACACTGGCCACGTTTCCTGCTGGTGCTGTTGCTGTTTGGCTCGAGCCCGTGCATTAGGATAGGACTAATATATGACATCTATGTACTTATGTTCTGTGGGACTTTCTTTGCTGACGCCTGTTGTATGTTCATTGTTTATTACAAAATGAATAAATAAATATAAAAAAAAAAAAAAAGTTTGCTATTCAGACAGAACACTTGAGTAAACCCAATGGGTTGGTCCCTCTGGCAAATCGTGTACACAGCCAGGTGGCTTGATTAGATCAGTCAAGCTCTTAGCTTCCAGGAGTGTTGTTTTGCAGGTTTCTGGAATCGCTGTTTTCCCTAAAATCTACAGCTACCGAACATGGATTGTTGGTACGTGACACTTCAACGCAGACAGACCAACGGCGGGACTTTATCCTGGGGACACTGGAAGGTCTGGAAGCTTGTTTCCCCAGGTACGACAAACAAGTCAAGCGGAGGAAAGGACAGTTATTTTCTGAATTCTGGTTCAGGTAGTCAGGAATTCTTGACACAGAGCTGCTCCCAAAATGAGTATGTGTTCAGTTTTTCATTTTATTAAGCAAACCTTTAATTCCATTAATATTACTTTGTAGCCACTCAGTCACTACTCTAAGCACTTACCTAAACTGGCCTACACCACCCTTTGTCATGAAGTGACATATCTAAATCTTGAGAGGTTCATTTTTAAGGAGCCAGAGTCACGCAGTAAACTCCCATTTGTTTCCTGTGAGAAACTCTCAGCTGCATCAAAGCAAAGGTCATCTGTCATTCAGAGAAACACGAGGTAACGCCCACTGGGTTTGCAGCCAGTAGTTAATGCTCTATCTTGTCGGCAAATTACTTTGTTAACCTCCGGCACTAGCACGTGCCAGACAAAGTGTTCCCAGGCAGGAATATTAGATAAGCATATTTATTGCTGTTCATAGACAAGGGACATGTTTATTGGTCTTGCTGGCTTATTGAATTGTAGTAATAATTATGAAGTACTAATAAATGTATAATTGAGCAGCAAAATCTCGGCAAACTAATTTCAGATTCAGAAATTCCAATAAAAATCATGTGTACCTTTATACTGATGATATATTTAGGTGCCACCACTAAAGAACCATGACAATTAATTATATATCAGCCTTTATAGGTCAAGAAGGTTTTTTAGGCCTTTGTGTACTATGACACTTGGATTACAAATACGGGAAATTTAAGGCATGGCAAGGGAAATGAAGAATGAGCGATGAAGATATCAGTTGAGGTAAAAAAACAAGGTAACGTTATAAAGCACAGAGGCCTACTTTGGCAAAGAAAATTCTTACACACAATTTATGATTCAAAGGCTGTGGCACGGAAAAGCCTGATAACAAAAAGGTAAAAACGTAAAAACGCAATTACATAAAAAATTGGTTATTTAAATCAAAACACCCTTGCACAGGCAAAAAATAATACTAAACGATTACTCAAATATTATGACAAATCTAAACTGTGATAAAGGAGGGTCTTGCATGCAAATTCTATGGACCTTGTTTTAATCGCTTGGAGCCTTTCTTATCAAGGTGACCTGGGACTATTAAAAAGCTGAACAAAAAGTCCAAATATATATCTGCCGAGAAGATGGAAAGAGCTATACCATAAAATATATGTACCTGCGAGTTATCTTTGAGTGCCTCCTCTATCTGTTCAGAAGGGACCTGGTGTAGCACAGTGGTTCCCAACCTTTTGACTTCTGTAGATCCCCACTGAATCATTATTTGAATCTGGAGACCCCCCCCCCCCCCCACTTAGTCATTACTGGAAGCCGAGGACCCCAGCCGAAACATTGTTGATAATATGAAAGGCACAACAATACACAAAAAATACAGAAACAAGCATTCATCAAACCCATACACAAATGATAACACATTTTATTTAATTTACAAAGATATATAAACAAATATATTTAAAAAATAATTTAAATAGGAAAGTTGGAGCTTTTCCAAATTCAAATGAAGCCACACATCGTGCATACTATATTATGTTTGAAGCACCTGCACTGCACTCACAAACCAAATCGAAGTATATTCATTTAATTTTTAGCCTCCAGTTCAAATTCCTCGACATTTACAGTATGTTTTAAGATTTTCAATTGCACCTTTAGTCACTTTATTTATGTACACTTTATTAATCTATAAATATATAATTTTTCTAAGCAGTCGCGGACACCTTGAGGAGGCTCTGCGGACCCCCAGCGGTCCCAGGACCACAGGTCAACCACTGGTCTAGCAGTTCCAGCACAATTGCTCTTCTGTTCGTGCTCAACATCTTTTTGCGAGTCTCCACTGTTGGGGAGGGAAGGGATAGCTCACATATAGATGTCAAGCTTGCTGCACAGTAGGGACTACCAGCAGCACCTTTAAGTGAGGCCCAACAAAGTTAATGTGTATTCGGCCATGTATATATTCTAGATGGGCTGCTCCTTTTCGAACAGGGCGGACAAAACTGACTCGCATTTAATAATAACCAGTTTTTGTCGCAAAACATTAGCAATTTTACCAATTAAAGACTACTATGTAATAGGTAGTGTTATTACAATGAGCAATTGATTTCCATTTACCAATCTTGAAAGAATAAAAGACTTAGTTGGTCATGCTTAGTTTTAAACTAGCACCCTGCAGGCAACAGATGTTAGAGGGGGCACTTAACTTGTGAAGGTATTGGTAAGATTAGAAAAGACAAAATGGAAGGATACTCTGCGGAACTCCTGATAGTTTTAGAATGACAATCCATATATGTTTTCCTTTTTAAATATATGCCCACTATCTCAGATCCATAAAGGACAAAGTAGCATAAGTGAGGAATGTGGTTGCAATGTTGTAATTAAGAGTACGATCAGCAGCCACTTTCATGATGGTGGAGACCATAAAACTGCATGCACAATGCAGAGAAGGGCTTTTCAGGGCAAATGAAGGTGAATCCTAGCCCCCAATTGGTCCTGTAGATAAGAGCATCCATTGCTCGTCTCCATCCACCCAGCTTCACAATAGCTGCTGGCCACTCTTCACTTACTCACTGTGCCATATCACATGTGGTTTTACAGTACAGTGACGCCTGGTGCCCAATCATCCAAGCCGCAAAGTGGTTTTCTGCATCTCTACCATCCTCCACAAAACAACCAGTGCTGAACGTGCAGAGAGGTGGGGTCAAATCCCACTGCCACTCATCTGCGGGCGATGACCCCTGGTGCCCCATCATCCAAGATGCGCGCATTGTTTTGTGTATGTCTAGCCTCCTCCATAAAAGAACCAAAGCAGGGTGAGGTGGGCTCAAATCACAAACTGTGTTTCTTAACCCAATAATGAATGAATAGAAGAGTAACAGAAAGTTACAAAAAGCTGAAAAAGTAAAGGGGTCATTGAATCCATGATGTTACCACCATAGATGACTTTTTTGTTAAACACTGGAACAACTGTATTCCATTCATCCTGACAAGTGAACTGCAAATCATTTATTAGAAACAGCTATTATACATTACCTCATAGCAGGCATACTAACTGAATGTTGTAAGCAACGTATACTATATGGCAGCATTAAAGGAAAGACAGTAAATAGTTAGTAAGAGGAAGTCAAAGAATGAACGGGTTATACAATATTAGAAATTATCAAATACCTCATCTCTCATCCGTGACAGAAAAGCATATCATGATCAGATCCACAAAAAAATTAAGCATGCCTTCAAAATCACACAAATAAAAAAAGTCTGTTTTTAAACATACCAAAACCGTACAAATGCATTTCTCATGCATAAGTCAGAAAAAACAGAATTTAACAAGTACTGGGAAATGGACTTCGCATGTCTGTCCTTGAAAAATATGTGCACAGCAGATATCAGTTCATGTCCTCTATTCTTTGAGCTGTAGCTGCAGCGCCACGGTAACTGTGGAGGTGCAGAAACCACAACTTCAGTAAAATATGTGACTTATCTGCAGTTATGTACATAAAACACCAAAAACAACTTGAAGGTGTTAATAAACAGGCCATTGGATTACTATGTCAACATCTCACGGAAGCCTTGAAAAATAACCCCCTCAGCCAACGCTGCCCTGTGCAAACTTAAACTAAAATGGCAGCTTTAAGGATGTAATCCCTGCATATATTGTGCATCCCGCCTGGCTACCCATTTATCCCATTGGCCATTTGGTGGGCTAAAGGGGGTAGGGAAAGAGGAGTGATTGGAGTTGGTCTGAATCAACTGGAGGGCAATTTTTGATCTAGGGCCACTTTCTGGCAAATCCTTCTTCTGCTCCCCAAAGTTAATTGCAGCAGGCACAACAGGTCCTTCAGGAGAGAGGGCGAGAGAGAGAGAGAGAGAGAGTTAGTTCAGAGGGGGTGATTCGAGAGAAGAGAGAAATAAAGAATTGATTGATGGAAGGAGGGGGGGGAGCAATGAAGGAAGATGGGCTGGTTTGAACATTTTTGCCACGGCTGCTTTTGAGTCCCAGTACGGACATAGCTGTTTACTCTTTTATCCCCTGAAGTTCCTATTCGCTTCTTTTCCGATAATAGATTGTGGAGATCCTGCTCCTTGAAGGATCCCTCAAATTGGAAATTTGTTACTCACTGCTGCACTATTTGATTTGGTGTGAGATTGGGAGAAAGAATACTGGTCTCGCCACCACGTGGTTTCCGGGAGTAGTCCCAGTCAAGTCACTCAGAAAAGGCCCTGACTGCATTTCAACATTTCCGGGGTATGGAAGGACACCTACTGGTCTCCCTATGTAAATTAAGCCCAGTAGATTTGAGCTAAAAGGGGATCCTTCGTGTTCTTTTTCTTTGTGTGAGAGAAATATTTTCCAACAATGTGCAGGTAATATTTACAGTATTAATCACAAATGTCATAATGTACATATTAAACGCACTGCAATTACTCATGTTGTACCCATCATTAAAATTAGCCTTAGCTGATCGCAAGAAGTTATATTTTTAGAAACACTTTGATTGCAAGATATGGAATGGATGTGGTTTCCAAAGGAAAAGACCAGCCCGACCCCCCACTACTTTATGTTCTGTTAATTGAAAGCTTTGCAGTCTGGAAACGATGCTCCTGCCAGAGCTGCCACCATGGGGATGTACCACACTAAATGAGACTGTGGTATGCACAACAAATCATACCATGACAGATCCAATTTGGGTGGATATATTTTGAACTGTTGGCAAATACACTAACCTTAATTGCCAGTGGGCTGCTATTCAATGGCCAGGACTTGGAAGTATGAGTTGGAGATTTTGTAAAGTTTACATAGTGTCATATTGGAGCAAGAACTAAGTGGGCCCAACTGCACGTTTCTTTCAGAAGTGGATTTACGTGCTACCCATTTCTTTCTCGTTTTGCAGAAGTCTGAATACCTACCCTTGTAAGGTTCAGCTCACTTGCACCACTACAGACCCTGCCCACGTTGCAGCCCTTTTTAAGGAGTCCAGAAACTTTAATTAAACACATTGAAGCCTTTTCTAAACATCATCAGAACTGAATAGGTCTGTCTGAAGAAACCACATCTATAATTGCAGGTAGGATAATTAGTGACTGCCGGCTGAACATATTCCCTTCCTGCACCAAATGTGTAATCTTTTTTTCCTTCAGAAACTCTGCTGCTTCTGTCAAGATCTAGTACTCAGCTATTGCGCTAAGCGATTCATGAGAGAGACTGTAATGGCCTGTAGTCTGGTCTCAGTTGCTGTGGGTCACAGAGCAGGCTTTTCCCATTCATTAACCATAAAGTCCGTTCTGAGCGAGAAGTAGCGGACCCAAAGTCTTTAGGGCCCACTGGTTATCAAGTATTCCCATTTTAAGGATTTTAAGCATCCATCTCGGAGATAACCTTATTTTACAGGATACAGTTACTCACTTACCAGAACTTAGAGACAATGTCCATTTGCTTTGCAGGTTACTCAGTCTCTGCATTCTCAATCGCCCCTGTGTTTTCATTACTCAATTTGTTATCAGTTTCCACGGGTGGCAAATGAAGGTCTGCAAGCCTGATATGACTTAACTTTGGATTCTTGGGATGCCTGTCGTTCTCTATTTTACAGTGTTGTGATGGAGAATAGTTAAGTACTGCAAACCATATACGTTTGTGAACACAAGCAGGAACTATTTTGAAGGCTCTCGTTAAATGCATTGATATGCATTGTGTTTTCACCTTCAGGGTAGTTGGGGTGTCTTCTTTATCATTTAGGGATCACTAACAGTGTACAGCTTTTATTGCTAGGGGCCCTTGTTTTCCCACTGCATTATGTTGCACAACAGTTTCATTAGGTGTACTTTTTACTATTTGGCTTTCCTATATATTTTTTGCTATTATTAAAGTTGCGTATTGTCAACTGTTTGAACAGTGTCATGTTCACTGCAACAGTGATAAATATCATACCCTACCTCAAACTTACCTCACACCCTCCATTGCGCTCAGCCTTGACTGCTCATCCACATCTGCGTGAAGAGTCAAGAAGGCTTAAGTAAGCCAAATTATCATCCACAACAGACTATCTAGAGTCCCAGTTAGCGGGAAATACAAGCACTCTCCCCATTGAGGATGCCGATTTGTTCCAGCGGGATGCACGGGCTGGGCAAAGTGCTGATCGTTACCTATCCAGCATGGTAGGGCACATCACAAACAATGACAAAAAGTGCTTAAATGTAACTAATTACTCATCAGGTTGTGGAAGACATACCAGGGTCGATTCACCTGCCTCAAAAGAGAAATTAAACTAGGATCAGCATACATATGGAAGCCGATGTTGCATGATTTAATAATCTGAGTCAATCAGACCACAAACATGTTAGCCAGGAGGAAACGTGTGATCCTTGTGGTACACCACATGAGGTTTAGACAGGTTTGGAGAGGAAGTTTCCCATCTTAAGCTGGCATGTCCAGTTCCCCAGAAGGAAAGAACACAAACTTAAAGGTAGTACCATCCTTATAAGCCTGAACCTCCAGCCAGTTAACTAGCAATAAATGGTCAACTCTGTTTGCCTTACAGCGCAAAGGTGACCTTGACCCATGGGAACAATATGCTCCTCCCAAATGCTACTGGGGTAGTTAACTGCCCCTGTGTTCCCTTGTACAATGAAAGCCTGATTGAAAGTAACTCACAACACAAAGAGACTCAAGTTAAAAAGTAAGCTGGTTAGCGACAACCTTCTCAAGAGACTAGGGTGGACTTTGTGGGGCAGAGGCTTCTTCTGGGAAGAGGTGAAAAAAGATTTGAGTTGTAAGAGTATCCAGTTACCATTCCAAGAATAAAACAGGGGCATCATGCTTAGTAAACATCAAAAGCGAGGAAACAGTGGAGAAAGGTAACCAAAATCTTATGCAAGAGCTCGAGATGCTTTGGTAATGCTCTGTTGAATGATGAACTTGATGACAATTTTGAGATGGTTCCTATTTCTGAACCATACAGCCAAAGAACCTGCAAGTAAGCAGTGGCTCACTTCATCAGAAACACCCCACGAGTGCTCCAAACAGGAGACGTATACATGGCAGATAAACCACCAGCTTAAACTTCACATATCCTCGATGAATGTAGATTAACTTGTTTTTCTACTGCTATGGAAGACGCTTCCTCAAAACCTTTAGGACACCCATGAATGGTAAGATACGCAGTGGGGACATTTCTTTGATAACATTGAGAAACTCCCAAGTAGTGTCACTTAGGAAGACAACTGCTTAATTCACACCTTAACAATCAATTTTGTAGTGAGTGTGTGGGGATGGTATTTCCATTTCTGAAAAGAACCATACACATATTGTAGTCAATAGATAATAAAGGGTTGATAGTATTTAGGTTGAACATTGTTGCATACAAATAAGTGCATTGTTTGTGGGATAGCTATTCCTAATACCCCATCAATTGCAATTGTTTTTTTAAATGTCTATTCACCCTACTGACCTATACTTTGATGCAGATCACTATGTAAACCTAACAAAATGTATAACATTTTTTGATGCTGTATCACTCAACGAGGTCAAGTCGTATCTTTCCTTCTCTCCTGAACATGCTGCAGAAAGACCGGTAAAAAGTATTGTGTCAGTATTTTCCTTAATCTTCCAGGCAGTGTCAATGAATTTTAATTGTGTAGGTTGTCTTAGAAATAAGCATATTACATTTTAATAAACATTAATTGGATTCACTGATATGATTTTGCCTATTGATTGAAACGACTGCCTATGAAACTTGGACCTTTACATTTGAACCAGGGGGGGATTCACTAATCTTTTTCTGATATAAGGAACTTACGTGAAGTAAAGTGGTCCACACCACATTTGGTGACCCACAGTTTTATGAACATGGGCATTCGCTAAATAGAAGCGAGTGTTGGAGCATTGGAGCAATTCATTTGCCAAGTGGTTATGTAGGTTTATGACTAAAGGGGTTTATGACCGAACTGCATGGTGGAGAGGGGTGCTCTGTTTTTACATGATGAGATGAGAGTAACAAGGTTGATATTATTCTTAGCCAGCATGAGGGAATTTGGGAAGTCGTGGTGAGCTTAATGCGGGTGCTGAGCAGGCTCACTTATGGAGAAATCATCTAGAAAGATCACGGATACGATGGCTTTGATGAAAAAGTCAAGAGTGTTTTCTTGATGTGATTATGGTGATGTGTAATGTGAGCTTAAGTAAGCCAGTGGTGTCCATGAAGGAGTCTCTAATGGCCTTTGTGGTGGAGTTCCTTGCCATACTGAAGTCCCAGAGGAATGTGCTATTTGTTTTGGAATGTGGATGGGAATTTTAAAACATTATGTGACAAATGACTGTTGTAGCTGTGTAGTTGGTAAGTCAGGATAAAGTGGATAGGCCAAGTAGGTTAAATAAATGTTAGGTAAGGCATTTAAAGGAAGTGGGAGAGGGAGGTTAGTGGCTCAAGCTCCACTGTGGATTTTTGATAACACTGAGGTCACCAAAAGCATTTTGGGTGAAGGGATGATAGGTTGAGCTCACTGCAGGCAGATGACACAGAGGTTTGCTATGCCTGTTGTGTGTTGGTGTGAACAGTCATGGCTGTATAAATGACAGATCTTCGAATACTAGTAAAACCAGAAAAATCAAGTTATATTAAATTCCCATGTTGATGCTTAGAATGTAAGGTACAATTCAAAGCAAACACTTTCCAAGTTGCAGAACAAAAGGCTAAAAAGAAACGTCAGCTAGAAATGAAGATATAAAATGTAACCTCCAAAGTAATCCGGATGTCTTCCTTTGCATGTTTCTACATTTTCTTTAAAAAAAGAAAAAAACAATTAAAAGGCAATATTGCCTGTGAACTCAGTCTTGTGTGAAGCACCACAGTACTAAAGTTCTAATGCACTGTAGCATACTTCTAAAAACATGTAACCTGGGAGTGGTCAGAGGAGCGGGGGAGTTTGAGTGAGAGGATTGCGTGGATTCCCTGTGCCCATGCAATGCGATTGGAACGGCTACAATAGTTGATGGGTTCAGTCCCAACGCTGTACCAGTAGAATGCACCTAGAAAAGTCACACATCATGCTCTATTGCAAAATTATAATCCAAAACTAGTTACATGTAACTCCAGTTCTCCAGAGTTGGTATCTTTCATAGAAGCACATGCTTGAGTACTACGCATTATCACCCCAGGAATCCCTGCTAGTTCTAAATAGGATTTAACTGTGTTGAAATGGCCACATGCCCAAACTACCGGTATCTTAGTAGCACATTGACCTAAAATGAGCGAGACTTTGGTCAATCAGGTGAATTTGCTGAGCACTCTGCGCCCCATAGATGTCACCAACGCTCACATTTCTATCATATGCTCTAGCTCTGCTCAATCTCGACAGACTGGCTACATTTGTCTAGATTTTACTTTTTCTTCAGCTCCCCTAGAATTCTGCCAACTCAGATTCAGAAGTTATTTGACTTTTTTCCGGCACAACAGAAAAGTATAACTGATAATGATAGACAAAGAGAAACCTTTTTTTTAAACTGTCAAGGTGCACAGTGAATGGTCTTAGCCGACAACTTTCAGGAACAGTAGCTATATTGCATGTTACCCACAAGGCATCTCACTGTGACATCTGCAGGAATTCCCCCTAAAAAGCTCTTCAAGGCTAGATAAAGGGGGCTGGGCCGGTTTCTTCAGGGGAGTAAAAAAAGGACTCCCCCCCTCAATGTCAGTGGATAAGACTGCAGTGCTCTTTCAAGCTCTTCCGTACAGGTGGCGTACAAAAGGAAATGTGTACGGCTTCCTGAGTGGGAACTCTCTAATGAAGCACCCAAACTTGCCTGGAGGAAGGAAATACTCCTTTAACAATGAGCAATAAGACTGTTCATTGATATTGAAAATTAAAAGGGATTCCCAGCCTGATGACAGAGAATAATTCAGGTAAGTGAATCTATGAAAGATCAAATGATGGAGAATCAGCATGTCAGAGGCCCGGCCTTTTTAAGTGTTTCACAACAGAAGCAGCTGTGGGCTAGGTTATGTCCAAAACAAGTATTGTGCCTAACCGTCCAGTTCCAATTTATAGTGAGCATCCAATCTATGTGTGCCTAAGATCTCATTCAGGCACCAGCAAGGATACTGGCGGGAAAGCATGTAACCATATACTTCTTTCCACACCCTACCATGAAACAAATAACATACACATTACTCTATACAACTAGCAAGTGAAACTCACTTCACATCTTCCAGCTTTTTGGTAATGGCAGATCCAACTGATGAGAATGCTGCTGAGGCTTTCTGACCAGCCTGGCTCAGAGTTTCTGTTGTCTTCTTGTACCTAAAGAAAAGAATATGAATTACTTTTGAGACAGGATATTCGAATAACCTACAGTACAGTAGAAAAGAAGCCATTTTGTATGTTTATGTGCACAATGGACATCTACAACCATAACTAAGGGCCTGATTACAACTTTGGAGGAGGTTTTAATCCGTCCCAAATGTGACAGATATACCACCAGCCGTATTACGAGTTCCATAGGATATAATGGACTCGTAATACGGCTGGTGGTATATTCGTCACATTTGGGACAGATTGACACCTTCCTCCAAAGTTGTAATCAGGCCCTATGTCTTCTGACGATAGCTTAACACTTAGAGTGCATTTTTGTTGGTACAGCAATATATTTTTAAACAACATGCTTATATAAACCCATAAATATCAAATATGTGGCTGATGTGATGCATCATTTTTGCAACCACTGATCCCAAGATAGCCAACAGTACAATGGCTCAATGACTTGGTATGCAATGACATTCACTCCATTCATCTTACAATATTTACCAGACTGACTCGAATTTTCTGCACTTCATAACGTTGTCTGTTAATTTATACTCCATGAACAGCTAGACCCTCATCCTGTCCTATTTTTGCCTTGACAAAGAATGTCTTCTTACATTATGAAACTCTCTTCAGGATGTCTACAATTTTACAAACTTTTTGAGGCAAGCTGTACTGGCTTGCATCACTTTTTCTGTCTCCACGCATCAGCACCATATTTAACAGTCAGAGCCTAGGGGCTTCCACATCTCTATGTTATATCCCATTGAATCTACTATTTGACATTTCGTTTTGGATACAGGCCCCCCCCCTTTTTTTTTTTTAGACTTATTCTGACATTTGTAATGGTTGTTTACACTGTATTTGTAGCACAAATTTTAATCTAGAATGGGCGACAGGAAAGCTACCAATGTTGTTGCTGCAGTCGTACCATCTGCAAAAAGCACGTCCACTGATAGGATGTTGCACAGGGCACTTGGTGTTATCAGCACGGAAACAGAATTAACCGAAAGTCGCTTGTCTCTGCATGTAGGGGATTCGGCTTTCCAGAACCAGGAACTTGATATAGCCTCAGTATAGACAGTACTCCTGACCTCCATGGTAGTAGTAATGGTGTCCTTAAAAGTATCAATAGCCCCAAGAAGAGAATAGCACCTAAGGGAAAACCTAAAGTTACGGGGATTGCGACAACTCCTAGTCAGCTAGCCGACTCCAATAACCCAGTCCCCAGTGTTTACCATTGTGATATTGTGAATGTAGCCCAGGCTCCATCTGATGCTATCCAAAATTATGTTATAAGTGAGGTTTTTACCACCAAGTCTAGTTGGGCTGAGAAGCTCTTGGGGACCTGGGTGCAGAAAATGTGTGGTCTTATCAGGGATGAATTCTCTTCCCTTAGAGTGCCCTTGGCAGCTATCGAGAAGGAGTTAACTTCATTAGGGTGCGCAAAGGGTACCGCCATGGAGGCGGAGCCCTCCGGTACTGGGTCCTTACACAGTAGTGAGAATTTGTTAAGGGGAGTTTATCCTGAAAGTAGCTCTGGCCCAACAGTCTGTCCACCACAATCTCAACCTAGACCAAGAGAATGCTCTGATTACCAGGGGTGTGACCCACGGCTACTGTTCAGACAGCTCCAACTTCAGAATGGCAAGCAGGCAATCTGACTGGCAGTAGCTTAGGCCACTTAAGAAGGGTGGTGAGTAACTCCACTTATCCTAGAGCCACAGATAACAATAAGAAACTGGATCTACCAGTAGTCAACCTCCCACCTGCTTCCTGCCCCTATGTTGTAATTTTATCAAAAGTTCTCTGGTTACACCCAGGACAAGTAGAGAACCATGAGGACTTATTTAATAAAACTCTGAATTGGCTCACACGGCATAGGGAATTCCCCCTGGCAGAGGCAAATAACATTCTCTTTGTTAGAAGGTTTGCATGGATTGGACCTGGGAGGGTGGATCGGGAGGGTGATTGCGTTATTGTAAACTTTAGATCCCCTGTCCTGGCCCATAAGATTTTATTTAGACCCTTGGCTAATTTAATACAACTAGGAGTTTAATACAGCCTTTACCCCCTGGGTTACTTATATAGGCCGGTTTCTATGGAGCATCAACCTCTGACCAGATAGTGGCATAACAGTGGTATGGCTTCAACTTTTGCTTACCCCAGGAGAGGATACCCGGGGTTAGTACATTAATCTCCACTTATAACCACTTTGATTCGCTTGCTGAGGTAGATTGACTCAAAAATAATGCTGCCCTCTCCTCCCTTCGGTCTGGAGACGTGACCCCAATATTTGGAAATTCTGCATGTAATTCTCCTTCTGGTGTTACCCTAGGGGGGTGTAATTAAGCCTGGATTAACAGCTGATCAGCAGTCGGTAGGAGTCCCAAACTGTCCCAGTGGGCCCATGACAAGGGGGACTGGAGACAGCGATAGTATAACCTCGGCAAAGCAAATCAAACTGATCTCCTGGAATGTAGTAGGGTTGACAGGTAAAATAGATGTCCCGGATTAGTGTGGGGGGGGGGATCTTCCCATTTGTGTCAGGAGCACACTGCAGGGTACGGTGAGGAAAGTAGTGGTCGATTCACAGGACAGTCTTTGCATTAGTTGGTCTGTCCACTCTGATATTCCTTACTACATCTACAATGTATATAGTAGACCCATCAGGAAAAACAAGGAATCCATTGTTATCAGGTGTCTGGATAGCTATCTTGCTACACTTCCAGGTACAGCTAGGTAAATTGTGTTTTTTTGGGGGACAGGAGGTGGGGGGGAGGGATCTTAGCTGCCAGTATGCGCTTCTGACCCTTGACAGCATGATGAAGTTTGGCTAGTCCCGGATGTTGACCTTCCCCCATTAAGAACTGGTCAACCTTAGCTGTCCAGATCAATGTTATGACCTTAAGTCAAGGGTTACGTGCCTGTGACAGCTGATCTAATTCAGATAAGAATGGTATCCACGCATATACTAGGCTTAATCATACTAGCCTTATTGATTATATACTGTTGGACATTAAATTATGGCCAAATTAGAACGATATGATGGTGTTGTCCCGTACTGATCATGAGCACAATGCCCTAGCCCTCAAGCTCAGACTCCCTATAGGAGGAGTAAGGTATACTGAGGACGCTCCTTTGGATAACAGATTTGAGGCTACTGAGTAATAACAGCAGAGTTAAGTGGAGCAGTGTGAAGTTTTCAGTAGAGTTTTGAAGCAAAGTGTATAGTTTGGTTGCTGAGGGCATGGGAGTTCTTGCCTCTTGTGGTGTGAGTAGAGTGAGAGGTGATGCAATAGGGCAGATTACGGAGGTCCATTTACAGATATTCCAAAGGATCAGGAACCTTTTTTCTTCGAAACTAAACCTTGTGTGAGGAAAAAGTGGCCATTTTCCTGCAGGGGAGATGACAGAACCCTTCCCAGTTAGGCAGGGGTATGTACTTGCCCCTACACTTTTCACATTATTTATCAATGGGATCATACATTTTTTAGATTGCTGTGACAATGATGCTCGTAGATTGGCTATTATGAAGGTCCAGCTCTTATGTTTGCAGATGACACTCTCCTCTCAAAATCCCTAATAGGTCTGCAAAAATTGTTAGACCTATTTGAGAGTTTCTGCAAGATAAGAGGCCTCAAAATTACTGTAAGCAAGATCAAATTTATGGTTTTAAATACAAGGCGCACTCCCTGGGAAACCCCCAATTTATCTGGCATTTCGCTAGAACGAGTGTCTACATTTACATACCTAGGTATAACTCATACAGAGCAAATGGGGTGCCAGAAGCACATCATGCAGCGTAGATTAAAGATCGAGCAATATTCTGGTGGAATCATCAAGAGGCTGAGGGGTTTCCAATTTCGTCCAGTCCAGTCAGGCCTACAGATTTACAAACAGCAGGCCTTGGGGCAGCCACTTATGGTGCAGAGCGTTGGGGGCATCTGGGTGTGCCTTCTTTAGTTTGGGTTGAAAACAGGTTCTTGCGCCAGCTGGTTAGAGTTCCTTAAGGAAACCACTGCTACCTTTGAGGCTGGATTTTGGTTTGAAGCCCATTTCTGATTATGTGAGGTTAAGCCCCCTGCTATATTGAAGGCATTTTGGGTGGTTCCAGAGCTTGACTCCTATCGTCGGGTTTGAGGAGATCTTATCCCTGGCTGGCTCCAGTGGAATACCTTTGATAAGGTTTGTAAAGGATTCCCTGCAGGAGCGAGGGATGGCTCAACTCTGGGCTTCACCAGGTATTGCAAGGTTGATTTCCAAGTCCACCATCAAACAAGCTTTTTGGTCTGACAGAGATCTCTCACTCCACTCTGACGAGCTACTGTTCCCTAACTAACTCATTTCTCCATGTTAAGAACTCCTTTATGAGGGAGGACTGGCTAGATGAGCTAGAGCCTCCACCAGCCAGGCACCTTTACCTATAATTTAGGGAAGGTACTTTGCCATTCCGAGAGTTTACTGTGAGAGGGTCTGGTGGGTGCAGGGTCAGCGACATATGCTGTCCAACAAGTAGGGCCCCAAAAGAGTCTATAGAACATGTGCTGGTTTTCTGCCCAGCTTATATGGCTGGAAGGAGGAGTTGGCTCTTCCGACTTTGTCAGAACATGGGCATTGGGGAGCATCAGGTGGCTCTCAGGATTTTGAGAACCAACACTAGTAAGTTGTTGGTGTATGCACGGACCAGGTTTTTACCGGGTATTTGGAGATTAAGGTCAAAGGCGTGTTGTTGCCCTGGACACAGGAGGGCTGGGTAATGGCCATCTGTGATGGTGACATATTATATATTTATACCTACTATTTTAGCAATAGGGTTGATTGTAAATTTGATTTAAATGAAATGTGGCTGTAACCAACACTAATGTCTGCTATTTATCACTGGATAGGTTGTTTGGTTTTAATTTTAACATCATTAATTAACCTGGTCGTGATTGGACAGTTAATTGTTGTATCTGTGCATTTATTTATTTTTTTAAATGAGAAAATGTCTGTTTTATTGTTACATGTACTTTTATGGCTTAGTGCCGAAATAAAATTGTATGATGTTGATGATGATGAGGATATATTACATCTGATCACTACTAGGCCTACATTCACAAATGTTATAATAGTACATCATCATCCCACACTTACAACAGTTGTGTAATCACTCTCTAAGGTAAGAGGATTCCTAAAACAAAACAATTTCTATTTTAACCAAAACCGTTGAATGTTCGGGCATTATTAAAAAGTGTGATTTTTAGTTCCCATCTGCCACACTGCCTTTTGCAAAATGGCTGAGTTTTTGGGGTGAGAGCGACTAAGATTTTGGGACTGAGCGTTTTTTGTAACTGGTGCAGCTGGGAGGTTGATGAAGTGCGTAAATGGCGATGGAGTGAAATTAACAGCAGCAAGAAGGTAGAAGACTAGGGAATGGAAAATGTAAACAGTAGTAAAGTAAGCAGTACAGACAGTGGTAAGAGTGGGACTGGTGATGAACAGTGCTGTTGTGAGAGCTCAAGTGAGATGTGCGATTGGTGGAGAGGATGAGGAAGTGGATGCTTGCAGGAGGGCTAGAGGAGGGTAACAGTAATGGGTAACTTTCAAGGGGTAGTCCTGTTCGAAGAGAAGAAGAACCCAAATGAACCAAAGAATGAGTAAGAGTGGCTCAATGACCACCGGACCGGACGACAGGAAAGACTAGCAGCTGCATGCTATGGTCAGCAAGATGATACAGGCCTGTCTTCCACTGCCACATCCTGGTTCCTGCAATTACTATTTACTTAGTGGAAAGGTAAAAGTGGAAATGGTAAAGTGTGGAAAAGGGGAGTTTTGGCGGCACGTGGTCTGGTAGATAGGGAGAACAAACACAGTCTGAGTTACCAGGATGTACTAATTACCTTAGTTATCTAAGCTCAAATCACTTCCTAGTCTCAGCTTGGCTTGAGCAGATCCTATGTCTTATTTTCAACACAAGTTTCCTCCTGATCTCCAAGTTGTCAGTAATACGTCAATTTTTTTTTTTAAACGTTTGTATTAAAGTTAATGTGCATGAAGACAAGGTACGAAATACATATTTGTAAGTGGCAAAAGCATACATAGGAGGCTACTGTTCCAAATATTCGTAAAACAGAACAAGCTCTCAACCTGTAATTTATAGAGCTAGACATTGATGTATCCATGGTATACAGAGCACAAAGAAAATAATATAATAGCTAGAGCTAAGAGCTTATGCAAGGATCAGGAGAACAAAAAAAGGTGATCAAAATAGATATGTAGTTTTCAATATACAATCAATTCAAGATGTATTCAATATACATCTTACAAGAGACTATAGCAGTTTTGTATTAGCTTAGTAAAGGACAGAAATGGAGCAAAGACGGGAAAGAAGGGAAAGATGAGGAGAAACCTAAAGGAAAAACCAGGTGGCAAAAGACAGGCAATGGTGTTCAGTAAGGTGTGCTAAAGGCATCCTACACAGAGATAGGGGCTAGTGTAGTGCCCCTGAAAAAGGATATGTGAAGTTGTGAACATGTATTTCAAGGAGGTTTAAGACATTGTAGGAACACATCAAGTGTGTTCCATAGGGCCCTTGTCAGGGACAGTGAAAATGTCTTCTGAAAGCAAATATAATCACAGCTTCTGTCGAAGCACAGCCAGGGCCACCATGTACGGAATGAGATATTCTGAGAGCTTTCCACTCCAAGAGAATCACTAGTGTGACGCCTGCGGGCATAACATCTATTACTGGAGGTCTGTAGTCGTCATAGAAGGCATGTGTGCGGAAGCACAGATACCCAAGAGCATCTATATTGATTGAGATTTTAAAAACCAATTGCAGCAGCAATTGTATTCGTTGCCACAATGGGAGAACCTATGTATATGTGTTGAGCATTTGTATCAAATCCCCAAGAGCAGCTCCAGCAAAGGGGCTGAAATCTGTGAGATACAATGTATGTAGCTTGATAGGAGTCCCGTATGTATTGTGTAATATCCATTCTCATTTGTGATAGGGCAAAAGTATTTTTCCTGAGTCCTTCCTTTCCCAGCTGATGTAATCCTGTAAATGGACTTACTTACATCAGCACAGTAATTTATAAAAACGGGGTTACCCTTATCTGCAAATGTATCTACTGCTGCTATTGCTCTGGCTAGTGTTAGGTGCACATCACAGCATTACATATTGGTGGACATAATATAGTACAAACACAGCAGAGCTATGTGCATCCAAAGAACCACGATTATCGTCTAGGAACAGGACAAGTGTTGGTCAGCTTGATTTGAGGTGGAGGAAAATATAGACTCCCCCTCTTTAGGGTGCATCTTAATATAATGGCAGACACGCTCAGAGTCCAAACTTACTGTCTGATTCCTTGCTGCCTAGCTGCATTGAGTGGTGCGCCAGCTACATAAGGGAGCTGGGAGCTAGGTATCTAGAAAAGGGCTCAATTTGTTAAAAGGTAAATGCCAGGGACTGTCTAGGGACGCCACTGCACCTTGCCCCACCGACTGCCCCTGCCAGAGCTGCCAATGACAGTACCACACAACTATTAACCGGCTACTTATTGATATGTTTAATAAATATGCATGTTTATTGTTTGTCCCTTTTATTCATAAGTATGGCTCCTAAAATATTTCCTCCTTCCACAGTATATTTTTATAAAATGTCTGAGTAGTGTGACTAGAAAATATTTCATTGGAAACGTGCCTCTTTCAAGTTAAATTCCATACTATGAAGTAATACCATATTTGAATTCGCCTCTGCCAATCTTACACAGTCTTCCAGAGGTTTTATCATCTCAATTGTGGTAACCATTCCAGGAGTACCTCCTTTATGTAAGATATGGTTTTGTTTTCGTTTATTAAGATGGTCTTTTCCAGGTCTCTCCCAGAGCAGATACCCAAGTACTTCATTGTTTTATTTTGCCATTTCAAACCTTTGTTATGTATAATCGATGGGAGAAAGGGGATTATTTAGCAAGTATCCTGAAACATTGGCATATTCATTTATAGTCCCTTACATATGAGGTACAGTCAGTGCCCTCCGAGAAAAGGAGCACATTGTGCATATATGCAGCTCTTTTTATGAGCCCGACTGTAAGGGGATAATTTTAAGGATTATATTACCTTGTAGAGCTTCAAGGAATGCTTCAACAGCTAATATTAGGAGGAGGGGTGAGAGAAGACATCCTTGTCTCCTGCCTTGTATAGCCTGAAGGGATGTGATATGAAGCCGCTTACTCTGACTGAAGCTGGAAGGTTGGAGTAGCGAGATCAGATGATAGTTTTTAACACCCAAGGGATATTTCCCATCTTTTGGGATCACAACTATTGTCATCGAAGCAGATCCTTGGATGGTAACCTTTTTGGAAGAGTACGAAAAAAGATTGTGTGAAAAAAATGTGTATAATGGATTTTTTAGACATGAGGATAACATCACTGTCCTTTTTATGTGCTGGAGAGCTAAAGCAGTCATTAGCCCAGGTGTAATTACAATTCACTGCATCGCTGGAGCTAATTCTGGTTTCTTGAAGGAGAACATCTCCTTGGAGGCTATAACAATAATCAAATATTTTTTGCCATTTCACCAGATGGTTCAATTATTTTTGTTAAGTGAGAGCACCTTTTAGTGTTTGAACAGGGTTAGATGTCATGGGACCTCAACAACGTAACTTGTATGATGAGAACAGCAATGTACTGACAATGCATTGATAAGATGTTAATACTAGCTGTTGAGCTGAAAAGATCTGGGTGCTGGGAACTATGGGCTAGATGTATCAAAGGATTTTGCATTAGCAAACGGTGCGAATGTCCGTTTGCGAATGCAAAAATGCGTTTCACGATCTATGAAACACATTCGCAGTGTGAATTTTAGAAATCGCAAAAACTGCAAATTTTTGCGAATGAGAGACGAATTTGCGTGTCGCAAGAAGTGTATCGCAAATAGCGACATGATTTACCGAATCGCTGTTAGTGAAGTGCTCATTGCGATACAGATTAGCGAATCGCAGATAGCGATTTCCAAAATCGTGCTGCTATTTGCGAGATGCAGATTGCGACACGCAAAAATGGATTCGCAATGCGATGTAGCAAAAAATCGCAATTTGCGATTATTTGCAGAATGGCCGATTGCACATGCAAATTACCACGAACTGAAACCAGGTGGTAACCAGGTGCAACCTATATAAAGAGGCCCAGAATGCCTCAGCCCCTCTTCCACCATGGCTGCACTCTACGTCATGGCGAGGAGAATGAGAATCTTGGCAGGTTTGAGGAGAGAGAGGAGGAGACAGGAGCGCATTTTCAGAGTGTGCATAACCCTTTTTGACCAGACTGAGGAGGAAATTTTTGATAAGTACAGGTTAAGCTCAGCCATGATACTTGACCTGATAGCTGAGCTACAACCCATGCTGCAGCGCACAACACACAGGATCAATAGCATAGTAGGTATTATGTAGGTAGTAGGTATTATGCTCCCTGCACCTACTAGCCTCAGGGAGCTATCAAGGGGTCATAGCAGCAGCTGGAGGGATATCACAGAGTGCCCTCTCTAGATTTTTCAATGCATGTCTCAATGCCATGCTGAGCAGAATATAACTGTACATCAGATTCCCCAGCACCCCACAGGCAGTACAACAAACCAAAGTTAATTTTTACCAGATAGCACAGTTCCCACATGTGCTAGGTGCCACTGATGGCACACATGTAGCAATCTGTCCACCATCGGCCAGCGAGTATGTGTATCGCAACCGTAAAACCATCATTGCCCCCTACATCATTGATATGCAATGCCTCCTACATCATTACCAATCTGGTGGCCAGATACCCAGGGAGCACACATGACTCCTACGTCTTTCGCCACAGCGGGATACACACAAGACTGCTAGCTGGGAAGTTTGGGGAAGGATATCTTCTAGGTAATTTGATAGTTCACAATAATGCATTGATGTAAGCATAATATCAGACAGCAAATGTACTCGTTGTACTCTCTGTGCATTCAGGAGAAAGTGCCTACGCAGTGCGCACCTATATGCTAACGCCCTACCTGAGCCCTGCCATCCCAGCAGAGAGGAGGTACAATGCTGCACATAGGGCTACCCGCAACGTGGTGGAGCGCACTTTTGGGCTGCTGAAGAGCCGTTTCAGGTGCATTACAGTACAGCCTTGAGACGACATGCACAATTGTGGCCACATGTGCTATCCTGCACAACATAGCAACCACCAGGGGAATACTAGTGAAACTCTCGGAGCCAGACTCAGATGAGGATGATGATCCCTTACCACCCCTTGTACCAGCCAACAGGACCAGTGCAGCAGAAGGCAGGCAAAGACGTGCTGACATCACACGCAACCATTTTTGACGTAAGTAATGACAAATCCACTTCAATAATATGTTTGTCAGTAGTTAGCATCTTTATTACCTTGACTTCAGGTAAACATTGTGTCAGTAGGACATTTCTATTCACAATGGGAAGACATGATCTATTAACAGTGTCACACTAATAGTATCATAGCATGACTTAATTACACATGTTGAGGTGGTCCCCTGTAGCCCTCAACATCACTTCTTACATCCACGCACTCCACTTGAGTGCTCAGTGCCGTCGCTGGCACCTCTAGTAGCTGGTATACCTGCAGTACTGTGTCTGGCACTGCGACACCTCGGATCAATCACAGGGACTGTCAGACTGCTGAGGCTAGAGGACTCCTCACTGTCACCAACAGCCAATTCACTGGTTGTGGCACTGCGTGCTGTTTGCATGGCATCCACTACGTCGGTAATGTGCACCAGTCCCTGTGCAATGTCCCTACTGCAATGTGCCATCTCCACCTGTGTGGCAACGGCACGCCGTGATATCAGGGCTGTTGAACTTGCAAGCCGATTGACTGATCTACAGAAGCTGTCAAACTTAGCCAAATATTGGTGATGGCGCCTGCGCTGGCTCACACGTTCCTGCCGTATCTCTGTGCATAGTTCCCCTGTGGCCTGTGTCAACTCCTTGCTGTTCTCAGCAACTCTTTGCTGTCCCTCAATTAGGGTCTCCAAGTGCTTGTTTTGTAACCCCATCTTGTTATTGTGAGACACAAACTGTCTGTGCAGTGACTTCAAATGTTTCCATTGCAGGTGCTGCGCCTTAAGCATGGAAGCTTCCAGGCCGCCAAAGATTGATGGGCCTACTCCTTCTTCTGTGCCCTGTCTGCCTGCATCATGACGCCTCCTGAGGGGAGTAGACTGGCGCTGGCACATGGACTGCTGTCTTCCTGTGGGACTCTGCTCTGGTGGTGGTGTGGGGTCATGTTCTGGCATCTCATCTGAGTCCAGGTTGTACTCTGGCAGTGGTAACACCCTTGCCCTGCGTCTAGTCGGAACAATACTGTAGGACTCACTTGTATTTGAGTCGGACTGTGGCTGTGTTTCTGCTTCCCCCACTTTTTCTGATCCTGCAGCAGCAGGGACCGAGTCATCTGCAAGGATAATGTGCAGCATGTCAGTTTTAGCATTTGTCACAGATTTCCACAGTGTTGCTTTATATGCATAAATAAATTGTGTCACCCTAAGTCATTTGTGGGGTTTCTCTATGTGGCTGCCCACTATCTTGCTATTTATGTTGTGTATTCACCTTAGGGTTGTGTACTACCACTCCCAGAAGGCACTGCTGTGTTGACGTGACATGGACTACTTTTCATTGTGCATCAAGCTAGGTTCTATTTCCTAAGGGGCATGTGTACATGAAGATGTGGGGATACACATAATCACTGGCCTTACCTTTGCTGGTGCTGGGTGTCCCTGAGATGTTGATGTCAGTTACACCACTGACAGCTTCTGGCAGCAATGTGTACTCCACCAGGTCTTCCATAGGGGTGGGGGGGGGGAGGGGGGTGAATGGTCCACCTCCGGTGCTCCTTGCCTCCCTAAGCCTGCTGGACACCTTCTTCTTGGCACGGGACCGCAAGTCGTACCATCGCTTGCGTATCTCCTCCACAGAGCGCTGCGCAACACCCACTGCGCATATTTTTGCCTGTATGTCAGACTAGAGTTTCAGCTTCTCACTCTCAGGTATTCGGAGTGAGGTCTTGCCAAAGAGTCTGTCATGGTTCCCAACAACCTCCTCAATGAGCACCTCCAATTCTTTCTCACTGAATTTCAGCTTCCTCTTCCTGTCTCCCTTCTCCTTCCCATTGGCAGCATTGGCCATGTTGCAGTTTGATCCTGGCTTCCTCACAATGCTGACTTCCTGGTGCTGGGCTGTGTCTCTCACTGCTCCTTTGGGTGTGTCTCCTGGAAACAGCATGGGCTGACTCACTTCCTGGTTGTGATGTCATCAGGCTGTTTCAGTTTGCAGTTTTCGCTATTTGTCAATTTCATTTACCGAATCGCAAATTTTTTTTGTGATTCAGTATTTACATCTCGCAAATTGCATTTGCAGATTTTAAGAAATCGCTATTTGCAATTTTCTAATTTGATACATTGCTTTTTGCATTTCTAAAATTGCGATTTCTTAAAAATCACAATTTGGAAATCGCTAACCGAAATCTTGATACATCTAGCCCCAAAATGTATACCTGTCCTGGTGAAAATCGAAAAGTGGGTAATAGGAAAGAAAGAGTAGGAAATTACTAAATAAGAGCAAGTACAACAAACTTAACCCCCCAAAAAAGACAAGGACAAGGAGACCCAAGAAACCCAACAATTTTTGTAGAGTCATTTTAGTGATGTCTCTGGGCATGGTATTTTATGCAACTAGGCCTGCTGTTTGTGCCCTTTAGCCTAGTAACATTTTATTCCACTTCATTTTATTATTTTAGAATCGGCCACATTTGTGGTGGTGTTTAATTTTCTTTATCTAGTTGTCCTTTCACCTAGGAAAGCATTACGTTTCTTAGCATGATATTCTTTTCACTCTGTCTTTCCTCAAGGCTGTAGCGAGATAGGATTGTCGGCAGAAGTGGTGCACTGCGCCTCTAACATTCAGAGAAACACATTTTTACGAGGGGACATTTTCTCAAAACATCAGATGCAACAACATTTCCCTGTCCCATACATGTTAGAGGGAGGTTGCAACTAGATGACCACAACTGCATGATATCTGACTCCATTACAGCTACGTGCTGAGACCACCGGTTCCCTGGTCTGCATGGGCATGGTGTCTATAGATAACAGGCATTTTCATCACTGTCATATTCAGGTATGGGCGACGAGGTCTTCCCAGCAGGAAATCCAAAAGGGGGGATTAGGGCTTATTGTGCTGTGCTCCATCATAGCTTAGGTAGGAATTGCATATATTGTGCATAGTGACAGTGTGGTGGGACACATTCTGTGTTTCACTTTTGTCACCATTTTGCTTCTAGTATGTTTCATCATTATGATTATTGATTCATGCCGTTTTATCTAAGACACAGATGATTCAATAAATCTTATTGAACCATTGTATGCCTCTGTTTGTCTTTGCACATGTGAGACTAATGTAACAGAGAAAATTATGAGATCTGATCCACCACAATTTCCCAGGGAACTCATAATGGCATGCACCTGGTTGCCACAAATTGTCCCTGCTCTTGGGCAGAGATGAGGCGCTGCTAGCTGGCGAGAAAAGGATTAGGCTGACAGTTGTCACATGATGTCAGATTGTACTCCGTTCCTCACAATTAAGGTGATGCTGCTGCCCAAATCCAGCAGCCTCACTGGTACAGTGAGAGCCAATGAGACACCATGCTAATACTACAAAGGGGGAGGGGGCCACCAGGACATTCCCAGACCATTATCATTTAAAAGAACTAAGTTGTAGAATTCAACATTACAATACTTGAATGAGAGGAGAAAAAAAGAACATCAATGGGAATCATGCCAGTAGGAATATATATGAATATATGAACCAAACTAGCACTTGTGAGCAGTGGGTACTTATTAAATCATATATCTTACCAACTTAGTGCAGGAAAACAAAAAGCTGTTTGCGAAAGAGTAGTCGCCTCAAAAACATGGCACTTCAAGATTTTGGGTTACATAAAGTACACAAAGTTAAGCGACGCATAACACACTGTGGTGCCTCAAAATAGGGACATCACAGTAATCTGGAAAACAAATATGTAGTAGAGCCTGTTTTTTTTTTTAGTCAGTAATTTCTGAAGGTCGGCAGATCCTTTAAAGAAGCAAGGTGCGTTGTTGAAGATACTCTTGAATCTCAGTGGCCCAACAAAAAAAGTAGGGATTTGAAAGGTCTCTTAGTTGTTTCCTCAGGGAAATAAACCCATTCCTGCTTCAAACTGTATCTTTGGCAAAGTCTTGTACAATACTGATTTGGGGGCCTTCCCAGGCTACTTGCTGATGTTTTCTCATGTACTGGAGAATATATCTTCAGCATGTTTGTACCACTGGGGTCTAAAGAGCATCGATCCAGGATTTGTCATGGATTTAACAGAGTCAGCAGAGATTTCAGTAGAGGAGACTATGTGCTCTTTCTATTTCAAAGTCCATCTTTGAGGAATTCTGCGCAGGAGTTTGCTGAATCTTCCACTCCTTCCGCAAGGCCAAAAATTCTTAGGTTGCCTCTGCCATTAGAGTTTTCCAAATCAGTGATGGCTTTAGTTAAGGAGGTGACTTTGATGATAAACGTGTCAGTGATGCACTACGTTACAAGAAGTATGGACACAATGATAATACGCCATTTTGTGAGGAGAAAGATTCAAGTTATAACAAACTCGCTTTTATGTTGAGGCTTTGTTGCATACACACAGTCATTAAGTCTCCCATCAGCTATCTTAAGTAGAACAAAAGTATATTCTTTACTCTAATAATGAGGCAATAACTGAGGATTACCTAGAGAGTAAACGAATCAGCACATATTGGTGTAGCAGAGAGGCTGCAGTGAGGTCAAAACCTGGTGTAACAAACATGTGGGTACATTGCATACCACCATTTTGTCCCACTAGGGTGTTCCTGGCCTTTAATAGTAACGAGAGACCCTTAGTGAATTGAGATGGCCCAAAAATCCTTTATATCGACCAAATGGGTACCGGCATGGTGATCATCTGGGCAGTGCGTAGAATGAGATCCAATTTGATTTAGCATGGGGATTTTTTGTGTTTTCAGGATACTGTGGCCATCTTGGTGCCCACCCATGGATCTGAATCACGGCATCCAAGCAAGAAATGGGGCAATTCTTGGAGAAGCACTAGTATCAATCAGCGTTGCAAAGATGTAGGTAGATAACTCCTCCTCTGGACAACATGCAGAGTAGCATCAGTGCTCGTAGCACGCTCGGAAGTGCTTGGTCGCATGGATCAGTGCCTTCAGGCGACCATCTTCCTCAGGCGCAGGACAATCACACCCCTCCCCGAGGTAATATTCCATTCTGATCCTTTTCTTAAGGGCATAAACCTGAAGAAGTTGATTATGATGCAGACTGTTCACTTTAGAAAAGTCTATTTAGTGGGAGGTGTGGTGATATAAGTTATTTAGTATACAAAAGATATACAATGAGAAAATTGGAGGGAGTTGTGACTGACTATGTGATGGGGTCGCCACCTGAAATGGATGCAAATTCTTGACAGGACTATAGAAAATTGAGAACAAAGGGTCAACATTCACAACAAAAATTCAGGACAAAGTGTTGAAATTCAGGACAAAAAGTCAATTTTACAGATACATCCAAGGAGAGGCCATACCCCACAATTTTATCAGTATGGTCATTATGTGATTGCCTCTAGGTAGGCTGCATTCAGATAGCACATTATGTCCTTCTTCATTAATCAATTAATGCTCATGAGCCTGGTGTCAAGGGCATCATCCCTATCCAGATTTACCAAAACTTTCCAAAACAGAAAGCAACAGCAACATTTTGATTAGGTTTCTAAACATTTTAACACCTATGGCAAACATTTTGGGAAACATTAAGGTTAGACAAGCAGAACAAAAACATTTGGCTTACCACAACCTCCAGTCAACGTTAAACTTAAAAAATAAAATAATGAATGAAGCACAGCACATGGGGTGGGCAATAGTCACACACCTAATGTGAGGTACCCACAACTTGTCTGTAGTCTCACAGCACTACCGTGTGCTCCCAGAACTCTACATTTAGTTCAGAAATAGGAGCCCAGAATACCAAACAAAAAGAATTAAAGAGCAGGATGAAATACAGATCACATGGGAGATCCACAGCGAACCAATTCAAAGGGTTCTTGTTAAGAATTGGACAACTAAGGATGTCAAGTGGTTGAACATGCAACACCCTCCCACCCTGGCAAACTGTGCTGGTACAAATATCTGCTTTTCATGCTTGTTAAAGGTGAGCAGGGGCCAGACACTTTAGAAGATTGTGCTGGGCAATGGCCACTCTGTCCATGTCTTAAAATGGTTCTGCATCCGAGCCAAGGCCAAACCAGTGATCTGGCTCATCCTTAAGTGCCAAAATACATGCAGATTCATCAGAATATTTGGGATTTAAATAACACAAGCAATATACAAGAATATGATAAAGATTTTATATGCAAGTGTTTCTGTAAAATATGGCAGCGTTTCCTGTTTATATACAATTAGAGCCCAAATCTAACTGGGAATCAGTTAGCTTTCGAGACCAAGGGTTAAATATCCACCATGACCCCATTGATTTGCAGGATGGAAATCTGAGCATAGTGACTCTGTCCCTCTAATTTCAGTTTGCTTTTTGGTCTTCTCTTCCACTTTCAGTAGTGGGCCATGTGGAACTAGTGAAGATGGTGGCACAGTCCAGTTATTGCATTATTTTGCAAACCTTCACTTGCTCAGCCCTCGTTCCTTCTTCAGACACCTCAAAATGTTTCACATCTGATTTGGTTGCTGGGGCGCCACTGGGTAGCTTTTCCCACTCTAAAGCTACCCGTGACCGCGATGAATTAGCCGTCTGGTGTTAAAACGCCATTATTTACAGTTAAAATGCCATTATTTCACTACACTGGTAGTCTGGTCGCCCTCCTGCATAAGACAAAGTTTACCTGTAAAGACTTTGAGGAGGGCTTACTGCACTACTCATTGTTTCCTACAGACCATTCTACTCAATTTTACCCAGCGTTCACTTACCTTATCAGAACCCGTAAACTCACTAACATGAAGAAACCCTACACTTCAATACCTTTGCTTATCTTAATGACAACCCATACAATGTTAAACTAAGCATGCACTACAGCAAAGACACAATTGATTTTTTGGATATTAGATTCTTTGTGTCACATAATCATATACAGAGTGCCTTTTATAGAAAACCAACTGCCTGTAACAGCATCTTACATGCAACAAGTGCCCACCCCAAATCAGTCATTCACTATATCCTCTTTGGTGAGATGGTACGTGTAAGACGTAACTGCAGTACTGATGACACTTTCCTCACACATATTGAAAACACGAGACAGAGATTTATCAAGAGAGGATATGATAATAAGACCCAGTCAGATGCAGAAAAACGGATCATGAGAAAACAGAGGAAGGACACTTTAAATGTGAAACCCCTAAAAGACAAAAAGCAACGTCCTAATCAGGTGTCCTTTGTGACCCAATATTCAGTTCACAGCCAGGATATTTTTAAGGCCTTAAAACGCCACTGGCACCTACTCATGGACATACCGGGACTGAAAGGGCACACATCTAAAACTCCAAAGGTTACTTACCATAGAGGCATGACACTAAGGGATCGACTATGCCACAGCTACATTACCATTCTTGGTAATGTTACATGGCTCTCCACTAAACCAAAGGGGTTTTATGTATGTCATGAATGCAATATATGTACCTTTGGCTTGGACAAGTCCAAGGACTTTTGTTATAATACCCCTAGAAAATACACCATCCAGCATTTTATAAATTGCAAGACGAAATATGTGATTTATATTTTGGGCTGTACATGCAACAAAATGTATGTGGGGAGTACCGTCAGGCCTCTACAGTTAAGAATACAGGAACATGTACGTGCCATTCAAAACAAGGATACTAGGTATCCATTAGCATTCCATATGATGCTATTTCACCCAAATGATGCACGTGTCTGGTTTCAAGGGGTAGATCACACACCACCCTACCCAAGAGGAGGAAATAGAGAGCTCACTTTACGCCAAAAGGTGGCAGCATGGATTTGCCACCTGCGAGCGGTGGAGTTGGGTCAGAACACGGATAATGAATTCCATTACTTTTTGTAACTGTCGTTAACTATGTTGTTTGGTTGTACCACCATTATGAGAAATAATGACATGGATACATATGCTCCTATATCAACTGAAGATACAGATGGTTAAGATTTGGGGGATAGGTCAATGTGCTTTAACAAACGGATAATGAATTCCATTACTTTTTGTAATTATGTTTTTTGCTTGTACTATTATTATGATAAGTAATGACATGAATACATATGCTCCTACATCAACTGAAGTGACGGAATGTCAAGGTTAGGGTGATGTTTCAATGTGTTATAAGTAGTCTGTATACCAACCTGTCACAAGACAATCTCTGTTAGACACACTAACCTTCTATGAATGTGTGAACCAACCGATTCAGATGGTGCTGCTGTCTTTTTACCAGTGACCATTGTCTACTTATGGACGACAAATTAGCTCACATTAAGATGGCCGCCACACTTTGCACATTGTCCGTCTTCCATTCCGACCCTTCACAATAGGACTATCCTCCACCTACCAACGGGGGGATATATACAGCCTGAACTAAAATGGCTGCCACACTTTTGCATCAGTCCGTTGTTTATGTTGACTCACGGGTCCCTGCTTCCGGGACGAGACGAGACGCGTTACTGACGCTTATAACTCAGGATGCTGATGGTGGCGGTATTTTCAAAACCGCGCTGCCTGCTGCGGACCGATGCTGCGGGAGAAGACAGCGCCGCTTAACAGGTGCCTATAATCCAGGACACCGATTGTGGCAGTAGATTCAAAGCAGCGTCGCCTGCTGCAGACAGGTTTTTCCTGTTCGGCATGGCGCCCCTAATACGGTAAGGGCCATTGAAAGTATCTAGCCGACATAATGGCCGTAACCTCTCTCGTTAACTCGGGTAAGGCACTCTCCTTACTATTTTCTATTTTCCATATGGGGCTGACTCTGTGCCAACACCACTGGTCAGTCCGCGCTGTTATCCGTATGATAGAAACCACTAGCGGAAAAGAACTGATATTTGTCTTCGTATGGGGTCATTGATTGTGTAACACTTCCTCTTTTTCAAAAATATAGATAGAAAATTTGTAACAATGTGTTATACAACATGGTAAACTTTGGTGTCCCATTTGATTTTCCATGTCACTAGAGGCTTTTGTCAGTAGTGACTTTAATATGACTAGGGATGTCCTTGCGTTAGGACGAAACGTACTAAATGAGTGCAACATACTTATTCAAGAACTAAGACTTGCACCTGAGATTTAGCCCTGGAATTATCTTATTGGAAGTACGGGCATTAGCCCCTTTTTATTCTTTTTGAATTTGTCAAATATGGGTCTTCTTTCTTTACCAGATTTATTATGATTACGTACGTGAGGACATATAAAATTACAAGCCAGCTAGAAATGGACTAGGTACATTTACGTTTGATACTCACGGTTTGCCACACTACTACGCACGTGTTATTACTCTCCACCCCTAGTATTTTTGCCCAACAGTTGATCTCACTGGGTATCTCTTTAAAACTATATACACTTTCGACATTTCTGGTATTCTGGATTCATTAGCACATTCCCTTGTCAATTTTCTTCGTCACACTGTTTTGGAGCTATTGTTGTCCACTTATTGTCATGTGACTATTTATATCTACGTCCTTACATACATGTAGACACTTTTATTCTTAATCTTATTTTCAGTTTTATTTTTATTTTTACTTTCAAACATTATTGCTAAAGGTGTAAGTGTTGTTTGTTCCTTCATGTTTATTATATGTTATGTTACAGCCCTGAAGAAGTCCTATGTTAAAAGACGAAACGCGCTGGCTTTTGTCACCACTAACGTTATGTATTGTCATGAATAAATGGAAGAATAAGAAAATAAAAGAAGAATTACCATATCCTTATGACAAGAGGACTGGACTCTTTGAACTGATATTGCTGATGAGTGGTGCACCACCATTATGTTTCTTACCATTGTTTTTTCTTCACTTTTTTTTCACAAAAAGGTTGGCACCTTCGCAGCAGGTGCATTGGTGAAGTTGCACACAAAGAGCATCTGAACGTCCCATTGAGAATACACCCAGAAACACATAGGGATTGGTGCGCGGTCTATGAGCCTGTTGTGCTCTGCCTCTTTTTAATTTTTACCTTTGCTGGGCCTCCCTACTCACACAGGAATGCTTTGCTCAGAGCAAGTTAGTCAGTGGCATGCTGCAGACCTCTCAAAATAATGAAAGTAATGGAAGACAGGACACCATATGCTACGATCACTGACTTTGCAGACATTATATAGCTATTCTAGAAATGGGCCTGAAGGCTTGAGCCAGATGTGAGCCTGACACCTGTCTCTGGCTCAGATCGAGGTCATGTTGGAACCTCGAGCCCATAACGAGCCAAGCCTTCAAGTGGCTTCTGTCTGCCTCCTTCCCTCTTCCCAGGATGTGGTGTAGGGGCCAGGGCTGCCGACTTCAGAACTGGGGTACCAGGTTTGAGTCTCAACAGACTCAGCATCTTGTAATTCTGGGCAAACCACTTAATCTCTTCATGCCTATAAACAATTAATGTGACCTTGCGTGATGAAAGTGGTGCTCATGTAAAGTGGTCCAGTACCTTTGGGTCGAGTTCACGCTATATAAAAACTGCAGAAAAATGCACAAAGAAGTAAAAACATAGCCTTAACATTAGGAAAGACAAATACCCATTTACTGGCTGATTTGTACAAAGTTAAATTAGAAACCAGGTATAAATTGATGCATTCCTGCTTCAATTGTGTGATCTTAGGCAAATATTTTGCTTCACCAAAACTCTATTTTCTTCATTAATGCCTATTTTTGGAAGGCCCATCTGCCCCCCAGGGGGGAAGGGGAGGGGGGCAGAAAGCCCACCAGGGAAGATTTTGTTTTCCAAATTAAGAGGGTGGGGGTATGGCCATACCCCATCCCAAATAAATGGGGCCCAAGTTGTTCTGCCCACCAGTTGGCAGATGAGGCAATTACCCCCGATTCATACCCGGAGGGCAGAAAGTCTACTAGATGCCAGGGAATTGAAAAAAAAAAAAAACAATAGTGAGGTGGTGGCTACCAACCAGTATGAGCATGGTTATGCCCCCACCCCAACGGAAGGGGGTAACAGTCTTTCAGCTCTCCCCCGCACACTAAAACATCTTATCCCATTGCAAGCAAGAGGACATTTGATAATTTGGGGTTTTGGTTTTACATTTCGGCCATGAGAGCTTGGCTAACTCTCAAAATCGTCCCACTTGGAATGGTGAGGGCAGAATTTTTGGGACTTTGGGATGCTGCCATGTAGAAAAATCCACAAGAGCTAGACAAATCTGAAACCTAAACATCTGGGTGAGTCCAGGGTGGTGTGCTTCACATACACCCGCACACTTTTTTTTTACCCACAATGCCCTGCAAACCTCCAACTTTGCTGGAAATCACACATTTTTGTGATGGAACCTTCCGGAATCTGCAGGAATCCACAAAATTCCTACCACCCAGCACTGTCTCATCTACACCGATAAAAATTCTGCCCCACTTGTCAGCCTAAAAATGTTTTTTTTTTTTCAAACTGCCCTTTTGGTTCCTCCTCAATTTCAACATGTTTTTGACTCTTCCCTGTCACAGGCACTTGGCCCCACCTACACAAGTGAGGGATCATTTTTACTGGGAGACTGAAGGGAGCGTTCTGTGAGAGGAAATTTCTCCCAGTGCGGTGATCACACACAGAAATGTGGGAAAAATGTGATTCTGTAGCTAAATTTGAGGTTTGCTGAGGATTCTGGGTAAGACAACATTGAGGGACCACACAGGTCACATTACCCTGGATTCCCTCGGGTGTCTAGTTTTCAGAAATGTTTGGGTTTGGTAGGTTTCCCTATATGGCTGCTGAGCCCAGGACCAACAACGCAGGTCACACCCTCCCGCAAAACTGGTAGATTAGTATTTGATAATTTTGATGTGTCCACATAGTGTTCTAGGGCATTTCCTTTTGCGGGCACTATGCCTACCCACACAAGTAAGGTACCATTTCTATCGGGAGACTTGGGGGAATGCTGGGTTGGAAGACATTTGTGGCTCCTCTCAGATTCAAGAACTTGCTGTCACTGAAATGTGAGGAAAAAGTGTTTTGTGGGCCAAATTTTCGAGGTTTGCAAAGGATTCGGGGTAACAGAACCTGGTCAGAGCCCCACAAGTCACCCCATCTTGGATTCCTCTAGGTGTCTAGTTTTCAAAAATGCGCAGGTTTGGTAGGTTTCCCTAGGTGCCGGCAGAGCTAGAGGCCATAATCCATAGCTTGGCACTTTGCAAAAAACAGCTCTGTTTTCTTTGGGAAAATGTGATGTGTCCACATTGTGTTCTGGGGCATTTCCTCTCACGGGCGCTAGGCCTACCCACACGAGTGAGGTACCATTTTTATCCGGAGACTTGGGGGAATGCTGGGTGGAAGAAAATTTGTGTCTCCTCCTAAAATTCCAGAGCTTTTTTGTCACCGAAATGTGAGGAAAAAGTGTTTTTGGGCCAACTTTTGAGGTTTGTAAAGGATTCTGGGTAACAGAACCTAGTGAGAGCCCCACACGTCACCCCAGCTTGGACTCTCCTAGGTGTCTAGTTTTAAAAAATGCACAGGTTTGGTAAGTTTCCATAGGTGCCGGCTGAACTAGAGGCCAAAATCCACAGCTAGGCACTTTGCAAAAAACAAGTCAGATTTTAATGTAAAAATGTGATGTGTCCATGTTGCGCTTCCTGTCGCGAGCATTAGGCCTACCCACGCAAGTGAGGTACCATTTTTATTGGGAGATTTGGGGGAACACAGAATAGCAAAACAAGGATTTTTGCCCCTTGTTTTTCTCTACATTTTTCCTTCCAAATATAAGACAGTGTGTAAAAAGACGTCTATTTGAGAAATGCCCTGTAATTCACATGCTAGAATGGGCACCCCAGAATTCCGAAATGTGAAAATAACCACTCATTCTCAACACCTTATTTTGGAAATACAAAGGTTTTCTTGATACCTATTTTTCACTCTTTATATTTCACCAAATGAATTGCTGTATACCAGGTATAGAATGAAAACCCATTGCAAGGTGCAGCTCATTTATCGGCTCTGGGTACCTAAGGTTCTTGATGAACCTAAAAGCCCTATACATCCCCGCAACAAGAAGAGTCCAGCAGACGTAAAGGTATATTGTTTTAAAAAATCTGACATTGCAGGAAAAAGTTAGAGTAAAACGTGGAGAAAAATGGCGGTTTCTTTCACCTCAATTTCAATATTTTGTTTATTTCAGCTGTTATTTTCTGTAGGATCTACACAAATTACCCCTTGCTGAATTCAGAATTTTGTCTACTTTTCAGAAATGTTTAGCTCTCTGGGACCCAGCAGTAGTTTCACACCCATTTCTGTCACTAACTGGAAGGAGGCTGAAAGCACACAAAAAATAGTAAAAATGGAGTATGTCCCAGTAAAATGCCACAATTGTGTTGAAAAATTGGGTTTTCTGATTCAAGTTTGCCTGTTCCTGAAAGCTGGTGAAGCTTGTGATTTTAGCACCACAACCCCTTTGTTGGTGCCATTTTCAGGGGAAAAAAACACAAGCCTTCTTCTGCAGCCCTTTTTTCCCCCATTTCTTTTTTTTTTTTTTTTAAACAAAATTTTCACTGTATTTTGCCTAATTTCTTGGTCTGCTTCAGGGGAACCCACAAAGTCTGGGTACCTCTAGAATCCCTAGGGTGCTGGAAAAAAGGACGCAAGTTTGGCATGGGTAGCTTATGCGGACAAAAAGTTATGAGGGCCTAAGTGCGAACTGTCCCAAATAGCCAAACAAGGATTGGCACCTGAGGGGGGAAAAGGCCTGGTAGCGAAGGGGTTAAGACCCGAGCCAGACTCTTTCCTCGGCTCTCTTTATTAATTGGCTTGCCCACCTCGAAGCTATTGAATGCAGTGGTTGAAGTGCATTAAAAAATGGCGGATACTGCCATGGGCAAGGTGTCAGTGAGCCAGAGGCAGAACAGAAAGACGTGGCTAAAAAGAGCAAAATATTCTGCAACTATTTTGTTGATCTCTCACCATCAGGTAATGACACAAAGTAATGCACAACTTAACTGAAAAGTAAATAAAGGTTAAACTAATCAGTGGGAAATGCACTATTTTATGTTATCAAACCTCTACTGGCTAATGCAATCACTACAGATGTATAAGGGTGCATCAGGAGGCCCACACAACTGAATCCTGTTTGGTGCAACAGGGAAAAGTGAATTGTGTTTTATTAGTGCTAGGAGGTCCCTGAAAGCTCTGTGAATGTTTAAGGCATTATTTTAAACATTCATTATACACAGTATAATATAGGCTGTCAGTAAATGTACATAAAAATGTAGGTTAAAGATAAAATTTCTTCTAAAGTATAGACGTCAGTGATATGCAGATTATCCCCTGTGCAACCTTTATTTAATTTTTTTATAACCGTCCATTAAAAGCAGGCATTCCATAGCTCAGCTTGGAACACCCTCACAGTAACCTTCTCAAGAAGTAAATATCTTGTCATCAGTAAGCCTCAAGTGACTCCACCAAACCAGCCTTTACATTCTGCATACCTTTGGGTAAGCAGACTCCCTAACAAGAAGGCTTATTTCTTTTTTGCTGCCTGACCCTCCAACATGCAGCACAGGTGACTCCCTCCCATCCACTTCAGCTGGGGAATCTATTGCAGAAATTAACGTTTGCTTTGTAGCAGAGAGGCTAAAATTATGGACAAATGCTATCCGTTAAGACATTGTTATCAATTCAGTTTTTCTCCATTTCGGGCTTCCAAATGTAAGCCAGTGTGCAAGAAAGAACACATTTTGCAAAAAGCCCTCTTAATCACGATCCTATAAGTAACCTACAGTTACAGTTGCACAAATAAACACTATTTGTAAATACATCATCTACAGTACGTTGCGAAAATACATAGGTTTCATACACCCTTTTCTCATTCAATAGATTTGACCATATCCCACACATAGACAAATTATAATAATCAGTAGGCCAGTTGTTGTCTCTGCTTATCACTTGTTTTTGACAAACAACAATCAATAAACATCAAGGCGATCAGAAGAGTCTGCCTAATGTAACATTCATTTTATAAATTGTCTGTGAAGGCAAAAAATGAACAATGAAAACGTCACCCATTTCTACACACTGCCATTATTTTTCGATATGTGCTGTGTACTCTATAATAGAACGTCCCTGTAGATCTATAGTCTGTGGGCTACAGGCATACTCCTGACATTTGCTTGTGGCCCCTGTTCGAAACGGGAAAGCATTTATTTACAAGTTAATGGTCATGGAAAACAGCAAGTAACTAGGGAGTCCTGCACAGTTAACTTTTGGGCCACCTTCATTTTTAAAGACATTCTGCAACAAACGTGTAAAATATGAAAATATCAAAAAAGCCTCTTTAAAAATTTCAAAAATGTATTTTATTCACATGCAGAACTGTTTCATCTTAGTAACAGTACATCAGAATAAATCAGTGCAAGTATTTTTTTTAAAGAAATAGTTTCACACAAATTTTGAAACATTCATGCTTCCACCCACCCTGACAATGCCAATACTGAACTAAGAGGCAAGTCAGTTATGTGCACCCTTTTGAAAGCCTGGGGTGCTATTATATATGGACAACATTTTAGAAAAATAAAATGTTGCTCGAGTTTTCTTACAACGCACATCCTGAAAATATTTCAAGATCGTACTGCATGTAATAATAAAGAATAAGTATCGGCAAAGCCAATAGATTTCACCTAGGCAAAATCTATTGCTTTTGTTAATGCTTTTTTGTACATGTTGCAGATGACTATAATAAAGATGTGCAATACAGGAAAGATCTGCCGACTTGGGCAACTGAGTTCGAGTCTCAGCACTGGCTCAACATCCTGTGTTCCTGGCCAAATCATGTAATCTCTCCAGTGCTATAAAAAGTGTATTTGTGCAATATAAAAGGCGCTCTTATAAAGCTCTGAAACACTTTATAGAGCTTTTAAGTGCTCTGAATAAAAGCCGCCCTAACTGTGAAAAAAGGAGATCTGTACGCTTCTAAGGTGTTCCGGCATCCTAAGTGAGGGGAAGAGGAAGCTTGTGCGGGGAGAGAGGAAGGGTCAGGAAGCATGGCGGTAGAGGAGGCGGCACTCGCACTGCGCACAGGGAGCACTGGAATGGCAGACGGTCACGAGGGAGCCGGGAGAGATTGGCCATAGCTGGTTTTGAGTTGGGGACAGTAATAAGATATAGCAATAAGCAGTGTTCAGTGGGTTGCCGAGAGATTTGGGCCCCTGTGCCACTGTATCTGCTGCACCATTCAAATCATGGCCCTTCTGCCTTCCCTGTAACTGCACTTCTGACTGTTTGTTAATAGTAAAATAGGGCAATAATCTGCATTCAGTGGGTTTCCTAGAGCTTTTGGCCCCTGTGTCACTGTACCTGCTGCACCATTCAAATCATGGCCTTAGTGCCTGCAAGTTGATTGCACTTCTGACTGTTTGATTATTGCTATATTTTACTACTAAACAGTGTTCAGTGGGGTTCCTAGACCTTTTAGCCCCTTGCCACTGCACTTGCTGCACCATTCAAATCATGAACCGGGGCCTGCAATGTAACTGCACTTGTGACTTCTTGTGTAGTAGTAAAATATAGCAATTACTGGAGTTCAGTGGTTTCCTAGAGCTTTGGCCCCTGGTGCCTGCTACACCATTCAAACGAATAGCCTACTGCCTGCAAGTACAACTGAGGAAATCGTTTATATCCAGTGATATATGAGTTCCAAAAAAAGGCACATTTGTAAACAGAATACATAATTATTGATTAGCTTAACATAACCACAAAAGCTTTCATGGTGCCTTTAAACTTATCCAGCTCTCCAAAATGATTTGCCACCGATGTCGCAAATAATGCATACGCTTTACACATCAAAGTGAAAACCAAGATTTGTCAAATTGTACTAAAATGTGCCTGTCACTTTCAAGTAAAAAGATCTTATCCTGCGATTGACAGTGAATGGGCCATAAACAGTGTAAATTGCCCAAGATCATCATACGTTAGGCTGAAGATGAGACTGAAATGTGGTTTTGTACTTTGTTCCTAAAAAGGCAGTGTCACAAATTAAATGGACTCACAAAAAAAGAGGAATTATGCAAAATACATGCTAAATATGCAAAAGTCTCTGCACAAATTCCAAAAGTGTATTTCAATCACATGCAGAACTGTATCATCTTAGTACATCAGACTAAATGAGTGTGGTCGCAAGTTCCCTCCTGAACTTTCCATGCGGCCCCCATTGAAAACGGGCATGCACTTATTTACAAGTTAACTGACATGAAAGAAAGCAAGTAGCAAGGGTGTCCTGCATACAACTTTCGGTGCATCTTCATTTGTAAAGATATTTTGCGAAAAAACGTGTTAAATATGAAAACGTCTCAATTTCAAAAATATATTTAATTCACATGCAGAACTCTCATTTTCTTACCAGTACATCTGACCAAATCAGTGTAAGTTTTCAAACATGATTTTTAAAAAGTTCATGCGTCCACCCACCCCGACATTGCCAATAGTGACCATCATGCTCCAAGAATGAAAGGCTAATGTTTTGTGCAATTGGAGAATTAAATACTTTTTGAGATGGCTATGTCTGAAATAAAACTAAACAAGCATTTGCAATGCAACGAGTCTCCCGTTTGCTCGTGTTAGAGCTATAAGCGTTGGAAACTCCTAACCGGACTTTTCTTGCCACATAAACTAATAATGAAAAGTAAAACACTTTCACATATGCGAGCAGATGGTCGCATGAGTGTGAAGGAGACACAGAAAAGGAAACAGAAGTTCGCTTGCAGTGAAACTTATCGCCAAAAGTGCAATTATCCATGTTACCGGCAAAAGATCAATTATCGATGGAAGAAGGTCGAAGTCATGGAAATCGCTCAACTTCTCCCTAGCAAGACCATGCTGCGCAGGAAAGGAAAAGATAAAGTAGTCCAGAAACCAGCTGAAAAGACAGAGCCTCGTATGTTTTCAATAGTTTACCGGTGCGCAAGAGGAGGGCTTAACAGCGGAAAAGGCATGATTTATGCATGCCTTTCACAAATGGAATCAATCGATTTTTAAAAGGGAAGCCCACAAACTAATGAAAGTGATGGGCATGACAAGTGTGGTTAGACGTCCACAGAGAGATTACAACATGGTCCGGAGCGTGCACTCCACCCCCAAAAAGGGCACAAGCAGGCTCCACAGAGAAAGCACAGTGCATTCCTCTTTCCTGTATACTCTCTCACTTTGAAGTCAGCAGAAGGCAAAATAAACACCATGCTCCCTCAAACACACAGCTTGAACATCTGACCTGGGTCTTTGAATGCCCAGCAAATGTTACGAAATAAGAACATGATTTACAGGCCCGTTTACTACAGAAAACGAGTTTGTGGGAGAATACTGTAAACCCTGCTTTGGCATGGGGAGGTAAGAACTCGAGCTGGGGACCATAAAGCAAATAGAGCCAGCAAATGGAAAAGCAGAAAATGTGCATTACAAACCATAAAGCCCATGGTAAGCAACGGGCAGAATGCATTCCTAGGTCAATTTTCTAAAACTCCCCAAGATGTCTTTAGCATACTACACAGCTGCGCTATCTAGTAATCACTGACCTAAAAATCAACTACCACTAAGAAAAATGAAAAAACTGTAGTTACTTTTTTAATTTATTTTACAAGTCTACCTATTTCTGAAAGCTGGGAGAAGGGTGATCGCAGTACAGAAAAACTTTTGTTGAAGTTAAAAAAAAAAAAAAAAAAAAAAACATTCTTGCTCACCACTTTTTCCCATCATTTACAAAACACCAAATATTGCTATAGTTTGAGTATTTTCTCGGTTCCCACCAGGAGTATTCACAAACCTTACATACTTTTAAAATCCCCAACATGTGTAAAAAAGGGATGTAAATTTACCCAGGATAACATTTGTAGAAAAACGTAATGCAGAAGTAAGAGCTAAGATTTAAAAAAAAGGGGTTGGCGGGGGTTGGTGGGGACAGATGGGGAGAGGTGGGCTGGTGTCTCGGCACTTAAGGGGTTAAAAAGCCACGAGTAGTAACGGAGAAACAGCAAATGAGGCCCAGGGTTCCTGTATGAGGAATAAAATACCACAGCTATAAATTAAGATACTGAAGGTGTTGGAGTTCCATGACTCTACAAAGGCATTTGTACTGATATCAATCTATTTACAATAGCCTTATATTGTATAGACTGCATTTATCCCATGCAGCATAAGTAAGCATAAGTAAGGTAGGTTGCAAACACAACCATGGCTCATGGTGAATCATAAGTCTATGTGCACCCTTAAAGAGGACTACTGAAGAGTAGACATTGTACTTTATAAAAATAACATTACATAGCAACTTAAACTACAAGGCACCTATTGTCCTGGTGTAGAGATTTCACACAGGTAAGCATCTCTTGAAGTCAACAACCACATGCCATTTTGAAAAAAACTGGGATATAGCGACACTGTGCGGAGCAGTGGTTACCCTGTTACTTCTGTTATGCAAATACAAGTAAAACTGTACCATACATGAAAACACCCCCCTCCATTCCAACAACTCTAAGTATGAAGTGTGGTGTATAAACATACACTGTTGTAGAAGCAACGTCCTGAAGGCCTTTGGAAATGTTCTGTTTCAGCTCAGTCAGTGCTGTGACTCCCAGTTTCCTCTTAATTTCTGCAAGGTGTTTCTCCTTGGCAGCTAACACCTGGGAAAGGGTATTAATTTCATCTTCTACCTATGGAGAGAGAGGAAAAAGCATCAGTAAATACATAACTCAATGCAATATGAAGCCCAGAAAAGGTTTAATTTCAGCATTTTAAATAGAATTTGCTCTATGGCTATCACCACTTACTGAAGTCAAACAAATAGAAATAGTGGGTATGTACTCCCCTATTTAAAAAAATGGAATACAAGTTGCACATACTGTCGTCTAGGCTCTCATTATCCTAATGAGGATGCTGGATTTGTGCGACAAAATCACCTGAATCGTGGGGAATGAAGTTCAATCCCACACCATGTCACAACTGTCGGTCTAATCCGGATTTCTGGCTAACTAGCAGCGTCTCACCTCTGCCCAAGAGCAGGGATGACTGTTGCAACCGGGTGACAGGAATGACTTCTCAGGGAAATCGGGCTGGATTCGGCTGACAAAATCACCTGGATTGTGGGGAACGAAGTCCAATCCCACACCATGTCACAACTGTCGGTCTAATCCCGATTTCTGGCTAATTGGTAGCACCTCACCTCTGCCCAAGAGCAGGGATGATTGTTGGAACCAGGCGGCAGGAATGACTTCCCAGGGACATCGGGGTCGATTAGATCTCATCCTTTTCTATCAGTTACATTGGTCTCACAGAGGCAACGACAGGCAGAGAATGGTTCAATAAGGTTTATTGAATTAGCTGCATCTTGGATAAAATGTCATTAAATCCAATAACTAGGATGGTAAAACACACTAGAAGCAAAATGGTGAGAAGAAGAGTAAAACACAGGGAAAGTCCCACCATACTGTCACTAAGAGTAATATATGTGGTTCCTACCTAAATTATGTTAGAGCACAGCATAATAAGCCCTAATCCGCTCTTGAGGTTTCCCCCCTGGAAAGACATCCCCCATACCTGAGCAAGGAAGCCTGTTGTCTAGAAAGAAACCATCCCCATGTAGACCAGGGATCTGGTAGTCTATGCAAGCAGCTGTGTCGAAGGCAATCAGCATGCAGTCATTGTCATCTGTCTGGAATCTCCCTTTAATGTGTATGGAAAAGAGAAGTGTTTTAATAATAAAACAGATGATGTTCTGAGAAAAGGTTCCCATGTAAGGATGTGCATGTTACTCTAAATGTTGGAGACACAGCGTACCACTTTCCTGCCAACTCTATCTGGCTGTAGCCTGGAGGAACGCACAAAGTGAAAGGAATGTCTTGCTAGAAATGCAATGCTTTCTTAGGCGAAAGAACAACTAGCTAAATATAATAAAACAGCACGGCAATTGTGACCCATTCTAGAAAAATAAAATGAAGCTCAATAAAATGTAACTGTGCTAAAGTGCACCAAAGGGAGGCCTAGGTGCTAAAATAACATGTCTAAAAACCTGGCTAAAATAGCTATACAACACCCTCCCCTTGCCAGTTCAAAGGTAGTAAAAAGCCTAACAATAAAACCATAGAAGCACTAAAAAGGTATAATTAGGACATATATATATATATATGAATGTCAATAATGACAAGTTAAAAGACACTTGAAAATATGAAAAAGGGTCAATTGTGGATGTCAGCAGTGGCACCAATAGAACCAAATTTAAAAGTCAGTGTCATGTTTAAAATCACCAATTATATCTGGGTCAACTGAAGCCAGGAACTGTTCCACTTCGGGAGGTGGTAAAGTAGCCAAATAGTTGCCAAGGAAAACAAAGAAGCACTCATGCTCCAAAGCCTAAGCTCCAGCTGACGTAGTAGCATTCCGTGTTGTGCCCAATGTTGAATTAAGAGCTGTATGATCCACAAAAGGCAACTCAAACAGCTTTCCATAACAAACGCACTCTCAACGTGCACGTCTGGTAATGAGCCCTTAGCGAGAACATCAACAGATCATGTTCCAATGAAAGTAAGCGTCACGCAAAAAGACAAACTTTCAGTGTACATTCGAGAAGGCACCAAAGTCATTGAGACACAGACTGCACACAATCCAAAACCAGTCTGAGTGACAGAGACCAGTCGCACTCCAGCAAGATGCCACCTATTATAGCTAAAGTAATTGGAAATTCCCTGAAAATACTAAAAAATAGTGATGCATGGCTGAAGATATTAAGCCAAATATAGAGGAAAAGGTGTGAACGAAACCAAAACCAACAGCCTTAAAGAAATGTGCAATCCCAGTAGTACTGGATGCATTAAATATTCGTCCCACGAGTTTACGAAAGTATCTCAGAAAGTTTGTACTTAAAAGGGACTGTATTTCTGCAGAGGACCTCCCAACTTCAAGCGTACAAGTCTCGTGCACAGAAGTAAGCGCCACATGTTTTTGAAACAATAAAGCCTTGAGTCTGCTCAACTTGTCAAAATTCACATATGAAGTAGCAACGTGAGGTCAGATATCTGCAACTTTCCTCTGCTGTGAAGGAGGAAAAAGGACATTCCTGCAACAATTGACAATTTGGGAGACCAAAACAAGCTATTCCGGCTCGCATTCCACAACAGCTCTCACTGTTAAGGAGCACATAGCTTCCATTTGAGAGCACATGGAATGCAGGTCTAATCAAGGGGACTTGACTCCCTTTAGACAAGCAAGCTAAATTTGCTGAAGAAGCGTTACACGCCCTGTGCAAGGACAGCTGCTTACATACCATTGAATGGCTCACAGATGTCTCACATTCACTGCCGCTAAGAAAGACCTCTTTCAGGCCATTGAAACATTTGTACGAAAAGGGAAGCTCCCAAACCTTGTATATGTAACTATCTCCTAGCCTTTCATATCTGCCTACTGGAATGTGTTTCAGGCAGGATGTGAACTGAAGTGTTGAAATATGGAGTTTAATAACACCGTGTATTAACCATTCAGCAGAATGTATTTCAGCCACAGTAAAAGGCAACTTTTCTAATTTCTCAATGTTCAGCATAAGTCGCTTCCTATTTAGCGAAGATTTGTTGTTGTCGCGTTAAATTAAATGTTGAGAATACGTCCCTTGCGTTTACGTGTTGCCAGGGAACGCGACCCACTTTCAGAGTTTGTAGTGTCCAACCTAACTGCATAATGGACCTTAGTTGGCCATGTTGTAAGGATGACATATCGCTTTACACTATAGCTATTGCCGGAGAAACAATGTTGTTTAAACTTTATATATGGTCGGACAAGGTGTTAATCCCATTATCCACAACGGCTAATGCTTTCTGTAAGTTTTCCTGATCTATCTGCCTTAACCGGGCAGCGGCTTCTTGTTGGGAAAGTAAATTTCATTATATACTGCACATAAGAAGTGCTTTCTATGTTGTCTTCTGGGGCCTAACAAGCAATCCTGCAAATCTGTATTGTTAGACAGAAGACTGAGGTGTTCTTTAACAGCATCTAGTGAGGAACTTTTTAACCATTGCTGGCATAATGTCCATACACTGTATGTTCTTACTATACCCGAATGTTCTAGTGACACATAGCAAGGGTCTGGTCTATTAGTTCTAAAACCCCCTATGGAGTTTACAAAACGTGCATGACAACCACTTGTGTCTACCGGCCACAATAATCACCCACCAGGACGTGAAAGTGATTTGTTGAATGTTCCATTTTGGGCCCACTCATTGAGCTGATCTTTAGTTGCATTCATGTATTTTTTGCCATTTGTAAAATTTAGCAGGGGCAGGGATACTGGGCGCATTCAAGTCCTCAATTTCTGCCAAGTTTAAACAACTTGTCTGTTGTACTGTTGCATTTAAAAATACCATTTGAACAGGTATCAGACATTCTCTAAATAAACCTTCCTTTACCCTTTTTTTCCAAATTTTAGTTCCCCATACACTGTTCAAGTCAATCGACTTCAACCAATATTCATAACCCTCTATAGCCAACCGGGAAACAAAGGAATCAAAATAAATCAACATTGTATCAGTTAATAAAATATGTTGAATTGACACCACTGGCAATTTAAAATAATACGACTCAGCAGTTTTAACACTGTGCCCAGAAAAAAATGCTGACTTTCCAGAATACGTTTTGGAACTCCCCATTGGCGGATATGGACAGTGTTCCCACAGTGTATAATTAAAAATAGTCTTGGGGTACTTGCTCTGTGAATGCAACGATGTCCATAATAATTATAACAGAGCATATCTCCATAATTTTCTCTTGATTGATAAACATCTTCAATTTCAAATACAATCAAATATTCTAAATCAGACATCAGAGAATCAGCAGTTTTTACATCCCAATCATCAGAAACAACTCCAGGTATTATTACATCATTCATGGAAAGTTGAAATACATATGGAATTTGGATGACCTCAGTGGGATCATATATAGCAAAAAGGTACTTTATCCCATACAATCCCATCAGGAATTGGAATAGCTAAAATGTTCACTAAGGACAATTCTCTGCGGACCTTATGGGAGGAAAGATTTGGTTTTAGGACCTCATCCACCAGTTCAACTGTAGAGCGTTCAGGAAGGTAATAACAATGTATCAGTAAAAAGAAGAGGATGACAAACCCAATCCAAAGGAGGAAGGCAAGTTCAGTTAATAATAGCCGCATATAGTTACATGGTAGAATTAAATAGTTAATTATGAGCCAAATTATCAGCTTACATGCTCTTGACAGTTCTGTTGCAGAAGAGGCCGATAAGTCGATAAAAGTGTCATTGATGTCAGAAAAATATCCAGAAGCAGGTCGTACAAAAAACTGGAGTCGTGTTTGGAAGGTGAGAGATGGCAGAAGTTTTCCTCTGTGGTTGATAGTATATTATACCATCAGTTTGTGCTGAATTTGAGTAGAATCATTTAACGATGTTGACATTACTTGTCACAGAAGATGTTAATGGGACTAATGAAATATAATTTTCCACCCTCCCCAAGCTTGGAGAGGTGTCAGCAATGCTGCTTAAAACCTGTAAAGGAACATCCTGGTCTGTAGTGAGAAGGATTCGGCTACTACCCAGGAGTCCTCTAGGTCTGCTGTGCAGGATCGGCCATATTGTGTAGCTTGACATTGTTGATGCATTGATGATTTGTTTCAGAACCAGGCTGCGGTGGCAGGATGACAGTTCTGCTACTGTGTATTCCCAGGACTGGAACCTGTGCACCAAATGAAGGACCAAACTCCTTATTCACGGCAATCTTTTCACACACTAGATCCCCAAAATTAGGAATCCAGCCAGTAGGTGTTATTGGTGTGTCCCTTATTCCCAAGGAGTCAGCACTGGCAGATGCGTTTTCATCATGGAACTGTTGCAAGTCCTGCAAGACAGTGACACGTTCATTTATGTCAAAAGGTGTATCTGCCACCTCTGCACCAGGACCACAAAGATCTGGAACATACATCTGTGTTCCCAACATGCATTCATATGAGGTATGCCCCCCCCCCGAGGTACCTTCTGGGCAGATTATTAAGTGCTCTCTGGACTCCATACAGGTGATTAAGCCAACTATGACCGTGCCTAATACTCTGGCTGTTAAGGATTGCTTTAAATCCCAGTTTCTTTGCTCCACAACACTATTTCCCTCGAGATGAAATGGAGGCGCATAATACAGTTGGACCCCTAACGAAGCCATGGCATCCGTGAAAGCGCCAGAGGCGAAAGCAGGGCCCTGGTCGAGTGGAAAGCCGCAACTGCATATGTGCCGATATAGACTTGCAAATCTTTAATAACAGTCAGAGAGTCAGCCGAGCGTCATGGTCAAACCTATAGAAATCTGAAGCATGCGTCAACAGCAACTAAAATATATTTGTATGCACTATCAGGTGTTAGGGGACCACAATGGTTCAAGTACACACATTGTAAAGGTTTGTTGGAAATTAGGGTGGGTGTCTGCGGTGGGCATTTGACAGTGGACCGTTTTATTTGCTGACAGATGTCACAGCAAAGGATATATGGCTTGGTTGGTTTGTACAGACCTGGCTATAAGTAGCGTGCTTGTAATAATGATATTGTAACCGCCACACCAGCATGGGCAGAAGCAACTCCCTCAGGCATTGCTTTGATGAACTCTGGTACTTAATCTTTATTGGGATCACACATTCACTCATCCCTGGTATTACTAAGGCAGTATTGAGGCTTGATATGCGCTAGAAATATTTGGCAGGATATGCCTTTGGCTTGGGCTTGCCATCAGTGGAAGCTTTCACAGAAGCCAGTGTTTCATCATCCAATTTTGTCCTAGAACGAGGTACTGCAGCAACAGAAGCTGTAGCCATTGCTGACTTGGCTGCTCAGCAGCCAAGGTATTGCCAGTAACATGTATTCCAACATGCTGTCCCAGTGTATGTACAACATCGACTTTAGGTAGAGATTCGTTCCAATCCACTACTTTCTTCCATAGAAATCTGTGTTTGATGGTGTTGCCTTTTGAATCTCTGAACCCATTCTGGCGCCAGTAAGGCAGATATTCATTGAAGGACTGGACCCAATAATACAAATCACAGACAATTAATGTCAACTGTTCTGGATCCGGGTGGTTCAATGCCATAACCAGAGTCTTCAGCTCTGCTAACTGTGCAGTGCAGTCTCCTAAGGTCTGCAATTAAGTGCGTTGTGGATGGAATTGACCATCTTTCATGTAGTCACTCATGACCGCACAAGCGGCGGAGTACTGGTGTTCTGTGTCCACTGTGGGTTGGGCTGAGCCATTAGTGTACATAATTGTTTGATATTGTTCTATAGGCAATGTGTTTGCAGGAACAGGGTATTCAAGTTCATATTGCAAAAATTATTGATTTTGTAATTTTGGGTCAAAAATATAGTCAACATCAATGAACGTCAGAGACTTTGTCCATTGAATCCAATGCGGATGTAGTGTCTTGCCGTTAGGAACACTGGCTTTTGCAACACCTTCAAGGGCTGGGATCGGAGATAAGATAATAACATGTTTTCCCTGGGCCAGAGGTCTCTCTTTAATGACAGCAATCTGAAGAGCAGTGAGAATGTTCTCTGTGGGAGCAAAGCATTGTTCTGCTGTAGTATATAAATGTGATTTGTATGCAATTGGGAAGGTTTCACCCTCATGTGAATGTTGGTGAAACCAATGGCACCACCAAATAGTCTGATGACCAAGTGTGTTTTGTTGTCTTGTGTGTGTAAGTGTTTAGCTGCAAGCATGTCTTTTTGCAATGTTCTGAGAATGCTTGTGTTCGATTGTCCAATATTTGCTCGAAAAGTCAGGGCATATTAAGTCATATAATGGTTTAATGCGTTGTGCGTAATCTGGAATGTATGTTCCGCCAAAGTTTAAAAAGTCCAACAAAGACTGGAGCTTTTTGATAGTGTTTGGAGGTTATAGTTGTGCGCATTTTTCTAAACATTGGGGCGCTAGGCTCATGCATTCACCTGATAATTTGTATCCCAAAAACAGGACACTAAGGAATGCTATTTTTATGTTTTTTTCAAATTGAATTTGTAGCCAAAATAGGCAAATCCCACAACAATGCGGGCTACCGTCTTACATGTTGTATGAGGTCATCGTCCGTAAGGTAGACGTCATCTATGTAGGACTATGCCTCAGGGTCAAGGTTGTGTAAATTAGAAGTAACATGAGCTGAAAACACTCCTGGACTGTTCTTGTACCCTTGTGGGAGACGGCAATTTTTTTTCTGAGAGCCTAAAGCACTGAACCTTGTTAAGTCCCTACTTTCAGGTGCTATATTTTGGCAGAAAAACCTGTTGGAAATATCCAGGGTCGTTTTGTATTTTTTGTGCACTATATTGTTTATAAGTGCTGTACTGTGTGCATTTTGTATTGTGTGTGTATGACTGTTTAAATATCTGTGGTCTAAGACTATTATATATTAATGGTACGATTTAGCTACGAGACGAATGGATTGTTCATTGGTGAGACGCAGGGCTCGATTACGCCCTGGTACTCTAGCTGTGTGAGGATTTCCCTCACAGGTGCTTTAGCTTCATGCTTTATTGGATATTGAGGTTGGGATCGAATTGGTATTATACGATAGGGGGAATCTTTATTCCACACTACGTGGTCGAGATAACGCAGGTGCCTGCACCCTAGCCCAATCAATGGGGTAAGCTTCCCTGAGTTCTCTGGGAACAAAGGCGAGAAAGAGCGTTCAATTACCTCTTCCCGGTTGCGGACAAATTCTGGTGGCCAATTCTTTTCAGCCAACAAAATATCATAAATTATAACACAATCCCAAAAGATGGCGTCTATTGTGCGCTCAAAATCCCCTTCTAATTAGAATTTTACTTTATACACCCTGTTGGGTGTGGAGACCCATGCCCGCAGTCTCAACTTGTAAGAAGTTGACAGTTGCTTTCACCTGCAGATGCTCTTGAAGATTCTGATGAACTATTGTGACCTCTGCCGCGCTGTCTAGCAAAGTCAGTGCTCACTTCATGTTCTTCATCCCAAGTGGTATGTTCTATAGCAACCTCTGCCACTCTTTTGTTTTTGAATTGGTGTTTTCGTTGGAAAAGTTTCTCTTCTTTCTTAATAGAAACTTCAGATGAACGTTGAGTCCTGTTAGAAATGGGGTCTTTGGATGGCATTCAGGTTACCCCCTGTCCAAGCAAGGACCCTCACTCTAGTCAGGGTAGAGGAGAATCAACCTCAGTTAACCCCGCTCATCCCCTGGGTAGCTTGGCACAAGCAGGCAGGCTTAACCTAAGAAGCAATGTGTAAAGTATTTGTACCAACACGCACAGTAACTCATTGAAAACACTACAAAAGGACACAACACAGGTTTAGAAAAATAGGTAATATTTATCTATACAATGAATTTAAAAAGCAAAAAGAGTCTTAAATCCTTTTGAAAACAGTGAGAACTTTGTTAGGGTAAAAAGGTACCAGGGTAGCATCAAAATAACACCGCAAGGGTGAGTGTGCGTCGGAAAACACTAGCGATGCGTCGATTTCTCACTCGCAAGCAAGACAGTGCGTTGTTTCTTCTCCAGTCGGGTGGGCGTCCATTGTTTTTCCTCTCCCGCAAGACAGCAATGCCTCGATCTGGACAGGCACTGTGGGACCGGGCAGGCTTTGCGTTGTTTTTCCGCACCCAGCAATGTTGCGTTGAAAATCTGGGCGCATGGTATCACAAAACCGCGCTGCGTGGGGTTTGCGTCGTTATCAGCCTCCGTTAGCGGGTGTCTTGTGTCGTTTCTCCAGCTGCTTTGTGTCGATCTTCCAGCTGCGATGAAGGTGGAGCATAGATTTCAGCTGCGAAGCCGGCAGCACGTCGTTTCTCAGCCGCATTTTGGAAGGTGCGTTGAAAATTTCCCTGCACTGTGGTCTGTGCGTGGATTTTCAGTCTTGAACTGCCAGCTTCACCTTTCAAGGGCCCAGGAACTTGATAGGGCACCACTTGGCAGGGCAGGAGTCTCAGAAAAGTCTTTGAAAGCCCTGAGACTTCAACAACAGGAGGCAAGCTCAGTTCAAGCCCTTGTAAATTCTTCTCCAGCAGGAATGCACAACAAAGTCCAGTTTTTGTTCCCTTTCACAGGCAGAAGCAACAGAATAGCTCCACAAAGCAGAGTCACAGGCAGGGCAGCACTTCTCCTCAGCTCTTCTCCTTGGCAGAGGTTCCTCTTGGTTCCAGAAATGATCTAATTTCCAGGGGTTTAGGTGCTCTTCTTATACCCATTTCTGCCTTTGAAGTAGGCCTACTTCAAAGGAAAGTCTCTGTTGTTCACAAGATCCTGCCTTGCCCAGGCCAGGCCCCAGACACACACCAGGGGGTTATAGGCTGCATTGTGTGAGGACAGGCACAGCCCCTTCAGGTGTAAGTGACCACTCTTCCTCTCCCTCCTAGCACAGATGGCTCATCGGGATATGCAGGCTACACGCCAGCTCCCTTTGTGTCACTGTCTAGAGAGAGGTGCAAACAGCCCAACTGCCAAACTAACCCAGACAGGGAATCCACAAACAGGCAGTCACAGAATGGTTTAAGCAAGAAAATGCCTCCTTTCTAAAAGTGGCATTTTCAAACACAAAAACTCAAAAACTCAAAACCACCTTTACTGAAAGATGTATTTTTAAATTGTGAGTTCAGAGACCCCAAACTCCACATGTCCATCTGCTCCCAAAGGGGACCTAAGCTTTAATCATGTTTAAAGGCAGCCCCTGGGTTAACCTATGAGAGAGATAGGCCTTGCAACAGTGAAAATCGAATTTGGCAGTATTTCACTGTCAGGACATATAAAACACATTAGTATATGTCCTACCTTAAACATACACTGACCCTGCCTATGGGGCTGCCTAGGGCCTACCTTAGGGGCGCCTTACATGTAAGAAAAGGGAAGGTTTAGGCCTGGCAAATGGGTACACTTGCCAAGTCGAATTGGCAGCTTAAAACTGCACACACAGACACTACAGTGGGAGGTCAGAAACAGGTTTACAGTGCTACTAAGGTGGGTGGCACAGCCAGTGCTGCAGGCCCACTAGTGGCATTTGATTTCCAGGCCCAGGGCACCTCTAGGGAACTGTACTAGTGACTTACTAGTAAATCAAATATGCCACTCAGGGAAAACTAATTACAGACACATTGTATATAGGAACACTTTAGCACTGAATAGCAGTGGTAAAGTGCCCAGAGTATAAAAAACAGCAAACACCGAGTCCAGCAGACATCAACAACCTGGGAAACAGAGGCAAAAGGTTAGGGGAGACCATGCCAAGAATGCCAACTCTAACAAGTCCTTTCTCAGTTTCATGTACTCGGTTCGATGCTCTGACTGCCCACCTCTCTCATTTCGTTTATCCAGTGAGTTTTGAAAGGAACGAGATTCACGTATATCAGTATATTGATATCTGTCAGGCATTTTTATATTATCTCTATTTCTAAGATAATAGCGATTTTGAGGGATCTCCGAATCCAAAGATTCTTTCCTTTTTAGGTGTTTATCTGTGTTTATCCCAGCATTTTATTAGAACCTCAGGTTGTTGCTTAGTAGAATCTTTGTTAGATTTACCCTGTAATTGTGGTTTAATAGGTGTGGCCCCCAGGCTATCTCGAGCAATACTGAGTACGTCCCATCGATAATCTTTGGCAGCTCGCATTCTTGATCCTGTGCAGAAACATCCTGCATAGGCACTGCTAGTGCAACTCCTTCCCTTTAAGGTTACCTAAAATTATTAAAGACACAATGGCAAAATTGCCCATTAATTGCATCCCCAGATCCAGGGCCGTATTCATCCTGAATTTATTTCAACACTTCCAGAAGACTGGCAAGTGTTGGTGTACCATGTATAGAGCGTGGCAAATATTGTGCCCCATGTATTGCAGTTATCTACTACAGGAACCATCCCAAATGGCAAGCACATAGTGAGAATTCTATGTTTATCCTGAAGTCCCATATGGGGAAAAACTACTTCCAGTGCACTTATTTTTTGTGCTAACCAAAACGGAATCTCCTCCCGTTTGGTAGGTACCTTACTCATGATCAAATGTACAGTTGCAGGATTAAAGCCTGGTGTGACTGCATGTGGTTACCCTGGGGCAGCACGTGCTGGGTTAGTGTTTAATGTCTGCATTACAAACTGTACTAACAGTCTGCTTATTGCTGTAAGCTCAGTGTATAAGGGACGAACCTCAGCTACCGCCAAGATTGCTGTATCAGGATTTGTGTATATGTGGCCATAAAGGCCAGGGGTAGGCCCATGAATGATCAGAGGACCTAACTTGTAATATTGTGTGTGGTAGGGAGCCATCAAGCCAGTTATTATGGTCTTGATAAAATAGACGTCTCTAAATATGCATAAGCTCTGAATTGTGCAGGTATGTTAGCAGATGTATAGTGATGAAATGTATTAGTGTTCCCATCAACTGCTGGAAAAGTGATCCAAGAAAAAATATTTCTGTTCTGCAGGCTGGATGAGCCTCACCTACAAATGTTACATAGCCTGCTCCCCCCCACCCCCCTCCCCACCCCCAAGGCTGTAAGGCCACTTGCTAACAAACGAGCAGTGAGGGGATGGCGCAGGTTTCCGACAATTGCTACCCGTTGTGGGTTCGCCATGGTGAATGTACCTCTTCAGAGATAAGGACACCAAGTGGGGACTGATCCATTTAAGGTTCAAGCTTGAACAACCTACAGCATTCAATAGGTACTACCTACCTAGCTGAGGAGGAAATCCTCAATACCATGGACGTCTCCATATATAGTATTAAGGTGCCTTTAACAGCTAGTAAGACAGAGTTACTCAGGAGGATCCTAAAATTAGTGCCTGACCAAGCATTGGCGGTGTCATGTCGCATAGGCTCTCATTATCCTAATGAGGCTGCTGTATTCGGGTGGCAGAGTCACCTGAATAGTTGGGAACTGAGTCTAATCCCACACCATGTCACATCTGTTGGCTTAATACAGGTTTCCAGCTAACAAACAGCTCCTCATCTTTGCACAAGAGCAGGGATGATTGTGGCAACTGGGCGCATGACTGGAATGACTTCTCAGGGAAATCGTGGTCGATCAGATCTCATCCTTTTCTCTCCGTTATATTAGTCTCAAATATGCAAAAGCAAACAGGGGCAGAGAATGGTTCAATAAGATTTATTGAATCCGCTGCATCTTGGATAAATTGCAATAACTAGGATGAAAAAACAAGCTAGAAACAAAATTGTGACAAGAAGAGTGAAACACAGAAAAAGTCCCACCATACTGTCACTAGGAGTAATATACATGGCTCCTACCTACGCGATGTTAGAGCGCAGTGTGATAAGCACTAATCCGCCCTTCAGGTTCCCCTCTCTGGGAAGACATCATCCCCACACCTGAGCAAGGCAGCATGTTGTCTAGAAAGACACCATCACCATGTAGGCCAGGGATCTGGTAGTCTAAGCAAGCAGCTGTAGCGAAGCAATCGGCAACCAGCATGCGGTTGTGGTCATCTGGCTGGAATCTCCCTCTAGCATGTAAGGGACAGGGAAGAGTTTTTATAATAAAATAGCTGATGTTCTGTGAAAATGTCCCCACGTAAGGATGTGTATGTTTCTGTGAATGTTGGAGACACAGCATACCACTTTGCCAGCAACTCTATCTGGCTGTAGCCTTGAAGAAAGTGCAAAGTGAGAGGAATGTCTTGCTGGAAACACAATGCTTTCCTAGGCAAAAGAACAACTAGCTAAAGAAAATAAAACCGAACCACAAATGTGGCCCATGCTAAAAAATAAAAAATGAAGCTGAATAAAATGTAACTGGGCTAAAGTGAACAAACGGCAGGCCTAGTTGCTAAAATAACGTGTCTAAAAACATGGCTTGAATAGCTATACAACAATACCATCAACTGAAACTACCTTTTTTGTGAGGTACAGTTATTTAGCACTTATTGAAAGTTGCACAGCTAAAGTTGTCAAGCCAAGCTCTACCTGAATTATAAAAACTAATACACCCAATCAGCAAGGAAGACTTAACTGGGTTTAGGGACCTAACACCCGAGCGACACGTGCTTCCTATGACTATGAAATTCTCATCAATAAATACTTTATTGAACCTATACAAAATAAGGAAATGCATTAAAAATTACTTTTTTTTTTTTATCTCACTACCATTTCTGGAAGGATAAAGAAGGCCAGCGGCTGCTCACAGCCGTCCTGGTGCCATGTCTGCACCTTCAGACATGGTGGTGTGGCAGACACTCGCATTTGGATAAGGCGGGGTTGGAGTCAGAAGCAAATGACATTGCTACCCTTGGGAAGTGCCCAGTAATTAATTATACCCTCTCACTATTGGGTAGGGCAAGTAGACAGAAGAACAGACACCTCCCCCACTATGGGCAAGCTGGGAAGAAGTTAGAAATATATCTTCCGTTGGCAGGATTGTTTAGAATGATTAACAAAAATGAAAAACACTTCTTAGGCAGGGAGGGACAAAGTGAGCCTGCGATTTAAGGAATTTCTTCAGCCATTGTGCAAGGAAGGAAGACATAAATATAACCACCTCTGCCATTGGCAAGCCAATAATACACACTACTCATGGACTTTGGCAAGGCTGGGGAAAAACACTGCGGCACCATGCCTGGGCAAAGTCAGCAGAAAATCCACATCCTCCCTAGCACACCAAGGACAGATTAAAGACAGCCAATAGCCCAGTCATGTGATAGGACGACTGTGCTGGCTAAAACCCTCTCTCTGAATAGTCCCATTTTCTAAGTAACAGAAAACATGTGCACTACACAGCCTCTTAGGCATTTGTTTATTGCTTCTGAAGTTTGCAAACACAGACACATGTAAAAATATTACACCAACTGCCCCCCTTTGTTAAGGACGGGGTGTAGAAGAGATTTAGGAAAGCTCCCCACACATGCTTTTGGACAAAGATGGGGGCCCATGGAACTATACTCAGATGGGGAACAAATCTGCCTCTGCTCTTGATCATGTTAGCTGACCCTCTTCCCCACCTTGAGCAAGGTGTTGGGAGAACACACACCATCACAACCAAACCCGACTAGCCACAAAAATGTGTGGTTAAAAACAAACACCCTCCAATGTGGACTTGTGAAGCCCTCCACACACTTGAACAATGTAATTGTGAGGAACTATACTCCCCTCCCGCACTGGTCCTGGTCAGGGGATTAAAGCTACCTCCCTGGCTATCGTCTTCACAATTGCAAACTGGGCACCCGGCAGGAGTCATTTTGGCTGAAATGCCTTGGCCCACACCATTCGTAGGCCCAAACAGCTACAAGTTGCATCAGCATTCGGTTTGCAATACTTAAGAGTTAGCTGACCTGCACTTGATTTGCTCCCACTATTTCAGACACCAGAGCTTTGTATGCAACTCTGGCCAGGGCACCATGCCAGTTTAAGCTGTCCCTGGTCTGTAGTAAGCTATCGCTAACCTCATTCACCCAAAAAACATAATACCTAAGACAAATGACAGCTACCTTGCCCCCTCTTCGCCTGCTTCACTTTCACAGCCAAACATTTTAAAAATATATAAAAAGAAAAAAAGAAAGAAACTCCCTGATAAAATAGTTAATTGTGCACTTTATATATAATAATGCACCTGGTAGAACAGTTATTATGCCAAACATTGTGCTCCCCTCTTCCTTTGAGCTGATGAGCCTGTGTGGATACACCTCTGAATACGGAGGAGAGGGCCACAAAAGATGGCAAAAATAATTTGCAGGGAGTGTCTAGAAGAACTCTGAAACTGCTGGGCTCTCTTGATTCGCTGATCTCTCTGGCATGACCAACATGGAGCCCAAGAGGCTGAAGACTGACCAACAGACAGGTGGAGCCCTCAAGCCATGGATGGATTGACCAGGGGCTAAGTTCTTTCCTAAATTAGATCTGTCATCAGCATACCACCAAATAGAACTGGAACTTGAATCTTGCCACTTTACAGCTTTTGCCTCACCGTGGGGTACCTATCAATATTGTTGGTTACCTTTTGGTTTGGCATCTGCTGCTTCAGTGTTCCAGAGTGTCATGGAAAGCCTACTAAAAGATATTAAAAGGGTAGCCATCTTTCAGGATGATGTTTTGATATTTGGTCCCAATCGTCAATTGCATGATGCCACACTCAGGCAGGTTCTGTTCATTTTTCAAGAACAAGGTGTTGTGCTAAAAAGAGAAAGGTGTGAATTTTTTGAAGTCCGAGATGATTTCCAACGTTGAGATTTATTGGTGTAAGAAACCACCCTTACGTGACATTGCTGCCTGAGTGCTCCCATCACAAACAACAATTACTCATCTTCGTTCGTTGAAATGAAGTGTTCTAAATCGAACACCTCCCGACATTCCGGATCGCGAGACAGGCAGGTGGACTAAGAGTTATCGCATGCCTGTATCACGAATCTGTATGGACGAAGATCATTACATGGGTTTTCATCTTCCACAAAAAAAAACATGAGAATGCAAGATATAGAGAAAAAAAATTCAGTACATCAGTACAACTTAAGATACTACACACAAAACAAACAAAACCAAGCAGAAATACATACTGTGGAATTCTAAAGAAGCTACTTATAATCACCTATGTCCAACATATTATACACATCTACTATAGACTAACAAACTATTAATATGGGGGAAAAATTAATGCAAGAATCCTTTACAAAAGTTCATCACGAACATAAAATAAGTGTTAAGGAGTAAAAAGTTATAATATAAAATCTATTTATGACTGAAATTAATCTTTACCTGTGAGGTTTGTGTCGTACACAAGAACTTTTGCGTACTATCAAGAACTTGTCATTAATGACAATGGAAACATTTTTGTTTGTGTTTATCGACTTGCACATCTTCACTGCTATGTTTACCACTAGGTACGTTGCTGTATGATGGGGTGTCAGCAGATGGGAGTGAATCTTAATCATTGACCCATTCCCCCAATGTCCACCATCCACCCTTACTGCATTCCCATATACTTTATTGACCACGCCAGGAGCAGGAAACTTAGGGTCAACCTTCTTGACATAACCCCCAAGCTTTATCTTAACATAACCCACTTTTACAGACATTTTGGACACATTTTTCCTTTTGTTATAGTATTGCTTTTGTAAGGTTTGGGCCTTTGCCCTATTTTCCCTTACAAGATAGTCTAGGCCTTGAACATCTACTTTTTGTTTTAACAACCTAGACAGCCAAGGAGGTCTAAACTCAGTGCCCGGTGTCCTACCACGGAGTAGTTCCAAAGGTGAAACAAGAGCAGACGATTGAGGTGTAGTCCTGTAGAACCACAGCATTGACTGTGGAGTAGAATAAACTGACTTTTTTTGTAGGGCCCACCTTATACAATCACCTAGAACACGGTTAAAGCATTCTACAAGGCCAATCGTTTGAGGGGGTGATATAAAAAACCTTTTAAGTGTTTCATACCACTGTTCTTCAGAAATTCCTCAACTTCGCTAGAAAATAATTGTACACCATTATCAGAGATGATAACTTCAGGGAAACCTTCTCTCATACACATATCTCTGATTCATTTTACAGCCGCATTCGAATTGGGGTCTCCAATAAATCTAACTTCTGCCCATTTGGAGTAATAACCCAAAAGTACCAAAGCACATCTTAAGATAGATGTAAGAGAATTAAATGGACCAACCTAAACAATACCAACCTTTAACCGCGATCGAATAGGGAGTTCAATGGGGCTTAAAGCGGAACAGAAGTCCTAAGGACTTTATCTCTAGTAGAGCATCTAACACAACCTTTGACTACATCATCCATTTCCCTGTCCATCTGGGGCCAGCAGAATGTGGCTCTCACAGTATGTTTATTGAATGTCGAACCCATGTGCCCTTCATGAGACTTCTTTATTGTTAGTGGTCTGATGACATCAGGGGATGTCAGTTTGTCCCCTCTCATAATCAACCCACCTTCTAGGGACAATTCTTAGTTCATTTAAAAAACAACCAAAAAAAGGTTGAATACTAAGTTCTAGCAACTTATCTTTGGGCCAACCCTCACTAATAAATATCTGGAGACAGTCTTCAATACTGGATCGCTGCCAGTGGCAGAAATCCATTCTGCCACAGAGAATGGACCTGCATCATCCAATTCAACTGGAGCATCTAAGCAACTTTCATCCTCAAACTCTTCTTTCAGAGCATGGGACGTAGCAGCTGAGGGAAACCTGGACAAGTAGTCAGCTCGCCCACTCTTACCACCGAGAATGTGTTCTATATCGAACTTAAACTGAAGTAGGCGAGCTGAGATCCTTGCAATCGTGGGTCTACAATTCTTGACATTCTTCCCTCTAAGTATGAAGAGGAGGGATTTGTGATCTGTTTGTAGAACACACTCCGTTCCCCAGAGATACGTGCAAAATCTTTCTATTGCCCACCAGCAGGCCAACATTTCCTTTTCAATCACTGAACATAGGCATTCAGATTATCTTAAGAATCCCAAAGCAAACCCTATTGGTTCAACAGTGAGTATACACTTCAGTTCTGGATCATAAGTTTAAGTACCTCACCCTTAGATAGCTACGCCTTTATCCACTCAAACGCTGAAGTAAAATCGTTATCCCAACAAAACTCAGTACTAAGTTTAAGCAGATTAAAGATCGGCCTTACCATGGAGGCAAAGTCCTTAATAACCAATGAGTAAAATTCACATAGACCCAGGAAACTTTTCACTCCACTTCTGTTGGTGGGTGAAGGGGCATCAAGTATGTTTTGTGCTAGTCCAGGCTTGGTGCTTATCCTTATCCTTGAGCTATAAATCACATGACATAGATATTCAACTATTTCTTTACAAAATTCACACATCTCTTTTTAGCACATCTTTTTTTTTTTTTTTTTTTTTTAATGGACAGAACCTGCCTGAGTGTGGCGTCATGCGATTGCTGATCTGGACCAAATATCAAAATATCATCCTGAAAGATGGCTACCCTTTTACAACAGTACCAGAGTTTCCGCAACCATGAAAAAATATTGAGCACCCACAGCGTCTAAGCAGACCAGAACTGACCAATACAAGGTTGGTGGGGGGGGGGAAGAAGTGAAGTGACACAAAGTGCACTCATACCTTAGATATTATGTTGTTGGAATAGCATTTCTGTGATGGACACATTGGATAGACACTGAGGAAAGTAAGACGTGATGGAGTGGCAAACTGTATTCAGCCACTTACTCTGCCTCTTTGATTTGGATCTGTTACTCTAAAGCAGGCAGAGGGGATATACATCCTGATTCATGGTCTGCTAGATGGCAAGGAAATACTTAACATGCATGCACTAAACAGATGACGGGCCTTTTGTTAACCCTTCTAGAAATGGGACTTCTGTACCTTCATCCCCTGTGATATGAGGGAGAGACTTGAACTGTGTTCTGGATGGTAACATGGATAGATATCCCCCCCAAACATCATATAAAACCTGGGATGGTAGAGGCACTGGCAGTGATCAGGACTAAGGGGGTTGATGGATATCTGGCTGCTTCTCAAGATGGAGTATCCTGCCACTTCACTACACATGAAAAGTATAAGAGGTTAAAATAAGTACTTGGTCCTAATAGGAGAATTCAAGAGGTAATGTATTTGAGTACGTTCCTCTCTGATGCCTCCATCTTTTAACAGCATGTTATTATGGAAGGGTTCAAACTACAATCCCCACTGAGGGAGTAAACCCCGAGGCACTGTTAGGCAGAGGTTTCCTGGTGGCCTTTCACAGTACAATTAGTACATACTTTAAGGATAACTGTGGGTCTACAAGCACAAATAGATGTGCTAGTGCGCCTGGTCCTTAGTAAGTAAACTTACAAGGGGACGCGTATAGGCTGATTAACTTTTGGATCGCATAGAGTATCCTAGCTATGTAGTAATCGATGAACATCAATAATCAATGTACAAATCAACAGCCAATAAGCAAAACACTAATCAACAATCATTAATGTCAAGATTTCATGAATAACCAACACTCAATTATACGTTTTATCAATGTTATTTCCCTATTATTTACAATACTATGTCATGAGGTTAATTCAAACTTTATTCAATCAGCTTAGAGTTAGTTCATTAATGACCACTGATAACATAATCTAATCAGAACTTGAGAAAACATATGCTCGAATGCTTCAGCATAAGCCAACAAAGATGAATATAACAGCATAAATAGCAGAGTTCAGCAATCAGTTATTCAATCATTTGTCACTGTCAGCGTCACCCAAAGAATGCCTTACCTAACCCAAATTAGCATTAGCATGTGGGACTTCATGCAAAAACACAAATTTAGAAAACATCTAGCTAAAAGAAAAATGTATACAAACAGCGCAGTTGGTACTTAGAAAGAAAGGCACAAAGTTACCAGTCACATTGTCATCGCTACCTATCCACAGAATGGATCAGCAACAATGTTAGTCTTCATCTTCAGGTCACTAATCGATCAGCAACGCATAAGGCTTTCAAGAACATTAGCCCAATGACAGAATCTCGAACCGCGTCCCCCGACATCATCAATTCTTTTGCCCCTTGTCATTACTTTTTATTTAAGTTTCCCAGTCCACCCCCTAAATCCTAATTGGTCAATTAATCACCAGTTATGACTCTATCCAGTAATTTTATTTTTGCAAATCTATGAATTCTAATATTTCACCGTTCTCAGTTCATTGATTGGTTCACTGTACGATGTCCTCATTATCCGGCTCATCAGGTATCGAAAATGTTGCATCTTCTTCTCCAGTCAGTGCTTCTATTGTTCAAGTCCTGGGAAAGTACATTGAGTCTGTCTTACACCAGAGTTGTTACATACTCTAGTCCCTCATCTCCTGTTTGTTGGTACATTGCAGAAAATTTTAGCTAAGCAGATTTTATTAACATATGCAGTTCATGGACAGTTCAACGCGCCAGCTTCTCTGCAGCGCGCTAGAAATTGAGCTTCTGTAGGAGGTCTGGCAACTAGGCCACAACTTCGGCTAAGTTAGCTCTACAATATAGGTTATACATCTTAATGTGACATACTACTACATTATTTTTGTTCGTTTTCAATATTTTATGCATTTTTAATCATTTTAGTACAAATTTGAATAAAACGGCTGTCACTCTCCGTGGGCACATTTTCAAACGTGCACATACATTTTTCCACGTAAAATTTTCTATCAATTTCAAAACACAAACATTCATTAATAATTTATAATTAGCATATCTGCTTCAACAGTCCCTCCTCTGATAACTAATTATCATCACACCATTCTTTACCAACATTTCATAATTCAGTTTCTGCTGTATTTTGTCTCCTCCTCAAATCTTCCCTATAGATTCTTTCCCTGTTTTGTTCTTCCCTCCTCTGATTATTTTGAGATCTTCTCAATTTAATCTTTTGACACGATTTACATGAACCCCATAATCCTAATATGCAAGCAATCACAATATTCCCTGTCAGATTTTTAACCTTTTCCCAAACACCTGGTTCTTTCAAGTCCTTCAAATCCTTACATGAGTTAGTCAGGGTAGTGAGTAAGGGCCATATGTACAAACATTTTCCCATAGGCACAGAATGGGTAAAACCCTGTGCTACATCTGGCCCTTAATCTCTTATCTCCCTCTCATTATGCGTAATACATGAGCAACAATGCCTAGAATTAATCATCTTACAAACTCCACTGTCTTTCGCTAAAAGAATGTCTAAAGCAAGCCTATTTTGAAGCATCATAGCTCTATCAGGGGCTAATTCAGTATCTATCAGGAGTATTGCTCCTGATAAATTTGTCAGCATGTTATTCACAATATTAGACAACTTTCGTATCTTGATCGAACTCACGATGACTCCCAGTGAAGGAATCACCACACCAAAGATATCTCCCACGACAGCAGAAGAGGATTCCCTCGTCTGTCGCTTATGATGTAATTTAGTCAATTTCGGAAACTTATTTAAATCATCTATCTGATAAATTTTGAAAAACTATCCCCAAATAACATGTCCCATACCATCCTCTTGGAAGACGGTAATAAGCATTGAGTCCACAAATATAATAAATCCCAGGAATCGCAGGGTCCTGACCATTCAGCATAAAAGTCCACTTACTCTGAAACAAAAACACATGCCTACATTCACTCGTTCCCACAAATAAAGTGTCAGTGCGTGATTTTGGCCTATATATACAAAGCTTCCCTACGTGTAATGCATCTAATGCTAATTTTCCCTGTGTTTTAATAGTGGTATAAGCATAATCATTCTTGTAAATACTTTTCTCTAACCCTTTTTCTAATTTTTACCTTTAACGCCTTTCTTTTATCATTAGTATGCTCTATGAAGCTCTTCTCTAAAGGTATAAGCAAGCACGTTAGGTTGTTCCTATGCGCGTAGGCTGTCCCAAATGTTAGTGTAGGCTCAAAGAATCCTCCAACTAGTACTATATCATGCTCTCTAGCTACTTTACTCAGATATCTAATAATAGGAACAAATGAAACCACCACATCATTATTTGAATAAAGATACTGTATGTACTCTTGGTTACAGAAACTTGTTAGTAGCAAGCTACACTTATTCTGTAGGTTAATGGTAAGCTGTGGTACGTGACTCCTTCCTCTACTGACGATGAAATTTGAATGCACACAAGACAATTCCTTGCATCCATCGTTTCAACATGCTCACTCAAAAAGCGATAAAAGACATTAGAAGAAAGCTCTCCTTGAGCATTAGTATAGTCATGCAAGTACTACTGATCTAACTTAAACTTCTTCAAAGCCGTTAGTGTAGTAGTTTCAGGAGCAGAAGTATAATCAGCTCTTTTCGTATCAAGAACAGCCATTCCCACAATTATCACAATGAACAAGATTCTACACATAATTGCCAATCCAACACTCATATCTACAGCGTCTAGTATTCCAACCTCAATTATTTAGCTCAGCCATGATCTGTAAAGAATCAGAAAGCAGAAGTAACCCTTTTATAAGGTGCAGTAAAACTCAAAAATAAAGAAAAATTCTTCTCTCACAGTTCAGTTTCACATCCAGGAACCCTTTTCCTTTGCCAAAATCGATTCGCAGCTGGTCACATCCGGTTTTATGTCAGATCAGGTTATCAATGTCTCTTCTAGTTATTTTCAACAATCTCTTTTAGGTTTTTCAGATTAGCTCAACAAAATCAGCTTCTTGTTTCCCTTCAGGTTACATCAAAGTACTGGCTCAGAACTTCTCTCTCAAAACAAAAGGACAAACTTGTGTTGCCATTCATTGGTAGTTGCATACGCCCATTCATGACCTGCGTAACGCCGACTTGCTATTCTCTTTCTTTTCAACCTTCGATCACCACTTATTTCTCCTTCACTTAATTCTTCTTTTCTCGTAGTATCTACCTCTTCCTATATTGTTTCATTTATGACCAATTCTTTTCTTTCCCCTACTTGTGACTCAGGCAAATTATCTCCTTTTCTTGATCCTTCTGTCAGTATTCTTCTCAGGACTGGACTCCTATCCTTCTCTTTCTCTATGGTGTTTTCTCTTGATGGACCTGTAACGGGCTCAGGAGGAGTCGGATCACCTTGACTTTGATCCGTCTCAACTCTTCCCCACTCTTGGTCTGGCACTTGCTCTGTTTGCTTTTCAGCACTATCTGCTTCTGGGAGAACCTCTGCTGAGCTAGGCTCTCCTACTATATCCGTTGAGATAGATTCTTCCGCACCCTCCTGTAATACTTTACCTTCATCTCTTACAGGGGTAATAGAACTATCTTTCCACCAGCTCTGGTTCCACTTCAGGCTCTCTTGGCTCCTTTTCTGGTTCAAGTGCAGCAACCTGTTTCGCTGCTGTTGGTGCTCCAAACAACACTTCTTCATGATCCTGTGGACATACCACTCTCTTGGTATGGCTTGCTTGTATCCAGTTCGGGAGTCCTGCACACTTCACAGCTGTCGTGGTTGTTAGGACCACCTGGTATGGCCCTCTCCAGCCTGGCTCTAAACACGTCTTGCGCACATGTTTCCGGACAACAACCCAGTCATCAGTTCTCAGATTGTGCCCTGGATCGTGGATGGGTGGCAGGGTGGTGGCCTGCACCTGCTGAGAGAAAGAGCGAACCACATCAGCCAGACCCTTGCAGTAGTCCAACACCATATCATCTGGAATATTTACAAGTGCACTGGCTGGAACTGCTGGCAATCTTATTACTCTGCCCATGAGAATCTCGTGGGGCGACAGCCCTGTCTTCCTGTCAGGTGTATTTATCATTGACATCAACACCAACGGCAATGCATCTGGCCATTTCAGATTCGTAGCTGCACACATCTTGGCAATTCTTGATTTCAGGGTACCATTCATCTGTTCCACTAAAACCAGATGCTTCAGGGCGATAACTACAATGCAACTTTTGCTCATTGTTTAGTGCTGCACATAAGAGTTGAATCACCTCGTATTGAAGTGAGTTCCCCTATCTGATTCTAAAGAGATCGGAAACCTGAAACGTGGTATCAACTCCCTAAGTAACAGCTTTGCTACTGAGACTGTCATTCCTTCCTGTAGGGTATGCTTCAATCCAGTGACTAAAAGCACACACAATCACCAACACGTACTTCAAACCTCCACACGCAGGCATTTCAATGAAATCCAATTGCATTCTGCAGAACAGAGCTCCTGCTCTTCCAATGTGGCTCAAATTCACCACTGTCCCTTTCCCCACATTTAGCTGCTGACAAATTATACAGCGATGACATACTGCCTCTGCTGCCTGCCTAAACTTGGGATTAAACCAGTTGATCTTAAACAACCGGACCATTGCATCCCTCCCAATGTGTGCCTGACCATGGTAGTAACAGGCCATTTGTGACTAACTATTGGGCAGGACTATCTGACCCTCATCTGAAACCCAAATCTCATCTGGACGTTGGACACATTTTAATTTGGACCAGAATTGTTTCTCTTCTTTGTCAACATTATCTTGCAATGTTTTTAACTCTTTCAAAGTATCTGTCACTTTCAATGCAAAACTTGGACTTGGGTTATCTTCTGACATCAGTTCCCACTTGTCTTTGAACGATATACAGTTCAATGCTCAAAATCTTGCGATTGATCCGCATATCTATTTCCCTAGTCTTGTGTCTTTTGATGTGCACTGCATTTCACCACGGCAATTTCTTCAGGTAACTGTTGCATACAGCAATTCCTTTATCTTGTTGACATTTCCTACTGGTGTACCAGTAGATGTCAGGAAACCTCTTTGCGACCACAATTGAGCAAAATCATGAACAATTCCAAATCCATATTGGCTGTCAGTACAGATTGTGACTCTGTCTCGCAGACACATGGCATTTTCTAGTAAGACCTACCAATTCTGCTACTTGTGCAGAATATACACCTCGAAGCCAAGAAGCTTTTAGTGTACCTATGATTGTGCATACAGCATATCCTGCTCTCAATGCTCCTGTGCCATCGCTGAGACATGAGCCACCAACAAAGACAATTTGGTCATTTTCTTCCAATCGTGTATCTCTGATATCGGGTCTTGCTTTTGTACACAGCTCAGTTACCTCAAGACAATCGTGCTCAATGTCTTCCTCTTTTTCAATCTCAACAGTATCACTTGGAAGTAATGTTGCCGGGTTCACCACTGTACATCTTTTCAAAGTTACATTTGGAGCCCCTAAAATGCCCGTCTCATACCTTGTGAATCTGGCACCAGTCAAATACTGCGTTTTCGTCCTTGTCAGTAAGATCTCAGAGTGAGGAACCATTACCGTTAAAGGGTATCCCATCACTACTCCCTCACATTGAGAAAGGCTTTGACCAACTGCGGCAACCGCGTGCAAACAACCTGGTAAGGCTGCTGCGACTGGGTCCAAGGTAGCTCAAAAATAAGCACCTCCATGGACCTGTGTCAAGACAGACAAAGAACAAGCATCACGCTCATGACAAAACAATGTGAATGGCTTTGTGTAATCAGGCATTCCCAATGCTGGAGCTCTGCACAAACTCTCTCTCAACTCAGTGAACGCTTTCATCTGATCCTCATCTAACGTTATGGAGTCAGTAGCCTCCTTTTGTGTCAGTTGCTGCAATGGTTTGGCAATCCCAGCAAAATTTGGAATCCACTGGCGACAATAACATACCATTCCCATAAACATTCTGACATCTCTCTCTTAAGTCGGAGGACTTCACTGTAATATCATTGTAATCCTCTCTCTGGAGATTCTCCTTGACCCTTTTTCAATCTGGTGTCCCAAGTATTTCACTGATTTCTGACAGTACTGTAACTTCAAAGGTGATACCTTATGTCCAAATTTTCCCAAATGATTCAACAGGGCAATCGAGTCGTACTTCCACTCGTCCCTTGTCTTAGATGCGATCAGCAAATCATCAATGTACTGCACTAGAGTCGATTGGTACGGTAGTTCCAATGACTCCAAATTATTTTTCAAAATCTGATTGAACCGAGATGGTGACTCCGTTTACCCTTGAGGAAGCCTGCACCAGCTGGAGATTCTGTCTAGGAATTTGAAACTAAAAAGAAGCTGACTATCCTCATGGAGAGGATCAGAAAAGAAAGCTTGTGACAAATCAACTACTGTGAACCACTCAGCATCGCATGGAATCTGAAACAATATTACTGCTGGGTTCGGCACTACTGGACAACACTTAACCACCACATCATTCACTTTTAGTGACTCCTGCACAATGGGCTCTTTCCCACACTGCTTCTTTAAGCCCATTATCGGTGAATTACATGACTGCTTAACACTTCTTTCAAAACCGCTTGTTTCAGGAAATCTCCAATTATTTGCGCCTCTCAGAACATCCTGTGCCATGTTATGCTGTGGAAGCTGCGCAAACACTACATTTGGCTGTAAAGTTATCTTAATCGGCTCCAATCCCTTGCTCAAACCCACTTCTTTACCTGTCAGGTACCACACATTTTCCTGTACTGTTACTTGCAAATCTGTATGCAACTCGTTCACAGTAAACATTGGGAAAAATCAATGGGTACTCTTCATTAATGTTTTCAGTTTTAGGAGTTTGCTCTTCTTCACCATCACTATTCGTCTGAACCTGTATTCCATTAGTTGAACAACTAATCGTACATCTGGTTTTGCACAATAAGTCCCTTCCCAAAAGGGATACTGGACTTGAGTCACAAACTACAAACTTATGTAGTCCCTGGAAGTTGCCAATCTCAACCTGTACTGGATCTGTGACCGGATTTATCAGCTGTCCGTTTGCTACTCCCCCAACCTGAACTGTTCTGCCTGATAGCACTTCTCACTATAGAGCGCATAGCTCCTGTGTCTACTAGAAATGAGACCCTATGACCCATCACCTTTCCTCTTACAAAGGGTCCTCTCTGATCTACCACTAGGGATGCTGCAGACATACATGGCTCCTCATCCGAACTCACACATCCATTCATCATTTATTCCATTATCACTATGTAATGGGAATTGGTGCACTGGGTCACTACATCTGTCTTGTCTCTGACCTGTGACATGCTGAGTAAGCATCATCTGTTGCTGTTCCATTGGGGCTTGAGGTATCTGCATTTGCTGTCTAGGTACCATAGGAACCTGCTGCTGCACTGGTTGCAACTGTGTCACTTGTGCACACGGCATTTGCACCTGCTGCATGGGTTGAAAATTCTGCACTTGATTCTGACAATTTGGATTAAGTCCTCTCATTCTAGGAACTTTCACAGTTTGAAATGTATTGACATCACCGCTATGCTGAACAACAGCATCCTGCACCATCAACGGACACTCCTGCTTCCAGTGTCCCATTTTTCCGCACAGTTGACACAGTAAGATCTTTTTCATCCCTTGCACATCATTCTCAACCACTACAGTATTCAAATCCGGACCGCGATTCATGTGGACTCCACGACCCCTAGCTCTCACTTGAGGTTGGAACATGACAGTTCCCTGCTGTTGCGGCATCTGTCTTAATTTGCATCACCATTGCTTTCCTGTTCATTTTTTTCTGCTTTAACTCAATCTCATCACTACAGTAATACCTCATCAATCGGCTTTGCTTGCCAACAAATCAAATGACTCTTCATCATCTGCCCTATTTCAGGTCTCAACCCTTCTACAAACCTGAACACACAGTGCAACATATCCTTCGGCTCAATCACTTCCTTACCACTGTACTCCTTGAACGCTTTTAGCAATCTCTCATAATAGGTATGTATTGACTCCTTTACTTCCTGCACTGTCCTGTCAATCCTTTGCCAATCAATATTTTTAGGCGAGATTCTCGTCTTCAGGAACTCAATCACCTTATAATAATGTTTCATCACTTCAGGTGATGGTGCACATGTAACTCTATCCCATTCTGGTTCACTCGTTGGCCAATCCACTGCTCTCTTGCATTCAACACACAAATCAGCTGGAACCACTATCTCCAATAGAGTATTCAGGTCTTCCCATAAACATTTCGAAAGCTTCACAAATCTATCTGTTTGCTGGTACCACTCAACTGGTTTCTCCCTCAATTTTGGATAATCATTTGTGAACAACAGAATATTACTTCTGTGCCAAGGTACATGAACAAACTGCCCTCCTAGAATTTCCCTCATTGGTCAATTTTTTACTGGATCCTTTTCTTTCTGAGCACGCTCAGACCCTTCTTGTGAATCTCGTATCAGTTTATCCTTCTTCTTTGCCCATCTGCCTTCCCACTTCTCTAATGCTCCCCAAATCTAAGCACTCTGCAATAATTCTCTAAGGTGCACTTTCATCCCTGCTGACCTCATGTGTTCAAAATCTTTTGCCTCGAAATCTAACCTGTAGCTCCGTTTCAGATGCTTCGTTTTCTCAATTTCTATGTCATGTTTATCTGCCAGATCTGCCAATTTTTGATGTATCATACCCACTTTGTTTGTAATTCTCAGACACAAATATCTCAGCTCTTCTTCTGCATAGGATTCTAACCTATTCACTCCAATGGGCCCCTCAACTAGTTCAGTTATCTCTGTAGCCAATCTTACACGATTAATCTGCTCTTCACCCTTGGATGTGTTTCGAGGAGTATTCAAACTATCCAACCTCTCATTCAATTGCTGTGCTGTCAATCCCTGTAACGAGATGTTACTTGCATTTGGCAATGGCACATGTTGTACCACTGCACCTGGAGTTTGCGGTGTCAAAAGCTTCAAGCTCTGACTTGCACTTGGGCCATTTACCGCATCTGGAAGCGTAACAAGTGGACTAAAATCCATTAATGGTCTAGATCTATCAATATCTGACCCATAGATATTACCTGCACATGATCTCTCATCCCCCTCCTCACAAGGCTTTGTGACATTTCACCCTGTTCTCCTGCAAACGGCTTATTCTGTGCAAATAATGGTACCGCTGGATCAACAGTAATTGGCAATGATATTGCATCTGGTGCCGTTCTGACACCTGCATTTGTGGAAGGGCTACTCCCATGCTCTGATTCTTCACCGGTGTCATGTCTGACTGTGCCCCTGTCATTGGTGTGAACTTTGGCAAACCCTGTGGCTGTGCCTCAGGCAACAACATTGGAGTCAGCTCAGTCTGAACTAGCAATGGCCTCGGAACCACTTGCTCCGTCGACACCACTAAGTTTGAAGTTGACTCAAGAATTGGTATCTCTGGATAAATTCTCTGTATCGGTGGTGGGTGCGTCTGGACCACTGAAGTAGTCACTGCATTAGGAGTACTCTGCACTACCCCTTGTACCTGTCCATCTCCTATCTATACTGGTTCCACTGTTCCCGACACTTGGGCTGGGGCAGTTGGAGCAGAACTAGTACTTGGGCCTCCCTCCTGCACCGCATATGGTAAAGGTCGGTCTCTCAACACCTGCGTAGTAAGGTCCTCAATATCTGAATCTTCTCCTTCCACTTAAGTCTTTTTCTTCTTCTTACCCCCTGATGAACTGTTTTCACCCTTGCTAGTATCCTCTTTCTCTTCTGACTCATCGTCCTCTGTGATAGCAGGAAACAACTTTACGCCTTGCAATGTCTCAGTTCTCCACCTGTTCTGTTCCCAATCCCATCTTGCCTCTGCTAGTGACTTCTCACCCTTTCTTATTCTCCTCTGGAATTTCATTTCTTGCTGTTGTCTTGCTATGAGCTCCCAAACCGCTAAAGCCTCAAACTGTGCTGGTCTCGGAAGTGGCTTAGTCTCATGCAATGTCATTCGCAACTGATCCAAAATCCTCAAATTGAACGTTCCATGCTCTGGAATCGCTAAAGCTCCCCGTTTCTCTGTCAACTTGCACCACTGCTTTAACAAAAGACATGGTGCAACACCTCGCTCCTCCATCACAATAAATGCCAGAGAATTTTCCGGTGGGGTCGGCTCCCCTATTGTCTCCTTAATGGTACTATCGGCCTTCATGGCACTCCTAAACGCTTTGAAAAACTTTTCTTTTCCTTTGTATTTATTCGATTCAAATAAGGAAATTACTTTTACTCCCAAGATTCCCTCCACCCGCTTTCTCAACCAATTGACTCTTACAGGCGGCTGCCAATCCGCTTGCGACTCTTCTCACTAGCCAATCTATCCCAGCGCGGCTCACTCTGCCGTCACTCTCACACTGCGGCTGACAAAGTCTTGCAGCTTTTCCTCCTGATCGTCAGCTCACACTAAACTAATGCAAAAGTATTGCGAGCACTAACCATAACCGAATAACCAAAACAAATCAGCTGGTTTACTAAAGGAAGGTACACAATCGCTTCAGAGACCTTATGGATTTTCACTGATGGCACTTTTGCTCATGCAGCTATTCCTCTTTCTCAGTCTCCCACATTCGCAAGCAAAATTCGACCCGTGAATTTCACTCTCAACTGATCAATGGGTCTGTCCTGGTGCACATAGGACTTGCCAAATCCCAGTCGAAACTTTCCCTAACTCACTTAACTTACACACTGACTTGTTGACCATGCCCGATCAACCTACTAAACCAGACAGATTACAACATATAACCAAGTGTCTCCTACACTTGTCGATATACTCCGGAGTCTTAGACCACGTAGGGTCCGTACATCACCAACAACCACACGGACAATTTTTTTGTACAAAGCGCCACACACATATACATTTCGACGACTTCCCTACTCTCATACTGCAGAGTACGCACACTCCAACTAAACCTCAACTGGAGTACGTAAAACTCCCTACTTCCCTCACATACATCTCAATTCACCTGAGGTCTGCATAAGCCTTTGCAAGTGCAACCTACCACTTTCACACTATAACTAGAATGCCGAGAACATACCCAACTTTACTAGCAGGATCCAGGATCTGGGAAAGTCATTTCTGGGCTTAAGGAGACATCATCTTTGCTACAATTGCCATTTCAGAAAAACAAAATTCAAATCTCATAAAAATGAACAACTAACCCTAACTTAAACTACCACTATAACCCCCAAGCACCACATAACTAGTTCTCCAAGGAAACCAACCATCAAGCTGTTAACAAAAACTGCTAGCACGCCTGGTCCTTAGTAAGTAAACTTACAACAGAATACGCAGAGGACGATTAACCTTTTGGATCGCATGGAGTATCCTAGTTACGTAGCAATCGATGAACATCAATAATCAATGTACAAATCAATAGTCAATAAGCAAATCACTAATCATCAATCATTAACATCAACATTTCATGAATAACCAACACTCAATTATGCGTTTTAGCAATTTTATTTCCCTATTAGTTACAATACTAAGTCATAAGGTTAATTCAAACTTTATTCAATCAGCTCAGAATTTGTTCATTAATGACCACCAATAACATAATCTAATCAGAACTTGAGAAAACATATGCTCGAATGCTTCAGCATAAGCCAACAAAGATGAATATAACAGCATTAATAGCAGAGTTCAGCAATCAGTTTGTCAATCATTTGTCACTGTCAGCGTCACCCAAAGAATACCTTACCTAACTCAAATTAGCATAAGCATGTGGGACTTCATGCAAAAACAATTTAGAAACACAAATTTAGAAAAGATCTAGCTAAAAGGAATACTATTAGACAGCGCAGTTGGTACCCAGAAAGAAAGGCACAAAGTTAACAGTCACATTGTCATTTCTATCTATCCACAGAATGGATCAGCAACAAAGTCAGTCTTCAGGTCATCAATCAATCAGCAACGCATAAGGCTCTCAAGAGCGTGAGCCCAATGACAGAATCTCGAATCACGTCTCCTGACATCAATTCTTCCCTCAAATCTGATCATTGCATCTGAAGTTTTTGCCCTTTGTCATTACTTTTTATTAAGGTTTACCAGTCCACCCCCTAATTCCTAATTGGTCAATCAATCACCAGTTATGACTCTATCCAATAATATTATTTTTGCAAATCTATGAATTCTAATATTTCACAGTTCTCAGTTCATTGACTGGTTCACTGTACAATGTCCTCATTATCTGGCTCATCAGGTATTGAAAATGTTGCATCTTCTTCTCCATCAGTGCTTCTATTGTTCAAGTCCTGGGAAAGTGCACTGAGTCTGTTTTACACCAAAGTTGTTACATACTCTAGTCCCTCATCTCCTGTTTGTCGGTACATTGCAGAAAATTCTCGCCAAGCAGATTTTATTAACATATGCAGTTCATGGACAGTTCAACGCATCAGCTTCTCTGCAGTGTGCTAGAAATTGAGCTTCTGTATGAGGTCCGGCAACTAGGCCACAATTTCAGATAAGTTAGCTCTACAATATACTGCAAAATATAGGTTATAAATCTTAATATACCATACTACTACATTATTTTTGTTCATTTTCAATATTTTATGCATTTTTAATCATTTTAGTACAAATTTGTATAAACTGTCTGTCACTCTCCGTGGGCACATTTTCAAACGTGCACATACATTTTTCTACGTTAAATTTTCTATCAATTTCTTGTTAATCAAAACACAAACATTCATTAATAATTTCTAATTAGCATATCTGCTTCAACAGATGTAATGAGTGTAAAAGCATGAAAGTCATCCTGAGGGGCAAACCTATGATCTAAGTATACAGCAGTATGCAACAGTTACAGGATACTCTTCCTAAGCAGGAGGAAAGGTTGGCCCAATCGCAGAGATCAGAAACTACACATCCCCAGAGAAACGAAGTATTGCTGGAAGCAAAAAGGGAAATGCGAGATACCTTATATAAATTCACCCTGAAAGAATATAGACAGAGGCTTCGTAGAGAAGAGGATAAGTCAGCGAACTTCTCAGCATGGTTATTAAAAATAAGAGCAACCGTCTTCAATAATACTAGCCCTGAATCGACCAGAAAGAACTGTGTCTGTACCTCAGACAGTCTGAATTTGATAATTCTTCATCAGACAACTATTTCACAGAATGTTGGGCAAAGGAAAAGATGTTTCACATATGGTGGAGTTGCCCCAGTATCAAAATATTGTGGAAGTAAATGTGAAACGCTTTAGTGGAAATACTGGGCATGTCCCTCCCAGATGACTTGTAATACTTCTTACCGAAAGGATCAATGGAAGAGAATATATCTTTTGACTTACCAGAGTAGGATAATTTTATTTTATAGCCAAAATATGAAATATGGTAACAATGGAACATAATGGCCCTCATTACGACCCTGCCGGTCGGCGGTAATTTGGGGAAAGGTACTGCCAACAGGCTGGCGGTACCTTTCCCCAAATTATGACACTGGCGGTTTAGCTTAAGCCAAACCGCCAATGTACCACTCCGGCTGCCAGAGTGGTAACGGCCACTGGGCTGGAGACTTCGGTCTCCAGCCTGGCGGCTGTCACAATCTCACCCTCGGGATTATGACCCCGCCTAACGCCATGGTTTTTCGTGGCAAGTGTACCGCCACGAAAACCATGGTGGTAGGCACTATCAGTGCCAGGGAATTTGTTCCCTGGCACTGATAGGGGTCTCACCTGCCCTACTCCCCCTTCCCAGAATCCTCCCCCACCTCCCCACTCCCTCTCCTGCCTCCCCACATTTACACACCCACACACATGCATACCCACATCCACCCACGCATGCACTCATACACACCCACACACTGCAACACACACCAACATACATTGTCGCACACACGCATTCACAACATACAACATACACGTACACTCACATTCAGTCATTCACGCACGCATTCAATGCGACTCACACCCGCATACAAAACCAGACACCCCACCCACACACACACACACACACAACACCCTCGCACACACCACTCCCCACCCCCTCTTCTGTCGGAGAACCCGACTTACCTGCTTGCAGGGGGTCATCCGGCGGGAGGCGGCGCTGCTGTCAGCTTCATTGTCCGCCAGCAAAACACCGCCAGGCCGTATACGCTAGGCTCATGATACAGTAGCCGGTGTTCTGCTGGCGTGGCGCTGCTGCTGACAGCAGCGCCACCTTACCGCCGTCCACCGCCATGATCGTCGACGGTATTCTGCCAGCCTTCTGGCGGAGTTCCGTCGAGGGACATAATACGGGTGGGCGGCTGGCAGCCATGGCGACAGTATGTTGCCAGCCGTCGGCGTGGCGGTAGGCGGCAATTACTGACAAAGTTGTAAAGCGGGCCATTATGCATACTTTGAGAGAACGTAAAATGTTTGAGTAAGTCTTGGGTCCACATCTGGAAAATATAGCAAAGGAAATTGGTATACTACTAAAGCTGAAATGCATCAGAACTGAACTGATATTTATATATGAACATATGTACCTACGACTGGTACGAATCTATGCAATAGAAGACAGACAAAATTATTTTTGCCCTATACAGCTGAGCTTCTGACTCATGTTTAGCACTGTAAAGGCTGAAGGTTAGGGTAACAAAGATAAAAGGAAACAAGATCCAGGAATGTGTGTTTGACTAAGCTGAATAAATGTGTTTTGATTCTTTAAACTAAATGGATTCCAGCAATGGTTCTTAACCTGGGGTCAGCAACACATACTCTGGTAGAAATTCAAAAATTATTAGCAGAATAATAAAGTATATACAGAAAAAGCTAAATTTAAAACACTTTATTAATCTGTAGAAGTTCGGAGCTATGGGCTGAACATTAAGTTCCTATACTTAGCTTTACTTAAAAGAGCAGTGCAAATACAAAAAAAATATGCAAATGAGGGAACACCCTTTTGAGATGGCATTGGCGCTACATGGGCGCCAGCGCCATCTGTATTACAGAAGAGGCCGCACAAATTTCTTCGACCCCTTCTGTAATACCAAAGTGCCCACAGGGCGTGCAAAGCAGACACAAACGTCCATTGCACCCTCCGGGGCACTTTGTGTAATACGGCCACTGGTGTTTTTCTTGATAACCTTTGACCTAACACAAAATAACATTTACTACCATTAATATAAAGAACAGTATTCAATTTACAAAATCCAGAGATGGAAGACTTCAGTTAGCAACGCCTGCCAGGACTCGAACTCGTGACTAACTGCTCTCACATGATGCAAATATTTAGCTAACTTAGCAAAACTTCTGTTTACTTTTAGGGTGTGGTTGGCGGGGGGGGGAGGGAGGGGTTCGTTTGTGGGATAAATACTCAAGGCTCTGCCTATTTTCTTCATGTTAGACAATCCTCTCCAAACTTCCAAAACCTGAATGTTTACTGTTCAAGTAAAAAACACACAGCTGGGGCTGATAATCTTAAAGGGCTATAACATAACGAGGATCAGAAGGAAAGGCACAGCAGAGCTGGAAGAAAACAGACACCCACGAGGTATGTCCCGTGCTGCTGTTCACAGTTCTGTTAGCAAGAAGGGTCACAATTGTTGGGAGAGGCCGGGCCGGAGGAGAGATTTCTTTCATTTCTAAGCTGAGGCACACCACCAATGCTTTTTCTTTCCTACCACTCCCATCCAGGCCAAAGCGCTCTCTCCATGTATGTGAAAAGCAGAACTAAGGGCATTAATAGCCTCATCTTGGGCTTTGATTTCGATTTGCGTGTGTTGTTTCCGAGCAAACAATTTGAGTGTAGGAAAAGGTGACAATTGAGTTTGCTGACATTTGCAGATTTAAAGGATGAATTCAGGTTTAACAAAGAATAGATTCACAAAAATATGATGTCGATTTCATGGTTTATTTCTTTAACACATTTGCCATGTTTGAGTGACGGAACAAAATCATTAGGTTAAAATATTTGGCTGTAGCATTAAACATAAATGTAATTTCCAAGCGCAGCTACAATTCTTCCACACAACGTGTCAAACAACGTGAGCCCAGCAAACATGCGTCCTAAATCAAACAGAATTTAAGAGTATACAAAGCTGACCTCGTTTGAGGTTTCCCCACAACAAATAAAAGCAAATGTAACTTTGCCTTGATAACTGCATCTATACAAACCTACACAGAAAAGACGGAGTCAAACGATAAAAGGAAACATATTCAGCAAAGTGTGACCTCTTCTGACACTTGTGATTATCTACTAGCGCTCCTCCTACAGCATGTGCAATTATGGAGCGCAGAAATAAGATTATGTGGGCCAGATGTAGCAAAGTGTTTGCGCCTCGCAAACAGCGAAAAACGCCGTTTGCGAGGCGCAAAAGCCTCTTTGCTATGCAGAAATGCATTTTGCGAGTCGGATCCGACTCGCAAAATGCATTTCCGACTCACAAATAGGAAGGGGTGTTCCCTTCCTATTTGCGACTCGCAATGCGATTCAATTTCATTTGCGACCGCGAAAGTGGTTGCAAATTAAATCGCAGTTACCATCCACTTGAAGTGGATGGTAACCCAGTCGCAAACAGGAAGAGGTCCCCAGGGGACCCCTTCCCCTTTGTGAATGATCACAAAAATTATTTTTCAGAGCAGGTAGTGGTCCTATGGACTACTGCCTGCTCTGAAAAATACCGAAACAACAAGGGACCGGAATACCTCAACAGACGCCTCAGCTTCTACGTCCCCACCCGCCCCCTCCGCTCCGCTGGCCTCGCACTTGCTGCCGTCCCTCGCACCCGCCGCTCCACGGCGGGTGGGAGATCTTTCTCCTTCCTGGCGGCCAAGACCTGGAACTCCCTCCCCACCAGCCTCAGGACCACCCAGGACCACTCCGCTTTCCGGAGACTCCTAAAGACTTGGCTGTTCGAGCAGCGATAACCCCCCCTTTTCCCCCCTAGCGCCTTGAGACCCGCACGGGTGAGTAGCGCGCTTTATAAATGTTAATGATTTGATTTGATTTGAAACAAAAGGTTTCGTTTTTTTTTCTAAATGCAGCTCGTTTTCCTTTAAGGAAAACCGGCTGCAGATAGAAAAAAAAAAAAACTGCTTTATTAAAAAGCAGTCACGGACATGGTGGTCTGCTGACTCCAGCAGGCCACCATCCCTGTGAGTGCCCATACTCGCAATGGGGTCGCAAACTGCGACCCACCTCATTAAGATTAATGAGGTGGGTCTTTGCGACCCCATTGCGAGTTGCAGAAGGTGTCTGAGACACCTTTCTGCATACCAAATTGCGAGTTGCAATTTGAGAGTCGCACGGACTAGCAAATTGCAAGTCGCAATTTGGCTTTTTCCTACATCTGGCCCTGTGTGTTTAAGAAACGTAGGCCTCATTAGAAAATCCTCTCATTTCTCGTCATGTATTCTGTTTGTGGTTTTGGGAACAAGCTCCCTTCATGCTTCCCCTCTGGCCCACCACAACATAGCATAGGATAATGGGTCTGCCCACTTCTACCATTAGCTCTCATGAACTGAATTTTGCTTTATCACATGTGCACGCCTGCCTAAAAGAAGTGCCTTTCAGTGCTAAAGCCTTTTGTCCAATATATTATCAACGTTTTTATTTCCTCTTCTTTCTCCAGTGTTTGTCACAGTGTGGTGTTTAAATTAGGTCTTCAGGTTACAGTAATTCAAAGTTAGTAGCACATCTCTCTTTGCATGAATAAGATTCATATTTTCTTGTAGTGTGTGTTAAAACTAAAATGGGTTCGTGCACCGGGTGTAAGTACCCCTGCCTCTAAGATTTTTCTTGTTGCTAGCATATAGACACCTCGGGTAAGCAATTGAGGTTTTTTGTGTTATTCTTTTTATGTTTGTGGCAAATTCTTGCATTACAAAACACACAAAAAATAACCATTGTGGGAAAAGGCCAGACCTATGGGCTTTACCAATGCTTGTTTTTCTAGAATGGTGTTAAAACCCTATTAAAAACTGTAGGAATACAACAGGATTGCCAATGCTCTCCCTCACCCTCCCTGAACTAAGCAAATTCCTTAAACTGAACAGCCTCAACTCAGATCCTGGGGATAAAGATGAAAGGGAACAGAGCGAAAAACTGGTAGAAGATAATCTACATCTTTCACCTTAAAGAATTTATTTTGCTTGTGTGTCTTGACCTAGTGTTTCTCCAAAGCAGAATCGAATTTGCCTGGATTAAGTATACCACAATGATTTGATAAGATTAAATTTCTGCAATTGCTACTGACTATCTCTACAGCACCAACTCTGTAGACTTCTGGTGGCTTTCTTGACTCTATGGTACATGCAATACATATTTGGTTGAGCAAGTGTTAAGTGTTGGGGGAGAGGAGTGCAGGGTGAACTGTAACGCTTTATCCAAATGGGAATAAGTGTTAGTCAAATTAACTTGTAAATCAGACAACTGGCCCCCGTACACTGCATATGTCCACATGGGGCTTCCTTAAGTGACTAAAACACATATGAAGTTCAGACGAGATGACCGGCCAAAGGTTGGCATTCATGATTGGCCTGGTATAGCGAGCAGTGGACCCAACTACTCTACAGGCTGATAGCTGATGAGGCGTTTGAGAGGGGTGGTTGACCCTAAGATCAAACAGTAAAAATTCCCAAATAAATATATTCTTGGCTTCATAGTTTGGTCTGGGGACCCGGAGTCAGGTCTGGAATGTCTATGTCCATTTTGGTTCAGGAAATTAAATATGTTTAGGTCCAGATTTATAGAGATTTTGCTTTGGGGGTCACATTTTTGATGCAGTCAGACATAAAATCCTTTTTGGTATTTACAAAGCCACATAAATGCCATTTTGCATAGCTTTGAAAGAAAAAGTAACTCAATGCAGTGCACTGTGCTGCCTTGCAATACTTTGCATCAGACAGGGACGTTATGGGTGGTGCATGGGTGTTCTCATGCATTCCAAATGGATTTGGAATCACAACCAGATTTACAAAGTGTTGTGGATATGGGTTTTGTGCTAAAATGGTGCTCCTGTCTGAGGGTTGCATAACAAAGAGAAATGTCTTAATTACTCTCCGTTATTTCCTCTTTGCATGTGTGCACACATAACAAAAGGGAAGAAGCCTCCAGGGATAGTTTTTGTGTAGGAAGGTAGCCATTCCTGTACAAAAAATGTTCAGACCATAAGATGACGCCCTTGCCCTAAGGCACAAGGGTGCCTGTGTTGGCACTCAGCAGTCCGAAGTGCGCAAGCGCATGAAGAGGGCAGAACTGCACCATTTCTTTAAAAATCTCTCTTCAGGTGGTGTGATGCCACGCAGCAACTTTGCCTGCCAAATCTGTCACAGAAGTATTCTTTGAATGGATACAAATGTACTACTTTTTAGAATTCACAAACATTGGCAGTAATAGGCTTGGAAAGCTAGGCCAGTTACAGGTTTAAATGCCACTACTGGCAATCAAACACCCAAAGGGTGATGAGATGAATGCTTACAAATAATCGAATTATGGGATAGCATTCCTAACCATTGTTTTTCATTCATTGTACTGCTCTAGACATAGAGCCTAATTTAGAATTTAGAAAACAGAGTAAAGGCAGGCCGAGGACTTGACTACACTTATTCCACCCGCCAAATTTAGAGATGCCCCCAGCAGGGCAAACATCTCTATATAATAGCAGGTTCCTGTCAATGTAGGAACCTTTTAGCAGAACACCTCAGGAGACCATTGGACTCTCAAGCAAAGCATCCTTAACCTCTTGGGTGCGGGCCTCAGCCGATGCCCACACTACCTCCCTGGTGCAGGTCACGACCAGTGGCTGACACCAGGGAGGGGGTTAAAAACTCCTCCGATGAGTCGCACCGGAGGATTATTATTATTTTTTTTAATAAAAAAAAAAAAACTTGGCGGCACGGAAGATCTTTCCCCTGGCCCCCACTCGCCCCTTTGTGGCTTCACGGCGCGCTGACGTCACTATTGGTTGAAACTGGCCCAAACTGGCCTCCCCGACGTTTGGGAAGGCCTCGTTTCAAAGGGGAGATTCTTCCCTTTCAAACGAGGCCTCTCTGAACAGGTTTCGCACAGCTGTGATCAAGGGCCAGGAAACCCCACTAGACACCAGGGCTTTCACTTGGGGGTCGGTGGGTGGGGGAGGGAATCAGCCCCTAGGAAAACCACACCCACATATAAAAGTGATCTCTCTCTCTCTATATATATATGTGTCACCAGTTCATTTGCAGTTGCAGCTTGAGTCTTCAAAGCAATGCACATACTTCAACTGACACGTTTCAACTGTAGCTTTTAGGCAGCAATAACAAAAGTCAAGTAAGTCTTTTTTTCTGCTACAAAAGGATCAGACTTTTGTCTGGTGGCAGTTTTGATGCCATAAAGTAGTGCAGGAGGTTTTTATGCCTACTGCAAAATAAAATCTGTATTTTATGTAAATAGTTGAGTAGATTAGTAAAGCCAGCCATTATCTGCGCTATAATACAAATGCACCACATTTTGAGGTTTGCAAAGGATTCCGGGTAACGGAACCTAGGGAGAGCCCCACAAGTCATCCCATTCTGATTTCCCTAGGTGTCTAGTTTCCAAAAATATATGGTTTTGCTAGGTTTCCCTAGGTGCCGGCAGAGCTAGAGGCCAAAATCCACAGCTAGGCACTTTGCAAAAAACACATCAGTTTTCATTGGAAAAATTTGATCTGTCCACATTGTGTTTTGGGGCATTTCCTGTTGCGGGCACTAGACTTACCCACACAAGTGAGGTACCATTTTTATTGGGATACTTGGGGGAATGCTGGGTGGAAGGAAGTTTGCGGTTCCTTTCAGATTCCAGAAATGTCCTCACTGAAATCTGAGGGCAAAGTGTTTTTTTTGCCAAATTTTGAGGTTTGCAAATATTTCTGGGTAACAGAACCTGGTGAGAGCCCCACAAGTCACCTCATCTTGGATTCCTTTAGGTGTCTAGTTCTCAAACAGGTTTGGTAGGTTTCTCTAGGAGCTAGAGGTAAAAATCCACAGCTAGGCACTTTCCAAAAAACACGTCAGATTTCAATGTAAAAATGTGATGTGTCCATGTTGCTTTTTCTTGTAGTGGGCATTAGGCCTACCCATGCAAGTGAGGTACCATATTTATCGGGAAACTTGGGAGAACACAGAATATCATAACAAGTGTTATTGCCCTCTGCCTTTCGCTACATTTTTTCCTTCCAAATGTAAAACAGTGTGTAAAAAAGGTGTCTATTTGAGAAATGCCTTTTAATTCACATGCTAGTATGGGGACCACGGAATTCAGAGATGTGCAAATAACCACTGCTTCTCAAAACTTTATCTTGTGCTCATTTTGGAAATACAAAAGTTTTCTTGATACCTATTTTTCACTCTTTATATTTCACCAAATGAATTGCTGTACACCCTGTGTACAATGAAACCATTGCAAGGTGCAGCTCCTTTTTTTGGCTCTGGGTACCTAGGGTTCTTGATGGATCTACAAGCCCTATATATGCCTGCAACCAGAAGAGTCCAGCAGACATAACTGTATATTACTTTTTGAAAATATGACATTGCAGGAAAAAGTTACACAGTAAAACGTGGAGAAAAATGGCAGTTTTTTCACCTCAATTTCAATTCTTGTTTTTATTTCGGCTGTTGTTTTCTGTAGGAAAACCTTGTAGGATCTACACAAATGACCCTTGCTGAATTCAGAACTTTGTCTACTTTTCAGAAATGTTTAGCTGTCTGGGATCCAGCATTGGTTTCACACCCATTTCTGTCACTAACTGGAAGGAGGCTAAAAGCACAACAAATAGTAAAAAATGGGGTATGTCCCGGTAAAATGCCAAAATTGTGTTGAAAAATGTGGTTTTCTGATTCAAGTCTGCCTGTTCCTGAAAGCTGGGAAGATGGTGATTTTAGCACCACAAACCCTTTGTTGATGCCATTTTCAGGGGGGAAAAAACACATGCTTTCTTCTGCAGCTCTTTCCCCCCATTTTTCTGGGGAAAAAATTAGCTGTATTTTGGCTAATTTCTTGGTCTCCTCCAGGGGAACCCACAAACTCTGGGTACCTTTAGAATCCTTAGGATGTTGGAAAAAAGGACGCAAATTTGGCGTGGATAGCTTATGTGCACAAAATGTTATGAAGGCCTAAGCACAAACTACTCCAAATAGATTTTTAAAAAAAGGGCTCAGCACTGGGGAGAGGGAGGCCCAGCAGCTAAGGGGTTAATAAGGGCCTGACGTCAGAATGGCATCTGCTGCTCAAGTTCTTACGCTACTTTCGACTGCTCGTACACTGGCATGAGAAATTGAAAGAGTTATGATCAAATGACTGGTTGAAGAAATAGGATGGGGAAGTCTGGTGCCCTGCACATTTATGGAAAGGTTCACACCAGCTCCTAACCCACGGATCTCTCGTATGTGACTGTGACAACCTGAGAACTGTTCTTGAATAGCTCCTATCGAGTAGTGGCAGTCAGAGTAGAATGCGTAAGCCACAACAGCCATTTGTTTTGCAGGTGCTCTGAAACTAATCACAAATAGAGAGAGATGTATCTGCCAATGTGGTTGTTGTGTTATTCAAAATCACACTGCAAACAACCTTAACACAAATGTAAAAATAGCCACAACTATTAACCCTTTGAGCCCCAAGCCCACCCATCAACGTTTTGTAAGACATATCTTGAAAACCAATTAACATATGAGACAAACGTTAAAAATATATTATTCTGAGTAAAGCTCTAGCTTCAGTGTAAGTGTAATGTCATTTTGTTCACTTCTATTTGCTGTAGAACACAGCAAAAGCTATCGTGTGACTTACATTTGGAAATGCTGCATTTAAATCACACTGAACAGACCTAGGGGGATTTTGTGGAAGAAACTAAGCTACTAAGCTAGACGTGTCAAGCAACTACTAAAATTCACTAAGATTTTTCAAACAACAACAAATATATTGGTAAATTAAAAACCCAGTTCTTCTGGGAAGTTGAATTTAACCTTGCCTACGGGCCGGAATGACAAGTCTATAATATAAATTTATTTCAGAAAGCCCTTAGGGAGCCATAACTGCTAAACCATCAACCTGAACCATCACTCTCCTCACTAGCTTTTAACATGAATTTCATGCCACCTTTTTGGTACCACTCATGAAGATTACCATACAAACAGCACACTAAATGGCAATTCTGGACGAATAAAAGTGAGCAAAATAATGCAGCTCACATTGGGTTCACAGAAACAAACAGATAAACTGTAAGCATTCATTTTTCTAAGAAGAAAAAAAAACACATTTGAAGTGCGTTCTGAAACGATGTTTACGATTATTTAACAAGTTTGTGCAAGTAATTTCAGTGAAACATTGCTTTACCTTTTCCAACTCCTTTCTAAGCTCCTCCTGTTCCTCCTCTGACAATGTTTCAGGTGTATTTTGTTTAAGAGCATCTTCCCCAACAGGTACGTTCCCAGTTATTGGTGAACCTTGAAAATAAGAGACAGTGTTTTAAATACGCTTGGAAATTGAGCCAAAATACAAATAAAACATGGAAAATGAAGACAAAATAAAAACCTACAAACAGATAACCAGATTTTATCCTAAATAAATTAAAGTTCAGTGAATGTTTTTTTGGCCCAATCCACTACAGTAGTCTCTAGAGGAAATGCCAACATTACAACACAATTTTAAGATCTACTACTCACCAACAGCACAGTACAGTCTTAGAATCAGGGGAGGGGGAAGCCAACCACGTGGCACCTCAATGCCAGAGACGCAAAAAAGGGAATTTACTAGCCTTAGTTTCCATTTACACAACAACATAATGATCTCCAATTCAAGAGTTCTTTTTGGCTACCAATTCTAGAGAGAGGTCTGTTGTTGCTGCTTGAAAATGTGTGATCTGTCGCCCCCATCCCTCACTAAGTTTCAAGGGGATAAGCAATGATAATATAAGTATGAAATATACCTGGGCTCACGCGCATGGCGATAGAAGGAGCGTACAAGATGAAGAGTGTAAAACAATACAAAAGAACTGGAAATCTGTTGTAGAACATTTAGTAAGCAATGTCTACCCCAAGACGTGTGCCCTGGCAAGTTGAGTTATTCTTCTATGTTACTTCACAAATGGGTAAACAATACAAAGTCATAACATGCAAGGAATTCCAACGATTAACTTTTCAATTTGCTTTAATTTTATTTAACATATTCAAACATGTAAAGGAATAGCTGTGTGACTACTTAATCAAAAATATAAAATAAATAATGGGTTTTCTTGGCTACCCATTAAACATTGGCACTGCCACACAACTGTATAGTAAGAGCCTAAAGAGACCTCGAGCAAATAGTTATGATAGAGATACCTTGAAGGATGTGCATTTATGCACACTGTGATGAGCTTCATAAGAAAATCAACTGTGATGCCAGTATAAATATGCTCCACAACTGATAAATAGGACCACTAGTGACTGTAGGTAAGTAGTTTGCAAACAGTTTGCTTTTCTTAGATGCACTTTTGCTAGTCTCCGAGATGGCTGGAATTTTCTGACTGTGCATGACTTGTGCATGTGTGAGATCTCTTCTTCCAGTCATAGAAAAGCAACATGGGTCACGGAGGACTGTGCTAATGAATGTGGTTAGAACAGACAGAGGGATGCTATCTGTTATTCTGAGGACAAGCAACGCAAACACAGACAAATCTGGTTACTGCCAATCTACCAGCAACTGCTTTCAACAGATGAAGGTCATTCTAGAAATTTCAAGTTATGCACCACAAACTGCCCCAGGAACAAATGGTCCAAATGGAAACCCACATGATTGAAAAGATTATACTGTCCTAGTTGACATTCCGATTTCCAGTATGACATAAGTAGTAATCAACAGCTGTCCGCACCATGAGGATGGCTTAGTCTGGGGAGCCGATCCAGCCGAGCTCGCAGAAAGCACCTCTTTCCTGCAGCCCTGGAGCACCTCTGCTTTTGGCGTAATTACTGCCGCTGACAGAAGCCGTCTTTTACGGAGTTATACACGGGGATTTCACCAAGTACACTCCAAGGGAACACATGAGTTGGCATGAAACAAGAGTGAGACGAGCCCTGCTGGGCAGGAAGGCGGGTCCGCTGCAGGACGCAGCACTCTTACTGAGAGGAGCACGTGCAGCTATTTTATTTATGTCAGCGGCATTTGTACAGAACTCTATTATTATCTATATACATATGTGCGATTACACATGTAAGTGTGGACAAAACCGGTTAGAAAACTCCAACTACAAGAGAAACCTGTCTAAAAAGCCAGGTACTGAGCGAGCAAAGAAACTGGAATAAACCAAAGTTTAGCTGCCCAGAGGAAGAGACGTCATAGCCCTGATCTTGATTTGCAAAATCTGGGGATAATCATTAGAATAAAGAAGGTTGGAACTTCCCTGGAACAAAACGTATGCATGATACAGAGTTTTAAAATGTGTACACTCTCCTACAGGGAGCAAACAGAACCTACGTACAAGGAGTGTTGCATAAGCCAAGGGAGATGCAGAAACAAGCAGCCTAGCTCCCAGTATCTGAAAGGGCCCAAGTTGTTCTCAGCAGGGGACGTAGGGCGCTCCGGATAGAGGGCTTTTGTATAACGAAATGTGACCCTATTTATTCCTACAGTCACCACAAAGAGTATACATTCAAATGTCAAGTAAGATGCAATTTTCCTCAATATTTTGATTTATTACACGTAGTAAGATACCAATACAAACATTTAGATCCTCAAAGAAAGCAAGCTGGCGATCGTAACTCCCATGTTTTTAACATTTTTGGGCTGTAGGAATAAGATACCCATCTCTGAAGGCAAAAAGGCATCTAACCACTGATCATTTCCCCATTAACTAACATGATATCTATCTTCTCCGGATTCAGTTTCAATTTACTACTACTCATTCACTGCCAGATAAAACACATGGTCGGGTGAAATACTTCATGTGCGGAGGGTTTATCATTAAATCACAGAAGGATCTGGGCATCATCTGCATACACAAACACCCCGACACCCTTCTCTATTAGAGCATCAGCGAGTGAGATGACAGCTGCTAAACAAGGTGGGAAGAGACAGAAGATACTTGAGGTACCTACAAAGTCAGCCCAGGTTTTTTAGATGCAAAACCACCTTTTAAGTCTGTGAAGGGCCTGAGAGGAAGGATTTGAGCCACATAAGTGCCTGACCTCCTGAGCCCACTGTCTTGACATGGTTTAAAATGATAGAACGGTCAACTGATTTAAAAGTGGTAAAGAGAACTAGCAGAATCGGGGCACTTGTGTGGCCCTTGGACTGATCCCATCCAAGCTCGTCCATAATGGACAGGAGCACAAAACATTTGAGAATTTTGGAGGACGTATCAAGTGAAAGTTTTTCAAGTCTTAAAGATCAGGGCACAGTTTCTTTAGCAGTCGCATCACTGGCATCTTTAAAAGCTGACAGCACTGTGCCATAAACTAAAGAAGCATTCAGCAGGGCCGTAAGTTTGGATCCAACTGAATGTTTACGTTATTTGAAAATTGTTACAAGGCAGGAGCTGGTGTGAAAAGCCGAGGCCTCTAGAGCAGACTTAAAAAGTGCTCACAGGAAAAGGCAGAAAATTCTTTGATCCGTGTACCGGTAGTAGGAGGCAAGATCTCATCTATCAGGAAATTAAGTGAATCTATCTTCTCTGGTATGCACCTGAGCTCATCCAGAGCTCAGCAGGGGACGTCTGGATTTAATAGAGGAGACACAGGACTTGGAATAAATACAGTGGGTATGCAAGATTAGAAGACACCGCCGCTGTCATCTTGGGTTGGGCTGCGACGTATGAGAACTGGAGCACGAGCTGGCATCACACACCACACCCATCTCTGGGCGACATCTGCAGACAGATATCAAACTATCATTTGATTCCCTGAAGACTCGACAACAGTTTCTGGCTAGGCTTCTACAGAAATTTGAGATAACCAAAGTATTGGGGGTAAGGGCTGCATCCACATATATTTCCAGCCACCAGAATGGAAGATATCACTCATGAGACCAATGGAAAAGAGACGTTTGAGACCGAGGCTATTGCAGAGATTTCTTTATGAGATTAAGCAATTTGTGTTTCCCCTCAGCATAAGGCACATTAAAATAACAAGCATTTACAATGCAACGGGTCTCGCGTTTGCTCACGTTAGAGCTGATCGCGTTGTAAACTCCTAACCCGACTTTTCACCTCTCAAGCAAAAGTGCATTTATGTACACAACCGGAAAAAGTGAAATAAACTATGTAAAGAGCTCGACTTCTGCCAAGGGAGATCGCGCTTGTAAATTAGAGAAAAAGAAGTCCACGAGCCCGATGGATAACAGCGAGCCTCGCATGTTTTCTGTACTTGGTTGCTGCGCTCGAGGAGGGCTAGCCACTGGAAAAGGCATGACGTATGCGTGCCTTCGACTAATGAAAGCAAGCAGATTTTATTAGGCAAGCCCACGAACCAATAAAAAACACTGACATGAAGTTGACAGGGCTCCGAGCCCTTTTCTAAATACAAAAGCGTCTCGCTGCGATACGCATGCGCAAGCAACGTATGCTCGACCCTAAAAAAGGAGAATAAATGATAGTAGGATCAACCATATTTACAATGTGGAGGAACCACAAGTGCCTCTAGTACATACAGAGGAAACATCCAGATTGGAAAATTCACTATAAGACTGTGACGTGCAGTGTGAAGGATCAGGAACTACATGGAAAGCTTGCCCAAACGCTTACTGAAATTACTATTTTGGAAGGATGACAAAATATACTGCTATTTTACTATGGGCATTGTGGATGGTCTCGCCCATTTTTATTTATTTTTTATCCTGTTCCTCTTGTACTAGCTCCTGTTTCCCTGTGCTTAGATTACTTGACGTTAGTGGAAAACTCAAGTTATAAAACCTTCTTGAGTAGCAAGTATGTGCTTTCCTTATGGTGCAACTATTTGCATCAACAATTGTTAATCTGCATTGATAATTGTTAAATTGTATTGACAATGAATCACATTTATTTAAGGATTGGCAAAGGAAATTGCAGATGTAAATTAGCAGAACCTTACAATGATGCTCTACACGGCACCACCCAAATATCCACAATCTTCCATGATCACATTCAGATCTTTAAAAAAAAAACGTCCTCACGGATGCCCTTCACCAGGTGATAACTGTCCTTTGATTTAAGTCAGTAACTGACTGACACCCTCTTTGACAAACCAAAGAATATTGGTTCCCACGGCCTAGGACCCCCGGGGGTCCGCGAGGCCTACTCAGGGGATCTGTGACAGCCCAGAAAATTAATATTAACAGAATATTAAAGTGTATATAAATCAAGTGGCTAAATGTACAACTGAAAAATGTAAAACATACTTTAAATGCCGAGGAATTTGAAACTAAAGGCTAAAAATTGCATTAGTATCCTAAGATTGATTCGTAGGAGCAGTGCTGATGCATCAAACAGAATATAGTAAAGATGATGTGTGGCTTCAATGAAATTTAAAAAAGCGCCAACCTTCCTATTAAGATTACATTTTTTATTTGCCTATTTATATTTGTTTGCAAATTAAGTAAAATGTGTTATTTGTGCATTTGCTTGATAAATTCTTGTTTCTGTATTTTTTGTGTATTGTTCTACGGTTCAAATCAGCAACAATGCTTAGGCTGGGGTCCTCAACTTCTAGTAAGGACTCAGTGGGGGTGGGGAGGGACCTTGGATTCCAATAATGATTCAGTGGGGGTCCCCGGGTTCCAGTAATGATCACCTGGGGGTGCACAGAAGCCAAAAGGTTGAAAACCACAGCCTTAGAACATTCTCGAATCTCTCACGGATACACAGCCAGAAGGTCAAACCAAACTCATACACCCTTAGGAGATGCAAGACTTCAACATAAGCAATTCAAATCCTAAATATCATCTCTAACTACTCAGAATCTCCAAATGCCCGTTCCGCTTTTAAAAATGCATGCACCACCCACAAACTTCCATTAACAAAGATGAATCCAATTACTACATCAGCAATATTCCAGATTATAGGAAAGCAATGTTCGATGAAGCAAGACACAGGATTACAACAGACTCCAAAAAGTATTATCGGCCAGCGTTTTTGTTTAGGGCTGATTCCATGAGGTCCCCTGGCATAAGAGCACTTTTAAAACTTACCTTAATATGAAGTCATAGAAGTAGTGACGTTCCATCAGCCCTCTCTCTACTTAAAACATCAACCAGTTCAAAACACTATGTCCAACAAAACTAACCTCAAATCCGCACTACAATCCTGCTTGCATGCCTTCAAATGCCTGGCCTTTGATGACCTAGCATCCCTCAAGGATGCCATATTCTTCAACTACAACTTCTTATCAAATCCCTCTCTTTCCATGTTCTTTCACCATCCCTGGAAATCTTCCGCACCAGATTTCCCCCTGGCACCTTCACATCTATATCCAGAGAGCATAAGTGCAACCCTATCATCCTTTTCCCAGTATTCTACAAGGTTTGGGGAAAAAACTGTGTTTTGACTCCTATACTATAATCGCAAACTCAGCCTCCTTAGGATTTCTTTGGGATTAGTCCTTACCCTTATTTCTTGAAGAAAACCAGACTACTTCTGACTTAAGATCATCCTTGTTCTCCAACAGGAACTATGTAAAACAGTGGTTTTGTGTTGGATTACACCAGCTCCTTGAATTTTGTCTTCCCTCTCTACCTGGCTTTGCATCTAAACACATTAATATTTCCACCAGCTTCAGAGCACTCATTACACTTGTGTTTGAGTAAGCATGTATTAGGGCAAATATAGTGTACACCTACTCGCACCAGGTGTTGTTCACAGTTCGAGGAAGACAAGTACATGCAAAGGTGTTTTCAAGTGGACTTTGGGGCCAAATTCAGAACTTAGTTTCTTATGGATTGTGGATGAGGCAGGTGCGGCTATGGCTAGAAAAGTGGAAGGGATCCAGATGCACCTTGCATGTATACATAGTAACAACTTATTTTGTGTAAAACTTACATCTTACTTCTGCAATTTCAACGCACTGGAAATAACATATATTACTATTGACTTATTTATGCTACTCAATATACTGACCCTGGGAGAATGGAAGGGTGAGTTACTCAGTGGCAAGAGTTCACAAAGCCATCCCACCTGTATAGGTATATGTATTGTGGGAAGCCAGCTACCGTGTAACGGAAAGCTTTCTTTTCTGTGATAACATTTTCTAATATGTACTTCCCATCCATGCACTTTAACACTATGGTGTAAAGGGTGAGAATAATAGTCATTTGCTCCTATCGCTCAATAGGAAAATTCATTATCATGATTAAATATAAAGTAGTCACTTAACAATCTTTCATTCCAGTGCTTGTGTACACCTCCACCACAAACTCCAGAGTGAGGGCACATATGACAAAACGTGGAAAACCGAAGCAAGCATGATGGTCGGCTTCACGTGTATGGTTAGACAGTGAGAACTTCAATAACATGGAAGCTCTTAAAGTTTAATGGATTGTTGTCCTGGACCATTTTACCATCTTTTTTTGGATTGCGAGGCAAGACAACTAGATTTGTCTGTTTTCCTAGAACCACCAGACATTGAGAACAAGTGTGAGTGCCCGTGACTAAATCTAAGTCTCCCTAACCTTCCCTTTGTTTTTTTAATATGATGGATCTGAAAGGTTAAAACGAAAATGAATTAAAAGAACAAGCAATTATAAATACTAATAACACTGAACACATGTGTATATGTATGTTGGTGGCATTTAAACTTCAAATAATTCTGCCACTGAAAATAAGCTAATACATACACAAGATCAGGGGTGGCTCCTCCAGAAGGGGGAGGAGCATCGCCCCCGCCGCGGCCAGCAGCAACCGCTGTGAATCCTTTCACAAAGAAGAGATAATAAACTGTGTTTATTATCCCTTCCTTAAACTGTGTTTATTATCCCTTCCTTGTCAAAGGGGCGAGGCATTGAGGGTGACGAGTAGAGGGAGTGCACTGTGCACTCCCCTCAGAGCGCTTGTGTGTTTGGCCGGCCATCTCGGGCCGGCCAAACACACGTACTGTAGGCTCTTTCCAGCCCGGCAACTGTGCTGACGGGCTGGAGGGAGCCTGCAGAGGCTACCACTCTGCCTGGGAGCTCCCAGCCAATACTGGCGCTGCTCAAAGCAGCATCAAGATTGGCTGCAGGGCAGGCTGGGAGCCTGTGCCTGAAGCGGAGCGAGGAACGGTGCAGCACGGGAGCAGAGGTAAGTATTTTTTTATTTTTTTTATGTTAATTATTATGCCCCCCGCGCGCCGCCCCACCCCTAGAAATCCCCACAAGCTGCAACACCGCAAGATGCAAGATGTGTGTAGAAAATGGGGCTGGTACCGGAAGTCCTCATCAGTCCCAATTTCCCCTGCATTTGCAGTAAAAATCAAACCATGCCTCTACATTATGACCATGAGGGTTTTCATAATCTGGTGTGGCTCACTAAATGAGGAAAGAGATTTAATTGTCTTGATTAACATTCTGAACCCATATTTGAAGTTTACACATGCTATCATTTTTTTTTTTTTTTTTTTTTTAATATTGTTATTTTCAACAATGTAAACACAGACACCACAGCTATTTAAACAACAGCCATCATCAACCTTGTCACAAGGAGGGAAGTTAAGTACAGGTGATGCAAAACGATACTACGCCCCTGTTGCACATTAGCATGCACAAAGCATAGGATCACAAGACAGTCCCAGAAATTTTCAACACGAGTCCACAATCGTGATAGAAACTGGGTCAGCCATCTTCACGGTCTTCTGACCCGACCGGTCTGTGGAGGAGGGTGAACACAAGCCCCCAGGGTCCATGAATGTGGCAAAGAGCCCCACCCACACCGCTAGGTCCTCCTCGACATCGCGACTATAGAGTTTAACACATACTGTTAGTAACCAGGAATTGGCATTTTCAGACATGAAGTTACTCCCCAACAAAGATTCTGCCTCAGACACATATCACAGACCATGGTATAGGAATAATATGTTAAGATTTGAGATTTCATCCCCGTCTCCTTCAAGAAAATGTACCCTTTCACCCATTTCCGAGTTTATGCAGGGATTTGCAGCAGAATGTCAAAGTATAAAACACAGGCTGAAATGTTGAGCAACAAACTGAAAGGAAAAAAAATATTCAACATCTATAACTAGTAAAATGAATGAAAGGACACAAAATAAGAATAAGTAATCTCCACTCAACATATTCAAAGCCTGACACCAACAGATCGGTAGGATTCACCACATTCAATACATATAACAACATCTCGAATACACTGTGGCGCACGCCCCTGTAGTTGGCCACTGTCCTCGCGGGTCATGCAGTGCTTGTCCTCTTACCACAAGTGCGAAAAAACGTACATAGGGGCCCGATTTCACATGGTTCTGAGGAGACATGATTTGCAATTCCTCCCATGTGATAAACATGGTCATATGTCCTTGTGTCCTGAGATACGTCGGGACGATGTTCAGGAGAGTAACACGGAAATGTGAACACAAGAGCACCAAGTGTAAGACAAATACGGCGAAAATGTCTAACCAATTACTCAGCGGTCAACACACCCGAATAATACACCATGGGTGGTTCTAATCTGATCCACCTCCCAAGAGAAAATATCCAAAATGATTCTTGAAAACGAGCAGAGATTGATCTATAGGCTCAGAACAGTGCCTCGGTGCCTTAAACAATGAGATTCCATGGAAGACACTGAACAAGGAGTAACCATTTAGTGTGCCCTTTGCCCATTATGGAATCTACCCACATGCTTAGACATCCAGAATTTGGGATTAACATAACATAACACTCATTTCTGCAATTTACATCATACATATGTCTGCCATTGAAAACTGAGCAGTTTTGGGCCAGGACAGATTCCAATTACCATCAACATCATCATCTGCAAACCAATGTGCACAGTAGGACGTACACGAGTACCTGCTTGCAAAATATAAAACTATTTCTTGACCTCTTTTATACATTATAGGGTGAAAACTAATACCCATTCCATGAACCTAATGATAAGAAAAAACAAAATCATAAAAAATATTTGATTCAAGTTTACTATAACTGATTTGCCGCAGTGACAGCATTTTGCTTCCTAGTTACTAATGGAAAACGCAAATAATAATAACCGATGGCAACACAAAAGCAATTTCTGCGACAAGGAAAAGAATGACATGTTGATGCCCATTATATCAGGCCTCTCTTTAAGAAAGGTACCGCAGCTCCATCATCATCAACACAAGTACTTCAAGGGCTAGAGAAAGCCTGCCTGCAGCATGTGGCCTATGTCTTCAGAGTCACTGCCAGGAAGATGGCAGGGGGCAGAGTTATCGAGATACCTAGAGGGGATGCCGTACCATCAAAGAGCAGCAATTCCTTTTTTTAAATATTTAAAATCTCCAAAGTTTGGCGTCCTACATCGAGTCCCAGAGCCACTAGTAATCTGGAATACGGTGTGGAACTTAATAGGGCTGGAAACATTGTACTGGCTATTATGACAGTGTATAAAAAAGTTGGTTCCAGATAGTGCTGCGACCTGTACAGCCAGTTAGATGATATTCAAGAAAGCACAGTGAAACATGTCTAACCTCTGAGCCGAACCCACGTAAACCCGAAATGCAGTTTGCATAGTCGGGCAGAAAAATGTAAGAACCACCTCACCACTGACAGAAATTTACCTTTCTTGAACATTTACTAGAAAATAAACATGTTATTGGAAACAAAAACGGTCAAAAGATTTTAGTGGATTCAGCGAGACTACTGAAAAACAACAATCCTTACTATGTGAAACAAGCATTGCTCATCCTTACAACTGTCAATGAGGATTTTCCACTGAATAAAGCAGTGTTCGTGTGTCGTTAAAAACATACAATGAAGATACAGAAAAGGTTGTTTAATCTAGTGACTGGGAAAGGACATGACTGTTTATTACATTTGCCAGAAATGTATGAAGTGGGCCCAGACCAGAGAACCCCATTAATACCTTTATAAATGAATCTGACATTAAATCGTGTTTATGCATACCCATATGGAGATATGTTTTACCCATATGGAGCCTGTTTTATTTCCCTAATGCCTTGTTTTACATAAGCGACAAAAAAAGACAGCCTTTACCAGAGCGCTGCAGAATCGGGGATCCGGGCGGCGTCAGGTTTTCACCAGGTGACAGGAAAAGATAATTTCGATTCACCCCGCTGTCGAAGTCAAAGGGCGAGTGGTAATCCTCCAAGTCCACTTCCCGGGCATCCATTGCGAAAACCCCCGAATACATGGCCCCGTCAGTGTGAACGCCTCAAGGTGCTACAGCCACCTAGGACAGCCGTGTACTCGCGGCCCTCTCTCTTGACCTCCGCACGCCCACCTTCATCCTACAGGGGGCGCTAACACCCCTGCGCAAACTTCGCAATGTTTTTATAGGAGGGCCTCCAAAAGTCCATAGCTCCGCTCGGCGCAACGCAACTCCGCTTAATAAATAACTTCCCCGCGACTGCCCCCTCCCGGGTGAGTGAATCTCCACAGAGAGAGTTAATTTCTGTAACTCATCAACAGGCCGTGGGGTCTCGTGGCAGCGCCGCTGCTCCAAGTGAGAAACAAGCAGGCTTTCATGAGAAGGGGCGCACCACTTAACCGCGTAGGCAGGCTCTCCTGCCAGGGCAGTGTGTCCTCAGCAGAGCGGCACCAAGAACGCGCCGTCATTACACACAACAATGTCAGCTGATCACAGCCGCTCCAGGATATCCTTAATCCTCTAGGATGCGGAGGGATTACGATGCACTAATACTCGCAGAGCCTGCCATCTGTACAGTTCCCATCCGAGGCACTTCACCTAGATTGCAGCAGAAATACTGACCCAACCCACGCAGCTTCGTAAGCCCACTCTGCCCTTGGGGCATCTTTACTCAAGCTGTATCTATTCATTTATGTAATTTATTTGCGGTTTTATATAGCGCGGGATTGGCCCACAGGAATTGGGGACCTTTCAAATAGAGCCGGAAGCACGTTCTCCTTAAAGAATATTATAAAACCAATTATTAGTACCAGAGAAACAAATGAACATTCGGTTCGTTAAAAATAATAACAATTGCAGAGTACCCAGTAAGTGGAAATAACACAGAACTGGCAAGAGTACGAAATACAAGCAGCGATGCCCACTTTAATCTGTTTCTCAAATAAGAGGATTTCCATTTCCCTTTTGAATGTGAACAGTCAAGGCAAGGTACGAAGGACTGGGGGGGTTCCAAAGCCTTGTTGCACTTCCAGAGAATGACCGTCTCATGCAGAGCTCTTGCTTGAGTGTGGGAGGCTTGACTAGGGGGAATTCACTGTTGCTTGATCCTCAGTGAGCTACAGAGAACAGTTTTCCAACCATGGAGGTGGGAGTGGTGTTGTGCAGGACTTTATGGTTAAAGCGTGTAGCCTTAAATTGGGCTCTAGCACTGACGGAGAGATGTTGCAGGGTATAAAGAGTGAGAGATGTGGTAGAATTTCTCGTGACCTACCAGCGGGCAGCTGCATGGAGCACTGTTGTTAGAGGAACTAGATGCGTTTTAGGCGGATCACAGAGAAATGAGTTTCAGTATTCCAGTCTGGAAAGAAACCGCGCCTGGACCACACGTTTTAAGTGTTTCTTAGGCCTGGAGCACCTGGTCCCCCAGAGCAGTCTTAATCGAAAGCATGTGCATTTGGCTTTGGAGGTCTAGGCGGTTGTCCAGGATAAAGTGTAATTCGCATTCTCCATTTTGGCCTGCTTGCAGTTCAGGGGAGAGGATTCTAGCCACTCTTGTATAGGGAAGTGTAATTTTTTTTTAGATACAAGTACAAATGCATTATTTGTCAGAATGGCTATTTTTGGTGAGATTAGTACAAATTCAAATTCTCTATCCAAGAGCTGCTGGAATCCTCCTGAACTGCAATCACGTACGTTACTGAAATACTGAGTTCTGTAAAAACAGCGTCATACAGCAGGCGCTCCAGTAATAAACCCAGCGCCGAGGCCCGCACAGCTCTTCACACAGCTAGTGTTCATTCAAGAGTGGTCCAGTCTATGCAGGGACGAGAAGAAGCCATCTGACTACTCTATCCTTTTATAGTGTGGCCACCTATTACTCCCTGGGCCCCCTAAATGGAACGAGGACCAAGACATGCAGTCTAATGCTTTGTTCCCATCAGAGTGATAGAAGGTGACGCACCATCTCTAAAAGGAGTGGCCAATGCAACTGTGGCCAGAGGGAGTGCACAAATGTTTGGCAGCCTAATCAAAGTGCGATTTTGCCTCAGTTTCCCGTACTAGTGGGGCCAAAACAGACCTCCCAGAATCGATAACGCAACAAATGTAATCCCACGGGACGTCTCACACTCATTAAGGGCCATAATGACCTAGACACGCAAGGAACTTAGTATAGTGAAGTGGAGAACTATAGATCACGGAACTACCTATCCACGGTCCCTGCAGATTTTCTAGAAGGCCCTTCTCAATACTAGGGGCACAAAAAACAGTGTGGGGCCTATGGGTCACTGAAGGAATTTAACAATCCCTCCCCAGAGAAACGACTATGTAGTCGGTCACAGAAAACTCCTATACCAGGATCTACCCACAGTTTCATATCACCAGGAGCAGGTGTTAGTACCCACGCATGGCTTAGTAATAGGAGGCAGAGACCCAGACATAGCCTTAATGGGCCTAAAGTGATGATCTCACATTCCTCTCCTCTAACAGCTCTTCATCATCTTCTTCTCAGGTCAGAGGCACCAGATTTAAAAAATGGTTAGGACACTCAGTCTGCCGCAAGAGGCCCACACCAAAAACTGGATGGGCGAGTTGCCAGCCTCACCCACTCTTGGTCTACCCTTAGTTTCCATTCCAGCTCTGGGAGAACACAAGTTCAAGTTTAAGTTTATTGACTCGGTTAATTAAAACCATCGCAATTCCAAAATGCATAATAATAATAAAGATACTTTGCCTACTCATTATGTTAATGGAAACCCAGAATAAAAACATAAAAGCTTATTTGAAACTAAAACATATCATGGTAAAGAGTGCTGCATAGATAAAATGTTCTCCACTCAATTCCAACCTTGGTCTAGAACTTAACTTTAGGACTTTCTTACTCCCTTACGAACACTGTAATAGTAAATGAGTGAAGCTGAGTGAGAATCCTAAGTAGTACCTAGGGCTGTTTCCTGGCTGGCATTAAACTTTCGCAGCTTTACTAATCATAAAATAATGGCCCTTGCACACTCGGCTTCAACTTTATTCACTAATTCTTTCTGAGCCTGTACGATGAATTTGGTCCCTCGACAGGAAAACGGGATTGAAAGTCCGCTAAGCCAGCTTATAATGGCTGGTCTGCATGAGCATATGTTCAGTGTCTTAAATATGTTTTTTAAATATAATATCCTGAGGCCTAGCAAAGCCGGGCACACACAAAAAATGTGTTCTAGTGACTCTTGTCTGCACCCACACAGTCGACAGGAATGTGTCAGATCCTGCTGTCTCCATGACGGGACCATATCCTTCGTTTCCATCAACCCAAAGCGGAAAAGCATGAACCAATGTTTCAGCGACTGGTTGAAGGTTGCTGCTAGGTATTCCTGTGCCTGTAAAGTTTTGTACGATGTTATTATAGTCCAGGCGTGCTGTCTGCTTGCCAGTTTTTGTTTATCAGAATTTAAAGATTTCTTCTTAGTGACAGCGTTTGCCTTCCGAAAAAACTCCTTTTTGTCCGGGTTCTGGTCCCAGGTTTCTAGCAAACCTAGTGCTTTAATACAGTTATTTAAGTGATGACCCCAGGTTCTTTTATCATTGTGTCGCTGTTGCTCCTCAATTTCCATCCAACATAGGTTGTTTAGAGTACCAGTCTCAGCTGCACGCAACCTCCAGCATAGTTTAATGATGGCACATCTACTCTGAAATTCATAGTTTTTCAGACCCGATTCTAAACGAACCTGAGCTGGAGATGCTGGTCGTGGTATCCGAAAAACTGTTTTGTAGGCCTTCGTCTGGACTTGATTGAAAAAAACTGCTTCCTTCCCCAGCATAATTTCGGCGCCATAAGTGATGGTGGGCATTAGCTGCGCTGCCATGACAGATAGCAGGTGGGAGTATGAAGGGCAGTTCAGTTTTTGTTTTAGAACTTTAAAACCATAGGTCAATGAGAGGGCTTTTGCTTGAGCAACAGCAAGCTGCAGCTTGAAAGTCAGGAGGCGGTCCATAGTGAATTCCAAGTACTTATATGTGGGTGCAACCTCCACCCGGGATCCGTTTATGAACCATGAAGCAGATTTAAACTTCCTGTCAACTAGGCAGACAACCTTAGTTTTACTCAAATTCAAGTCTAGGCCTTGCATTGTTATGTATGTGTAAAATGGATTGATGCTATGTTGTAGCCCAACAGGTGTTTGGCTGAGTAGAACTATGTTGTCTGTGTACTGTAGCCATGCAATTCCTTTCTTGGCCAATACTGGCGGGTGGCTATTTACGGGAGCTAGAGCCTCGGCTAGATCTGCAAGATATAAGTTAAACAGCGTGGGAGCCAATACACACCCTTGTTTGAGTCCTTTTGCTGTTAATATTCTGTTGGTGAGGTGGCTGCCCTCTCCAATTTTTACGTGCGCCCAAGTACCTGTGTACAAGTCCATCATTGCGCCAAGGAGGCTGCATGGTAAGCCCCACCCTTTAAATTTTTCCCATAGGTGGGTTCTTGGTAGGCAATCAAAAGCTGCCTTTAGATCAATAAAGCACGCTAGTAGCCTTTTTTTCTTAAGCCTGGCTTTGTTTCCCAGCAGGGCCAGGGTTGTCAGGTTGGTGGAAGCACCCATACCAGCTCTGAAACCTGTCTGGCATTGTGGAATTAACTGTCTGTCATGAATCCATTCTGCTAGTTGTTGCAGTAGGCAGGATGCGCAGAGTTTTGCTTCCACGTCTATCAATGCTATTAGCCTGTAGTTTGAAGGATTTGCGGGGTTACCTGGTTTGTATATAATGTGAATAATGCTGCCTTTCCATGCTTCTGGGAGACCCGTAGTGCCTTGGAGCTCGTTAAAAAGCAGCGCCAAATAATACGCACAGAATTAAGGGTCTCCTCTAAACAAGGCGTTTGGAATGCCGTTCTGATCAGCTGCCTCTTCCATTTTTAGTTTCTTAACAATGTTTGTCAGCACCTCTATGTCAATGGTCATTAGGGCATGCTTTCCTTCGTTTCCGTTTAGAGTTAAGTCTGTTTGCGTTGTCACTCTGAAGCCAAAATCAATCTTACTTGAGTCATTGGCTATCTGTGAGGCCTCCTCTTTCGCATGGTGCTCTGGGAGTGAGAACATTGTCTGTATGTGGGCTTCCCATGTGGCTGCATCGATACCTGCATTCGTGTGTCGATTTTGTCCCTTAGTTAGTCCGTATATTAGTTCCCAGAACTTTTTGTTATTTTTCTGTTTGTTGGACATGAGCAGCTTGGTCCACAGATCCTCGTGATAACTCTGTTTTGCCATCCAGTAGTTTTTCTTATATTTAGCTCTTAATTCAGAAAGCCTTGTGTCATCGAATTTCCTCCACCAGTGTATGTCCTTCAGGACTTTTTTTGATTCTCTAGAGACTTGATTATTCAAATTGCGCAATGTCCTGTTGAACCATGGCTTTTCTTCTTTGCGACTCTTGACTTTGTTTTTTGACTCTATGACCGCAATCGGAAGACGTTTTTTGATGGAAAATGTATTTATTAAAGAATCACACAAATGCTTCCAAGCGATCACTCGTTCTCCTTGGGGGTGGTCTTCTAGTGCCTGTACTCTTAGTGATTCTTTGAGCTCTTTAGTTGCGCCTGCACTGTCGTACACTACTTCCATTACTTTGTCGAGGCCCGGCCCCTTCCATTTCAGTTTTTTTGTATCATAAGTCACTGGGGCTGAAATTATGATATTAGCAGTGGGGAGCCGATTCCATTCATTCCGGATCTTAATAAGTTGTGGAAAGTGATCGCTCTCTGTGCGTTGCTGAATCCTATCTGCTGAAACCAGTGGCAATGCGGTTTCGTTTATTAATGTAAAGTCGGTGTTGGATTTTTTTGTGCCGCTTGAAAAGGTTACTTGCGCAGATGAGGCGTCCTCAGGGAGAGGCGTCAGGCAGCGCAATCCCAGGGTTTCAAATTTTATATATGTGCGTGTTCCGTTAGGGTGTTTTGTGCTGCCTTTTCTCAAATAAAGGTTGAAATCGCCAGATAAAATGAGGATTGCGTCCTTATCTTGTTTCTGCAGCATTTTTAGAATATTGGTCAATGTTTCCACTGTTTTGGATTTTGTTAGGGTGTACGTATACGTTGATCAATAGTAAAGTTCTGTTGTTGCCTGATGTTCCAATTTTATTGGTAGCAGCCAGTCAATTCCCAGGTCGATCTGTTTGATCACCCAGTTGATTTTTGAGGAGCAATACGTTGTGAGGCCCCCCTTGGGGTGTCCATGTTTTTTAGGTTGTTTTGCAGAGACGTCTATCCCAGAATAACACGAAATTTGTATCGGCTCCATGCACCATGTTTCCTGCAACATGATGATTTCAAACTGCTGAAGGAAACTCAGAGCCGCCCTGTCGGTAACCAGATTTTTTAAACCGTGAGTGTTCCAGGAGCAAATATGGATATATTCTGGGTTTTCGTCAGGACCATTTGTAATTGTTGTAATTTAAATTTTGCCTTCCAGCCTGTTTGTTGAGGGAGTACCAATGAAGATCTGTTGGTGCACGCCAGGATGGGACGTGCTTTGTTGCTTTAAAATTGTAATGTGGTCCCAACTGCTTAGGGAGGTTTCTAATCCCACGGGCCCATTTAAGATTGAGCCGCCCTTCTTTTGTTGCGGTACCAAAAGGTTAGGGTATCTGGGCGAATCTAGTTTTTGCAGGGCGATGCCCCATGCGCTAAACGGGTCTTGATGTGCTAGAATTTGATCAATAATGGCCGACGTGGCCCAGGATGTCAGCGTTGCCTCTTTATCTTTATTGTTTGGATGTGGAGTAAACTCCACGGTCATCAATTCTGTTGTTGAAATGTGAGCCAGGGGCAAAATCGCATTTATTAACTTTAGCATGGTGCGTCTATTTAGAATGTCAAATGCCCTTCGAGTTATAGCAGGGAATGAAAAGTAATTTATTTTCCTCTGGGGCTGTATTGCCCTGCGTTATCTGGTGTCCTGGGATTCTTTTTTGTGTCATGATGTTTGTTCAATCATCTGACCAAGGATGGTAACCATGATCTAATAGCTGTTTGTTGTTGCCTGCGGGTTGATTTATTACGGTCATGTTGTGTGAGGAGCTTGTGCATTAAGGGTTATGTTCCCAGGTTTTGCCAGTCTCCTGCCTGTCAGTAGACCGCTGAGTTCCCTGTTCTGGACACTGCCTGATGATAGTTCCATTTCCCTGGAATTCTCTTAAGGACGTCTCTCCTTGCAAAAGGCTGCTACCCTGCTTGTTGCTGGAACGGGGGGTTTTCGGAGACTGTTGCTGTGATGTTGATTGATTAACAAAAGTGCCTGGTTCGCCCGTGGAATTGTCCTCACTGGCTGGCCGTTCTGCCCTGAACTGTTTAGATTGGCAGATCTTGTTTCTATTTTCAGTGCTTTCTGATTCCTTGGACTGCGTGCCATTTGATTTAGCAAACGATTTCCATATACAGTTTTGCTGGACCCCCTTTGTTTTTTTCTGTGCCTTCCCTTTTCGTTTCTTTTCCCGTTTCGTAAGGGATGATCCCCCCACTATTGAAATGTTGGGAATTGAATCCTTCGATCCACCCTTGAGGGGTGCCATTTCTTGTGTGCTAAGGCATGATCTGCCCTCTATGTTGCTCTGAGACATTCACTGTTTGGATCAATGAATATCCTTGATATTATTGTTTCCTCATGGGATAACTTTGCGTTTTGTGGGTTATCCTTCTTCGTTTGGTTTTTGGGGGTCTTCTCGCCACAACTACTAAGATGCTCTTCAGTTCTAAGGGTCTGGATTTTTACCTCTTTCAAGATGTAATTTAGGATATCCAGGGATCTTTGTGAGTTATCGCCTGTGATGGAGCACTGACATGTCACCTGCTGAGTGTATGAGTGGGTTTGAGCCCTCTTTATCAGATCATTCAAAGATTGTAGCTTGTTGTCGATGCTCACAATGTGGATGGCCAGGATGTTGAGTAAATCTACCTGAGTGTCTTGCTTATCTGCTTGAAATTGGATGGCTGCTGATATTGCGTCCATTGTTGCTAGCAAGGCCTTCCATGAGTCTTCAGATGTTGATGGTTCTACATTTGCTTTAGCCCCCGTTGTGTGGTCTAGTGAGTCTTCAAGTTTCTCTAATTGCACTGGTTGCTCCATTGCCATGACAGCTGGGAATGTGTGCGTGTCGAATGTTGTTGTTGTAGTTGATGTATTACAAGATGGCAGATATTTTTGTGGTGAGCTTGTACTACAGGTAGATCTAATTTTTGTTTTGTTTTGTTGTTTGCAAACTGAGTGCCCTGAGGTGTGTCTGAGCAGGTATCTGAAAGGTCTATCAGCGGAAATTCCTCAATTATGATACAGTCTGTTGTTCTCTACTTGCGAGGGTTGTTTGGAAAAAGGAGTGCAGCACAGACTCTCACCCCAGTTGTTCCAGTTACTGAGGTTTAAAGTGAAAAAAGTATAATCTAGATAACATCTGTGAATTTCTGCGCTGATCGTTAAGCCGGTTTTATTTGGCTGGGGAATTGGTGTGTTGATTTTTCCCAGGTCCGCGCAGGTCCTTTCGATGTCCTGCGCGGTCTTCACGTCAGCTGCACATCTTGTCTCGGAGTCGTTGGCAGGAGCTATATCCATTAAGGCGCTGGTGGTATTTGATTCCTTCTTAGTGAGCAAGAAATCTGTGATCTTATATCCTGCTTTTTTTCCCTTGCTTGGAGATTTGCAGGGCGATTTCTTAGTTTGTGCCGGGTTTGGGGGTGCTTTCCTTTCGGTAGGTTCATTTTTTGGCTCGTGCTGACCTTCCCCTGGTGAGCATAGCCTTTGTCTCTTTGCTGCTTTTTTCCTTCCACGTGTTAATGTCATCTTTGCTGCCAACCCTGGGTTGACAGACAATATCTGAGTGCTTTCGACTGGCGATTGATTTTAGATTATGTGTGTGCTATCGTGCAAAAAAACCTCTCCTTCCCCACTTCAATCCAATCCTGGTTGCACGAATTTGCATGGCGAGAAAGAGAGCTGAGTGGAGTCAGGCAACTCCTAACTAGCGGGAAAGTCTGGGGGAGAAAGGGACCTCGGACAGCAGGTAGCTTGTGCGATTCTGCTCCTCGCTGGCAGCAGTTTGTGGATTTCTTGGGCTGCGCTTCGTGTCCCCCACAGAGGGATGCGGCGGAACCGGCAGATCCCCGCGGCCCTGCCCCTCTGTGATCCTGTCCCGCGATCGGTCCCCGGGTGCTGGAGGAAGAGGCAGGCTCGGCGGTCCACGCTCGGAGCACAATTCACGCAGAGGCACTGAGCGACACTGCCGACTCTCGCAGTGAGAAGGAGCCGCGTGCCTCAGGAAAGAAGCCCCAAACAGCCCAGCCTTTAGAATAGTCCCAGGCACCCCTGGCTGGGGTGGGAGCAGGTTCTAGCTCGCAGCGCAGGGCGGGGGCCAGTGGCGATCAGTTCCTTACCGGGAAGATGGGGTCTGCGCGGTGCCGGCATAAGAAAGGCGACTCCTCCTGCCCGGGGCCCCCGGCGAGTCTTGAAGTCCGTGGTGCCCAGCGATCGTGGGCTGCAGGTGTGGGTGCGTTGTGCCCTGACCGGGGGTGCCGCGGGTGTCGCCGCTCCGGAACGCGCAGACCTGGCTTCAGCACTCCGACCGGAAGACAGGCGGACCGGAAGTCGGGCAATCTCGCGGCAATCTCCTCAGTGTGTTCCTGTGGGAGAACACATTTAGGCATGGTCCCCCATGGGGGCTTACCTCTCTAGCTACCACATATCAGCACCCTTGGAGGCTTCCTATTCTGATTCACCATCCCAGAACCCTCCCATCCGTTTACCTGGCTAATCACACATATACCTATACAACTGGCATTCAGGTCCTGTCCATGAAGTTCATTAACGCAAACACTTGTTGCTAGAGGAAATTTACAGTTGTCATGTAATTTACAATGCTGCTTATAGCACTTCCACCGAAGGGGGCCAATAGTGGCATGCACAATGGTTACTTTCCCAGCAAATCGCAAACTCTCATTAGTAAGCTTGTCACTTCATTCATCAGAGCACACACTCTGGGCCGGTTTTACTGTTCTTTCATCGTGGGTGTAGTAAGTGTGGAGGATGTGAGGGATTTATCCCCATCCAGATTTTGGAGTGGTGGGGACGCAGAGGACAAGTGCTGGGGGATGCAGGGGACAAAAAATATCCCCTCCACACTTTCACTGGCTGCAGGGCCGTTGGAGCATTAAAACGTTACCTATGATGGCCCTGCTTTTGACCGGATAACGTGCCTTTTAGCCGGGTCAGATTTAGAAGGCAGGTATTCGCCAGTGTCCACGGACGACATCTTGAGGCCAGATGTAAGCCTTTTTTTTTTTTAGGTTTGTGGCTGGCTCCCCACATAGCACTAACTGATGGCCGCCATTGTCATTCTATATAGAATGACAATGGTCAGCCCGAGCAGCCAAAGCATGTGCTGCACCTCCTCCTATCCTGGCCTAAGGGCACAGCAGGTGGCCTCTGCTGCTTCTGAGTATCCGAGTTCACACCCCCTGGCAAAGGGAAGTGCTGGGGCTATAGAACGAGTTCTTTGATCCCCAGAGTGGGCACCTAACCCCACCTTCGTGGTGGCCAGGTGAGTTTTTTTTTTTTTGCAACCCACCTCAAATACAGAAATAAACAGAAAGGCAAACCTGTTCCTTACCTGTTTACTGAAGATTTGCCACTACATTGAAGTGCATTGCTAACAGATGCCCTGAGCAATGTGTCTGCTATGCCGTACAGCCTTTCAATTACTTTAGTTCAACAAGAGGCCCCCAAGGAAGCCTTTCAGATTTATCAAACAGATAAAATGTTTCATCATGCACTCCTTGTTTAGGGAAAAAGCACTTTCAAACCAAACAAGTGAAACAGAAAGTGTTATGGTCTTCAGTTTACTAGTTAGGAAATCACTCTAATTTAAGTGCTTTCTGCTCCAGTGTGTTGGTAGGGTCTGACTGGCAGTGCCAGAAGGGCAGGACTGACAGATCAATGTGTGGGTGTTTGGCTGTTTGTAGGCTAGTTTTATGGTCTGTGGGCTGTTTTTTACTGTTGATATTCCTGATATTACCATAAACATTGCTTGTGGCAAATGCATGTGCATGCAGTCTGCCATACCCAGGGAAGCTGGAATCAAGTGATTGTCTAATCACAGCATTTTCATATGATTATCGATTTGCTGCATTTGCCACATAATCCATCATCTGCTGCCTAATCTATCAATCAATCAATCAATCATAGTATTTATAAAGCGCGCTATGTACCCGTCAGGGTTTCGAGGCGCTGAGGGGGAGGGGGGGAGCGCTGCTGGTTTAGCGGTCGAAGAGCCAGGTCTTGAGGAGCCTTCTGAATGCGAGGAGGTCCTGGGTCTGGCGAAGAGATGTGGGGAGAGAGTTCCAGGTCTTGGCGGCGAGGAAGGAGAAGGATCTGCCGCCGGATGTCTTGCGCTGGATTCGGGGTACGATGGCGAGGGCGAGGTTGGCGGATCGGAGTTGACGTGTTGGAGTGTAGAAGTTGAGTCTGGTGTTGAGGTAGGAGGGTTGGGTGTTGTGAAGTGCCTTGTGAGCGTGGGTCAGGAGTTTGAAGGTGATCCTCTTGTCTACCAGGAGCCAGTGGAGTTCCTTTAGGTGAGGGGAGATGTGACTTCGGCGGGGTATGTTGAGGATCAGTCGGGCGGAGGCATTTTGGATACGTTGGAGGCGTTTGATGTCTTTGGTTGGGATGCCTGTGTAGAGTGCGTTGCCGTAGTCAAGTCTGCTGCTGACGAGGGCCTGGGTCACCGTCTTTCTGGTTTCTGTTGGAATCCACTTGAAGATTCTGCGGAGCATTCGAAGGGTGTTGAAACAGGAGGAGGAGACGGCGCTGACCTGTTTGGACATGGTGAGGGCGGAGTCCAGGATGAAGCCGAGGTTTCTTGCGTGGCTGGCAGGGGTGGGTGGGGGTCCAAGGACGGAGGGCCACCATGAGTCGTTCCAGGCCGAGGGAGTGCGTCCGAGGATGAGGACTTCCGTCTTGTCGGAGTTGAGTTTCAGGCGACTGTTGTTCATCCAATCGGCGATGGATTTTAGTCCCTCGTGGAGGTTTGTTTTGGCGGTGAGCGGGTCTTTGGTCAGGGAGAGGACGAGCTGGGTATCGTCGGCGTAGGAGATGATGCTGAGATGATGTTGCCGGGCCAGTTGAGCGAGGGGGGCCATGTAGACGTTGAACAACGTGGGGCTGAGGGAGGATCCTTGGGGGACGCCGCAGATGAGGTTGGTGGCTTTGGAGCGGAAAGGGGAGAGACGGACTCTCTGCGTTCTGTCGGAGAGGAAGGATGAGATCCAGTGGAGGGCTTTATCTTGGATGCCGGCTTCCTGGAGGCGGGTCAGTAGGGTGCGGTGGCAGACGGTGTCAAAAGCGGCTGATAGGTCGAGGAGGATGAGGGCTGAGGTTTCGCCGTTGTCCAATTGATGTCTGATGTCATCTGTGGCGGCGAGGAGGGCGGTCTCAGTGCTGTGGTTTCGTCTGAATCCGGATTGTGAGGGGTCCAGGATGGAATTGTCTTCGAGGAAGTGGGTGAGCTGAGTGTTGACGATCTTCTCGATGACTTTCGCTGGAAAAGGGAGGAGAGAGATCGGACAGAAGTTTTTGAGGTCGTTGGGGTCAGCCTTGGGTTTTTTGAGGAGGGGTTGGATTTCTGCGTGTTTCCAGCTGTCCGGGAAGGTGGCAGAAGTGAAGGAGAGGTTGATGATCTTGCGGAGTTCGGGGGCGATGGTGGCGTTGGCTGAGTTGAAAACATGATGGGGGCAGGGGTCCGTGGGGGAGCCTGAGTGGATGGTGTTCATGGTTGCTATGGTTTCTGCCTCGTCCACGTGGGTCCAGGCGGTGAGGCGGCAGTCGCGGGAGGAGACGTCGGGGGTGGGGTCTGGCGGTGGACCGGTGATGAAGCTGTCGTGGATGGTGGTGATTTTCTGGTGGAAGAAGGTGGAGAGGTCGTCGCAGAGTTTCTGGGAGGGCGGGATGTCGTTGGAGTTGGCTTTCGGATTGGAGAGTTCCTTCACGATGCCGAAAAGTTCTTTGCAGTCGTGGGCGTTGTTGTTGATGCGTTCGGTGAAGTGGGCGCGCTTGGCGGTGCGGATCCGTTGGTGGTGTTCGCGGTTGGCGTTTTTGAGGGCGGCGAGGTTGTCGGGTGTGCGTTCTTGGATCCATTTCTTTTTGAGCTTCTGGCAGTTGCTTTTGGAGGTGGTGAGATCGTCTGTGAACCAGGCTGGTTTTTTCTTTCCTTGGATGGTGGTGGGTTTCTTGAGAGGGGCAAGGGTGTTGGCGCAGTCGAGGATCCATTGATGGAGGTTGTTGGCGGCTGTGCTCGGGTCGATTGCGTCGGGTGGAAGGTTGTTGATGAGGGTGCTGGTCAGTTGTTCTTGGGTGACTTTGCCCCGGCGGCGGTGGGGAGGTAGCTGGATGCGGTGTTGCTCTGTGGTTTTCTTATAGGTGAAATGGACACAGTGATGGTCAGTCCAGTGGAGTTCGGAGGTGTGGCTGAAGGAAATGTGGTTGCTGGAGGTGAAGAGGGGGTCAAGGGTGTGACCGGCGATGTGGGTAGGTGTGTTGACTAGCTGGCGGAGACCGAGGTTGAGGAGGTTGGAGGTCAGTGACGCGGTGTTGACGTCGTTGGCATTTTCCAGATGGTAGTTCAGATCTCCCAGGAGGATGTAATCCGGGGAAGCGAGGGCGTGGGTGCTTGCAAGGTTGGCGATGGTGTCGTTGAAGGGGGCTCTTGGTCCTGGAGGGCGGTAAATGAGGGTTCCTCTGAGGGTCGTGTTGGGGTCCGTGTGGATCTGGAAGTGGAGGTGTTCGGCTGTCCTGAGGGTGTCGTCCGAGTGGGTGTGGATTTTGAGGGTAGCTTTGTGAGCGATGGCTATTCCGCCGCAGATTCCGTTGGTTCGATCTCTTCTGGTGATTTTGTAGCCGTCCGGTATGGCGATGGGGATGTCCGGAGACGAGGAGTCGTTCCACCAGGTTTCGGTCAGGAAAGCCACGTCAGGAGCAGTGGTGTCGAGCAAATCCCAGAGCTCGATGGCGTGTTTTCGTGCGGAGCGGGTGTTGATGAGGATGCAGTTCAGGTGGTTGGGGTTGGATGTTTTCGTAGTTGGATTGGTCGTTCTGATGCAGGAGAAGTTGCAGGTACGGCAGGAAAAAGGTCCTTTAGTGTGCTTCGGGGATGCCCGGTAGCATTCAGTGGAGGGGCCGGGGTTGAAGGCGCGGAGTTCGTTGATCGAGTAGCGGATGCGGGGGGCGCGAGGGCCAGGGGGTGTGGCGCTGGGCGCAGACGGGCGCAGACGGGCGCGCCTCTGGCGCGCCTCCGGCGCGCCAGCGGCGCGGACGCGCAGTGCCAGCCATTAAGAAGGGAGGGGGGAGGGAGGAGCAGCTGGGAGGCGGGAGGGAGCGGCAAATGGGGGCGCGAGGGGGGCGGGGCCGCAGGGAGGCAGCGGCAGGGAACTGGGAGCGCACAAGGGGCAAAACACTGAAAACGAGCAAAATACAGTTACAATAAGCAGTTACAATAAGAAAAGCACACAATCAGAAAAACAATAATGGCACAATATACGATCGGGGAGACAGCAATCAGGGGGGCACAAAGGGGGCAGAAGCGCCGGCGGCGAAGCGCTGGAAAAAGCGAAAAAAACGAAAAACACTTACGGGACGGCGGAAAGCGGCACACGGGTCAAGTGAAGCTAGTCAGAGCCCACTAGATCCCAGGGATGAGGCGCAGGAGGATGCCTGCGGGTGGAGGAGGGCCTCGAACACGCAAACAGCAGCGTGGTCAGGGGACAGAGGCAGGAGGCAGCAGGTTGGTGCTGCGGTCGTGGGGGGCGAGCTCAGGACCTGAAACAGGTCAGAGGTCGCTCACTCGCGACGCGCAGCGCCAGCCATTAAGAAGGGAGGGGGGAGGGAGGAGCAGCTGGGAGGCGGGAGGTGGGAGGGAGCGGCAAATGGGGGCGCGAGGGGGGCGGGCCGCAGGGAGGCAGCGGCAGGGAACGGGGAGCGCACAAGGGGCAAAACACTGAAAACGAGCAAAATACAGTTACAATAAGCAGTTACAATAAGAAAAGCACACAATCAGAAAAACAATAATGGCACAATATACGATCGGGGAGACAGCAATCAGGGGGGCACAAAGGGGGCAGAAGCGCCGGCGGCGAGGCACTGGAAAAAGCGAAAAAAACGAAAAACACTTACGGGACGGCGGAAAGCGGCACACGGGTCAAGTGAAGCTAGTCAGAGCCCACTAGACCCCAGGGATGAGGCGCAGGAGGATGCCTGCGGGTGGAGGAGGGCCTCGAACACGCAAACAGCAGCGTGGTCAGGGGACAGAGGCAGGAGGCAGCAGGTTGGTGCTGCGGTCGTGGGGGCGAGCTCAGGACCTGAAACAGGTCAGAGGTCGCTCCAGAATCTGCAGATTGATTTTCAGGAAAAAATATTTCTAGTTTCTATGGTTCAAAAGTTCCTAAAAACAAAGCAACACATTTTGCAGCACAGTGGGCGGCCCTTTGCAAAAGTTGACTTGTCCCCTTTCTGTTGCTTATTGCAGTATTTTGAAACTGGATATTAAACCGAAACAAATGAGATGCAACCAATGCCCAGAGAATGTTTAGAAGCATAAAAATGTCAAAATAATGAATAATAATGCAGCACATTTTTAATATGCCGCATAGTTTGCCTTTTCCCCACACATAATTTATTCAACTCGGCCACATAATTTGGCCATCCCTGCTTGCAAAACATGTACACAGTGTCTTTTCAAGTTTGGACCTTCCCCCATTTGTGGGCAACTTTTTTTTAGCTACCTGATTTGCTAACAGGGACACTTTTCTTTTGGTGCCTGGGTCTTTTTTCTGTCTCAGTCCGACCCTGCCTCATGGACTTAGCAGCCTCATTGTGTGACCTGCAATGTGCTCATATCAGAAAGATCCCTCCAAATTTTGTGCATATGAAAACTATGAGAAATTTGATCTTGAATATAATCTTGAATATAATGGAGGTTGGGTCAGAGATGCGACTATAAAGGGCTTGCCTCCCTCTTTCAGCAGCATCAGAGAAAACCAGGCACTTTCTACCCTGTACCTTCCCTAGGCCTCCCATTGCAATGCATTTTCTATTTACACAAGCCCAGGGCTAGCCCCACTGCTCTTCAGCAACCATTGAAAGGAATAAGCAGATAGGCCATACCGGCATGAAACGCTGCCCTTCCTTTCCTGGCTGCTCCACTTAACGATGCACAGATCTGACTGCCCCACTACATTTGTAGCTGACTTTTGAGCAATATGAGGGGCCAGCTTCTCTGATTGCCCCAGTCTGTGAGAAAAAAATGACAATAGAAAGGAGAAAATATATCTGTTTCAAGATTCCCATCTCCAGGTAACGCTCAGACACATTTCTGAAGGGACTCTCTCTTCCTCTGTTGCCTCTCTGCTTTGAGCCATATTTAGTACGTTTAGTTTAGTATCCAACCAGTCTTTGCAGCCACTTCAGAGCTCTTTGGTCACAATAAATTTGGATTCTGAATCCAGTTGGGAGAGCTAACTGTTTCCCAAAATATATTTAGAGATATTTTGTCTAAGAGAGAATGGCGTTATGGCCAGAGATGGCAACTTTGGAACTGGGGAACCAGGCACGAGTCTCGGTGTTGGATCAACATCCTGTGATTATGAGCAAATCACTTATTTGTTCTGTGCTAAAAATAAAAAAATGAATATGATCTTGTGTAATGTAACAGGTGCTCCTGTGAAGGTCTCAAGTAACTTTGGGCGTGGTTCCTGCTACATAAAACTGTAAAACAAACAAACAAGCATTGGCAAAAAGGTCTCGCCTATACAAGAGCTATTCGCTATGGCAATGTGTTTTTGCCATATTGTACACTAGTGTGGGTGCTGTTCAGCATGGTTAAAAGTTAGTGGCGTTGAGTGGGAGAGTAGAGTGAGGTAGAGGGGTGTAAAGTGTCATAGAGGAGAGTAGAGTTCAGTGGCAAAGAGTATGGAAGAATGGAGTGGTATAGGGTAGAGTGGACTGAGGTGGTGGATTCGACTGGAGTAGAGTGGGGTGGATTGAATGGAGTGGGATTGACTGGAGTGGGTTGAGGAATTGGAGTGAGGTGATTGGATTGGGATAGGTGTATTGAAGTGATAGGACTAGATTGGGTGGATTGGATTGGGGTGGTTTTGAGTGGGGTATATTGGAGTGGGGTGGATTGGACTGGAATGGAGTGGGACGGGCTGGATTTGACTGGACTGGGGTTGATTAGATTAACTGGACTGTAGTGGAGTTGATTAGACTGGCGTGGAGTGGATGTTTTGGAGCTGGGTGGATTGGAGTGGGATGTGCTGGGTGAATTGGAGTGGGATGTGAATGGATTGGATTGGGGTGGACTGAACTGGGGTGGGGTGGATTGGAATGGGATAGAGTGGGGTGGGTTGGACTAGAGTGGGGTGGGTTGGACTAGAGTGGGGTGGGTGGATTAGAGTGGAGTTGACTGGATAGGGGTGGGGTGGGGTGGACTGGAGTGTGGTGGATTTGAGTGGGGTGGATTGAAGTGGAGTGGGGTGTACTAAACTGGGGTTTTGTGGACTGGGGTAGAGTGGGATGGGGAAGAGTGGGGTGGACTGGAGTAGAGTGGAGTGCAGGTGAATTGGAGTACAGTGGGGTGGATTGGAATGAGTTGGACTGGATTGGGTGAAATGGAGTGGGGTGGAATGAAATGGCATGGGGTGACCTAGATAGGGTGGACTGGAGTGGCGTGGGGTGGATTGGACTGGAATGGGTTGGATTGCAGTGGGGTGGAATAGACTGGTGTGGAGTGGGGTGGATTGGGATTGAATGGGATGGATTAAGGTGGTGTGGGGAAAACTGGATTGGAGTGTGGTGGATTAAGGTGAACTGGGTTGGACTGGGGTGAATTAGGGTGAACTGGAGTGGGGTGGACTGGAGTGAGGCGGGTGGATTGTGTTATGTTGCAATGCATAGGATTGGAGTGGAGTGGGTTGCAGTAGAGCAGAATGGAGTGGGTTGGACTGGAGTGGGGTTGATTGTGGTGGACTGGATTAGAATGGAGTAAATTAGGCTAGATTGGGTTGAATTGGGTTGGAGTGGGGTGGATTGGAATGGGATGAAATGGACTGGATTGGAGCGGGGTGAACTGGACTGGGGAAAATTATTTTGGACTGGAGCAGGGTAGATTGAAGTGACTCAGATTATTTTGCATTGGAGTGGAGTAGATTGTTTTGGATTGGAGGGGGCAGGATGGAGTGGGGAAGATTGTTCTGGATTGGAGTGAGTCAGATTGTTTTGGACTGGAGCGGGTCAGATTGTTTTATATTGGAGTGGAGCAGATTTGAGTGGGGAAGACTGGTTTGGATTGGAGTGGGGCAGATTGGTTTGGATTGGGGCAGATTGGTGTGGGGCAGATTGTTTTTGTTTGGAGTGGGGCAGATTGTTTTGGATTGAGGTGTGGCAGATTGGATTGGCGTGGGTCAGATTGTTTCGGATTGGGGTGGGGCAGATTGTTTTGGACTGGGGTGGGGCAGATTGTTTTGGATTGAGGTGGGGCAGATCGGATTGGGGTGGGGCAGATTGTTTTGGTTTGGGGTGGGGCACATTGTTGTGGATTGGGAGGATTGGAGTGTGGTGGATTGGGGTGGAGTGAGGTGGACTGGAGTGTGGAGGATTGGACTGGAGTGGGGGAGGATTGGTGTTGGGCAGATTGTTTTGGATTGGAGTGAGGCAGGTTGTTTGGGGTTGGAGTGGGGCAGACTATTTTAGATTGGGGAAGGGCAGATTGTTTTGGATTGGGGTGGGGCTGCTGTTTTGGAGGGCGTCAGATTGCTTGGATTGGAGTGGGGTCAGATTGTTTGGACTGGAGTGGGGCAGATTGTTTTGGATGGAAGTGGGGCAGATTGGAGTGGGTTGGGAGGATTGGAGCGTGGTGGATTAGTGTGGATCGGGGTGAGTGGTTTGGATTGGAGTGGGGCAGACTGGACTGGGGTGGATTGGATTGGGATGTACTGCACGATTATGTGTTATAGCATAATTTCAAAAATTACAAATAAGAAAGAAATAATGTTGGTTTGCCATATTTAGAACAAGATCGGTCATCTTTTGAGAACAGCGCCCACAAGCAAAAGCAAAACAAAACATGAGTACAAAGCAAGAAAAGAAGACTGGACAAAATAAAATATAAAGTTAGCTATAGAAAATAAAACTTAGCAATTTTGTTTGTCCTGCTGATGACCTTTTTGCCAGTCACGCGCCTTATATTTGCTGGGCACAAGAAGTTAAAAAGAATAAAATAGTACCTCAATCTCTTCAGGAGCAACGGACTGGCACTGATTAAGTTGAATTATTCAGTGCTTGGTCCCTGCTCCACGGACAGGAACAGAAATTATGCTAGGCCTGCAGTGACCAATTACAAAGTTGTAAAGAAGAGTGCCACGCAAGTCAACAAAAGGTATGCAACAGATGGGCTCCAAGCCTTTTTTAGCTAACAGAGTCTCCCAAGCGAGATGCATGTGCTAGCGCATGCTATTGCAGGCTCAACCCTAAAAACAAGAGACCTGTCTCTCCCAGCCGTGTTCTCCCAGCCTCACAGAACTGAAATATACAGGGGTTATCATACCAACCAAGTAGCACTCATGTTATGAACCTCTAAAGGATGAAAAGCAGATCCTGTAAAGTCTCAAACTTGAGGCCTCCAGGTTGCATTTGGCAGCAGAAGCCTTGACTCCCTAACCTACCGTCTATTAGGCTGCATTTGATAAAACCGCATCTGAACTTTGTATAAAAAAGTACATTCTAATATCACTATTTCACTTCAAACCTCTGTGATTGTACAGGTTTATTGGAGTCAGCTGTGTGAAGACCAAAAGGAATTTGTATTGGGTCCCCAACCCTGTGCCCCCCCAGAAACCTAGGGTCTTTCATTAAACATTATGTAAGCAATGGTAACAAAACCAATGCAGCACAATCAAGCAGGAGGGTCAAGGAGACATGCACAGAGAGGGATGGGAGCTGGTGGGTTGGGACAACTTGATAAAATTTTAAGGAAAAGGCCTCATGCAGAAGTTGAATTACTAGCGCAATGTAGAGAAGCTAATGTGCTGAACTGACCCTGAACTGCTTCTTGTTTAATAAAATCTGCTCAGCAAAAATCCTATGGTGAACCAACGGACAGGAGATGATGGAATCATAAATGTAACAAGGACTGTGTAAAGCAGTACTTTCCCAGGACTCGAACAATGGAGACACTGACTGGAGAAGAAGATGCAACTTTTTTGATACCTGACGAGCCGGATGATGAGAACATCGTACAGTGAACCAATCGACACCTTGAGAACCATGTAATACTAGAATTTATAGATTTGAATAACTGAAATTATTGGGTAGAGTCATAACTGGCGACTAATTGACCAATTAAGAATTGAGGGATAGTTTTGGTGACTTTGATATAAATGCCGTGACAATGGGGGAAAAACTTCAGAACTGATGGAGAGAATAGATGTTCGAGGTGAGGCATGGACGTTCGAAGAGATTCAAGATTCTGTCATTGGGCTCATGCTCTTGAGATCCTGATGTGATGCTGATCGATTGATGACCTGAAGACGAAGACTTACTTTGTTGCTGATCCATACCGTGGATAGGTAGCTATGACAATGTGACTGACTGATTTGTTTTTGCCTTTTCTTTCTAGGTACCAACTGCACTGTTTTATAGTTTTTCTCTGAGCTAGATGTTTTTCCAAATTCATGTTCCAAACTGTTTTTGCATAAAGTTCCACATGCTAATGCTAATCAGGCAGTGCTTAATTTGTAAATAAAAAGGTGCCATGCCCAAAGCCGCCCTCTTAAACACACGGCTGCTGCTTTTAAATGTGTGAACACGGAATACTGGACGTCGTTGTCCTGAAGCCATCTCGGGCCTCCTCAATCCATATAAAGCCACTCCCTGCCCCTTCAGCTCTCTCTTGCAGCTTTATAATTTCTCCCTTTGTGAAGCTTTTTCATTTTTCCCTTACTCCGTCTTTCCCATATGTTTCTTTTGCTCACAGCAAATGCTTGAGGCAGAAGAATAAGCCCCAGCCCTCAAGAATAAGTGCCGGTGCTCAGCCCCGGAAACAACAAGGACAAATTAAGCACTGTAATCAGGGTTAGGAAAGGTTTCTATTCTGAGACGCTGACATACGGTGACAAATGACTGACAGACTGATTTGCTGAACTCTGCTACTCATGCTAACATATTCATCTTTTTTGGCATATGTTGAGGCATTAGAACACATGTTTTCTCTTCTCTTAATCAGGCTTTGATTAGATTACGTTATTGGTGGTCACTAATGAATTAATCTTGAGTGAAATTGAATAAAGTTTGATTTAACCTCATGACTTAGTATTGTAACCAATAGGGAAATAAAATTGGTAAATGTATACGGAGTTTAGCTTTTTTTCACAAATGTTGACTGTTTTGCTTATTGGTTATTGGTTTGTGCATTGATGCACATTGGTTACACCGTAGCTAGGATACTCCATGCGAATCAAAAGGTTCATCGACTTAAACGCGTCCCCTTGTAAGTTTACTTACTAAGGACCAGGCGCGCTAGCAAATGTTAGGACACTTCAGAGATAGGAGTTACCCTCAGAAGATATAAAAACAAGCAGTTTCCAGGGTTTAGGAGGTGACCCAGCCCAGTTTACTGTCTGATCAAGAAAAAAATGAAACAACTTCTATTTGATTCACCTTTAATAGTTATTGAAATGGTAGTTAAAAAAATGATGAGAAAACACTGAGATTCTCCAAAGAGCGACCCGATTATCTGAAACAATTTACCTTCAGGACTTTGTTCCCAGAACCCAATAGTTTCTTTACATGCAAAAAAATTGTAACGCTTGTAAAAACAGCAGAATCACAGAAAATATTATCTCTAGAACGACATAGAAAGCAAAACTAGTCTAAATTAATCGCTTGTTCCTTGGATCACAGAATCTATGTCCTAATATGTCCATGCCCCAAGTAGTATATTCCTTGTAAAGAGGATGATTCTGGCGCACTTAAGTGCCATTAAGAGTCAGGAAATGAATTATCCAGTGGCAAGGCATTTTGCTGAATGCCTAAAATTAATAGTGATCTGTAGGAAAACTTAGTGCTCATACATCCTAGAAGGGGTGACAGAACTTTTCATCTGAGAAGACTGGAATCTAGACATAATTGATTTTCAGAAAAATTTACCAACTGGTTTAATTCTGATGGTGATGCATTTAAGAATTGGTGAGAGTCTCAGGATTTAATCTGCAGTGCTTTTAAACTGCATATTTGGATTTAATTTTAGAAATGTGATGCAGTGTATGTATTATTTTTGATGTCCCACTTTATTTGACTTAGAGTGCGTTGCGGCTGTTTACATTGCGGGGGGGGCTCTGTTAGATTTGCTTGGTGGAATCACTTTGGGTCACAAATTAATTATGATTGAAAATCAGTGACACATGAGATTAACTGCAAGGATTGCCTACAGTTCATTTTGATGGATTTTGTGATATGTTTAAATAACAGTCAGCATATGTGTTATGGAATCCTAATTTGACATTATTTCATATATTTATTTCTTGAATCAAAACGGATTATCAACGGACGATGACTGTATATCGCCAGATCACTGGACTTTGATGCTTAGTGCTCTTAGTGTGCATTTGAGAATTACCTGAACAGAAATGCATTATCTATATTTGCACAATTGGATTGATTGCACTTTGACAAATACGTATAATGGAGTTCAACTTTGTATCAAACATTCTTATATTTATATTAGTATACGAACAACATGATGCAGTGATATACAAGCCATGTAATACCAAGATCCATGTGGTCCATAACACTGTACCAAACACTGATAGGAATTAAAGAACTTCTTAAATGTAATGTATTTTGTTTACTGGTATTTAATTTAAATATGCGGTCCTTCTTTTATGTTTATGTTACTCATGCACTTGAAAGAGAGGTGCCACTACAGAAGCGTGTGTCTGTGTCTATTTGTTTGTTTTGGAGGTTACTGGCACCTGTCATCTCTTACTTGCTTTCTGTTTGAGGCATCCACCTGGGGCAAGTTGACATTTCAGGAGTATATGTGTGTGTATATATTTATAGACATAAATATACATGCAGTGACTCTTAAATAAAAAAACAACCAGAAAAGTTGCTTTGGAATAGCACTCATACTTTCACCAAAACAACAGGGTTTTGAGAATCCTCTTGAAATGTTTGTGGTCACCGGTCTAATGTTTTAGTGTAGTGAAGTACAGAAAACATTTCTTATGTGATTGAAGGTGTGATATCCAAACATGCACTTTGCTATGGCTAAGTTTGATTGAGATAATATTGTTCCAGTCGTATTAATACCCCCTCTTCCTAGATTGATTCCTGCTTTTCAGTTTTAGAACTTTAGTCGGACCTGTTTGTGCTTTGAGGCGTGTGTATTATTAGCTTTTCAGAACTCTGTTTTGAACTGCTGTATTTAAATTGCTTGGTGATCTTTGCTAAAGATTGCATTCTGAGATTATAATCGTCACTTTAGAAAAAGGCTAGTATGTGGATTTCTCGTGTTAGTGTAATCAGTCCAGAACACTTCAAATTACATCCTCCTATATAGACAAGAGACCACGTGGTTCCTCCATTGCTCAGCATTCTGGCGAGTCATTCAAAGATCTTCCCCCTTTAGACTATATCTGACCTACCCAGAACCATACCTGTGGTTTTGAAATATCTGTTGTAATATTTCTTCAGCTTTCAAAGAAGAAGTTGTCCTTTTTGTTTATCTTCTATTTCTCTATGCGACAGTACCATATTACTCATGTCTCCTCCATTAGTCATAAATATTACAGATTATTTATCTTGAGTCTTATCTAAGATCTTATTTGGGGAGGGGGAAGAGATTGACATGCTACCTTTGTAAACTTAACTGGATCAGTGGTGCTAAACTGCTGATATCACTTCAGAGAAGTAAGGTACATTTTTAAGTTCTCTGACTTTTCACAATTGGCAGCCATGCTAGACCTAGAGGGATGCAGGACTAATCACACCAACAGTATTTTTCTAGGGTTTACTCTATATGCATTTAAAGAAAAGCAAATAATCCAACTGACTGCAATCCAAAAGTTTTTTTTTTTTTAATCAACTGATTATTTCTCAACCTCTACAGCTCTTCCTAAATGATTATGTGAGGAATTCTGCATAATGTTCTCTGATTTGGTACACCAAGTAATGAATAATGAAGGTCCATCAGTCTTGGGAAGAAGATTTGATCTAGATATGAGCCTGAAACATGTGCAATAGCAGAGGGTCGATCGGTTTAATGTTCTGAAATCAGTAGAGTCCGGACAGGTGGTTGTGCCCTCAAAGTTACTGCCCCCTCTTCCTTTAATTAGTACTTCAACTCCTCACCACTGTACCTTCAAGAACATGTTTGTCATTTCTGCATTCAACCTAAGCACCTTGATAATCTGCTCATCAGTGGCAAAACACCAAGATCTTTCAATAGGCATATTTGTTTTAATATTCCATTTGGATTCCTATCTCCATTGGGCAGCTTTGTCACTTTATTGGCTCATTATTATTGTTTTAGTATGCCTCTTGTAGTTTGACACATCCTAAATCACAATCTTTTCCACCTCATCTGGTTGGCAAGTCTGCATGACTACTTTACACTTGTTTTACTGTAGATGTGGAAGGATTAATGATAAGTCCATTGCCATCTTCGCATTCAGTTTTCATATGTGCATGACTTTATTTACAATTCTAGGTTCACTTATCACGCTTCACCATTTTCTTATGTCCCATGGGGGCATTTTGAAGAAACTAATGCTGTAACATTTTGCATCATCAACACTTTCACATTTAGAAATTCTTCAAACGGTTTTGAAGCTGGTCAATCTGACATAATGTCCACTTTTCTGCCGTGACTTAATTCCATCAAGTCTCTTTTTTGTCCACTGGGTTGACTGAGGTTTCTGTGGTTGAATGAGAGCTTTCCCTTTCTCTCTTTTATTTGATGGTGTTTTCATGAAATGTCTCTGAAGCAAGCTCAAATTCAGTTCCACGGATTCTTTATAATATTCTTTGCCCAAAAATATAGCTGCTTTGCCAGAATGAAGGTTGTAAAAAATGTTCAACAAAGGATATGAGGAGGAAACCATTTGTAAATGAACTGAAAATATGTATGTAGTCCCTGTGTATCAGTGAGTAAACTGAAAAACGTACCTAAGGAGCATTAGATTTAAAAATGTACTGTATAAAAACGAGTGGCATGATTAAATATGTGTAATAACCATTGGAATATTCTACAGGCAGAACAATTATGAACATATTTTCCTGAAAAACCTTTCCTTGTACACATGAAACGATAGCTAGTATATGATTTTGAAAACGTTAAGGCCTTGCTTATTTTTTGGAAACTGTGCAACTATAGAATAAAGCATACATCCACACACTGACATCATATCAAACTGATATTTAGCAATGTGTGATGAAATGTATACGATATACTAACACACGCTTAAGTGATAACTTATATATTGGACATATATCACATTCTGCACAAAAATAATTAAATGGACATACATATGTAAACAACACGCGCTAAAGCTTGGGCGTCTCAACAGTTTTGTGAACATTCGCAAAACACTCATCAAAAACGATTTCTAATTTTAGAGAAGGTGGTTCCAGAGTAAGTGATGGTACACTGACGAGTTTGCCCCCTAGGTTAAAAGAAAGTCAAGTCTTGTACTAAATATACTGAGCATGTACAAGATAAACAGAAAGAAGAGTTTTCTCGATCTTTCAAGTTTATTAGGTCTGTGGCAATAACTGCAAATCATTTAACTTGATAATAAATCATACTTAACTTGAGGTGGAGTTAAGCGCAGAATATGCTGTGTAAATGTACATCTTTATAATGTCTTGTGGAGGTAATTGGCAAATAGTTTACAAAAGAACTATTTCTAATAAAGATAACAGAGTATAGCTAATTAGTTATAATAAACATTTGTGAGAGTAAAATGTGCAAATAATAACTCCATTGTATAAAGAGGATTATTATTTGCTAACCTTAAGCACAAAATAAAAGGAGGAGGGCTTAGAGAATTTTAAAGGCATTAGGATCCATACCATGACACACCCTGCATGTTATGGAAATATTATTACACTTGCAAACAGTTCTATCCCGTTACCCCTCTCCAGATCCCATCATCATACACAGCGTCGTAGGTGCCCTGTAGTCTTTCGGATGAGCTGCCTGAGTAAGCTCCTCTGCATTTGTTCCCAGTTGATCCTTGGGGCACACCACGTCCTTATATCATTGCATGATGGTCGGGTGACCTCTACCCCCACCAGCACATTGCTACTCTACACTGCAGCAAAGCCACCGACACTAGTTTACGGTCCGAGGGTTGCAGCAATGTAACATATCCCAGTGGACATACACGGGGATCACAAACAAAAGGGTCATTTATATCAACCGAAAGTGTTTGCGTAACAGTGACTCAGTAATGATATACTTTAGGGCAGCTCCAAGCAAGGTGTATAAAGTGTGCACCCGGCTCTGCATCTATGGTAGTGATCATTTTGCCGTAGCCCATACTTACCAGTTGCATAGTCGTATAATAAATCGGGTGTAAAAAATTTAAATGAATGATCTCCAAGTTCCCATTATCTGTGATTCGGCTCTTTAATTCACAACAAAATCTCCAGCCTGAGTCGTCAGCTGGGGGTGAAGTACCGCGTTCCATTTTCCTAGGGGCCCTGAAGTAGGGCGCCTTCTCTCCTTCTGCACCGCGCTATACAGCGCAGTAATCAAGCCTGTCCAAGACTCTTGTCAACCTTACTTGTAGCGTGCTTAAAGCAAGGGGGGCTGGCGGGAATGTTGGATAGTGCCCCCTCAAAGCAGAACGCAGTCTTAGATAGGCAAAGCAAAAGAGCGGAGTCTCCCGACTGCTGCGGGAGGTCGGAAGGCTTTACAAAGCTACCTCCAGGAAATAAACCCCCGAACCTTCGCCACCCCGCACCCTTGAATATGGTGCTTGCCCCTTCCTTTTGGATGCAGCATTGTCAGGGCAGATAGTGGTCGACGACCTGTCCGGTGCCCTATGGCCTGCCGCGCTCGCAAGGTACAATCCATCGTACTGATGGCGCCTCGTGCCACCTCTACCCGATGATGAAGCAGCAGGGCAGGCACAGATATTGGGTCCGCAGCCTCCCGTTCCATGGAAAGGTGTGGAGTATACCGCTCAGGATGCAATTAATACACTGCATGTTGCCCTGAGTGTTCAGATAATAAAGACACAAGATAACCCAGCCATTTCAGATGGGAGAGTGAGCTGTGCCCGTGCCATTCTCGGGTGCTTACCTCCCCAGGCTAATGCCAAGAGCAGTGTCTGCAGGGTTTTAGATAGATCGGAATGTTTATTAACAGGTATAGGAACTGTGGTAATATAACCATTTTTACGACCGCTAGGCGGTCTGGTAAGGCTAATCGGAGTCATGACCATCGCTGCCCTTGATCTCCTAGCTTAGCAGTAGCTTTACCATAATTGCGTCGTATAACTAGCTACCGATCTCTATGCACCCAGGCGCCTAGATACTTCAGTAGGTCTGTGCACCATTGTAGTGGGAATTCAGTATGAACCACTTCTGTGCTCTCTGTGAGCGGAAGCACATAAGATTTCTACCAGTTAATACTTAAGCCTGAGTACCATTCAAATCTAACATATTCCCGTAAAAGAGTGTCTAAGTAGGTCACCGGTTCTCGACATCAGCACAGAGAGATCTGGCCAGGGAGCATCGTCTATACCGGAGGGATGCTGCCGCATGTCTAACAATACACGCAAGGGGTTCTATAGTTAGGGCAAATAAAAGCGACGATAGGGGACAACCCTGCCAGGTGCCCCTATACACCGGAAATGGGTCCGATGTTACTCTGTTGACTCTAATTCTAGCGACTAGATCGGTATACAACAGCGGAATCCAGACGAGGAAGCCTGCAGGAAAACCCACCCTCCATAGGATAGTAAATAGATACATCCAATCGATGGAATCGAAGGCGTTAGCGACTACTGACAGATCCAGCACTACAGGCAGTAGCAGTGCTAAGTGATGATGGCAGCCATTTTTAAATAATACAAAAATAGACTTTTAAGATGAACTTCTTGACTATTGACTTTGCCAGTGCTGGGTCATCTTAAAATGCATCCAGCATTGGCAAAAACAGGAGCGGCAGCCAGCATGAAGTGGGATAAGAACTGTGGAGGTACGGTGGGGGAGGGGACTAAGAAAAGGCTGGGGGAGGGAAGAGAGAGGGAGAAGTACAAAGAGGGAGTGCGATACCGAGCTGCCGCGGCGCTCGTTATAAGACACTCTGGGGAGAGACAGCAGGAAGAGGAGTGACAGAGAGAGGGAAACAGAAGAAGCATGCTCTTTGTAAACAAAGGCAAAGATGCACTATGTAAGCACAACCAGGAAAAGAAGCAGGACAAGCGCTCTCATGGAGGGCCAAAGAAGAAATGAACCTCAGGGGGGGGACAAACGGAGTTTCATGGCATCAGCAGTGAAAGGATATTACTCGGCCAATTAAAATCTACGAAAAAAGAAGAAACGCTCCAGGGTCGAGACAAATATAAGAATAGACAGAAAAAACATCAAATCAAGGGCATTGAACTATGATAGACAAGAAAGTCATTTAACTAGGACCAGGGGGCTGACCCAAAGCCCACTATGTACCAGTTCTGCAACAGAGTTCTGAGGCTGTCTGTAGCGAGATTGCAAAAAGATACGGACACGAGCTCCTGCATATGAAATGACTGTGGAGGCGAGAACATCGAGGGCGCGGCTTAGCGGTGCCACATGATGGGCATTTCAGAACACTCTGCTTGGGCCCTGCCAAGCCACCCATCCCTCCCCATCCTGGGCAGTGATCTGGAGCTCCGTGTCTGGAACAAAGACGTGAAGAAATCCTCTCACCTAGGTGAGCTGGCAAGTGGCGCCGGATTTCTGAGAATGAGCTCTGACAGTACAGCGCTCCTGGCTCCCGCATGTTACTTGTATGTTAGAAGAGCCGTAGGAGAAGTGCGCAAATAGCTGAACTACAAGGGAACTAGGCGATGAATGAATAAAGATCAATTACTGATGTGGTAAAGAAAGTAACCAGGAACTTAACTTTACAAAAACGAAATACATAAATAACAGTTACAACAACATTCACCTTGCAGTAAACTGCATTTAGGAAGTAAACAAGACCTTTTGTGGTCAGATTTCCCGGAAACGAAGATACACTTTAAGAGATTATTGGAACTTGGAAGGAGACTGGGTTTCCCGAATGGAGGGTGAAAGTACTCCGTAGCAGTGGTGCGAGCAGATAAAGCATCAGCGCCTAGAGGGTGGCGGCTGAGGGGGCGGGGCCTGTTGCTGCTTGGCCATGGGGGTTGGGGGGAGTAGAGGGCTTGCCCGGTCTCCCCCCGGGCTTGTCGGGCATCCGTGGTACAGTCCACGGCCCGAGTTTAAGGGGATTGGTTGCTAGGGCAGGATAAGGCGGGCATTGGGCAGGGGTATATATGGCAGGGGCTGGGTGTGGGCGGCCTCTTTGGCCGTCGTCACACCCAGTAGGCGTGTTGTGCTCGTGTCAGATGGTAGGCGTGTTGTAGGATTTTTTCAACTGTTTGAAGTATAGAGTTGTTGTTGGAGTTTCACTGTGTGTTATTTTGTAGTCGGTAGTTATTAGTGTGCTATTCCTTAGTGATGGAGCCCAGTAAGGTAGTACAAGCCCTAAAAATGCTGCAGGATGAGGGCAGGGAGGACTTGATAAAAGAAGGGGTTTTGGAGGAGGCGTGGGTGGGCTTAAGGAGACCGAAAAGGCTGTCTTCTAGAGGAGTGAACGCGGCGGTTATCGCGTGCTCATACTCACCGCAAAAATGCAAGAAATTTAAAGCGAAGAGCGCTGAGGGCAGGAAGGCGTCGCGCTCACCTGATGAACTTGGGGAGACTCCGGCGAAGGTCCAAGGGAGCCCGACTTGGTTTGCGCGCAAAAGAGGGGCCGGGAGGTCGTCACGGCGTTCGGGGGTCTCTTTACCCCGGCGGGTTGCGGCCGGAGGGAGAGGGGCGGCCCTCTCGAGTGCGGAGGCGGTGCAGGAGAGGCAGGGGGCGCAGCGTATAGGTGTGAGAGAGGGCGGGGCGGGGCGCATCGAGTCAGCTGTGCAAGCCCAACCGACTACAGAAAGAGTTGGGCGTCCGGCAGCCATCTTAGAGGAAAAACAGTTAGGAGGAGTTCACAAAATGGCGGCGCCCATCGGGCAAGGGAAAAGGGTGCTGGTTTCAATTAAATCAAAACCGAATGCGGTGGATTTGGAGGCTCAGGGGCAAATTAGTAGTTCAGAGGATGTTATTCTGATATCAGATGAGGAGCAAGAGGGGTTTGAGGCATTTGGTTTAGATTTTGGTGAAGGTGACTTGCACTCTGTTAGTCAGTTTGTTGCAGGGTTTGAGGGATATGGTTTGGTTGAGAAGGATTCATTGGGTAGTTTTCCTAAGGAGGTGAGGAAGAAGAGTGTGGTTGCTGAAGCAGGTTTGGATTTAGGTGAGCAGGTTGAATTTGTTGATCAGGATGGGGATATATTTAAAGGTAGAGTTTGGGGTAAGGCGAGTGGTGAATTGAATAAAGGAAGGTTTAAAGTTTCTCAGGAGGTGAGGCAGAGAGATGTAGAGGATGTAGGCGTTGGGTGTGGCGCTCCTCGGTTTCAGGGAGGACTGAAGGGGTTGACGGTGCATCGGGAGGCTGGGCGGCCTTCTGATGGCCAGAGTCGGCCGGTTAAGGCCAGGGCGCCTTTGGCACACCGGGGAGAAGAGAGGGTGAAGTCCGGAGCGGCTTACCTGACATCGCGGGAGTCAGCAATGCCGCTAATGGGTCACAGTGCGGGCTCATTAGATGAGGTACCTTCCACTAGCCGGGGCGCTACGGGAAGGTGGGAGCTCCAAGAAGAAGAAGAGCTGGACTTCGAGGAAGAGATGGAAGATCGGGCTCTTCCGGTTTCTTCGGCTGTGATTAATGAAATGGCGCCATCGGTGGCAGAGGTGGTCCGGGGCGATCACCCTGCAAGGCGACGTCAGGCAGTAGCGGGGAGTCTACCAAGAGGTGAGGTGGAAAAGGGGATTGGGGGTAACTTGAAGGGTGCTATTGGGGGTTTGCTAACAAAGGGTGGTGTAGTTGCCTCAATCCAGGTGGATTCGGTCGATTCTGGTGCAGGTAAGTCGGAAGTTGTGTTGAAGGAGGATGCCTCGAATGTTGGAACTGATGAGGTACACAATGTGGCAGTGGGTAATTCGGGAGTCGTAGTGAAGGGTAAGAAATTACCTTATATGGGGGTGGCGATGCCTTTGGGGGCGCATCTCACCCAGAATTTAAAGGAGAGGATTTGGAAAGGGGAATTTGTTGATGTTTTCAAATTACTCCATAGAGAAGTTCAGGCGAAAGAAGGGTCTAAGGAGGAGGAGTGGGAGTTACTCAGGAGGCCTAGGGTGCCTACAAACATAGAGAATTGGACGTCTGCTTTTCTCATTTATGCTAGTGTTTATTGCGAACGGCATGTTGATTCTGGTGTGGCTCTTTTTAAGTATATGGATGTAGTGCGGCGAGCACAAATGGATTATGGTGGCTTTGGTTGGTTTCGCTACGATGAAGAGTTTCGGGCTCGGAAAGCTATGGATCCGTCCAAGGCCTGGGGTGAAATTGATAATGAGCTGTGGATGCAGTGGTTAAGGACAGCGAGGTATGCTCCAACCACGCACACAGCTAGTGGTCTGCCTGTGCAGTATAGGCCCTTTCAGGGGCGTCCCACCCAGTTTGGGGTGGGTTTCGGACAGCGTAGCTACTTGCAAGGGAATGGATCTTGCTGGGCTTTCAACAGTGGCTTCTGCAACAGGCAGCCGTGTAGATTTCGGCACGACTGTGCCCACTGTGGTGGGAGGCATCCATCCTATCAGTGCTTTGGGGTATGCAGTGGAGTGGTCAGGGACAGCAGTTCAGAGGTGGTGACAGGGGTAGAGGACAGACTCAGCAGGTTGGGGGAAAAGGGGCCTTCTCCTATTGATTTAAGTGTTATTGTGTATTGGCTACAGCGCTATCCTAGGGTTGAGGAGGCAAAAGTTCTGTTTTATGGTTTTAAAGAAGGTTTTAGGTTGTGTTATCAAGGGCCTAGGTTGCGTAGGTGGGCTAATAATTTGAAATCTGCAAGGTTGTACCCTGAAGTGATTGAAGAGAAGTTGAGGAAGGAATTGCTTTTAGGCAGGATAATTGGCCCCTTCTTTGAATGGCCGTTGCCTAATTTGACGATTTCGCCGCTTGGTGTGGTCCCTAAGAAGCAGGCGGGTGAGTTTAGGCTTATCCATCATTTGTCGTGGCCTGCTGGGGTTTCAATTAATGATTTCATCGCAGTTGAGGACACTGCTGTGCATTATGCATCAGTGGATCAAGCGGTTGCTTTGGTGAGGAGGTGTGGACGTGGTGCCGAAATGGCAAAATCGGATATTCAGTCAGCCTTTCGGTTGTTGCCAGTTCATCCAGAGGATTTTTCCCTGTTGGGAATTCAATTTGGGGGTGCAATTTATGTGGATAGGATGTTGCCTATGGGGTGTTCGGTTTCTTGTTCATTATTTGAGATGTTTAGCACCTTTTTACAGTGGTGTTTTCAGGCTTTGGAAGGAGTGGGATTAGTCCATCATTATTTGGACGATTTCTTTTTCGTCGGAAGGGCAGGATCTGGATCATGTGGCAGATCGTTGTTGGAATTTCAGAGATTGATGGAGGCATTTGGTGTGCCGCTGGCTCGGGAGAAGACGGAGAGTCCATCAACTTGTATTAATTTTTTGGGTATTGAGTTGGATTCAGAGAGAATGGAGTTGAGGTTACCTCAGGATAAAGTTCGGCAGTTGATTGAGTTGTTGGATGATGCAGTTAGGAAAAAGAAGATGGAGTTGAGGCAGGTTCAAGCTCTACTAGGTCACCTAAATTTTGCGTGCAGAGTAGTTAGAGTGGGGCGGGCTTTTTGTAGGAGGATTGGTTTTTCGATGAAAGGAGCATGCTTGCCACACCAGCACATTCGGATTAAGGCCGACATCAAGGATGATTTGAGGATGTGGATGGGGTTTTTGCAGGAATTCAATGGGGTTTCCATGTTGGTGGAGGATGAGGATTGGTTTTGGCAAGTGGAGATATTCTCTGATGCATCAGGAGCGAATGGTTTTGGGATGGCCATTGGGTGGCGGAGGCCTGGCCATTCAGATGGAAAGAGGCAAAGCATAGTATTGCGTTCCTGGAGTTTTTCCCTTTGGTGGTGGCATTGGTGATTTGGGGCTCTCATTTAGCCAATCGGAATGTAATATTTAATGTTGACAATCAGTCTGTGGTGGCATTAGTTAATTCACAAAAAGCTAAGGAGGACAAGGTGTTGAAGTTGCTGCGAATCTTTCTGTTGCACTGTTTGAGGTTCAACGTTATGTTTAAAGCTAAGTACATTCCAGGCATTAATAATGATATTGCTGACGCCCTATCTCGTTTTCAGTGGCAGATGTTCCGTGGTCTGGCACCGGGAGCGGATTCGGAGAAGACTTGCGTCCCGGGGGAATTGTGGGAGATAGGAAATTGAGCCTTTTGGAGCTGGTTCAGATGTCTATAGCCCCGTCGACGCGAAAGAGCTATTGGCAGGCCTGGTTGGAATTCTTGGAAGCAGGTGCGGTAAAAGTAGTAAGGGGGAGTGATGTCATTGGGAGGAGAAGGGATGAAGCGGTTCGTTTCATAATGCATCTTATTGAGAAAGGTTTGTCTGCTGTTACAATTGCTGGTAAGTTGGCTGGGATTGCTTTTTACGGTAAGTATTTTTGGGGTTACGATCCAGTGGAAGGGGAGATTTGTAGGAGGGTATTGGCAGGTTGGGCTAGGGCGGGGGGTGCTCGGTGGGACAGAAGAAGGCCGATTACGTCCCAGTTACTTAGGGCCATTTTGCGGTGTTTGAAGAGTGTTTGTTTTTCAAGTTGGGAAGTTCGTCTGTTTTCTTTATGTATGGCATGGTTATTTTATGGTGCTTTTCGCATTTCGGAGTTGTTGGGAGTGAGGGGGAGGGAGGGTCTTTTGCTTTCTAATGTACAGGTAAGTGGTGGGGATATTGTGATTTGGTTGGGAAAATCAAAAACGGATCAGTTGGGTAGGGGGCAAGAGGTGGTTTTGCATCGCACGGGTATGCAAGATTGTCCGGTTGGGTTGTGGGAAATTTTTGGGGCTAGATTGCCCGAATCTGCAAGGTTGGTTTTTATTCATCAGGATGGAAATGCGTCGACGGCGTCTCAAGTTTTGGCGGTACTGAAAATGTGTATTAGAGAGTTGGGTTTAGATCCAAGATGCTATGGGACTCATTCTTTTAGGATTGGGGCGGCGACGGAAGCGAGAAGACTTGGGAGGAGTGATCAGGTAATCCAGGAGTTGGGCAGATGGAGGTCTCAGTGTTTTCAATGGTATGTTCGTATTTTTAAGTGACTGGGGGTTTTTTTGGGGGGTTTTGTTGGAACAGGTCTGTTTTGCTTTCTTCCCTGCTTATCCTTAATTTTCTCTTTCAGCCTTTCTTTTAGGGTTGGTGCTGTGAGTCCTGGGTGATGGGTAAGAGGCAGTTGATTAACACTCCCTTTTTTCTTTTTAGGTTGCGTTGGGGGTCCAGATGGAGTTTGTGCGGTTTGGATCGTCGGGCATTCTTTTGTGCGATGGGCGGAGAAGCAGGCAGCTGCAAGGCATTTTGGTCGCCAGCTGGGACTGGATGGTATAAGGGTTAAAGTTAGCTGGGTGGGGAAAAGTGGTATGAGGTGGGGGGAATTGCTATATGTCTTATCCCAGAGGTTAAGGCAGGGGGTTTGTCCGGATTTGTTAGTAATTCATTTAGGTGAAAATGATTTAGTGGCGCTTTCAGGTATTGGTTTGATCAAGACGATGAAGGTGGACTTACTCCGTATTAAAGAGAGGTGGTCAGGAACTCACATTGTTTGGACAAGTCTGGTACCTAGGAGGGTCTGGAGGGGTGCTCATTCTTTTAAAGGTATTGAGAAGCAGAGGCGGAAAGTGAACAGAGAGATGAAAATTTTTTGTAAGTCACATGGGTTTCCGATATTGAGCCATGATAACATTCTGGGTTCGGAGGTGGCTTTGTTCAGACAGGATGGGGTCCATCTTTCTTTCTTAGGTAATGAGCTTTATTTATTGGATTTGCGCATGGTTATTGCGGATTTATTGGGGTTGAAGCCATGGGATAGATAGTAGGGTTGGGTGGGGCAGGAAAACGCCTACCGGGTTTTCCTGTGTGGCGGGGGGTTTGGGCCAAGAAGCAGTTCGGGTGGGGAAGGGAATCGACATAAAGATGACTGGACAGGGATTTACAGGCAAGGGTATTTTAGAAGGGATGGGTAAAGGGTAGGTCAGGTCAAGGTGTTTGGGTTAAGGGTTAGTTGTGGAATGGGTATTAGAGGGAGGGGGAGGGGATAGGAGGTAATTTATGTATTAGTGAGGTTCAAGTAGTTTTGTGAGGCTTTTTGCCAAGGTTATTTGTTTGCCAGACCTGTTCTATTAAAGCGGCCTTTTATCCCTCAATGACGAGTGTTGTGGTCTGTTCATGGTTATGCCCGATGGGGTCTTGGGGGGAGTAGAGGGCTTGCCCGGTCTCCCCCCGGGCTTGTCGGGCATCCGTGGTACAGTCCACGGCCCGAGTTTAAGGGGATTGGTTGGTAGGGAAGGATAAGGCGGGCATTGGGCAGGGGTATATATGGCAGGGGCTGGGTGTGGGCAGCCTCTTTGGCCGTCGTCACACCCAGTAGGCGTGTTGTGCTCGTGCCCTCCCGCCCTCCCAGGATTTTATTTATTTTGTTTTGGTTTTGTTGCTTTGGGTTTTTTGGGGAGGGTTTATGTTATACCTTAGGCTTGGTGGCATTGGTGTTCTCATAGGTTATTCTTTAAGAGGGCAGGTCTGCGCGTAGTAAGGCATGAGGGTTGTTATTGTGGGGGGGGGGGGTTCGCTGCCGCTGATAGTCAGGTCTGGCTGCGGGGGGTTTGGGCCAAGAAGCAGTTCGGGTGGGGAAGGGAATCGACATAAAGATGACTGGACAGGGATTTACAGGCAAGGGTATTTTAGAAGGGATGGGTAAAGGGTAGGTCAGGTCAAGGTGTTTGGGTTAAGGGGTAGTTGTGGAATGGGTATTAGAGGGAGGGGGAGGGGATAGGAGGTAATTTATGTATTAGTGAGGTTCAAGTAGTTTTTTGAGGCTTTTTGCCAAGGTTATTTGTTTGCCAGACCTGTTCTATTAAAGCGGCCTTTTATCCCTCAATGACAAGTGTTGTGGTCTGTTCATGGTAATGCCCGACGATAAATGACGCGGCCATCAACTGCTGTACAGTCTGGGTGAGGAGACTGGAGGTTGCGCTTCACTTCCGGGGGAACATCCTGCACCTCTCCCTCCCACACAATACAACTCATCCATAACTGTCAAACTTAAGAATGCACTCCTGTTGGCGGCCCGTTAAACACTGGCAATGTAACCAAAGAGCAGCGGAGGAGGCAATCTTACTATTAACCCAAGAATGTTCAAGATCTGAGAAAACAGAGCCTGACAGGAAAGGCTTCCGAATTTCCACTCTAAGCTATAAACAGCATAGAGGCATGTTGCTTTGTTCTAAATTCCTTCATTAAAGCATTGATAATTCAGATTGTTCACATGCAAGAGAATTCTGGTGGATTCATATTTTTGTGCACTATTTACAATGGGCAAAATGCAATTTCACGTTTGATTTCACACACACAGGCTGATGTAATGCCATTTCTTTTGAAACACGTTTTCTATCATGTGTAGAAGTGTGTTTTTCTAATGTATGTTAACTAGGCCACATTTTAGTTAACACCATCTTGGCCAAGATGGAAGTAATTTCTGCCACTCATCTTGTGTTTTCTCCCACCCTGCACACATCCTTTCCTCACAACCCCTGCAAACAGAGTCAAGAATAAATATAATGGGTTATTTTCCACCGTTATTGTTCTGTTCACGAGGAACCTCCCTTAGTTCAGCTGTAACCTGTCCAGTCTTCCACTTGTTCGCTGAGACCTATTCATTCACATAAAACATTATTGTAAATGTATCTTGTTTTGTTCGAGCATCTCCGAATGACATTAACCAAAAGGGTGCTGAATAATTATTCATGCAGTGGGTTAGTGCGTAAGTGTTAAGGTAAAATGGCATTTATTTTTCATGTGCTCACGTTTACTGAATACATTAGCCCCCACCATGATGCATCTTCACAAAGTTTTGATTTCAAATGCAAGAATTATGTATAATCACTCTCAATTTTGGGAGTTAGCCCAAAGACTTTCCTATTCTACTAGGGATAGCGTCTGTTTCTTTCCTCATTTTGCTGCCCATTTGGGACCTGGATAATTTCTGATTTTTGCATACTCAGTATAACTCTACAACTGAGAGCCTTCATGGCCATTGACTCTGTACCACTTATTTTTTAATTCTGTAATAAAGTCCTTTAACTTTTTCATTGATGTAGACCTCCATTATTGGGTGGACCCAATTAATTAATGATTTGTATTTTTCTGATTTTTATGTTTGGGAGGTTCCTTAATACAGGGACACATTGCCTCATGAATTTGAGGTTTAACAGTGTCTAAGATAATGTAAATTGGGGTAAATCTGATTTATGTACATTTTGGGGTACCATTTTGCTCCTACACACACAGTTTATAAATGTTTGCTCCTACACAGAGTCTATAAATGACTAGGAGCTAATTGTCATGGATTCTCCGTTATGTCGCCTAACAAGTGCCAAACAAATTCACAATTGATACACAGTGATAAATGAACAGCAGCCCTAAATTGCTTAGGGCAATATCAGATTGGTACAAATAAACAACTATATATACATTCCAACAAAACATCTCATTGTCTTGGAATGACCTTGAACAATACTTTAGCATAACACTCAATAGCCACAAGTCCACCACACACAACGTCTAGAGACTGTCTCAGGTATATGATCAACCAGGCATTAAGGGTATATCGGTAAAGCTACACTCTAGTTTATTTCCTACTGTTAGCTTCTGCTTCTCTCACCACCCGAGGTAGGCAAAACAGTCAACTAACAAAGTACTCTGCTTCCTGATAATAAACGTTGTACCTAAGTCCCACCTGAATTCACTCCCTATTACCTTAATTAGCACACAACCATAGAAACTTTGATTTTGTAAAGTGAACAGCAGTGAGGAAGGTTAAAAGAAACCAATCCTACACAAAGAAGAAGGGCACCTCTTCATTCATAATTCGGTTTCCTTTTCAGTAGTATATAGAATTCTTCCTGTGGTGTAACACTCCGGCACAGCTTGTAGTTAAGTCTGCTTAGTGCATTTCATAAGAAAGGAGACATAGGACATCTTTTGGTTTAAAATGTATTTATGTAGCCATGTGGTCCCTACTGGGGGCTCGGGGGCTACTGGTAGCTTGCCACTACGCTTGAAGTAGCTCCCCATAGTGCAGTCCAGTTGGTAATTGAAAAGGTCAGCCATTTTAAAAATCACAGTGCTACACGTCCGCATCCTCAACCCAATATAGAGCATGCATATTTGATAGAAATAACATTTTGGGAAACTGATATGCTGATGCCAAAAAACAAAAGGATTACAAATCCAAAACCTATTTAAAGCTGCTCTTTGAATGGCAGTTCAACCCAATCAGAGGATGTTAATGGCTGCTAGTATTTCCTTTGTGCCAGTGGGTATTTACTGCTAAAGCTGTTATTTCATTAGACATGATGAGGCATTTCATATCTATAAAGCATTTTTCTTGAATTGCTGGCAATGTGCTGGGACTGCTGGTGGTCTTCAACAATATTGAGTTTTAAATGATGCCCAACCAAAATATTGCATTCTGGTCAAATACCACAATATGAAGATAAGTATAGGCAAATTTAATTTTATGCATCTTCATGGTGTGTAGATGTACAGCTAAGAATGGTAAATCTACATTTACCTATACTTATACACTCAAAAGGTATTGTATTAGTCAGTAATTTGTATATATTTTGGCATAAAACAATATCTTGCCATTCGATACTATGACAAACATCTGGGTGATCACTACTAGTGTTCCAGCTAAGTGTGGTCACTAAAGTGATTGTATTTGATATAACTAATAGCTAAAGACTATTTCACTGACCAGAAGAAGCTATTGTTAAAGAAAAGGTTGGACGCCCCTGCCTTCGCCAACTGGTCCCGCCTAGAGACTACAGCCTTTGGGTAGACAGTAGGGGAGCTAGAAGAAAGGGAAGACTCCTCTTTGCCCTCCCAGTAGATCAGTTAGTGGCCAGTGGCATCACTTGGTGACGTCCTAGCTGTGAGCACTACCTGAAGAGGAAACAGTCTCCTGCATGCAGAGGATGGAGGGACAGAAAAAACTAAAGATCTAGTACCAACAGTTCCCGGGATGTCTGGGATGACGAGCTACACTCGTTCTTGGCATCAGGTACAAGTCTTTCTCATCCTTACCCGTAAAGGGATTCAGTAATTCACTGGCCTACATTTGCACATTTTCCAAATCACTAATATTCCTTTAATATGCAAAAAGTAAAACATGTTGCAATCATCTAGAGCCTAGTGCAAAGGTGCAAATAGCTATAGAGCCCTGCATTTCATGCACGCCTTGTGGGGGTAGAATTTGTGCTCATTGCCTAGAAGCACCCCATAATATCTACCTGGCCAAGCATCGCACCTTTTGTAAACTGACCTAGGAGTGTTGACCTACATGCATTTCCCGACAACTGTCAACATCAAATTGTACCAGCCAACGCTATTTCCACTGTACAAGGATGCCCGAATGAAATACTAACGTACTCGCCCCCTCGCACTGTGTGTTTCATCCGTACTAAATGATTTGCGAATATAAAAATAAGCGAGTCTCCCTCCTTCATCTCTGCTTCGATTGAAAGGTCCTGATGTGACTGCGGGCAGTAACTCTGCTGTTACCCCCGTTTGCAGCTCGTATCCACTTACAGATGCTTCAGGAGCAATGCCGGGCCTCGTGCGTGTCTTTGTTTTCTATTTCACTCAGTAAGGAGCTCGCTGGTTGCTGCCCCTCGCTTTACAACAATAGCGAACAAGACCTCTGGCTATGTATGTGTAGAATGTAGGGAACTTCCGGCGAAAAGCCTCCAAAATCAAGCCTGCCATCTATATAAACACGCAGAGCATTCCATCAAGACACTGCAACAGCAATAAAGTGGAAGGATCGGTGCAAGCAATCCACAGCCTTGCGAAGCTTTGTTAAGCATCAAACTGAAGTGAAAAGTGTATAATGGAAGGATGCCGCCGTTAAACCTCCTCCGAGAACGGGCGTCTGGTTCTTCCAGTCCCTGTTTTACGCGCTCATTCACGGGAAGCATCAGCGGGACTGGTAGATTCACAGAAACGTGGCTAGAAATAATCTCAAGCCACCGGTACACGAAGTCCAAAGTACTAACCGGAGCTCTAGTATGCGCCACAATCCCTCTTACTTAAGGACAGAAAGGGTATTATAGCAAATTACTCATCATAAAAAATAATGTATGCACTGAAGATGTTTTCTTCCTTTCATAGGACATGGGACAGTTGATCTTTTCAAAGGAACAGTAATTCCTATGAGGACAACAGTATTCGGGCAACAACAAAACAATTATACGTTCAAAACAATGTTTTAACAAAGTAGACCAAAAAATACATATAAGAATAACTGACAATGAAGAAAAGCTCGTTTTCATGAGAATTAGTTGTAATGTACACGCTGTATTTATAATTTAACCGCTGTGACACAAACTCCGCGTAATTTACACGCAAGCATCACTCCTGTCTGGTCCTGTGGTAGCTAATGGCCCATCAAAGTTATCTTCCAGAAACTAACATATGGTCAGAATTGTTGATGCTGTGCCAAGGTTGGTATCACGTGCCGGGATATTTCCAGTTTAACAGCCTGTTGCTCAAGAGTCTCAGGGTATGGCCAGCTGCATGAAGATGCTGTTTGGGTGTTACACGCTGCTTCTAATACTGCGCTCAATGAGTACTCAAACATGCCAGACTTCTGAGCACTCTGCCAACATGTCCGGGGGGAGCACTGATGCTAATGCAGCCTGAGGCTGTTCTCTCTGCCAGGGGGCTGCTCACTATGCCATGAGCCTGCATCCTATCACATTATTTACAGGCGTGACTCCAGTGTGCACAGTGCCCATCTACACCAGGCACACACCGTAACCAATTTTCAGATTGCCAGTCAGAATGTGAAAAGCACCATTGACGTGCTTGCTCAATCCACATTACAACCAGTGTGTAGATGGCCATCGCCATGCTACTCATGGCTTTAAGTGGGCCGGGTCCTGTCGGCGCTCAGCACTGGCAGTTCCAAAAAGCAGGTGCTGAGACAGGTCCCTAATCCGGCTCTCCATTTTTGCCCCCACCCTCGGGGTGAAAAAACATCTTAACGTCTGAGCTCCCTGCGCTGCCTTTGATGTAACTTCAAAGAGATTCGTTACAGTTCTTTCACAGTCTCATCATTTTAGAACTGAAGCATGCATTGTCAATATTATAGACAAAGAAGCCGTTGATATTGTTTATTTATCTTATGCAAATAATCATTGGCAAAGCAAATAGCCCTGGCTTGTGTAGGTGTAATTTCAGAAGTTGTATTGTATACCTGGATGCGATGACCGGAAGAAGCAGCAAAATACTAGTCAGGCGGCACACTATGCCAAGAACAGATTTTACCTTAGGTTTTTTTTTTTTTTTTTTTTTTTTTTTAAACACGTCCTTAACTTAGGGTGACCAGATTTTGAGGAGCAAAAACCGGGACAGGCCAGACATAAAAGAAGGACTAAAGACTTTACACTACTTTATATCTGACATGTCCCGTTTTTATGCGTAGCTTTGTGAATGCGTGCCTATACATGTGTATATACATATATATATATATATATATATATACACATATATATATTTTATATATACACATATACACACACATATACAGACACACACACTTATACAAGACTACATATGGCTTGACCACCCATCCTCCACCCCCAACCCGCCCCAACCCACCTATCTCTGCTCCCCACTCTCTCTCTCTCTCTCTCTCTCTCTGCTGGGAGCAGACCAGGGACAGTGTTGCCTGACCGTAACAGATAAATTATTACTATAATTATTGCATACTTTGTAAGGCGTCTGTTAAAGGAGAGCATACCTTGAATTTATGCTTCCATAGATATCTGACCTTTGTTTAAAAAACCGGGACATTTATGTATTGATCTGACCTTTGTCCCAAAAAACGGGACATTTGTTTAAAATTAAGAGAAGCGTCGGGACACCAGACAGTCCTCGAAAAACCGGGACTGTCCGGGGAAATCCGGAACGTCTGGTCATCGTACCTTAACTACATCGGCCACGCCCACTTAAAGCCCTGATGCTACCCACTATCATCTCAGTAAGTAAAGCAACAATACCAGCCCAGCAGTCAGGGTCCGACTGGGACAGAAAAAGACACTCCCACGCCCCCAGATAGCTAAAAAGTACCCCCAAGTTATAAGTCAGGGCAGTTTTGAACTTGTAAACACAGGCTGGACATGTGTTTCGCAAGATATGGAAGAGTGCATACATTTGGCTCTGCAGACAATGTTTGTAGTAACACCAGAGGAAAAACAAAACGGCTTACCAGATAAAGAGGCCCACAAAGTGCCAAAAATCCAGGCCACACACTGACCTGTCAAGCAAGCTCTTAGGGCACTACGAGACTGCCCTGTAGGCACGCAGACCCGCCGGCAGCTACACTGCCCCCGTGAAAGTAAAGCCAAACCCGCACATCCTCTCTCCCACTTAGTCCAACTGAAGTCTTGCAATGCCGGCAGCTGCCGAGGGATGGTGCTGTCAACCCATGTGTGCATGCAGTGACTGCTGCCGTTCCCTGCCCTGCCTGCTCCAGGCTGACAACAGTATGAAACATGGGTCACACAAAATTCACTACTATGGCATTTTTAAGAGTGCCATGGCTAACTTGTGATCTTTATGCGATACTTCCATTTGCTTGTTTCGGATATAAAATGCCATCATACCGTTGTCAACCTTGACTGCTCTGTCCCAATCTCATTTTTTACAGGCGCAGTTCCATACTGCTTACATGCAAGCAAATAATAAAACATACTTCTGAACCTACTGCAAAACAGGGGTGGGGGGATGCGGGGGAGAGGAAAGAAGATAGAATGAGAGAGATGAAATGAGAATGTGTGCGTCTGAGTGTATATATGTTTTTTAACTGATATTTATGATGAAGTCATGAATTGCAATACAAATGATTTTGCAAAGAATACACGTAGAATGAGTGCAAGAACGGTGACAAGCGAAAACGCCTGTTGTTCACCTGTTAAGCAACAAACATCAGAAAAAAAACTACGATAAGTAAACCAAGGGAGTCTGGCAGCACATGGAAGAGAGAGATCTCATTCCTTTTCAATCGTTCTTGGCGCCACCTTGTGATACACAGTCAGTCATGTTCTATCTCCTCATGTAGTTGTAAAAACTGAGGGCGCTTCCGACTTTGCAAGCTTTAATTAAAAAAAAAAACTACGTACACTGATCAGGACTAGTGAATAAAGAGAACAATCTTCGCTAAATATACTGACAGCTGCAAATGTCATTTTCTACTTAACACAGCGTCCGGTATACACAACAAAGCTGCTATGTTCTGCTGGGTCGTAAGTGTGGAATGCCGTCGGGCGGTGTGGGGAGTGTTGATGGGGGTGGATGCTGTGTGTCCCGTCCTCGACAGTCGCTGCCTGCTGGCCGAGCTCTCTGAACCCAATGATGAGTGCTGAATAAAGCAACCTTCGTCTCCTACATACACTCTGTGTAGCAGCCAGAGTAGATCTTGATAAACAAGAGTGTGAGTGCCATGTTATTATTAAAATACATTTCAGTTAAGCCTGTGGATTCTGCACGGAGCACCCTTTTTCCATCCTAATTGGCAGAGCTTGAATTAGGTAATAAACTACCTGGGCCACTAGAATTATGCGTCAGGAGAGGGCCAAATTATGTGGTACAGATGAGTAAATTAAGCGTCAAGAAAAGCCAAATTATGCAGCATAATGCGGCACATTTTGTAATGTTATTACTTCATTATTTCATAATTTTTTTAACTTCGTAACACTGTCTGGGCATTGGCTGCACCTCATTAGTGCCAGTTTAATACCCACATATGGAAATAATTAACAAAAATGTCACCAGTCGAGCTTTGCAAAGGGCCTTCCACTGCACCGCAACACAAGGTGCTACATTTTTAGTAACATTTGAACTGTCGGAGCTAGAAACATTTTTTTGTTGTTAAAATCTGCAGATTATGCGGAAGATGATGGATTGTGTGACAAATGTGGCAAATCTCTAATTATGCAAAAATCCCTGCAGCAGCACAATCGCATAATTCCAGCGGCCTATCACTATCGTTAAAGAGGCTAGTCTCCCCAACCATAAGAAGTGATAATCACATCATTTATACAAGTCTTGTTCCGTCTTCTCAATCAATGTGGTTATTCTGGTGCTAAATAGGTCAGTTATCTTCAGGGGTGTGGAATTCCTATAGCCCAACTCCCAGGGCATATTTTTGTCCTTGAGGCAAGTAGGCCCAACCCCCTGCAGCACAAACTCTTTGGCTTCCAATTTACATTACCACATTATGGATCGCAGAAGGACAATGTTTGCAGTGGAGGTAACACTTCAACCAGGAAGTGTTGGCAGCCATCTCAGGACTCTGCTTTAGAAAAAAGGAAAGGGGCCAGGAGAGAGACACCCTAACTCCTTAAGCTCTGCCCCCAAGGCCAAAACGATATTTTTTTTCAATCTTTGACACAAATTAGCAGTGGATTCACAAATTCGTGGCAAAAATTACAGAAAAAAAAAAAGTGCAGGCTCCCACTTTTGTTCTGAAGAAGCTCCCGGGAAAGCCAGGTCCTAGGGGCATTTTGAAATAAAGGAGGGCGTGCACAGGGACCCCTTTCTAGGGCATTTTGATGCCCCAGGGACCGCTACCTCCCCAGGGCTTATTTATAATGAATGTGGGGAGCTGTGCGCCCCCTGCCCCCAGCAACCACCACTACTTTTCTGGGGTTTCAATAAAATACAATGAGGAAAGGGGGCAAGCGGACCCCCCCCCCCCGAAACCCTGGGGACTGCCACCTCCCAGGACCTAATAGCAAATACAATGTGGAGAGCCTCCTACCCTGGGCTTCAAATAAACTGAATCCCTAAGGCATTGAAATTATGGATACAGGGGTCTGCACCCCTCCCCCCAGGACTGCCACCTCCCCAGGGCTATAAATCAAATGTGGGGGGGGGGATCACCCACCCTCCAACCCCTCAGCGCAGTCCCAGGAACTGCCACCACCCCAGGGCTAATAAATTAAATGCAGGGGGGTAGCCCATCCTCCCGCAGCCCCAGGAACCACCACCTCCCTGGGGTTAATTTATTCATTGTATGGGGGCCGAGTGCACACCCTCGAGAAGCCATTTATGTCCCTGTGGAACGTCACCCCCCAAGGCCGGCTCCCGCTATGTCCCAGGGTACCCACCCCAGGCCACAGTTGTTTGCTCAGATTTGGCAGGAGTTTTGACAACCCCTGCCAAGTCAGAGCAAACACTTTACTTTCTGCAAGTAAGAGCTGTCAAACAGCTCTCATTTGGAGAAACTTAAGTTTTCATCTGTTTCCTTGCATGCAAATATGCGTGCAGGGAAACAAATGCTATTTAAAGCAGCTCCCTGCTTGTGGGGGTAATGACGGCTCCCACATGATGTGGGGAGCTGGCTAGGACTGCGTGGGCCTTGAGGCTTCCCCGCAGCCATGTCACGCTCTCTCTCTTTCTTCCATCCCTTTTTAGGATGGAAGAGAGAGAGGGAGATTGTCATTTGAATGATCTCTCCATACAATGACTTCAAAGAGTCAGACTAGCAAGATGTTTGGTACAAGTGCTATAGTTACGTTTAGATGCAGAGCAGAACAGAGTCACTTCTGGCTTAATGGTCATAAGTCTTGTACTGTCACTCAGCAGGCAACCCCTTTGTGCACGGCCAAAGGCCATGCATGGAGCAAGGTGGGTGGTTATAGGGAGCAGGCCACAGGGCCTGGCGGCAGGTGGTTGGATTAAGGTATAGTAATGAAAATTACTATACGTCAAAAAAACCATAAAATTCATTGAAATAACCCAAAGGTTACAGAGACGTTATAGTTAGGAAATAGAATTAAAAAACAAAACATGGAAATTCAGTAAAAAAAAAAACAAAGGCTATAGGAACGTTATAGTTAGGCTCACATTTTAAACGTACAAAAATCATAGAAATTCACCTGTCATAGTTAGAGTTACCTCAAGTAACTATAACTTGGGCCCTAAGGTAAAATTAACTCAATATATTTTTTAATTGGTTTTAATGAGTACTAGAGGTACCACGCAAATAATTTGTAAAATGATAAACAGACAGGCCAAATGGAAGCTGGCCGCTGAACATACTTTCAGTGAGGAGGCTGGGGAGACATGAATGGAGAACCCCCCTGACTCTCTGAATAAGACACCAGCCCAGTTAACTAAGGAACTAGAGAAAGCTTGGAGAATGGAAGCTAAGCAATGGTGGGAGATGACATAGTTTGATAAATATTTAGAATGTAAACAAATAGCGAGGGGGCTGCGGCTAATGTTACTGCCAACATATGAGAACATGGACGAGGATCTGGTGAATGAATAGAGTGAGAAAACAAAGGAGTGCTCGGTAAGGTTAATGAAAGCATTAACTAAACATGCTAAGAGAAAGATGGAATTGCAAACAGCAAAAGTGGAATTGATCATAAAAGAACTAGAGAAATATAAAGATTACACCATTATGAAAGCTCAAATAGCTAAAATGGGAAAATCCTTGCAAGAATATAATAAAGAAATAATGGAACTTAAAGCAAGAAAACCCACTTTGGATAGGCTGATTACCATTATGCCTGTGTCTATATGTTTGCAAAAAAGTTTGATAATTTGAGGGCTAAGAAAAAGATGGACACATCGCCAAGTAAAGACAGTGTGAAAGTGAAGGCAGCTTGGATGCAGGCTCTAGTGCAGATGAGGTACCCTTGGAAAAAAGGTGGGTTTTCAGAAAGAACTTCAATTACTGCGCATGCCTATGCATCAAGGTGGAAGAGGCATGACACAACAACATTTCAAAAGAGAAACTGCAGGACAAGGAGGGGCAAAAAGGAAAAGGGTGAGGAAAGAACAGAGGGCACAAGTAGAAAACACATACAGGGATGAGACACCTGGGACTAAACCTCTTGTAGTGAATATTTCATTGATTTAACTGAATTCTAACCTAAAGAGATTACTAACTCTGGGTTTAACCTTTTACCAGACACCACATCCCGACTTTACAGATTTTAGGATTAAATTGTATACATAGAGTAGAAAATGTAAGCTCCACAAGTACCATCAGATGAGAGCTAGAAAAGTCTTCACCAACACCACAATAAGATCTAGACCGTTGATGTTTAAAGTATCCAATATCTCTGATCTTACTGCCATTCATGATCTGGCAATGGAGTACACAGTGAATACCGTACAATCGATTAGTACCTCAATGAATACAGATGTAGTGTCTGATACATGTATACATATTGATGATGGAGAACAAAAGAACAAGTCCCGCAAGTAAATGCTCTAAAAATATGGGATTTGAGACGGACCATCAAGGAGAGAGTGACTAAAACCGTAAAGCAAGTTTTGCCTGCAGCTAGCTCCAGGAAATTGGATTGATTTATTTGAGAAATTGGTTGTGGAGGACTTGAATATATTAAGGAAGAACTGATGGAATGACCCAAGAGAGAGTAAAGAACAATAAGGGGGGAGGGGATAACATTGTCCTGATGGATCGGAGTACCTATCTATCAAAGGCAAGGAGGCAATTAAACAATGCCACACATTATAGCTGTCTCCCAGCGAATCACATGAAGGAATTAGAAAAATAATATAATCTGAATTTGAAAACATGGTATGACCGAAATCTCCTAGAATGGGATAAATATCAGTATCTACGGGGGAGCATGCAAAAAGTTGTTAGCATCTACTTTCTCCCTAAGTTACATAAAACATTTTTTTATCAAAAAATACCCATTGTTCACTCCACTGGGTCCTTATTGGAGAACATCTTGTGATACTTGGATCTATTACTACAGGAATATTTCATCAATCTTCCTTTATATTTAAGAGATTCCACAGATTTCCTTAGGAAATTGGACCATACTCCATGGAAACAAGATTATAGAAAGGTCACGCTTGATGTACCATCATAATATACCTCTATTAATCATGACAAAGGAATTCAAGCATGTGAATATTTAAGAGACAGACCAACAGAGCTGCTTGAACACACTTCAATGCTGTTGGCGATGTTAAGGTATTGCCTCGCCCACAATGTTTTCACTTTTGGCAACAGATACTATATGCAGCAACAAGGCACAGCAATGGGCACCTTCTTAGCCCCCACATACGCAAACTTGTTCACGGAGTGGTGGGAGAAGGAGGTAGCCTGCCGCGAGGAAAATGATAAATTTGCTCATAAGGTCGCACTGTGATTGCAATTTATAGACAATTTATTTATTTTGTGGTAAGGAGATGTGATTGAACTAGATTCCTTTATAGAAAAGTTTAACTCCAATGAGCTTAATATGCAATTTACGAGTATATATAGTAGGTGTCATTGCAAAGTCTTGGAAGTAGAACTTGATGTGGTTAATAATCAACATAAACGAAAATACATAGTAAGCCAACTGCTACTAAATCTTTGCTGCATGCAGGTAGTGGCCACCCAGCAGCTCTTAAATGTAGTATTCCTTATAGTCAGATGTTGAGGGCCAAAAGAATATGTTCGACAAACAATCTGAAAAGGCGATATGAAATATGATTAGGCGGTTCAGTGAGAGGGGTTACTCCAAGAACATTTTAGAAAATGCTAAGAAAACAGCTAGAGAGAACACAAGAGAGCATCTGCTATACTCACAAGGTAACAGCCTGAATGAGAAGAACAACAAGGTGAAAAGATTGTTCTTGGAATATATTATGGCACAATCTAGCATTAAAAAGATATTACAAACGAACTGGCATGTGCTGAACAAAGACGAGCATCTGAAGGACGTTGTGTGTGTATAGGTCCACATCCAAAAAGGCTAACTCATTGGGAGGTATACGGACGTCTGGTCATTCTGACCCTGTAAGAGAAGAAACAAATTGGCTGCTGAATAACATCAGGCGATTTATCAAATGTAGCTCTTGCAAGGCATGTTGATATGGATTGAACTGCAAAAGTTATCAGACCCTTTCAGGGCCAAAAAATTACAATCCATGATAGGATTACCTGTGATACAGGTTTTGTAGTATTTGTAATTAAATGTGGGTATGGCAAACTATATGTGCGGAGTACAATTAATAAGTTAAAAACTAGGATCGTCCAGCATATGACTGCAATGGTGATAAACTAGAAATGGCTTGTCACTCTGAGCAATACCATGAATGGTCGCTTACAACTTTTAAATACTATGGAATCAAGCATGTCAGAGCACACCCAAGAGGGGGAGATTGAGAGAAAGAGCTGCGAAGAGAAGAGTCACAATTGGTAGTGACATTAGGAACAAAGACCCCCTGGTGTCACATTGCAGATGACAAATTGCATGCCCATTTATAATGGAACACTGGAATGAACATCGCCTTGCTGTAATCCACTCTATTCTGAATTTCAGATGTGGTTGCCTTTTTCTCGTAATGTATCATTTCAATATGTGAAACGGTTGCACATATACCTTTTTCCCCCTCATCAAATAGATGGTTGATATGTTTTTATATGGATAGGAGGCCTTGAATAGAGGACATAGCATTAGCAGGATGCATTTCCATATTTGCACATGAGATGGTTGCATATAGCACTTTTCCATCATAAAACAGATGATTGATATGTCTCTGTATGAATAGGTGAGCTTGAATAGAGTACATAGCATTAGTAGGATGCATCTCGATATTTGCACCTCCACACTTTAAAAAGATGATCTGTAAAGGGCTAGATACATGTCCATGTTATGCATTTTAAGCACTGAGAATTGTTTATGAATATTAGGATGAGGTTGTTGTATATTTAAGTCAAAGTAAGGTGGAAACATATGCATTGCACTTTGAATGAGATAACCAGAATGGTCCTCGACAATTGTTGGTTTACATATATGTATTACGCACTTGCACTTTAGACCCAATTATATTGAGGTATATGCCTTATGTACTTTAACTTAAAGTAATATATATATATTTGTACTCCTGAGAAGGAGGTCTAAATGCAAAGGAGTTGTGGTTATCGTATATATTCAGTAGTACTGTAAGTGAAAAGCACAAATACATTTGCACTCTTCTAAGTTTGTCCTCAGCTGTTTGTTTACACATATATATTATGCACTCTAAATACATTACTCACTTTCGGTCAATGTATTGAGGGGGACCTACAATTATTTGTTGGGATACTGACCCGTGGCTTGGATGATTTTCTAACATAAAATTGTTTATATATATGTGTTTTGCACTTTAGATTTGATGTACTATTTATAACAATTGAGATGAGACATCTCATGCACATCATATAGTTAAACTTGAGGAGTGCACATGGATGTGTAATTGCACACTGTATAAGAGAGCAATTTATGAAGAATTACAAACATACATTACATATTTTGGATCTGGGGTACCAAATACGGTTATTGAGATTAATTTCATAGATATGAAGTATTGTACTTCAGCTTTGAGTAACATTGACAGGCATACATACTGGACTATTATATGCATATATACTTATGACATATCATTCTAGCAAAAGTATCTAATTGTGACAATTGTGTATCAACATGCTGAAACACAAAAGTGAACTAAATAATATCCAATTTTACACTCTAAATGAGGAACATCGGAAATTGATACATATAGTGGTTAAAATGAACTGGCTGTTTATGTTGTGAAATGGAGTTGCACCAAGTTTTCTCAGAAAAGAATAGGAGCATTTTAGATGTGACCAGCAGTGGCCAAGAACGATGGATAAATAGGCAAAGATGTTTCTTTTTTTTTTTTTTTTTAGAAAGAAATGAATTAACAAACATGCAAAAAATAAATTTTATTACAAATGAGGAATATACCTGCCTTGATAAAGTATGTGAGATGTCTGGTGATAAAGTAATGGATGACAAATTCAGTCAAAGTTGTGGACTGAGGTTACAGTTCTAGTACTCGGGGCGTTATGGAAATTGAGAAAGGACAAGACGATAAAATGGTGTTGATTGGGTTTGTGAGGCCCAGTTGAACACAAAACAGGTCAGCCATGATAATGTTTTAGTAGCTGTTTTTTTTGCTCTTGTGGTAAATATTGGGGTTCACTGAATAAATCAGAACTTTTTTGCATCACCAACCTGGCTGCGGATGACTCTGCTGTACCAGAGGTCAACAAGGAGTATTCTGTGCGGGAGATACATATACATACATATATATATTTATATAAATGAATATATACACACAAACAAGTCATCAAATGCACACTGCGCAATTGATTTTCTGAGTATGTATTCTTTCAAAGCCATAAACAATTAATTTTCACTCCAACAGTTCACATTTTCCTTAAATATAAATTATGTATTATTATACCAAATACTCCAACAAGTTATAATAACACATTCCCCTAAGGTAAGTAGACAGACCTGGTTAGATTTAAGGGGTTGGAAAATGTACTTACAATGCAAGTATAGTTATGCTTTCTGTTGTATACAACTAAAATCTATAAGGTGTAATTCTCTCAATCCACAGTGCTATTCTGAGATCAAATGAATCAGTAATCACAGTGAAAACATACTTCGAAGGGGGAAAAAGAGTGCCAGAGGGCACAGAGCTTAAAGAGGGCTACTATAAACATGCCATTATCGGTCATCCTGTCTTTTAATTCATACAAACAGCTTGAAAATAAAGTAATTATAACGTTAAAACGCCCTGTTCTGATCCAGCAGAGCTACTAATGCCGAATGAAGGAGAAACTTGGTAACATTCAAATGTAATGAAGTGGGAGTTTGGTGATAAACTTTGGCCTTTGAAACTTTAGGGTTTAGTAGGAGGTGCGTAGTGAAGACATCCACATGGGCACGAGAATAAAGGCCTTAAAATGGCACTTGAACTGGAGTGGTGAAATAAAGCGTCATGACTCTGGCAGAGAGCGCTGTTAACAGCTGTGTTGGACCTTTCCTTTTCTGCAGCATCACCTCAAACGTTTTGTCTTAAGTCCCTTCCTTTTCTGAACCCATTTTTGTTGGCTTTCAGGATTCTGTGCACCTTACTACTGCTAACAAGTGTTATACTGCTTGTGCTCTCTTCTTCAAACACAGTAAACTTGACCTACAACTAATGGGCATATTTAATTTTAACTCCCTAGTAAATGGTAATATATGTACTCAGGGCCTGTAATTTAAATGCAAACATGTGGGCAGCAGCACTCATTTTGCCACCCACTAAAGTAGTCTTTTAAAACCTGTCTCAGGCCTGTGACCGCAACCTGCAGTGCAGTTTCTAAACTGCCATTTCAACCTAGCAAAAAAAAAATTTTTGTCAGGCCTAAACCTTCTCTTAATACATATAAGTCACCCCTAAAGTAGGCCCTAAAGACTTATAGCGCAGGGTGCACTGTATTTAAAAAGTAGGGCATATGTTTTAGACACCCTGGCACTGAAAAACTGCTAAAGTTATTTTTAATTGTTCTAAGGCCTATGCCTTCTACTGACCAACACTGGGTTACATTATTATTACAATTAATAAGTGCTAACTGGATTGAGAGATATATGCCGTCTGCCCCCGAATTGTAATTTAGACACCACTTTAATGGAAAAGTTGGATTTTAAGTTATAATTCTGAAAATGACACTTTTAAAAAGTTGGCATTTTCTTGTCCCAACCATTTGTGCTTTTTACCAGTGTCCTGGGTCACCTGACTGTGAATGACTGCTGTTGGGGTCTGTGTAGTCCTTCCAGAAAGTCATACAAAGGAGACTCTGGTATGGACAGGATGGGCCATCCTGGCGGGATGACTGGGAAGGGCTGTACCCAGAACCACCTGCCCTTTAAAGGCCTTTGCTTCCTGCACACACAAAGGAACCTGACACTAGACCTGCCCTTGCTTTAGTCACCTCAGACAGTATGGAGCCTTCACAGCTGAAGGGAAAGAACTTTACAGAACCACGTGTGGGGGTAGTGCAGGGAATTCCCACCCACAAAAAGACAGGACCTGCTTATCTTCATCCCAGGCTAACCCACTGACTACAAGGGTCAGTTGGTCGATTGTGAGTAGCCTACAGGGACATAACAAGCTTCAGTGGGCCCCTTGCTACTGCCCAGCTGACATGTCTGGACCTGCCTGAATCCTGCTGGCCTCTGCTGGGGTGAATCCCTAATCCACAAGAGGTGCCACACCAGATCCTGGACCCTTACTTGGCATTAGAGTGTACACCTCCGCAAAAAAGGTAAAAACCCTGAAGTTTGGGCTCTTTGCAAATGGGTCTATTTGCGCCAGTACTCTGCTGCCGGTCAATGCGAAGCTCTGATGAGACTTGCTCTTCGTGCTACAGCGACCAACAGCAATACAAGAGCCGCGCTTCAAGCAACAGCAGCTTGCGATGATGGTCAATGCAATGCTGCAGTGATGGCAGTCTGCAACGTCAGACCTGCTCTTTGTGCTACAGCGACTACCAACAGTGACACTCCCTGCTCCACAAAGCCTCTTCCCTCACAAACGCAACTTTTTGGACCACACTCAAAACTCTTTATGGGTTTAACGTCACAGTCAGACTGAACTTGTGCATTTACGATGGAGTAGCACCAGAAGACAGCAAGGGGCAATTTGTGCTTCTAGGTGCGGTTTTCATGCAAAACGTTTTTTGTGCTGTATAAATCTTTTACACAATTGCCTCTAAGTTGAACCTGACTACATTAGCGCCAAGCAACCAGAGGGTTAAGCATGGGTTGATTTAGTAACTTTTGAGGGTCACCAAAGATTGCGGTTGTTGCCTGAGTGGGGCTTTCACCTCGTCATCTAATAACCCAATTTCTTACAACTAGCCATTACTTTAGGTGTACTTGCTAGAGATCCACCTGGAAATTAACCAACCAGGAACAGTAGTTTTCTTCCTGAGCCAGTAAAATAATTAGTAGCTATTTTATTTTTTCAAATCAGTGCAAACCAACACTTCGACCTCATTCGATTCATCATGCTTACCACATGTTTTGGCTGGGGGATTAGGCAATAAACAGCATACAACGTTCCATTATGTAAATGTGGCCCGACAAGTTGGAGGCAGAGTGCCGGACTGTTTCTCATGCCTGTGTCAAGATAGATGGCTCTGGCTTCCTTAGTGGAGAGTGGCTATCAGGCGGTGCAACTCTGACTGCAAGTCCAAGAAACCATGGGGGCAGTGGGGTGATGCCTCAGTTCAAGGTCAGGTCAGTGTGTGGTGGCCTACCCCCCACCTGGGCCGCAGTCACTTCAAACTATCACTCTACAATGGAGATGCAGAAAAAACTGGGGACCTTGACTCATCCTCTGTACAATTCTGCCATGCTGCCAACCAGACTAGATGATCTGAGCTCTCACTATTGGTGGTGGAAGTAGAGATCCATGGTCGATGCCTCAGAAGGCAGGGTTTCCAAGTATGTGTTGCTCCTAAGAATTTCAAAGCTGCAACTTTGATGTGTATACAAGAAGCAGGCTGCTTGGTGGTTTGGGTGCTGAGAGGTGTGATCTTTGGGCCATTCCCCTCGAGCCAATTAGTTGTATAACCAGGTCTATAATGCTCCCTTGATTGCCTTGTGGGGTGGGCAATGGTTTGAAAATAACAGGAAGTGATGGAGGGAGGCCCATATGAACTCAATGAGGCTCCTTGTGGAGCTGTATCATGCAGCTGTCCGATCAGACTCCGACCAGAATACCTCAACACCTGGAGGTACAAGCCTCCAGGTGTTTAGCTACAATGAGTCCTCCGTTTCTTCCCTCATCCGCATTGCTGATATACGTATGACCCTGAAAATCATTCTGGCCATAAAAAGTATGCTTTGCTATATCTTAGGACTGAAATACAAACTCTCAAAAGACTCAACTGACGTGACTGATCCCTGATCTAATTGGTCCCTACCTCCCTACATGACATAAAAAAAAGAGGGAGCATGGTAAGCTCCTAGGTGACATAATGGACTCACACTGAGCGAGGTGGTAGCCAAGATTAAATGCCACCACAGAAAACTGTGCAACATGGAAGACTGATCACAACAAAACATTCTTAAACTTCTGGGTCTGGCAGAAGGGAGAAGGAGCAAGCAAACAGAACCTTTAATGAGAGACTAATTAGCCCAATATTTCTTGTGTCTCAACTGTGACAACTAATCAATCCACAGGACAGCAATAACTTTGAGAGTCTGTACCACACCTACAGATTTGATGACAAAAACAACATGCTTGCTCCAGCCAAGGATAAGGTTAGCTCGGGCATCCCAGAAACAAGTATCAAAACGTCTTTCTAAAGCTAAGGAAGTCATGACGGGGCTATGATGAAATTAAGAAATACTTAGGCTCCCTTGTAAGCATGTATACTATTCCTGACCAGTTGTGATGTGATTTCTAAGATTCACAGTGGGATTAGGCGATAATGATTCTCCCTACTGGCAGCAATTGAAAATTTGTGTTGTGGTGAATGTGCTAAGATGCCAGGCTAAAAAAGGCCATGTCCTGTAAAAAGTGACAGAAAAGGTACAATCGGGCTGAGGGGGGTATACCGCCTGCTATATTTAGCTCTTAGTTGACAGCTTTTTTTATGTGTCATTGGCAAATGGATACACTGAGCATATCATGCATTGCAAATTATGCCATGTGTTGTGTCTGCTGCCTCTGGCCAGTCCCTGCTCCCAAGGCTTCATGCGTAGCCTTGGACTGTGCTCAGCGCAGATTCAGCCAGATCTTGAACTCAACTCCCTGTCCCAAATCTGTGGGGGGAGGTGGTCAGTTCAGGACCTGGCTATCCAGCTTTGGACAGCAATGCAGGCTCCCAGAATTAATGGAGACCGCCTCATTTTATTGTTATATGTCTACTGTTTTTAAAAAACTTTTGAGGGAAATGGCCACTTGTATCTTTCATTTCTTATTTTCATCTTGATGTTATGTTTGGTACTGGGCCTTCATTTTGTTATGGGATTTTTCTCCCTGCGTCACATGGTTTTCTTGCACTACATATACTGTAGTGTGAAGATGTTCAAGTAGGGGTTGCTCTTCCCCTCTTCCTACAGCACTTCTTGAGAGCGCTCACTGTTTGCTGCATATCAATTTTTTTGTGCTCCTGGAGGAACCTCCTATACTCTCCCTTGTGCTTTGATTTTAGGTGATGTTTCGGTGTTGACACATCGAAGGAGAATAGTCTACTGTGCCGCTGCTCAGTTTCTGGTCACAGATCTTGCAGGCAATGTCCTTGCATTCACCTTTTGTTGCCTCAGGATAGTTGAAAACTGTGATGTCCAACTGTTTTCAGACTCTCAACGCTCTTAAGTGGGCATTGGATGACTGCTTACTATTTTTAACCAGCAGTGAATGGTCCTAGAACCTTGACTCCTAGACTTATTCCTGTGGGGTGCCTGCTGAAAACGGTGCTCAGAGCAAGAATTCCACTTGCCTGTTCACCTGCATGTTGGCACGGAAAGGCACTTGTTGTCATTGTGGTATGTTACCTGGACTTTTACCCAATGAAATGTTCTGAATGGAAAATAGTCCAAAGACCACACCAGAAGTCCACAGGCTATAAAGGAAGTTGTGTCCTTGTTGCTATGTGTGGCAAATTCACATTCTCACGATTAAGACCATGGACTCTTCATAATAAAAAAAGATGAGTTCTCAATAAGCTATTTCCTAAAATTTGTAATTAATGCAAGGACACCTCTAGGGGGACGTTTGTGGGGTGAAAGTTACGTTTTTAAAAATTTTAGATGGCCCCGAAATGTGTCAGTAGCCAGTCAACTTGACACATTAAAAATGTTTCTCATAGACCACAGCTCGGTACCAAGACTGTGGACTATGAAAGAGAACACAACACAAGTCCACATTTATCTTAATCCACAGTCTTGTTAGAGGCAGTGCACTATAGATGTAACCTCCAAAAAGTATTCTGTGGACGCGGGCACACTTTTTAAAAACGTATTGCTTTTGTAGGGGGTGCTTTGGCATTCAAAGGTCTGAGAGTCGGCGTATGCTCCTGCTGCCCCCTATTGTAATCTTTTTCTTGTGGAATTGAGAACCTTCCCTTGGGGCTACAAGAGAAATTTGTGGACCAGAGCCTTCGGTCTGCGGTCTCAGTGAAGAATGAGTGCAGACTTTCAAGCCAAGATATACAAGTGTTAACTTAAAGCATTCTTGACATATTTTAAGACATTTGTATCTCAAAGCGCACTGATCAAATTTACATAAAACAAAATAAAAAAAGCAAGTGTTCAATAAATTTCTACCTTCATGCCAAGTTTGATGTAAATCCTTTCTGCAGTTTTTGGCAATAGATGGCAGCAAAATTTCCTGTAGGACTAAAATGTATGAACTATAGCCTGCTGGGCCTTAGCTGATTAGGCAAGGGTCAGATGTAGTGCAAATCTGTCCACAGGAGCCTTTACTGTAAGCAAATCAAAAAATGCCCTTTCAATGGAAAGGACTATTGATTCCTATTCCCCGAACTTGATGATTTCCACAGCATAAAATATGTGAAACATTTTAAACCTTCAAGTGTAATCCAGAGCCCCGCAACCTCTATCTAACCAACCCCACACCCAAGTCCCAGTCCAGCAATGCCATAACAGAACTATGCTCCCAAGCTTTTAACCCCAGCTCGAGGCGGATTGCCAACCCATCCCTATTTAACTTCCGAACTTAAACATTTTCACAAACATACTGTATCACCGGTGTATCACTACTGCTCAACTGCTGTTTTCCAATTCAAGTTTATATTTGTTAATTAAATGCTCTATTATCTACTTGCCTTCTCTTTTAAATGTTTAGGTTTCCCTTCAGCCTTCTCCATGACATCACTGCCTAATGTAACATTTACAACCTCATTGTTAAGCACTCTCACAAAGATAAGGCTACAGATCAATGTGAAAGCACAAAAACTCAAACATTCTTAAACTTACATGCACCAAGCTAGAGAATCGCAAATCCCTCTCAGCATCCACATGCAAGAGAGCACAGGGTGTGCAGCCTGCCATGACGAGGCTAGACAGGACAGTAAGCATCTACTCCCAATTATTGACAGCTTCTCATCACTGTCTATATTGCATAGCAGACCCCGACAATATAACAAAATGAGGGGCGACTAGAGAAATTCCCCACAATGCAACAACATTAATATCACTACAACACCTTGATGGCAGTGGACCCATGGTCCAGAGTAATGTGTGCATTCTTATAAACATTCCAGAAAAAAGGAGCGTAGGAGATCTTCTCTAAAGGATTTTCTTGTTTTTGCTATTCTAAGTGGATTTAAGTAATCAGATCCTTGAAGAATCCACAAATGAATGATCCGGATGTCTCTAACTTTTCAAAGACCACCCAACACCTTTATGTAACACAAAGATCTAAAAAACAATACAACATGCTATAGAATTATGGACAGTAATTCTGTCTCCGAGCACAGGTAGGCGAGGCTCTAATAACTTTTCAACTTCCATATTTCCTACTTCAACACATCACCTACATCTGATATACTGTGACTTGGTGTCAGTATACCCTCAACTTTCCATTTGGTTATTTTGTTTATGATTGATTTTATAATGCTGTATGGTAAAGTCTAAATGACTAATGCTTAATAGAAACCAAACATTATGAACAGATTTACACAGTATTCCCCTCATACTGTCTCCTGGTTATACAAGTATCTAGGGTATCCACAGAACAATAATCTTAATATATCAATACTTCACCTAAATATGGCTTCCGTTTTGCGATTGCCTTTATTTCAACTATATGTTAGCAGGTAGGCAAGCTAGGTATTTGTACGATCATTATGGATTACTTTTCACCAGCCTTCAATATGAGATACATAAAACAAGCTATGTTTGTTGATGGTCTCATTTAGGGATTTACTCATTTTTTCCATCTACATAGGTTGACTGGTTTATTACTTGTTTGTGACGCCAACATTAAGGATGCAGAAATAACATTAAACCATTATGGTGAGATTATTCACACTAGTATATATGTGTGGCACTTATCTGGGCATGTTTTACATGCGTTTCCACTCTATGGCCACAGTGCCCGCTACTGAGCCACACACATTTTCTTATCACTATTGCATTTACTGATGTTGTCAGCCTGTTGTTTTTGTTACAGATCTACAGTTCAGAATACTGAGGTGAATACCTGACATCTAACACAGATGTAGGTAGTACATAGGAAATCTATACTCTGATTACATTTGGTCAAGAAGAGAGGGTGAGTTTAGCCTTGACCAATGCCACTAAGATCTCTTTGGAGGGTTGAAATGGGCAGAAACATGTTGATCTTCTTTTGTGGGTAGAATAAGTAATTTCTAATTTTTTTATTCTGCCTGTAGGGAATCAAATAAAATTTACAATCCTTCTTAGTAGGTAGTTTTATCTTATACACACTCCTCTCATCCTACGAGTAACACAGCAATCATCTACAGTCTATTCTCCCCGAACTCCCCAATATTTTTTTTTTTTTAGTACTAGCTTGCATCTACTCCACTGGAGAGGTGATAGCAGGGGCCCGGTAATGAAGCATGCTACCCTTTCGGTGGGTGAGGGCTCCCGTCCTTACCAGTGAAGGCTTTCTTATCTGGCGACCCCCTTTCATTGTTCCAGTGCCCATTTATATGCCGGCAGTTCCTTTTTGGTCTTCATAGTTATTAGAAGGTTGAACTGACTGCCTTTATCCTCCAGAACCTATTGTGTATGGTTATATTATATAAACTCCTTTATAGCTTCACTAACCCTTACATTTACTTTAAGTATGTCAGGGCAGGCAAGAGACCACAAAGTAAATTGACTATAATGCTATTAAAGTATGAAGAGTGCTGCTCCCAAAATATTGCACTGTTTCTGGGTAAAGCAAAGTATAGTACACAATCTACCTAACAAGTTGGAAACAGCAGTGTGGGTGAAGTGCCATTGCTTCCATGGTTAGGTGATGCATTTCACCAGCTACCCATCACAGTGGCGATAAGAGGTTTGGACAATGTGAAAAATAGGATGTGTGCGAGATCACCTATATTAGATTCAGTGATACTGGACGATTTCCATTACATCCACTTCCTTAAGAGAAGTTGAGCTCTCTCTGACTTCACAGGCCGTGGTCGGTCTACAGTATGTGAATTACTTAGAGTCAAGGTATTCAAGACTGCTGGCACACAGGTGGCAACTCACTGTTTCAACACACGACGTGCCGATAAGTAACCACCAGTTAGGAATCTCCTATGATCCAAACTGTCTCGACATAGACAGTGCTTGAAATGGAAAAATGAAAGTGCCGGTACTCTGTGACAGAGTACCGGCTTGTTTCCGAGAAGTGCCGGCACTCTCCAATTAAAAGTATTACGCTTTTGTTGAGCAACGCCGGTGCTCTCCCTCTCAAAATAAAAAAGTGCTGGTACTCAGTACCGGACAGTACCGGCCCATTTAAAGCACTGGACATAGATGTGGAATCAGGTGTAGGGTGAGTTTGAGTTAGAGGATGTGGAGAAAGCGATGGTCAAAACTGAAAGAACTCACTCACTAGATCATTCAAATGACTGTTTCTCAGATCAAAGTTACATTCTGACTGTTTCTGGACATAAAGGGTCGAGTTGTTAATAAAGGATCATGTGTTGTACTGGTACAAGTCAGTTCATGCAGCTCTCAGGTTTGTTTTGTTTCCTTTCGTTTTCCTTGCATTCAGAAATTCCATTACCTTAGCACTTTGCTGTATCTGTTGTTGTTTGTGATGCCTTTCGGTGTCCTTGTGTCCAGTCTGGTGCGGTGGCATCCTGAGATCTCCACTTGGTATCCTGGTTGCTAAGTGGTTCATCACAGCAACATCCACTACCAAAGCTGGTAGGTCTCTGTTCTCCTAATTTTATTTACAACCAGTCTGAACCTTGTAGTCACTGGTCTCCCTGGCTGTAAGGCAAGGTGTTCAGTGACTTACCATACTCCTGTCAAACAGTTCTCCCTCTACTGCTCCCATTCTTGAAGAAGCAGGTGCAAGAATAAACTACAGTTCTCTTTTTCTCTCACACTATCTCTCCTGTCTTTCCCCTTGCCCTCGATCCTATAGCGTATGGTTGGTTAACATCACCCATCTGTGTAGGGGTTCAGTGATGCTGTGGGTGCTACAGTCATCTCTTTGAAAATGCAAAATGAGTCACATTACTAACGCTCCTGATCTAACAAGAGGTTGAAGTGTCACATAAAGCACATTGTCCCTATCCCACATATAACAGTTGCAACAAATTGCATACGAACTTGGGCAGTGACTTAACGGACCCAGGATGGGGACCAATGTTGGGATCTTGTTAGGACAATATGCCTTAATGGCAAACATAGGTTAATCCAGTTCAGAATTTTGGGGATCCCACAATGTTGCACATATGCCCCAGAATAACTCAGACATTTGTATCCTTGGTATTGCATGTCTACCAATAGTGGCGTACTAGGTAAATGGGTGAAGTAGGCATGCATCTAAGTGCTGGATACATAATTGGATGCTAGCACTGGTTGCGAAAAGTGGTAGGATGGAACCCTCCTAGAAAGGCACAATGATAGCTCTTCTAAAGACAAAGGTGTAAATGCTTTGCTGTAGATCTGGATTAAAACTTAGACGGATCCACTTTGAAAAAAAACTTTAATGGAAATATGCATCAGAAAGACCAAAACTCATCAAGAACAAGAGAGATCTATGGAAAAAAAGAGGGCAAGCATATGGGACGTTAGAAGATGTGAGCCCCATACTCCCCCACCAAAATTACTTAGAAACAGTACATTGAAGTCAAGTAAAAAATAAACCTTTTAGAAAACATTTTTTTACCAATGACGGATGTTAAAAAGGCTGGGTTTGTCAGCTTGAGTAATGTGATTCATGGTGAAAATTTAGAGCACAATATTTCAACAAAAAAAGAGTTATCACAACAGTTTTACCTAGTATGTTTCCAAAGAATTCACATATACATACCACAGCGAGGCAGTGAACAAACGACAGACACAGTATCACAATACAGGAGTAGGGCATGCAATAGTATTATTCTTAAACTCTGTTATGCTTTTCTTTAGAGATGGAGCAGTTTCTATAACCCGTGTGCCTAAGTGCCTTCATTAAGGTATTTTAATCAGATGTGTTAATAATGTAATATTATTTTGACCGTATCAGATTCTAATCAGTAACGAACTAGAAAACATTTACAAACAGTGGTGCTCAGTCAAAATGTTAAAAATGAGTGATCCAGATTTTGCTGCAACAAAAATGTAACTTTGCACATTCGTTAATATAGGTTTGCCAGAAACACTGCTACAATGTGGCAATAAAAACACAGCTCAGTACTTTTCCTGTTGACCCAGTGCAGAAACTTCAAGAGGGAGAGCATCAGTAAGAAGCACAGTCACAGTAATAGTAGGCCACCACTTAAGAATTTAAGGAGAAAAAAATAAAAAGGGGCAGACTAGGGGAAAGGAGTACAATGGTCTCCCTCTGTATCAAAATCAGAGCATGGGAGATGGAATAAATTTAAAATTAATTTCAACAAATCAAAAATAAAGAAATTGTAAATTTTTAAACACAGTCAGCATTCACCCAAAATACGATGCATGTAGAATGTGCAGGGTTAATAACATAATGAATATTAATCCGATAAATTACCAATAATGCAGCCCAGTGTGCAATTTATGATTTAGTATTTCTTCCAATTATGTTAAATACCAAATATTACCATCCAGACAGCAACGGCACCAACAACTGTATAGACATTTATGAAGAATTGGTTTACTTCCTCTATAAATTATCTAGTCAACACAAAGGTTAAGTGGCAGAGATTGTTGAGATTTCCACTATGTAGGGAGAAAAGCCTATTTAAGACAAAACCATGACTTCATTGATTAATTCAGTTCCATTGCTGATATTGCTGTTACCTCATTTATTTGTTCTACTAAACTGCTTCAGTTTGGAGAAAGTTACCTACTTGACTTTTTGGAGAACATATAAGAACATTGGCAAAATAAACCCAGCTGTTGCTACATATGTAGGCAATGGTTGTATTCACAATAAGGTGTTTTCTCGTGAACAAAACCACAATCATTAAATAAAAGAAAAGATTTACTAGAAAAGCTTTGGTTGCAGCTCTATTCTAGTTTATCTTCTCAATGCTATTTCCAGTGATGTTTATAGATTTTATACATACAATTACTTTAGCTATATTATTGAAGCATACAGAGAGCATCATGGAAGGAAAAACACTTAAGTTATTTTATCTATGGATCACCCGAACCATAGATATCCAGCATTTAATAACACTAGTAACAACCGGGAGAATTGTGCAGTATATATTGGTCAGCTGCAATGGAGGGTCAGTGAATGAAAAATGCTACTTGGCAATGTATGCAAGTTCGTTTTTTTTTTTTTTAATCATCGAGATAAAAAAAAAATCATAGTTTTGAACTTAGGTAATGGCTGATATGAAGACACTGATGGGAATGAGCGAAAGGGTCTTTTTATAGGAGTGTACAACAAGACTTGCTTCAGGTAGCTAGAAAACAGAAGTGGATGCAGAGGAACCACTTGTAATGTGAAACTGAAAAATCGGTTTTAAGTGTTGGAATAAGCTTTCGTGACGTAAAAGTCTCTGGACTACAGATTTATAAAGAAAGGTTCATCTGGTCTGGTGCCAGCCAAGACCTTTTGATCTTACTAAAATGATCTGTATAATCTACTTATTGTTAAGGGCTCTGATGCTGTTGTGCTCATTCACTGGTGTGCTGTTGTGTCAGTCACATTTTTCTTACACCTTCTACAACATACAGCGTGGGGCAATGGGACAGCCCAATTCAGCCATTAGCTAACTTCCGTGTGAATGACAACGTTTTCCTCTTTCCGAAGGAGCAAATCTGCACACAGTAGAGTTTTAATGCCAGGGACAACTAAGACAAAGTGTTTCTTTTTTTTTTCTCTTTAACAAACAATATTTGCTTTCAGCCACTTTTTATGCAGGTAAGGGTCAAACAGCCCCAATAACAATACCATTTTACAAACATTATGACAAACCAAGCACTGACCAAGCCAAACGTCTGACAGTAATAAGACCCATCAGTTTTACCAATGCTTGTTTTCATGTGTTAGATTTGTTTCTTTGTCTAAGGGCACGGACATTACACTGTAATTATGTATACTCAGATGAAAGCAAATGTAGGATTACAACTGCAGTATACATGATAAATTGTATGTCTTCCAAGTGGAAAGGAAATAGCCGGAAAACATTCAGGCATAATTCAGGGGTCTCCAACCTTTTCAGTAGTAAGAGCAACTTAACTTCGATGAAAATCATCTAGAGCTACTAATATTATTAGACTTGTAATAGTGACCACATCAGACACAATGACATTATTGGCCACAATTTGCAAGATTGCCAACAGTGATCACCTCAGAGCATCAGGCACAGTTTCCCGCATTATTTTAACAAGCATTTGCAATGCAAAAAATCTCTCATTTGAGAGAGTTAGAGCTATTGGCGTTGCAAATGACAATGTCTCTTACACCAGTGCTTTAAACAGTAAATGGCTTGTTCATCTGTAACAAGTATTCTCTGGGTCACTTATTACAGCATTTGATTGAGGATTTATGAGTCAGACACAGAGGCTGACCATGTTATAAAGGAAAGTGCTTTGAGACACGATTAAAATGCCTGCCCATGTGTCTAACAGAATGGTTATATCGCCACAGTAGCAGTGTGAACATAAGATGCTGTACATCAAGGAGCATGGTGCCGGGGGCGCACGCGGGTGAGGCCAGATTACTGTAGTCACAGTGTGATGGGATTGGGCCGAACTCAACAGAACGAAGTGCTGGCGGTTTTAATATTAAGCATGATTTGAGAACATAACAGAGCTTTGGAAAAGTGGGTTTCCTTGCACTATTCAGGAATATGTGATTACGAAATCCTTGTAGTAGAAACAAACGGTGGCAAAGAGCCTGGAACTGATTGTACAGAAGGCAATCAGCTGAGATCAAAGGATTCCTGGAGCGGACGAGAAGTGCAGCAAAGGAGTCCCTGGGGCCAGCAAATACCAACCTTGGTCTCTGGGTCTTACAGTCACAAGCTTCGATACTGTTACCTTTGCAGAGGAGGACCAAGCACTTCCGTTTCAAACACGTCACTGGCACATAAAAGTGTGGCCAAATCATTAAGCAAACAGGAGTACTTGATACTCAATGAAGGGGTGATAAATGTGCATGTAAGCTACTACTGGGAGGACCTGGTAATCACCGACACACTGATGGTTCAGGGGTGCAGTACCACAGGGAGCAGCTGGTACACAAGGTTGTTCCCACTGAAGTGTGACAGAATCCCCCTGAGTACTTATTGCTGAGCCCTAATCACCTCTGTACAGAATAAATTTACTACAAACTCTAATAACAAGACATCTCTCTGGAGGAATGGCATACAGGTTTAAATTAACCTTCAAAACTAAACCAAAGTGTGTTACAACCACCATAACACACACTCCTCCATTTTCACGCTACATTGCTCACTTTATGGACTGCAGGACCGCACTATTTGGGGACCTTTCTAGAATTCTTCGAAGCAGCCGGTGGAGAACGGTAACCGATTTTCATCAGAAATAAAAAGTTATACTTTCTGATCATGGCGCAAAACATCATGCAGAAGTGTGGTAATGTTTCCCGTGGAATCACCAACTTTCCCTTCTAAGGCACTTTCCCTGCCTGTGTCACAACCCGAGGAGCCAGCTTTTTAAATCAAAGCCTTTTAAAACAAACAAAAGCTTGAATCACAAATTAAGCTTGCATATTACAAACACATTTTATCTTGCTTTGAGCTCAATGTGATGTGGTCGGATTGTGTGATTTCACATCATTAATATTCAACAGTAGTGAGCTTTTATAGAGGCCAGGGACTCCAAGAATGAGCCCTTGTGCGATATTTGATAATTTGCATGAGTTTGTGCACCACACACTTTTGTCAAGTCTCCCCCCTATTGAATCTAGGCACAAAAACGTGCTGTGATGCAGATGTGCTCGTGGGGAGAATGGGTGCGAGAGAAGGCAGCTGGACGATGTAATCACAGCCCTATCTGACTCACCTCCATCTGCACAAACCACAGGATCAGATTACTGTAATGGCGTGAAAGTGTAATTTCACCATCTGCTGTGAGATGTGCCCAAGTGAAGTGGTTACTTGGTGAACATTACACAAAGGGAGATTATGTGGGAGCAAGAGGAACACACACCGTACTCGACTCCCAAAAAACAATACTAAATCACAAATGAGAGTACAAATTTCAAGCGGTCCTGAAGGAGAGGTCGGTATAGGCGCACAGAGAGCGCCCACCTTTGATGCAAGTCTGACTATAAGGGGACGCTCCCTCTCCAGGATACCAGAGGCCACTAGCCTCGAGTGTTAGGGTCCTCCCCAGGTATTCCCTTGGTTAAGGTAGGCCCTTCCTCCACCCCTTTTCTAATGTGATTATTTCTGCAGCGCTTAAGAAGCAATTGCAACAGGGATCCAACGCCCTGGTGAATGCCCAGAGACCCTCCATAGCTCAATTACAAGGGCAGAAACATGTCGGCTACTCCTTTTAGATAGGTGACCTTGTGAGTCATTGCTCTCACACCGGTTCCCCATTCCTTTTTAATCACACCACACAGAACCCTTTATTAAATTTACCCGGGTATCTGAGTAGGTGTTTTTATTTCCCTAGCATAGCTGGATCCCATTTTCCAGAAATTAAATTAATTTACGCACTCCATCCTGTTCCTTTAACAGTGAGCTTGAGTCCGCCCAGGTGGCACTGTCCTACCTGGGTGGGGCTAGGTGGTCATATGATGAAGCATGACACTATATAGTGTGTGAGACCACCTAGTCCCTAAAGGAAATCCCCCTCTCAGACCATACACCACTCCACAGCTCACCCACATTTCACCTCTAGTCGAGGTATACGAGTGGTCTAGTGTCACAATTGATACACTACGACCTGCTTACGTTACAAGAACCCCCGTACTCTCATTTGTGATTTTGTTACTTGGTGAACATCTTTTTCAAGTTTCCAGACAGGACAACAACTCTTGCTGCGTAGTGTATGCATCCCGGAATGCACCTCCCTATGAATTTAAAAATTCATGCTTGTACCTCAAATGTAATATTTTACATCACCGTGGACCATCGAGTGAATAAGAATAAAGAGCCAATGAGGGGCCCCTATCATTAAAAGCAGACAAAACTAGAGCTGCAATGTCATCTGCATTTGTTGTTTTTGTCTCTTCTTAAAGGCAACAGCCATGAGAGGCCTTTAGCCTCACTGCCTAACAAACAAACCTCCACTCCCACCACCGAGGACTGCATGCAGGCACACTCGGTAAAGAGAATCCACGCCAAGAAAGGACATGAGCCAAACACCTGAGAGAGCAGCAAGAGAGGGTGCAGAGAGCAGACAAAGATCAAATGTCACCAAGATAACAGCCTGATTTACAGCCCTGTTTACAGCTAAGGTAAGCTGAGAGAAAGAATGCTCTGCAAATGAAAAGGGAAGCTTCATCAAATACGAGCAGGAAACTAAGAGAAAAAAAGTTCCCCAAAGAATAGATGAACAGGACAAAGCATAGTTACACAGTAGATGGTCCCTACTCCCAAAGAGAAAAAAGGAGGGACAACAAGGTACGAATGAACACTAGCAAGAAATTTTAAATGACACTGAAACAAACAAATGAAATGGCTTTAAGCCCACAGAAGTAAGTATACTAAAAGTATACAAGAGGGCGTATGCTCAAACTCGACCTAAAAATGCTTTGTCAAAGTAGAATTTAAATAACAGCCATGGCTGCAGTGTCCATGGAACGCAGTTAATAATATTAGTAATAAGTCTCTTCAGCACTGCTCGTTTTATCACTCACATAGCAATAACATTTGTTAGTGAACAGCTTTCCAAAAGCAGGATACAAAAACAAAACCCATGATACCATCTTCTTTTGACCTGGCAATCGTACTACTGTTTTTATTCTAGAGACACATTCTGGACCACTGGGATTCAAACTGGTGAGCTGGTCATCACGACATTATGCTTTGCCATGAATATAGTTTGGACAATATTGCACTCCAATAACTCTGTTACCCCCAACACTCAAATGTGTTAATGTGTGACAATCACAAGTAAAAAAAAAATATCAAAAGGAGTAAATTCAAGAACATGCAAATTTCTTGAGGCCAGAAGAAGAGATTGGGATTTTTGAAGCACAGCCTTAACTGAATATTTGTATCTTTTACTTCGGGCGTACATTAATACCATATTTTGCGATTCTTAATACTCAACTTCGAGTTCTTAGGAGGCAATGAAATACTTGTTTAAAACTGAACCTCATCAGAAGGAACATTTTGCCACAGATTTTCTTGTGCATTATATAATAGGACTCTTTGAATTTGATGATTTACCTTAAAAGTGAAGATCTGCAACAAACGTTTTAGAAGAAACCGAGAATCGCAGAAATTCTTGCACAAAGTTATTGGTGCTTACTGGTAAACGGGTTTTGGGATTCTGTGCATTCATAATTCGGTTTCATTCTTTTGCAGATATGCACACTATTCAGTAGAAGACAAGATAACTGGACATTGTATGCCTAGTTAGAGTGAGCTTTCTGGATCAATATTTAATTAGAATTGCTCTCTTGCTATTTAAAACATCAGCCCACATTGCTCTACATTCAGAACGTTCTATTTGTACCAGGAACTGTCAATTCACGCTGCAAGGATGTAGAGGCAACCACTGTGTCCAAAACAGAAACAACTAATAAAATGATGATGACAGTTATGTGACTATCTAGCGTGTTTTGTATGTTCTGGCCTTTTTTTCTATAGTGTTTAGTGGTTGTATTAGGAACAGAAGTCACTTATTTCCAGCACTGTACACGGGAGATGAGCTTGATAGATATATTGTCTCAGACGCTACATTTAATAATGCTCACTTTAATGTAGAGCATGGAGAGGCACAATTAAGAAAAGAGTCCAAAATAAGAGTGTCTCCCCATCTATGAGCACATCTAACTGTCGCACCAATAAAAGTGCCATGTGGCAATGGTAAAACTCCCATGTGCCATGGGTGACGGTATAAGTGGTGGTGGAATTTGAAGATTTAAAGGTTTTCTAGAAGACTGGCTTTCTGATAAATCTGACCTACCCACAGAATATTTTTTAAAGCACGTAAAAATTACAACCCACCAAATGATGTTGCTCAATGGTTGGTTATCCGTTGGTTATCTAAGTAATCAATTTTATTTTGCGGGTTCTTTTTGTTTTGGACTTTGTTTTTTTACAGTCATTTTTTCTTGTTCAGCGCATTGCATTAAGGGGTGAGTTTGATGAGTCAATTTCAAAGCTGCCTTATTAAATATAGGTCAGGCTTGTGGGACAGGGCAAACTAAGCGTGCCCCCTCCACAGACTGACTCCTCTGCCTGCTGCATACCAATGAAATGACCATATGGGCTTAGTGCAATGACAAAACTCCATACATAATGATGGGCAGTTACAATCAGCCAATGTCTCATGAACATAGAATGATCAGTAGCTGTGACTAACTGAGGGGAGCTGACATTTTGCCCCTTTCTGGACTCATTGCATTAGCCCTGCGACACTGCTAAAACAAAACTGTTCTGTGTATTAGACTAAAAACCACATCCGATATCAGTGCAAAGAGAGAAGGCTACCATTTATCATTTCACACCAAACATATGCTGGAATGGGACCCGGAAAACAGATCCAAACAAACTAACTAGCAAATGTGACACCAAAATACCTAATCATAGCCAAAGTTACAAAACAGCCATGCAACAAAAGAGCACACCTGCTGTTAAAAAGAGGAACCAAGCTTTTAGTGATACTGGGAGCTATTTATAACATTTAGTGTGTCTGGCTATAATTTCAAACACCAGCTACACAATAGCTAGCTTGTAAAGAAAACATAACGTAAATATAAAGGTTTGGACAGTTCACACAGGTTGTAGATATTAACCTCCATCGCCCCCTGCCTCCCCATAGCTTCCACTCCCCCCCAAAAAAACTCACAAAATAACTAGTCCCTGTAAAAAAGAATGACGTAATGGGAATTCCTTTGTTGGTTCATAATATTTTTACAACTGTATGCGAGATGCATTTGTAAAAATTCTCTAAGAATCATATTAAAGGCAGTTGTTTGTACTCCGTGTACCTTCAATCTTCATGTAAGTGACTAGCTGAGTAAATATTCCAATGTACTACAGAGGCCTGCGTAAGGTCCAAGTTCTATCCTTTTGATTACATCACTGACAGTGCTCAAACCAACCCTTTTTCTGAGCACCTACATCAGCGGCAGGATTGAGAGTGGAACTGGTGTGCCTCCTTGCTTTTATAAAATTCAAGGCCTGGGAAGAGGGGAGGATGTTACCGCTTCTCTTTCATCAAGATTAAACATTAACGCTGAGTAAAGGGCTGAGTGCATGTTGCTCAAATAATGTTTAATGGACTTTCATGCAGAAAAGAATGTTAAGAAATGTTAAGATATGTTGGCCGTGCACATGGTACCGTCCTTCCTACAATAATAATTAAATGTCAATCGACTGGGCCCTGGAGCATGCCCACAGTGGAATGTGGAGACTTAAGCAATTAAGTAAATAAAAGACAGGCACACCATAAACACCAGTGCTAGTTAGCTGAGGTCGGTTCACTAGAAAAGGGTGGTTTTCTAAATCCTCAAAGGAGACTGTTATGCATATAATTGCAGTTTACATATTTCACAACTATGATATGAGCCAACTTCCCCAAACGGAATAGAAGCTAAAGCACAGTAGTGCTCATGACTCAACTAAGAGTTTATTCTGCATGTGTAATTTACAAGCACTGACAAAGTCAATTATTTTGTCATTCTATTGTGGAAATCAACATTCGCAGATGTCGTGCAAACCTCCCGGTAGAATACAGGAGGCGGCAGCAGCCTGAGAGCTCACAGGCTGCTGCTGGGCCTCCAATACTGCCCTGCCCCAAACCCGGCATGACCCCAGACACCTGGCAGCTCACGGGTTCCTGCTCGGTGACGCACCGTTGTTTTGGGAGAGATCGGTTAGGAGACTGACATTCTCTGCAACACTAACCTGACAGGTTTCTACGCTTCCCCTCTACTGCTCCTAGTTTATTCTTTTGCCCCTGGGTTGTCCGCTAACACTGCACGGACAGCATTGCAGCGCTGGCGGGTCACTACGGGCCCCTGATGCACGGGTTCTTCTGTTCAGCAACCAGTGCTTCCTGCACCCGTGCCAAGGTCTGGACCTCCCCATGGTAAGCCAACTCCACCCCTCCTTCAAACAGAAGCCTGTGGATATTTCCATGTACAAGGACACGGTGACCACTTCCTAGAGCAGTAGATCACTTGGAGGTGGGTGATCACTTCTATGGGCGGAATAATTCTGAGCAGCAGCAAGCAGAGGGACTCACATTTGTAAGACTCTATGTTTGGAACCAGTAGGTGGTGCCCCTGCTGAAGAGTTGGCATGGGTGTGAGATACTCAGCTGCGCCTCACTCCTAAGTGCACGCTGCCTACGTCAGGCATTGTGTAACATATGAACAACAGGTAGCCACGGGGAGTTAACGGTGGCATCAACTGGCATAACCTTCCCCTGGGAGAGGAATCCGATTCGTCTCTTTCACTTTCCTCTTCTGCTTGTCACGTTTATGCCCCACTAATGCCTGCTTTCGGTAGTCACTCTCCTCTGCAGGGGAAGCACTTCCTCATCAGTGCTGTGCGCTCTGCTCTGCGGGGGAAGCACTTGCCCTGAAGCCTCGGCCTGTGCGCTCCTCTATTGAGTCTTCAGACTTGTTGTCTCTTTGGCGCTGGAACGAGCACCACGACTGTTAGCTTGCAGGCCATTGCACTGATGCTTTCTGGATTTCTATAATCAATACAATGCTATTTTTAAATGAGTCCAATTGCATAGTCTGTTCAATAAGCCCTTGACGGTAATTAGAGGCTGGGTATGTGCTGAGCTTGCCAGTCTCCCTGGCATGCCTATATATATTACCACACAACTTTAATTTAAAAAGTGTTCTTGTAAGGCACAACCACTTGTGCAAATCATCGAACTATATCAACAAGTGCTCAGTCTACATGTATGCTAGATTTTCTATGTTCGTGCCGCAGTACCTAAAATGAGTGTAAAGAGAGATGAGTAGTCCATTAAGCAACTTATTACATAGTTTACCACAAAATATCCAAATCTGAAAAAACAGCAAAGAGTGAAACTGAACTAAAATGGCAGAATTACACTGGAGTCACCAAAATAATGTCAGGCCCCTCCTACTTGTGGCAGGCAGTGATACAAATACAGAAACAGATGAACAAACTGAATACACAAAGAAAGCACTGAATGTCAGACGATATAGGGCAAATGCCCCAAGTGCTAATAGACTATAGCTGGGGGCACGTGGCCAGCAGCCAAGATGAGGCCTTCAGTTTGTGCTCGGCCACTAGCCTCACGTCTAATCCACAATAATCATGCACGTTGAGTTGGAGAGGAGAGGCGCGGGGTGATTCACTCTCCTCCCCTGGGGGAAATCATTTGAGTTCCGCTGGTCATGGGCCTAGGGTTGAGCCCACAGAGGAGCGGATTTTGCCTGCAGCAGAGAGGCCTCAAGGTAGAGCATGTAGCCAGGGAGACAGACGCCCTTTCTGTAGAAGTGTGGGAGACCTTGACTGGCGGACCCTCATGGTTACCATGACATTGGTGTCCCTACCACGGGAGAGGCCAGAGAAAGGCAGCATACTCCTGGTGGGAGTTAAGAGAGGTGGAGCCGACTGTGCCCGCCTGACCTGAAGCGAGAATGCACACATTAACGACCACAGCAGCCAGGATTTCCAAGCTGTGTTTTTCTCCGGGTCAGAGCCTGACAGCGATGGGGCCCCTCCATCCCTGAGGGAGAAATGCAGTGCTGGGGGCCTGGGCATCAGAGCTTGATTGAGGAGCCGTCCTGATAGTGATCTGTGACTCTCTGGACCAGAGATGCTCAGGAGCCTCTACATGGAGCAGTGTTGATACTGGCACCAAGACCCTCCCCCCTAAAACACACAGTAGGGGTAAATTACGATAGCACTGCTGGGGGATGGCAGCCATTGGAAGCTTACAAGTCACCCCTAGTCGGACAGGGCGGATCTGTGTAGAACCATAGGTAAGGGTAGGGCTGCAGCTCCAACCCAACGAAAGATAGGTTTACCAGGCCAGCGGCAGACAAGCAAGAGGGCCGTGAAGGGGGCTCCCAGTCTGCTGGCGCTCTGTCGGGCTCTAGTGCCTCCATCCTCCAGGCCCTATACAACTCAAGAACATCCCTGGAGGACAAGACTGGGGAATTGAGTCTTGACGTGTACCTACTCTGCCAGGACCTCCACAATGCTGTTGAGAGGATTACGGAGGTGAAGGGAAGGCTCTCTGAGGTTGGGGATAGGACCAAAATCCTGCAAACGTCGCTGGCGGCTCTCGAACATACAGTGGGAAAACTGGAAGCTAGGGCTGAGACTCGGAGGGCAGGTTAAGGAGGAATAATATACACATAGTTAGGGTGGTGGCGGTAGCCGAAGGACCTCAGCCCACCAGTTTTATCACAGAGTGGCTCCCCTCTAGCCTCCTGCAAGAGGCACTATCCACATGCTTTGTGTTGGAACGTGCACATAGGTCCCTGGTGGCTAGACTGCCTCCGGCCTTTGACAGTGTGCACTGGCCCTATCTGCGGTGGTCCTCTGCAAAATGCACTTTGGGTCCAGGTTTAAGAGGGGGGTGTCCATACTGTACAAAAAGCTCTGGGCCCAGGTTTGAGTAAACGGATACTCTTCCAGGAATCCTCAATAGAAAGGTGCACCAGACAGGGTTGCCCACTTTCCCTATTGTTATTTGCACTTGCGATGGAGTTCCTTGCAGAGCTCATACGGGTGGGATGCTAGACTCAGTGTTTTCAGGTGGAAAGGGGGAGCTGAAGATCCTGTCTTTTTGTATGCGGACAATATGTTCCTCATCAATCAGAGACCACAGTAGAACCATCCCGCGACTCATGGAATTCTTGATAATCTATGGGGAAGCACCAGGGGTCAAAGTGAACTGGAGATAGTCGACAACTGTACCCATATGAGAGGCAGTGGGCCTGGACTCGCAGCTGCAGGTGGCAGGAGACAGCTTCTGATACCTTGAAATAATAATGGCCCTCGCCCAGCAAAGATACTGGGAACTCAAAATCATCCCACTGTTGTCCAAGGCAAGATGCAACATTGGGGAATGGTCCAGGCTGCCACTCTCTATAGTTGGAAGGTGTTCTCTCTTTAAAATGGCCTCCCTCCCCCTGTTTTTATACATCCTACAGCATTACTCCTAGCCGCTACCACCCACCGCCTTTACAGGCTTACATGCATATATCACCAGTTTCCCCTGGGTGGTGAAAATACCCAGGGTATCCTTTAAAATAATGTTGCTTCTCCCCATCTGACGTGGGGCTGGGTTGGGAAGATACTAAACTAAATTACTGGGACTCATAACTGATCACTGTCGATGACTGGAACAGGGTGGACATGGGTGACAGTGCTCAGACTGAAGTGGAGTTGCTCCATCAGCGTGGCACACGCGAACTGCTGTACAGTATGTCTCCCTCATCCACCACCAACCACTCACTATACCCAGTCACCCGGGTTCCCAGAGGCAGCTAATTTGAGGCTCTCCACCGCATGAAATTGTTTGGTACCCTAACCGGTTTGTATTCCTCGTCTGGTTACAGAAGGAGAAAAATTCAGATGAAACAGCCCTGACATGTGGTATTACTGCATAACTTATAACCAGTAACTCACAAAAGCAGCCACATCAGAATGGACCACTTGCAATGAAGGCTTAAAGGTCTTGTGTTGAGTCCAAAGTTTGAACTGCTCTGGTTTCACCTGGGTGTTAGGATCTTCTATCTTATTGCAATAGCAGAATTTAACAGGCAAAGGGGCATATTTACCAAGCTGAGGGCAGTAATGCGCCGTATTTAACACTCTACTGCGCGTTCCTGTCCTTTCCTTCAACCTTTTTGGCTTGCCTAGCACCAATTAAGGCACCAGTGTGCTGTGGTGCAAGGGTGCCTGCTTTGCAGGTGGGATTGTTTTTGTGCTCAAAAGGGTACCTTCCTGGACAAAAACAATCCTCAGAGGCAGGTTCTTCTTTCTATGTAGAATGCCGACACACAGAAAGAGAAAACCCAAGTAGAAATAAAGATATTTCTCCTCATTACACCTCACCTGGGGAGGCATAGCATTCTGAAGCATTCCCAGGTCTATCAGTGACGGTAAATCTTTGAATGGGCCAAAATCCATAGGTGGATGCATGGGAGTACCCCTGATCCACCTATGAAATGCCTACTTGGGGCAGAGTATCGCAACAACGATTTGTGCAAGGGCGGGGCAATTCAATGGTAAAATGCCCCTTATTTTATTAACGGTGAAAACATACCTGTTGCAGAGTTGTTTGGCTCAAGCAGGTGCAAGTAGACTGACTGGCATCGCTAAACATTCTGGTATTTATTCAGAACAGAGAGGAACAAAGTGGAAAATATAAATGAAGCATGTTAGTCAGAGATTGTACAGAGCTATCCACTACAGTGACTGACACACACACACACACACATATATATATATATATATATATATATATATATATATATATATTTAGTAAACTCATCCACTTCCTAGTGCCTATGAGACGAAGTATCTGCATTAACTTGTTCCATCTGGTCTCCTACTTAGGAGTCTTTTATGCTGGTCATAGTCTGCTTGACAATTTTACTCTTCTGCCAGGTGTAGAATGGAGAGAAATACTTAAAAGGGGAAACCCATTTTTTTTGGAAGTGTGGATTACTTGGAAAGAAGCTGGTGTCTCCACTAAGCTGGTGGCATGCCACACTGATGTGGGAAGGTGGGACGAAAAAACAGTTAAGCAGGATATAAGGCTCTAATGCAGGTCAATTACGAATAAACATATTCATCTATTCCCTCGAGGCCACACAGGTGGTAGTCTTGTAATACAAAATATTACCTTTAAATTACAAATTCAAACTGCATCATCTGCTGTAGTACGAGGAAGAACGAATGCCGAACATATTTGTGGAAAGGGCATCTTACCATGCAGTCAGGAGGATAGATGAGCAATCATCTGCTTATCATTGTAAAATAATTTATTTTCTGAGGATCTTTTGAGGTACCACAAAATTAAGATTATGTGCAATCAGGCTGTGATATTACCTGAATGAACAAAGACGAGTCCCTTTAGTTGACTAAGCTCTCAAATGATGACTAGCCTCTGGACGAATAACTGAAATTCACTCACTAAATAGATATCTAGAGTGGTAGTAAGTAATTCACTTATCTTTGTGGGTAAACGCTGTGATTGTTCTCTGTTTAGTAGAATCCAGACGGTATTCCACATAAGGGGTAGTCTGCAAATACACCTTAACCTACTCAGAGGATGGGAAGTTCATCAATTTGGCACACAGAGTGATCATTTGATGATTTCCTCTTATGTTGTGTGCTGAAACTTTTGAAACACACTTGTGAAAACCATGGAGACCACACTCAACCTGTGATTTTAAATTGTATTACAATGTTCTCTCAGTTATTGCTCTACAGCGGGTTCTTGTAACAACAGAAATAAGCCAACTTTGTGGTAGGAGCACACACACACACACACACCCTCAATCTCGCCCACTACAAAAGAAGGAAAGTAATCTGAAACTCATCAAAATTTGTTAAGAATAAAAAGGGTCCAAAATGGCCTCTCTATTGCAAAGTCTCTATTTCTGTAAGTGTCTGGGGGTATTTTTGATATTGTCACCAGGGTTGGATTGGCAACGTGGGTAGTCAGGCACCAGGCTATCGGCTGGCTGTGGGTAATTTTTTTTATATTTTTTTTAGTCAAGAGCGTCTTCCTATTATTCCTGTCAGGCTGGTCTACTGTCATATGGGGAAGCTTGGGTGACCTATAGGCATACTGATGCACACTGTGCTGCAGAGGAGAGGGAGCAAGAGGGCCTAAGGCCAGGGGTTGCCCTGACCGCTACCCTGAAAGTACGTTGAGTTGTTCCTGTGGTGGGTTGGAAAGTGTTTTTTGCATCAATTTCAGCCTTGCTGAAGGATAATTATTTTAGTGGACTCCGACACATTTTTACCCGAGGGCCTTATCTCTGTCCCCGTCTTGGCCTCTCCTCTGCCGGGCTGTTCCATTAAACCCAAGGTCAGCGTGTCGTGGAGCTGGTGCAGTGGCCTCTCTCTAGGTTAAACGTGTTGCCCCAGGGCATTTTCACCGCCTGCTGGTTGACGGCCACCCCCAGCGGTCCAGCAGTGTTTTCTTCTAAGAAAGGATAGGGGTCCAGGCTTCGTCAAAAAAACATACTTGCATTTTGTTTATATTCAGGATGCACCTGAATTTTAGAGTGACCAGATTGTTAATGCCAAAAGCCGGGATGTATAATGTTGCACCTACCTACGTGCACAAAATAACTTTATTGATGGTGCTCATCAATATTGCACTGCAGAGAGCAAAATGAAATTCTACTGGTGGGTGAAATCAGTTTAGGGTTATTTAATAACTGTTATAGGCCGGATATGCCATAATACTTATGCTAATTTTAAGCATCTCCCAACTCAACATCACTTCTCATTAGACAAATGTAATGACCTGGCCCTCGCCAGAATTCATGACAATTAGTCCTTTTAAGGCAGTGTTGACCTTCTGAGGCGGCCCTTTTTGACAATCATTAAATCACTTGCTGCTGAGAGTTATAGGTTTTGGGTTTTTAATTGAGGGAACGTCAAAACAGGCTTCACCTCTTCCAGGTTCGCCCAATGTGTACAATGACATCCCATCTCAATGTGGTAGAGAATAAGCCGACTAATCACAGAGATAGTGTTCCAGTCTCATTTTGGGTTCTAACAAGTTATCCTTAGGTAACGATGAAGCTATTTCTGATTAATAAATAATGTTCGCTCAATTACACAAAAACGAAAATACTGCACCTTTTACATAGCTGTGCTTTTCGTAACACTGGCCAAGTAAGGCCTAAACTAGGCTCAACTCCATCTTGCATTTTAACACGTCCATGTATGTGTCTCACTCGTCTCCACACATAGCAGAATGTGCAGAAATGAAGTGCTTTGTTGATATGCTGTTCTTGGTGGGGATCGGAAGAAGACTTATACATTGTAACTGATCAAGACCCTATCTGCCGGTGTTTCAGAGGGATTATTCATAATATGAGTTTGCTATTGCTTTGAATGTAATTAGATCTGAACTTGCTTCTGATGTCATCAGGTTGAATTAATATCCATTAGGGGGGATGATGCTAGGACAGTGTCAGATAATGCTGCATTACATTTTGAATTCCGATTTGTCAAGCTGTGCGATAACTCTATCACCTTATGCTTAAATTGTGATTTTCACTGCATATTTTGTAATAAAAAGGCTCCATTTGGGAGGCAAACCAAGTCTGGCGTGCCCTGACTTTTGAGAGAAAGCCCTTGCCAGTCTGACTCTTCCTTAGGACTTAGTCAGGTTTCAGAATCAAATATTTTATCTCAGACCCTTTTCTGCATTATGATTCAGCCTTATGCTAATTCCCCACACAGCTTTGTCATGCATTTTGACTACTATATCTGCCTTCTGTTTTGCACTTTATTTAATAAACCCATATGGTTTCTAACTTTTTTGGGAACTGAATATTCTGATTATTTATTTGCCATCTATCTAATACCTCCAGGGACACATTGCCGCATACGTTCTTGAGGACAACACCATCCGCAAGCTTGCGTAGGTGCTTTACCTTAGGTTGCCAGGTGAGATAGCTCAATAGTCGCACTGGTCACGCGTCACATTTCCAAGGGGAACTGAGCAGTAAAAAATGTGTCCTAAAAAAAAATATGAAAGCAACAGCTTGCAGGCTTTGCTAGGCAGCGCGTCCTTTATTGCACCCGCTCTCTGTTTAATGATTTGTCTGATGCACACAAGAAGCTACCTGTGACTGGGGACAGTAGGTAGCTTGGTGTGTTCAGCTTGGTCCTCTAGCAAGCCCGTTTTTTCTACAACCCTGAGTCAGTGCTGTGGATGAAAGAATGGTATTTGAGTTAATATTTTACACTCACAGATTCAAGGTCTCACGTTGGTGTCAGAATGTTAGCAGAACGCACAACAGTCAATAATAGTGCAGATTCGCAGATATGCTACAGGCTGAGATGCAAGATGAATGATGGGGCGATAGCCTTTTCCCTTCTGCCACATAACTTCGCTATGAGGCTGCAAATAACGATTGGGCGAAAAAGCTAATATTTCTGCTTCCTGATCAAGAAACAGCACTTCATGCTCACATTTTTTTTTATGATTATCTATCGGATGATGTTTTTTAGCTGTTTATATTCAGATGGACGGATGGCTCCGTAAGTTGATACATCACTCCTGAAACATGAATATGTGGGGGTAATATTCACCTCACATGTTCAAATCGGGCAAGATTTATTAAATCCCAATCATTCTTAAGTAGAGAAATTCTTTCTAAGAAATGTAAAAAAGTAACTACTGTTTAACTGGTCCTAAAAAAGCGGAGGTGCGGCATTTAGCAGTGTATATTGCAACCCAGTTATCATGGGAACATGAGCAGAGTGGGTTAAAACTCTGCCTTGGAAAATCAAGACCTGGGCACAAGTTTCAGGTTGGGAGTCAGAAAGAAGACATGCATCTCTGATAAATCTTGACCTTTTATTAGACAGGGAGTCCTTTCCACCTACTCATACAAAATGCTGTTTGCCAATTCGGGATTCCTCCTTTCACAGGATAAGCAGCTCTCATTTTTTAGGTCTCATCTACACCTTTAAGTTGCGTGTTGTTTAAGACCTATTGAGGACAACACTAATACACGGAAACAACAAAACTAATATACAAAACTAATATACATATGTGCAATCTCCATCTAGATTTGCATAGTCTGAGAAAAATAATGGACCGAGATGCAGCCCCAAGCGATTTCCAGTGGCTGACATTAGTTCAAACAGTCCATCCATCACTTTGTTCTTGTTGCACAAGATAAGCAGTTCTCATTTTTTAGGTCTCATGTAAACCTTTTTACCAATAATTAGAATGGGCCCTCTGCTTATCACTGGTTGGCTTTCTTTCCAATCTCATGAGCTATACAATGGCTTTCCTGACTCTTCTTGTGTTTGTCCCTCCCCTGGAGCATCTTTTCACTGCAATCCTTTTGACTGGATGACTTGTAACCCTCCAGAGTTCACATCAAGGAACAAATGTTTATAGTCTGCCTTGGCAGTACGACTGCTGTGAGAAAATTATGTGGGACTCACCAGGGGAGGAGCTTTGGCTCCGCCCACATGTTGGGTGCCAGAAGAACATGTTCTAATTGGGCAGAATAAATGTGATTCCACACAAAAAAGGTATTTGCCCTACACACAGATGTGATTATTTTATTGACCCAGCTTGAACTTTCAGGGGCCCACATATATGACACTGTAAGACTATTAATGTGTCATAGATAACTAGATAAATTGGGGAGTTTCTTTGGCTGCAGCACAGATGGGAGGATGGTGGTCTCTACACTACATGTATTTTAGGTCTGCCTTGACAGTGCATCTGTCACCTCACCTTTTAACCTACACCAATATTATATTATTTTACAGCTCGTTGCTTCCACACACACATATATCCATTCCTATTTATTTTTTTTAACTTGAATTCATATCACACAACAGTCCTTTACACAGACCTTTTGGCATTGCCAATGCTTGTTTTTTCTTTCTTTAGCATTTCATGTGAGTACGTGTTTTTCTTTTCTCTACCCACTATGCTTGTTCCCTTCTTATAGCCCTGATCCCGATGCTCTCCATTTTGCTTCCCATGTAACTCATGCGTACCCTAGCTTAGTCCACGCCGTCATGCCCACCATTTTTGGCTGTATTTTTACCCATGTCACAAGCTCCACAATTTGTGATTCACATGATCATCAGAATCCAGAACATGCTTGGTTGGAAGGGGGTGTCAATGCACCTTGTACGCGGCAGTAAGACTGCAATTCAGGTCTCACAGCCGCAGTGTTTCTAGAATCGCCGGTGCCACTGGCTGACCTTCAAGCTTTGAAATGCTTTATTTGACAAGCACTTCTCCAAAAACAAGTTCCGAGATGCAAACCAAGCTGTGTTTCACGAAATGCTGCAATCTGCAAACGTGTGCCACGTTTTTGGGAGTGCCCTAACTTACTGCTGATTCCGATCCGACCCCAGATCCCACCTGCAATCTCTTCTGTGCCTCCAACCAAAAACTGGCAAGTGTGAAGAGGTTTATTTTCAGGGCGGAACTGAATGGAATTCATTCAATTTCAACGCTGCATGAAATTACATCAGGATATTTACTTGAGAACAAGTGGGAGTGAACCTTTCAAGCTTGTGCTCCCTGGAAACCAGCACAGTCGGTTAGTTTTGGCAGGTTTCGAAGGGAAAGAGTTAATGAAAGGGCCTTTTAGCGGCTGCCCATGAGCCAGTGCAGCCACTGTCAAGTATCATCCTACCACCAGCAGAGGGAGTCCTGGCAACTGACCAAAGGAGTCCCAAGTGCTAAGAGAGGAAAAAAAGAGCCAATAGCTTTACAAGACTGGGTGTTTGCTTTTTTCTGAATCATAAAACTTTTAGATTAAAATATGGTTGAAGTGGAATGTCAGTTGGGCTCAAAACTGCCAAGCACTGAGGGAGAATTCCTAGCAATTTCCAAGAACAGAAAAACACTGTGCAGGAAAGGCTAAGGGGTTCATGATGCCAGGTGTACTAAAGGGCTGGGAAAAAACAAGGCAGTCAGACAAATCATTTCCCACTTTCACCGGCGTTGCTAAAGGGAACATGAGACAAGAACAACCTCTACTGAAGTCAACAAAGACAGGCTATGCTGCAGGTGGGACTTTTAAAAGTAAAACAGTGCTCAGACTCAAAAGGCAAGTGGGAAATCTGACATAAAAGTAACAGAAGACCGGTCTGGATGGAAAAAAGCTGGATCAATTGAATCATCACCAAGCCAGGCTGTTAAAAGTGAAGACTGACGGGCTGAGAGGTGGAAAGTAGGATAGATGAATCCCAAGCAAAATAACATATCTGAGTTTGCAGCAATACAGCCTGATAGTACCAGAGACATACCTAACATTTCCTGACAATGTGATTATTAAATGTGATGACTCACGGCTGAAGGAGGGGACCAACACACATTGTTATTAGAGGGGGGACGCCTTTCCAGGTCAAAGTGTTATGATATTGCCACTAAACCCTGCATTAACGGGCCCTGCCAGTACACACACATGGCTGAAATAAGTGCCTTTTAGGAATCTAAATGCTCACAACTTAAAAGTGGCCTCAAAACGCTTTGCATCGTTACGTTGGCACAACAACATGCACCTTACAACATCTGTTATTTAACTAACACACCGGAAGGGCTACACAAACTCCTCTTTATTGTCAATCAAGCAGAGCAAAAAGCGGTAATCTCGGCGTAAACGAACCAGGTGGCTGCTCAAGTTGTGACAAAAAATTTCCTTCCCCCTCCTCCAAACTAACAAAAGACAACGGAAGCGTGCAAGGAAGGCAAGATATAACACACATGCCAAGCAACCAGCCTCTAAACTGATCTACCCAATATTTGTCAAGAATAGTATAGTGGACATGGGACCAGGCTTCTTAATGCAAGACCTGGCCAGAAGAGCCACAGCGATGAAAACCTGGTACAAGATCAGCCGTTCACAAGACACACTGAATAGTGCCTTATGGGCAGCGCTCCAAAACGCAATCGGTACATAACAAATACTTGTACACCTCCGTAAACAACATATTTTAAGAGAATTATGGGCGGCAGGCGTGCCATAGAATGCCTTTAAAAGGGCTACCAAGAGGTCTATAAAACTGCTATTTTCCATCAAAGACAAAAACAAACTTAGCGCCCGCCCACACGCATCAATGGTTATAAAGTATTACAACATACTGGCCCTCGCACCCTACTTGACAATTCTATCTCCAGTTTGCATAAAAAACAGACAATTGACCTTACGCCTGGGCAACATCCCGGTTTTAGCACACAAACCACCTAAACAATACGTAGACACTACAAAGAGAAAGAGGAGGATTTCATTCACTTGGTTTGCATTTGTCCCCACGTCGGTAAGCTTCGGTTGCAACTACTGAAGAGAAGCTTTAATGACAGAGCCATTCCCACCTGCAGGGAAGCCACAGTCGCATGCTTCAATCCAGGTGACCCACAGTTAAACTGCAAATTTGTTAAATTTATGGCAACAGCCCCCCAGGAAAACCCCAGAGTAGTCTAATTCTCTATTAACTCGAACCTGTTACATTTACAGTGAAAGAAGTCCATAGTGGCTCAAAACTTGGTGAGCAAAAACATCTTGAATATCTGACACGGGGTGTACCCATGATGAAGAGTTCACAGCGGTTCGGTCTACTATTGCGCTAATTCCCATACCAAACCTGGTTTATACCCAGCCGGATTAGCAACAAACATGGAAGAATGACCCCCACCAGCTCTATTCATGAAAACACCTTACCTGCCCTAGTGCTAGGAAGCACTTCTACACTTTTGCATGCCCATTGATGGGAATCTGTAAAGAAGGATGTGTAAGGATTGTAGATTGTTAAAATGGCTTATTTTAACGAGCGCTTATTTGCAAAATTAGGTGGCAGCCTCAGTCGATTAACTTGCACCAAGATGTATACTTGCAGGTATTAAGCTGAATGATTTGCCACAAGCAACTTAAGACCTATTTTAAAGCTATTTATACATTGTACTGAATCAAAGTTTTAACCTGCAGAATTGTTATGGTTTTAATAAACTGAAACAATAAAATTGTCTATAACTAACACTTATAACTGGACCAACAGCATTTATTTCAAGCATTTACTTTTCCAGCATTTTGTTCATTCTTGAGACTACAATTTAAATACACAAGCCCCATCACTTTCACCACTATGCAGTAGTAATGATGGGTTCCTATATAGGCAGGAGTTACCAGAAGGTCTTATTGTTAACCAATGAACGTGTTCCATGTGTAAATGCTCTTATTTAGATAGTGGGTTTGAAAGTTAAAAAGCACAGACTTCTATAAATGTTATCCTAAATCCATCTCCGAATGTTTGCATTCAGAGGGTATGCAACTCACTGGGATGTGTTTGTATACAGAGGATGTGGAACATACTGGGAAACAGCACTCATTTGCCTTAATGTAGATATAGTCTGATTTTTAGTAGAGCCCCTTGTGTCACAAAGGTCACCAGAATGCGACAGTTGATGTCTTATGTTAATCAAATTGCTAACAGTTAAATGCAGAAGCTGCATTGACACGCAATTTAAATGTGCATTTGCTTGTATTTCAGAGTTTGACTTCGGTGTTATTTGAATTAAATTACATGTTAGAGGACTAACATTGATATTAAAGTGTCATTTACACTCTAAATTAAGTGCATATTGAAACAATATTGAATTTTTAATGATTAATGTTTTGAAAATATGTGTAAAAATGACAGAAATGCACTTCTCTGTTGTACTTAGTGAAATGCACAGACAAAGCTTGACATGTATTATTCATATTGATGATGCCTTATTGGCGCTGAATTTATTTTTGCATTTTATATGTGTTTTATTAAAATGTATTACATGAATGTAATGCCATGCTTTTCTTGTTTTAGCATAAGTAAGGGCTGCTGAAATGTGTAATTTGTGACCATGCTAGAAATGCTGATTCATTTTCTAACATGAACTTTCTTTCAGGTTAGGTTCTCTTGAGAAGTTGGTAAAGTTAGTAATAGGCTCTATTGTTTGAGCACAGATAGAATGTATCTTATCACCCATGGGAAAGGAAGGTAGTAAAAAAAAACAAGGACTGACATCGTATACAATTGTTTCAAACCTGCGTGGAGTCACACAGATGGAAGATTGAACTGTTTTAACTTGGAGTCATACGATTAATTTCCATTGGATGATGCCCCTTCAACGTGACATGAACTGATACCTTTAACTTAAATTAGAATATTCTGGGAATTCTAAATACTGACATACATTTTGAGCTTTGAGCAGTTATCTGGCAGTCCCCGCAGCTCCCAGATACTATCCTGATTCTTGCAAAAGTCTTGCTGATCCTGATGCTTTGCTGAGGAATATTTCCTGAATGCTTTACCCTTTGAGAGGTATCTTCCTCTCTGGCACCACCCTTTGAAATGCCCTTTTAGATTTAGAAATCCTTTTTATTTCCTCTTCAAAAGACGCTTGATTGAGCTCCTGATATGTTGACCCTTTACCTTTTTACTTATCTTTTACGTAACTTAGTTAGTGACCTTCAGTCCAAGACCATCTTTTTCCAAATTATTTTTGTCCACATGTTTTTTCCCCACACATGTATCTCCCTAATTTGCTTAGTTGTAGGGTTAACCTGTGCCCAGGTAAAGATTGACTCTGTTAATTTGAATTGACTGATGATTATTAACTCTGGGTAACATATCTCAGTAACCCAGATATTTCTGCTGATAATATGCACTATTCTTCTTGACTGCTTAGTTTTGTTAATGCTAGTTTGCTTTAACGTATTTCATCACATTAGGCAACCCTTGGTGTTGATGTATCTGTATAACTTGATGTTGTGTATTGTCTTCATGACTTTGAACTTGTGTTTGTAATAAATCCCTTAACTTTATTCCAGACTGGAGTTTTCCTTATGTGCCCTCATTGATTATAGTGATTAAGTTATTGGGGTTGGATTGAAATTTGTTAATGGTTCTACCACAACACTTACTGGTTCTACAGATTCATCAACCTCAAAGAGTATTGATTCCTGTGAAGGATGAAAATGCTTCAACAGATCTGGTAGCAGAGTTATGGTTTCGTCCTGTAAGGAGGGAGAACCATTTTAGTGCAGTTTTAGGAAAATAGGGTCAACCTCATGTGATTGCTTAGTTTGAAGATTGCCCACCCCAAATCATGTCCCATGGTTCAGTCCAAAGACTGATGAAGTTCCAGCATTTGTGCCTACACGGGACGGTTGAGTGAGAATAAATAGGGTTTTGCGCTTGCACTGCTTTTGGCTTGAAAACTGCTGTGAAGTGTGATGTTGTGAAGTGTTTTGCAGAGTTGTCGATTGTGGCGCGTTTGGCTAAAAAATGTCAGTGGTTGTGGCTGTTGTTGTTGAAGGGTCCATTGTGGCCTAAGATCCCTGGACAACACAAAAGTGTAGAAGACACTTGGTTAATTTATTGTCTGCAGTGAGGTACTAGTCATGAGACATTGACAGTGCCAATGCTTTTCCTTGAGTGAGTTGTTGGTTGGTGTTTAGTGAATCCCAAGGGTCTACGGAGGATCTGTATCAACCGGAGTGAAAATTGCTGGTCAAGTTTCACTCCTTGTGTAAATGTGAAAGCTACAGTTGGAGAAGTGTAAGACCGTATAGCTTTGAAGTGCTCGAGTTCCTACCCGTAGTGTGCAGACAGGTTGTTGGTTTTTGTTCGCAATATTTTGCATTAGGTGTGAGTCAGCGATTGTGTGAGGGACAACTGTGAAGCAACTGCATTGCTGAAAGAAGTGAGTGTGACATCATTTTGTGCTGCGCTGGTATGTGTCAGTTACTGTGAAGTCGGGCTGGTATTGGTGGACAGTGCAGAGTTGCTAGTGGCCAAGAGCTGCAAAAGTAAAAGTTTGTAGGATTGATGTTACTTCCTGATTCGATCACAAGTTGTTGATTTAATTTAATTCAACAAAATATAATTTTCAAAAGATTAAGAAGTGTGCTAAAGGGAGATGTGTTTATTTCAGTTGGAGGTGGCATTGAAAATGCACCGGAAGGAACTTCAGGTTATAATGTGTCATCCGCTAAAGGTTTTCATACATGTTTCCGGCTTGAACAGTGGTGCAAAATTACTAAGAAAGAAAATGCCTTAGCCTTTCCCCGATACGGAACATTGAATTAGAGAATTATACTCAACTTGCAGCACATTATGTATGAAATGATCCAGCTTCCAAGAGCTGCACAATTTGAAGCCTTCAGTATTTGGGAACGTATTGCCCGTGAAAGAATGTTAGTAAAATATGAGAGCAGAAAGCAATAAAGACCCTTTCAGAAGCTAGATGGGATACAGAACAGACGATATGGAGAGCAGACATATTAGATGGAGTCAAGATGTTTCCAGCTATTTCAGAAGAAGGTGATGGAAGAACAAAACCTAAGACTGGAAAAGACGGTAACATATGACAGTGATTCAGATGATGAGTTTATAAATCAGTTATTGACAAATTGTCCACCACCGTATCAGTCAGTTGAGACAGAAATGAGAAGTGAAGCAGTACAGAATGTATTCCCGAATGTACCAATCGTTCCGGATGCACAGACCCCGAATCCGATTGTTTCAGTTGCACCTGCAAATACTGTGACACAAGTGCCCATGGTTTATCCTCCAGTTCCAATTGTTAACACTGTTCAGCCCATTCCAAGTCCAGTTGTGAATTAAATCGTTCCAGATTCTAATGTGAGTCAAATGGTGAAGACACTTTAAGTGAATCAGCCCATTCAAAATGGCACATCGCATCAGTCAGTGCCAATGTTTAGTCCAGTTCAGTCAATGCCAAAATTACCCTGAGTCAAATAGGATGAAGTTATAACACTGTGTAAACAGAGCAGAGTTTACGAATGCCAATTCCTCAAAACAAGACAAATATTATGGGTCCTGATGCATGAACAGTTCCAGTGACTATAGGTCCAGTTGTTCCTTTGTATTATTCAGGGAATTATTGAAGTAATGCTCAACCAATTAATGTTCCTGAAACACCAGATACATCTGCTTGGATATCATCAATCGGTATGCAAAGATCAGTATAGTCAAAATACCCAGAGATGGAGAGAACAGTTTCTTTTGTTCAATCTATGACCCATACACAAATTTTAGAACCAAATCAGATGTTAAATTAAGCAGGACCTGTGTTTGATGTGAGGTTTCCCTAAGGAACCTTACCACATCCCATGCTCAGCCCTGATCAGATTTCAAATGTACATTGAACTACCCCACAAGAGGTACCCCAGAAAAATAACATTAGTTTGCAAGTTTTCACTACACAGCAATTGACAGATTGGTTAAATAGTTTGAGTCCACAAGGTGCAACAGGATTGACACATTGCAATTCCAGAAAAAAAGAGACACCAGAGAGAGACTGATCAGTGAATGTGCCCAGACTGAAATTAGAATTAAATTAATTGATCTTGGGAACGCTCAATATATCACAATAAAAACATACACAGAAGACAAAGTGCAGTTTATGTGTAAAGATGTTACTCAACGTGCTGGGCAGGCTTATGAAAGATTAGCTGAATTTGCCAAGAAGTATGATGTGGATTTAGAGAAATCAACACCATTGAGGAGAAGTTATAAATTACAGTTTAGTTCAAAAGACATAGCTAACATGAGATTGCTCAGAATGAAATTGCATTTAAAGGAATTTATCACATTCATGCAGACATTGGGAGACTTAGATAAGTGGGAAGGTAGAAGGGCAAAGAAAAGAGATCAGAAGAAAGCAAAGTCTAATTTGCCTCCGGCAGGGGCACATTAAGCTGAGGATAATGTGGAAATGATGCCCATGAGAGAAATACCAGGGAGAAGAGTATGTTCACGTACCTTTGAGTAGGAGTGATATGCTGCCATTCACAAATGATTGCTGGAGATTGAGAGAAAAGCCCGTTGAATGGTACAAGCAAACAGAGAGATTTGTGAAACATTCAAAATGCCCGAGGGAAGATCTGAATACGTTGTTTGACAATGTGGTTCCAACTGATTTGTGGACCGCATGCAAACTGCATGTTGAGTGGCCTGCAAGTGAACACTGGAGAGATCCAGTAGCAGGTGCACCATCGGAAGAGGTAATGAAAAAATATTACATGGTGATTGAGTTTCTGAAAAATAAAGTGTCTCCAAAAGATATCCATTGGCAGAAAATTGACAGTACAGCCCAGGAAAAAAGAATCAATTCACGCTTATTATGAGAGATTGTTGCAAGCTTTCAAGCACTACAGTGGTACAAAGACTACAGAAGCTAAAGATATGTGTCACTTTGTTTTCAGATTTGTACAGGGATTGAAGCCAGACATAAGCGAGATTCAGCAGCACCCGATTTGTTACCTAAATAAACCGACTGACGAGATTCTGTGTTATGCAAAGTATTGAAGTGATGAGATAGAGTTGAAATAGAAAAAGTTGAAATTAAAATGCATGGTTTTACAATAGAAGGCTGCACAGAAAGTAAATCAGAATCCACAGATGATGGTGAACACTGATGCAATGCAATGAGTACAACCGTAGGAAACAAATGTTGTCCAGTCTAAAGGTAGAGGAAATGGTGTTCAGATAAATCAAAGGGGGCGTGTTCTTGATAGTCAGGCTTTGAAGAAGACTAATCAGTGTTACGTTTGTGGAGGATTTGGTCATTGGCAACAGGAATGTTCATGTAATAATGTGAATGTTCAAGTGCAGAATGACGGAGTTGCTCAGACACAAGGTAGCAATCCAATACAAATTCAGAGAGTTTATAGACCCCAAGTACAGAATGTAAGTGTGTCCACAGGACAGCAGATGCAGGTACAACAAGCCCTGATTACACAGCAGCAGGTGACTATTCCTCAACAAAACATGAATTAGATGGCGAATGCAAACCTGAATCAGATAGCATCACAGTTTCCCTTTATTGACCTAAGTGATGACAAAATCACAGAAACATTTCACAGTGATAGTTGTGATGATGAGGATTATATGTCAGATGCATCCTTAGAAGTGGATCAATGTGGTCCCTATGTAAACGCAAATGTTATGGGCCATGATGCATCATTCTTGGTCGACACTGGAGCTACATGGTCCACTATCAGAACAGCTGAAGTACCAAATTCTCCTCTTTCAGGAAAGAGAATCCAGGTGATAGGAGTTGCATATAAGCAATTGATAAACCATGTAACAGCATATGTCCATGTAAAAATAGGTTCCTTCGAAGTTGAGCACTAATTTGTGGTTAGCGACTCAAGTCCTGTAAGTTTGCTAGGACATGATCTGTTGTGTAAGCTAAATTGCTCCATCAGCTGCCCACCTAAAGGAATAGCAACTCACAAAAATGAGGAAGATGTACCCAGTAAAATTGCAGATCAGTACCCGAGTGTGACATTGTACCCAATGGTGAAACGTAATGACTTGCCTGAAGATTGGAAAGAAACGGTGACATCTGAAGTTTGGAACTTTTCAGGAAAATAAATAGGACTTATTAAAAGAGTTGAGCACATCAAAGTAACCGTGAAACTAAATGCAGTGAATCCAAAAAGTCCCCTGTATAACATGTCCACAGAATTACCCCTTTGCTTGATTGAGCAGGAAATATTAAAAGAAATCATGGGAAGTCCATGTAACTCTCCCATTTTAAGAGTGCAGAAGCCCAATGGAAAGTACAGATAGTTCAAGATATGAGAAAAGTGGACAAGATTGTTGTTACATGTTGTCCTGTGATACTGAATCCTGCAGTGATTTTATTCCAAATTCCCTGTGAAGGTGGATGGTTTACAGTCATTGGCCTTGGCCAAGCATTTTTCTCTACATCATTGCATGAGGAAAGCCAGTATTTATTTGCATTCAAATTCAGCAATCGTGTTTTGGCATGGTGCCGAACTCCTCAGGGGTAAACAGAGTCACCATCCATTTTCAACCAGATCTTGAAAAATAATCTAGAGTCCCTTAAAGTACCCTATCAGTCCATCTTAGTACAGTACATCGCCGAACTGCTGGTTGCGTCAAACACCCAAGAAGCATGCAGAAAAGAGACATTTGCTCTTTCAAATCATTTAGGAGAGAATGGTCCTACACTTTCTCTACTAAATTACAGTATTGCAAGAAAGAAGTCCTGTACTTAGGTCACCACATTATGAAAGGTGAGAGTAAAGTGCAACAAGAGAGAACTTCAACAATCATGAGAATGAATCATCCTGAAACACAGAAAGAAGTCCAAATGTTATTGCGAACGGTTGACTACTGCGTTAGTGGATCCCAAACTTTTCCCTTTTGGCCAAATCTTTACAGAGGCTGACACACACGTGACTGAGCCGGTACCATTAGATGATAATTGCATATGTGCCTTCGCTGAGCTCAGAAAAAGCTTATGCCGAGCCCCAACTGTGGGAATGCCTCATTATAACAAATGTTTTTTTTTATCTTGTTGCGAGAGAGATGGATGTGCATTTTCAGTTTTGACACAGTTGCATGGAAATGCCTGTGGCTTATTTTCCTGCTACACTTGATCCTGTACCTGCAGCATTGTCTGGTTGTTTACAAGCTGCGGCAGCCCTCAGCATTAGCATGGAGTAGTGCGAAAGCATTGTGATGAGACATCTACTGAACATATTTATCCCCCTACTCAGTGGAGATTTTGTTAACTTACACAAAATCCCTATACCTAACAAGTTCCGGATTAACCCACTATGAGCAAGTGTGCCATGCCTCTTCGAATGTGAATATTAAGAGACGCAGTCTTAAACCCCACAATTGAAGATGAGGTTGAGCATGATTGGCTCGATATGAATGAATTGTGCACCAAACCAAGACCCGAAATTCAAGATGTTCCCTTAGATGAAAATGACTATGTCATGTTCATTGATGGCTCCTGTATGAGAGATAAGGATGGTACCCTGAGAGCATATTATGCAGTTTGCAGATTCTCAGGTGTGATAGAAGCTTCCTGGCTTTGACGATTCTCTACAGCCCAAAAAGCCAAATTGGTTGTTGTTACTAGAGCATGCTTCGTTTCTGAACAGCTTAAAGTGACGATCTTCACTGATAGCCATTATGGGTTTGGTGTTGTTCATGATTTCGGACAGTTATGGTCCCAGAGAGGTTTTAAGACCTGTTCTGGTTTCCCAATCCGAATCGGTGACAACCTTTATCATCTGTTGAATGCATTATAGTTGCCGGCAAATAATTGCCATGGTTAAATGCCTTGTTTAAAGAAAAACAACTGATGTTGCCCTGGGTAATACCAATGCAGACAAAGTCGCCAGTTATTGCGCTCTTAGTTATACCTCATTTAACAGAGAGTGGAACAGTGATACACCAAATGGGACAAGCAAAACTTTCCTGATGAATGCTGTTGACACATGGGAGGAAGTGAAGAGATTGTAGGAATAAATGACAGAGGAAGAACAGCAAAGTTTGGTTAAAGCAAGATGTGTCAAAAGGAATGAAAATTATGTTTAGGTTTCAAGTGATAACTGGTGTTGCCAAATAGCTTACTGTCACTGGTGGCAAGACATTACAATGGATGGGCACATATAGGTCGGGACATTCAGACAAACATGGTTTAATCCTAGGTTCAGGGTGATTGCTGAAGCCACATGTCATAGATGTGCCAATTGTCAGCAGATGAATGTAGTGAAACACAGTTGTAACATTGAGTCACATAGGTAGGTCAGGAGGAGCTTTCAACAGAATGCAGCTGATTTTATTGAGCTGCCAGTGTGCAACGGACTGAGATATATTCGAGTTATCGTATGTATTTTCTCACACTAGGTTGAGGCTTACCCCACTAGGAAAAATTATAGTCTCACAGAGGCAAAACTGTTATTTAGAGTTGATACCTAGGGTCGGATTCCCGAGTTCTCTAGAATTAAATTGAGGAACTCACATCAACAGTGAGGTCTTTAAAAGGTTGATTGGGCAGCATTACCAGTGAGCAAAGATTGCACTGCAGTTATCATTCAGAAGCTTTAGGTCTGGTAGAGCAGATTAATGGAAATGAAATCCAGACCAGCAAAAGTATGTGCATCCACAACAATGAAATCGCCAGATGCATGGTCTCTTGTTTTGATGAGTATGCGCAGCACATCTGACAGAAAGACAGGATTGTCACCACATGAAATCATCCTGGGGTGCTATGAGATTGCCAACAGTGCCTACAAATAAGCTTGTGAACATAACGGATGACTTGGTGCAGGATAATTGCAAAGGACTAGCTGATGTGGTGCGTTCTTTGCCCCATCAGGTTGTAGAGGCTACTGTACAGCCGCAGCGGAACTGTGTCATGAACTATGTCCTGGTGATTGGGTTATGCTCAAGAAACATGCAAGGAAAACATGCTTGGAGCTGCTTTGGAAAGGCCCCTACCAAACAACAGCTGTGAAGTGTGCTGATCTCCCGAAGTGGATACATGCTAGCCACACTCGCAAAGTTCCAGGTCCCCTTGATGAAACAGCGCCTGTTCCAGAAAGATCAGTTAGAGTGAGTGCAAGGGATCACGTTAGCCTGTTGGGGCTGCAGAAGTGGCTGCAGTACTGACTGGGTCTGATGGGATTTGGAGTGAGTCAACAGTGACAACAGTGAATGGCACAGAACGATCGAGGCAGAATCAGTTGACTTATGTGAGCTCAGATGCTGACGAAGGATCACTCATGCTAGATAAAGGAGTTGTACCAGGAGACAATTGGCCTAAAGAGAAAACTGTGCCTGCTGTACAAGTGCCAACAACTATTGCTGAAGAAAGAAAATGTTACCGATCCAAGAGCAGATTAACTGTACATGTATCATTATGGTATAGTATTTTCAGTATAAAGGGTGCACGTGTGTGTGAGAGAGAGAGAGAGAGAGAGAGAGAGAGAGAGAGTGTGTGTGTGTGTGCGCGTGCGTGCATTGCTGTGCGATCGGAGGCAGGCTGTTATCTTTGCCGATCAGGGACTGAGTTCAGGATAAGTGAAGACATTATTCTAATTATTGTAGAGGAAGAGAAAAAGTATTCTTTATTTACTCTACAATACCCATATTTTAGCCACAGCTAAAAGACTACTGAACTAAGTTATTTTCTCAGCTTGTCTATGTGACCGATTTAACATTTCATGTATATGGAAAATATGCCTTTCCTACTATACTTCACAGTCACACAAAATACAAAATAAAATCATCTATTGTAGCATGTGATAAAACACAACTGAATTACGTAATTGTCCTGTAGTTTATATTTTTCTGATTTACACAAAAGAGAGCACAAATTAATCCATATCATTAGAATCTGACAGTTTTCAATGCTCCAAATAAGAAAAAATGGTGGAGATCGTTACCAGTGAAAACTATCACTATCACTAATGTGAACAAGGCGCCTGTAAAAAGCTAAATTAGGGTGTAGGCAGTCAAACTAATGAAGTTTCGGGAAATAGGCCAAACATGTAATTCTATAAAAACGAACAGGTGAGTAAACAGTTCCTATTTATCAGACACCAGTACGTTATTTTTAACAACCACATGGAGATTATCTCAAACTAGTTAGGCACTTCACTTTGAAAGTCCTAATTAGCAAAGTTCTGGATAATATAGGCCTCTCTGGCTTGTAAGGACCGATGTCCATAGAGTGCAGTCTTTTAAAATAAAATGGAGAAAAAAAAAAGGTGATATTTTTTGACCTCATTGTTTTAGAGGTCTCTTCAGGACAGGGGCATGTTTGGAGGTTATTGGATATAAGCATGTTTATTCTTGATGAAAAGAACCTCAGTAGTTGTTGGACTTTGTATCAGATGAAAGGCTTCTCTGTTGAATATAATGCTTAGAGGATGTTACCGTAGTCCAGCTTGCTTGTGATGAGGGTGCACCTGACTGTTTTCGGGTGCTGATTAGGATCCATTTGGAAATCTTCATTAGCATCTTCAGGGTATGGAATTATGAGCTGGTGACTGGGTTGATGTGGAGTTTGCTGTCGATGATGATCGCGAGGTTCTTGAAGTGGATGGTGAGGGTGGGCATCAGTCCAAGTTTTGATGGCCACCAGGTGGAGTCCCACAGTGAAGTTCTCTTCCCAAAGATCACAATTTTGATCTTGGGGGTGTCCAGAAACAGGGAAGAGCACTTCACTGTGGGACTCCACCTGGTGGCCAACAGAACTACAACCGATACCCACTCTCACCATCCACTTCAAGAATCTTGGGATCCTTAGCCTGGCACTCAATTTCTGTCAGAATCCATTACAACTCCCTTGTCCACGCGAATTGTAAAGTGGTCAATAAGAGTCTGGGGTGGTTGTTTCCCAGTCGAGCATGTGGGTTAATCAATATGGTCAACAAAAGGTGGAGCTCAGGATAAAGCGTACCCCAGGTGGTATTCACTCCCATCTGCAACGTCTCCAATAGGTCGCCTATTTACGTTGTGCCAGTAGACAGTATAATTCTAGTTCAGGGACTGCCAGGCATCTGCCATCTGTGGGGAGCCAGAGTTTGGCCAACACCAGCCCTTGACACCTCATACAGCAGATGAGGTGCAGCAACAGGCTGTCCATCTTGAGGAAAATGGCTTTCGGAACTCGGATCAGTAATGATGTGAAGTAGTATAAAAAGCAGGGAAGAAAAACCGTCTTTGAAAGTGTGATCCCTCCGGTTACGGATAAAGGTAGGATCAACCAGAAGGTAATGGAGGATTGAAGGGGTATCCATGCCAAATGCAAATTACCTTCAAGAACATCAGCCACTGTATAGTAGATTAGGACCCCCAGGTACCTAAATGTGCGTAGTTCCCGGCGGAGATTATATCCTACCTCTGGTGGTATTATAGTCGAGTCGGGTGCATGTAACGGGAAAGCATCCGGTTTATCCCAATTTACTGTGAGTTCTGACAAGCAGTCATATTTACCTAAGGTGTGACAGACACCCTCTACAACTGAGCTTGCCCCACCCCCCCACATAGAGATAATAGATCAGCAACATATAAAGAGATGTGGAAGCCATCTACATCAAACCCTCAGTAGTAGTGGTCGGTACAGATCTGCTATACCAGAGGTTCTATATCAATTGTGAAAAGCACCAGCGATAGCGGGCAACCCTAAAATGTGCTACCCTTGATCCTGTAGGATGTAGAGATAAACCTCCCCCCCCCCCCCACCAGTCTTGACTTGGGTCGTTGGACGAGTATAAATGCTGCATCCAGGTGAGAAATCCACTCCCCAATCCCATGCTGGCCTATGTAGCATTGAGAAACTCTCAACTTATGGAGTCAGACTCTTTTTCCATGTCTATGGAGACTGCAAGTGCTTTAGGGTAGTCCTACAATGGAGTATTAATAATATTCAGCAGTTGAAGGATGTTAGGGTTGTACTACATGTGGGAATAAATCCCCTTTGATAATTATGGATAAGGTAATTAAGCTGAGCGAGTAGTCTACTTAACAGGATTTTACTATGTATTTTATAGTCTACATTTAATACAGAGAGTGGTCTGTAAGACGTCACTTGCTTTCCATCTTTGCTTTTCTTAAGCAGGGGCACTGATAATGCCTCCTCCATTGTGAACAGGAGTCTCCCAACATTCCTGGCAGTGTTAAATAGTTTGGTCATGACCGGGGCCAGCACTTTGTACTCAATTTACAGAAAATTCTAAGGGTAAACTATATGAACCCCAGCATCGTGCAACTGGAGCGGGACTTAATCGCCCCTCTCATCATGTGGACTGTAATCCTGCCCCTGAGGGAGGTATCCGCTGTTGGTGGAAGCCTCTTCGTGCCGACTGCCAGGATATAATCATGGAGGTGTTTGGAGAAAGTTGTGATGGGACAGCGGTAGAGGGAGGAGTAATATGTCACAAAGGCTGTGTTGCTCTCGGCCTTGCTACAAACTAATTTGCCTCCCTCAGTTCATATTTAGAGTATTTGGGAGTCCTACTGCTTCGGGTTGGCTAGCCTGGCCAGTAGCCTGCCAGATTTGTCTCTTTTAGAGGGAGCTGTACTAGGTAACGTAAGCTCAGTAATCATGGGCTTAAAGTCACGCTATAAGTTGAAATGCTTTTTCTTTCTCATCTCGTAGCCCGTCTAGGGATGCTGGGACACCCTCCGTAGGAAGATCCAGGTTTGTTAAGAGATGCTTCTTAGACATTATCTCAGCATGTGTTTATGTCCCCACCATAGTCGATATGCAGTGACCACACACTACTGTTTTAAATGCTTCCCACTTCACTAGTGGGGAGGAGGCTGTGCCCATGTTTTCACTAAAATAGTCACAGATCATGTCCCCTAGAGTCACTTTAAAGGCTGGGTCATCATGGGTTACAACATTATTTGCAGGCTGGGATGCAGGGTCTGACTGTCCTCCAGTCTAGGGAAACCAGTAACTGATTGTAGTCAGAATATATTTTCACCAAATATTCAATCCTCCTAGTGTTCGTGTGGATACTGGTGGAGCATAAGAAAGTATCTAGGCATACAGACTGTTCATGCATGCCTGAGAAAGCCCATAGGCCCGGCGAGGAGTAATGCAAGTGAACTGTTTACGCCATTGCATTAATCTAATATTACAAGGGTTGCAGGCTGCATGCCCCCACTGCCAAGAGATTGGGTGGACTTCTTCTATATAGTGTGGGGGAGTACAGCCCGTTCTTCTTACTGGAAGATAGCAATGAACTTTATTAATGCTGTCATGGGACGCAATATTGTTAGGTCCCCAGCGATCTGCTTGCTGGACAAGGCTCCCCAAACCTAAAGCCAACATGATCACCTAGAAATTAGCTGACCTAGCCCTGATCCCTTGCCCAACATCAGCTCACTTTGTTCTGGAAATCCCCACAGGGTACCCACACATCAGGGGGAACTGGCAAAATGGCCTGCATGAAAGGGAACACTGCTATGCTCCGAAACACAGAAAGGGCTGCGGAGCCCTGACTACATGCAAGAATTGGACATGGTCCTTTAGGACTGCCACCAGGTCAATTGCATTGGTTAGTTACTTCCCGTCTCAGATGCAGATTCCATTGGAGAAGACTAACCTGTTGTACCCCGGGTGGTGTGGAAACAAGACTTACGACACATCATCCCCAGGGATCCTTTCAATCTCTTATATTGGTTCTGCCCAGCTCCCTGCCACCCCACCTCGCCTTCACTGGACAGTACTAGTCCACTAACCTCTCTTTTTTGCATCACCTCTAGCTAAGTTGTTCATTCCTCCTTATCCCTGATGGCTAATACTTCCTACCTGTGTATGATTGTGAGGGATTGTATATACACATATGTATGCTCAAGCAGGGGCTATTTTTGGATTGATCTATGCTGTGATATTTTAACACAGATATCCCTGTATAGGCCTGGTGTACAGGTTTGTGAGCCTATTTGCTAACATTTGTATTGCCATCTTGTTAATAAAAAATGTTTTTAAAAAATAAGGTGAATTGATGCCATAGGTTCACAAAGGCTGCTTGTGTAACTAGGGATCACTGGCTTATTTGAGAGATGGATGATGATTTGAGTGTGTACCGATTATATCATAGTAAGAATGATAAATAGTACGAGAAGTGTTAAACTTCATGTCAGATGACACTAAACAGCTGTGTGAATCACAACATTAACAGTGGCGCCCAAAGAGATCTCCACCAATGAGCCACAGAGCGAAGGTGTCCCATCTCTCCCATGAGCTGCTGGCAGTTAGGTGGAAGGCGGGGAATTCCTCAGCTGACAACAAAGTGTTGTGGTTGTCGGTTGTTGGTATTCATACAGCAGTCTGAAGCCATTCAGGTGGGAGGTAAGTGCTTTATTTCTTTTAAGGACCTTAGGTTACAGCAATAGCAGATAAGTCTTCCCCGCGAACTGTCTTACTTCATAGAACCAATCAGGGAAATCAAGTGCATACTGCATAAGGTAGAGAGACAAAAATAAAGCTTGTGTGGCAGAGAAAAATGAATAATAATATTTTGCTTTTAGGGACAAATAATTAAACTATCACCAAAGGTTACAATTAACTGTGAAACATTGCTTTCCTGTTGGAGGATAGGAAACAGGTGACTGGTGGAAAAATAATTACTACCACAGGTAAAATCATTTCTCAAGACCAGAAATATGTAATTTAATAAAATTGTGTAAAACATATGTGGGATTGGGTGGCTGTGCTGGACAATTGGATAATATTAGAAAACAGTAAGGGGAAGGCACAATAATAAGTACATTTGAATGCTTCAGAAGGGTTCAAATTAACTTCACAATTTAAAAATCCCCCAACAAAGATGAACAGATGGGACATCGCTTTACTCGGGTCAACTCTACTCTTAAGAGGTATTCTATGAACTCTGTGTTTTCAAGATCACTCTTGGAGTCACCGTGGACAGAAGACAGAGGCAACGCCCTGCCATGCTTTCAGAAAAGAAAACAGATTACTAATCGCATTCCAAAGAAGAGGTCACCAACCAGAGCAAGCATGCAGAACCTTACAGCAGATTCAAGATCAATAAGAAAAACATCCTTTTCTATAGAGGCTTTGTGAGTGGGTCATGTCAAGCCATTGTGGCATAAAAAGTAAACATCACAGTGAATTAATAACTACTTCCCTACTCAGCCAAAGCAAGGTGGGTGGAGGGAGGAACTACATTTCATGGCAAACCGTGAGCATTTTTATCTAGTGCACTCTCAACAGAAGACACTGCTGATAAAAGGATCGCCCTCAGAACAAATGGATTTATCAATGTTCCTGTTTGCCATTGAATATTTTGTAAATGTACTTTTTACAGCTATTAAACATATACTTCTATAACTTAACAGTCTTTACTGGTCATGCTGTGAGAGACGCCTTCCTTCTTGTGTGTATGCAACAAATATGTGATGGAACAACTAGGTCCTAAACAACTACTTGCCTAAACCACTACTGCTAAACAACTAAAAAGTCTCTACAACAGGGTACTGAACAACTACTGTCTAAACAACAATTTTGCCTACATAACAATTGCCTGAACAACGAATTTTAAGGTAAGTTTTTCTTTTTTTTTACGGTTTATTAGTGGTTTAGAAAATTATATATATATATATATATATATGTGCAAAACAAAGTTGTCCTCCGGACAAACACGCACTCCCAACAGATTGCAGTTTATCTTGGAAAGCAGCAAAGCCAGTAACATTCAAAGAATTCTTTAAACATTTTCCAGGCCTTACATGTTTTAGACCTCTCGTCCTTGGCCACAGGCCAAATGCTTGGGTTGAGCAAATGATTGCAGGCACCCAATTACTTGATTAAATGCTCAGGTGATTTACACAATGCATCCTGGCAGTGGTAGTCCTGCACATTTATATTTCATCGTTAGTAGACAATAATTTCTGCCTTGGTAGGTTGCTGCACCCAAACACACATTAAAGCACATTTAAAAACCTTAGTAGGTAAATTAAAAGCACAGTTACTGCGTTTTGCTGAAATTATTCCATCCTTTTGCTCTTTCTATGACGATGTAGTAAAGTCACACAGACCTGCTTTCTATCTGCAGTGGTGCTGCTTTCATGGCTGGTAAGGTCGTTAATTATGCGCAAAAAAAAGTTGACCTCCGGACAAAAGCGCACTCCCAACAGGTTGCAGTTTATTTTGGAAAGCAGCAAAGCCAGTAACATTCAAAGAATTCTTTAAACATTTCCAGGCCTTACACGTTTCAGACATCTCGTCCTTGTTTCAGTAAAATCAGGCAGGTCTCACGTCACTCTGCAGGATCCAATGCTGAGGTCAGAGCATACTTCTCCAACTCCACTTGCTCAGTATGCTTTTCCAGATGCCCTCACAGTATTATGGCGCTAGCCATACAATAAAATAAAAACCCAACATCGATGCAACCTAGGTAGAAAACAATCACCTGTGAGTTAACATACCAATTGTCAACAAGTCACTTGTCTCTCCATAGAGTGCCTTGATAATCTCTTGCAGTTTTTGGGGCTCCATTTCATTATTACACAGGTGACCCCTGGTTGATATTCAATGCCATCCCAGAGCAAGTAGTCGGGTGAGTACAGCTGATCTAAGAAGTGATATCAATCAAATGGCTAACTGAAAGTAAAGGACAATTTCTGCTTTTACACAGTGAAGGTACATTGGGCAGGTTTAGGCTCAAATAGGAAAATGGCTGAACAAGATAATGACAAAGTGGCCAATTCCAATTAATATCTATAGCTACTGCGAAGGATTCACCCATTCCTTGCTGAGTAAGATAGAAAGAACTGCAGTCAACGAAACAATTGCAGACTCTGGTAATTTTATGTTAGGGCTGAAGGTGAGTATTAGCCTGTACAGTCTTCACTTTATTTTTTCTCCAGAGGCCCACAGGAGCATACAAACTACTTTTCCGAGAAACACCAGGGAAAGGAACATTAATGTAAAAAATCATAACCCAGTCCGAATCCTTCAGCAGTGTCTGCAACGTCCTGTGCCCACTCTTTCCTTGCTGCTCCAGTAGCAGTCAGGTAGTCTGTGGCTATTTCATGCTTTACTTTTACCTTCTATGCGCGGTTGGTCACTTTTGCATGAATTTATTCTCATTTTCCTATTTTGGCATCGACCACTGTGGGAACACGCTCAAAGCTCCTTACATCGCAGTGTTAATTGCTTCGGCAGCACGTTCATCAGCAGTGCGGTGCTTCAGACACCTTGAGGCACGGACCCAAGGTGTACTCTTCAATTAGGGGACGTTCACGCTTTACTCTTTATGGTCAGCGCACATTCAGCGACTTTTGCATTCAACACAGCGGGAGCAGCGCAACAGAACGTACAGTCACCAGTTTTCGTTGTCTCTTGTTTTCGACTCTAGTACACCATCAGCGATCTGTATTAACTGCTCAAACATTTAAATAGTTCCTAATCAGGGACACGATGCAGGTAATGCCCAACCCTTGTAAATCTCATAGGGTGTATAGTTTACCACCTGGGGGTTTCAATCTCTCTTTATATAGCCTTCAGTCTCATCAAAGACCACTGGTCTCCCAGCACCCAAAAATACTGCAAACATGCACCAATCTAATGCCTCCTACGTTTAAGAAGAATCTTTCATTATTCTCTTCTGGGAAGATGATTTTATGGCGTCTGTGGACACCTCCATTTAAAAAGCAATCACTGGAGTCACTGCACCCTTTTTTAACACCATACAAGTGGTATGCGGTTGCCATGACCCCCTCCTAAAGAAGGAATAATCCACAAGACCATTATCAGTCACTCAACATCAGGGGACATCTGGAGGCATGCCACCCAAAGCGATACAAAAAAGGAAACATGAACAGGAGCTGGACCTTGACACCTTAACAGGCTCAAAAGAGCCTCCCAATCTCACAATTTGACCCTCTCGGGAGACCCTACCCTTGTTAACCCAAGGACTAAGCCACTGGGGAAATCCTCCCTATAGCCAAAGACCCTCAAACACCAGAACCCCTTGATAGGACGACTCCCAGGGAGACTCAGATGGTAATATAGGACCGTCCAAGACATGGCATCCATTTCCCGACCCTTGGACATTCCTCAAAAAGCCAACCATAGTGCTAAAGACAACACAGGCACATCTGACATGCTTGACCTTGAGGGTATCCCACACCCCGATCTGGGAATGGGCACCCATGGGCAAAGTAGTCATGTTGCAGGACACATCAGGAAGCCTCTGGACAAAAAGGTTTGGAATTGCCTCAGGGCAGAATGTTCGTCCTCCACTCTAGAGGGTAAAGTAGCTTTTACCATACAAGCTGATACTAAAATGGCCACCCTCTTCCGTAGGCCTAGGAATCTTGGTCCATGAAATCCTTTCAGAATGGACCCAACAGGCCAGCATCTTTCTGGGAAATGCTAGCTGTGCCAGGAGCAGATCTCTCCTCATTAAAGTAAACACTTAGCTGAAAGACTTCCCCCAATCGGAAGTGGGCTGATGGTACAGGGCAGCCTCTTCAGAGACCCCCTTCATCAATAATTTAGGGAAATCTTCCCTCAATAACACTTGGCGCACAATAAATATGTTTGCCCCTCAGATGTTCTTTGGTGCTGGCTGTGGTAGAGGGCACTCGGCTAGCCGTTTTCCATCCCAAGCCCCAAGGACAAGGCTCCAAAAGTGGCTAATGGCAAGATCAGGACTGATTTGGAGGCTTCTTTCCCTCTTGAGGAGCTACATGGCACAGAGGACAGAAAAGTGGATTCTGTGGAAAAAATGCTAAAAGCAAATTTAATGGTGAGCTTCACCCTTTATTTCTAACTAAGAGTAGGGGGAATAATGGAAAGGTTTGTACACAACTAGTGCACCTTCACCTATGACGTGTGGGTCATCCAATCCATTCAAGGATTTTGTATTGAATTCTATGTGTCCTCGCATCAAGAACACCAACCATACCTACTTACCTTTTCTGTCAGAACGTTTCTTGAAAAACGCAATCCTTTCTTGGTCAAAAAGAGGGATGGGGTCAATGCCAAGCCATAAATCTCAGAGCGTTCGAATGACTGGCATTTCGCCACTTGAAGATGGAGAGAATTCACATCTTAAGTGACATTCTACGGGAACAGGACTGAATGGTCAGACTATCTTAAGGACACCTATCTCACCATTCCTATCTTCATTCCACACAACAGGTTACCACAATTCACCTGGAAACATCAAGCCTATGAGTTCATGATGTTTCCGTTTGGCTCTCATCAGCATTATGATGCTTCACAAAAGTACTCAAGCCGGTGACTGAGTACCTCAGATCCAGGGGCATGCGCTTCGTCTATCTGGACAAAATCATACTTTTGCCCTAATGCCCAAGAAATTTAATGAGGAATGTCCAGATGACACTAAATCGGTTACAGAATCTGGGATACATCATAATAACAAAACCAATTCTGACCACGTACAAAGCAGCTCGCTCCTCTGGTTCATCATAGACTCCAAAGAGACTACACTCAGCCTCCTGGTGAAGAAGATTTAGAAAAGACACAAAATGCACAACACCCTTTCCAGGTCCCAAACGCCTCCATGCCAGATCGCTCATCTGATGTGTCCCCTCTCACCATTCATAATTCATACAAGCAGTCTTCCTTGGCCTTCTCCGTAGCATATTCGGAGAGAGTTCCTTGGACACACAACACCAAAAAGGAGATACAGTGGTGGTTCTCCCACATAGAGGCATGAAAAAGAAGAGATTTATGGGTCCTAGCCAGACCCAGTCAGAATAAGATGCCATCAGAAGCAGCTGGGTCACCAGATATGGGAACTTAGTCATAGGGGTGAAAATGGTCAGAAGAATTACTGAAACTACATATCAACTGCCTGGAACTTTTAGCAGATTGCTGTGCAGTTCAATGCTGGTGAAGATGGACAATGTCTCAGCGGTGTGTCAACCATCTGGGGAACGAAATCCAAGGTTCTTGCGGATCTAGCCAAGAACTTCTGGCATTTTTGCCTAGGCAACAAGATTTTGATGCCGGTGGAGTATCTGCTGGGCATATTGAATAATGTAGAGGTCTTTCAGTCCAGACACTATCAGGACACAAGCCTATGGAAACTGGATATAGCAATATTAAAGGATATTTCAACCCTTTTCTGTAGATTTCTATGCTTCACAAAAGGACAATCAAATTCAGAGGTACTTTATCTGGAAATCGGACCCGGAAGTCATAGCAACAGATGCATTCCTACAGTACTACAGCCATGCATCCAGTTATACATACTTTTCATTCACAATGATGATGAGATTGTCTGCACAGGTGATTAGGCAAGTAGATGTTGTCCTAGTGACCCAATCTTGGAAATCACAAGTCAGCTATCCTGTTCTAATGGAAATTTCCTGGGATTCTCCCAACCGTCTTCCCTTATTTCGAGAAATTCTGTTAGATCTAACAGGAAATATTCACGTCAAGTAGAAAAGGGCATTTTACATCTTATGGTGTGGAGGATTACAGGAAAATCCCGCAGCTTTTGGAGCAGACTGAACATCTCATCAGTAAGGCATGAGCCAATAGCACTATCAAAACAATACATGTCCAAATGAATGAGCTGGATGGGCCTTGCTAAGTGATGTGGATCCTGTAGGGTCCGAAAGTGTGCAAATTTGGAACTTTTTATTCTCCGGGGGTGAATTACAGGTCATTAAACACCTTTCGTTCTGCTAAAACAGTGCACCTTATTCTTTTTGATGGGTCCCCTAACACTCTCTGGTCAGGAAATTGTTGAGGGGAATATGTTGTTCTCTTACCCTGGAACCCAAGTACTCTGCAAAGTGGGATGTTTATAAGGTTCTGAAACAGTTTCTTTCCAGTCAGAAATACAAACCCTTGTCGAGGAAGGAACTTGCAGGTAAGTTAGCTACGCTCCTCTGCCCTATCTGTTGCAGACAGATGTCAGAGCACTGGACATTACAGGCAGGGTCTTTACCCCATACCGGGTCACTTTGCATATCTTCAGATGGGAAAAGCCAAATTCTAGGAAAATATCCTATCCAACATGCAATGCCACCCCTAAACTGTATGTGGTACAGTACATGAAGGATTACAACAATATGACAGAGGAGCGTCATCCTGGTGAGAGGTAATTAATGGTCTCCATCATAATACATGATCTCCGTGTCTGCTCTTCCACCATCGGAAGATGGGTCCTAGTGGTCATGCCAGAAGCAGGAATAGATTCCGAACAATTTGGCGTTCAGTTAGCCATTTGGCCTTGGCCTGTAAAGCTTTTTCTTCGAGGCCACAACTGGAAAACATTTTGAATGCAGCAGACTGGTTTTCAAACTCTACCTCTAAAAAGTACCAATTCATACTACTTGTGGATATGGTTGCAATAATATCAAGAAAGCTTTGAACAGGCCTAATCCTTGCCTCTGGTCCCAACATAGCATGTAAAAGTTCCTAGCAAGCATGAAGGAAAGTTTCAGTTCTATGAAGAACATAGAGGTGAAGATTATCCTTCTCATTGATTAATGTAATCCCATTACCTGCACTGGATATGAAGACTAGGGTCCAACAGACTGAACATTAGGAGAATCTACATATTGGGTATGTTGCTCATTTGTTCTGTAGTTACTGGGTTATTGTACTTAAGTAAAGATGTATACTCCTCAGATGTAGGTTGAACGTACTACAAGAATACTGTCATTGATTTATGTTGTTTTAGTACAAATCTACAAGACAAACTTTAACAGTATTTGTCAGTGGTTCCCAACCTTTTGACTTCTGTGGACCCCCACTTTATCAGAATTGGAACCCGGGGAACACCACAATCATTATTGGAATCTGGGGACCCCCCCCAGGAGTCATTACTGAAAGCTGGGGACTTAATCTGTTAATATTATTATGTTTTCTAAGCAGTCACAGACCCCCTCAGGAGGCTTTGCGGACCCCCAGGGGTCCCCGGACCACAGGGTGGGAACCACTGGTATATGTAATCACTTAATCTATGGGTGTCAGTAGTAACGTTGGTCTCTTGATTTACAACAAAACGGGATTAAACTGGGTTTACATATTTGCTTTACGAAAAAAGAGGGTGGACAGAAAGTCGTAGACAATGATCAAGTATTTGACTGGCTTATGATTGGTTGAACTAATGTTGCACGTTTCCCCAGTGTTTCTAGAAAAGGTAGTTTCTTTGCTTTATATATGTTTCATACGGGCTGCTGGAGAAAAAATAAAGTGAAGAAAATGCAGCATAATCCTCACCTTAAAGTCATTAACATAACAAACTTTTCTTTGACTTGCTAGGATATTTTACATTCACTACTGATCACTGTAACAGCGTGAAATATTCAGAAATTGCAAGTGGTGCAAAACTCAAAAGAATAAGCATCATTTAAACATCCTCCAACAAATGAATATAATAACGTTATAAAAAAAATAAAAAAAAACTTCTTTGGTTTCCAGTACAGGCCAGAGCAACTTTTAAACAATAGTCTGTAACACACAAGGTCTTACACCACCCCCATCTTAATATCTAAAAAAGAAACTGAGAAACTGAAAAGAGAGTGCAGACTTCAAGGGGGAATTCACATTTTGGAACCAACAAATTAAACAGTGGGTTGGGGGACGGCCCTTCTCACTCTCTCTAAACTACTTTGGATTTATTAATTGAACAGTTGTGAAAAATCAGTTCCCTTTTGATTGATGAACTTTTAGAACATCTAATCTTTGCTCATACTTCCTTTGTTAATCTATATTTTGCACAGCACTCAGATACCCAAGGATGGGCGTGTTGTAGCGCTATACACAATGACGATAATGCCATTCATACCCTCCAAAGTACAAACCACCACTCTTCCATTACAGTTTCAGAGTTTCCATCACGCTTAGAATGTCCAGATGCTCTGGCATAGAAGGCCTAGAGAGAGGATGTTGGTGCCAGGTATATGGCTAAAGATAGAGCACGACTCATAAGCAATGTATTTTTCACTTTACAGAACCCAGGTTATAAGGATACAACACTAAGCAGTACTCTATTAGAAACACAATAGATCAAGAACACAACTGGGCACTAAGGTGATTTAAAGCAGCCTGCTCAAACTGGGCTTCCAGCCCAGAACCGGGGTGAAGTATTTACATAACAAGTAGACAAAACTAAATCGCAGCTCTCCAAAGCTTGGCGACAACCAGATACATAAGAAATATCACTTTTGTATCCGTGCTCCTGACATGGCTTGGGTCTATTAGTCAATTTTCAGCTTACATAAATCTACAGTCCTAGCCAGCAGGTCTTGGTAATGAGAGCGCGTAGTTTATATAATCTACATTAACATGAAATGTTTATGAACTAATGTGTGATAATGCCGCATAGAAACTGTATTAATGTGTTTTGCTTAAACGTGCACTTGAAATGTGACCACGGGGGTTGGCCACCAAGGTATATGGGGACTAATGAAAATGACTAATGCTTATGAATTCTTGTATTGAAGAATGGATTTATACTAATTATTAATGATTATGTTATTAAAATTATTCTAAATGAATCTTGTAGGCCTAAAGTTAGCATGAGCCGAAGCTTAGCTGCCTGGCTCTCATATTAAATGTGTTTTTCTAAACGTGCAGTGTGCTGACTCGCAAAAGGTCATGTCCTCTTGTTTTCTTCAACTAGAAGCTGAATGTAACTATAGTGGATCCGTTCTCATGAAATTCATATTGCCTGTAGAAATGTTTTAGTTAAAATCCAACAGTGTAGATTAGTATAATGTACAAGGTCGTTCAAACCGGTACAGACAATGGAGCTACTGACCAAAGATGTGCAAAGAATTACAGAAGGATGAAATCATACCGGACGTGCTACCTCTGAAGACGTCAATCATGTGGACCAATAAAATGTCTGTGAACTAATGTGGGGTGAAAGATTAATGACATAATCTGTTTTCTAACTGGGTAGAGATAGTGGGGTGCAACCCCTTAGCCAATTGGATTTTAGGGGAATGTACAACGAAAAAGGGATAAAAACCCATGACACGGGGAGCTTTTAGAATTAGTTAGGGAATGCGATTGATTTTATCCAGAAACTTTGTCACTCTGTTTGGTGACTTATTGGTTTACTTGAAACCATCCTCTTCCTTAGATTGCCCATTTTACACTTTGCCTCCTTATGAGGGAAGTGCCCCTTTTTGCCCCAGAGCTGAGTTTTAACTGATGGCGAATCAACTGATGTCCTGAAGACGAAGACTGAACCTGAGTGCTGACCTAAACCTTGGAGGATAACTATGACAATGAAATTTTGATTTGTCCGTTTGCTTTTCCTTTCTAGGTACCAACTGCTTAATTTTGACAGAGACCATAGCTAGATGTTTTCAAAATTGGTGTTCTAAATTGTTTTGCATGAAGCCCAACATGCTAATGCTAATCAGTGGTTAGGACAGGTGTTCACTAAACGGACGCAAATAGACAAACGACTCAATCTATGCTTTGTTGAACTGACGCGCTGATGACACTCTGCTAAAGTTGATCTATGTTCACGCCGTGTTATGTTCTAATGTTTGTGATTCTTGCCTTAATGAAATCTTATCAGAGTTGCCATATTGTGACCATGCTATTTTGTTTCTTGGTTTTGAGATTAACACACTTGCTTTTAGAATTGTAATTAATAGGGAATAAAACTCATAAAATTCTACTAAACTGGTGTGGTTATTCATGACTGCAAGGTCATGGTGGCGTCTCGAGTTGATTAATGTCTTTGACTAAAGTAAAATGCATTGTGGTAATAAATATTGATGACATTATTGACGTATTGATTGACATATTGATTAGCTATCTCGTCCTAAGGTGTCTCTCAACTGGGTCAAAAGATTCATTGGCCTAAAACGAGTCATAATATGTAATAAATTATCATAAAGGGACGTGTTAACAGTTCCAATAGAAGCTTTAGAACCAGTTAACGCCACAATGCATGGCTTCTACCTTATCAAAAGACTGCATGTCAATTTAAGCATGCAGCAGCTAGAAGCCATACCGTCCAATTATATGTGGCATGGTGCTGCTTGACAAACCCCAAATTGAGGCTGAAGTATGCCAGATTTTTTATTTAAAGTGTAGGGTATATTTTGGAATAGATTCAGGAAGTGTGTGTTTAAGGAATCTGAATTTGTATTATGATTTGTGTCTGTATGAATAAATAAGAAGGGCCAGTGGCAAGGGTCTGTGAATGGCAGCGTGAGAATGGCAATGACTGAAAAGCTGTTTGGGGAGTGTCCGACTGTGGGCTGCTGAGCTAAATGCACTGGAACAGTCACCAGAAGTCTTTCCTGATAAGTCTTCATGCAGGCAGTCCTATAATACATTCACACTAGACACCGTTCCACAAATGTACCTGCATTATATATTGCGAGAGCAACCCGGGTTATCTGAGTTGTGACCTAAATTCAGAAGAAAATGAATGGAAGGCTGTTGAAGGCAGAGGTGGACTGCCAGAGATCTCAGCACTAGGATCCCACAAGGGATGACATTAATGAACCAGTTACATCCGACGCTACCTAACCGCAGATTCATCACCCTGGCATATTCCCCAGTCATCAGACCGGATCCAGAAAATCTTAAGCAATACTGATGTGTGCTGGTAGGTGCCGTTCAGCTCCACGCTGGCTTTGTCCACATCGAAAGTGACTTTGTGCTAACCATATAAGCAGCACCCCAGTGTGTTGACATCAATTCCTTTCATGACCATTTCTGCACCAAAAACAAAGCCACGAAAAAACAATGTCTAACCATTGTGCAGAGTCTAATGGGGTCTTTAGGGTGAAGAGCTCAGTTCACAGAGGAAGGAGGATGGGAGGGTTGGTGAGAAATCTGCAATCTCCTCCTCTAGGGAACCAAACCCTTCACCTTCATCCTCCTTTCGGAATGAAGTATCTATCTAGGGATGGTAAGCCCAGGTATTAATAGGGCTTGGACAGCACCAGCATCAATGTCAAAAGGCATCAGGACCGCACAAGCTCGTAGTTAGGGGTGATGGGCTAATCAGTGGCATCTGGGACAGTGCCAGATGGAAGGGAGCCGGGGTGGAAGAGGACATCCATGGCGGCATCAATCAAGATGGCGTGGCTGGCGTCGAAGTGAACCAGACGGTGGTAACCCAGTCACTTCGCGGTTCTGTGGGCCTGAAGGCGTACCAAAGGGAGCTGTGATCCAAAGATGGCATGCATTGAGTTGTAGGACTTCAACTGAGCAGGAGTCGCTCTGGAAAACTCTGGGAAGAGCAAAGCGGGCTGGATTCTGGCTCTGCGGGTGAAGCAGGGCTTTGAAGCACGAGGTCTGGAGGGAGAAGCCGAAAGAATGTTTCAATTACTTTTTTTGTGCTTCTTCAACTTACTTGACTTTGAAGAGGATGTCTTGGAGTGGGAAGACTAGCGTCCACAAGAAAGGATTCAGGTATGGCCTGAGAGCTCACTCCAAAACAGTACCAGGAATGGTCCAGAGCCTTCTTTTGCCACACTGCCAGGAGCTTCACTGGCCACTTACAGATTGCCTTGGGGTGCACAGACTTGCACTTTGTGTAGGACTGCGGGTTGTGGCCCGGCACGAGAGACAAACCAAGTGAACAACAGACACTGACATTTGTCTGTGGCAGTCTCCACAAGGTTTGTCTGACGCCCCTGGGGATATTCTAAGGTGAGGAAGCTGCAGTTAGAAGTCTCTACCAGAAGAAAAGTTATAATCCTCAGAACTCTTACTAAATAAAAAGCAGGTAGCTCTGATTGGTTTCGGGTTTAAGAGTATGTGTAGTGTGCATGTGTGTGGTGAGTGTGACTAGTCGGGGAGTGTAAATACTAAGAGTTATTTTAGGAAGTCACAGCCTCATGTATTAAGTCATTTAGGGTATGTGTAGTTGCAGCAGTGTGATTAAAAAGGTTTTAGTGAATAAACCATCCAAGTTTCCTAAATTAGATACATTTGTAACCAAAGAAGGCAAAATACCGCTATTTGTCCATATAAGTATTCACCACAACTGTATAATAAGGTAGAGTGTTAGGGATGTGTAGAAGATAATGACACATTGCACTGCAACAGGACATCTAATTTAAATGGATACCCATTTGGGAAATAATATACAGAAACTCCTGCTCAGTATCACTGTTAAATTAAGCTAATAATTCCAAATTAATAAATAGAATAAGTTGTACCTGCAAACAGGTGAAGTGAACACAAGGTAATAAACTATGTAATGGACAGTGTTATCATAATCTCCAGAGTCAACGCATGTTCTATCATCAGTAAAGCATTTGAACACTGTGGAGGCACCTGCTGCGAATTTGTGTTGTAAATGAAAACGTACATCGATTTATATTGCATGAGGGTGGGGTGAGTGGAGATTTGGTGTGCAATATTTACTTGGATCATGTGGGGATAGAGCTCTCCAATAAACTAAGAAAGGACAAAGAATAAAGCAATAATCTTCAAAGTAACACATTTGTTCTAATAAGATCCATAGAAACAAAGAGGTTGTTGATCTAGGAACAAGCATGGGAAATCAGAGTCAGGGTCCAAAGTAGTACCGGGACATTTACTTTAGAACCAATTTTGTTCAGTCTCATGCAAGCTGGACTTATGTTCTTTTCTAAATTTACAGACTTGCAAGAGAGAGAATTTCAGGGATTACATTTTAAAGTCGAAGGGCTTAATTACAGGTCGTTTCCGAGAGGATTCAGCCCACAGAGCGAAGAAAGGAAAATCTACAAGCAATGACAAAGCAACAGAACTCTGATCCAACAGGCAAAATATTGATTGGCTTTGAAAATATGTTTCTGATTTGCACATTAGTTCGTTATGATGCATAAATGAGCATTGTCAAAAATCGTTGCCGAAAATCTATCCTAAAATGCCCACCATTTTGAAAGTATCTGTCAGGGCACAATGGTCTTGGAGCCCGCCTGTCACTCACCATTTGTTTGTTTGTGTGGCACTCTTCTTTGCAGCCTCGTAAAAACCACAAAAAAACAAAGCGCATCAATATTTTTTAGTTGAATTCATGCTACATAAAACAGCAAAAAAATAAAAAATAAAAAAGACCCCCGCAGATATCGCAAAGAAACAGCAAGATGCCCGAAACCAAGGAAGAAACAACATACCGCCATGAGCTCAAAGTGGCGAGGCAAAATTAAAAACTAGTGCACCACACTAAGTTATCTCACCGATCATGCCATAATCCATGTCATCACTGATTAATTCTTCTATTGTTTTTGTTTTCTGTAGGCCTGTCTTGATCACTGATAGGTCAGTGAGTTATGGTGTTTGATGAGTGCACCTGTAGTTTTACTAAGTTGGCAGATTGTATGTAAGTGAGATAGCTGAAGGCATAAGTGCTGGTGGAAAGCACAGCATTATTTTGCGTATCTAGACTTTGATTGATGGGTGTTAAGTGTTTTGTCCAAAGTGCTTTGTTACAGACCTACTACATAAGAAACTTTGCATTCAGTTAGTACATCACTCTGCTTATCCGTTTATGAATAAACACAAATATATACGTATGTATTCCTTAGTAGATTCTACTTCTCCTATGCAACAAAGAAAATCTTATATTTTCTTTTGTAGTTAGTTTTCATTCTCCCAAACCAAACCAGAGTAAGTATACTCTGCAGAAAAATGAAAAACATTTTTTTGTAACTTACTTTATCGATTTTCAACCTTATGCAATCATATGCCACATATAAACAGCTGACATTCCCATTGTATGGCCAGTAACATATAAAGCCTGACACAGAGAAACATACAAAGGTATAATAATATAACCAACAGCTGCTGAGAGTATGGGTGGAATGAGCCAGCCAGAGAGTACAAATCCTGAGTCCGCCCATGGTCCTGCCCATGCAGACAAACACAAGAAGCCTGTCGCCAGAGGAGGTTATAGTTGAATCTGAGGGACAGCCATTGTCCTGGGTGCCTGCCTGTCCAGTGTCCTCTAGTGTCTATAAATAAGCACAAAGCGGTTTCCAGATATCCCTAGGAGGTTGCAAGAAGGTGAAGATATCGCTAGTGGTATCGCTGTATAAGAGACCGCAAAGCCATCTATTTGTCGTAGGAAAGGTTTTGGATCACCAATGCAGTGCTATTTCTCATTTAGCTAGTAGTAAGGCCATGACTGCAAAGTGCCACATTGGCTTGGGAATCGTCTCTACATATCCCATGAGAGCTATCAGGGGATCCGGTTCAACACTGATGTCAATCACGGATGAAAGCATATCAAAAACGTCCCTTCAGTATCCTGACACCTGGTCACACGTCCATGCCGGGTGGGCAAAGTCCGCTTGTTCAGCATTACATTTCAAGCAATTAGAGGGTCGGGTTGGGTCAATCGTGGCGTTACATATATTCTACGTAAACATTTATAATGCAACAGCTTCTGCCTATGATTGAGGAATAGTGTATGTGCTTATGTGCAGCATGCATTCCACACCTTGTCCGAGATATCCCGTCCCATATCTGGCCACTAAGCTTCCAGCACCGGTCATTAAGTGGAAGCTGTGCAAGGCAAGTGTGATAGAGTTTGGATAGGAAGCCGGCAGTACAGTCAGCAGTAATCATCAAAGTAAGTGAGGTAAAGTCTGCAGGGGAAAGAGGGTAGATGGGGAGGAGTGCCCATACTGTGCTTTGGATACAATTAAGGACAAAGTGATCAATTTGGATAGTTGTTATGAAACAAGGGTCTTCCGCTCGGGAGAATACATGTCCATCTGGGAAAACGTCACCTGTGGTAAGTAAGTGATGGTAATGAAGGGTACGGTGGACCAGCTTCTCCCATGTAAGCAGGAGCCACGTATTGTCTCTAAGGGGAAGGGCTAGTGAGTAGAGTATGGGGGACGCAAATGGTGTCCTGGATGTCGCCATGACCAGCTGGTTGTAGCAAGAGGTTGCACATCCGTAGTGTCTAACGGGTTGCCAGAGGGAAGCAGGGTAGTCAATCAAGTAGGGAACACTAGGTCCCTTTCCGGTATGTTGTATGGCAAGCGGGAGTCAGGGTGGTACCAATAATAAGTGTAATGGCACTGTGTAGTCCCATAATATAATTGAAATTGGGGGGACAATGAATACCCCTCGTTTGTCAGGAAATGTGAGGATCTCCCAGAGTATGCATGGGCGCCTCCTAGCCCAATCAGTCAGATAAACGAGCTCTGTAGCGTTCTGAAGAAAGTGTTGGTGAGCGAAATTGGAATATTAACGAACAGATAGAGGAACCATGGGAGTACCGCCATTTTTGTCAAGGCAATACGCCCACAAGGGACAAAAGGAGGTGGATCCAGCATTCTAGCTGCAAGTTCAATTTGCCCATAGCGGGGCCGTAGTGGAGGCGGATTATTTGTTTGTGATCCCTATGTATGTAAACGCCTAGGTATTTAACCTGATCTGTACACTAGGTAAGGGTAAACTCGCAGGTCATAGGAGTGGCAGTGTCCATCAGGAGGAATAGCTCAAATGTATTCCAATTTATCTGTAGCCCTGAGAAGGTGCCATAGTGGGTAATCTTCAGTACAGGGCTTAGGTTAGTGGCAGGGTAGAGAAGGAAGAGAAGGATATTATCGACATAAAGGGAGACAAGCAGAAGTCCGGTCTTGAACTGCAGACCTCTATGTAAGAGTCTCTCCTGTAAATGTTGTATCAGTGGGTGAATCATGATTATCAACAGGAGGGGGGGGGGGGCATCCCTGTCTTGGGCCTCTAGAAACGGAAAAAGTCTATGTTAGTGTGCCACTGAATACAGAAGCACACAGTTGGGGAAGCATACAATAGCAATATCAGAGCAAAAAAAGCCAGTGGCGTTCCAAGCCTCTAAGAATGGCCACTCAAGTGAATCAAAGACCTTCTCAAAGTACAGCAAGGCATTCACAGCAGGGACTCTGGACGATACCCTGTGAAAGACAGTGCAGAGGTTAACCGAGGTGGGTCTGTGTGACACGAATCCCGATTGGGCTGGTGAGATAATCTGGTCTAATAACAAGGATAGTCTGTTAATGACAAATAGCACGGGGTCTTATTCTGGTTTCAGGAGCAGAGTGATCACTGCATCTGTAAGTATGGGGTGGGAGAACTTTCTGTACCACTACCTCCTGGTACATCAAGAAAGTAAGGAGTCAGGAGATTCCTGAATGTCTTATAAAAGATGCCCGTGAAGCCATCCGACCCAGGTGCCTTGGAGTCATCTAGCGAATCCATGGCCGGTAGAAGCTCCTCCTTTGTGAAAGGCTCACTGAGAAACTGATTTTGCTCTGAACTGCGCCAGACCGTACCCACCTCCTCCAAATATTGGAGTAGAGCCGGGGAGCTGGAAGAGATCTGGGCAGTACACAGCTGTCTGTAATAGTCAAGGAGTCTTACCTGAAAGTCCATGGTGCCATCTGGCCTTTTTATCTCTGGGATGTAGAAGATGGATACGGGTGGGTGTATGAGAAGGGCCAGCCTATGGCTGGGCCGCTCACCTTCACCAAATTGGCATGCCCAGATGCATTTACTCATAAATTTAAGTTTGCGTTCTGCGAGTTCCCCAAATTCATCCATAAGGCGTGACCTAACGCGCATCAACGATTTGTTGGGATTAGTGACGGAGTAGTCATCCAGCTTAGTCAGGGCGGCCTCCACTCAGGCAAGGTCCCGATGGGTAGAACGCAGTACTCCTGAGTGTTCGGATATAATTATTCCCCTTATGTAGTCCTTGAAGGCCTCCCATAGCACCACCTGCGGTGGGGCTGAGGGTGCGTTAAGATTGAAATATTGAATAATCGCAGAACAGATCTCTTCGCGCAAAGCAACGTCGTCCAGGGCCATCGTGGGAAAGTGCCACGGGCATTCCATATAGTCCACGCAGGGGATATGCAGTTCAAGTCAGACCGGGGATAATCTGAAAATTTACGTGGTAAATGGGCTGAACCACAATGCCACATCATGACCAAGGGCGACAGCAGCCAGAAATCATTCCGGGACCAATTGCCATGGGGGCAGAGTAGAAAGTGTAGGGAAGCGCGGTGTTGGTGGATCGCTGCCAAGGGTCACAGACGAGGGCGTTTCACATATGTCATGTAGGACCTGAAGCGAACGTGGCTTGGTAGAAGAATGTGGGGAGGTGGTAGCTAGTGTGGGATTTTGCAGCAAGTTGAAATCACCCCCAACTATCAGATGCTGAGCAGGTTCCCTGTCCAAGTGCAATTGTATCATATGAAAAAAAACTCAGGAGTGTTGGTATTTGGGCCATACATGTTAAGTAGTGCTATATGGCGGCCAGCCAGATTGCCCATTACTTGTAGAAATTTGCCATTGGTGTCTGATATGTTGTGTTGGAGGTGGAATGGTAAAGTCTTGTGAATCAGGATGCAGACCCCTCCCTTGAGTAGGAGTTATAATTAGAGAAATATCAGTGTGGACCCCAGTGTCTAGCTAGTGGAGAGGCAGAGGTGGGCTGCAGGTGGGTCTCTTGCAGGAAAGCGATTTATACGGCATGCCTTGTCAAGTACTGACAAACTTGTTTCCCTTTACAGGGATTGTGGAGGCCCTGAATGTTCCAAGGTAGTGTGATGTCTTAGGTCTGCCGTGTTGGTATTCGTGTCAGTCATCCGTCTGGTGGATAATGGGGTGCAAGAGTCGTGAAAGGGCGCGTTGGTTAGAAACATGTAAACATATCAACAATACAGTAACTGAATGCATATAGACATCCCCCATTCCTCCTCCCACGCCTGTTGAGTACATGACAGGTAAAGCCCAAACCCTTTGAATAAGAAGTAAACCAAAAAGAGCAAGTAACATGGTGTCAACCATGGAGGGGTGGCCATGCTACAGTGGACAGTCCCCATTTCTCCAAAATGCTGGAAAGAAAGAATGAAGGCTTAAGTGAGGAGCCCCAGAAGGGATACAATCAACTCAGGATGTCAGGGCCTGTGTTCAGGTAAGAGTGAACAGGCAGCAGAATCCAGGTCTCAGAGTCCATTGCAACGCAAATCGTGTAGCCCAGCACGCCCGCTCAGGCCCACAGCGAGCCATTAGTCCCACATGAAGAGGTCCTGGCTGGAAGCCCAGGAGGGGAGCATCGGAGAGGCAGTCCAAGTTGCACGGCACTGGCATGATGGTGACTTGGGGAGTTTCTTACAGAAGTCTAGCACCTTGGTCGGTTTGTCAAAGATACGTGGTTTCCTATCTGGGATGTCTAAGAGTAGTCTAACTTAGTACAGCATACCATATCGAAGGCCATGTTTCTGAAGGGCTGCCTTGGATTCATGAAATTTCCCATCTGGCCTCCTGTACAGTCGCAGTTTTGTCAGGATAGATGGATATCGAATTGCCCTGGTTTTATAGATAAGCTTTTTCGAGGGCCAATTGCAGTGTGGTGTCAAGATGCCTAAAGTTGAGTAGGCGGGCGACAACTGGACAGAGTGGGGCACCATCCATGCCATGCGGGATCTGTGGGCACGCTCCACTACAAATGACAAATGTAGATGTAAAGCTGGTGCAGTCAAACAGATCAGTAAGCAAACGCTCAACAAAGAGGTCCATTCGTCCCGTGTTCATAGTCTCTGCTACCCCAAGGATGCATATGTTATTACGTCCACTTCTTGCCTCTAGATCCTTGTTCTTAATTGCGACAGTGCAGACATGGGCCTCCAGCACCTCAAACTTTTTTTTTAATAGATGTGGCCCATCTAAATGTCCTGACGGTCAAGACGCTCGCCCATCCTGTCAAACCTAGCTTCAATGGCCTTGAAGCCTGTGCAGAGCTCTGTCAGAGGCACTGCGCGCCAACTCCATGTCGTCGTCACCTTGCACTCCCTGCCCCTGCATGGCTGTGCCCCGCTGTTGCTGCAATTGTTTTTGCCTGTCAAAGGTGAGTCTAAGCTGCCTGGGATCAGTTTTACCCATGCCAGTGGGGGGACACGCACCAAAGCAGAGTATTTATGGCAGTCCAGTATTGCCGCACGGGGCTCCAGTCCAGTGCGCAAGTTATATAGGGTTCAGCAATATGACCGGGGGCATGACCAGAGCGATGAAATACACCCCACAGGTGCCCACTTACTCCCACTGCAACCGCTGTCATGTGGGCCAGGCATTCACCCACCCATCCTGCCCCGCACCTCACTGCGATGGAGCACCCGGGCAAGGTGGGAGGGGGGGGAGAGGGCCCCAAGAGGCACCAATAAAGCCCTGTTCACTCGCCCAGCAAGACTAGGGGTAGGGGGTCCCGCGGCTGGGCCTCACCAGTCCTCGTGTCGGATGACCCAGCAACAACCGGGGCCTGGGGCCCAGAGCCCGCTGCTAATCAACTGCCTCAGGCAATCCCTTGTGACTGCCGCAGGTCTTTGCTGCGCAGCATCTGTGACACGGCTCCATCGGAGTGCACGATCCCGGTCCTCAGGACATGCCCAGGTCTGTCACACAGCAATGGAGTGAGGGGAAGGGGCCGCCGGCACTCACGAGCCACACCGTTCAAGTGGGCTGCACCTCAACCACGCCCACAGCCCCGGTCACTGCAGGGTCGCCAAGGCGCGGCAACCACACCTAGGCCCCATATCGCCAGTGCTGCCCCCCAGGCCTCCAACAGCCTCTGATTCAGGCCATCATCAGCCAGAGACCATCAGGACCCAGGCGTGGAGGCAGGATGCAATAATGAGCCCGATTTAGGTGGTTCCACCGACGTTAGGGCCCTATCTGCCTGGAGCTAACACACCACATGGCCATCTTGGTCGCTGGCGCAGCCACATCGCCATGGAAATCATTTGTAACCGAATCCCATAACAGGCTGGTATTCCTAAGGGATATTTCTGCTACAAAGCAGCTTACTATGTGTGCAACTATGACAACAGAAAGATAAAACGTGATGCACCCAGGGTCTAGGAAAAAAAGAGGCAGGTAACACCCAATGGACTAGACGTTTAAATGTCAATGTAGATGAAAGGACAGAGGGCCTATGGGATGATTATTGAAGACCATCATCATCATATTTAAGTAACTTTCATTATTTGTAAAGATGGCACAGCCATACCATTAAATGACCAACACGTAGAAGTTCATTCATGGCACGGTGTGCTATTAAAAAAAAACTATTTAATGTAATTGTGAGATATGCTGGATCGCACCATGTGGTTCAATAATGAAAGTTAGGTCATGGCTTTCACCCAATTAGCATAACATGCATTTATGCGTACATGTTACTGTACCACAAAAATTAGCTTTGCCAGGTACTGAGGAGTACTTCTGTAAGCTTATGGTCACAGAACTGAAGCCCCAATTGCAGCAAATCAGCGTTTCATCATGGTGAGACTGATACACTCTGAACACCATTAAGATCCATAATATGTGTCTACTTTGCTTGTCTACTGTTAACATGACCGTGCAAGGCTTTGTGTGTACACTAACCATTTATAATAAACATCATAAAATTATGGATAACCCAGGCGGTATTTAGAGAAGACGACTCTGAAGCTATATCATTTATCTGGAGACCGGCTCGCAGACCGGTGGCCTTGACTACACTTCAGAGCCCTTTAGCAGAAGGAGGGTTAACGGCAGCCCAGCTCCAGTGGTTGGCAGGCAAGCAGACCCAGAGTGGGAACTTGGCCTGTTTGTACCTGGGTTAACAGATTTGGTGCGGACCTTATCAAGAGTAAGGCAAATTTTGCCAACAGGGACCAAGGCATTCCGGGTGATTGCCAAATGCTGGGCTCAATGTATACGGAGGAAACACACTAAAATTCCATACACCCCGGACTAACAGATAGCAATGTTAAGGAAATTGACCCATGAAGGGTAATGGGAGGTCTAGAAGAATGAGTGGCTGCAGAAGCCTCTACCCTGGAAGACCTTTATAGGGAAGGGGAACTGCTCCCCTTTAAGGGTTTTAGGGCTGACTTTGACATCCCACAGGTTCACTTCTTGTTGCACAGGGCAACTACTGCGACCATCTGGCAGCACTGGTGGAATGGGGCTGTTAAGCCTCCAGCCCATAGAAGCTGACAATACAGCACCCTTTCTTAGGACAGTATTAAAATGTTCTCCTGCTTAAATAGAGCCATTTAGGGGAACCTCTGCTGGCCACTAGAAAAGATGATAGAAGCCTGGAATTCCATTCTTGATCAGCATTTCTGAACACACCAGGTGCCCTGCTTCAAACTGATTCATTTTAAAGTCTTGCAAAGAGCATATCTAACCTGTGAGCGCGTTCAGAGATATTTTCAAGAAGGCGCGTCTTTTCCCAGGTGTGGGGAAAGTGGGGCAGGCCTATTACACATGCTATGGAGCTGCCCTTGGATACGCCCACATTGGGAGGGGATTACAGAACTACTGCCTGCTGTCTTAGACAAGGAAATCTCATGTATGCCAGGGCACTGTCTTTTGAGATGTTTTTCCACACACTTCGAAAACTAAAGCTACCAGTAAGTTTCAAGACATGGAGTTCCTCATGGTGAATCGCAAGATTACGAGTAACTGGAAATTGGCAGGGGGTCCCTGGTTATTGAAGTGGCATAATGAATTGGAAAAATGGGCAGCAGTGGAGGGAGAGGTGTTGCTGAGGGAAGTGAAGAGGGGTTTGTACAATAGAAGTGGCACTTGCATGAGAGGCCGTGGTAGCTGACCTACAGGCTGCTGGTAATGATGGAGAAGTACCATGAGACACCTTCCTTGCAAATGTGGACATGGCCACCTTCTGTCCCCTGGACCATTGTCTGCTGACTCCCCCACCTCCGTAATAAACACGGTTTATTGGGGTGGTAAATTTTGTTTGACTGAAATTTACTAACTGGGAGACCAGACGGGGCACTAATGTTAATAATGACTACAACAGATGCAATTGTTGGGGGGTGAAAATGGCTGAAGTGGTTGTCTCTTATGTTGCTGAAGGATAGCAATTGACAACATATGATGATGATGCTGCATTATATTCTGATAATTGGGGGCTCAGAGTGCGCTAATCAATGTAATACTGGATGCATCTTTATTCTCGAGTCATTTTACACGAAATTACTCAACAGGACCTTCTGCTATTAAAAACTAAAAAAAAACATGTTTAAAAAAATAAACATCATACAAACATGTGCATAATATTAAAAAAGCAAGAAAATATTTTCATCCAAATCAGCATTTACTTGACCTCCTGGATGCTTTCCATGTGTCAATATTTCCATGCGTGGACTAAATAACGAAATTCATGCTACAACATCTCACTTAGAAGTGTCAGGGAGTAAACGTGCAGAAAAAAAGAGGGCAATATAGTTACTGTAATCTCTCAATACTTAAAGTGTGCCGTATTTTTTGTTTGCTGCTGGCATCACCCAGCCATGAAACAGGAGCACCACAATATACAGTAACATTCTTATTCTTATTGCTGCAAAACCATTAAATCAGCTAGTTGCGTACAGAAGGAAAGCACAAGCAATGCAGTAAACATGCCGGAATGGAAATGACAAATACTTAGGTCTGTAAGAAATATGGATTTGATGTATTGCCCCATCCAGGTTTGTATCCCGCTATTGCAACTTTGCTGTGTAGAGGGTCTTGAAGCAGAGCTCTACGGCGCTGTGATTTGGGGATATGGTAATGTGGCAACCGAAACGAAGATGCATAACACCTTGATAAAGTCACTATTTACCCTCCCACAAAGTGCCGTATTGCTGCCTCAACACTTCCTCTCTCGATAGGCAGCTCCCGTAGCCAATCTCAAACTGCTCCTGTCCTGGCTACATGTGTGGCCTGTGGGCGAATTAGAGCCCTACAGAGCCAGAGTGCCTCATTGAGGACTTGTATTTTTATGAACATTATTAATTAAAATTTGGCTTCTCTCGCTGAATTCGAAATAACTGTGGAAATCCTCGAACTATCGTAGGAAGTTCGACTGGCATGTAGTGAAGGATATACTGTTTTTTGTCATTAACAAGTGAAGTGCAAAAGCTAGAAGTGGGAAAATTGTTAAAGACTTCTCAAATTTTAAATGCACTCCATGGTTCGAGCCTACATAGACATCATTTTGCCTTGTGGAGGTAAGAATATTTACATACGATTTAGATAGAGGATTACACCTGTAAGAAAACTCCAGTTGTAAATGTTCAACAAAGATTGAGAGGGAGGGTTTATATCCTGCTTGCAACTTTACTGCAGAAGCAGAAGAATGTTTATTGGTTTTTGCCCAGCTTGCCAACCTCTATGGAAGAAACGGATTGTTTCTGTATGTCAGAAAGCAAGTGTTAAACGCTTATTGCAATGCACTAAGGATTTCTAATTGGGTGCACACGATCTGATAGTTTGTGGACTTTCTTAGATTTTAGATAACAAGCTTGTTTTTGCAGAACCAGCAGATCAATTGACCAAAATTCTAACCAATGCATAAGCTCTTAAATTCCAGTGGTGCTGCCTTTGTATCAACTCCTCACACAGAGTACAGGTTCAGAATTTACATGCACAAAACATAAGAAATTCGACAGATAAAGTTATTCCAAGCAACTATAACTGGTGCCCTGAGGTGACTATAACTCGCGCCACATCATGCAGTTTCCGTATCAATAACTTTATGGCAAATGTTGCAGCAATATTATCAATGATGCCATAAGAGATGCCATGAATGATGTAATATGTGGTGTAATTAGCTATGCATAGCTACATTTCTATGGGTGTGTGTGTGTGTAAAACCTGAACCGAATTATAACGTCCCTATAACCTTTTTTCATTTTATTTTTGTGAATTTCTAATTTTTTTAATTTTTTAAAAAAATGGTAATTCTTAACAAAAATGTCCCTGTAGCCTTTGGTTTTTCAGTGAATTTTAATTCTTTTTTTTAACACAGCAGGGGGTTGGCCACAAGGCCTGGACTGGGGCCAGGCCCTGCACCCTACCCCAACACACACTGCCTTTGGCCATGAGCGGGGGAGATTTCCCCAGGCCTGGCCTGTTGCCAAGCCCTGCACCCAATCCCTTGAGTGAAGCCAACCACCGCCATGCATGCCTTCGCAGTGTTGGCAAGTGTGTGAGTGGATGTATTTTTTTCCATTGGGTTCTGGATCCTTCACAAATTTACACTGGGGGGCTTGCTGAGCCCCATGATGGATCCGTGGATCCACCAAAAACAAATATAGAAAAGAATTGGGGACACATTTTTGCCCATCAGGGGTACCTCTATCATGATCCCTTATGTCTTTATTCAGCTTTATTTAACCCACTGCACCGAGCTGATAAACAAAATGACGGCCGCAACTTCTCACTCAGATTGCGGCCAGCCAATTATGGCCTTGTTTTGGCAGAAGGATCCGCAGACCCATCCCGGTGAATCCGTGATGTTTCCGCATCCAAAGATATACATATTTTATTTTCCTCAAATAACTCCGAAACTATTGAACAGATTTGCACCAAATTAAAACACGCATTGGCAAAGCCAATAGGTCTCGACTATACAACAGCTATTGGCTTTGACAATGTGTGCTGCCATGTTGTACACCAGTTTGGTTGCTGTTCAGCATGGCTAAAAGTTAGTGGCATGGAGTGTCAGAGTGGAGTGGGGGAGTAGAGTGGATTTGTTGGAATATCGTAAAGTGGAGAAGGAGGAGTAGAGTGTTGTAGAAGTTAATAGAGTTCAGTGGTTCAATGGCAGAGTGTGTCATGGAGTTGTGTGAGGTGGAATAGGGTGGAGTAGGTTTGAGTGGACTGAGGTAGTGGGGTGGACTGGATTGGAGTGGACTGAAATGGGAAGAGGTGGATGGGATTGGGGTGGATTTGAGTGGGATGTTCATATTGGAGTGATATAGCTGGGTGGGGTGGATTGGTTTGGGGTGGATGGATTGGAGCGGACTGGATTAGAGTATAGTAGATTAGTTTGGCGGATTGGAGTGGTGTGGAGTGGATTAGGATAGAGTGGGTGGATTGCAGTAAAGTGTTGTGGGTGGGAAAGGGGTGGGGCAGACTGGAATGGGGTCAATTGGATTAGAGTGGGGTGGGCCTGAAATGGGGTGGGTAGATTGGAGTGGGGTGTGCTGGATTGGAGTGGACTGGAGTGGGGTGGATTGCATTGAGGTGGGGTGGATTGGACTGCAGTGAGGTGGATAGGGTTGGAGTGGGGTGGATTCAACTGAGATAGGGTGGGGTGGATTGGACTGGGGTGGATTTAAGTGGGGTGGGTAGACTGGAGTTGGATGGGGTGTGCTGGATTGGGGTGGAGTGGGATGGGATGGGATGGAATGGATTGCACTGAGGTGAGGTGGATTGGACTGGACTGCGGTGGGGTGGACGGATTGTACTGGAGTGAGTGGATTGAAATAGGGTGGGTAGACCCGATTGGGGTGGGGTGTGTTGGATTGAATTGGGGCAGATTGCATTGAGGTGGGGTGGACTGGACTGCAGTGGGGTGGACAAACTGAACTGGAGTGAGAGAGACTGAACTGGGGTAGGGTGGATTGGATTGGAGTGGGGTAGGCTAGCTGGACTGGAGTGTGATAGACTAAACTAGGATGGGGTGGGGTAGATTAAGGTAGAGTGGAGTGGGTTAGTGGATTAGAGTGGGGTGCAATGTACTGAAGGGGTTGGAATGCGGTAGGTTGGACTGCAGTGAGGTGGACTTAATTGGTGTGGGGTGTATTGGAGTGGGGTGGACTGGAGAATGGTGGCCTAGAGTGGGGTGGACTAGATTGAGGTGGAATGAATTGGGGTCTTTCTGACTGGGGTGGAGTGGAGTGCATTGGATTGAGATGGATTGGACTGAGTGGGGTGGATTAGGGTGGGGTGGACTGGATTGAATGTGGTGAATTGAACTGGAGTGGGGTAGACTGGGTTGTGGTGGTTTGGAGTAGAGTTGAGCGGAGTAGATTGTAGTGGACTGGACTGGAGTGGTGTAGACTGGGTTGGATTGGAGGAGATGGATTGGATTGGAGTGGGGTGGACTGGATTGCAGTGGGGTAGATTAAGGTAGTTTGGAGTATGTTGGAATAGACTGGAGTAAGGTGGAATAATCAATCAAATATATATAGAGTGCAACTTGTCACCCATACGGGTATCTGGGCGCTAGAAGCAAGTCTTCACTTGAAAAGCCAGGTCTTGAGCCCTTTCATGAAATCAGCTACCGTAGGGGAAGTACGGAGGTGGAGGGCGTTCCAAGCCTTGGAGGGGAGGTGGGAGAAGGAGCCCCCTCCCGTGTGGCAGCGGCGAGTGCGGGGATCTGTGCGAGGTTCAGGTGTGCAGAGCGAAGGTTCCTGCAGGGGTGGTGGAAATTCAGACGTTCTTTCAGGTAGACGGGCCCCTGGTCATGGAGGGCTATGTAGGCATGTGTGAGGAGCTTGAAGTGGCATCTCTTCTGGACCGGGAGCCCGTGGAGGTCTTTCAGGTGCTGGGAGATGTGGGTTCTCTTGGACCGGTCGAGAATCAATCTGGCGGCCGCATTCTGTACTGACTGGAGCCTCTGCAGGAGTTCAGTGGTGGTGCCTGCATACAGTGCGTTGCCATTTCCAAGGCTGCTGGTAATCAGGGCATGAGTGAAGGTCTGTTTTGTGTTGATGGGGAGCCACTTGAAAATTTTCCAGAGTACGCGTAGAGTGTGGAAGCAGGCAACGGAGTTGATGGTGGTGTGGGTGGATTGGACTGGATTACGGTGGATTTCACTGGAGTGGGTTGGACTAGAGTGGGGTGGATTAGAGAAGGGCAAGTTGATTTGGAATGGGCGAGTTGGATTTGGGTTGTTGAATTGGGGTGGGCTGGATTGGGATGTGATGGATAGGAGTGGGGTGGATCGTACTGGAGTAGGGTGGATTGGACTGGAATAGGGTGGATTAATGTGGATTATATTGGAGTGGGATGGACTGGGGGTGTGTGGCTAGATTGGATTGGAGTAGGATGGGTTTGATTGGGGTGGGAAGGACTGGAGTGAGGTGGCTTGAAGTAGGGTGAGATGGATTTTGGTTGGATTGAAGTGGGTTGGTTTGGGGTGGATTGGAATGGGGTGGATGGACAGGAGTGAAGTGGATGTTACTGGAGTAGGGTGGACTGGACTGGAGTGGCGTGGATTGGACTGGGGTGAGATATTGAATTGGAGTGAGGTAGATTAGACTGGGCTTGATTGGGGTAGACTGGATTGGAGTGGGGTGTACTGGAGTGAGTAGAATTGGGATTCACTGGAGTGGGTTGGATAGAGGTGAGGTAAAGTGGATTGAAATAGGGCAAATTGTTTTGGATTAGAGTGAGTTGTTTGCGATTGGAGGGGGCAGGGTGGAGTGCGGCAGGTTGTTTTGGATTGAAGTGGGGCAGACTGGAGTGTGGCGGATTGCAGTAGGACAGATTGTTTTGGATTGGAGGGGGCAGACTGGAGTAGATTACAGCAGGGCATATTGAATTAGGGTGGATTGGTGTGGGCTGGACTGAATGTAAATTCAGTAGATTGGACTGGGTGAACTGGGATGGAGTGGGGTAGACTGGACTGGAGCATATTGTATTGGACTGCAGTTGGTCAGATTGAAGTGGGGCAAATTGGAGAGCGACAGATTGTTTTGGATTGGAGTAGGGCAGATATTTGTCAGTTGCAGTGGGGAAGGCTGGAGTGGGACAGATTGTTTTGGATCGGGGTGTGGCAGACTGGAGTGGGGCTGATTAGAGTGGTGCATATTGTTTAGGATTGGAGTGAGGCAGATTGGAGTGGGGCAGACTAGAGTGGGGCAGACTAGAGTGGGGCAGACTAGAGTGGGGCAGACTAGAGTGGGGCAGACTAGAGTGGGGCAGACTAGAGTGGGGCAGACTAGAGTGGGGCAGACTAGAGTGGGGCAGACTAGAGTGGGGCAGACTAGAGTGGGGCAGACTAGAGTGGGGCAGACTAGAGTGGGGCAGACTAGAGTGGGGCAGACTAGAGTGGGGCAGACTAGAGTGGGGCAGACTAGAGTGGGGCAGACTAGAGTGGGGCAGACTGGATTGGATTTAAGTGGGGCAGATTGCAGTGAGGTGGACTGGAGTGGGGCAGATTGTTTTGGATTGGCGGGGCAGATTGTTTTGGATTGCAGAGGAGAGACTGGAGTGGGGCAGATTGTTTTGGATTAGAGTGGGGTGAATTGGAGTGGGGCAGACTAGATTGGAGTGAATTGGGAGTGTTGTATAGCCATTTTAGTGATGCCTCTAGGAGTGTTATGTTAGCAACTAGGCCTGCTGCTTTTGCCCTTTAACCTAATCACATTTTATTCTGCTTCATTTTTATTATTTCAGAATCTTCCACATTTGTGGTGTTGTTTTCTTTTCTTTATCTAGTTGTTCTTTCGCCAAAATCCAGCAGCCTCATTAGGATAATGAGAGCCCACGCAACAAGAGGACTGGAATGGGGTGGGGTGGGGTGGGTTGAACTGGATTGGGGTGAGTGGATTGGAGTGGGGTGGATTGTAGTGGGGCAGATTGGAGTAGAGTGAATTGGGGTGTATTGCATGATTTTGTGTCAAAGCATAATTTCATAAATTGCACATAATAAAGAAACAATGTTGCATTGCAATATTTCCAACAAGATAATCAACATCTTTTGAGAAGAGCACCCACAAGCAAAAATGAAATAAAATAAGAGTGGAAAATGAGAAAAGACTACTTGGCAAAATAAAAGAAAGTTAGCTGTAACAAAGAAAACTCAGCTATTTTGTTTGTCCTGCTGGGCAATTTTTTGCAAGTCACACGCCTTCTGTTTGCAGGGCACAAGAAATTAAAAAGAACAAAATAGTATAAATGATCACGTTGGGAACAGCGGATGGGAACTGATTAAGTTGAACCAATCAGTGCCTGGTCGCTGCGCCACAGAGAGGAATGGGAATGATGGCAGTCCTGAAGCAGACGAATTAGGAGGCTGTAAAGAAAAGTGCCAGGCAAGCCAACAAATGGTGAGCAACAGTAGGGCTCCAAGCCCATTACTGTACACAACAGTCTTACAAGCGAGACGCATGCACTAGCTCATGCGCTCGCAGGCTCCACCCTAAAAAAAGGCTAATTATGGAGTTTGATGTAATTCCGTCCAGCGGTTCAGGCTGTAGTCCTGTCAAAAATATCTATGGGAATTAGCATGGGAAAAATGCATTTTGGGATCCCATTTGTCTCGGCCCTCGCTTGAGGAATCATACCAAAACTATCGAGACAGCAGCTGAAGTGAGAGGCATGCTAGTTTTGAAAATTTCATGAAGATTCGTCAAACAGCACCATAGTTATCGGCAAAACATGAAACACTTTCCCTATGGAAACTAGGTCCTAACTATAACTACCTAGTGTGTGTGTGTGTGTGTTACAGACACACACACACACACACACACACATATATATACATACACAAATCAATAAAAAAAACCGAAGGTTTAAATAGAAAATAAAAAATCTCTAGTAACTATAAATCATACCCTTAGATAACTACAGCTCGTACCCCCGCCATGCATAGTCTTGTCACCAATGAATTTTACATGCTACAGTGATGATATCAATGATGTTACAAAACATGTCATGTGTGATGTAATATGTGGGATAATTAGTTGTACATGGCAAGGGCACGAGTTATAGTTACCTAAGAGTACAAGTTATAGTTACTAGCAAGAGCATAATTATAATTGGTGAATTTTAGTTTTTTTTTTTTGTTTTTTGTTTTTAATGTTATGTTGTCAATTAAATTTTCAACTAATTATAACGTCACTTAAACCTTTGTTTTTTCTCAGTGATTTTTTTTAATGCAAAGCAAAATGTTATTACCATACTTAAAGCCAACCACTCCCCATGCACAGCCTTTCGCCGTGAGTGATCAGAGTTGGCCGCAGGCACTGGCCTGCGACCAGGCCCTGTGCCTAACCCCTATGGGCAGCCTACCATGTCCATAGATGGCCTTCTGCTGTGTGAAGCTTTGGGTTGGTCGCAGGGCATCATGGGGTGTGCCTAGAAAAAACTGTAAGGGGAGGTGGTGTGTGGTCTTCCCTCCTCAAGTCACTCTGGGCCCCGGGAACCCACTCCCTGAGATCAAATTTATGATAAAGGGGATGGGGATTGCGACAAACCCTCCCGATGCCTCTATTGGACCTCAATCCCCCAGGGCCTTTGATCTGTTAAGAGTAGGTGAGGTGCACAGCTCCACTCCCAAAGCCACTTTGGGTCCGGAGAACAACATCTCCCAGGGCCTCTAGTGGGTGCCCCAGTGTCCACCTGTGGCAAATACAAAACACAATGTTGGGGGCTGGGCGAGGAGCTGCAAGGTCTCCACGTCCCAAGCAGGCCCCCAGCCAGGACCATACTGGGTGCTGACTGGAGCCGGCACCTCTCCTTTGCTCCTGCCTGTATGGGAGCAGTACTGCCGAGCCTGGGAGCGTGCAGGTAGGCTATGCCCACATTCTCTCGACAGGAAACCACAGGAGCTCAGGTATGAGCTCCCTGGGACACAGAGTAGTACTATGCCCCGGGATTTGGAGGCGGATACCTATAGATATCGGACCATGGGGGATCAGGTCCCTGGTGCCCAACAGAGGCTCAGGGGGTTCGGGGGGGGGGGGGGGGAAGACGCATGCCCCTTTCCCCTTTAACGGACATTCAGTCCTAAGGGATGGGATCCTCAGGGCCCAGTAGAGGCTCTCGAAGAGGGGGCCGTTTGCCCTCTCCACTTTAATGGACATTCGGCCTTGGGTGATGGGGTCCCTGGGACCAGAAGTGGCTCAAGGAGATGGCCCGCTGTACAAATATTATTAACTAAAGTCCCCCAGGCCCTGGCCTACCCTGGTGGGGGAGGGGGTTGAGGGAAGATAAATTTAAGGTGTTTCTTTTTTTTTTGATGCCACGATCCTGTAGAAGTCCCTCAAAACTCCCACAGGATCGCAGCTTCAAAAAACATTTGTTTTATTTTGGGCCTAGGGTTGTCTCTCTGGGACCCCCCACAAGGGCAAGGAAGGCTGGGCATCACTATCCTGCACCTTTTTTTTTTTTTTTTTTTTTTTTTAAAACAACCTCAGCACAGTCATTGAGTCCTTTAATGACTGCCTGCAACATCTTTTCGCATGTTGCAGGAAGCCAGTCGAAGTGCTCGAGTCAGGCTTCCGCAGGAGCAAGTTGGCCCAAGGGGAATAAAGCCCCCTAGGCCAATCAGAATGCTCTATTTTTTTGTTATTGGATTTGAGAGCGTCTCGCAGTGCTGCGCCGCGGCACAAGCTAAACATTCACCTCAGACCGCGGCGCGCGGCATGGAGACGCAACGCGCCCCCAGCCTGTTGTGCAACCTACGAGGCTCCAAATTGGGCATGGGGCCTCGTTCCTTCATAGCGCAACGTGCTTTCAGGCAGGTCTAACCCTCCCCCACTCACCTGCTCCTGTTGTTCTCTTTTTCTTTCACTTTCATTGTACCTCCCTTTATGTTTTTCCTTCTTCCCATATTACCCTTCTCTTCCCAGCATGCCTTAGTTCCCTACTCTCTATGGCTCCTTCTCCATCACGTTCTATGTGTGTTTCCCTATCTAAGATGGTGTCCTTGCACTTCCTGTTGGTCGCTTCCTGTTTTGTGGTATTTAAGGGCTGTGATTCTTTCCCTCCTTGCGCTGCAACACTTTCGGTTTGGATGGTGTCTTCGCTCCAGCTTCCTTGTGTCAGATACTGGTTCACGTCTGTTCCAGTATTTTTTTCCTGCTCCTTTTTGATCTTGCATTTACTTATTAATTTCCTGTTTCAGGAAATTATCCTTTCTGGAGGGTTTTTTCCCCTTTCAGGGTTTTTTTCTCTCTGGCACTACTTCTGAAGGACACCGCCTGCCCTTGGCGTTTCCATCGCCTGCAGCACCGTGGCTACCAGAAAGAGTCGCCCCAATCTGGGCCAAGGCCCAACATTCAGGAACAAGATCCTCGCCACTCGTTCTGCGGACTCCAGGTTAAAGCAGCGCTTAAGTCGTGACACGCAGAGTCCAGCACAACCAACCATCCAGATTTACAAATATATTTGTACCTTAATATTTCAAAAACTACTGAATGGAGTTACACCAAATTACAAAGACCCAGCTTCCTACCATATTTGGTGTAATTCCCTTCAGCGCTTTTTGCGGTAGTGCTGCCCAAACAAAAAAAAGACTATGGACAATGCATGGGGAAAATTGGTTTTAGAGCCCTCCTTTTTTCTTGGCCCTACTTGATAGATCACCTCAAACCTTTTCAGGAAGAAGTAGAAGTGTATATGAACTTTTGTTTTTTCCAGAATGTTTTGTTAAGGTTCGTTAAAGGGTGTCCCACCACCTTAAAAAAACCAAGTAACTCCAAATTCATGACAACAACAAAAAGACTATCGTCCAGCTTTTGTCTCATTGTAAAGAAGAAAGATTATCAAATCAGAAAAACAAACACAAGCAATCATTCTATTGCTTTTGCAAATGTGGAGACATTAATTCAACATCATAATCTCATATTATCATCAATATGTTGGCAGCCAAATATTAATAGCAAATAGGTAAATAAATCATACATTATCCCATGTTCCAATGGAGTTTTAAAATACAATGAAATGGCATACTAACATCTCTCTCAAAAATAAATCCACATAATAGTATGATCCAGCACTTAATACTATACACAATCAAGGCCCAGTGGCCTAAATACAGCCAGCAAAACATATAAAAAGGCGTGTACAACAAATGCATCCAAAGTAGAATGCAGGAATAGCTTACAAGAAAATATCAAGCCTACATTATGCACCTCATACTCAAGTGAAAGAACACTGATGGACAATTAAAAAAACAACAAAACAAACAAAGATGTAATCTCAGTTCCTTTCTGTATAATAGAGTGGTTCCCAACCTTTTAACTTCTGTGGACCCCCATTTTATCATTACTGGAACCCAAGGACCCTCATTGAATCATTATTGCACTCTGGGGACCCCCCCCCCCACTGTGCCATTATTGAAAGCTGGGGACCTAATCTGTTAATATTTAATTTTCCAAGAGGTCATGGACCCCCTCAGGAGGCTTCACAGACCCCCAGGGGTCCCTGGACCACAGGTTGGGAACCACTAATATAATACACAAAGGAAGAAAGGAAAAAGGAGAACAAAGGAGATAGGTATGAATACTTAACCAATGTGGATAATCAGTTCTTCACCCAAATTAAGATTCCCTAGGGCCCTGCTATTGAGACAAACAATATGCTCAGAATCCATTATTTTAAGTGGGGTTTCAAAGACTACCATTGGCAGAAATTATAGGTCTCCCCGGGGGATTCAGTTTGTTCTTATGTATTTTTGTGAGTGCATAAAAGCAGGGTGCTACGGGTTTCTGCACATACAGAAATTGAAATTCATCAGTACTTGGTAAACTGTTCTTTCTCCATTCACTTATCTTAATGTGATATTGTGAAATCGACTCTTTGTACAAATCATAACTTGTCAATTCATAATCACGTAAATTGGCAAGTTGTATATCCATTTCCTGCAGATATTTCTGTACGTCCCAAAGGACTACATTTCCCCTTTTGTCTGAAGGCTTTATCACAATGTTAGGATCCTATGACAAAGACTCCAAAGCCAACTTTTAGGTTAAAGTCAGATTCTCAGCAAAATGATTTTTGCTTTCTTTCCAAATCTGCAGGAGGTCTCTGTTCACTACCTCAGGAATGTGTCTTTGTTATCATGAGGCATTACAGGATTGCACCTGGATTTGTGTTTAAAATGTTGCCAGTAGCTAGTTATAGTTAGGACCACGTTTCCATAGGAAGAGTGTTTTGTTTTGCCAATAACTTTGGCAGCGCTTAAAGAATCTTCACACATTTTTCAAAATGTATACTTCAGTCAGTTCAGCTGCTGTCTTGAAAGCTTTGGGGTGATCGGTCAAGCGGGGGCTGAGAAAAAGGGAGGTCCCATAACTTGTTTTCCCCAACCATTTTCCCATAGGGTTTTTAGACATGCCTACAGCCCAAACGGAATCACACCAAATTTGTAAGGAAGCTAGAACTTGGTACACAAATTGTGCTTTTTTTATTTGGTGTAAATCCGTTCAGTGGTTTTTGAGATATTATAGTTTACAAAATATAGACATATAGGGATGTATATCCTCCGCGGAACCAGACCCGCGGATCTGGGTCCGGATCCGTGGATTCAGGGGGAAACCCAGGCCCTGACTGGCTGGCTGAAACCTGACAGAAATGTTGTAGCTGCCATTTTGTTTCTCGCATCACCTCGAGGGTGGGAAAAGAAAATTGCAAAAACACATAAGAGGGTCAGGATATAGGTATCCCGACCCCATAGGACACAGAGGGGACCATTAGGGCCCCTGCCCAGTTAACTTTTTTTATCCGATCCGCAGATCCACGGATCCAGAGAAAAAATGTTTTTAAAAAAAACACACACACACACACAATGCAACCTCATGCTGCACACCGCCAAAGGTCGTGCACAGCTTGGGTTTGGGTGCACGCAGGAGGGTTGGCCACCAGGCCCTGCGGCCAACCCCTGCCCCGCACACCGTGTGGTTCTATTTACGTCTGTGCACCCTAAAAAAAATAAAAAACTGAAATTCACTGAAAAACAAACAAAGGTTACAGGGACGTGATAGTTAGGTTCTGAATTTCCTTGCACAAAACCATAGAAGCTCAGCAGTTACATTTATGTTTAACTCAAGTAACTCTAACTCGCACCCTAAAGGTAACTAACTTGCACCTTCACCATGCACATATAATTAATCTACATATTACATCACTGATGTCACCTTCTATGACATCATTCATATTACTGCAACGTTTGCAATAAAATTATTGATGAGACAACTGTGCATAGCAGGGGCGTGAGTGATATTTACCTTAGGGCACGAGATAGTTACTTGAGTTAAACATAACTATAACTGCTGAACTTCTATGGTTTTGTGCGAGGAAATTCAGAAATTAACTAAAATGTCCCTGTAAGCTTTTTTTTTTTTTTCCAGTGAAATATATATATAGATATATATATATATATATATATATATGTTCATATAAACATCACTGAAAAAAACAAAGGTTACCAAGATGTTATAGTTAGGTTCAGATTTTACACACACAAAACCATAGAAATTCAGCAGTTATAGTTACCCGAGATAACTATAACTTAAGCTTCACATTGCACTACTTATGTTCTCTCATATTATTATTTTTTAAATAAGAAAAGGAGACTGGTGAGAGACGTACAGCGGGGAGCTCACTGTAGCCTTATAAACTACTACACTCACTTACCACCCAGGAGAAAGTTCTCAGCGAATAGTTCTGTCTCTTCTAAACCACTGCTCTAAACACTAATGGCCTAAGTATGATGTCTAACTGTACAGACTAGTCTATCGCAAACCACAACACCACCATTCGTCAACCTGGAGCAAGGTTTTAGTGCAGACATTAGTTTTATACAAACCACTTTAACACACCCTCACTAGAGAGGTCTTAGCGAACAGGCCACTGTGTTACAAACAGCTAGTAAAATTATTCTTCATCCTGGAGAAAGGTGTCAGTAGAGAGGTCCGTCTGTTGCAAACCACTGCTACACTGAGCCATCATCCTAATTTGAGGTTTTAATGAACAGATGAATTTATTGAACTTCCCTGTAACCTTTATTTTTGTTTTTCAGTGAATTACTAAAGCTTATTTAAAATGTTAATTCCCAACTATAATGTCCGTGTAACCTTTGGTTTTTTTTCTCTGAATTTTTACATTTTTTAATGCTATTTTCTAAATATAACGTCCCTGTAACCTTTTGTTTTTTTGTGTGGATTTCGTGTTTTTTTAATATAAATTGTACAACAATTTGACTCATAAGTTCAATTTACTAATACACATCTTCAGACGTTTTCTAAGTCTGAATGGAGGTGTGATTGGCTGTGTGGGTGAGACAGTGGCTATATGGATTGTGAGAGGGCGTGTGAGTGACTGTGTGGGTGTGCGAGTAGTTTTGTGCGTCTGTGAGTGGATGCACAAGGGGCTGTATGGTGTGTGAGTAATTGTGTGAATGGCTGTGATGTGTGAGTCTCAGTGGGTGTGTCAGTGGCTGAGTGGATGTGTCAGTGGCTGAGTGGGTGGGTAGGTAGGTAGGTAGGTAGGTGGTTGTGTGCGTGGTTTTTGGGTCTGTGAGCGGCTTTATGAGTGAGTGGTTTTGTGGGTTTATATGTGGTTGTGTGAGTGTATGAGTGTGTGGGTGTGTGTGGGTGTGTGTGTGAGTGTGTGTGAGTGAGTGGATGTGTGTTTTTGCTGGGCCTGTGAGTGTTTGTGTGGGTGTGTGAGGGCGAGTGAGTGTTGGATCTGGTAACCATGGCATCGTTTCCCCTGACATTTTGTCTTCACACCTCCTGATTTTGCTGACTTTGTTTTTGCTGGCATAAGGTTTCTGCGCACTTTACCACTGATAACCAATGCTGAAGTGATTGTGCTCTCTCCCTTAAACGTGGTAACATTGGCCCCTACCCAGCTGGCAAATTTAATTTACTTATAAGTCCCTAATAAAGTAAAGTGCACTACCTGTGCCCAGGGCTTGTAAATTAAATGCTTCTTGTGTGCCTGCAGCACTGATTGTGCCTCCCACTTAAGTAGCCATTCCTCAGGCCTGCCATTCCACAGCCTGCATGTGCAGTTTTAACGGTCATGTCGACCTGGCAAAATAACCCTTTTGCCAAGCCCAAACCTTCCTTTTTAATATACTTAAGTCACCCCTACGGTAAGCCCTAGGCAGCCCAAAAAGCAGGGAGCAGTGTATTTAAAAGGTAGGACATGTATGTTTACGTTTTACATGTCCTGGTAGTGAAAAACTCTTAAATTTGTTTTTCACTACTGCAAGGACTATCTCTACCATAGGTTAACCCTGAAGTTACCTTATTACCTTTTATACGTGCAACTCACACTCTGGAAGAGATTGACTTTGAGTTTGGTGTCTCTGGAATACAAAATTCAAATTACAATTTATGGTGAAGTTGGATTTTAAATTGCAGTTCTGAAAATTCCACTTTTAGAAAGTTGGCAGTTTCTTACATTCGCCATTAGGTGTCTCTGGTCACTTTGCTGGGGTGGGTGACAGCTGGGCCTTGTGTATTCCCTCTAGACAGCCACATTAAGAGCTTAGGTGTGACTTAATGGGCCATCATGGGCATAATGAGAGGGAGGAGCTGGACACAGCCTCACTTACACCTGAATAGGCTCTGTCCTGACTACACACAAAGAGCTGCATAACCCCTGCAGTGAGCCTTGAGTCAGGGCAGTGACTGTGAACTTCAAAGGCATCTCTATGAAGTCTCAACACTTCAAAGGCACAAATCAGTATGCAAACTGGAGCTCTCACACCACCAACTCAGTACACTTCTGAACCTGTGAATACTCTGTCAGGAAGAAGAGCTCAGCTGCTGTGCTCCTATACAGACTGCCACTCTGCTGGACCCTTGCTTTGTTGACCTGCTGTCTGCTGGCTTCTTGCCTGGGAGTGAGAAGGACTGGGCTCGCATCTCTACAACCCAGAACCCAGAGCAACTCCAAGGGCCAGCTGACTGGTCTGCTGATTGAAGTCTCAAGGACATAAAAGTCTTACAACCAACCTACATCTACACCTGGACTCTGCCATCTGTGAGTCTGCCTTGCCAAGTGGTGCTATTCCAGTTCTGGACCCTTGGATGTGGGTGTAAGGTGTTTTCTGCAGCTGAATCGATGCATCGCCGCCACTGTGTAAATCTGAACCGGCGCGCATTGCCCCTGTTGTGTGCAATGGAACCAGCACATCGGCCCCATAGTGTGAATTTGAGCCGACGCATTGCCTCTACAGCGCAGACTGACCTCGCCCATCACCTCCGGAACCACTGAATCTCAGACCCGATACACTGCTGCTGAGAAGCATCGCTTCAGCCTGCTCCCCAAATCTTCATTGTCGAGGCAACCAGGATTAAGTTACTTTGGTTCAGCAAGTCCACGTGGTCCTTGCAGTAGACTGCACTCGATCGCAAACTTTTGACTTTGTCCCAGTCCCAGATAACCAGATATCCCCGGTTGGCTCTTCTCAGTTCTAAGAGCTATTTCGCAGTTTATTCTTTGAAAAATCATCTCAAGATCTACTAATTGGATTTTTGTCGTTTTGGTCTGGTTTTATTTATTAAATTAAGTTCTATTTTTTTTAACCAGGAGTGTTATCTTTCTGTGTAGTGTTTTCACTGTTTTACTGTTTGAAGAGTTGCACAAATACTTAACACATTGCCTCTTAAGTTAAGCCTGACTGCTCTGTGCCAAGCTGCCAGAGGGTCAGCACAGGTTAATTTAGAATGTGTTTGTGACTTACCTTGTCTAGGACTGTGGTTGAAGTTTGACCAGGGTGCAATATAGCTAAGGGGTCAAGGTGTCCCTACCCTAGCCCCTTTTGTTTAAAACAAAACAACAACAAAAACATTTCAGGGACTGGGCTGAAGCAGAGTCCCAAGATGGCTGCCAACACTACCTTGTTGAAGTGTTGGCAGCCAATGAGATCTCAGCACGCGATCCGGAGGGTCTGAGGAGTCTTCGTTTCCCTATATACACAAACTTGGATTTTCTTTAATTTCTCGAAAATTACTGAATGGATTTACGCCAAATGACAAAAAGGGCACCTTCTTAACCAAGAGCTACCTTTCTGACAAAATTGGTGTAATTCCGTCCAGTGGTTCGGGTGCTACTGCCGTTCAAAATCCAAATGGGCATTAACATGGGAAAAAATCCTTTTTTGACCCCCCATTTTCTCTGCCCCGCTTGACGGATCACCCCCGAAACCTTCTAGACAGCAACTGACTTAACTGTCGATTTTTGGGGGAAAATGTATTGAAGATTCGTCACTTGGCGTTAAAGATCTAGGCAAGTAAAAAAACGTTTTTTTCTATAGAAACTAATTTCTAACTATAAATACTGTGTGGTGTCTAAAGGTTACAGGGACGTTATTGTTAGGGTCTGAATTTACTCGTACGAAACCATAGAAATTCACCTGTCATAGCTGGAGTTATCTAAAGTAACTGTAACTCATGCCCTAAGGTAACTAGAACTCACACCCCCACCATGCACAGGTATCTGATCAATAATTTCACTGAAGATGTTACATAGTGACTATCAATTATGTAATCAAAAACATCATGAGTGCTGTAATTTTTGTGGTAATTAGCAGTGCATGGCGAGGGTGTGAGATAGTTACCTTAGGGTAAGTGAAAGCGTAATCTGCCTACCGAAAGCTAGCTGTCTGCCAAATTTGGTGCAATTCCATCCAGCAGTTCGGGCTGTAATCGTGTCTAAAGGTCCTATGAGAATTAACATGGGAAACACAACTTGTTTGACTCCCCCTTTTTCTCATCCCTGCTTTCCGGATCACCCCGAGAATTACCGGGGCACTTTTTATTTGGAAAATGTGTCAAATGGTGCCAAAGACGTAGGGAAGTCAAAAAACACTTTCTAGGTAAACATGGTCCTAACTAGAATTACCTGGTGGCAACCACCACTAGGTATTATTATATATATAAATAAATATAGACGCACACAAACACACACATATATACTGGTTTGATGTATTGAGTACTGGTGCAGATGATGGGTTGATGAAGCTGGACCCACATGCATTTCTGACACTATCCTATGGAAATGTGATATTAGCTGTAAATTAAAAACCTTATTACCCACAAAGACCCCCTTCTACAGAAATGATTGCCAATTCATTGCAGCATATTACATTTTCTGCCTTTCAGGAATACTAATGGTAATTCTTTATTTGTTTATGGTCTTTACTTGGGGCCTTATTAGTACTTCGGCGGACGGAAAAGGCCGTCCGCTGAAGTTCAGCGGTCAGGTTGCCGCCAGTGAGGCACCTTCCCATGAACAGTTTCCCGCTGGCTCAACTGAAAACGGCCTACAACATTGACACCGGCTCATAATAGAGCTGGCGGCAAAGCCGTAGTGCGTAGGGTGCACTAGCCGCTGTTGCGATTTTCACTGTCTGCTAGGCAGACAGTGAAAATTGGCGATGGGGTTGGCCAGGGGGGCCCTCCACTGCACATGCCAAGTGCAAGTGCCCGGAGCACCTTGCACCCCATCTCCACCAGCCTTTACATGGCAGGGCTACTGCCATGTAATCGCCAGTGGAGAAGGGATTCGTAAATTGTGAGTCCCTTCTCCTCTGGCATTACGAGTCCCTTTTCCTCTGGTGATTACATGGCAGTAGCCCTGCCATGTAAAGGCTGGCGGAGATGGGGTGCAAGGTGCCCTGGGGGGGGGGGGGAGGAGGAGGGGGCTTGCACTTCCCATGCACATGGCCAATCTACAAAATTCACAACAAATGCTTTCACACCTGGTGTGTAGGTCAAAGGTGCTGCAAAACAAATGAACCTGCATCGAACGCATTTCAAAGCAAGGTAATTTACTTTAGTATTTAAAAAAATTATTTCAAACTTGAGGGTTCAGCAAGTTCTTTTACAGCAATGCCCACAATATATATTTGTCTAGGCACCTTTAGTATGGAATTACCCATCTGCCAATAGCATATTAGGTAGTTCAATACTGTGTCTAATCTTAGATTGTGAGGACTGTGAAAAAAACGTTTCAATCATAACTCTAAAACGATTTTTTTAAACCTTCAGCACTTTTGTGACGAGCAAGACTTGGTCCAGTCCTTGTGAGGTCATTGTTTTGAGAAACAAGTTTGATCATGTTATTTTTTATGTGAAAATAAAAAGTTTCTTTCTGAAGACCCATGTAAGCCTTGACAACGTTCACAGACACCCCAGCTTAGCAAATATATTTATTGTTGCTTGGTCTTGGACCCCACAACAAACATGCCAACACACACAAACAAACAAAAAAGAAGACTTCTGTAAACCAGGATTACACCCAATGGCATGGTGAATTTAAATATTGTTGCTGTGTCTTGGAACCCCAAAACACATTGTCAGTCATGAACAGAAACACAACTACGTGTCAATACACACACAAATTCCCTCTTTCACTCAACTACTGGTCTTCACTCTGCAAACCAAGATCTAATAAATAATTTCTACCCCCACTCTTGTCCTTCGTGTGACGCGCTCCATTTACTGCTAGAACTGGGCCTAACAATCTTGACACAGAAGGCTCAGAGGCAAACACTGTCTGCTTATCTGTCATGTTAAGGCTAAACACCTTCGCCTATGTAATGCTGTGATTTCTGCTGACCTCTTAGCTTAATACAAAGTATGCGTTTGCCAGGCAGCAGGCTAGTTCCAAGTTCTTCTATGGCACAGGCAACTGGCTTCACAGCTCGTCTGTACCACATCATTTGCAAATAGACATAGGCTCTTTGTAAAACAGTAACCTTGGGGTTAGCAGGGCCATGCTTAAGAGGAGATACTAGGATCCGGCTGTAGGTGATACTGGGCAGTCACTACCCAGAGACCTTAGGATCCAGAAAATCTACACCTTTATGACTAAGGGCCTGCCACATGTATAGGCTTGGCACCACACTGGGTTATCCTCTTTCTTCTTCCCCGGCTGAGTCGGAACAGCAATCATCAATTAATATGTTGTCCATATAGGGTGGGAATTCCCCTAAGCAGGCACAGTGGCCAATGGTGTTGCCAACTCTTAGCACCTCCCAAGCAAAAATCATAGTAACATAAGTTCTCTCAAACTGGCCCTAAGTTAGTTAAAGTGTAAATACATTTAGGTTTTCTGGTAATACCTCCCAGGTATGTACCTAATCTCCTGACGACCTCTTTTTTTAAATATAAATTAGGCAAATGCAGCCCAAGGGCATTGGGTGGTTTATAAACAAAACAGACTACATTACACCGTTTTTTGGGCACAGGGGGATAACGTGATTTGCCCAGAATCACAGAACGTTGAGCAGAGGCCATGATTTAACTTTGGTTCCCCATCTTCCAAAAAAGGTAGCTAAAGCCAATAGGTCATATTGCTCCATAACAAATAAATATGTGATATTACAATTCCAGTTTCTTGCTCTGGATATAAGAAGGTACATACATAAGGGCTCCTACTTCAACAAATTTACACTTCACTGGGCTTAGATGTTATGGTGGGAAGAGACATAACGTGTGAAGAGGAGTTGGCATGTTGCTCCTAGAAGGAAAAGCAGCATTGTTAAAATTGTTAAAACTCTGCAAATCATATGAGTAGCATTAAGTAGGTCAAATAAGGGAAGGATAGTGCTCATAGGAAGGGCACGGAGTAAGGGATATAGAGAAATAAAGGTAAAGTCACAGTCTCACCTCTGGTGTATTAAGTTGAAGGAATGCAGGAAATTATCTTGGCAGAGGACGTCACACTAGTTAGACTTCATAGGTTCTCTTTACAAAGCCACTTCTATGGGTGCAACTGTGTGACTTACTCGAGGCTTAGAAACAGCTTAGACATTAATTTCCAAACGTGCAACACGCTTATTAGTCAGGGGAATTTTTTTTTTCTTATTTCACAGAAACATTTTTGGGGATGAGCAAGCATGCCTTACTTCAATGAATAAATGAACAACCCACACCTTACCCTGGACTAAGATAATACTATTAACAGATAAAGCATTGTGGATACAAGCTGGAAACTTGCTTCCTGATACAAGGCTAAAACAGAGCTACTCAGGGGTTTTTATGGCTCGGGTGCTTTATGTTTTTTTTTTTTAATAATCAAAGTTTCTTACAGGGAGTGCAGAATTATTAGGCAAGTTGTATTTTTGAGGATTAATTTTATTATTGAACAACAACCATGTTCTCAATGAACCCAAAAAACTCATTAATATCAAAGCTGAATATTTTTGGAAGTAGTTTTTAGTTTGTTTTTAGTTTTAGCTATGTTAGGGGGATATCTGTGTGTGCAGGTGACTATTACTGTGCATAATTATTAGGCAACTTAACAAACAAAAAATATATACCCATTTCAATTATTTATTATTACCAGTGAAACCAATATAACATCTCAACATTCACAAATATACATTTCTGACATTCAAAAACAAAACAAAAACAAATCAGTGACCAATATAGCCACCTTTCTTTGCAAGGACACTCAAAAGCCTGCCATCCATGGATTCTGTCAGTGTTTTGATCTGTTCACCATCAACATTGCGTGCAGCAGCAACCACAGCCTCCCAGACACTGTTCAGAGAGGTGTACTGTTTTCCCTCCTTGTAAATCTCACATTTGATGATGGACCACAGGTTCTCAATGGGGTTCAGATCAGGTGAACAAGGAGGCCATGTCATTAGATTTCCTTCTTTTATACCCTTTCTTGCCAGCCACGCTGTGGAGTACTTGGACGATTGTGATGGAGCATTGTCCTGCATGAAAATCATGTTTTTCTTGAAGGATGCAGACTTCTTCCTGTACCACTGCTTGAAGAAGGTGTCTTCCAGGAACTGGCAGTAGGACTGGGAGTTGAGCTTGACTCCATCCTCAACCCGAAAAGGCCCCACAAGCTCATCTTTGATGATACCAGCCCAAACCAGTACTCCACCTCCACCTTGCTGGCGTCTGAGTCGGACTGGAGCTCTCTGCCCTTTACCAATCCAGCCACGGGCCCATCCATCTGGCCCATCAAGACTCACTCTCATTTCATCAGTCCATAAAACCTTAGAAAAATCAGTCTTGAGATATTTCTTGGCCCAGTCTTGACGTTTCAGCTTGTGTGTCTTGTTCAGTGGTGGTCGTCTTTCAGCCTTTCTTACCTTGGCCATGTCTCTGAGTATTGCACACCTTGTGCTTTTGGGCACTCCAGTGATGTTGCAGCTCTGAAATATGGCCAAACTGGTGGCAAGTGGCATCGTGGCAGCTGCACGCTTGACTTTTCTCAGTTCATGGGCAGTTATTTTGCGCCTTGGTTTTTCCACACGCTTCTTGCGACCCTGTTGACTATTTTGAATGAAACGCTTGATTGTTCGATGATCACGCTTCAGAAGCTTTGCAATTTTAAGAGTGCTGCATCCCTCTGCAAGATATCTCACTATTTTTGACTTTTCTGAGCCTGTCAAGTCCTTCTTTTGACCCATTTTGCCAAAGGAAAGGAAGTTGCCTAATAATTATGCACACCTGATATAGGGTGTTGATGTCATTAGACCACACCCCTTCTCATTACAGAGATGCACATCACCTAATATGCTTAATTGGTAGTAGGCTTTCGAGCCTATACAGCTTGGAGTCAGACAACATGCATAAAGAGGATGATGTGGTCAAAATACTAATTTGCCTAATAATTCTGCACTCCCTGTATACTCATAACAAACAGAACTTGTACAATGACCAACTATTTTGAAGATGTAACCTTGTAAAAAACAGATAGGCAAACTTTTTTAAGAATGGGATTTGGGAGGTAGGTGTCAAGGAAGCCTTGCCCATCATGTTTTTTGGGCAGGTGGTGCAGTCCTGGAACTACAAAGGGATTAATTGGCCAGCAGAGGCAGCAGGACAGGCAGCTCATTTCAGCGAGGTGGAAAGTAAGATTGAGGTTAGGTATTAGAGAAGTATGGAAAAGGCAACGCCTATAGCACTGGTGGAGATGCTCTCAGTGCTGTCAACAGGCAGGCAGTGAAGATCTGCTCAAGCCAGGCATCTCACTTAGACGTGGGTCTGAAAAGGGGGGCAACCTGTTAAGAGGTCTCATGAGTGGTGTAGGGCCATTTCGGTCTGGTTTCTTACTGGAGTAAGGTGAAGAAATGAGGTTATTGGAGGTCAGCAAGGGACAAAAAGCTCAGTATGGGCATCCATGGTAGAGTGATCTTTTAAGGTGAGGCTGCCGTGGAGGTCCATCAGAGCTAACAAGGGTGTTGGGACCGACGAGGTTAATTATAGCCCCTATCCCCCAGCACTAGTGGTGGTGTCAAATGGGGCACTAGTGTTGTGAACAAAGGCCACTGGGCAAGAGGACAAAAGGTGTGCATGGCCTTACCGCAGTGCGGATTCATGCGGAGACCAGTGGTAGAAGCCATACTGCACAGAGCATCCTTTTCAAGTTTGATAGCAGGAGGGGCATCGCCATGAGCAGAGAAGACCTGTGGGTGGTGCCCATCCATTGTAATGTGGAGGCCAACAAGGCCTGCACTTACCAAAAACACAGCTTGTGAGTTACCCATAATTTACACCCCTTTCCAGGGAGGTCCAACCAAGGAGGGGTAGGCGCACCAGGGAGAGGTCGGCTGGGCATGTTGGGCCTGGTTGGACATTTTTATTGGGATTACAAACCTTCAGAGAGAAAGCTAGGTTGCAGGATTTTGAAAGGTTGGGACAGAGAGAAGGTGGTGAGGAAAAATATATGGAAGCAAATAACAATGGCATTACTGCCAAAAACTGGCACCCAGGTTCAACTGGTTTGCATTAATGGTGAAGGTTTTGCTTTTTTCACTGCTAATGGTATGGTTATTCTTTGGGGCATTTCGAGTACCAGGACTGGTGGGGATTTGTGTTATGGGGGTACTTGTGAAGACAAGAATGCAAGGATAAGGGAAAGGAGATTGGGATTTTGATGTATCAATCTAAGACATGTTAGAAGGGAAATAGTAAGCTGCCCTACCCAATGTATTTGCCCAGTTTGGTGTTAGAAAGAAATTGTGAAGAGGGGCGGGGTGTCAGAAGATTTCAGGTACACAGCTACTTTTTGTGTTGTGTAAGGCAGCAAGAATGTTGCACTTACCAGAAAAGGAGTTTGGGACACCCTCTATTAGAATCGGGACACCCATTGAGTCTAGCAGGATGGAGCGCTCAGGGGCAGACATAGCTTTAGCGAGGTGGACATCAGACAGTTTTAGGAGGTGTGTTCGTCCGGAATGGTGATTGATGCAGAGCTTTATGTCACACATGGTTGGTCCTGTTTGTTCATACACTGTTACTGGCCTGGCACATCAGAATATTGTGATTTGGATTTGCAACCATTCCTCAAGTGAACTGCCCGGAGAACTTTTGTGAGACAGCTGGGCTTGAGGATACTAAAGTCCAAATCCAATGGTGGGGAAAAGGATGAATGAGGTGGGAGGGGCTGCTACTGCGTTTTACTTAATTGTTTAAAAAGTAGAGGCTGCCCAAACGTTTTACTGGTTTTCATAGGTAAGAATGATCTAGGACAACTGAAAGATCGGACACTGATTGAAAGCATGGAAAGGGACTTTAAACTATTGTGGTGAGGCACGATATTGATATGAACGGATTTGATTCCTATGGGGGAATAGAGAGGGGCCAGAAACCCTTCAGCAATAGATACAACAAAAAGAAAGATTAACATGGAGTTGTCTAACTTTTATATAGAAAAATTGTGTGGAACTAAAGTTTGAGGGAAGTTATTTGTTTTGAGGTGATGGAGTGCATCTTTCATTTATTTGAAATCTAATTGTACCTGTTCCAGATGAGGGACATGTTGGTGTTGGAGTGATAATTTTAGTGAAGCTTTTAGTGACCGAGACATCAGGAAAAGCACGTATTTCATACCTTATGCTTAAAGTCCTAACATAGAAAGATGCACTCACATGCACATAAAATGTGCTAATGTTTTCATTTTTGTGGTGCACAGTGTGCCTATCATGGCTATTAACATGTTAGAGAAATGAAAGTTATGTTAAAGTATAATTTAGACCTTTGTTAAAACATACGTATCAAAACGAATTTGCTTGTTTAACATTTATTGGTTTGAAGAGTTGACCAGAAATGCACTCCTCTGTCATATTTATTAAAAAGTATTAATAAAGTCTTTGTTTTAAGGGAAATGTATTGTTCGCACTAATGAAAATGTTAAAATGAAATAAATTGCTTTTGATAGCAATTTATAGCATGAATACGTTTATAAGTTTCTATCTTACATGTTTTATTAGAATTGCAAAGAACAAATTAAAATGCATTTGAATTATTTATGCTAGCTTAACAAGGCCTGCAGAGCTCGTATTTTGCAGTTGTGTAAAGTAATATTGCAATTATTTTTCTTATAAAGCAAAGCCTTCTTGCCCATGAGAAGCAAGCACCATTTGTAAAGCCCACTGTCTCACTGTGGAAGACAAATACATTTGTCCTTGAATGTTAAATTTTACAGGAACATGGACTGCATTCTGTTTCACACAGTTTGGATTCACATGGAACTGAGATGTTGTATTGTAAAAAGGATGCAAAGGAATACAAACATTTTTTTAATTAATTGAATTCACACGGAAAGAGGAGATGATTGCAGACCGAACCTGAGAGAATACCAAACTGTTGCAACCAGACATTTTTATTGATTTTTGACTGGATGATGCCTCTTTTGCGTGATGTGAGGCCAATGAACTGACGAATTGGAGCAATCTGAGTGCTTTACTATAGGGATGGACTTTGCAAGTTTTAGACAGTCTTTCCTTGGCTTTTGAGAACTCTTGACTCTGTGCAGCTCGCTCTCTGCACTTCACTGATGCTTCCTGATTGGACTTTGCTGCTGATCTTGATGTTCTGATGATGACGATTCCTTGAATGCGGTTTCCCTTGGAGAGGTATATTCTTTTAACTAGTACCCATAGTCTCTGACATGTCCTTTTTTCCTAGAATAGAATCAAGATGCTGATACTCATTCTTTTTCATTTTTCTAGTTAGTATTCTGTAGCTTAAGCTACATTTTTCCAAATTATTATTATTTCCCACACATGCATTTCCTAATTTGGTTATCTGTAGGGACAACCTGTGCCCAGTCTGAAATGGTGTACTCTGCTTAATACAAGGACATGTACATGTGAAAAAGACGTCAGCTTAAAACTGTGTGATACTAAAAAGGTATGACTTGTCTTCGAGTGTAGCCTGTGCAAAAAGCTTAAGGTTTTCAGCTATAGCCTGCCTTGCCAAGTATAAACAGAGCAGCGGTTTGATCCTTCAAAGCAAAACCTGCCTGACAGGTTTAAGGCACTAGGCAGTAGACCACACCTATTCTCTCCTATCCAGCTTCCGGACACCAGTGGGTTTCTACAACACTTAGGGGGAATCAAAAGATACACGGGCCTACCTTGCTATGTGATTATTTGCCTTACACAAAGTCTTACTTATAGTGCCAGACCTACACTCAGTTCTCCTTCTCTTCGATTATTTTGCCTATCCTTTTTGCCCGCTAGATATTGGTGATGGAGCCTTCTCTGTGTCCTCCCTCTTTGATTCCATATAAAATACTCACTCCTGAAATTTTGGAAACTCTTTAAAGCCAGGTTAATGCTTAACTCTGTTAATGTCTCTTTGTTTAATATTGAATTATGTCCATAAGTTGACAACATGTGCATAATTTTTTTTTCCGTTTTCTGCATTCATTAAGTGTGTATTTTACTTCCTAACACAGGATTTCTTGCCAACAAACAAGATGTAAAAATGTTGTAATATGCAAATAAACTAAATAATAGGGTGTCATTCCATCGAGAACTTTAAGGGATTTTTCCGCTGTTTTGCAGAGACAGTGTAGAGAGAGGATGGGCAAACATAAGGTCCATGGTCTTCTTTTGTTTTGCAGCCAATAGAGGGTGGAGAGCTAAGGGTTGCTGTGTTGACAAGTTTGCATGACTCATTTCTGACACTGCTGTCCGTGGAATCAGGCAGGTGCTGCATGCTAGTCATATTGCCCTAGGGTGGTGTAGGGGCCAGAAGGGCAGTACCCTTCCTGCTTCTTGAGGAAGACCATAGACTGTGGCTGAGGCTCCACTTCTGTAGTCTTGACACGGTTGTGTAGCCATTTTAGCTATAGCTCCATGAACGTTATTTTAACACACTAGGCCAAGCCGCAGTGCACTCTAACCTATATATATATATCTTATTCTGCTTTATTTTATTATTGTTACAATAGCCACTTTTACTGTCTTGTTTTACTTTCTGTTTATCTAACTGTTTTTGCCTAGGCCAGCACTCTGTTCTCAAACAAGGCATTCTTGCTCACTCAGTGCTTCTTCCAAGGCTACTGCAAGGTACATTGCAGTTGAACGTGGTATAAGTTTAGACTCCGACATTCGTAGAAAACACACATCCTTACGTAGGGACATTTTCTCAGAACATCAGCTGTTTTATTATAAAAACACTTCCCTGCCCCTTAAACGTTAGAGGGAGATTCCAGCCAGAGAACCATGACTGTATGCTGATTGCCGGATACTTCGCTACAGCTGTTTTGCAGACTTCAGGCCTTTGCTCAGGTATTGGGGGGGGGGGGATGATGTCTTCCCAGGGGAACCTGAAGGGCAGAATTAGAGCTTAACATGCTGTGCTCTATCATAACCTAGGTAGGAATTAGTCTATTGACTGTAGTGACAATATGGTAGCATTATTCTTATGCTTCACTCTCCTTGTCACAATTTTAATACTATCATGCTGTCGTCGTCTTGGTTATTGCAGCTCACGCTTTGCTATCTAAGATGCAGTTGCTTCATTAAAATCATTATTGAAACATATACTGCTCTGTTTGTCATTGTATATATGAGACTAATGTAACTGAGAGAAACGGATGAGACCTGAGTGACCACGGCTTCCCTGAGAAACCAATTATGTCATGCACTCGGCTGCCCAGTTATGGGTAGAGATGAGGCACGACTAGTTAGCTGGAGCAAAACCCGGATTGGAGTGACAGGGGGTTAGACTTAGTCTCCCACACCGCGGGCGATTCTGCCACTCAAAATCCAGTAGTCTCATTAGAATAATGAGAGCCTAGGCGACAACACAAACTCGATTTACTCGGCCAAGTAATTTCCACCCTATACTGGGAGTCTGGGCCAGGAGAACCACCCAGAAAAAAAAGTCAAAGATCTGCTTCAGAAATCACAGAGTGCAGACATAAAGCAATCATGGTGCTACATTAAAAATCACTTTTTCTGATATTTTGCGAATTGTTCTACTAATTTGATCTTTTACTATAATGGTTTATTCATGTATAAAGCCTCAATACAGCCTTTAAATTTACATTTTACTTTAAGTTCTAGGTTCACATTCATCACATCTTGTTTAGCATCACGAATACTTTTAAAAGTGAGAAATTCACGTCGCTCCTCGTAAATGTCACCCCAGACGTCCCACAGTTCATTTACATTTCGGGGACTCCACAACTCTCTACCTTCGTAATCCGTCACGCTTGTGCTGCGCTATGCAAATCTTTTTTTGCAGAAATGGGTAACTCTTTACATTCGTTGTGGCTCACATCTGGGTTCATGTCGCAATCACTGTCAAGGGGACGTTACTTCCTACTAAAAACAAGCATCCACGTACTTAAAGCCAGACTAACTTACAGGAAACGTGCTCTGCTCCCCTCTTCTCCGCTTTCTGACAGGTAATATTACGTTTCATGAACCCCTACCAAAACAGCATAATTCACAATTGCCAAAGTTTCCTAACTACATCAAGAGTAGACTTGATAGAGAAGTACTTCCCATGGTAGTGCCTACTTCCATGTTACCATTAGTTTGCATAGATCTACGTGTGCTTGCAACAAACGGGACGCAACGCTTCGCACACGTCCAATCACAGTGCCCGGTAAAAACGTTGGCACACATCCCCACCACATTCCCGACAATCCGGTTACGCTGCAAAAACCCTCACAGAAACACTAACTGTAACCATGCCAAAACACCAACTCGTCTGTACTTGTAAAAGGGCCAACAACGATCGTGAGACTCGCAGCTAAAAGCATTAACAAGGCTTCACATTCTAGCACGTCATTTGAATATGGTACAACCTATATTAGTATGACGTAGAGCAAAGCTGGACACTGCATCGATTATACTGTCACAGACTGCACGGAGAAGCAGTTATTCATCTGTGTTTAACGCTTCAACTTTTTAACTTTTGACTATAATTGTAGGTGGGGCTCAGGACAGAAGATTAAAAACAAGACTCCATCTGTTACTACTCAAATGCTAAAAGGCATACATGGTTCACAGTGTTGGGGTCCCAAAGACACTAGAAACAAAAAAACCCTGGCTGTTACAACTGGGGACCTGTAACTTCTGCCCGCCATCGGAACCCCCCAAACCAGATTTGTCAAGTGTGCTACATGCCATTTTTTTACCATGCCATAGGTTGTTACATCATTCAACTGGTGCTTAATTTGAGCCGGAGGTTTTGAGTGTTCAGCAGTGGCACTTAATTCTCAACACCGGATCTTATGACAGTCTGCCAAATGCCACTGTTTGTTTTATTTAGTGATGCGCACAACAGTTGTTTATTAATTCAATATGTATTAAAAATTGCCAATCAAGACAATCGTGTAGCTTTGGGGGCCTGGAATGGTCTGAATTATCTCACTTGTAGACGTTTGATGGTTTGTAGTTGTGTTGATACGGTCATTGCCAGCGCTGGCAGTGGCAATGGGTGGTGCAAGTTGCAGAGGGTTCCCAACACGGGCCCGACACTTCTTATTTTTCAAATTAATAACTGCATTCAACATAACACAATAAAAGAAACACACAAAACAGCTGAGATAAGCAACATATTCCACTATTCTGGTATTTTTGAAACACTTCTCACTTCCCACTATCACCTATCAATGAATATACCAGAAGGCCTGGTCAGCGCAACAGCCATGGGCCCAAACTACGGTGACTTATCCAGTGTGTATCAGAATTCAGTATTATCTTCTCTTAGTTGCATTCGTCATTCATTCCATCAAAATCAGAGCACCTATATGGCCCTCATTCACACCATCTACTCTTATACAAAGGCCCTCTTCCACAACACTGCATTCAGACACAACCAGTCTCCAAACTGCTACACAACCTCAGACCAACTCCCCCACTCTTGTTAGACACAGGTATCTCTGTACCAGAAATAACACAAACCTATCCCATACACACACACACAAAACCTAAACATACTTTGCCCACCTCCATACTCTAGTACACATGCACTACAAGCCTTCACACAGCTGTCTACACTGTACCAAGATTCCTTGCCTACAACTTTCTCTAACACCATTTGATACAGGTACATCTTCCACATACAGGTACATCTTCCACATACTACAGCATACCACAAGCATCATGTTTGGAGAATGTCTCCAGAATCCTCCACCATTCATATATATTGAAGTAACACACTCTCATCCATTAAAGCCCTATTCTCCATGTGAGATAATAGCGCTTCAGGGCATACCAGTGGCAGCAATGGGAATTCATAAATCACCAAATAAATGAGTGTCAGTTTTGTGGTTGGATGTAAAACAGTTATCATAAAGAACAAGAGAATTACGTGTGCATGTAATAATAGAGGTATTACAAAGTATGACTATAAAATCTACCAAAAAGAGTTGAAGGGTGGATATCTAAATGAGTACAAGTGCATTCACTTTGTAGTCATTCCATCGCTTCTTCACAGGTGTCTTAGCGTCACACTTTCATTGGCACACATTATCTTAAGCACAGTGGAAAATGCCTTTGCACTGTTTAACTGAGATCCTATCAGACTTTCTTTCTTTAATAACTTCCACCTCCTTGCAGGTTTACTTTTCTATGCACCACCCGCTCTATTCCATGTGTTTGTTCCCTGGTGTCCATATATCACGGTCCTCTCTCATTCACTGACCTTCTTTCTACAATCCAGTGGCTGCTACTTTCTTCGATGGCTGCGTGCACACACAGTCTCAGCTCGTTGCCCACTCTCAGCTCTGTTGGAACACTTCCTACCTTGTGCTGGAACCCAGTGGCGGCTGGTGAGATCTGAAAGTGGTGGGGCGCGAAAGTTGTGGATGAGTGTAATGGGGGCTCAGGGGATTTTCCTCTAAGAAAATTTTGAAAAACGAGTGATAAATGGTGTATTTTAAAGCAAATTTGAGAATGCAAGAAGTCTAATACAACAAAATATATTGAACAATGCTTCCCTCCTTTGGCTGTTCTTAGAAGTACATATGTTCTATATACTCCCACCTATGTTTTTTGTATCCTACTGGAGGCGCTGGCAGTATTTGTTGAGGTTTTTGCTGCAGTATCCACTGGGGACTGGCGAAGTTCCTCACAAGTTAATCAGAAAAAAGCTGATTATTAGTTCATCCTCAGCTCTACTTGATGTCTCAGTGCAGCGCAGGTCACACCACTGATCTCTATTTCATCGGTTCGATTTTGTCCTTTTTTCCCCATCTTGTAGATTTCATCCGCCTCACAGGTCATACACAACAGAAACAACCTATGACATAACTACAGCACCTGCTGCATCGACCATGACTATGATATACTGCTTTGTCATTCATCACACTTCTCAATAGCCCTGACACACTGAGCACAAACCTTTGCACTTAGACCAAATTTGGAAATTATTGAAAACCAGATTGAAAAGAAAAAAAAAAACGCTTAAATAGTTGCCTCAAAGCACTGTGGTGGGTTTGGAAAAATCTAAATATTATTGAAAAAGTAATAGACAATGTGTTGCAAAATTCTGAAACATAAGCTGTCCGGACCTTTCTACTACACATTTTTAGAACAGCATTCAATAACAGACAATGCAATCCATTCACAAATAGTGACTGCGGGAGAAAAGAAACATTTAGATAGCATCCAGCATGTCGATGCTCCGCAAAAAAAAAAATCACAATGATAAAGATAGTTATTTCTGTGAATCACACCTGACGGGGTAAACAGAGGGATTCTGTACTGAAAACTTAAAACGATGAAAAAAAAAAAAAACACACACACACACACACACACAAAAAAAACAATGATTATTCCTTGGAAACACAGTTTTAATCGGAGGGTTAATCTCCAATCTAGTCAGGGCAACTACTATCTCACTAACAGCCTTAAGTGAAAGTGTGTTCGCAGTCCATTAGCGTTCCTGCTGCTTCCAGAAGGAAACCTTCCCATGATGCTTCTAAAAATGGAATCTATAGTGATCTATGGGATTAGACTACGTTTTTCATCTCAAGGGATCAAACAGTCGTGCTGATACCTTCTCAGCAGACCACAGAAATACACTGGACAGAACCGAGCCATGAAATGGAATCTAGATGAAGGCACAAGTTCATAACTGCGGCAAGACATTCTAAAAATATACTTACACAAAAGACATTTGCAGATATCCCTGCTACACACACTAAACAGAAAACAATAACCAATAGAGACAACAAACATTTCCTGGCTAATGCCCACCAGGCCAGCGTTCATGCTCAATGTTAAACTCATGAAGCGCGGAACACAAGACTCGGAGCCTGAGCTTTGCCGACAGGAAGCATCACTTCGGGAAGCATTACTTTCAGTGCTGGTCTGTAGCTGTCACTTTCCCCGGTATTTTATTTTTGCATCTGGAAGCTTTGGACGTTAATGGCGCACACACTTCTATCCTTATTAAATCACGAGGCCTGGTCATAGAGGGCAATGAAACGCTAAAAAATAAATACTGCCATCTTTATCGCAGTTTAATTGCCCAGGACCAGCAGACATCATGATTCATGTTGGAAAATAAGTGTGTGCATTAATAGATTAACATCCAATGCTGCTTGATGCAAATATTAAATGAATGAATACCAGGGAAAGTGGAAGCTAGAACCAACACTGTAAACAATGGAGGAGGAGTCCCCGCTCCAATTCTACCAGGAGGAACAGTGAAGAAAGATGTGAAATCATACGCTTTGCATAATGGTATACCCAGTCTGAGCATGAAAAAACATGAAACCGGCCTGCTCAGAGTCTGAGCAGTGAGAAGACCAGCTTTAATTTTAAGGTATATGCTTTGTTTTCTTTCCGGAATAACTACACAGACATACATGCTGACATTTGGAATCAGAGGAGGGTGATCTGGGGAAAATTTGATTTTCCTCCTCACCGCCACTGATGTGGGGGCAATGTTAGGTCAGAGAGCGATAATAAAGCAGTTTTAGGCTTAAATAACTTTGAGTCTCCCACCTTAATCAGATATTGACATGTATGCTGAGGCCCAGTGCTGGACTGCAATACGCTGTGCATACATTATAAAAAAAATATATATAAAAAAAACAAAAAAAACAACAACACCACCAAAGTTAATCAGGAGGCCATTATCCAAAGACTCTGCTTCCAAGAAGTAACATACACACAGACAAATTGTTCATCACGGAGCACTTCGCCCGCAGTTACTCTGGATAGTGCGCCATTCTCAATTGTTCCAGGAGCACGTCTAACTACCACAAGCCGATCCTAGATTACCAGTTAAACAAGCTCTTCAGTGCAATGTCGCCCTACTGGCATGTTGACTAAAAAAGATGGTTTGATTATAAAAAAATAAAAAAAATCATTTAAATAATGTATTTCAGTATCACAAAAATATTGATTGAGGTTATAGAAATTATTAGTATGTAGTTTAATTCTCGGTCTTTAATTTTCGTATCCAGAGTGTGAACCCCCCACAGCGCTGGTACCTTGCTTGTGGCTGCTGACTGTCAGGAGCTGGATGAAAGCAGAAAGCCTGAAAGAAACAAAAAAACGTAACTCCCAGCCCACATGCACGTGCTCCCTTAAATGTGCAAGGCTGCAGCAGGAAACTCACAACTCGTCTGTTTCACTCCCTTGTGCTCAATGCGTTACTGTCGCTGGACACAAAGGGAAGAGAGCAAGGGACAGATGGAAATGGCCAATCACTGCATAGCTTGAAAAAAAAAAAAAAGAGCCAGTACAGTGATTGGTTATTGCCTGTCAACCTCCCACCTCTGCGCGGCTTCATGAATGCCAAGACTGGAGAAACCTACTTGCATCTCCTCCTCTTGCTCTGAGCCCATCATAAACGCTGCTCCCTTGCTGTTCCTCAACAGCATGAGAGCAGCGCCAGGATTGACTGGAGAAGGCAAATCCGACACTTCTTAGAAGACCAGGGGCCTGTGGCTATGCTCCCCTGGGCTCACTACAGTTGTGCAGGTACGGGGGCAGGCCTCTAAGTGCACGTGTCGGGCTGAACACTAAGCCAGTTGTCCAACCCAACATGCGCACTTCAAGTCAATGCTCAGTGGTATCCCAGCTCTGCCTTCAGTCATTAAGCCCTGCCCCTGCACTCCCAGAAGGGCACCCGTGCTGGAAAAAAAGAGCAAAGAGGTATAGCAGGCAGATAATTAAATTTAAAAATAATGTATTTCAAAATTGACACTTAGTATGTGGGCAACAGATATAGGGGCAACCCTCAAAACCCCTATAGAGGCACCGCCCCTGCTGAAACCTTGTCCCACCATCTTACCCACTGCCCGTACTCACTGATCTGTTGGCACACATCTATAGGTTTTTTTTCCACATGTAAACAATTGTCAGTGACTGACCAACCGGGCAATGCCCACTGTGTGTTCACTGGATTACTGTAGCGAAATGGAAAGTTGCATATAGTACTACCCTCCCCCCCGACTTTTTATAGGGCAAGATGAATTGCTGTGGTGCTGGGAGACCCCAATTTCGCATAACATTGAAACAATAAATAGTATATGTTTGGAGGTGCTGCCTGGCTCTCACTTCAACCATCTCTGGCCCATTCACAAGAAAATAACCTTTGTAAAAAGCTAAAGGCCTTGTTGTCGCCGAGTTAATCTGTGCTGCTCTGATTTCTTGCTGATAGGCTGGGTGCGCAATTAATCCCTTTAGGTGTAGGTGTGCTCTACAGCTAATGCAACATAACAAACATTGCATAACAATAAAGGTTGTGGCGAATTACAAGTTCTGTTTTAACAGTCCTATTAGAGTGTATGCAGTATTATCCACAGCTTAAACTAATAAAGGTTGATTAATAAACAAGGGTAGAAATATAAGATAGTTTTAGAGAACTTATGGGCAAAATAGGTAAAACGAGACTTAGGGAATACAATTATGAGATGTTTTTCTCAAGCACAATGCTGTGATTTAGTGTTTGCTAGGTAGTTGGAACCTCACTGCTTTCTGTTGATTATCATCTTAGTGGAAAGACTATACAGTGTACCATTCATTTTTTACTGTGGTTTGCCAAGTTCTTATTATAATTTCATATTATTAAATAAATAAGGAACGATCTAGTGTTTCTGCTTATGAATATACTGACCCAAGGGCTGCGTTCTCTTTGTTGTTAGATAGTAAACTTACAATTAATACATTAAAAACAAATGCTTAATCATTTAGATCAAATTGTAGAATTTGAAGTGCGCTATATGTGATCCTATTCTAATTCTTTAAAAACAACTTCTCAGTCGATCGTATTTTGGCTGCATAGCTCCAGCAGTAGAAGGCAACATTTTTGTTTGTAATAGACAAACCTTTAGCATGCCCTCTGAACAAGATCAGCAACAGAAGAGAAGGCATTGTGCTACAGGACCTGGCATCACCTAAAGGCTGGTCCAAACCCGTTTCCCACCATCAGGTCGAGATTATGGATTTTGCTTCTGTGAAAGATTTAACTTTGGGTTGTGTTAATTTATATTTGTAAACCGAAAAGGCAGATTTCTAAACAGCTGCTGTAAAGAAACACGTATCGCACATTATTCATTGACTTTGTGAATGTAAAAAGCACAGTTGTGTTTAGCACTCAGCCTAGGTTAAGGGGGAGTCTAAAAGCTTTTCCCAGTTAAGTAAAAATATATAGTTTTTTTCAAAGGAGAAAATGCTTAAGTACTGCAGTTGTTGATTTGTTACCCAAATGCTGAAGTGCCCAGCATTATAATGTTTTCATTTCTTTAAAATGTTCTTATTCTTTATACATTTGTAAGATCTCCGTCACTATGAGGTAGTTGACAACTACAAGAATGTAATGCTCTGGACTTCACACAAACAGGCAATCCACTATCATACAGAATTAATTCAGCAGCTCTAACCAATCTAGGTGCCGTGGATAAGGAGGGGATTGTGGTATCCAGAGTGTGATTCCATGCACGCTTGAGGAATCTTACACAACCTGGTAGCATTGGATTTATAAGAACTGGAGGTTCTGAGAATGTTGAAACAAAAAGAAAAAGATGGTCAGAGAAGGAGAGAGAAGCTGGATGAGGTGTAAGAGAGCACACCAATAAATCATTATATTAATCAACTAAAAGTACCACTGACATTACTTTTCAACACTGGTGACAAGCGGAGGTGACCTTGCATGCTTTCTTGGAGTTTCGATCTGAAACAGTTCAGTGTTTTTTTTTTTTAAATTGACAAGTGCGTCATTTTCACACCTGGATAAAACTATCTTCACCTGTGTGTGCGCTGTGTGGAGTTTCACTCTTCAACTAGCAATTGCCACCTGTTTGCAAACTGTGCTGAAGTACTCCGACACATTAATTAAACTGGCATATCTACCTATATAGGGACTGATATATTTTTATTACTTACTTTGTGCACTTTAATATTTGGAGTCTAATTTCGACTTCCTGAGTGATCACGCTTCCTGTTTTACACAGAAAAAGAGAGGGAGCGTCTACGCGCATGTATCCTAGTTGCATAACAACTCTCGCGCGATTCCACGTACTGTCAGTGCTTGTGCCTGGCTCTACAGTGATTACTAGGAGCATCAATGCATATGCATTCTAGTTGCTAAGCATCTCTTACAACCCTGGCAAGTGAACGCACAATTTTCTTCCCTACATGTTGGATATCAGGTATTCGTTGTATACCGAAGTAAAATTTGTGTTGGTGTGTGGCTCTTTATTTATTTTTTTAATGTATACAAGTCTATCAAGACATATTTATATGTATGCAAAACGTATGTCCTCCTCCATTTTTTCTTTATTCCTTTGGGGAACTAGTTCTTCACTGGTCAAAATGGAAGCAGGTGTTTAATCATTCAGTCAGAGTTTGCAGCACATCTTCGAGAGCTGAAAGAAAAACTTCTCTCTTGCCTAAGCCCAGAAGGTCAAGAAGTATATGAGCAACTTCCAAACTTGTCTGATAGCGAGGCGTCTGATTTAAATTAATTAGAAATATGTATAAAAACGCTTAATTTGCACTATTTTCTAAAGATTAGTACACTGTTAAAACATTATCATTTTGGGAGACGTGCAGAAACCAGGCACATCTGTTGAGGAGTATATAACCGCATTACGTAAATTGCCCCCAAAGTGTAATTTTCACGTTTTATGTGAAGAACGTCAAAGAGACCAGTTTATGCTGGGATGGGTTATTGATAAAGCTAGAGAGTTCTTATGTCTATCTCCCCCTCAATGAAGTATCGACAACTGCTAAAACACTTGAAAAATCTCCTGCGTATGTTGACACCCTAACAAAAAAAAAAATCTGTGCTACAGGCGAAGGATGAAGGTGGCAGAATTAGAAGAGCACAGACTAAAACACAAAGAAAAGATAGTCCTAAAGAATTTAGCTAAATGGATAAGCCAAGGGAGTTTAAGAAGCTATTTTGTTGCTTCCGCTGTAACAGTACTTCTCAATTGGCTAATAGTAAGGAATGCCCTTCTTGGAAAACTATTTGTAGGAAGTACACTAAGAAAGGTCACTTTGCGAAGAATTGCAAGGCAAATGGCGACAGTAAGGGAGATAGAGTATGAGCAGGAGGCTGATTTGGTATAATCATTTTGCAAGTGGGAGACAAACGTGAAAGGGTAGAGGGTGCGAAGGTTAAGATGTTATTCGACTCAGGACCAAAATTGACCCTCATTAAAGGTAAAACTTTCGAAACCAGATATAAAACCCAGGGTTATAGAGGTAAACCGATTAAATCTCTAGGCTAGTTCATGGGTGAGACTAAGTATGAAGGGATATTTACATCAGGAAAGGTATACATATCATTGAGAGGTGACTCGTTCATTAGTTGGATTTAGCAAAAGGGACTTGAGAGTGTACCTTGATCCTAACAAATCTCCAGCGGTCAGATTGAGAGAGACTGTGAAAGAAGTTGAAACTAGCATGGCTCATATGAATGATTCGACTGAAAATGTTTTAAAAGTAAAACCGGAAGAGGTAAAGACAAAATATTACAGTGTTAACTATGAAGAGTTGTCTCCTAATGTGCTTAACAAAGAGTTAGGAGGTTTGAAAAATAATGCTCACTTTATAAAAGTCAAACGTAATTCTATGCCCAAGACTTATACAGTGTGAGGGGTGTTCCTTTACAGGTGAAAGATGAGATGGCCTGTGAATTGGGAAGGTTGGAGAAAGCTGGTATAATTGAGAAAGTTGAAGGATCGGAGTGGTTATCACTGGTAGTCATGGTGAAGAAAGCTGGGGGGGTGATACAATTTATTGATTTAAGAGAGTTAAAACGATGTGTTGTTGTAGAGAGTCATCTGCTGCCTGAGATTACCCCAGGCACATCAGATGAGATCATCTAAAAGAAATACCTTGGTTTGAGTAAACCCATCTTACTAGATCTGAAGGATTGGCTCTCTACAAGAGGTGGCGGGCCAGATGTATGCCACAATTTATTTGGCTTTTGCAAGAGGAGTTTTGCTTTGGGTAAGACCAGGAGTACCATTTCAGAAAACAACTGAACTTGTAGGTCCGGAAGGTAGGTAAGTGGTCATCTCTGGGAGGTTGGCAGGACATGACCCTGCTATTGTTGGAGTCTATGCTCCAAATGCAGATCGGGGAGGGGTTTGGGGGGGTTCTTACTGATTTATCTGGGGCCTTGGCACCTTGCCTGACTAGACCACATTATTGGTAAGTGTTTTTAACTGTGTACTAGATTCTTCACATCCGCCCCAGGGAGATTCCCCAGTGACCAGACGGCTCACATTTTCTCTGCATGGCAACAGCAGTGGGAACTAGTAGGCTCTTGGAGACTGCCTCACCCTGTTGTATGAGACTTCTCATTTTATTGAGGTTTACATGAACTTCATGTTTGGTATCACACCTTTTTATGCACCCAGACTGTTCATGGCGCAGTCCATGGAATAGAATATTTGTGCTGAACTGTTTCAGATCATGACCAGGTGTTAATCTCTCTAAATTGGGAATGCAAGTGACTTTGCATTCCTGTATGGAGACTGTGAGTGGAGGCACTGGATAACCAAGTCTTTAAAAATAATTTTGGAGAGTCCATAAGTGCTTATTTTAATGACAATGCAGGCACTCCTACATTCCCTCTGATTGAGTGGGATGCTTTTAAGCCAGTGATCAGGGGCCGCTGTATTGCAGAAGTGGTTGGGGTGAGTAGAACACTGGTAGGTGAGGTACAGGCTCAAGAAAAGGTGCCTTGGAATCTTGAACAACGTAGACTGGGTAACCCTGCTCTTACGTATCTGTTGCTTCGTGCAAAGGAATTACTGACAGCTCAAGCAGAGAAACTCCACTGCTTTGATTACAGGGAATATCTGACACGTGCTCATGCAGACCATGATAAAATAGGTTCCCTTTTAACATGGCTTATTAATCCATACATAAGGGGTTCTTTGACCTTGGAGCTACCCTCTGACACAGAACCTTTATATAGCCAAGCCGCTATCAACACTAGATTTCAAGAGTTCTATACATCCCTCTATGCCTCAGGCCACAACCGCAGGATATTGAGGATTTTCTGTCCCTGGATTCATGTGGGTGCTTTACAGGAACATGCAGACAATTTGGGGGAAGATATTACTATACAAGAAGGTAGAGCTGCCATTTAAAACATGGCGTGTAGTAAGGTTCCTGGGGCAGACGACCTACCTGTGGAGTTCTTTGCTGCACGAAGGGACAGCTTGGCACCTAACCTCCTAGAACTTTTCTCAGCAGCTCTGAAGTCAGGTCATCTACAAGTGTCTACAAGGGAGGCTCTAGTCATTCCTCTCCTGGAACATGGTTTCCTTCCCACAGATGTCAGTGCTTACCGGCCTTTGTCCATGCTCAATGTGGACTATACAATTCTTAGTTGAATTCTTGTGATCGCTGCCCCATATGCCCTCTTTGATTCATAAAGATCAAGCTGATTTTATTCCTGGGTGTAATACAGCGCTTAATATCCAGAGACTCGTCTCACTCCTGAATGATGATTTTTGGATAAGAGGTTGGCTGCTGCCATGGCAATTGACATTGTGAAGGGTTTTGGTAGTCTGAGTTTGGAATTCTTGTATCAAGTAATAGCTCAGATGGGGTTGGGTCCTGGGTTCATTAACTGGATCAGGCTTCTCCACACGGGTCCCACTGAGCAGGTTTGCACTGGAAGAACTGTACCTGAACCTTATGAGGTGGGGCGCAAAACTAAGCAATGGTGTCCAGTCGCCCCTTTATTATTCGCCATCGCAATGGAGCTCCTGGCTGGTTGTGCTTGCACGGGATGTTTTTACAGTGGGTTGGCGATCCGTGGGCAATCCCATTATGCAGCATTATATGCTAACGACATGCTATTTCTTCTCCGGGATGTTACTGTGGACTTACAGGGAGCAACAGACATATTGGAATGCTTTGGTGCAGTCTCGGGCCTGCATATTAATAAGCAGAAATCCCAATTGTCCCACTCTGTGGAGATGCCGCCCATCCTCTGAACCTGTGCAGACTCGCCTGGAGCCCTAAATGTCTTAAATATTAGGTGTTAAAATATACATTCACTAGCAGGATCTACTAGATGGTAATGTTAGGGCAGCCATCAGAGCTCTCTGAACTAGTATAAAGTTTTGTTCGACATTGCCATTACCCGCGGGTGGCAAATTTGTGGTAGCTAAGATGGTGGTACTCCCAAAATTGCTTAATTTCTTCGCCACGCTGCGGTTCCCGCATCAGCTGTTCCGGGACAGCTGGGTGACAGGTTGGCATAGGCTGATCTGGGGTACAGGTAGGCATAGGGTGGCGCTAACAAAATAGCAGCGCCTTGTGGCGGAGGGAGGACTGGTGGCGCTTGATCTAGAGTCTTATTACTTAGCATCCCAACTGCAATGATTAAACAAGTGGGTTTACTGCAGAATTAATCCAGAAAAAGAGGGTATCATTGGCTTGCCCCCTGACTTTCGGGGCTTGTTGTGGATCCTCTTGGTTCCCTGGCAATGTTAACCTGCGGTCTCTCAGGAGCTCCTAGTAATACAACAGTGCTGGAAAAGTTGTCTAAAGCGGACTCATGTTAAGCTACCTTATTTGCCTGATTTGCCACTAAAGTGGCTGAAAAGAGTGGCACGCATAGGGGGGGTGGGGGGGGAGATAAAGAATAGAGAGATGGGCCGATTATGGGGTTAACCGTGTAGGGGATTTGGACCGGGATGGATTATTGCTCGTTTGAAGACTCTGCTAAAGAATTCGGTATAACAAGAGAGAGGTCAATTCCTGTTGCACAGGGCAGAGTTTGCCATGATTAGAAATCACTGGGGCAATTGAGGTGCTGAACCTTAACACATCAAGTATGTCAGCTGCTCTGTACAGCGTTGGGTCATGTAGAAGCGGTCACGTGTCTGTATCATGCTATTCGTGCAGGTGTTCCTATTTCCCTCACTGATCTGAAAGAGAAATGGGTAACTGATCTAGAGCTTCAGATTACTAATTTGGACTGGGATAGGATCTTTGCACATGTACCTGTTTCTCGTAATGCCAGGTTCAAATTAATTAATTTTTATATTCTGCACAGAGCTTACCTTAGGCCTAGCAAGATCAATAGGTTTTATGCGACTGCTGCTGCGATATGTCCAAGATGCGGGGAGTTAGGGACATAAATGTTTCATATGGTATGGTCATGCCCATCCTTGGCGGAGTACTGGGAAGTGATAACGAACTGTGTTAATGAGATAACTTTACAAGCGATCCATTGGGCACCCTTGGCCTGCTTACTTTGGGGATACCCTCACTCCAAAAAGAGGAAAACCACTACCAGATTTATTGCCGTAGCATTGATTCTGGCAAAACGAGCATTGATAATGCATTGGAAGTCAATGCGAAGAACTGGTTAAATGGGCTTGATAGTGCTGTGTTATTTTGAGACCTGAAAAGAGGGCAGGGGACGACTGAAAGGGCTAGAGCAAGGGAACACCTTGTGAATTGTTTGTTAGCCACAAATTATGACAAGGCATGTTGAACAGCTCCATGATTTTTCAGGAGGGTGGTAATAACTGACCTTGCATGGATCATCTTAGAAGGCATTTGGAACCACCGTGGTGAAATTTGAAGATGTTAACCACTGTGGTGCACTACGTATGACAGCTTGGCAATGAGTAACTGTAGGAGGGGGGAGTTAGTAGTTGTTATTTACTAGTTAGAAGCTGTAGTGGACTAATGATATGATTAAATATGTTTTGAACTCAGAATGTACTTGCTTGTCATCTTTAAGCTGTTATATGTGCTTGTCTTGGCACCCCTACTGTTCTTGATTGTCATTGGTAACCTATTTATTATATGTATTTACTTGCTTGTCATTTATTAATCTTTTTACTATGTACTGTCGTAACGCATTTTTTCATTTTTTGTAATGTATCCTGGCAACCACTGCTTTAAGTTTTTAATTGAAAACAATAAAATTTTATTTAAATCACAGGAATTTACATAATTCATCACTCTATGTGGTACATTCAAATATGTTAAGTTTCTATTTGAACTGATTTCAGCCTTGTCGGATGAAGAAGGATGTGTTAAAAGGAATTTCAGGAGTTAATATTTACCAGGGTGACATGTTGGTGCTTTGACGGTTGAGCAAGGTGCATGATGATCGATAGTACAAGGTTCTTGAGAGTCTTGTTTCAAGTGGACTTACACTGAAGTTGGAAAAGTGCAAATTCAATGTAGCCAGCATTGAGTATTTGCGTCATCAAATTTCTGCTGATGGTATTTGGCCAAAAAAAGAATTTAGTGACTGAAATTAGTAATATGCCTTCTCCAACTAAGAAGAATGAGTTGGTAAAATTCCTGGACGTGGCTGAATACTACAGAAAATTTGTAGCTAATTTTGCTGAGAAGAGTGAAAGTATGTAAACGTTATTGTAAAAGGGAGTGGAATTTTTATGGAGGAGTGAACATGAAGAGTTCATGGCAGTGAAGGCAGATTTGTGAGATGCTCCTGGTCTATCAAGTTTTGAGCCGGGTCAAGAGACGTTAACTGATGCCTGTTCGAAGGGCATAGAAGTTGTTCTTGTTCAAGAGACTGATGGTCAAGAGAGGACTATCCTACTTATTTCAAGGAGTTTAAGAGGTGCTCAAATGAAATATTTGGTCATAGAGAAGGAGGCGCTGGGAGTTTTCTAGGCTGTAGGGAAGTGTAGGAAAGTTTTGTGGGGTTCGAGTTTTATGACCAAGACTGACCATAAACTTGTGAGGGACGTCTTCATGTCAAAGAGAATTGATGTCATTTCCAGTAGAATATATAAGTGGGCTACTGCCCTGCAAGAGTTTGATTATTAAGTGGTTCACATTACTGGGGCTAAGAACATCCTAGTTGATTGTGTAAATTGCTTGAGTGTGGATTCTGAGCACAATGAAGATGATGTAGATAAGTTTGGAGGCGAGTCACATGAGGAGGAAATTAAGGTGTTTGAAGTGACAGATTGAGTTATTCTAGAAGATGTGAGTATAAAGGAATTGGAGAAGGATGTGGTCTTGCAGCAAGTAATGAGTTTGGTGTCTTCTGGATGGTCTACAGCACATGAATGTTCCCAGTTATTGAGGAGGTGCTGGGAGGTGAGAGGAAATAGCTGTAAGAGGGGAGCTTCTCTTAGGGAGGATAAGTTGATTCCTTTCATTGGCCTATGAGAGTTACCTAGGAATTTCTAAGACCAAGTTAAGGATTTGTGCTGATTTTTGGTGGCCAGTTGTTGATATGATGGAGGAGAAGAGTGCACTGATTGCTTGGGGAGAGATAATATTTACAAGTGTAGAACGCAACTGATTATTATCAGGAAGTTACCCTCTGGTCCTAGGTAGAAGATATCCTTAGATACTGTGGGTCCTATTCAGCTCTCAAATGCTTATTATTTGATAAGTTGTACTGACTTGTATTCAAGATGGCTTGAAGTTGCTATAGTAATGTCAATTGAGCCACGTGTGATTATACAGATCCTTAGACATCATTTGGTAATGGGTTCCAGTTATTTCAAATGATATGATAAGATTTCTTAATGACAAGGAAATAGTTCATACAAAATCTGCTTTAGATCATCCAGGATGCTGTTGAATTATTGAGCGGTTTATTAAGGTTTTGAAGGAAACTATTCAGCTGGCAAGGGCCAGTGGTAGATCATGGTAGGAGGGAGTAAGTCGCAAAGTGAAGGTGTACAGGCTCACCTTACATTCCACTACTGGGTTGAGACTTTTAGAATTTTTTAAGGAGCCTAATTGTTCAATGTGCTCGAGTTGGATGAACAAAACTAAAAAATATTGGAGAAAAAATGAAAATAGATGATGCAAAGTGGAAAAAAAAAAAAAAAGAATCAGGGGAAACAAATAGGAAGAATGAAAGAAGTGTTTGATAAACGAAAGTGTGTTAAAGGTGAGCATAAATGTGGGTGACTGGTTCAAGATCAGAGTTCCTGTGGGGGGAGGGGTCACAATATCTAAATTCAGTAAACCCATGAGAGTGAATAAACTGTGTCGGAATGCAGTTAAGACTAGGATCATAGAGCATGGAACTTAAATAGAGTTGCACAATACCACATGGAGAAAGACAGATCAAGAGGAAGACTCAACAAGTCTGATGAGCAGGGGTGTCAATAATTGTGTGAGGAGAAGTTAAAGATCTGTGGCAGTGCCAGCTCACTTTAAAGACTATGCAATGAACTAAGTAAGGAGTGGAGTTATGGTTATTAAATTATTTCTATATGAATGTATTATCCATTGTCAGTATTATGTGCATGTTGTCATTGTGTTGTTATTAAAAAGTTCAGATGAGTGTTTTTGTTCAATGTAGCACTTGTGTAGTTTTAAAAAAAAGGAAAAAATTTAATGTGTATATAATGGTGCTGTTGTAAAGAGGAGAAGGTGTGTAGTACCCGGTGTGTGATTCTGTTCACACGCTTGGAATCTCACACAGCTGAGCAGCACTGAATTGATAAGAACTGGAGGTTATGAGAATGTTAAAATGAAAAGTAAAGGACAATTGGAGGAGGAGAGACAAGCTGGTTGAGGTGTAAGAGCGCACTAATAAATCATTATATGAAATGTTAGACCTGACAGCCTTAGGGTAGTCACCCCTAACTTTTTGCCTGCCTCCCTCCACTTTGTGGATACTGTTTTTGCTGGTTTTTAGACTCTGCGCACTTTACCACTGCTAACCAGTGCTAAAGTGCATATGCTCTCTCTCTGTAAACATGGTAACTTTGGATCATACCTGATTGAACTATTTAATCTACTTATAAGTCCCCAGTAATGTGCACTCCAGGTGCCTAGGGCCTATAGATTAAATGCTACTAGTGGACCTGCAGCACGGATTGTGCCACCCACTTAAGTAGCCCCTTTTCCTTGTCTCAGGCCTACCATTGCTAGGCCTGTGTGGGCAGTTTCACTGCCACCTCGGCTTGGCATTTAAAAGTACCTGCCAAGCATAGAGCTCCCCTTTTTCTACATATAAGTCACCCTTAATGTGTGCCCTGGGTATCCCCTAGAGCAGGGTGCTGTGTAGGTAAAAGGCAGGACATGTACCTGTGTAGTTATATGTCCTGGTAGTGTAAAAAACCCTCAATTCGTTTTTGCACTGCTGTGAGACCTGCTCCCTTCATAGGCTAACATTGGGGCTGCCCTCATACACTGTTGAAGTGGCAGCTGCTGATCTGAAAGGAGCAGGGAGGTCATATTTAGTATGGCCAGAATGGTAATACAAAATCCTACTGACTGGTGAAGTCGGATTTAATATTACTATTCTAGAAATGCCACTTTTAGAAAGTGAGCATTTCTTTGCACTTAAATCCTTCTGTGCCTTACAATCCACGTCTGGCTAGGTTTAGTTGACAGCTCCTTGTGCATTCACTCAGACACACCCCAAACACAGGGTACTCAGCCTCACTTGCATACATCTGCATTTTGAATGGGTCTTCCTGGGCTGGGAGGGTGGAGGGCCTACCCTCACACAAAGGACTGCCACACCCCCTACTGGGACCCTGGCAGACAGGATTGAACTGAAAGGGGACCTGGTGCACTTCTTAGCCACTCTTTGAAGTCTCCCCCACTTCAAAGGCATATTTGGGTATAAAACAGGGCCTCTGCCCTACCTCATCAGACACTTGCTGGAGAAGAAACCTGAACCAGAAACTACATCCTGCCAAGAAGAACTGCCTGGCTGCTCAAAGGACTCACCTGTCTGCTTTCTACAAAGGACTGCTGTCTTGCTGTTGCCCTGCTGCCTTGCTGAACTCTTGTCTGGCTGTGAAAGTGCTCTCCAAGGGCTTGGATAGAGCTTGCCTCCTGTTCCCTGAAGTCTCAGGACCAAAAAGACTTCTTCCTTTCACTTGGACGCTCCGTGCGCCGAAAATTTCGACGCACAGCTTGTTTCGCGGCGAGAAAAACGCCGCACACCGACGCTGATCGACGCGACGCCCTCGGGACGATCGAGACTTCGACGCACAACCTCGCAAGGACAAAGCCGCCCGACTTTCCAGGAGAAATCGACGCGACGCCTACCGTGAGTGCGAAACTTTGACGCACGGCCTCGCAAGGACAACGCCGCCCGACTTCCAAGGAGAAATCGACGCGACGCCTGCCGTGAGACCAAACTTTCGACGCACGGCCTCGCAAGGACAACGCCGCCCGACTTCCAAGGAGAAATCGACGCGACGCCTACCGTGAGATCGAAACTTCGACGCGCAGCCCCGCAGAACGACGCGCAGCCGGAAAACAAGCAGGAGAATCCACGCACAGACCCGGGACATCTGGTAATCCCCGCGATCCACAAAAAGAGTGTCTGCGCGCCGGAAAACGACGCCCGACTTCCCCGCGTGGAAAAGAACGACGCAAGTCGGTGTGTGCTGAGAGGAAATCGACGCACACCCCCCTTTTTCCACGCATCTCTTCACCTGTGGCCCTCTGAGGAGATTTTCCACCAGAAACCAGGTACTTTGTGCTTGAAAGACACTTTATTACATTCTAAAGACTTAAGACCCTTTATATCACTTCCCTGTGATAGTTCTACAATTTTCCATTTCATCTTTATTCTTTTTGACCTACAATTATCCTGATAAATATTATATATTTTTCTAAACACTGTGTGGTGTATTTTTGTGGTGCTATATGGTGGTATTGTATGATTTATTGCACAAATACTTTACACATTGCCTTCTAAGTTAAGCCTGACTGCTCGTGCCAAGCTACCAGAGGGTGGGCACAGGATAATCTTGGATAGTGTGTGACTTACCCTGACTAGAGTGAGGGCGTTTGCTTGGACAGAGGGTAACCTGACTGCCAACCAAAAACCCCATTTCTAACATGAATCAACTAAGTGTCATTTAAGTTGCTTTTCAACAGGGATGTTGCCAGTATCAGGGACTTGGTCCCCTTCATCCTTGCAATGTTTTTCAGTAGTCACTACAGAGATTACAACATCATTATTCAAGATTAAGCGTTACAATGGATGCAATTATGTATCTCCGATCATAACAGAAAGTACACATCCTCATTTCAATCAGAAAACACTGTCTCTTGCAGGTTGAGTTCAACATCTCTTGGTGCGAATAGGTTTCATTTTTAAAATTCACTTCCTGCTGATTTTTTCAACCTGGATTTTACTATTGTTCCGATGACATTAATCTTATGTTTACTCTGTATCCACACTCAAAGTCTACTAGACCTCTGTCCATTTACAATCTGAAGTTGATAGACTTGTGTGTGCAATACAAAAGAATGAACAGAATCTTCTAGTAGAATACAGACTACAATGGTGGGCTCAACATTCATGTCTAGTGACCGGACATCTTTTCACCAGTTCTTATACTACTCCCCCTCCGGTTTGTGTGGTAAAGAAAATTCTGTAAGTATTGCTTGCATCCAACCTCTTCTTTGTGCTACAGCCTTTTCACTGATTAATGGACAATTTCAGCATACCAAATCTACTCATATATAGTTCAAGCTGTCTTAGCGCTGGTCGATTCAAGGGCTAGAATTAGCAAAGATGCTTGTGTCTGCCTCTCCCTACCTTTCTCATCAACTGCCAGCAGAGAGTGCAGCAGATCAACACTACTGCCTTTTAATATATTGAGCTCACACCACAATGATTTGAAGAACTTGTTTTCTTCACCTGAACTACAATAAGATTATGTTCCACCTTCATGAACTGATTGTTCCATTCTTTTGTACTATTCTTGCCTTTATATTATTGGGACTTTTGCTTCCATTAAAGACAGGCTCTCGAGGGAGCGAGCACTCTAATTGGCTGTCTGCAACATGAAAGAAAATGTTGCAGGCAGCCAATACAGAACTCGGGGACTTAGTCCTGAGTTTTATTTATTTTCAAGAAAGTTGTATTTATTTGAAGAAAATTACAAAGGGGTAGGGTTAGTGATACTCGATGGGTGGGGAGATCCCAGAGTTACAAAATTTTATTATTTTTTAAACCTTAGAAATTCACATAAGAAAGCAAAGGATACAGAGACTTTATAGTTTGGTTCAAATTTTACATACACAAACCCATAGAAATTCAGCAAATAGTGATAGTTATCTGAAGCAACTATAACTCGTGCTCTAAGGTAAATATAACTTGCACCCTCACCATGGACTGCTAATTTACACACCTATTACATCACTCATGGCATACTCTATTACACCATTGATACTATCACTGCAACATTTGCAGTGAAATTATTTATGAGAAAACCGTCCATGGCGAGGGCACGAGTTATAGTTACCTCGCGGAACAACAGTTTACTTATAACTATAACTGCTGAATTTCTATTTTTTTGTTTGTGTAAAATCGGAGCCCAACTATAACGTCCCTGCAACCTTCATTTTTTGTGAATATAGATAGATAGATAGATAGATAGATAGATAGATAGATAGATAGATAGATAGATAGATAGATAGATAGGATATATGCATTCCAATCTGGGTAGGTATGTGTTTTGGGATTTATTTTCATTGTGAATGAGATAGGATCATAATATTTAAGAGTGATAAAAACAAACTTAAAGAAAGGAAACAATAATTCAAATAAATACTACTCTCCAAATGAAAACTCTCTCTTTAAATGTGGCACACAACTGAGACACATCAGAGACCCAGGGAGAAAAAAAATCTAGAAAGACCCACAGGAGAGTCTGTGAATGCGTGCTTGCGCCGGATCCTTACAAGACTTACCTTGTAATCCTTGTGTGATGTCACCATGTCCATCTTTCCAGTCAGGACCGTCTGCTGAAACGTCAGAATAAAGGTAGAAAGAAGAAAATGAGGTAGCATAGCATCCCTCCTCCCTAAAACTCAACCTGCAGCGTTTTCAGTAGGCAGTCCAGGTTTGATACCCAATGGACTTAAGCTGCACAATTACATGTATGCAATTTTTTATTTCAAATTATTATATTAATTTTTGGATAGAGAAGTAATAGGAAAATTAACAAAAAGTAGAGGCTACACTTCCATTCGTATGGGATCGATACAAATTTACAGGTAGTGAATCTATGGATTCAGAAATAGCGGTATTTTAATCAATGGTTTTCAAGTGCAACAACAACACGCAGCTCATTGGTTCCATGAAGCGGTATTGTGACAGTCCTTCGCCGCGAGGTTTTAGCCGTTTTGGAAGTTAAATGTGCATAAACATTTGCGAACGGGAGGCCGCCCTCGGAAAGAACATTCTGACGCTGCCTGGAGACGAGAGCAGCTGTCTGAAGAAAATGTTCTTGGCCTTGAACACCACCAAATGACTGGGTTGGCTTGATTTCTCTTCTTCGCTCAGCATGTCTTTTTATTTAGTATTAAATAGAGGTTACAGGTGTACACAAATAGAACACGCCGGTATTTTATTCTCTCCCTTTCCTTAATACACTCAATTAAGGGTTTTGATGAATGCTGAAACGCAAACTTCAGAAGGGAGGCCGATGTGGAGCAGTAATTAAAGTTACAAAACATCACTGTGGTCCTAATGTCCTTACATTGCACCTGATCCATTGTACAGGCCTACAGCATCACGTGATGCACTTACTCTTAGTGACTTTCCCTTCGACTTGCAACTGCTGGGCTGTGTGTTTTTTTCACGTTCTCAGGACCCGAGTCAAAGAGCGGGTTTTCCACCCATGTTTAAGCGAGGTGCACAAGAAAGCACTTTTCGAATGTAACAGGGCCAGGATTCGTGGAATTTTATATTCGAAAAGTGAAAATTCTTTAAGTGTTGCAGAATAACGGGTCTTTTTTCAGCTAAAGCTAGGGCCTGGACCGTGGGGATGTTTTTTTAGGTTCGTCAATCTTGCACAACTCATAGGTTCATGGTCGTTCACATCTTTTGAAGTTAATTGTACACGGTCCTGTGAAAGGCTGAATGAAAAGTGCTTCTATTCTGGAAATAAGGAGGGGGCACCCCATACTTAGAAGGGTGAAGGGGGGTCTCTCTACAAGGAGAAAAACATTTCACATGGGCAAATGCATACTGACGCTACTGTTACACATGCAGAATTTTACAGCGGGTGAGAAATAAAGAGTAAATCATGAACCACGAACTACTCCTGGAATATCAGGACTGTTGCATATTTCTTTGAGCACTCCTAGTACAAAACATAATTTACCTTTGCAAATACAACCCCCCACCGCAGTTTCTCAAACTGTGGGTAGCGACCCACTGGTGGATCTACCGCCGATTTTTGGTGGGTCACGAAAGTCAAAGCAAAGAGAAAAAAAAAGATGCTTTTAAATTCTGCATTTGCCTTGTCAAATTTCCCGAGCTTCAAATACAAAAGTCAATTGTCAGGATATATCTTCTGACAAATTTTCTGAAGTACAATAAAGAGGTGAGGGTCGGGACTGATGGTAGCAGAGAGCTCCAGATTGTTTTATTAATTAAATTAATTAATTATTAATTTATTAAACACGATTTGTGTTATTTGGAGAAAATCCATTCCATTGTTTGAGATTTTATATAAAATCCAAATTTATCTAGATCTGTGAATAATTTGCAAATTCTCCCAATCTCGTGCAAAGATCTGAATGGCAGGGTATAAATACCTTGACTCTTAGCCTTGGTGCAGGGGTTCCCCTGGCGCCATGCCAAGGTAAAAAGCAGTTTTTATTTCATTTTTCCACAACTTTGAGGCAAATTCACACCAAACATTTAAATAAAAAAATAAAATTAAAAATAAATTTAAAAGCACATGCTCCCATGCTTATTTTCAAAGAAAGCCTCCAGGTGGGCCAGGTCTGTAGCTGCTGAATTTCTACGGTTTTGTGCGGGTAAATTCAGAATCTAACTATAATGTTCCTGTAACCTTTGATTTTTTAAATTAATATATAATCTACATAAGATTACAATGAGTACAATATGGATAATTTAGTTTAAAAAAAAAAAACAACTACAATAAAGCTAGAAATGTTTACCCACAACCTCCTTGTTCTGAGACAAAGCGTTGCCAAACCCAAGAGAAAATGTCTCAAAGTCCAGAACCCAGTAACGAGACGATAAACGGCCCACTTCTTACATACCGGTATACCTCTTCCACGAAACACCATTACTGAAGCTATCAAAATCCATGCTGGTAGCGTGGCACAAAAGATTTTAATGCCTGTCACTCAATTTCTTACTCCATGTCTGCTCAGAAGGCTGATTTTGACAATTGCTTAAAACACTTGTAGAGTGGCTGTTGTTAACATGCAATCAAAGTTTACAAATCTTACTGTTTACAAAAAATGACGCTAAAAAAGACAAATTGCTGCTACGCAATCTAAACATTTATTATTGGTTTTGTACTTTGGTTTGTAGAACGTGCCCCAACTGCACAGCTCTATGCATGTACTGTACTCTAATCTCAGTTCACAAAAACAGACTAGTTTGCTAATGATCAAGCAGTAATTCAAGTGGGGAAGTATGAATCTCATTACATTTTGGATAACTAAGAATCCCAATTAATTGTAAAATTACAGCAAAACATTTGTTTCTTTCTTAAACAGAGTCGTAAAAAGTACATCGTTGGTCTTGCGGTAAACCCGCCAAACTGTTACCTATCTGGTTGGTTGACCAAAAGACAACCTTAATTTCAAGTAGTTTACTTAAGATCATTATATCAAACGATAAACATAATTAACACTTAGGTGTGCCTCTGGCAGAAACGGAATGTTGGAAATAAATAATTGAGAGGGGCACATCTACGCAATCACTAAAAGTGATGCGCCTAACTGGTAAAGGGCAGAAGACGTTGCAAAAATAAAAACATTTGGGTATCTTTGTAAAGCAAGTTGGTTGAAATGACAGGCAACATAGCTAGGACTGAAGTGCAGGATATTATCTGGTGGCTTCTGAGCTCTCTAGCCCGAAGCCCATCAGGGACCAAATGTAATTTAATAAAACAGCTGCTGCATGCAGCACCTAAGATATTTGCTGCTCTCTAGCTGCGGGAAGGCAGCAGAGAAGCAGAGGATTACGAGTTAGGAGGATGCCTTTGCGAGACAGAGATAAAAGGAGGGTCAGCTAATGAAATGGGAGGGGTTGGAATGGTAAAACTCTGATCCTTGCAGCAGGATGTTGTTAGATAGAAAATAAACACGTCAGCCTGGCAGAAAGGGGCGGAGTGGCTTTCACCCTATCAGAGAAGCTTGGCAATACCCATGTACAGACCTGCCAACTCACACGGTTCTACAGGGTGACACATGATATTGGCTCCCATCACATGGTCACCCAGTGAGGAGCCAATATCACACAGTAGCAGTGAAAACTGGAGGCTTTTAACTGCCATTGTGGGTAAGAAAACACCCCAGGACATCGGCAACAGCAAGTTTTTTTTTTGTTTGTTTTAAAGAGATGGGGATTTGGGGCTGGGGTAGGGGCAAAAGTGCCTCAAGTGCATCTCAGCACGAGGCCACGCCCTCTACAAGGTCCACCCTCTCCTCACACTTAGGGCCAGATGTAGCAAAGGGTTTTTCCCCATACTGTGTCAATTGGAAAATGTGTTCGTACATATGGCCCTAAGATTTTTCTTGAAGTTCGCAGGTCTGCATGTAGTCATGACGAGCTAGAGAACTGGGGTAAAATAAGCTCAACGGTAGTAAAAAGGAGGGAACCTTAATATGATGCAAGCATGACAAAGAAATGTTTGTCTTTTTTTTTTTAAGCACTTATTGAATAGGAGTCGCCCAATGCTAGTAGTCCACTGAAAATGGTGCCTCAGGCTTAGAAAGGTTACCCTTGCACTCCAGGACCATGGCACAGAGGAACATGAAGCAGCAGGGATTATTTTGTCAAACCTCATTCTCCATCCATTGCACAAAGAGTTGAAAAACGTAGATCTGACCTTTCAAGACTGTAAGAACTAGCAAAGAAGAAACTGGTGAACGTCATTTGAAGCAGTCCACAATCTAAACTGATGAAAGGGAAAAAAAGACTTCTTTGATCGCCATAAAATGTAAATTGGAGGCCATTAGCTGGAAGATGAAAGAATCTTAAGGCAAAATCGAACAAGTGAAACAGTAGGTATCCGCGCATATCATGGACTGGTCTGATCAACCCTCTAATAGGAAAAGAGAATGGAAATGTTCTATCAGGCCACAGCTAAAGTCAGGTAAAATGTCACCTTGTTGATACAGTACAACTCCCTTTATTCCACACAGAAATTGACTCCAGCCATTATAAAGGTCTACTGTTTGACTAGCAAGCTCCCTCCCACCAAAGAATACATTGTGACAGTACTGCGTGTTTGAATACTATGAAAGGTAAACATGACCACCATAAAACTACTTGCAAAGCTGCAGCATCCTAGCAGTTAAAATGAGATTCGAAGCTGTAAAACCCGCTGCAAAACTCAAAAATAGCTTTCTTTAAAAAGTGGAAATAAGAATTACCCAACAAATTGAGGTATATCATTGCACTACAACCTAAGACCAGTTAATAAACCAAGCATTCTAGCATAATAAAATAAAAAAAAATAAACACTCTTCCTGCTTAGGTATCAGAGGGCAGTACAAAGTGGCATTACTATCACCATAGTGACTGAACATCTATTTGGGGGCACTAAAAGAGAAGTGGTAAACACGACTATTGATTAGTGCGACAAAACACTGACACTACAGAACACATAATTTTACAAATGACTTATTAACAAAGAAATAAAAGGCTAGCTGAATTAAGGAGAAGCAACTGTTGACTGGGTCAGTGGGATTGAGGGGGGTGGGATAGGAGTCAACTCAAGGTATGGATCAGATGTGTCTGTACTAGAAACTGAAAATAAGGTTAAAGAATGAAGGTCGATGCAGGAAAGGAGCAGTCAGACCAAAGATTGATGGGCTGGGCAAAACAGTGGAAGAGTCTAACTATTTCAAAAGACAAGTCTAGACGGAGGGGTGATATGGTGCTTTGGGAAAGATAAGCGATTGATCTTAGCAGCTCACACTGCTCATACTGGTAAATATGTGGAAAGATTCTGATAGACACTGATGATGTGCTACATACTCCCTAAATTACAAGAGTGAGAAGTTTAAACAGCACCCAGCCCTTTACTGACAATGAGCCGGGTTTGGTGGGCAGTGTATTTGGGAAGGCAGGCTGAAGTGTGTTCAGGGATGAAGCTTATGGTTTTATATGGAAAAGCGAAATAAAATTCTACAGAAGGGACAGTACAAGACGGCTGCAATGGTCCAGCACACTCATGACCAGCTCATCAGAGATTTAGTGTTTTTTTCCGAGGAGGGGTTCAAGAAAAGGTCTAGTATTTAAAAGGTCCCTTGCAGCTGTGCTTGATGTGTTAAAGAGCTCTGGGCTCTTTCTGGAATTTTATTGTATTTCGAGGATGCTGACAGACATCAGAGGAGGCGGGAGGGTACATGTGATCAGTGTAGCTGGGGCATAGCATGCCGGAAAGTTCATTATTTCAGTTTTTTATTAGTTTAAAATTAGAGTGTGGAGGTCATGCAATTCCTGATAGCTGCAAGACAGCAAGAAATCCAGGATTATATATTACATAAACGTTCTCCATGTCAAAAGCTTGATGGTGGTAGAAAAGTATCAAGAAAGAGAGAGGCCCCTGATGGGGGTAAGGACAGTGTTCAACACATTCCTACTGGTGAGCCTTCCTGGGTGGTTGTCTGCTCAGTGTGTGGGTGGTGACTGTGAGGCGCACCTGGACACCAATAAGGAACCAAGTAAAGTAAAGTGATAGGAGAAGCAGTCCACCAGGACCTATTCCTTATATAAAACTCGGTAGACCATTGGAATGTGGGCCACTGTCTTATTTTCGTCTACACATGGTTGCAGTAAGGCAGAGCGGGAATAACAGGTAAGTCTGTATGATCAATTAACAGTGTCAGACAACCGTGATATTCCCAGGATCAAGCAATATATTACAAAAAAAATATTTTTTTCCCCAGTATATATTTTTCTTGAGTTACAGCAAAAAACCCACTTGGGTTGTTGTTTGCCAACATGTGGTCCCCAGTTTAGATAAGTGTGCAGGCAATCAACATATCTGTTTTCTATATCTGGTGTCAAGATCTTTCCCACGACTTAGCACAAGCTACCTACTCATTTTGTAAAAAAGGCAGAAAGGAGGTGGTGGCGGTGGATGTGCATTTGTGTGTTTTTAAATACAGCAAATCCATCCAAAAGGTTAGGTGGAGCATTGTACACGGTCAAAGGCAAGAATGCAATCAATAATGATTAGGCATAACATGAGATGCATGGCAAGGTCAGCATAAACACATCAGGAGACCCAGCAGTACATGCTCCAGTTTCCCTGCCCCTTTATAATGAATTGTAAAAGATAAGGAAACATATGAAGTGTGAAGAGGCAAGAGTCACTAAGTTGGGAGACCTCTTTCGGACTCTACACTGCTCCCCTTTGAGGACTTGAGGGAGGAGTTTGACTTGCCAAGAGGCCATTTCCTGCTCCACGGTTCGGCTTTGGTGGTCATCCGCCGCCACTGGAAGATGAGGAACACAGAACCACAAAGCCACTTCTGTTGCTTTTATGTACTCCCAGTGGCTGGTACGTTTAAGGCAGTTACTTGTTTGTACTGCAACTTATAGACTGAAACGCTGCAGCCTCCTGATGGTCTTAAGGCCAAATGGGAGGAAGATTTAACTACAATAATACCCGAGAGGCCTTGGAAGATCCTATTAGGGACGATTCCAAGGGTTTCCAGGAACGCAAGATTCAAACGTATCCGTTTCTACATACTACACAGAGAGTACCTCTCTCCAGAAAAGAGAAACATTGACACAACAGGGACAACTTGTCCTAAGCAGGTGCCTCCTTCCTACATATGATATGGGCATGCTCTAACTTAACCCCCTATTGGGCAGAGGCCACTAGATTCCTGGCAGCAATCACTGAGCAAGTTTTAAGACCTGGGGTTAATACTAGCTAAACAGGAGATAGCCAGAAGATGGAAGGATCCCAGGGGGGCTTTCTTGGTCTCCTCGCACTGAGAACTAGAAAGGGGACAGACTGCGAGAGGACTCTCTTTCTTAGGGAGGAGGGTAGATAGGTAGGCCAAATGGAGGTGGCACAGGCTTGGGAGATGCCTACTGACAGCCTGAAAGAACTAGACCCAGAGTGTGGGATTCTTCACGGGGTTATTCTCCAAATCTGAAGCCCCACTTACACTTTGTATCGCCCTGACAGGGAACGGACCTCACCCAGGTCTGCTGTAAACTGGAATTAGAAGATCTATGTACAAGGGGGAACCTGCCCATGCCCACTGTGCTCTGATGACCGTTTTCCGTCGACTCGGGCGGGGGAGTTACTTCATCATGCGTGCATGCTTTCAGTTCTCTTGTTTGAGATTTGGATAATGCTATATACAGCAGATTGACCCAGCACTAAAAAAAAAAAAAAAAAAAAAAAAAATGCATATTCCTGTAACCGACCGTTATGAAGCAGGGCTTAGTCGAGCATCGGTGGTGCAATAATCTCAACTGGGAAGTACCGAACAAAGTACCGTACAGGTCTAAAAGAAAACAGGGCCTTCTTTCTACAGCGCTAATAAAACACAACAATGGTTCTTATTTGAATGTGAATGGCGAAGGCCCCAACACAATGCTTCATACGTACATTTAGTACACAAAAAATACGCTTTCTTCTTTCACAGTGGCACGCCCTACAAAACCTCACTGTGTACCCTCCCTAAACAACATTTCCTTGTTTTCCGTGTCAAGAAAGCCCAAGTATACATAGTTTTTCCTCACAATATTCGCCTTACGCATTATGTTTCAAGGAATAACGTTTTGCTAAACGTTCCTTTATGTCATTATCTTAACTGGATAGGAGACAGATTACAACGCGCACCATAAAATGTAGGTAAAGAAAGGAAGAGTGAATGATAAAAGGCTGGCACTTCCCAGCTGCCTCCCTCCGGCCGAAGGTACAGCGAGACACGTCTGCTCCTAGCCGGGTGCCAACTGCCTGCGTTTGCACAGGCTCCATGAGCAAGGAAGGAGGCGCCTTGGTGCGCCGACTGGCAGCTCCTGGCACCGCAGCTGCCACCGGAAGCCAGCTCTTTTAGGTTTCTAACGAGTTGATTGGTAACACGCGTCGTCCCCCTGGCCTTTGGCGCATTAGACATACGGATAAAGGCTTAGCATTAAAAAATAAACAATAATGCAGAACATTTAGATAGCAAACAGTGCAAACGTTATTGTGACGTCCATGAATGAGAGGAGATTCAAGGATACTGAAAAGGCTGCAACTATCTTATAAAGAATGAGCAATCTTCGTGCAAAACGCCAAGAAGAAAGAAACAGTGCTGCCTCTGCACCCCTAAATGAAGGCACACACTACTATTACATTAGTCTGGGGTGTTGTATGTCATTACATAGAATTCGTTCCCTTCCAGATACCACTGCTCGAAATGTACGCTGAAAGGACATTTAAAATGTATTAAACTAAGGCCTACCAAGAAAACAAAGTCTTAAACTAACTCTAATAAAAAGCCCACGTTAAACCGAAATGGAAGTCTAGCACATATAAACAAGCTAATCCAAACGTTAGGCCTTAATCTAACCTTAAACCCGGGGCCACTGGGCAGAAGATGGTCTAGTTATGCTGCAGGGATGAGTAAATTATGCGTCAAGAAAAGGTAAATTATGCAGCGTAATGTGGCACATTTTATGACAGTAATGCTTTATTATTTTGTTATTTTTTTCAATTGTTAAAACTGTCTGGACGTTGGCTGCACCTCATTACCATCCGTTTAACAGCCAAATATTACAGAAAAGTGACCAGTCAACCTTTGGAAACGGCCTTCCACTGAACGGCAGCACGTTACTGCCTGCTAAGTAATGTTTTGAACCGTTTAAACTGCAACGCATTTTTTGGGAAAAGATGCAAATTATGCAGCAGTTGGTGGATTATCTGGCAATGTATGTTAATGCAAAAAACGCTGAGGTCGCACAACTTAATAATTCTAATGGCCCTGCTTAAACCCTAGTTGGGGCATATTCCCTGTCCTAACCCCTAATATAATTCCAAACTTAATTTACACCGTAAATCCACCACCACCCACTGCCTTAAGCCCTAACGCAACAATGCATCTTTACTCTAACGCGACCCTTACTAATTTAGTGGCCTCATCCGATGTAGAGGTAACTCCAATGCAGTGGCATCTGTGTAATGGTGCATCAATGCAGTGGCATCTGTGTAATGGTGCATCAATGCAGTGGATTCTGAACAGTGTCGATGCACTGTGTCTGGGGTAGTGAGACAAATCCTAATTTATGAAAAGGCCTTAATGGGGAAAAGTACTTCCAACTCTGTTTCAAAATTGCATTTTCTTGCGACAAAGAAGATATTTTGATTTATTTTCTACTGCCAAATATACCAGCCTTACCTGATCAGGTTAGCATTATCCCACTCGTGTGGTAAATTGTAAAATATGCTAAGTTTCCTCATCTTAAAATTTTGCTGACAATAAAACATTTATTTCTTCGAGAAAACTTGTCACATCAAACCTCTTTCAAAACAAAGTGAAACAATTTGGTAAATATGTAAATACCCAGTCCAAATCTAAATACAGGGTGGGTCCTTATGGGTTTCAGACCCGGCACTAATTGAAACATGACACTACATCCGGTCCTAGACTCATGCCCCCCACTTTACAAGAAAAAATATCGATTTCTGAACAATGACTGTAAAAACCATTAAGATAATCCACACAGCAATATGATTCCTCTGAACACATCAGCTTTAGTTCATCTTACATTTCCTAAGAGGCTTTGCTTTTTCCAGGATATTGTATATCTGTAACTTCTTTGTGCAGAATAATATCCTTGTATATAGAGCGCACTGTGAACTGAGTTGTTTCGAGGAGCTTAAACGAGTTTGGGTTATGGGTACGTGTATATAATAGGCTACGGCAAGTGAGTTGGGGAAATGGTTAAGAAAAGGTTTTTTTAAGTAATTGTCACTGTGGAGGCTTCCATTTTTCTGTCTACAAGGGACTCCTGACTCATTCTTGAATATTTCGGGCAAGGCCCACAATGCTTCAGTGACTAGTTCTACAGAAAACAAGGACTGGGTGAGACTGATAAGGCACACACAATACACAGAGCGCCACACAGTGCGGGAGTGGCGGGGATAGCGCTCAGCACTGCGGACACGTTTACACGTGGATAGTGAGGGAGGATAAGGCCTGCTCGTCATATCTGGTCAACCCAGTGGCCTGCAGCGACTTCACAGACCACGTAGCCTCAAGTTTATCTCCCGCTCTTGTCATTAATCATCGCATACCTGCACCATGCCTTACCTCAAGTTTTTAATCAAAATTAAAAGAGAGAGATGGCACGATGCGTCATGAGCACTGTTGAAACAGTCTCCCAATAAAAACTGAACTTTAATAATGCCTTGAGGGGTATCCTCCTATCCAAAGCAAGCAGATAATGTTTGCATTTTCGTACGGCGGTGTTAGGTCTGCTAATAAACGTCCTACATAGGCAGATCAAAAAATACCACAAGATCGTAGGATAAACAGAAAACAAACTTTTAATCGACACATTGCAAGGTTTCAGCTGAACCAATTGTCCCAGACTATACACCACCATGCCGTAGGCCGTAATCTCAAAGTTGTTCACAAACAAAGGTCTTCCCAGTGCAGCCATCATATGAGGCGCTTAAAGGAGAGTTGAAAGAAAAGTTATAAATTCTATTTCTAGCCAATTAAAATGACAGTCAATGTCAAAATATCCGTGACAGGGTCACTGTTACCAGGGGATCCTAAACATGCATGGGCTATTACGAAAGCCAGCCAGTTCAAAGTTTGTTCTTAATTACTGAAATATATAAATAAGCGCCTTCCTTCTTATATGTCATCTCGTTAAAACTGGGCAAGACACACGCATGACGTCATTATCTATGGAGTTATATGCGGGTATTGGGTGGCAATAAGAAGTCTCGTCAACTTTAAGATAGACAGGCTCCGTTATTCATTTTCTTTAAGAGTTCCTGTTCCTCTTTCGCGCTTTTGGCTGCGCAACCTAATTTCTGCCTAGATGTAAAGTAAAAATAACTATCTATGAATAAATAAGCTATTAAAGTAGCACATGCAAATAAACATTACAGTACTGGGATGAACCGTGCGTTGAGGAACTATTTTTATGTGAATGTCTCGTCTGATTTTAAGCAAACGTGTGTCGACAAGAGGAGCAGAGGTTTTACCAGTACCTCCCATCTCGCCCTAAACCTGTCAGTGGATGAAAAGCAGCTTTGTGGGGCGGCAACCTAGTCCACGGGGTGATATTGCGAGGGACGGGGGGTTAATACCTTTTCTAGGTTCGGGGGTACTGTACGGTATGCATACAGAAATGGACACCTATACTGTTCTCTACTCCGCGCTTTCCATAAAAAGTACGAACATTACAGATTATTTTTTTAATAACACACCTTTAACGAGAGATGAGTTCAGCTGGGCTCTGTGCCCGGAATGTGGATGAATCTGGAACGAAAAGTGAGCGGAGCAGCCTGTGTCACCAGGGGCGGGGACAGTGGGGGAGCAAGAAAGGACTCCCCCCAGAACACGGTGGGAGATTTGCCAAACCCCTTTGAACACATGACTCTCCGCCAACCCTCCAGAAACCTAGGAAGTGAAAAACAGAGCCCAAACCCCCTACAAAGTATTAAAGTGCACTAATAAGCTGGGGTACGGCCGACGTGCACACCGCGCCCAGCCCCGCCGCCCTACCGAGAGGCACACACCTTGCTCAGCTCCGCAGTCTGCCTCCATGTCCGCTTGTTTCTCGCTCTCTAGTGTGCAGTGACAGTTCCGCCTCTCCCCGGGTCTGCCCCTGCCTCGGTGGTGGACCTGCCTTGAGCCCGCCCCCAACTCCGCCCCATCATGGCGACGGCCTGCTAGTGGGCAGTAACCGGTGAAATCGTGGTCCTCGGCTTGGGAGAAGCCACTGTCAGTCATACTTCTCTGGCAATTCGGGTTATGTACATGGAAAAGGCCATCCTTTGAAAAATGTTCTACCTCCTGCGCACCTAGGCCGTTCTTTGCCGGCATTACCAGTTTATAGCTGCACATTTTTCAATTACATTATGTGTGACGTTTCCATATCTGGAATGTGTTTATGTATTGTGTGACATTTTAATTCCTTGGTTGTGATACTTTGAGTGACACTTTATCCTGACAGCAACAAAGCAGTTATGTCCATGTAAAGAAATTCTTTTTAGGAATTACTTCCCTTTGTGCAATGTTAATGGCAAGAAATGACACACACAACACTCTTGAAGTGCGAATGTGAACATCACTCCAGTGTGTGCACAGTTTGCCTATATAGCCAGACACTTCTATATAGAGGTGATGCTTACAAAAAGCAGCACAAATACTGAGGCTAGAGCAGTACATCCCACATTGAAAGTATCCAATGCCGTTCCAGCAGCAGAACTAACTGGTGTCCAGCCCAAATTGACCCCATCCCTTCATGGCTCAGTCGTACTGTCGTATATTAAGCACAAGCAGTTCTTGTCCTACACAGTCCATTACTCAAGGAGTCTCTCCTATGTTGCAGGAGCGCCTTTATTAATCTCCCCCAGTAGTGTTTCCGCCTCAGTGCCAGCCAAGTAAGTCTAATAGGGCCCCCAAAAACCCCTTGGGCTGCAACTTCTCGGGATCAGTTCGTGGTAAGTCTCTGACTGTGTATTGCAATATGCCATATCCTAGTGCCATTCCTGTAAAGTTCGTAGGGGGCCGCAGGCCCATCCGTGGACCTCAATTCACCAAAACGCCAGGGCTAGCGGAACTGACATCACATGCCCTTTGACCTCTACTTTCACTCACACACACATACTTACACACACATTCAAATTCCCACTACATACACTCTCTCACACATAAACACACTCGCAGGCACACAACATACCCTTAAAAGCACTTTTTACTTACCTCATTTGCCATGGAAAGGTATATTCTGGCTAATTGTACTCCATTTTTATTACACTAATAGGGAATGATATATTATTAGTTTAATCCAAAATTGACAGAACAGAGAGTGCAGCTCCAACTGATGTCCATAAGGAGGGGCTATCACTGTGTTCCTGGCACTGAATTTGTCACCTCTGAGGCCAAGGGTTGCAAAGGTAGTGCCAGGGGTCGCAGCTACGACCCCTGTCGACCCCTAAATGACATCTATGGGCCGATCGCATTGACACCATACGCATCTCAAGCAGTAAACCTATAGCAACTAGTCGCCTAATAGTGCGCTGCACCTCTTTCACATCTCAGTAGTGCCAAGCACGGCTGTTGTCCAATCGCTCACCAACAATGGTACCCAGCTCTCTGAAAACAGTCCCTGCACTCCTGGGCAAAACCACACCAAATGCGCAAATCCAGATTCCACTTCGGCACATCGCGAGCATCCTGCACTATCGAGTAGCTCATACCTAAACAGTCCGGCTGGTGTATAGTATACTCTAGTAACATATTTGAAGTGGAAAAGCCTATGCCTACCGTTCAAGGAAACAGGCTACACAGCTGAGCAGCAGTACTCCCATTGCTTCTGACTGACTATGATCCCCAGGGCCCTCTCTGCCTTAGATATTCCTGGTCTACGTGCTTCCTGCGCATGTGCGTACAATCTCAACACTATGCGATGTGACGCAGTTGTTTGTAATAGCGAAGGCAATGCCGGCACCTGGTGGCTCTGGTGCATCTTCCCCCAGTCAATTCCGCATGGTGTTCTGCACTCTCTAGAAGTGGAATTGCATTAAGGGAGAGAACCCTCCTCCACATTCTTGGACTGCACCCCAATCATGCATCTCGCCTTCAGCAAGGAAATCCCCCATTGCTCATATACCCAGGCCCTTTAGAGCCTCTGCAGCTCCATTCTCCTGGCCCAACAGAACCCAAAAGCGCCATCCCTGCGGAACCAGGGGTGAGTATGGCAATGAACCTGCCTGTCTTGCAAGAAGTCGATGGCAGGCCCGAGGGTGGTGTTCAGTGAGTCTAAGGCCCCATAACGCCGACAGAGTCTGGGGTGATGTGTATGGTGCGCTGCACTATGTTCCAACCTCACATAAGGTAGGTCACTTGGAGCATAAATCCAGTAATGTGTGAATTGTGACTGCACAGCTCAGTAGAATGCTTTCAGGTCGGGAGTATTTCGTCCCACCATATCATAAGGTAAGGTTAAAATTGGCCATTTCACCATTGCTTGTCTGCCTGCCCACGCCAGTCACACAGACCACCAGAGCCTGGAACTTATCGAACAGTAATCTGGTCAGGAGAATCGGAATGTGGAGGAAAAGGAATAAGAAACAGGGCAAAACTATAATTCTCATAATAGCTATGCACCCTGCTAGTGACAAAGGCAACCTGATCCAATGATCCCCCGTTTCTGACAATATCTGCACTGCTCTGCTATAATTGTCCAGCATTACGACTGCCGGATCCTTGTGCACCTGGATCTCCAGCAGCACACTGAGTCCACGGACCACTGCAGAGGATGATCTAACGGTGTAAGCTTTGTGGATGGGGTGAGTGGAAATTTTATAGATTTATCCCAGTTCACAAGGACCCCAGAATATCCCCAAACATTAACATCTCCCGCAACACCAGTGTTAAATTGTGCAAGGGTCACTTATATAGAGCAGTGTATCATCAGCATCCGACAATATAAGCAGGTTGTAATTTGGGAAACGTAGGCCCCTGGATGAGTGATATTCCAGGAGTGCGCAAGCCAAGGGCTCTGCCACCAAAGCATACAGTTGGAGTGAAAGGGAACAAGCCTGCCTGGTGCCCCTGGTGATGTTGATGGGGGCAGTGACCATGCTGTTAACCCTGACCCAAGCCATTGGTTGCATGTATAATACCCTGACCAATTGAAGAAAGACATCACCTACACCAATACCCCGCAAGACCGAATCCCCATTCCACTGAATCAAATGCTTTTTCCTCATCAAGGAATACCGTGGTGGCTTACATATCAGGGGCCCGATATTGTATCACACTGAAAAGCATCCTAAGATTGAACACCAGGCTCCACCCTGGGATGAAGCCTGCCTGCCTGGGACCCACCACCCCCTGCAACAGCGAAGCCAAATGATTGACCCGGATCTTCGCATATATTTTGGTGTCCACGTTCATGAGGGACAACGGCTGATATGAAGAGCAGCGATCCGTCAGTTTGCCCGGCATCAAAAGGAGCACTAGCAAAGCCTCAAACACAGTGGGGGGCATGTAGCCCTCTTTTGGCCAATTCCTCATACATTGTGACTAAGTGCGGAATAAGATGGTCCTGGTAAGCTTTTTAAAAGACCACCATGAACCCATCGGTGCCCGACAACCTGCCCAATGGCATGTCTTTAAGCCCAACATGTATCTCCTCTGGGTGCAACAGAGCCATAAGGCATTCCCTATGTTCCGCCGAGAGCCATTTCATAGCTATATGCATAAGGTAGGCTGTGACAATACCTTGATTGAATGCCAGCCGCAACTTGTATAGGTCTGTATAATATCTGCAGAACCACACCATGACCTGATCTGCCATGCATAGAAGCTGCTCATGTCATCCTGAATCTCTGAGATGATATCATCCTCCCGCTGAGGATGCAGCAATGCTGCATGGGTCGCCCCTGGGCTTTCCCCCTCACCATATACACCTGCCACATCATATTTCCACATATGGTTCACTTCGCTCTATGCTGTCTCCTGAAATTCCTCCACCTTAATTTGAATAACGCCCAGAATGTTCTGATTCATCGATGCTCTATGCTGCCTCTCTAGGTCAGCTATGTCCATTTCTAAGCATTGCAAACACCCATGTATGGACCTAAGAACCCTGGCATGCTTAGACAGGGTGATGCCCTGTATATAAACCTTGAAGGCTTCCCATAACATGGCAAACTGCTCCACCGACTTGATGTTCGTAGTAAAGTACTCAACTATGTACCCCAGTTAGATCCTCCCGAAACGCAGCATCTAGCAGGAGATAATCGCCTTGAAAAAGCGGACAGTCGCAGGGCATTTAGCTCAAGGTCCAACGTGACTGGCGAATGATCAGAGTATGTGCACGGCAAGGGTTCATAGCTTCACACCTGTGAAACCAACAGTCACAGGACCAACCAGAAATCAATGCAAGTGTGTATATAATGTACTGACGATTAGTGCATGTACCCCGAACTCACGGGGGATCTATTCTGCCAGACCAACTAATCTCTCATGCAATGCTATCTTGTATGATGGCTCACCCCGCTGCCAAGGGTTGCCTAGGCGGACCACGGGAATGGTCAGGGTTGAGTACACAATTATAGTCCCCTCCCCATATTTGTGGCAAATTGCCCCACTTCAGCAGCCTAGCATTGAGTGCATGGTAAAATTGGGGGTCATCATGATTAGGCCCATACAATCTGACCAGCAGGACTTCTAAGTTGTCTTTGTGACATCGAGCCACCACATATCTGCTCCCCTAATCCACGCAGATTTCCTGAAGCTTAACCCCCAAGCACCTTCGAACCAAAATGAGCATGCCCCTGGCACCTGATGTGAAACCCACTGCATAGCAAATAACCTGCATTCTGCTCTGTGTCAGAACTCCGCTCTCACGTGCTAGGTGTGTTTCCTGTAAAATTGCCATGTCAACCATGTGCCTCTGTAAATAAGCCATAACCCTACCTATTTTCCAGCAATCATGTATCCCCTGAACATTCCATGTGACCAGGCGCAGCAGGCGGAGACTAAGAGGGCCCATCATTAGTGTCCCCATGTCGCCCGTCGCCATCCAGCAGTTGTTCGCCACTTAGTGTCCTCATCATTATCACACTTGACATTCGTAGCCAATGCCAACCCTTGTAGAATAGATGTAAATAATAAGACCCACTACCCATCCCACACTGTGAATCCCCACAACATACACAGTGAAACAATTCCCTCCCACAGGTCACAGCACCTTGCGTAAGTGGTGTCACTCCATTTGGCTCCCCACTTGCTTATCTTGCAAGACACTGCTCTGGGACAGTCCACCACATACAGCAGCCAATCCCAATGACCACGCCGGACATCATCCCGCTCACTACTGGGGAGCAGATATAGGAACACAAGGCAGCTACAATACCACCTCCCACACTTGACCAGGGTTCAGGGCCGCTCCCCCCACACAGGGGCCCAACTCCACCACCAACAGAGGCCCCAGGAAGGGATGCAGGGCAGAAAGCCAGGATGTTCAACATACATAGGCCAAATGTATGCAGCCGTACAGTCACGGGCAACAGGACCTGCAGGTGATCATTCAAGTGCTGACAGTGAGGATCCAGCACCTCTTGGCAAAGCAGTAGTCATGGGCCCCAAGATTGCCCATTCAAAGTCCCTCACAGCGCTTACAGGGTTGAGGAAGAGCTCCCAGCCACACTTGCACCCGGGAGATAGCCTCTCTCTAATCTGGTCCTACGCCACAATACAGTCTCAAGGTGGCATGCCTCCTTGAGGGTGAGGCACTCGACACCTTCTGCAGTACAGTCCAGGCCAATTGATCAGCACTCACCCACAGCAGCACTCATCAAAAGATAATCAGGCCAGGGGCCCCCACACTCCTCCGGGCCTGCCCATGCCTATGCATCTGCTAAGCACATACTCTCAGGGCCCGCCCCATGCCTCCAAATCCTGCGGCTCGCATAAGGAGTCAGGGCACTCCCTCCCCCAGCCTTGTGTTATTTCTCAACCCCAGCCTCCTCCGGGATTTCAGGCATTCAGAGCCCACAAGTGTAGGCCTTGGGCAGCAGGCCTTGCAGCAACCACGCCCACCTCTCCGCCGACAGCCAGGCCCAGCCATTGTTACCTTCACATCCTCTGCTCGACATCAGCCGCTGTTGTAAAGCAGTTCTTCTAGCCCCAGGGAAGCACCACCAATAGTCCGGCCCACTCACCTCTAAGCCACTCACAAGTCCGGCACCTCACTCCTGAGAGGGCTCCTGGCATCGAGGCGGGCCGCAGTCCTCTTTGTTACTGCCCAGTCTCTCCCAGGCCATAGCTTAGGGGCAAATGTTACAGCGTCCAGAAAGAGCAATAAATGTTTGGGGTCATTACCAGATTTGGTGCGGATTAGGTACCAGGATCCTTTCGGATTGAATACCGGCCAGAGGAGCACTCCAAATAAGTGGCCATCTTCGAGCTCAGCAAGTTCCGCCCCCGGCCCAGCAGTGATTATCTGCCTTTCACCTGGCGGAAAATAGATCCATGCACCAAAATAAATGTGGTCTCCACTAGTGAACCGGAGAGCTAAAAAAGTGACCCACATTTGTAAATCAGGCACTCCTGAGTTGCCCAGAACTATCAGTGCTCTAGTATTCAAAGCCTTCCTGATGATTCTGTGATCCAGGCATCTGAAAAGTGCTTCCACTGTCTTCCTTCATGAGCTATGATTCCGTCTCCTCTTGAGCGTCTTGCACAGAGTCTCCTGTCACTTCGGATTCTAGTTGAAGTACTGTCTTGGCTAAGTACTTTCACCTCAGGTTAGTGCACATTAATCCATAGGTTAGCAAACAATCCAAAGACTGATACATTTGAAGGTGTGAGTACGTTTTCGGATATTGGACATTGAGTATTCACCACCATGCGGCCCAGCGCTCTGAACTCTTTAATTGCAGCGCTCTGAACACTATTGCACCCAAACTGAAAGTTTGTCTCTATGTTTCTTGACAAGGTGTACCTAGTATTTTTGAGAGAAACGTCCAGAGTTTGAAGTTGTATTCGAGTTTTGAATCGGACTTCTATAGTTCCAGAGTTCTAGAACATATCCAGTGTATTCTTGAAAATGGTTTCTGCTTTCTCTCATGCCATATTTATGATGAAGTCTGTTAAAGTTTACAAACAGTGTAAATAACTGATAGATCATTTTCAGTTGGAAACCCAGGGGTAACATTGCCTTTTGTTGTTTTTAGTGTAACACACCTGCATTGAGGATACAAGGTCCAAGGAGTCCTGATCCTAATAGGCAGTGCACGAGACAGCCGAGCAGTTCCCACAGTGACGCAAGATCATCTTTTCTTGTTTTATCCCACCCCTCTTTACCCTCTGAGGGCGGTTTTTGGGACCAGACAGTTGTTACTTGTTTCATTAGGCTGTCCCAGCTGGGATTTGAGGTCCAGCATTGTCTCTGTAAGAAATACATTCCGTGTCTTTGAACTGTGATTTCCATTTCATTTAAGTGAAGCAGACAATAGTTGTTTATAACAGGTATTTATATCTTTCTTCTTGAAACTTTTATTGTATGCTGCGTTGTTGAGTTGTAAGGCGTTGTGCTGAGATAAGTCCTTTGTGTCTAGACACGTATTGCAATTGGTTCGATTGGTTGACCTTTGCATGGTTGCGCTCAGACTAGCAGAAAAGCTGCTGAGGCCGCAGTGGAATTGGTTGGTTGCTAGAGAGGTTTGCATGAGGATTGGGTGATTCTAGTATTTACTGATGGTTGAGAATAACATGGGGAATCATTCTCTTACGTCCCTGAAGTCCTTGTGTAAGAAATAGAAATTGCCGCCAGAAGGCACGCCTACCAGGGAGATAGCACCAAAGAAACATTATATACATGTATATAGCTCAAAATATGGCATCAGTATACTGAGAAAGATGGGGACCTACAGTTCCTATTACATGGCACCTTCCATATAGGGAAACTTGGGAATTTGAGAAAGAGATTGTCTCAAGGTAAGCCCCAACCAAGAACCACATAATTTGAAACTTTCAACATTTGGGACCAAGAAACACATTTGAAAGAGTGTGAAAGATATAAGATTCAGATACAAAATAAAGTTTACAATTGGACAGAAGCACAATGTAATGAGAAACAAAGAATCTGTTGGGAATATATGATAGATGCAGTAGGCTCTTACCCTTCAATAGCTAGTGAAACCTAAGAATAGGAAAATTCTCCTCTCAAGAAGAAACAGGAGAAACATACAAGGGTTGAAAGTGACAATGACAACGGATCTTGGATGATTTGATAAGGTCAAGCCCAGCCCTTTACAACCTAGTTCTGCTAACACATCAACCCCAACAGAGCACGCCTTAAAAACAGGTCCCTCTACAGAGACATGTGCAGCACAGGTATACACAGACACTAGCATTCTCCAGATTTCAGCAATCCATATTGTTCCCCGACACCAGTAACCCCAATCATTCCCTAGACTCTGAGCACTATGAGCCTTCACCTGATCCACTTTTTTTTGTATATTTCTTTATTGATTTTCACATATTTAAATTCAAGTGATATAAAACAGTATAATGTTACGTCATTTCTTCTCATCCAGGTGTAAATTTTTGTCTTAACATTCAAAGCAATTTATAGAGGAGTCCAGTCGTTTCACCTGTTACCGTGGTGCATTTCCTGTTTGATATGCAGTTTGTTGAATATATAAACATACGTTTTTTGTATTAAAAAAACTATAAACTGTTTTGATGAATAGAAGAATTAAAATTAATGATATACATTCAAAACTAAGGTGTAAAGAAAAGGGAGAAAATAAAATTAACTGTCACCATGCATATATTGCATCATATGTTTGACATGTTATGTCTGATATATAACAAGGTCTAGTTCGCAATATGGGTAACAAGTGTTGTAAGTCGGGCTCATTCCCATTGGCGTTCTGTTCTCTGGGTGTGTGTGTGAGTATATAGGGTGTATGTATGACTATATAATGGTTATGTGCGTCCCCTAGGGGAGGGTGCTCCATTCATGGTGGACGCAGGTCAATTTTTGCTTTCACCTTCAGAACTAATGATTCCCAATATTCCGCCCCAAGCTTGTTATGTCCCGTGTCTGGAGCCACTGTTGGTGGTGAGCATCTGCTTTGGACCACAACAAAAGGTCTTTCAACCATTGCGTTATTGGTGAGGGTGCTTGGGATTTCCATGCCATCGCTATCCTGTGCTTAAATAGCACAAATGCTAAATCTATGAACTTGTGGAGGTATTTGTCTTTTTTTGTGGTTTTGGTCTGAATTCTTAACAGGCAGAGGGATGGCGTCGCAGGTAGAGTAAAATCTGTTATTTCAGTGATTATTGCAGTGATTGTCTGCCAAATAGTTTGTAAATTCAGGCAGTCCCATACCATGTGGTAAAATCCCACTGGGGACATAGCGCATCTCGGGCAGAGAGCTTCGTGTGTTGGGTACATATGATTTAGACGTTGGGGATCTAAGTATGCTTGATGTATATAGTTAAAGTGGGTGAATCTAAATCTGGCATTACAAGAGATCTCCTTTACTGAGCGCAGTGCCAGATTCCACTCTGTTGTTGTCAGTGGGTTTGGTAGTACCTTATTCCATCTTTCATGTGTTGTTTGTAATGGGGTATCATTGTGTGCCCGAAGTGCTGTATATAGAGAGGAGATGATGGGTTTAGTTGTCGTTGCTGAGAGTATAGCATGTAAGACCGGAGATGTGGGTGGTTCGGTGTTTTCTGGGCCCCATGTGTGACGTATGCCTTGTATTATGGTGTGATAAGTGATGAGCTGTCCTGGTGTAATTTTGTATTCAGAAATCATATCCTGGAATGATTTAAGTACACCATCGTCAAAGAGGTGTTCCATTCGCGTGACGCCCTTATTTGTCCATAGTGCTCTTGTCTGGGTTGGTATATTTTGTAATATTCCAGGTATATCCCACAGTGTTATTGCCGGTGAATATGAAGTAGGTGAATGTTTGGGATATAGGTAACAATGCCAGGACGTATGTGCCGTTTTTAGCAGTGGGGTTATAGCAGAGTCACCTGTCCTGTTACTAGACAACCACGTGTATAATGGTGTGGTACCCAGATGGCCTTTTAGTTCACGTGTCTCAGGGTGTAGTGGAGAAATCAACCACGTGGTTGGCCATTGTAGCTGTGCTGCTGCGTAGTAAAACTCAAAGGGCCTGATTACAACTTTGGAGGAGGTGTTATTCCGTCCCAAAAGTGACGGTAAAGTGACGGATATACCACCAGCCGTATTACGAGTTCCATAGGATATAATGGACTTGTAATATGGCTGGTGGTATATCCGTCACTTTACCGTCACTTTTGGGACAGATTAACACCTCCTCCAAAGTTCTAATCAGGCCCAAAGTGTGGGGCACCTAGAACCTCGTCATGGAGCGGTCTCTGGAGTAGAGATAGTGCTACTCTGCGGCGTTTGTCTCCCCATATTAAGTCTAATAATAAACTATTTAGCGTTTTGAAGAAGGCACGTGGTACTACAACAGGCAGTGCTGAGAAGTAATATAACAACCGGGGTAGAATTAGCATTTTAGATATCGCTATTCTACCCATTGGGGATAAAGGTAGCGATTGCCAGAAATTAAGGGATGTGCGGGCAGACGTTATCGCTTTGGTTAGGTTGCCATCTAGGATATTTTTGGTCGAGTGATATATATATACTCCTAAGTGTTTGAAAGTGTCATATTGCCACTGTAATTGTGTGTTATTCGCTGCAAGGCGTGTAGTGGAAGGGTATAATACTAATGGAAAAACACATGACTTAGGCCAATTAACCTGAAGTCCTGATGCCGTGCCGAATTGTGAAAGTACGTGTTCGAGTTCGGGAAGCGTGGGGTGGACATCTCTGATGTATACAAGGGCATCGTCCGCATACAATGACACCACATGGAATCTCTGAGAGTCCCATATGTCCCCAGGTTTCGGCTTTGGAACGTAGGTAGCATGCCAGGGGTTCCATTGCTAAAGCAAATAGTAGCGGTGATAGGGGGCAGCCTTGCCGCATGCCGCGTTGTATATTAAAGCAGTTAGATATTACCCGCCTGTTTTTACTCTTGATAGTGGCTCTCCGTATAGCGTCCTGATCCAGCGCAATAGGCAAGGACCAAATCCCATTTTTTCCAGACAGGCAAATAGGAAGTCCCATCCTAATGTGTCAAAGGCCTTCTCTATATCCAGAGAGACTGCTAGACAATGCATGTCTTCTGACGGTGTGCTATGTATTAAATGTAAGAGGCGTCTGATATTTATAAATGTGGTGCGGTTTGGAATAAAGCCTGATTGATCGTAGTGTACCAATGAATGCATTATAGGTAACAGGCAGTTAGCAAGTATCTTACCCAGAATCTTGCAGTCTAGGTTAAGTAACGATAAGGGGCGGTACGACTTTACATCCGTCGTGTCACGCCCTGGTTTAGGTAGCACCACGATCAGGGCCTCCCTCATACAGCGGGGTAGGATGCCCTGTTGAAATGCTTTTTGGTAGACTTCTATCAATCGTGGGTAGAGAGTGGTTGGATATGTGGTGTAGTACTCAATGGGTAAGCCATCAGTGCCTGGAGTCTTACCACGTGCCATTTACTGGACCACGGCCGCAATTTCATCTAATTGTATGGGGTCTTCTATAGTATTGCGTTGTGTGTCATTCAATTTAGGAAGGTGTGTCACTTTAAAAAAACGTATGTTCTTTCCGCATTCAGGTCAGTAGGGCGCTCGTAAAGCCGTTGGTAGTAAATGTGAAAAGCGTCGTTTATTGCGAGTTGTGATGTGGCCATGCGTCTATCCGGCAGCCGGATGGCCATTGCTGGTGTTCTATGGTTCGCTTCTCGGAGGAGCCAGGCAAGTACCTTACCCGAGCGATCTCCCTGAGCATGTTGTAAAGCCATGTGTGTGCGATAATCGTAACGACTTACGGTGGATTCTGCTTCATGTCTGCGTCGTCTTAGTTGGCGCAATTGTGTGGGGGACCCAGAGGGTTTCGCAGCGTGCATTTCTTCCTGCCGTAAGTCATGTTCAATCTTGATGAGATCGCGGGTTAATTGTTGTCTTACTCCCCAGGTTGTGGCCATACAGTGCCCGCGAATAACCACTTTATGTGCTTCCCATTCTGTTGCACGGGTGGGAGTTGTGTTAGCGTTTGTTAAGAAATATTGGTGGGTAGTGTCTGCCAATGATTTGCGGAACCGGGGGTCTAGTAAGGCCTCTGTTTGCAGGCGCCAGGTAGGTATGGCAGGTCGTGGTATACCCCAAGACAAAAGTGCTGTCAGTGGATTGTGGTCAGAATGTGTTTTCGCGAGATATTCTGCGTGTTCTAAAAGAGGACCATTATTGGTGGTATTAAATAAAATATCTATCCTGGTGTATAGGTCGTGTACCTGGGAATAAAATGAATATTCACGGTCTTGGGGATGTTTTAAACGCCATACATCAACTAATCCCATGTGTGTACTCCAGGTACGGAGATGGCGAGTGTTTCTCAGACCGGGGGCTGAGGATATTAGGGGATGAGATTGGTCTAGTTGTGGATCCATTATGCAATCGAAATCACCACCCCAGATCGTGGGTGCGAGTGGATCATTGAACAGGGCTGGTGTGCGGGAGTCTAAAAAGGGGATCTGGTTATTGTTTGGAGCATAGATAGCCGCTAGGTTGATGGGTGCGCCATCTAACTTACCCTCTAATATCACAGATCTACCTTCTTTATCTATTGTCTGGGAGGTGAGGGCGAAGGGAACTCTGGGGGCTACCCATATTAGGACACCTTTGGCAAATGCTGAAGTAACAGTGCCATATATTTGACCTCGCCAGCGGGAACTTGCTTTTGCTTTTGCTTTTGTCAATTCAGCTTTTGTAAGATGCGTTTCTTGGAGTAGTGTAATATGTACCCTGGTGCGTTTGAGATATGAGTGTATTTTATATCGTTTCGTGTATGTTGCCATACCTCTAACGTTCCAGGTCATTATTCTATACTGTTGGGCTTGGGTCGGTCGTTGTGTATGAGACATCATTCCTTAGTTTTTATGTAAAATACTACAGACAATGTGACACATTTGTACATTACACTTTACGAGGCATGCATGAGTATGAGCAACTGCGGGGATGTGGACCAATATTTCGGGCTGCAATGGTGTACAAAATCGCATAGTAAAGAGCATGGTGACACATGTATAAAATTAAGAGGAAAAAACCCCAACTTTGAAAACAATCCCTCCCTGGCCGCACCTATATATTGTGCTGCCCAATGTGTGTTAACTAGTAACTGGTAACGAGTGTCTCTATGTCGCAATGAACAACGTGTCCCAAGGTACATCTTGGTGGGGTGGTAACAGGCTTTTAAGAGAATCTACCCCGTTACGGGGCCCTTGATGATTGATGCAGTAGAGGAGAAAGGGTCCAATTAAGCAGTGTCTGCAAGGTTGTCCAGGTGTTCTATGATGGAGTGTCTTGAGGTTGGTGGAATACATTGTTTGTGTGGCCTGTTATTGTCTATCAAATAATGTCATCCACTGAACCAGGCGTGATATGTGGGGCTTTATTGCTGCAAGTCTCGGAGATCTCAGAGCCAGAATCTGATCCTACTATTTGTGCGTGTTCCGAACAAAGGGTGTCAAAGGGGTTTTTGCAGCAGCGTATGGCTGCCGTTACTACTTGATCATGTTCTGCTGCCACTTGTTCTTGGTGTGGACGGGTTTTAGTTGGTTTTCTTATACGACGTTTCGGTCTTGGAGTGATCCATGTGTCCGCCTCCCTCTCTTCCTCTGTAGTTGTCAACAGGCCCTTTGCGTGGAGCCAGGTCCAGACATCCTCAGGTGTTTGAAAGATGTGTGTAGTCTCTTGGTCTATGACTTTAAGTTTTGCTGAGTATAGAAGAGCGTATTTGATTTGTAGGGCGCAGAGACGTTGTTTGACCGCCATGAATGAACCCCTTTTACGCTGCACTTCCATTGTGTAATGTGGGTATGTTGTTACCGTTATATTTTCAAAGCACCAAGGCCCTTTGGTAGGGAATAATTGTAAAATCAGATCTCGATAGCGAAAGTTCAAAAGGCGAGCTAAGAGAGGGTGTGAAGGGTTACCTGCTTTAGGTGGTTGACCCGGTATTCGGTGGGTCCTTTCAATGGAAAACAGGGGTGGGACGTTGTCATGAAATACCGTGGATTTAAGCCATTTTTCCAGAAATGCTTCTGCGTTAGGTTGTTCCGAGAATGAATCGGATGTTGTTACGTCTCAAGCGGCCTTCCGCATCCTCCGCTGTGCGATGAAGCACATTGAGCTCTTCTTGCATGGCTGCTACTTGCGTTTGTAGCGATTGGAAGGTTGGTTGTACAGTCTGAGTGATTGCTTCCGCCTGAGTGACTCGCTCTGTGAGTTTACGATGATCGGTTCTCAGTAGATTAACTTCCAAGGAGACTGTGTCAATCTTGGTTTCTAGTGAGGTTTTAGTGTCTAATATTGACGCTGTGTATTTTCCAGTTGGCGAAACTGTTCAGTTTGTGACAGTGGTTCTGAAAAGTCATTGTCATTTGTGACCATAGTTTCGTTGATGGTTTTGTTGGGTGCGATTTCCTCATGGTGTCGGTGGGCAAGAGAATTATATTTGCGCGCTATGTCTTTGTTGTTGGTCTACTGCAAGTGATTGTCTTATTGTGACACTGCTTAATATCTGTGATGCAGTGACTAATAATTTTGTGCGGCTCCTTAGATGTGTCCTTGTGTCATTCAGAACCTAAAAGAGTGTGTCGAGGAACACCTGGCAGTTTCTGCGCCGGGCGATGTCTGAATGTTGCGTGCTGGCGGCGTCCAGTGTTGAGAAGTGCCGGGCTTGGTCATTATGACATCTTTTAGGCAGTCCGTTGGGCGCTAGTTACTGTGTTCTTAATATATTTAAAGAATGCAATGAAGGTGGGGTTGTAGCGTATCAATAAATAAGTTTATGCTTCACTGCGCCGTATTCAATGTTTGTAAATCACAGCTTGTTCTGCTCGTGCTGTGCAGGACCAGGGATTCAGTGGGCCCCGATACGCCACAGAGTGCGCAGCTGGTAGTGGAGACGAAAGGCAAGGTGAGCAGCCCTTTTATGTAAAAGATTCAGCTGAGCGAGCTGCTCCGCGGCATGTGCGATGCCTTCTTTCCAGTCGCGGCGCACTCACCGCTGTGGTCCAGGCCTCGGCAGCGCAGCGCCCTCACCTGCCGAAGGTCCGAGGCAATGGAGGGCCGCCTCCTGGCGCTAGGACGACGGGTCGCACACACACCGGTGTGTTTCACAGGTATTCTTTGCTTGTGCTGCAGTTAGATTGGCAGTGGAGCCGCCGGCAAAAGTCCAGTCGGAGCTTCAATGCAGGAGTGGCTATTCCGCTGGTCGAGCCGCCATCTTGGTTTCAGAGGCACCGGTTATGGGCACCGTGTGAGGAGCGGTACCTCGTCTCTCACCCCCGCTGGCACTGACGGTTTGTCCCTCATCGATCCACGACTTCGCAGAGGGCTCTCTTTGCATGTAGAGCTCCTCTTGCGCGTGCTTGTGCAGGTTATTTTCAGGCCCCGTACGGAGCTCGTTTATGAGCGTCCTACACGGCCGCCATCTTGGCCACGCCCCGCCTTCACCTGATCCCCTTAATCGCGAGTATCCCCAAATCTCGGTCCAAGCAATTTCAGGTACTCTACAGACACCAGTGAACACCAGCATTGCCTTAGAACTGAGGGCGTTAGAGGGAGGGTGAATTGAAGTGCTTAGTACTGAAGGGCCCACTGCTGTTGCAGCCCCCATATCTTTGCCCTAGTCTAGTGGAAATCTCCCCCTTCTAAAAGTTAAACGTCACCCAATTGAAAACTGAGCTTGAGGAGATCATGTATGGAAAATTGGGCTTAGACTTTCGGAAACACCATGGTGAGAGTGAATCTATATATATGAGCTAGGAAGCCGCAAGAGGTGCACATGAGGCATACGCTAAATTGGAGCAGCTAGTGGATTAGCGCAGATTTGGTTTGTTGCAAAGAATGAAATAGCTAAAGAATTTCAGAATGACAGTGATAGAAAAGGACCTGAAGGCAATGAAGTTGTGAGGATGGAAAACACATGTTAAGGAATTAAATTATTGTATCAGAGAATGGGGCAAGTTGGAAAAATTCAGGGATCAATAGTTGAAAAAAGAAAGGTCGAAAGTGAAAAAGAAAAGCACTAAAGGTGTGGGGTAGTAGAGACTGAGGGTAGAATTGGGTCAGTGTACCCTCAGTAGGCGGTGTCAGTTAGGTCGCCTTAAGCTATAAAACGGGGAAGGCATGGGTGAAAAGTGTCCCAGCAAAGGGGTGCAATGTTGTCCTACAGGGGGAGGGGGGAGTTCCCTTACGGACTAGGTGGTCTCACACACATAATAGTGTCTTGCTTCATCATTTGACCACCTAGCCCCACCCAAGTAAGATGATACTACTTGGGCGGACTCAACCTCTTGGTTAAAGGAACCAGAGGGAGTGCTGAAATTAGACTGACTGGATAATTTACAGAGATCCAGAAGGGGTGAAAATAAAATTACCAAACATGTCACCAGTTGCTACTACTTAGTTTTAATGGGGTGCGTGTTGGTAAGGTTAAGAACAGGGGAGGAGGCTCATTCGAGGATAATGTCTCTTAGAGTCTAAAAAGAAATATGTATGACCAACATGTTTCTGCCCTCACAAAGTGCTGGTAGGTCAGGGGCATTCATCAGGGTCGGAGCACAAGCAATAGGTGAAGTGCTCAAAGTGAATAATGAATGGCCTACCTGAGCAGGTAGTTCATGGTGTGGTAGGTCTATAATAGCTAATAGATAAACCACAAGTTAATAAGGGTGAAAAAGTGGCACACCACTGCACACAACACAGCAAAAAGTGACAGTGTATGGAAAAAATTCACACACATGCATTAGTGACTTACCCCGGAGTCGGGGCGGATGGCCTCTGGTCTGGCTATTGCCGGGGGGGGGGGTGTTTCCCTTGTAGTCAGACTCTGAGGAGATTGAGGGTTTAACGAGGGGAAGAAAGGGAATGAAAAGAAGGAAACACAAGAGAGAAGGAAGCAAAAGGAGGGGAAAAAAGAAGGGAAAAGAAAAGAAAAGAGAGACAGGGGGAGGAAAAAGAGAAAAGAAGAAGGGGGAAGAAAAAGAGGGGGAAGAAAGGAAAAGGAGAGAAAGAAACAAGATGAAAGGGGAAGGGGAGAACGAGAAGAAGATAGAAGTGGAGAGAAAACAAAAGAGGAGAACAGAAGGAGAATAGGGGAGAGAAGGAGTAAGAGAATAAGAAGGGAAATGAAGGCCACTAGAGAGAGGAAAGGGTGGCAGCAGGCCAAGGGGGCTGTTGGCCAGAGAGGTTGTCTCTGGTATAAGATAAGGAGAAATCCAAAAGGCCAAGTAGGCCCAGACTTACCACTCCAAAGGGAATACCGAGGGGGGTACCTACATGCCGGAGCCAGGCCGCTCTGGTACTGAGTGGAGGGCTGGCCCGGTATTTATGATGGACACAGCCAATTAGTGCGAGGCTGAGGGCGGCAGGCAATCAAGGTAAGAAATGTAAAAATGGTGTGCCTGGCGTCATCGGGCGGCGTGCGTCCCGAATGGTTGGGATGCTTCAGGAACACCTGCGCTCCGGCCACGCCCAGTGCGGGGGCTGTGCCGGGCCGGGCGCCTGGTGAAAACGTGTTGGGCCCGGTGGGGCGCGACCTGCCGCGGGACCCATGGGAAATGGAGTCCCGCCGGGTAGGGCCGCGCCCGAGGAGAGTGAAGCTCCGAAGGGCGCTCCAACCGCATCGCCACGGACGTACGCGGAGGAGCGCCCAGTGATGACGCGCCGTGGCTGGTGTGGCGCGTCAATATGGCCCGTGGGACTCTGGGAAAGAGAGTCCTGCGGAATGAGCCCGGCACCCCGCGAGTACCGCGGATGGTGGGGGCCACACAAAAAAGGGGGGGGGGGTGAGAAAAGGGGAAGGAAACCAGAAAGGGGGATAGAAGAAATGAGGGAGAAGGTGGGGGGGCCGTGGGGGAAAAGAATAGGGGGGCAAGAAGGAAATGGGGGGGAAAGGGGAGGGGGTTAATTATAAGAGAAAGGGAGGAAAGGTGGGGGAAAAAAGGGGATAAAAGGAAAAAGAAGAAAAAACTTGGAAAACGGAAGGGAAGCTTAGCAGAATGTAAGAAGAAAGAGAGCAAAGAGATGAAGGGGGGAGGGAGTGTGTTATGCCATATGTGGGGGGGGGAATGAGGGAGACGAGGTAAAGGAGACGGGCGAGGGGGGGCGTTAGTTTGTGAGAAAAAAAGAGAGGAAGGGAAGGGAGGTCAAACAGCAAGGAGTGGGGAAAGAAAGGAGGATGCTGGAAGAGATGAGAAAGAAGTATAGAGTGATGAGGGAAGACAAGGAAAGGAAAAGAAAAAGATAGAGTGTAGGAGCGAAGGAAAGGAAAAAGAGGAATAAAAAGACAATAGCTCTTTTATCAGAGGGGTTGAAATAGTGATGGCTCGCAGGTCAACAAAGTTGTTGAGTAGAACCAAGAACACTAAGATGCTAGATGGTAATTGCCATAGCAGGGCATTCCAAGATACAGGGAATAAGGAAGTCGTTCCACCAAGAGGTTGAGTCCGCCCAAGTAGTATCATCTTACTTGGGTGGGGCTAGGTGGTCAAATGATGAAGCAAGACACTATTATGTGTGTGAGACCACCTAGTCCGTAAGGGAACTCCCCCCTCCCCCTGCCCCCTGTAGGACAACATAGCACCCCTTTGCTGGGACACTTTTCACCCATGCCTTCCCCGTTTTATAGCTTAAGGCGACCTAACTGACACCGCCTACTGAGGGAACACTGACCCAATTCTACCCTGAGTCTCTACTCCCAGTACTCTCTTTTTGTGTTTTATAAAAAGAAAAGCACAACAGCAGAGGGCGGAAAGGGCAAGAAATGATGGGGCAAAGCAAAGGAATACCATCTGAGGTAGGTACAGGGAGGAGCATATGTGCATGGCAAAGGGACCAGAGTAAACCATTTCCATTTCACAAATAGTTTCCCAAAGGAGACAATGAACCCAGATAAGTAGTACACCCTTGTGGTCGGTACTGTGACCATCTCAAAGGCCATGTGGGTGGATTTAGGCATGTTATTTTGATTGGTGGGTCCAAGGGATTTGTGGACAGAGTGTAAGGGAACCGTAGACTGGCCTACCCAAGAGCCCAAGAATGGCAAATACAAAAGCCCCGTCTCCCTTTGTAAAAGTTAAATGTGACAATGTTATTGCACAATTGAAAAGGAAGGTACCAAATAGAGAGGTGAATTTGCCAATGGCCAAAACGTTTGAAGATCACCTAGGAACCGAAAGAGTCAGTGAATGCTTTGTTTGAAAGATTAATGCAGGTCTGTAGAGAGCACAGAGGAATGAAAGACCTGGTACCTGAGAATGTGAGCAGGTTTGTTTCAACCTTTGTTCTTGGTTTGCACCCAGAGATTAGCTTGCAGATATAGCAGAACATGATTTGTTGACAAAGTCCCTTGATGAGATCCTACATTATGCAAAATATTGTAGTGACACCCAAAATGTAAAGCAGAGAACATTGAAGAGGAAATTAATGATTGCTCAGAAAAAATGCATAGAATGGTTGTCATAGAGGTTTGGTTGTGGTAGAGTCAGGTCTGGACCCTGCTCTTGGTGTCAGTATGAACATCCAGTGAGTTGCAATTCAGTATGCACAAGGAAGTCCCAGGAGACTGTAACAGACCCTTTTCTCACCAAGTAGGATTTGTCCTCTGACCTAAAAGCGCCAGTGAAGGAAGAGGTGTAGGATTTCACAGAGAAGGAAATTGGGCTAATCAAAAACGCGAAACCCTTAAAGGTTACCTTGAGGCAAGACTCAGTCCTCCTACAAACACCCTAGTACAAGCTCTCACAAGATGCAATAGCTGGCATAACACCAATCATTGAAAGCATGACAGAACAAGGAATTCTGAGAGAATTTATTGGAAGTCCATGTAACTCTCCAAACATGGCTCTTCAGAAATCAAACATAAAATGGAGGATAGTGCAGGACTTTAGAAAATTCAACAAAATAGTCAATCAATGCTATTGAGTGGTACCAAACCCTGTCATAATTCCCTTCCCAATTCCCCCAGAGGCTGAGTGGTTTACTGTCATTGATCTGTGTTAGACATTCTTTTCAGTTCCTCTACACAAGGACAGTCAGTACCTTTCTGCCTTTAGGTTCCAAGATAAGACTATCTTTTGGTGTTAAGCTCCTAAAGGGTACACAGAAAGCATCTAATAATTTAATCAGATACTAAAGAAAAAACAGGAGACCCTATAGTTGACCTATAGTTCAGCATTAGTCCAGTACATTGATGAGCTGCTTGTGGTATCTCTAACTACAGAAGCCTACAAACAGGGCACAATGGCCCTGCTTAACCACCTTGCTGAGAATAGGCACAGAGCCTCCCCAGATAAATGGCAGCACTGCCAAAAGAAAGCTCTTACCTAGACCACCAAATCAAAATAGGAGGAAGGAGATTGTCACATGACCTCATCTCCACAGTCTTCAAAATGAAATGCCCTTCCACACAGAGAGAGGTGAGAATGTTTTTAGGGATGGTGGGCCACTGTCTTCAGTGAAGTCCCATTTTTTTCCTTTTGGTGAAGCCCCTATAAAGGCTCACGCATAACCACATTATGGGGTACCATTTGACGTACCACCTCTAAGAATGTCAGACTACAATAAGGAATTCACCTTCTCTTTTCATATATGTCACGGATGCACACTGTCTGTGTTGACACAGACGCACAGGGAGGCGAAGCAGCCAGTGGCTTATTTTTCAGCTACCCTTGATCCAGTGGCCACCACACTTCCTGGTTGCCTTAAAGCAGTCACTGCTGTCAGTTTGAGCATACAGATGAGTAGAGGGATTGTAATGGAACATCCCCTTATTCTCATGGTTCTTCACTAAATTGAAATACTCATGACCTGCACTTGAACACAACACATGACAAATAGTCCCCTCACTTAGTACAACCAGATGATTGTTACCACAGAAAATATCTCATTGCATAGGTGTAATAAATTAAACCCGGCAACCCTCTTGTCCACTCCTGAAGATGACCATGACACTTATGAATCTTATCATATCTGTGTTGACATAACAGAATTGTGTCCTAATTGAGGCCAGACATTCTGGATGTGTCCTTCGAAGAACATGATCACATCTTATTTGTTGATGGCTCTTGTTTGATAGACAGATGGCATAGCTTAAGAGCAGCATATGCTATTTGCGTGACAAATGGGGTTGTGGAAGAGTCCAACTTGTGTCACATAACCTCTGCACAAGTGGCTGAGTTGATAGCTCGGACATGGGCATGCTGTGCGTCTGATGGGCTGAGAGTTACCATTTATACTGAAAGTCAGTATGGATTTGTGTGGAGCACCATTTCGAGCAGGCATTGTCACAACAAGGTTTCCTGATCTCCTACCATTCCCCAAAACATAATAGCCTGTGTGTAATGAATTTGCTAAATGGCCTCTAGTTGCCCAATGAATAGCAGTTGTGAAGTGTGCTCCCCTCAACACCAGTAATGATTTCATTACCACAAGATACAGATATACTGACGAGATTGCCAGGCACTCTGCTCTTTAATCCAGCACACATTTCACTTGGATGATCCATGCAGAGGGGAAAGGGGGACTATTCTAAATATGCTATCAAATACTGTACAGAGATTTTCAGTGAGCTTAGAGAGCAGCAACATGAGGCTACCGAAATCGAGAACGAGAAATGGGAGAAAGCAGGATGTTTGAAAGACTCCAGTGATATTTGGGTGTCAAATGAAGGGAAAACAATTGTGCCTGATTCCATGTTGCTGGCTACGGTTTGACATGAACATGGTCCGACGCATGTCAGTCAAGTTGGGATGATGCAGACCTTCAAGCAGCATTGGCCCAACCCACACTTCCATTTTATGGCTGAGAGTCTATTTCAAACATGTATAGTGTATCAGAAAATAAACTCAGGGACAAAAACTGTTGTGACCATGAGTCTTATAAGGAAATCAGATGGCACTTTAAATCGTCTCTAGATCAACTTCTTGGAGATGCCCCACTGTAATCAGCTGCAGTATATTCTGGTTTCTAGGCAGGTAGAGGTATACCCAATTAGATGTGACAGTCTGCCTGTGGCAAAACTACTCTTGAGGGAATTGATCCAGAGGTTTGGCATGCTGGTTTATATTGAATCAGATCAAGGAAGTCATTTTAAAAATGAGGTGATACTGCTGTTGTGTACAGTCTTAACTACTGACCAGAAATTCCATTGCAGTTACAGACCAGAAGCATCGGAAGTGGTAGAGTTGGCAAATGGGATAATCAAGGCTAAGTTGCCTTCATATCCCTCAAAGGACCAGGTGCACTCCTGCTGGTATTTATGAGCATTTGAAAACCCCCTGCAAAAGAATGTGACTCTCCCTTCAAGAGATACTGATGGGGAGAATCATGTGAATTCCTTCTGTTCTGGCAGCAGTGTTTGTGAATATTGCAGATATATAGTCCTCAACTATTGCAAATCGCTGGCTGATGTGGTGCATTGTATCTCTCACCAGATCAACTTGAAGACACCAGCCATGATGTCTGACCCATGTCATGTGCTGGACCCAAGGGACTGAGTCCTCATGAAAAAGCACAAGCACAAGTCGAACTTGAAAGTGTGTTGGAGAGGACCTCACCAAGTGATCCTCCTGGCCAACACTGCTGTGAAATGTGCAGGCATTCCTAACTGGATCCATGCTTCACATATGAGTAGAATGAAATGGGAAGAATACCTGATGGGGTTAAAATCCACTGGTTCTCTGGGTTCAGCTCAATTAGAAGTTTCGTAGTCATCAGAGGAAGAAGGGAAAGAGGTTTGACCTGTGAGTCCACAGCACCAGCCAGCACAAGGAGAAACAAAGAAAACTGGGACTGAGACTCTGTATCCCCGAGTCCCTGTTGAGCCCTGGATAACCAGGACTGATCACACCAAAACAAGTTTATTGCCAATTGAAAATGAAGCAGGAGAAGCCACAGAAGTGAATTCTGAAGATGAAACTGGACTACATGAACCGGAAGTGACAAGTACCTAAATGGGAAGAGTGCTTCAGGAAGAGGAATGGCCAAGGAATGAAAGGAAGAAAACTAGAGTGCTGACGAAAGCAAGGGGGGAACCGTCTATTAGAGAGTGGAGTGAGCTAGAAGAACAAGATGACACAGAACAAGGAGAACTAAAGATAGTGATTATGACCAACCAGAGAGATAAAGAGACCAATGAGACTGAGAAAACCAAACCTAATGTTCTCAGGCCCTGAATCGACTTACTTTGTGAAGAGTGATGTAGAATTAGAGGGCTTTGGAACTGACATGAACGAGCCTCCATGAAATTTCAGAGACTGTAGAAAAGGAGAAAGAAAGTTGGCAGAAAAATTCCAGAACCTTACAGAAGGGAGTGCTGATTCTGAGATAAATTTAACTTAGGCCAACAATTAGAGGACCATAGAGCCTATAGGTATCCAGCTGTAGCAGATGTTCACTGTAGATTTCGAGTTAAGGTAGAGTACTTCAAACTAACACAATCAAATATTGAACTGAGAGACAGATTTTCATCTCCTGCCTTGAGCTGTAAACAGATTAACAGATTAACAAGGTGTTCAAGGCACAATTGTGCTGCAAAATTGTCCTAATTGTTTTGGTCATTGCCATAGTAGTCTCTGTAGTTGGCTTACTGGCAGACGTGTATCTCCTGGAATGAGATGCCTCACCAAACAGTAGAGAACATCACACACTAGTACTTAACGAAGAAAAGCTGGAAGGGAGAATTTGACATAAAGCAAACTCTGAAAGATTTTTTGGGTACAACATTTATTATCAAATTTTTGCTGAATATGTAAGGCTTAATTATGTGGAAAATTGTTTTATTTGCTCTTATCTTACTATTTCTGCAGCTGAGGGCTCTACGCATTTTCATCTTCCCATATCGTATACCTTTTAGTTTCGTGTGCTTTTCATTTTGTTGTATCATCAAGGTAACTTTAAGATGTTTTATTCTGATTACGATTTGCCCTTAGAGGCAGTACCAGTTACTAATTTTTCAAACATGTACACACAGATGACAAACCCTACTTCTTGATTTTCAAAATTTTACAAATAGGGAAGTAAAAAGGAATGCATGGTGGAATATTTCTCACCTCTTGCATGTTCTAACTTAACTAACCCAGACGCAAGTGAGCTTTCATGCAAAATTAACTATGCTGAAAGGGTCTTTATAAATGAACTTAATGAGAGAATAAGAAATGAGGAGAAGGTTTCGAAGAAAGGAGCAAAGGAAGAATTTAAAGAGGGGAAAGAATGAATTATGTCCATAGGTAAATTTAGATTTTGCAAAGAGAGAGGGAACTATGTATCATTCACAAAAGAGAAGGGAATGATGTGGTAGAAATGGTGGGTTGGAATGGCTGTCACCACAGTTCTTTTGTGAAGGACCCAGTCCTAATAGGAGATGAATTCAGCTTAAGGGTAATGTACTGTGTGTGTGGCAAATTTGCTTATTTCTAGTTGCTGTATAATTGAATGGGAACAAGGTATGCAACTTTAGTCTTCCAAAGGATATACCATACTGATAACCTGAATGTCGGGAATGACACTTTCCTCAGAACAATTAGGAGTAGTGTTGAGCAACTAATAAGAGATATCTTTGGTGCTTTAATGCCTTCAGTAGAAGTGGCTCTAAATGATGTGAAGATTAGGAAATTATCCAACATGGTAGATAGAGTCTCACCTAACAGCTGGCCTGTAAACGTTAATTCACAAAGAACTGCTTGATATGAGACCTATAATAATCCAAAGCAGACTTGCATTAGACATACTCCTTGAGAAAGTAATACACTTAAGGCAACGCTGTGCTCAAATCCCCAAGATGGATAACCAGACTAACAATTTTGTTATGAGCATAACTAATATCACACATGAACTAAAAGGGCTTGAAGAGACTGATGCTTGGGAGGGAATGGCTTCCTTAGCTATTTAGATCAGAAGAGGATTTTCAAAGATACGCAAGCGGTTTGGAAGTATAGGAGGAGGAATCGTCAAACTGATCTTGACCCCTGTAATAATATTAATTGTAGCTGCTTGCATTTTTCTTTTTATTGGAGGATGTGAATATCTTTCGTCAAAGGGTGGGTCAGATTGTGGGAAGCTGTCAGCAATGAGAAGAAGAAAAAGGAAAAGAGCTGATGCTGAAATAGAGGAGCTACAAAGTCATGTGCACCACAAGATAAAGGAAATGGAGGAGTCCTGGCAGAAGAATCCAAAGCTGATGACTACTGTCTTGTGAATTTCCTAGAGGGCAAATTGGTGATGATTCTAGGGAATCACCAAAGGGGGGATGGTGTAGCTGTTTTTTTTAATGTAATGTTTTGTACGAATGAAAACACAAACTCTGGCTGTCGTTGAGAAGTTAGGCCTCGTACTCCATCTTGTTGTGACGATTCACTGCACCACATGGATAACCTTGCAAATTTCATATCTCTACAAAATAAAATTTGAACATGCTCCGTGGGCAAGAACAGTGACCTTCTCACACTGTCCTGATTAACACCTGTACAAATTCAACGTTGCAACTAGCTAGCTTGGCAGAATAACACACAATATAACAATACGTGTTCCAACATAGGTGGACCTCTGTGAGAAGCTCATGTTGTAAAAGTATGAGAGTTGTTTCAAATGTATTCATCTGCAGCTGTTTTTCTCTGTAATTCTGATTAGGTTTAGACCATGAGAAACAGGTACAACTGTAGTAAATGTATGAAATCCTTTTTTCTGAACCATATAAAAGTATGCTGTTCTTGAATGTGTGAGACCAGATACTTTTTCACTAAGCCTACAAGGCGAAGGCATTACTTGTTGCTCTTCCAATTTGTACTCTGTATTTTGCTGTAATGCACCTTACTGAGTTTTTTGATTGATTGATTTCTGTACTTTCATTTACTTTACTAAGTTCTGAAAATAAAACGTTTAAGGTTCAAGACTTCCCTGTCTGTCATGTTTTGTATGATCAAATGAATCCTACGTTCTAAATAGGGAATGTAATTCAGAACAGTTTAACTGAGACACAGATTCAATGGTAAGCACCAAAATCCGTTTAGGGATACCACTCTCAGTCGCACAAAGGGTAAGAACTGTAGCGCAACATCAGGCATCATAGTGGACAATAAACCTACTGCTTTTTAATGCTCAGCTAAGGCGACATTAGCACTCTATTTCAACCGGGGCTTTATAACTGGAGAAAAGATCACCATATGTGCAACAGCTGACTTCCGCATTTTTGCTTGACGGGCAAGGCTGTTCACCCAACACGTTGAGGAAGCAAAGAGAGCTGCTGTGGTCTGGAGCAGCTGTGCAACAGGATAGCTTGACAGAGGAACAACAGGAGGAGCCACACTAACAAAAGATGGCCGCGCCACAACTAAGAGTGACTAAGAAGAAAGGGGCCCGTGGTAACAGGGAACAACAACCCCTCCCTATGGGACTGAAGCATGCACACACACACACTCCTGGATGTGTCCCAGTGACCATCTATGAACACATGAGCTTGGCTGCAGTCCCACCATTTCTGTCTGGCCTCTGGAAACTGATCAGCCAGGATTTCGGCAGCCAGCCATTAGTTTAGACATAGGCCCTCATTATGACATTGGCGGTAAATCCCACTTACCACCATGCTGACTTCCGCCAACATACCGCCGCTGCGGCGGATATCCACTCACCATATTATAGCACACCAATCTGCCTTTATTCAGACACACATACAAATCTGTCAGCCCAAAGGTCAGTGATAAAGTGGCGGTAGCAAAACCCACACCGTTATGCCAACAGAACAACGCCCACAACATTATTACCCACAAATCACCACGGCGGACAGTCAATGGCGGTAAACCATTGGCGGGACATACCGCTGTGCTCAAAATACACACACACTAACAAAATAGCACCACATTGGACAATTCAAACTACACACACCTGACACACATACACATACCACGCACACACACCACTATAAAACACACACCCACAGTACCCACAAACCTTTACGACTACAAACCATTCCCAACAGACTGAAATCACGACTACTGACAAGACCAGACCCACACACCACCATCACCTATACTCCACCCACGCACCTTACAACACACACTGCCACACATCACCCTCCACACCCTCACACACACCACTCACACTACACTCATGGCACCACAACAACACCCCAGATTCTCTGAGGAGGATCTGAGGGTCATTGTGGAGGAAATCATCCAGATAGAGCCACAGCTATTTGGATCCCAGCTGCAGCAGATATCCATTGCTAGGAAGATGGAACTATGGTGGAGAATCGTGGACAGGATCAACGCCGCTGGACAGCACGCCAGAACAAGGGATGATATCAGGAGGAGGTGGAACGACCTACGGGTGAAGGTACCTTCCATTGCAGCAAGACACCAACTCGCTGTACGGAGGACTGGCTGTGGACCCCCACCTCCTCCCCCACAACTAACAACATGGGAGGAGCAAGTCTTGGCAATCATGCATCCTGAGGGCCTGGCAGAAGTAGCAGGAGGACTTGACTCTGGTAAGTCAACTTTCCATTTCTATCACCCCCCTACCTGCATGCCAACACATACTCCCACCCTCACTCCCATCACTCCACCACTCCCCACACACCCCACCATCACATCTCACTCATCCCAATGCCACGCCCTGCATGCTCTACCAATGCATGGACACCCCTCACAGCCATGCATGGACACCCACCACTAAAGCATGCACACTAGAGACAATGAGCTAGCCCACCAAATAACAACTCACACAAGGCACAGCTGCCAGGGCAATAACAAGCATAGAGGGCAACCCACCCATGCACAAGATTTCACACACAGAAACAATAACACTATATTTACATCCCCACAGGTATCCCAGCCAATGTTACCGGAGAAGAGGTGCCAGCAACATCCAGTCCCCCCACAGAAGAGGCCCACAGTGATGACAGCAGCTCTGCTCGCCTGGATCTGGATGACCAACTTGGCCAATCAGGGACCTCTGGACAGTTGGTTACCCAGCCACAGTCTCACACCACCACAGAGCCTCCCCCCTCAGGAAGCACCCCACAGCACCCACCCAGGGGGCCCATACCTCTGTACCCTGGACACGTCAATCAGCAGTGTGTCCACCACTACAGGAACACCAGGGCACCCCACAAACCCAGGACAACCAGGGACCTGGGGTCAGTGGCAGTGGGCACACGGTTCAGGGGACAGAGGCACAGGACAACAGGGGAGCTGGGAGGACTGCTGTGCGACAGGGGGAGGACAAGCCCAGGGAACCGACCCTCCAAGAGGTACTCACCGCGATCCTGGGAGCCTACCAACATTCCCAGGATGCGCTGGGCCAGATTCTGGACAAGATGCAGGAGAACATACGGCTTCCGGAGGGACAGTACCTGGGGATCAGGGAGGACTTGAAGTCCATTAACACCACCCTGGTCTCCATTGCAGGGGTGCTGGCAGACATGGCCAACGCTATGAGAGGCAGTGGCACACCACCGGGCCCCTGACACTAACCTGACTACTGAACAGCCCTCCACCTCCACTACCGCTACTGGACAGGAGGCCCTGCCACAGGACAAACAGGCCACCAGCACCCCTCTCCCTGCAGAAGGTGACCCACCCCACAAACGTTCCCTGCGATCCAGGCAGAAGGCGGAGACTATTGCCAAGACCCCCGCCAGGAAATAAGACTCTCCTGATTGTCACCCTTGTGTCCCGCTCTGTCACCATGTCCACCTTGAACTGCCATTGCTCCCCTTCCAATGTCCACTTGGACACTACACCTGTTATACAAATAGACTGGACTCTACCCTGGGCTTTCCTCCATCATCAACCCAGCACATTGCACTACTCCCTCTTCTTCAGAGCACTGAAATAAACACACTTTGAAAATAGTATGGTGTATGTCAAATGATTTCAAAATGTATTCGTTTAACATGGTTCAAACATTGCAATTCAACTGTACAGTAATGTTTACACAGGAAAGACCTGTGGTTGGGTGCACTGAACACACCAGGAGCAATGGTGGGGCACCAACATCTGCAAACAGAGATGCCAAAGGGTACAGTGAGTGGGCATAGAAGTAGGAACTCACAGCCTGCCAGTGACAATGTTACACATCAAACTGTAAATGAAATGTGAAGTTACACAGTCTTACCTGTGTGTTATTGGAAGTATTGACAAATGACTGCACTTCTGTTGTCCTCATCCTCTGCCTCCTCATCTTTACTGTCCACAGGGTCCACTGCTGTCACACGGCCATCTCCAGCCTCCTCCTCCTCCAGAAAAGGCACATGTCGGCTCAAGGCAAGGTTGTGCAACATACAGCGTGCCATAATGATCTAGCAGACCTTCTTGGGTGAGTAGCACAGGGATCCACCTGTTGGATGGAGGCAACAAAACCTGGCCATCAGGAGGCGGAATGTCCTTTCTATTATCCTTCTTGTTCGCCCATGTGCCCCATTGTAATTTTCCTCTGCCCTTGTCCTGGCATTCCTCACAGGGGTCAGTAGCCATGAGAGGTTGAGGTAACCAGAGTCACCTGCAAATATCGAGGGACAACTGTTAGCCACACACTCACCCTTAGGGCTGACAACATACCCATACACCAACATCCCCGGAGTGGGAACCAGGGCTCACCTATTAGCAACAACCTGTACCTCTGGAGTTGGGCCATCACATTTGGGATGCTGCTATTCCTCAGGATAAAGACATCATGCACAGACCCAGGATACTTAGCATTGACGTGGGAGATGTACTGGTCCGCCAGGCACACCATCTGGACATTCATGGAGTGAAAACTCTTTCAATTTCTGAAGACCTGTTCATTCTGCTGGGGGGGGCGGGGCAAATGTAATATGTGTTCCATCAATTGCCCCAATGTTGTTGGGGATATGTCCCATTGCATAGAAGTCAGCTTTCACTGTGGCCAAATCCTCCACCTGGGGGAAAACGATGTAGCTGCACATGTGTTCAATCAGGGCAGACAACACTCTGGTCAGTACTATTGAGAACATTGGCTGTGACATTCCTGCTGCCAAGCCCACTGCCACTTGGAAAGAACCAGTTGCCAGGAAATGGATCACAGATAGCACTTTCACAAGAGGGGGGGATCCCGGTGGGGTGGCGGATAGCAGATATTAGGTCAGGCTCCAATTGTGCACACAGCTCCATGATTGTGGCCCTGTCAAGTCTATAGGTGAGGATAATGTGCCTGTCCTCCATTGTTGCCAAGTCCACCAGGGGTCTGTACACAGGGGGATATCTCCATCTCCTATTCATCTGCAGCGGTTGCAATCTGTGTGGCAAAAGAGTGAGCAGCTGGTCATTATCTGTACTTAGCAACCACTACAGTTCTATGCATATTGTGATTGTTACATTATTTAGGTGTGATAGGTCCAAAATGTGAATGTGTGTAATGTGACGCAGTTAGGATCCATGGCCTGCACCTCCCCTCAAATGGCGGCCTCTTGGCCAGTATGGAAGGACAGGTGGAAGTGAGGTAATTCCGCTGACGTTGTGTGCTGTTGCGGGAGGCGGTCGAGAACCGCCGTGCAACTCCTCATTGGTTGTTATTGGGCCATATGGTGTACAGTGGCCAATGGTGATGTACGCCAGCGGTGACGGTACACACCGCCGTGGACGTGACCGCCATTTTCTATCTGTTCACTCACTTACTACCTGACCTTCAACAAGAGACGACCTACACTGCATGTGCTGCTGTGGCTTGTGTCTGGAACTGACCATGGCTTGTGTGACTGGGGAAAGCGCCCCTGCCTTCACCTCGGCGGAGTTGGTCAGACTGGTGGATGGGGTCCTACCCCAGTACCGATTGCTGTATGGCCCACCAGACCAACAGGAGAGTACACCGTGAGTACGATGCATGGGCCATGAATGCATGGAGTGCTATGTGTGAAGGCCTCGTGTGGGGGGGGGGTTTGTGGATGGGCCCTGGGCAGCGTGCAGCATGTATGCTGGGCCATGTCTGTGCTAATGGGGATGGGAAGGGGCATGGTGGGCCATAAGTGTAACAGGCAGGACGGTCGGACTAATACCTTTCCCTGTGTGTAACTCCCTGCAGGTCAGCTCCCATCAAAAGAAGGGTATATAGCGTGCCATTGCCAAGAACGAGCAGACCCTGGGGGTCTACGGCAGGCAGAACCCCACTGTCGGAAACGGTGGGAGGACCTGAGACGCTATGCACGGAAGACAGCGGAGGCCCAGCTGGGGATGGCCTCCCAATGAGGAAGGGGTGCTCGTCGAACCCTGACCCCCCTGATGGCCCGCATACTGGCGGTGGCCTATCCGGAGCTGGATGGACGCTTAGGGGCATCACAGCAGCAACAAGGGGGTGAGTACAGTGCCCTTCTTTACAAATTACTCCTGATGGGGTGGTATCCGGGTGGGGGGTGGGCCTTCTGGGTGCCCCTAGGCCTGGCCTGACATTACAGAGTAGGTCCCATGTTGGGCAGGGTTCTGATTTGAAGGTCCTCCAACCAAGCTAGTAGGCATCCACTACTGGGCAGGGGTCTGTGGGTCTCAGGTATGCTGCAATTGGCGTTAGGTGTCCCTATCCATGGGCTGGTGACTAGTATTGTGACTGGTAGTGAATTGCCCAGTGCCTAGGGCAGTTCCTGTGTGTTGTGTACGCCAACGGTGGTGTTGGTGTCGCCATTGACCAAGTGTATCCTTTGTCTCTTCCTCCCTTTTTGTTTTGTCACCCTGTCCTTATATGCATTAGCATCATCTGGTGGAGGAGCAGAGACACCGGCGACAGAGGGAGCTGCATCCCACAGGACCCAGGAGGCCAAATCCACCGACGATGAGGACACCAGTAGAACGGAGGGGAGGGGAGCACCACGGCAGAGACTGGAGGGAAAAATTCGGACACAGATAACTCCTCCAATGGAAGCTCCCTGGTGGTGGCAGACACCTATGTGATCACCCCAGCTACAAGTACAGTCGCCACCCCTCTACCAGCACCGCCCTCCCAGAAGCCCCTCCGCAAGTTTCCCGTGCCCGCTCAACTAGGAGGGTGGGCATCTTCGCCCCAGGCACCTCAGGCCCTGCCCCAATCAGCCCTGCTGCCCTGAGTGAGGAGGCTATTGACCTCCTGCGATCCATCTCTGTTGGGCAGTCAACCATTGTGAATGCCATCCAGGGGCTGGCAGCCCAAATGCAACAGACCAGTGCATCTCTGGAGGGCATTTACACTGGCTTGGCGGCCCAACAGAGATGAATCCAGGCTCTGGCCTCCTCTCTGATGGCAGCCATTGTCCATGTTTCCACCCTCCAACTTCCTCCACCCAATCCCATTCCCCTCAACCTCAACCTATCCCAAGCCCACAGGCAGACGAGCATGCACACAGAACAACACACAAGAGTGGACATGGCAAACACAAGCACCACACTTCATCCCACAGATATTCACATCCACTGCCTCCACTGTGGCCCCTCCTCCTCCTCGTCCACCTCCCTCCCAGTAGCATCTCCACTCACACCTGCATGCACTACATCCTCATCCATTACCACCATCACCCCCACATCCATGCACACGTCACCTGTGTCCTCTCCCACTGTGTCGGTGCCCCCTCCTCCCAAAGTACACAAACGCAAGCACTCAGACACCCAACAGCCATTCACCTCACAACAGCATCCAGTCCATGCACCTGCACCCAAACACAGCAGACTGACACCTTCTACAACCACTCCCAAACCTCCCGCCCAAATGTTCCTATGAAGCTTTTCCTCTTCAACATTGACCTCTTCCCTACCCCTCCCCCTGTCCCTCATGTCAGGCCAGGGTGGTCAAAACCTAGGCAAGCACCTCAGCCACCCATTCCACGGGCACAGTAGTGTCCCTAGCAACTCCAGGTGGGAAAGGATCCCCGCCACCAGCCAGCAGGATGGAAAGGGTGCCTGCCCCAAGTGCTTCAAGAAAGGGCAAGGAGGCAGTCCCAGTTGCAAGAAGTTAGGGCAAGGAGCCAGCCCCAGCTGCGGGAAGGAAGGGCAAGGAGCCAGCCCCAGCTGCAGGAAGGAAGGGCAAGGAGCCAGCCCCAGCTGCTGCCAAAAGGGACAAGGAGCCATTCTCAGCTGCTGCCAGAAGGGCAAGGGGCCTGGAGCTGGGACTCAGTTGGAGCCCCCACCACCAAACATGGGGATGGGCTGGAGCCTCCCTCCACCACCACCAACAGCACCGCCACCACCACCACCAGCAGCAGCCCCAGTGGGCAGCCGTCCGAGGCTGCAGGGGATGGGCTGGGTCCTCCCCCCACCACTACCAGCAGCAGAACCACCACCACCACTACCAGCAGCCCCAGTGGGCAGCCGTTCGAGGCTGCAGGGGATGGGCTGGAGCCTCCCACCACCACCAACACCACCACCAGCAGCAACAGCAGCCCCAGTGGTCAGCTGTCCGAGGCTGCAGGGGATGGACTGGAGCCTCCCCTCACCACTACCAGCAGCAGCACCACCACTGCCACCACTGAACAGCCGTCTCCGCCGGCGGACAGTGTGTAGTCCTGCATCCATGGGCTATTGTGCGGCCTGGCCACTGCAAATCCTGTGGGTATGACACCCAGCTGAGAGACTGTAACCTTGCACTCCCCAAGATCTGCATCACTGGGCAGGATGCTCCCTCTAGGACCAGTGGAGAAGCCATCCACTCACCCCATCCTCCCCAGGCTGAGGCTCACGGGGCACAATGCCCCCTCCAGAACCTGTGGAGAAGCCATCCACTCACCCCATCCTCCCCAGGATGAAGTTCACTGGGCCCGATGCCCCCTCCAGAACCAGTGGAGAAGCCATCCACTCACCACACCCTCCCCAGGATGAAGCTCACTGGGCACGATGCCCCCTCCAGAACCAATGGAGAAGTCATCCACTCAAGAGACTGTGGCCTTGCACTCCCCAGGACAGAGCAATGGGCATGTTGCCCCCTCCAGAACCAGTGGAGAAGCCATCCACTCACCCCCTCCTCCCCAGGATGAAGCTCAATAGGCAGGATGCCCCCTCCAGAACCAGTGGAGAAGTCATCCACTCGAGAGACTGTGGCCTTGCACTCCCCAGGATAGAGCAATGGGCATGATGCCCCCTCCAGAGCCAGTGGAGAAGTCATCCTCTCGAGACACTGTGGCCGTGCACCCCCTAGGACAGAGCACAGGGCATGTTGCCCCCTCCAGAGCAAGTGGAGACGTCATCCACTCGAGAGACTGTGGCCTTGCACTCCCCAGGACAGAGCACAGGGCATGTTGCCCCCTCCAGGACCAGTGGCGTTGTACCATCTTCCGGCTGAGGTGCCCCCCGTTTTTGACCTGATGCCCCTGCACTGTTCTCTCCGTGTTGTTGCAGGAGTGAGGTGGGGCATTGGACTTTGTGATGTGGCCCTGTGGCCCACAAACATTGAGGACTGGGCAGTGTCCCTTGATTTGTATATATGTATATATAATATTTTATTTGGATGCACGTATTCCTACAATGTTTATCTTATTACACTCACTTTAATACATTGGAGTTGTCCTTGCATTATTCCTGAGGGGTATGGGGTCAATATGTTATGTTACTGCATCTGCTGTTGGTGTATGGTGTTGGGGGTGGGAATGTTGAGTGTTGCGTATGTGTGTCACTCTCTTTTTCCTCCCCCCCTCTCCTGTGTGCTAGGCGGTTGTACTCAGCGTGGTCGTCTTCACCATCGTTGGTGTTCGTAGTGTAGCAGCACGTAGAAGAGCATGGGGAAGACATGTAACTCCGGATCCATGGCGGCGTGGGTCTTCCCAGAGTCTCCATAGGTGAGTTGCTTCCCTTCTGTGCAGTGTTTACGCCAAGCTTTTGATGTCGTTGGTACCGCCCCCGAAAAGGTGGCGGATTGGCATACTTTAATACAGTGGGCGGAACATTGTCTTCCGCCTGGTTGTAGGTGCCAGTTGTTTCTGACCTGGCGGTCGGTGTGTTAAAGTGGCTGTCTGAGCTGTGTCTGAAGTGGTCATAATATGGCGCTAATTACCGCCGACCTGTTGGTGGTATTAGAGCCACCTTATCACCGACCGCCATGGTTGTATGAGGGCCATAGTCAGCTGCAGCACAATAGGCATATAAATAGAATGTTCCTGAGATTGTGCTGTCAATTTCCCTTAGCTCATGAGCATGATAAATCAGCATTAATGTGTTAATGTGGATATTTGATCAAAAAGTAACATCTGATGTGTGATACTTGGCAGAGCTGGTATTTTAATATCCCAGCCGGTATAAATATTAGAAAAAAACACCCATGTTACAAATAAATACAGCAATTTTATATATAGTTCTATGCAAGTATCCTATCTGGGCCTTTGCAGAATGTTAGAAATGGGATTATTGTTTGGTGAGGAACAAACACAACCCTTGTCAGGGTGAACCCTCAAAGTCATTAAATTTACCTGAGCTTCAACCCCCAGTAAGCAATGGCTCAGAGCAGACAGTCTTAATGTTAGGCAATGTGTAAAGTATTTATACAGTACCAAAACAGTAACAAAATCAAAATGCTAAAAATAAAAATCCCAAACCAAATTAGAAAAAAAGAGTAAAATTGTGGCTCTGATTATCCCAATCTTATAAACCCAAGTTATCTCGAGGTGGGGGTAGCGGGAGTGGGGTGGTGGAGGGAGCAGAACGCATTCCTAGATGTTATCGAGTAAGGGATGTAGGAAACACATTGGCAGGTCTACACGCTGCATGCTTGATCTTACCTTGCAGCGGGTGGCCCACTGGTGCTGCCGCCTGTCTATTATTCTGTGGAGAGTTGCACTTTGGAGACACTGTCAGCATCTCTATTTTGCCAAGCCTTCTTTCTCCCAGAGTTTCTCTGGCTTAGATATTTACCCATTTTCAAAATGGCTACTGCCAAGTACATTCCAACTTGGATTTCCAAAACCCTCATGGCTATATTGGTATTTCCCACCTTCTGGGATATAGAAGGAAGGGAGTTCCCTTTTTTCTTTGCAGCACAACCCTTCGACGTCTCCTGCTTCAGTGTTCCTCGTGTCTGATTTGTCTGGTGTTATTCCTAGTGTCAGTCAAGCCCTTCCTTCCTGTTTACCGATTTGCAGCTGTTCCCATGTCTCCTGTTGAGACTTGCCTCCTGGTTTCTTCCTTGTTCTTTACCTTCTGGAATTCCATTGCCACCTTTGAGGATTTTTGCCCTCTGGCTTTATCCTCCGATTGGGATTAGTTCTGAGGGCACTTACTGGTTAGGCTCTTCCTGCGTTGGTGAAACATGGCTATTACAAGGGGTCGCCCATATCTCTGACAGACCAAGACAGTTGCTGCAGTGGGGAGAATTCCTAGCTATTATCTCAGATCAAATAGTGGATTTTGCACCTTAGGCCGATGGACCGACACGACATTGATTAGAGAGGATGTCAAATAGTATTTGTCATAATCATCACAATAAACATCAATAAACAAGATATTGGGGGTCATTATAACATTAGCAGTAAATCCCGCTTACCGCCGTGCAGAAGACCGCCAACACACCGCCAAGGCTGCGGAATTCAGCCACAGCTATTACGACCCACAGCTCGGAATCTGCCAAAATTTAGACACCCACACAAGTCCGCCACACCAAAGGTCAGTGATAAACTGGCGATAACAAAACCTCCACCGTCATGCCAACAGGAATACGCCCACACTATCATGACCCACGAATCCACGCGGCGGCCTTTCAACCGCGGTAAACCATTGGCGGTACACACCGCCGCGCTCAAAATACACACACTCTTACAAAACACAACCACATTGGACAATTCCAAATACACACACCTGATACACATACACACACCACTCCCACACACCCACACCACTATAAAACACCCGCCCACATCACCCACAAACCCTAACTACCTAAAATATTGACGAAGGCCAGAGAGACAGCACAGCAAAGACAACACCACCATACAGAGGCACACAACACCATCACACATACACATCCACGCACAAAACACCACACACCCCTAAACATCACCCCACACATCACAACACACACCACCTCACACATCACCCACACCACCCCATGGCACCGCAAAGACACCCCAGGTTTTCTGAGGAGGAGCTCAGGGTCATGGTGGAGGAAATCATCCAAGTAGAGCCACAGCTATTCGGATCACAGGTGCAGCACACCACCATAGCTAGGAAGATGGAGCTATGGCGCAGAATCGTGGACAGGGTCAACGCAGTGGGACAACACCCAAGAACACGGGATGACATCAGGAAGAGGTGGAACGACCTACGGGGGAAGGTGCGTTCCGTGGTATCCAGACACCACATCGCGGTTCATAGGACTGGCGGCAGACCCCCACCTCCTCCCCCACAACTAACAACAGGGGAGGAGCAGGACTTGGCCATACTGCATCCTGAGGGCCTTGCAGGAGTAGCAGGAGGAATGGACTCTGGTAAGTCAAATCTTAACTATGACATCCCCCATCCTACCTGCATGCTAACACATACCCCCACCCTTACCCTCACCCCCATCACTCCAACTCCTCACATCTGTCCCACTATCACAAACCACACATCCCAACACCAAGCCCTGCATGCAACACCAATGCATGGACACCCATCACCAATGCATGTCCACTGCACATACCCACACAGACCCCTAAACAATTAGCATACAAGGTCCTACACAGGAATGCAAGCACTGGGGCACGGGGTCACCCACCCATTGCACACCATAGCACACACAGATACTAAAACTATGCCTTTACACCCCTGCAGGACCCCTACCCAGCGTCACCGGACAGGAGGTTCCAGACATGTCCACTCCCCCCACAGAAGAGGCCCACAGTGATGACAGCAGCTCTGTCCAACTGGATATAGATGACTAGCCCGGCCCATCTGGGACCTCAGGACAGTCGGTTCCCCATACACTGGCACAAACCACAACAGAGCCTCCCCCCTCTGGAAACACCATCACAGCACCCACCCAGCGGGCCCATACCTCTGTCCCCAGGACACGTCAAGCAGCAGTGTGTCCACCACTACAGGGAACCCAGGCTAACCCACCACCCCAAGAACAGCAGGGACCTGGGGGCAGTGGCAGTGGGTACACGGTTCAGGGGACAGAGGCCCAGGAACACAGGGGAACTGGGAGGGCTGCTGTGCGACAGGGGGAGGACAGTCCCAGGGAACCCACTCTACACAAGGCTCTCTCCAACATCATGGGAGCCTACCACCATTCCTAGGAGACGATGGCAACGTACTGGCCAAGTTTCAGGAGACCCAGCGGCTGCAGGAGGAACAGTATTTGGGGTTCAGGGAGGAACTCAAATCCATCAATACCACCCTGGGCACCATTGTAGGGGTGCTGAAGGAACTCGTGAACACCAGGAGGGACACTGTGGCACAACAAGGGGCCCCTGACACTAGCCTAGATGATGAACTGCCCACCACCTCCGCAGGCGCTAGTAGACAGGAGGCACCGCCACAGGACCACGACACCAGCACCCCGCCCCCTGCAGATGGAGAACCACCCCGCAAGCGGTCCCTGAGATCCAGGACAAAGACAGAGAACAATTCCAAGACCCCCGCCAAGAAATGAGACCTCCCTGATTGTCCTCTTTCTGTCCCACTTTGTCACCCTGTCCATCCATCAACTGTCCCTGCTCCACTTCCTATGCCCCTTTGGACAATGCACCTGTGAAACAAATAGACTGGACTCTGCCATGGACATTCCTCCACCATCACCCCTGCCCATTTTACAACCCCTCCACTATTTAGCACTTAAATAAACACCCTTACATCACAAAACTATCTGGAGTCAGTCTGTGCTTTCACAAATGTGTATTTGCAATAACTGAGGAGAATAGCAATATCCATTGTATTGTCAACATACCTATGCCACACAGCTCTAGTCCATGAGGAAACATAGCAGAGGTCACCCAGTGGGACCCACATCTGTGAAATCGAAAGGGAAAGTGACAAATCAGGGTCCATACACTTGGTGAAAGTGACAGACAGATGAGAGGTAGAACAACTGCATCAGATGTAGCAGGCAGTGATGTCTTCTCACCTGTGTCTCATTGGAAGTATTGATGAATCACTGTGTTTCTGTTGTCGACATCCTCTTCTTCTGCTTCCTCTTCTTCACTGTCCACAGGCTCCACAGCTGCCACAACACCTCCTTCAGGACCATCCTCCTGCAGAAAAGGCACCTGTTGTCGCAAAGCCAAGTTGTGCAGCATGCAGTAGGCCACGATGATCTGGCACACCTTCTTTGGTGAGTAGAATAGGGAACCACCCGTCATATGTAGGCACCTGAATCTGGCCTTCAGGAGGCCGAAGGTCCTCTCTATAACCCTCCTAGTTTGCCCATGTGCCTCATTGTAGCGTTCCTATGCCCTTGTCCTGGGATTTCTCACTGGGTCAGTAGCCATGACAGGTTGGGGTACCCAGAGTCACCTGCAAATGTCGAGGGACAACTGTTAGACACACACTAACCCTTAGGGAGAACCCCACACCCAGACAACTATTCACACTGTATAGGGTCCATGTCCTCACCTAATAGCCACACATGGTGCCTCTGGAGTTGCCCCATCACATAAAGGATGCTGCTATTCCTCAGAATGTAAGCGTCATGCACTAAGCCAGGAAATTTGGCATTCACATGGGAGATGTACTGGTCGGCCAAACACACCATCTGCACATTCATAGAATGGTAACTCTTCTGGTTTCTGTACACCTGTTCACTCCTGCGGGGGGGACCAAGGCCACACGTGTCCCATCAATTGCACCTATGATGTTGGGGATATGTCTCAGGGCATAGAAGTCACCTTTCACTGTAGGCAAATCCTCCACCTGAGGGAACACGATGTAGCTGTGCATGTGTTTCAGCAGGGCAGACAACACTCTGGACAACACGTTGGAGAACATAGGCTGGGACATCCCTGATGCTATGGCCACTGTCGTCTGAAAATACCCACTTGCCAGGAAATGGAGTACTGACAGCACCTGCACTAGAAGGGGTATCCCTGTGGGATGGCGGATAGCTGACATCAGGTCCGGCTCCAAATGGGCACACAGTCCATGGATTGTGGCACGGTCCAGTCTGTAGGTGATGATTACATGTCGCTCCTCCATTGTCAACAGGTCCACCAGTGTCTGTACACAGGAGGATGCTGCCATCTCCTCACCTTCCCCAGCGGACGTGCTCTATGGAGGAGAACAGCGAGCAGAGGGTCAGCCAACACTGAGGTACGAAAACACAACTTTATTGCACACATTTTTCAATCCGCTATTGGCCTGTCTTAGTGTGTATGCAAGGCCTAGATATGTGTGACGCATTTAAAAATAATGCCATGTGGCCCCCTGAAATGGCGGCTGTCTGACCTGTAAGGTGGGACAATGGGATATGAGGTAACTGTGCTGGCGTTGGACACCGTCGCGTTAGGCGGTCGAAGACCGCAGCGCAATCCTGCATTGGTTAACATTGGGCCCTATGGGTCCCAGGAGCCAGTGACGATGTACAGCGGCGGTGACGGTACGCACTGCTGTGGACGTGACTGCCATTTTCTATCTGTTCACTCACTTGATACCTGATCTTCGAGAGGAGAGGACCTACACTGCAAGTGCTGCTGTGACCTCAGTCTGGAAGCGACAATGGCTGATGTGTCTGGGGAAAGGGCCCCTGTCTTCACCACGGAGGAGTTGGAGAAACTAGTGGATGGGGTACACGCTACTCTACGGTCCTCCAGCCAAACAGGTAAGTACACTGTGAGCATGCTGTATAGGCAATGCCTGTGTGGAGTGGTGTGGTTGTAAGATACGGGGGGAGTGAGGCGTGCATGAAACGACAGTGAGTGTATGTGCGTCATGACAAGGGTAGGAACGCGGGCCAATGACTGTGACGGTCCGGACGGTTATATCTTCTCCTTTTCCCCTGTATTATTCCTATAGGTCAGCGCCCACCAGAAGAAGGATATTTGGCGTGCCATCGCCAAGGAAGTCCAGACCCTGGGGGTGCACCCACTGCCGGAAAAGATGGGAGGACATTCGCCGCTGGAGCAAGAAGACAGTGGAGGCCCAGCTGGGGTTGGCCTTCCAACGTGGGAGGGGTGCCCGTCGCACCATGACCTCCCTGATGTTCCGGATCCTGGCGGTGGCGTACCCGGAGTTGGATGGGCGCTTGAGAGCATCACAGCAGCCACAAGGGGGTGCGTACACTCTCATTCAGCTGAATCAGCATGGATTGGAGGTGTCTGGGTGGGGGAGGTGGGAAGTGGGCACCCCTAGGCCAGGGCGAATTTTGTAGGCAAGGTCCCTTCGTAAGGCAGGCCATGTGGCACCCCACCCCACCCCACCAGTGTTAAGAGTCAACTACACCTAGTCAGGCTCCTGTGACTTCCATGTGTGCAGCAATCGGGCATAGGCCTTGTACCCCATGGCCCTGTGATTAATTAGGGAACTCTAAGTGCATGGCGTAGTGCAGAGGGCTGCTGTGTCTGCCAACGGTAGCGGTATTGCATGCACTGAACATGTCTTTCTTCTGTCTCCCCCCCCTTTATGTGGTCTCCTTGTTCTTGTGTGCAATAGCATCATCAGGCTGAGGAGTAGTGGCACCAGAACAGGAGAGAGCTGCATCCCACATGGCCCTGAGGGCGAGACTACAGACTCCGAATTCACCAGTGGGACGGAGGGCGAGGGGAGCTCCACGGTGGGGACAGGAGCTGAGACCAGCGTCAACGACTCCTCCTCTGATGGGAGCTCCCCTGCGGTGGCGGGCCCCTCTGTGCCCCCGCATCTACAGGTACAGCCGCCACCCTCCCTACCAGCACCGCCCTTCCAGCAGCCCCTCAGTGTGTGCCCGTGGGGCTCACCCAGGAGGGTGGGCATCTCCTTCACCCCAGGCACCTCAGCCCCTGCCCCTGTCAGCCCTGCTGCCCTCAGTGAGGAGGCCATTGACCTCCTCAGATCCCTCACTGTTGGGCAGTCTACCATTCTGAATGCCATCCAGGGTGTAGAGAGGCAGTTGCAACAGACGAATGCATACCTGGAGGGCATTCATTCTGGTCAGGCAGCCCAACAGCGAGCTTTTCAGACTCTGGCCTCAGCACTGATGGCAGCCATTGTCCCTGTGTCCAGCCTCCCCCCTCCAACTTCCTCCACCCAGCCCCAATCCCCTGTACCTCAGCCTATCCTAAGCACACCATCAGACCAGCATGCACACACCTCAACACACAAGGGTAGCTCTGGCAAACATAAGCACCACACATCCCACAGGCACTCACACAAGCATCATACCCATGCACACATACCAACATCCACTGCCTCCACTGTGTCCCCCTCCTCCTCATCTCCCTCCTCCCTCCCTGTCACGTCTCCACTCACACCTGCATGCACTACATCTTCAGCCACTCCGTGCGTCACCAGCACGCCCATCACCACACACCGCTCACGTGCACTCACCACCCCCACTACCATTCACACATCCCCTGTGTCCTCTCCCAGTGTGACTGTGAGCCCACCTCCCAAAGTACACAAACGCAAGCACTCAGACACCCAACAGCCATCCACCTCACAACAGCCTCCAGCCCATGCACCTTCATCCAAAGTCAGCAAACGTACACCTCCTACAACCACTACCTCTTCCTCCACTCCCAAACCCCCTCCATCTACCCAACCCAGTGTGTCTAAAAAACATTTCCTCTTAAATGTTGACCTATTCCCTACACCTCCCCCACCCCTTCCATCCCTTAGGGCACACCTTTCCAGGTCCCAACCCAGCACCTCAGCCACCACATCACCAGGAACAGTGGTGCCAGCAGTAACCAGCTTCTGGAGTGCGCCACGCAGCAGGGCAGCCAGTGTGCCAAGGAGCCAGACTACGGACAGTCCCCCACCTCAGAAACATAAGAAGTTGGCCACAGCCCAGAGGGAGAAGGGCAATACACCTGCCACCAAGGGCTCTCCCAGGACTACAGTTGGGAGTGGCAAGACAGCTGTGCCACCATCCATGTGGGGAAGGGGCAGAGAAAGAAAGGGAAGTCGCCGCCAACCTGCACGGCGGACAAGACCGCCACTAGCACCGCTTCCCAGGACACCGCCGCCACCAGCACCGCTGCCAAAGACACCGCCACCACCAGCACCACTTCCCAGGACACCGCCGCCACCAACACTGCTTCCCAGGACACCGCTGCAACCAGCACCGCTGCCAAGGACACCGCCGCCACCAGCACCGCTTCCCAGGACACCACCAGCACCAGCACCGCTTCCCAGGACACCGCCGCCACCAGCACCGCTGCCAAGGACACCGCCGCCACCAGCACCGCTTCCCAGGATACCGCCGCCACCAGCACCGCTGCCAAGGACACCGCCGCCACCAGCACACTCACTGAGCCACCCACCAGTACCGCAGGCCAATGAGCGCCGCAAGCACCGCCGCTACTGAGGCCGCGCAAAAGCACCGCCAGCGGCCACGCCACATCATGTGCCAGTGGCACCACCGCAGACATGGCTGCCATCCCCAGTGGTCAGTGGTACGAAGCTGGTGGTCAGTTTCAGGGGCCTGGACAGCTTCCATGTAGGCCCACCGTCAGTGGAGAAAGACATCCACTACCTCAATCCTTGGCAGAATGAAGCACTCTGGGCACCACACCCCCTCCAGAACCAGTGAAGAGATACATCCACTACCTCAGTCCTTGGCAGGATGAAGCACTCTGGGCACCAAGCCCCCTCCAGAGCCAGTGGAGAAAGGCATTCACTACCTCAGTTCTTGGCAAGATGAAGCACTCTGGGCACAAAGCCCCCTCCAGAACCAGTGGAGAAATAAATCCACTACCTCAGTCCTTGGCAGGATGAAGCACTCTGGGCACAAAGCCCCCTCCAGAACCAGTGGAGACTGTTATCCACGTGTGAGACTGTGGCTTTGCACTCTCCAGGATGCAGCAGTGGGCAAACCACCCACTGTAAAGACTTGTGAGAGGGGGCACAGACGCAGTGGGAGAGGACACAAGGGATGTGTACATGGATGTGGGGTTGGTGACTGCCAGTGAGGGGTGTGTACTGATAGGCATGCTGGTAATGGAGGCAGTGGATGAGGACGTAGTGCATGCAGGTGTGAGTGTAGACACTAATGGGAGGGAGGTGGATGACAAGGAGGGGGGGACACAGTGGAGGCAGTGGATGTTGGTATGTGTGCATCTGGATGGTGTTTGTGTGAGTGCCTGTGGGATGAGGTGTGGTGCTTGTGTTAGCCTGAACCACTCCTGTGTGTTGTCCTGGGTGCATGCTGGTCTGCCTGTGTGCTTGGGATAGGTTGGGGTTGAGGGGAATGGAATTGGGTAGAAGAAGTTGGAGGGGGAGGCTAATAACAGGGACAATGGCTGCCATCAAGTAGGAGTCTAGAGCCTGGATTGATCTCTTTTTGGTCGCCATGCCAGAGTGAATGCCCTCCAGGAATGCATTTGTTTGTTGCAAATGGGGTGTCAGCCCCTGGATGGCATTCACAATGGTTGACTGCCCAACAGAGATGGATCACAGGAGGTCAATAGCCTCCTCACTCAGGGCAGCAGGGCTAACTGGGGCATGGCCTGAGGTGCCTGGGGCGAAGGAGATGCCCACCCTCCTGGGAGAGCGGGCAAGGGAAACACGCTGAGGGGCTTCTGGGAAGGCAGTGCTGGTACGGGGATGGCGACTGTACCTGTATTTGGGGTGGCACAGAGGTGTCCGCCACCACCAGGGTGCTTCCATCGGATGAGGTATCACTGTCAGAACTGTCCCCTCCAGTCCACGCCATGGTGCTCCCCTCGCTCTCCGTCCCACTGGTGCCCTCACCGTCGGTGGATTTGGGTTCCTGGGCCCTGTGGGATGCAGCTCTCCCCATCGCCCGTGCCTCTGCTCCTCTGCCAGATGATGCTAATGCACATAAGGACAGGGTGACAAAACAAAAAGGGGGGGGGGAGGCAAAGGATACACTTGGTCAATGGTGGCAACAACACCACTGTTGGCGTACACAACACACTCACACAGGGAACAGCCTTACTCACTAGGCAATGCACTACCAGTCACGATGCTAGTCACCAGCCCATGGGCAGGGATACCTAACTCCAAGTGCAGCATACCTGAGACCCTCAGACCCCTGCCCAGTAGTGGATGCCTACTAGCTTGGTTGGAGGAGGTTTACATCAGACCCTGCCCAACATGGGACCTACCCTGCAATGTCCCGCCTGGCCTAGGGGCACCCACAGGTCCACATCCCCCACCCGGATGCCACCCCACCACACGCAAGTAGTAAATTTGGGCCCTTTACTCACCTCCTTGTGGCTGCTGTGATGCCCCCAAGCGCCCATCCAGATATGCCATTGCCAGGATGCGGACCATCGGGGGGGGGGGTCAGGGTTCGACAGGCACCCCTTCCTCGTTGGGAGGCCATTCCCAGCTGGGCCTCTGCGGTCTTCTGTGCCCAGTGTCTCAGGTCCTCCCACTGTTACCGACAGTGGGTGCTCTTCCTGCTGTAGACCCCCAGGGTCCACACATCCTTGGCGATGGCACGCCATATACCCTTTTTTTCATAGGCACTGACCTGCAGAGAAATACACATAGGAAAAGGTATCAGTCAGACCATCCTGCCTGTTACACTCATGGCCCACCATAGCCCTCACATCCCCTTACGCACTGACATAGCCCACCATACATGCAACAGGCTGGCCAGGGCCCTTCCACCCCCCCACACGAGGCCCTCACACAGCACTCCATTCATTCATGCCCCATGCATTGTGCTCAAAGTGTACTCACTTGTTGATCTGGAGGCCCAAACAGCATTCGGTACTGGGGTAGGACCCCATCCACCAGTCCCCCATCTCCAACTTTGCAGCGGTAAAGGCAGGGTCACTTTCCCCAGTAACACGAGCCATGGTCGGTTCCAGTCACAGGTCACAGCAGCACTTGCAGTGTAGGTCCTCTCCTGTTGAAGGTCAGGTAGCTAGTGAGTGAACAGATAGAAAATGGCAGTCACGTCTGCGGTGGTTCGTACCGTCACCACCGGCGTACATCACCATTGGCCACTGTAACCCATAGAGCCCAATGGTATCCAATGAGGAGTTGCACGGTGGTTCTCAACCGCCTCCCGCAACAGCGCACAAGGTCAGTGGAATTACCTCATTTCCACCTGTCCCTCCATACAGGACAGGCGGACCCCATTTCTGGGGGGTGCAAGCCATGGCACCTAACTGTGTCACAGTACATATAGGTATCATTTGGGCCTATCCAAAAATATACTGTTATAGTCACAACATGCAATGCAGTGTAGTGTTTGGAAATATGGAATACTGACTAGCTGCTCATGGTTTTGCCCCCTGGATTGCAACCGCTGCGGATTAATAGGAGATGGAGACATCACTCCGTGTACAGTCTCCTAGTGGACTTGGCAACAATGGAGGACAGGCACATTATCCTCAGTTATAGACTTGACAGGGCCACAATCACAGAGCTGTGTGCCCAATTGGACCCTGACCTGACATCTGCTATCCGTCAGCCCACCGGGATCCCCCCTCTTGTGCAAGTCCTATCTGTGCTCCATTTCTTGGCAACTGGCTCCTTCCAAGTGACAGTGGGCTTGGCAGCAGGAATGTCTCAGCCAATGTTATCAATAGCGCTGACCAGAGTGTTGTCTGCCCTGATTAAGCCCATGCACAACTACATCGTTTTCCCCCAGGTGAAGGATTTGGCCACAGTGAAAGCTGATTTATATGCAATGGGACATATCCCCAACATTATTGGGGCTATTGATGGTACACATATTGCATTTACCCTCCTCTCCCCCCAGAGAAATGAACAAATGTTCAGAAATCGAAAGAGCTTTTACTCCATGAATGTGCAGACAGTGTGCCTGGCAGACTAGCATATCTCCCATGTTAATGCAAAGTATCCTGGGCCTGTGCATGATGCTTTTATCCTGAGGAATTGCAGCATCCCATATATGATGGCTCAACTCCAGAGGCACAGGGTGCGGCTAATAGGTGAGCCCTGGTTCCTACCTAGTGGATGTTGGTGTATGGGTATGGTGTGGGCCCTAAGGGTTAGTATGTGGCTAACAGTTGTCCCTTGATCTTTGCAGGTGACTCTGATTACCCCAAACTCTCATGGCTACTGACCCCTGTGAGGAATCCCAGGACAAGGGCAGAGGAACGTTACAATGAGGCACATGGGCAAACAACAAGAATCATAGGGAGGAAATTTGGCCTCCTGAAGGCCAGGTTTCGTTGCCTCCATCTAACAGGTGGATCCCTGTACTACTCACCCAAGAAGGTATGCCAGATCATCGTGGCATGCTGTATGTTGCACAACCTTGCCTTACTTCACCAGGTGCCTTTTCTGCAGGAGGAGGAGGCTGGAGATGGGTGTGTGGCAGCAGTGGACACTGTAGACAGTGAAGATGAGGAGGCAGAGGATGAGGACAACAGAAGTGCAATAATACAACAATACTTCCAATGACACACAGGTAAGGCACTAACTTCACTTTTCATTGACAATTTTGTGTTTGACATTGTCACTGACAGGCTGATTTACCCACTTCTATGGCCACTTACTGTACCCTTTAGCATCTCTATTTGCAGATATTTTTTGCCCCACTATCACTCCTGGTGTGTTGACTGCAGCCAACTACAGGTCCTTCATATGTATACATTACTGTGCAGTTGTATTGCAGTGTTTAAAGCTTGCTAAACAAATACATAGTTAAATCATTTGACAGACTCCATACATGCATTTTTCAAATAGTGTTTATTCCAGTGTTAAAAAGGAGAGGGGTGTGTGCAATGGGCTGGGGTGATGATGGAGGAAAATCCAGGATAGAGTCCAGTCTATTTGTATCACAGGTGCAGTGTCCAAGTGGACATTGAAAGGGGAGCAATAGCAGTTCAAGGTGGACAGGGTGACAGAGTGGGACACAAGGGTGACAATCAGGAGTCTTATTTCCTGGCGGGGTCTTGGCAATAGTCTCTGCCTTCTGCCTGGATCGCAGGGACCGTTTGCGGGGTGGTTCTCCTTCTGCAGGGGAGGAGTGCTGGTGGCCTGTTGGCGGGGCCTCCTGTCCACCAGCGGCAGCGTAGGTGGAGGCCTGTTCATCGGTGTGGCTAGTGGTAGGGGCCCGTTGTTGTGCCTCTGCCTCCCTCATAGTGTTGGCCATGTCTGCTAGCACCCCTGCAATGGTGACCAGGGTGGTGTTGATGTCTTTCAAGTCCTCCCTGATCCCCAGGTACTGTCACTCCTGCAGCCGCTGGTTCTCCAGCATATTGGTCAGTATCTGGCCCATCGTCTCCTGGGAATGCTGGTATGCTCCCAGGATCTTGGTGAGTGCCTCCTGGAGAGTCGGTTCCCTGGGCCTGTCCTCCCCCTGTCGCACAGCAGTCCTCCCAGATTCCATGTTGTGCTGTGCCTCCATCCCCTGAACCGTGTGCCCACTGCCACTGACCCAAGGTCCCTGATCGCCCTGTGTTTGTGAGGTGGCCTGGGGTCCAGGTGGTGGACACACTGCTGATTGACGTGTCCAGGGGACAGAGGTATGGGCCCGCTGGGTGGGTACTGTGCTGATGTTTCCTGAGGGGGGAGGCTCTGTGGTCCATGGTGGGCTTTGTTGATCATCCAGATCTAGGCGTCCAGAGCTGCTGTCATCACTTTGGGCCTCTTCTGGGGGGGGGGACTGGATGTTGCTGGCACCTCCTCTCCAGTGACGTTGTGTGGGGGACCTATGGGGATGTAAATGCAGTGTTATTGTTTCTGCGTGTGACATCTTGTGCATGGGTGTGTTTCGCTCTATGATTGTTATTGTCCTGGCAGCTTTGCCTTGTGTGAGTAGTTATTTGGAGGGCTTGCTGTTTCCCTCTAGTGTGCATGCTTTAGTGATAGGTGTCCATGCAGGTCTGTGAGTGGTGTCCATGCATTGGTGTTGCATGCAGGGCTTGGTAGTGGGATGAGTGGGTTGTGATGGTGGGGTATGTGGGAGGTGGTGGAGTGAGGGTAAGGGTGGAGGTATGTGATGGCATGCAGGTAGGGGGGTGAAAGTAGTAAAAAGTTGACTTACCAGAGTCCAGTCCTCCTCCTGCTCCTGCCAGGCCCTCAGGATGCATGATTGCCAAGACTTGCTCCTCACTTGTTGTTAGTTGTGGGGGAGGAGGTGGGGTCCACCGCCAGTCCTCTGTACAGCTATTTGGTGTCTTGCTGCCACGGAACGCACCTTCCCCGTAGGTCGTTCCACCTCTTCTTGATGTCATCACTTGTTCCTGGTTGCTGTCCCATGGCGTTGACCCTGTCCACGATTCTCCACCATAGCTCCATCTTCCTAGCAATGGATGCCTGCTGCACCTGTGATCCGAATAGCTGTAGCTCTACCCGGTTGATTTCCTCCACCATGACCGTTAGCTCCTCCTCTGAGAACCTGGGGTGTCGTGGTGCCATGGGTGTAGTGTGAGTGGTGTGGGTGAGGATGTGTGGGGTGATGTATTGAGGTGTGTGATGTAAGGTGCATGGATGGTATATAGGTGATGGTGGTGTGTGGCAGTGATCTTGTCTGTGGTCTTGCTAACTCTCTTGTGGCACTTGTTTTCTAGTTGTAAAGGGTTGTGGGTAATGTGTGTGTGTGTTTTATAGTGGTGTAGGTGTGTGAGCGTGGTGTGTGTATGGGTGTCTGGTGTGTATTATTTGAATTGTCTAATGTAGTGTTGTTTTGTATATGTATGTGTATTTGAGCACAGCGGTATGTAGCACCAATGGTTTACTGCCGTTAAATGTCCCCCGCGGTGATTCGTGGATCATAATGTTGTGGGCGTAGTTCTGTTGGCGTAATGGTGTGGGTTTCGCTACCGCCAGTTTATCACTGACCTTTGGGCTGGCGTACTTGTGTGTGTGGCTGTATAGTGACGGATTGCTATGTGTGTGTCATAATATGGGTAGTGGTAATCCGCTGCGGCAGTGGTATGGTGGTAGCAGGCGGCATGGCAGTAAGCGGTACTTACCACCAATGTCATAATGAGGAACTAAGGTGGTCATTACAACCTCGCGGTCTTTTTACAAGACCGCCGAGGGACCGCCGTGCTGAAGACCACCAGTGCAGGCGGTTTTCCGCTCGGCGCATTATGACGGCTGACAGCCCTCCGTCCTTTTCCGAACGGAGAGCGGGGAAGTGGAGGTAGCTCCACCTCCACCACCCCGTCAACAGAACACCGCCCACCGAATCACGTCCTGTGATTCGGCGTGACGGTGTTCTGTTGACGGGGTGCTGGGGGCGGAGCTGCCCCCATGGATCCCGTCCCCTCCCATAGGATCAACGGACCAGCCATGGTCATAATTCCAAAATTGTTACCGCCAGCCTGTAAGACCGCCGCTTCTCCGCCAACCACCAGGGTTGTAATGAGGGCCTAAGTTTGGATTTGCTAATGTCTCATTGACGAAATCATTAACTGTACACAATTTATAACAAATTCTTCTTTTCTTCCGTCTTGTCTCTGGATCCATTGTTCTATCACGACAAAACTTCATGCTCAGGAAGAAACGTCTAACAATGTTGCATCTACTTCCATGCTCAAGGAAAAACACATGTTAGTAATGTTTTCTAAACAATCGGACAGTCAAACTCTAGCAGTGACCTCATAAATCTGACCTTGTAAGGTATAACATAAAATTTCACTAGGGGTAGCTGTTCACACTTCTATAAACTATTAAACACACTCTTTTTGAGTAAGCATTGAGTAAGGAAAAACAATTCCATTATAAGCTAAAGTTGGCCTAAGTAGAAAACAAAATGGATTATGGTGGCCATTTACAAAAGTCACACGTTTTGTTAGCATTTATTAGAAAATCACACATTAGTTCATCAAGATCAGTACATATTTAATTAGAAAGTTCATCAGTAAAATCTCTGCTCATACAATCCCTCCTCTGATGACTAATTATGTCATCACACAAATTCTCAACTACATTTATTTCTTTTTATTTTCCAAATTTAAAATCTTGTTTCTTTCCCCTGTTCATGAATATTCTTTTTCCCTGTCCTTTTCCGATAACATGTATCCATTTGAACATCAAGGTGGTCATTACAACCCTGGAGGACGGTTTTAAAGCGGCGGTAAGACCGCCAACAGGCCGGCGGTAAAAATTTTACAATTACGACCGTGGCGGAAACCGCCAACAAAGACAGCCACAATAACACTCCGACCGCCACGGCGGTACAAACAAACAGCGCAGCGGTCACCGCCAACAGACAGGTGGGAGACAATGTACCGCCCACACTATTACAACCCACCAATCCGCCACCTTTTCCGGTGCGGATTCACTGCGGATAAAAACACGGCAGAAACAGGAATCCGAAGGGAAAACGCTCACCTCTACACACCCCACGAGGAACGAGGACACCATGGACCCGGAAGTCCAAATTCTCCCTGCGATAGTCTTCCTGCTCCTCTACCAGGAGCACGAAAGCCGGCGGCAAAGACCACGGTGAGTACTGCACCTACGACACAGGGGATGGGGGAGGGAAAAAACAGGGACACACACACGCAACACCCCCACCCCCAACCTCACCCACGACAACACACACACTAATGCATATTGATACATCACAGTTACACCCCCAAACACCCCCGGAAGAATGCAAAGACAATAGCAAATGAGTGAAACCATTGTAATATATTAAAATCAAGTAGGCAAATATATATATATATACACCATGTACAAAATATATACAAGCATAGAAGTCCAGGTAGTGCTCCAGTTAAGTCAGTGGAACACTGGGCCCACACGGTATGGGCGAGGCCCACACAAGATCCCAGACCATGACGGAGAGAACACTGCAGGGCAATAAAATAGGCACCTCAGGGGGAGGAAAAGGGGGGGCACCTCAACGGTTGAGTGCACAACACCAAATCCACGAGGGGGCCACATGCCCACTGTTCCATCCTGGGGAGTGCAAAGCCACAGTCTCTCAAGTCTATACAGTGGGTGGGTTGCCCACTGTTCAATCCTGGGGAGTACAAAGCCACAGTCTCTCAAGTCTATACAGTGGGTGGGTTGCCCACTGTTCCATCCTGGGGAGTGCAAAGCCACAGTCTCTCAAGTCTATATAGTGGGTGGGTTGCCCACTGTTCCATCCTGGGGAGTGCAAAGCCACAGTCTTTCAAGTGGATAACAGTCTCCACTGGTTCTGGAGGGGGCATGGTGCCCAGAGTGCTTCATCCTGGTAAGGACAGAGGCAGTAGATGGATCTCTCCACTGGTTCTGAAGGGGGCATGGTGCCCAGAGTGCTTCATTCTGCTAAGGACAGAGGTAGTGGATGGATCTCTCCACTGGTTCTGGAGGGGGCATGGTGTCCAGAGTGCTTAATTCTGGCCGTGACGGACACAGTAGTGTCAGTGCCCTTGGCGCTCATGGGCCAGCGGTTCTTGAGGCGACGGTGCCCTGTTCAGTGGTTCTTGAGGCAGCGGTGCCCTTTTCAGCGGTTCTTGAGGTGGTGGTGCCCTGTTCAGCGGTTCTTGAGGCGGCGGTGCCCTGTTCAGCGGTGCTTGGAGCGGCGGTCTCCATTGCAGTGACTCAGCTGCTGGCTGTCCTTCAGGGCCCAGCGGAGCTTTCGCTGGCTGTCCTTCATGGCCCAGCGGGGCTTTTGCTGGCGGTCCTTCATGGCCCAGCGGGGCTTTTGCTGGCGGTCCTTCATGGCCCAGCTGGGCTTTTGCTGGCGGTCCTTCATGGCCCATCGGGGCTGGTGCTGGCGGTGGCCTCCTGGGCAGCGGGGCTTGTGCTGACGGTGGCCTCCTGGGCAGCTGGGCTTGTGCTGGTGGTGGCCTCCTGGGCAGCTGGGCTGGTGCTGGCGGTGGCCTCCTGGGCAGCTGGGCTGGTGCTGGCGGTGGCCTCCTGGGCAGCTGGGCTGGTGCTGGCGGTGGCCTCCTGGGCAGCTGGGCTTGTGCTGGCGGTGGCCTCCTGGGCAGCTGGGCTGGTGCTGGCGGTGGCCTCCTGGGCAGCTGGGCTGGTGCTGGCGGTGGCCTCCTGGGCAGCTGGGCTTGTGCTGGCGGTGGGCTCCTGGGCAGCTGGGCTGCTGCTGGCGGTGGCCTCCTGGGCAGCTGGGATGATGGTGGTCTTCTCCGCCGTGCTGCTCTTCCCAGACTTGCTGACTTTTTTGTGGCTCTTCCCCTGTTACGACTCGGTCGTCCCATTTCTAGGGGGCGCTGTAAGGGGATTGTCAGAAGCCTGGGAATCACCTTGAACACCTATCTAGAGTCCCTTGCTGACTCCTGTTTGTTTCTCTTTTCTCCATGGTACACTTGTGTAGGACTACATTTGCTTCTTGGGACTGCAAATCCCATAATGCACAGCTTGGTAGTCAGGAAAACCCGGATTCTGTTTCCCATTGTTTTCAATGGGAGAAGTCCAGTTGCTCCTTTTCACTGGATCCTCTCCTCCAGGACTTGCAAGTGTCCGAAACCACACACACCTGAAACCTCTCCTGTGCAGCCCAGCTTGGAACTGCTTATAAGCAGCCATTTCCTCAAGCTCCCCGTCGTGCATCGGACTTCAATTCCTTTGTGTTACAGACCCCTTGTCGGATGGTGTTCCAGTTTTGTTCTTGTTCTGTTCCAGCCTGATCTTGTTTCCTGTTTCTCTGCCCTGCTCCTGATTGTTCCAGCCAGAGTCTGCTCCCTACTTCTTAGCCTTGTACCTGTTTGTTTCTTCCAAAGCCTGCTCCCTGTTTCTCTGCCCTGCTCCTGCCTTGTTTCAGCCTGAACCTTCTCTCTGTTTCCCAGTCCTGTTTACTGCTCATTTCCTACTCCCTATATTCCAGTCCTGTCCTTGCCTGTTCCAGCCAGAGCCTGTTCTCAGTTTCCCAGTCCTGTCTCTGTCTGTCCCAGCCAGAAGTTTGCGCCCTGTTTTCAAGTCCTAGACCTGCCTTTGCTTCAGCCTGAGCCTGTTCCTAGTTCTTGCCTCTGCCTCTTTGTTTGTTCCCTTCTGTTCCTGTTTCTTCTTGGTTCTTTGTGTCTGGTAAGTGTTCTATCAGTCTTCACCAGTGTATATGTGTCCTCCTGTGTACTGGGGTTGGCTCCTGGTTTCCAGGAGGCAATTCCAGCCCCCATCCTTGTCCAGTGTTATACGTTGTATTTCGGGCCTAACAGTGACAGTGTGCTATTGCTGTTTTCTCAGGGATCGCCACTGTGTTTCGAGCTGGACCCACAAGAGCGTGTCCTGTGTATGTAAGTACTATCCTTGTTTGTGCTCTAGGGTCCAGAGACAGAATCACTTCTGCTGCCTCCTTTCTATGGGGCTGGCAGGGTGACTATCTGTAAGAGCAAACTGCACAGAGGCATTGAGATTCCCTGTCACTGTGGGAGGTTCTGCGCCTTACTCTGTGTACAACCCCAGCGTGTTTGTCCACTGGTAATCCGTTTCCTGTTTGTTCACACAAGGGTTGCTCTGCTTTTAGTTTCCTGTGCCTATCCATAGCTGTCCTTTCCGTGTATGCCTTTAGCTGCTCCTCTGCCCCAGTGTACTACCTCTTTAGGATATTCGGTGACCTCAAGGGGTGTCCCAACCAAAGTCCTGATCAGACCCGCCCGAAACCGTGACAGAATGCACGAACCAAAAAGTTCAAGCTCCCCAGGCAGCAAAGGCACACACAGACCTAAAATGCTTTCCTATCATGTTAAGACACCCCTTTCTAAGCCTATACATTCTCTGAAATCCTCTAAAAAAGACCTTAGTTTAAAGGATAGACTTGTTAAAGAAAACCATAACTTGCAAGTTCAGTACTATACTGAGTGGCTTGCTAATCTTTCAATGATAGACTATTATGTTATTTGTGGCTATGACCCCCAGTCCCTGTCTGTAGAAGAATTACAAGGATGTAATGAGTTTTTGCAGTATCTATTAGCTGAAGCCAGTAAGAATGTTCATAACCGTGGAAGTGCTTTTGCTACCTCTGCACAAGACGTTTACTCTCAAGAAAAGATGGTTAATTCCTTGCCTCATGCTAGTGCATCCCAAGTTCACCTCCAGGACTCTGCCATAACAAAGAACCCTGACACTGTTCACGAAGCCACACTAGGGATTCCCTTGTTTTCTGTTGAGTGCTTCAGCCCATCTAGGCCAGTTTCTCAGAATTCAAAGTGCAGTGCTGACTCTTATAAAGATCTATCAGTCCCTCAGAGCTTTCAAGTCAGCAGGCTAGACCCTGTATCTAAGGGATCAGTAAAAACTGTGGGATTCCTTAGTTCAACTCAAATGGCTTGTGCTCCTCCCAAATTGGATGACAGTACATCAGTCTCAATTGCTAAGTGTTGTGCTGACTCTTGTAAGGATCTACCAGTTCCTCAGTGCTTTCAAGTCAGCAGGATAGAACCTGTATCAAAGGGATCAGTAAAGACTGTGGGATTCCTTAGGTCAACTCAAAAGGCTTGTGCTCTTCCCAAACTGGATGATAATACACCAGTCTCAATCCCTAAAAGCTCTGCTAAACCCTTTTCTATTCTGAGTGGGTTTGATAACAATATGGACATACACACACTAAAAGAGCAGTTTTGGCAGATTAAAAGGCAGATATCGGACTTCTATGATGAATGTGTTGTAACATACACAAGAAATCGTGCACGTGGGCTCTTTTCATCAATGCAAATTTCACTGTTGCCAGAACCAGACATTCTGTTTATCTGTAAGGTAGAAGAAGTAACAGAGCAGCTGATGGAAACTACTGCAAGGCAATTTGAAAACCTGAAAAAAGAAAATGATCACCAGCTTTGGCTTAAAGAACAGTATGCTACTTTGTGTGCCTCTCCAAAGACTTCTATAGAGCAGATTGTCCCTTCTATTTATGACAGTCAAAAGACAGCTCCAGTTATATATAGATCAGCCTCTTCTTCAGACTCTCTATCAGCCTGTAGTTCTCCAGTGAAAATTCCTGTACAGTTGACTGAATCTCTGACATCTCTGAGAGATTTGACACCTCTTGATTCAAAGGATGGATCAGAGTCTTCAGAAGGAAGTGTCTCAGCCCCTCTATCAGAACAAATAAAGCCAAAGGAAGAAGAGAGTTCTGATGCAGACTCCAATAGCTGCACCTTAAGAAACCAAGATATTACTTTACTGGAGATTAATGGCAAGTTGTGCACCAGTGTTGAAGAATCTGAATCTAGTGATGACAGTGGTTCCTGCCTTGCCGTGAACAAACCTGCAAATAGTGCTGTTCAAATGGCGCACACACCAGAATTTTCAGATTGTGGGGATACTCCTGCCCTTTCAAACAATATCATAGAATTTTCAGATAATGAAGAGACAGTTCCTGTTTCAAGTGAACTAATGGATTTTTCTAACCGTGAAGAAATACCCGCAATTACTAAGAATGTAATGGACTTCTCAGAAAGTTAAAAAATCTCTTCTGTGTCAAAGCAAACCGTGGAGAATTCAGACAAGGAAGAAAGCCAGCAATCTGAAACTAAACAGCCTGTCATAAGAAATGAGAGCCTTCTCCTGGAATAGGACACAGTTGCAGCCTCAACCACTGATTCTGACTTGCTGTTCCCTGCCACTGCGTTTACCGTTTCCAGCTCAACGGTTACTGAAGAACAGATCTCTGATCTACCGGTATCTGATTTTGATGTAAAACCAGCCACACCAATGCCACCTGCTGTGTCTCTGAAATTAAAGACTCCTGAAAACCAGCAATCTGAAACCGAAGCTCAAGTACTGAAAGATATCATATGTCCCACTAAAACTAAAGACTTGAATTTGAATCTTGTATTCGAACATCTGATGATAAGTACTGTTCTTAGTGTTTTATTGCAAGAAACCATCATCAATTCAAAGGCTAGAGCTGAAAATGTAAGTAACAGTGTAAAGGTGATTTCTGAAGAGACTCCAGTTCTATTTCAATTCAAAGAACAACCTTTCAGTGTTAACAGAGCTGAAGATCAACTACCTGTAGTAGAAACGCCTTGCAAAGAAACCATTTCTGATACCACGAATACACCACAGAGCCCTTGCAATGAAGAAATCTCAGTCTTGTCAGAAGATCACCCTAAAGAATTAGTTTGTGGAACTTCTACATTTTCATATGTTAATCCAGTCTCTAAAGACATGAAAACTCCTGTTGCTCCTGAATTTGATACTTCAATGTCATCCAAGATGAAAGACAATTCTGACTTTTTCATGTTTACCTTGAGAACACCGGTTACCCATGTCTCCCAAGTCTCTATGCTTTGCAAGCCTCAGACCACAATCAATGCAAATACTGCTGCAGAAACAGACATATCCTGCTTGTCGGAAGGAGTTACAGACCTTGCAGTTACTAACACGCCAATTATGTCCTCCAAAGAAGACAGTACTGAACAGGAAACAAAAGTCCTAAAGAATACCGCCCATGATGCAAATCCAGATCTCCTTGCTCCTGAATCCACTTCACCAGAAACCAACTCCATGCACTCCTCCCGTATCACTCGAACAATAAAGAGGAAAGACATCGGAGCCCATATGGGTATTAATACATGCTTTGCTCATTGGAAGTTTCACCTATGGCAGGACTGTAAACTTATCAACCATGGTTGGTGTTGGATTTTCTTGTTGTGGCTTTTCCTCTTCAACTTTTTTCAGCCAAAGGATCGCCTTCTCTTCTTGAGCAGACTGGTGGGAGGGGGTATACTGTTACGACTCGGTCGTCCCATTTCCAGGGGGCGCTGTAAGGGGACTGTCAGAAGCCTGGGAATCACCTTGAACACCTATCTAGAGTCCCTTGCTGACTCCTGTTTGTTTCTCTTTTCTCCATGGTACACTTGTGTAGGACTACATTTGCTTCTTGGGACTGCAAATCCCATAATGCACAGCTTGGTAGTCAGGAAAACCCGGATTCTGTTTCCCATTGTTTTCAATGGGAGAAGTCCAGTTGCTCCTTTTCACTGGATCCTTTCCTCCAGGACTTGCAAGTGTCCGAAACCACACACACCTGAAACCTCTCCTGTGCAGCCCAGCTTGGAACTGCTTATAAGCAGCCATTTCCTAAAGCTCCCCGTCGTGCATCGGACTTCAATTCCTTTGTGTTACAGACCCCTTGTCGGATGGTGTTCCAGTTTTGTTCTTGTTCTGTTCCAGCCTGATCTTGTTTCCTGTTTCTCTGCCCTGCTCCTGATTGTTCCAGCCAGAGTCTGCTCCCTACTTCTTAGCCTTGTACCTGTTTGTTTCTTCCAAAGCCTGCTCCCTGTTTCTCTGCCCTGCTCCTGCCTTGTTTCAGCCTGAACCTTCTCTCTGTTTCCCAGTCCTGTTTACTGCTCATTTCCTACTCCCTATATTCCAGTCCTGTCCTTGCCTGTTCCAGCCAGAGCCTGTTCTCAGTTTCCCAGTCCTGTCTCTGTCTGTCCCAGCCAGAAGTTTGCGCCCTGTTTTCAAGTCCTAGACCTGCCTTTGCTTCAGCCTGAGCCTGTTCCTAGTTCTTGCCTCTGCCTCTTTGTTTGTTCCCTTCTGTTCCTGTTTCTTCTTGGTTCTTTGTGTCTGGTAAGTGTTCTATCAGTCTTCACCAGTGTATATGTGTTCTCCTGTGTACTGGGGTTGGCTCCTGGTTTCCAGGAGGCAAATCCAGCCCCCATCCTTGTCCAGTGTTATACGTTGTATTTCGTGCCTAACAGTGACAGTGTGCTATTGCTGTTTTCTCAGGGATCGCCACTGTGTTTCGAGCTGGACCCACAAGAGCGTGTCCTGTGTATGTAAGTACTATCCTTGTTTGTGCTCTAGGGTCCAGAGACAGAATCACTTCTGCTGCCTCCTTTCTATGGGGCTGGCAGGGTGACTATCTGTAAGAGCAAACTGCACAGAGGCATTGAGATTCCCTGTCACTGTGGGAGGTTCTGCGCCTTACTCTGTGTACAACCCCAGCGTGTTTGTCCACTGGTAATCCGTTTCCTGTTTGTTCACACAAGGGTTGCTGTGCTTTTAGTTTCCTGTGCCTATCCATAGCTGTCCTTTCCGTGTATGCCTTTAGCTGCTCCTCTGCCCCAGTGTACTACCTCTTTAGGATATTCGGTGACCTCAAGGGGTGTCCCAACCAAAGTCCTGATCAGACCCGCCCGAAACCGTGACATCCCCACCTTGGAAGGTGTCGCAGCTGACATCACACTCCCACCTGTACCCCTGGGAGCGGCTTTGGTGGCTGGAGTCTTCCCCCTCTCCCGCCGGGCACCGGCCAACTTCTGATGCTTGACAGGTGGGGGACTGTCTGTGCTGTGGCTCCGTGCCACACTGGCTGCCCTGGTGGCCGGTGCACTCCAGATTCCAGTGACTACAGCCACCACTGGTCCCGGAGATGTTGTGGCTGAGGTGCTAGTTCCGCCAGCACCAGCCCAGCTGCCCAGGAGGCCACCGCCAGCAAAAGCCCAGACGGGGGGGGGGAGGTGTGGGAAAGAGGTCAAGGTTGGACAGGAAAAATTTTTGGGACACTCTGGGACGGGTAGCTTGAGGGCGTTTGGGAGTGGAGGAAGAGGTTGTGGCTGTAGGAGGTGTTCGTTTGCTGACTGGGTGAAGGTGCATGCGCTGGAGGCTGTTGTTAGGTGGATGGCTGTTGGGTGGGTGTGTGCCTGCGTTTGTGTATCTTGGGAGGGGACGTCACAGACACACTGGGAGAGGACACAGGGGATGTGTGAATGGTAGTGGGGGTGGTGACTGCACGTGAGTGGGGTGTGGTGGTGGGTGTGCTGGTGATGGACGTAGTGGCTGTAGAGGTAGTGCATGCAGGTGTGAGTGTAGACGAGACTGGGAGGTAGGAGGGAGACGAGGAGGAGGGGGAGCACAGTGGAGGCAGTGGATGTTGGTGTGTCTGCATGTGTGTGATGCTTGCGTGAGTGCCTGTGGGATGTGTGGTGCTTATGTTTGCCTGAGCTTCCCTTGTGTGTTGAGGTGTGTGCATGCTGGTCTAGAGGTGTGCTTGGGATAGGCTGAGGTACAGGGGATTGGGTCTGGGTGGAGGAAGTTGGAGGGGGGAGGCTAGACACAGAGACAATGGCTGACATCAGTGCTGAGGCCAGAGTCTGAAAAGCTCACTGAAGGGCCGCCTGACCAGAATGAATGCCCTCCAGGAATGCATTTGTTTGTTGCAACTGCCTTTTTACACCCTGGATGGCATTCAAAATGGTAGACTGCCCAACAGTGAGGGACCTGAGGAGGTCAATGGCCTCCTGACTGAGGGCAGCAGGGGTGACTGGGGCAGGGCCTGAGGTGCCTGGGGCGAAGGTGATGCCCACCCTCCTGGGTGAGCGGGCACGGGGCGAAGGCTGAGGGGCTGCTGGGAGGGCGGTGCTGGAAGGGGGGTGGCAGCTGTACCTGTAGATGGGGGGGCACAGATGTTGCCGCCACCACAAGGGAGCTCCCATCAGAGGACGACTACGTGTCACTGGTCTCAGCTCATGTCCCCGCCGTGGAGCTCCCCTCGCCCTCCGTCCCACTGGTGAAGTCCGATTCCGTAATGTGGCCCTCCATGGCCATGTGGGATACAGCCCCCTCGTGCTCCGGTGCCACTGCTCCTCCGCCTGATGATGTTAATGCACACAAGAACAGGGAGACCACAAAAAGGGGGGGGATGACAGAAGAAAGACATGTTGAGTGGATGCATTACCGCTACCGTTGGCGGACATGACAGACACAGAAGCCCCCTGCACTTCGCCGCGCTCTTGGGCTCCACTGTTCAATCCCTGGGAAATGGCCTACTAGGCTATGGATGACATCTGCACACATGGCTGACACAGGGGCATGACTAGGTGTAGTTGGCATTCTACAGAGGTGCTGTGGGGTGCCACATGGCCTGCCTTACGGAGGGACCTTGCCTACGGAACACGCCCTGGCCTAGGGAAACCCACAGCCCACCTCCCCCACCCAGAAACCTCCACTGCACGCAAAATCAGCAGAATGCGAGTGTACTCACCCCCTTGTGGCTGCTGTGATGCCCTCAAGCGCCCATCCAACTCCGGGTATGCCACCACCAGGATCCTGAACATCAGGGGGGTCATGGTGCGACGGGCACCCCTCCCACATTGGGAGGCCATCCCCAGCTGAGCCTCTGCCGTCTTCTTGCTCCAGCGGCGAATGTCCTCCCATCTTTTCCGGCAGTGGGTGCTCCGTCTGTGGTAGACCCCCAGGGTCAGGAAGTCCTTGGCAACGGCACGCCAAATATGTTTTTTCTGGTGGGCGCTGACCTACATGATTTGTACAGGGGGAAGAGAAAGTTATTACCAACTGCACCGTCAAAGTAATTGGCCCCCATCCCTACCCTTGCCATGTGGCACATGCACTCACTGTCGTTTCATGCACGCTGCACTCTCCCCCCTTCCTTCTTACATCCACCCCTCTCCACTCAGGCATAGCCCATACAGCATCCTCCCAGTGTACATACCTGTTTGTCTGGAGGATCGTAGAGTAGCGTGTACTGGGGGAGGACCCCATCCACGAGTTTCTCCAACTCCTCCGATGTGAAGGCAGGGGCCCTTTCCCCAGACACTCGAGCCATTGTCTCTTCCAGACCGAGGTCACAGTAGCACTGTCGAAGATCAGGTATCGAGTGATTGAACAGATAGAAAATGGTGGTCATGTCCGCGGCAGTGCGTACTGTCACCGCCGGTGTCATCGTCATTGGCTCCTGGGACCCACAGGGTCCAATGTTAACAAATGCAGCATTGCGCCACGGTCTTCGACCACCTACAGCGACGGTGTACTACACCAGCGCAGTTACCTCACATCCCATTGTCCCACTTTACAGGTCAGGCAGCCGCCATTTCAGGGTCCCACATGCCTACAATTTCAACTGCGTCACAAATACCTAGGCCTAGACTCAACACACATACAGGGCACTTTTTAGATTATGAATGGTGTTCTGTGTAAGCTGTGGGTACGTACCTCTGAGTTGTTTGACTCTGTGCTCGATGTTGTCCTTCATTGGCACCGTCCGCTGGGGCATGTGAGGAGATGGCGGTATCCTCTGGTGTACCGACCGTTGGTGGACCTGTCGACAATGGAGGAAAGACATGTGATAATCACATACAGGCTTGACCGTGCCACAATCCAGGAACTGTGTACCCAGTTGGAGCCAGACCTGATATCAGCTATCTGCCATCCCACAGGAATCCCCCCTCAAGTGCAGGTGCTGTCAGTACTCCATTTCCTTGCAAGTGGGTCATTTCAAACAACAGTGGCCATAGCATCAGGGATGTCCCAGCCTATGTTTTCCAACGTGTTGTCCAGAGTGTTGCCTGCCCTGCTGAAACACATGCGAAGCTACACCGTTTTCCCTCAGGTGGAGGATTTGCCTACAGTGAAAGGTGATTTCTATACCCTGGGACATATCTCCAACATCATAGGTGCAATTGATGGGACACATGTGGCTTTGGTACCCCCCCGTAGGAGTGAACAGGTGTACAGAAACCGGAAGAGTTATCATTCGATGAATGTACAGATGGTATGTTTGGCAGACCAGTACATCTCCCATGTGAATGCCATGTTCCCTGGCTCAGTGCATGACGCTTACATCCTGCGGAATAGCAGCATCCCTTATGTGATGGGTCAACTCCAGAGGCACAGGGTGTGGCTATTAGGTGAGCACCTGGAAGCTAGTCAGTGGGAATGGTTGTGTGGGGGGGATATCCCTCCAGGTTAGTTTGTGTCTAACAGTTGTCCCTTGCCATTTGCAGGTGACTCTGGTTACCCCAACCTGTCATGGCTACTGACCCCAGTGAGGAATCCCAGGACAAGGGCAGAGGAATGCTACAATGAGGCCCATGGGCGAAGTAGGAGGGTGATCAAGCGGACCTTCGGCCTCCTGAAGGCCAGGTTCAGGTGCTTCCATATGACAGGTGGATCCCTATTCTACTCACCAAAGAAGGTGTGCCAGATCTTCGTGGCCTGCTGTATGCTTCACAACTTGGCTTTGCGATGACAGGTGTCTTTTCTGCAGGAGGATGGTCCAGATGGCGGTGTTGTGGCAGCTGTGGAGCCTGTGGACAGTGAAGACGAGGAAGCAGAGGAAGAAGACATGGACAACAGGGACTCAGTGATCCAGCAATATTGTCAGTGAGACACAGGTAAGAATACAGACCTGCCTACTACATGTACTTTAACACTACTGCTTCTCTACTGTCTGTCGTTTTCACCCAGTGTATGGTCACTGAGTTGTCACTTTCCCTTACGATTTCACAGATGTGCGTCCCACTGTGTGACATCTGCTTTGATTCCTCATGGACTAGAGCTGTGTGACATAGGTATGTTGACATACCAATGAAAAAGCTTTTTTCCACAGTTATTGCTAATACAGTATTCCGAAATCATACACTGACTCAAGATTGTTTTGTGCTTTAAGGGTGTTTATTTTAGTGCCCAGTATTGGAGGGGGTAGCAAAATGGTGAGGGGTGAAGGCGGAGGAATGTCCATGGCAGAGTCCAGTCTATTGGTCTCACAGGTGCATTGCCCATATGGGCATAGGAAGTGGAGCTGGGGCAGTTTAAGTATGGACAGGGTGACAAAGTGGGACAGTAGGATGACAATCAGGATGGTCTCAGTTCTCTGCAGGGGTCTTGGCATCGTGCTCTGTCTTGTTCCTGGATCTCAGGGACCGTTTGCGGGGTGGTTCTCCCTCTGCAGGGGGTGGGGTGCTGGTGTGGTGGTCCTGTGGCGGGGCGTCCTGTCCACTAGCGCTGGCGGAGGTGGTGGGCAGTTCATCGTCCATGCTAGTATCAGGGGCCCCTTGTAGTGCCACAGTGTTCCTCCTGGTGTTCACAAGTTCCTTCAGCACCCCTACGATGGTGCCCAGGGTGAAATTGATGGTTCTGAGTTCCTCCCTGAAGCCCATGTACTGTTCCTCCTGCAGGCGCTGGGTCTCCTGAAACTTGGCCAGTACCGTTGCCATCGTCTCCTGGGAGTGGTGGTAGGCTCCCATGATGGAGGAGAGGGCCTCGTGGAGAGTGGGTTTCCTGGGCCTGCCCGCCCCTGTCGCACAGCAGCCCTCCCAGTTCCCCTGTGTTCCTGGGCCTTCGTCCCCTGGACCGTGTGCCCACAACCACTGCCCCCAGGTCCCTGTTGTTGTTGGGGTGGTGGGTTAGCCTGGGTTCCCTGTAGTGGTGGACACACAGCTGATTGACGTGTCTTGGGGACGGAGGTGTGGGCCCGCTGGGTGGGTGCTGTGCTGGTGTTTCCAGAGGGGGGGAAGCTCTGTGGTGACCTGTGACTGGGTGTGGGGAACCGACTATCCCGAGGTTGCCAATGGGCCGGGCTGGTCATCTAGATCCAGTTGGACAGAGGTGCTGTCATCACTGTGGGCCTCTTCTGTTGGTGGTGTGGACATGTGTGGCCCCTCCTGTCCGGTGACGTTGGGTAGGGGTCCTGCAGGTGTATAAAAGAATGTTTATTACATCTGTGTGTGTCATGGTGTGCAATGGGTGGTTGAACGTGTACCCCAGTGCTTGCATTCCTGTGTGGGACCTTGTGTGATGATGGTTTGGGGGGTGTATGGGTATGTGCAGTGGGCATGCATTGGTGATGGGTGTCCATGCTTTGTTGTTGCATGCAGGGCCTGGTGTTAGGATGTGTGGTTTGTGATGTTGGGACATTTGTGAGGAGTTGGAGTGATGGGGGTGAGGGTGAGGGTGGGGGTATGCGATAGCATGCAGGTAGGGTGGGGGATGTAATAGTTAAGGTTTGACTTACCAGAGTCCATTCCTCCACTTACTCCTGCGAGGCCCTCAGGATGCAGAATCTCCAAGACCTGCTCCTCCCATGTTGTTAGTTGTGGGGGAGGAGGTGGGGGTCCGCCGCTAGTCCGCTGAACCGCCATGTGGTGTTTTGAGACCACGGAACGCACCTTCCCCCGTAGGTCGTTCCACCTCTTCCTGATGTCCTCCCGATTTCTTGGGTGCTGCCCCACTGCGTTGACCCTGTCCACTATTCTTCGCCATAGCTCCATCTTCCTTGCAATAGAGGTGTGCTGCACCTGTGCTCCGAATAGCTGTAGCTCTACCCGGACGATTTCCTCCACCATGACCCTGAGCTCCTCCTCCGAGAACCTGGGGTGTCTTTGCCGCGCCATGGGGTGGTGTAAGTGATGTGTGGGGTGGTGTGTGTGGTGAAAAGTGTGCTGATATGTAGTGGTGTGTAGTGTGCAGTGCATGAGAGTTTTGTGGGTGATGGTGTTGTGTGCCTGTGGATGCTAGTGTTGTTGATGGTGGTGTCTCTCTCTGGCCTTCTTTCAGAATTTTTGGTCGTAGGGGTTTGTGGGTGATGTGGGTGTGTGTTTTATATTGTATTGAGAGTGTGGGAGTGGTGTGTGCATGTGTATCAGGTGTGTGTATTTCAAATTGTCCAATGTGGCTGTGTTTTGTATATGTGTGTGTATTTTGAGCGCGCCGGTGTGTACCGCCAATGGAATACCGCAGTTGAAAGACCGCCGCGTGGATTCGTGGGTCGTGATAGCGTGGGCGTATTTCTGTTGGCGTGACGGTGGAGGATTTGTTTTCGCAAGTTTATCACTGACCTTTGGTGTGGCGGACTTGTGTCGGTGTCTGAATTTTGGAGGATTCCGAGCTGTGGGTCATAATAGCTGTGGTGTATTTCCACTGCCGTGGCTGTGTGTTGGTGGTCTTCTGCACGCGGTAAGCGGCTTTTACCACCAGTGTTGTAATGAGGGCCCAAGTCTCTTCTGATTCTTTTCACACCTTTTCCTTTTCATCAATTTAAATAATTTATATGATCCCCAAATTCCAATTAAACTAAACACAATTATTGAAAACCATTTGACTATTTTTAATATAATTCCTATTCCCAAGTTGCCAAACCAATTTCCCACAGTTGCAATTCCCTTGCCAGCTTTCTCCCAGATAGTAGTTTCAGTTAGTGTTTTAAATCTTCTTTGTTATTCATTAAAGTATTAATCAAACCTCTAACTTCTTTAGAATTGTCCGGTATATACGTACAACAGTGACTCTGCCCCAGTAATTTGGAAACCCCGCCCTCATTCGCCAAAAGAATGTCTAACGCAAGGCTGTTATGAAGAGCTATAGCTCTTGTAGCAGCCAATTCGGTATCTAAGAGAATAATAGCTCCAGAAAAACTCGTCAACATGTTATCTACTATTATAGACAACTTCTGTATCTTTATTGAATTTAGAACTACTCCCACTGAGGGAATTATAGCTCCAAAAATGTCTCCTACAATGCTAGAAACTGATTTTCGCTTGTGTCTGGTTTGAATTCTTGTCAATTTAGGAAATGTATTCAAGTCTTGCAGTTGGTACATTTTCGGAAAGACTATTCCCAAATAACATGTGCCATACCTTCCTCTAGGAAGACGGTAATAAGCATTTCTTCCACAGATATACTAAACACCAGGCACTAGTGGGTCCTGTCCATTCATCATAAAATCCCATTTACTCCGAAACATAAACACATGTCTACATTCACTCGTGCCACAAACGAGTGTTAAATTCCCTTATTTAGTAATGTCAGTATAAGCATAATTAATCCCAGGTCTACGATTAATCATTCCCTTATTTATTTTAGCCTTGATTTCTCTCTCCTTTCTTCTGTGTTATCTAAAAATGTATTTTCTATAGAGGTTAGTAAACAGGTTAAATTATTCCTGTGTGGAAAAGCAGTGGCAAAAGTTAATGTAGGCTCAAAGAAATCTCTCACAAGGACTATGTTATTATCTTTGGCTATTTTATTTAAATAACCAATGACAGGCACAAACAAAAACTCTACATCATAGTTAGAGAAGAAGTATTATATATACTCCTGGTTATAGAAACCTGTTAGTAAAAGAATGCAACTTATAGCATAAGTTAATGGTAAACTATGATAGGCAATTCCTTCCTCCACCGAAGTCAGAATCTCCGTACAGACATAACAATCTTTCGCGTCCATCACTTCAACATACTCACGCAATAAGCGATAGAAAACATTAGAAGAAAGCTCTTTCTCTTCATGTAAGTATTTGACTTTCTAAACCTATCTTTGATTAATGATGTAGTAGTAGTTTCTAAAGAAGAGTCAATAGTAAGTGTCTCTGTAATATGGTTGGCTCCACTCATCTCATAAACAACCACACCTACAAATAACAATAAGCATATTAATACACTTGCCACTACCAAACCAATACCTACACATTCGCAACAACTAATTCTATTATTTTGATTATTGAAGATTCTCATGGTCTTTGAAGAATCAGAAAAAATAAAATCAGAAACAAAAAAATGTAAACAATTCTCAAACATTTTCAGCAAATCCCTCCTAATTGTTTTTTTTCAAATGTTCATTCACACAGGACCGTCTTCTTGTACAATCCGATGTAGCAGCTTGTCAAAATCAGTTTCGCAGCTTGTCAAAATCAAGTTATCAGTGTTTCTTTTAGGCACGACTTTTGAAGTCTTCTTTCTATTTCACTTTTTCCCAACCATGCACTGTTGTTCTTCATGTGCCAAAATGAAAATTTGGAATGTCTCTAACAAAACAATAACTCAAAAATTCTTCTTGCCATTCATTGGTAGTTACATAGGCCCATTCTGGACCAGAATATCTTCTGCACCGATTTTACCACTACTCCACTTGTAGAGGGTTCGCTTTCCTCCAAGATCCTCTCTTTTTAATTTGTCATAGGAGTAGATACATCTTTTTGAACATTCTCAGGAATTCTCTCCAGTCCCTCTCTTTCTTGTTCTCGACCTGGAATGCTGTTAGCTGTTGGTAATCTCAACAGGTACTCTTCTTGTTCTGTTGGATTATTCACCTTCTGTATATGGCTTGCATTCACCTAGTTTGGCAAACCTGCACACTTCACAGCTGTCGTTGTTACGAGGATAACTTGGTACAGCTCCTTCCACCGTGGCTCCAAACATGACTTCTTCACATGCTTTCGTATGATAATCCAATCACCAGATCTCAAGTTGTGACCTTGACCTTGAGACTGTTGAATTGTTGTGGCTTCCACCTGATGAGAAAAAGATTGGACCACATCATCCAAGCCTTTGCAATAGTCTAACACCATGTCATCTGTAATATTTACAAGAGCATTTGCAGGAATTGCTGGCAGTCTCATTGCTCTCCTCATCAGGATCTCATGAGGAGACAAACCAGTCCTCTTGTTAGGAGTACTTCTCATTGACATTAGAACCAAAGGCAAAGCATCTGGCCATTTCAAATTCGTTGATGCACACATCTTTGCCAGTCTGGACTTTAAAGTTCCATTCATCTGCTCTACAAGTCCTGAAGCCTCTGGGCGGTAACTACAATGTAGTTTTTGCTGAATGTTTAAAGCTGAAAATAGTAACTGTAAGGAAATGCCTCCTTGGCATGGTTACCCCCTGACTTTTTGCCTTTGCTGATGCCAAGTTATGATTTGAAAGTGTGCTGTGGCCTGCTAACCAGGCCCCAGCACCAGTGTTCTTTCCCTAACCTGTACCTTTGTCTCCACAATTGGCACACCCTGGCATCCAGGTAAGTCCCTTGTAACTGGTACCCCTGATACCAAGGGCCCTGATGCCAGGGAAGGTCTCTAAGGGCTGCAGCATGTCTTATGCCACCCTGGGGACCCCTCACTCAGCACAGACACACTGATTGCCAGCTTGTGTGTGCTAGTGGGGAGAAAATGACTAAGTCGACATGGCACTCCCCTCAGGGTGCCATGCCAACCTCACACTGCCCCTGGCATAGATAAGTCACCCCTCTAGCAGGCCTTACAGCCCTAAGGCAGGGTGCACTATACAATGGGTGAGGGCATAAGTGCATGAGCACTATGCCCCTACAGTGTCTAAACAAAACCTTAGAAATCATAAGTCCAGGGTAGCCATAAGAGTATATGGCCTGGGAGGCTGTCATACACGAACTCCACAGCACCATAATGGCTACACTGAAAACTGGGAAGTTTGGTATCAAACTTCTCAGCACAATATATGCACACTGATGCCAGTGTACATTTTATTGTGAAAGACACCCCAGAGGCCATCTTAGAGATGCCCCCGAAAACATACCCGACTTCCAGTGTGGGCTGACTAGTTTTGCCAGCCTGCCACACACCAGACATGTTGCTGGCCACATGGGGAGAGTGCCTTTGTCACTCTGTGGCTAGTAACAAAGCCTGAACTGGGTGGAGGTGCTTCTCACCTCCCCCTGCAGGAGCTGTAACACCTGGCGGTGAGCCTCAAAGGCTCACCCCTTTGTTACAACGCCACAAGGCATTCCAGCTAGTGAGACGCCCGCCCCCTCCGGCCACGGCCCCTCTTTTGGCGGCAAGGCCGGAGGAGATAATGAGAAAAAAACAAGGAGGAGTCCCTGGCCAGTCAGGACAACCCCTAAGGTGTCCTGAGCTGAGGTGACTCTGACTTTTAGAAATCCTCCATCTTGAAGATGGATGATTCCCCCAATAGGATTAGGGATGTGCCCCCCTCCCCTCAAGGAGGAAGCACAAAGAGGGTGTAGCACCCTCAGGGCTAGTAGCCATTGGCTACTAACCCCCCCAGACCTAAACACACCTCTAAATTGAGTATTTAGGGGCTACCAGAACCGAGCAAGATAGATTCCTGCAACCCTGAAGACGAAGAAGGACTGTGTAATGGGTTCTTGGTCTATACGTGATGGGTATTGAAATGACTCTATAGGCACAGGGCTTGGTTGTTATTTCCTTTATTTGTATTCTATGTCAGGGTCCTTCTTATCTCTTTCTTGGGGGAACGTTTCTTCTTCTTTTCTTCTTTCCTTTTAGTTCATAACTGTGATGTGACGTATTTGCTTTCCTTCAGGTCGTTCCGGTGGATATCCGAAACCCATCTGTCTGATGGTCGAGGAGGGTCAGGAGCTCATCCCAGAAGAGGTGGACCGGTTTCCCCAAAACAATAGAAAGAACGGGTAAAAGGTAAGTGTAGATGTTTGTTTAGGGTTTTTTATAGGGTTAGTACGGCTGTGGGAGGATAGGGGTGCAGGGTTGTGCGTGGGGACTAGATCCATAGTGTGTTCACCTTCCTGTGTATAGATTCTCTCTCTCTCTCTCTCTCTCTTTGTGGTATTTTTGTATAGGAGGATGGTTATTTTCACCACCTCATCCGTGAGTTAGATTGTATCGCCTTCCCTTAAACACCTCTTCCCCAATCCTCCCTCCGCTCCCTCAAGGCTTCTCCCACCCTTCAGCCATTCGGGTAGGAGTTTTAATGTGAGGTACGATCGTACCTGAGTATGCCATGCCCCTCCTGGGACGTGGCGGCTTCCTTCGTTTCTCCTCGGCGTCTCTCTGGGGATCTTCGGATCCTCCCGCAGCTGTTCTCCAGTCTCGGATCTCCGCTGGACTTCGTTCGCGGTCTCCCTTCCTTCAGTTTCCCTGGGTCGCTGTCATCCTTTGGTTCCGGGCATTCCTCTCTCTCTTGTCTCCGTCCACAAGTCTTCCTCCGGCTTGTCAGACCCACACACTTTTCGTCCCACGGTTCTCCCTATTTCCGTCTTTGTGACTCGGAACTCCTCCTCCGACGTCACTTCCTGTTTAGTTGTTCGCTCCGCCATACCCCCGGGGCATGGGTTTATCGGCTCGGGGTTATGGTTCATAACCGTGGCAATAGCCGCCCGGTTACAGACTGCTGACCTGAAGCCCTGCAGAGAAGACGGAGACACCAACTGCTCTGGCCCCAGCCCTACCGGCCTGTCTCCCCACTTCAAGAAAAACTGCAACAGCGACGCGTCCCCCAGGGTCCAGCGACCTCTGAAGCCTCAGAGGACTACCCTGCATTTAAAAGGACCAAGAACTCCCGAGGACAGCGGCCCTGTTCCACAAAGACTGCAACTTTGCAACAAAGAAGCAACTTTTAAAGACCACACGTTTCCCGCCGGAAGCGTGAGACTTTTCACTCTGCACCCGACGCCCCCAGCTCGACCTGCGGAGAACCAACACTACAAGGAGGACTCCTTGGCGACTGCGACCCTGTGAGTAGCCAGAGTTCACCCCCCTGACCCCCCCCCCAGCGACGCCTGCAGAGGGAATCCAGAGGCTCCCCCTGACCGCGACTGCCTGCTTCAAAGAACCCGACGCCTGGTAAAGACACTGCACCCGCAGCCCCTGAAGGATCCGCCCTCCAGTGCAGAAGCGACCCCCAGGTGGCCCTCTCCCTTGCCCAGGTGGTGGCTACCCCAAGGGGCCTTGCCTGCCTGCTTCGCTGAAGAGACCCCTGGGTCTCCCATTGAAACCAATTGCAAACCAGACGCCTGTTTGCCCTCTCCACCCGGCCGCCCCTGTGCCGCTGAGGGTGTACTTTTTGTGCTGACTTGTGTCCCCCCCGGTGCCCTACAAAACCCCCTGGTCTGCCCTCCAAAGTCGCGGGTACTTACCTGCTGGCAGACTGGAACCGGGGCACCCTCTTCTCCATTGAAGCCTATGCGTTTTGGGCACCACTTTAACCACTGCACCTGACCGGCCCTGAGCTGCTGGTGTGGTAACTTTGGGGTTGCCCTGAACCTGTAGGTGGTTTACTTACCTGCAAAACTAACAAATACTTACCTCCCCCAGGAACTGTTGAAATTTGCACTGTCTAGTTTTAAAATAGCTTATTGCCATTTTTGCCAAAACTGTACATGCTATTTTGCTGATTCAAAGTTCCTATGATACCTAAGTGAAGTACCTTTCATTTGAAGTATTGATTGTAAATCTTGAACCTGTGGTTCTTAAAATAAACTAAGAAAATATATTTTTCTATATAAAAACCTATTGGCCTGGAATTGTCTTTGAGTATGTGTTCCTCATTTATTGCCTGTGTGTTTACAACAAATGCTTAACACTACCCTCTGATAAGCCTACTGCTCGACCACACTACCACAAAATAGAGCATTATAATTATCTCTTTTTGCCACTATCTTACCTCTAAGGGGAACCCTTGGACTCTGTGCATGCTATTTCTTACATTGAAATAGTACATACAGAGCCAACTTCCTACAGTAATTTTATCACCTCATTGTTGAAGGGGCTTCCTCTATCTGATTCTAAAGAGACCGGAAAACCGAAACTTGGAATCAACTCTCTGAGAAGTAACTTGGGGCCAGATGTAGCAACTTCCGCATTTGCGATTCGGAAATTGCGAGTCTGTGCGACTCGCAATTTCCGAATCGCAAATGCGGATGCAGAACGGTGTCTCAGGCACTGTCTGCGACTCGCTATGGGGTCGCAAAGACCCACCTCATAAATATTAATGAGGTGGGTCGCATTATGCGCCCCCATAGGGAATCCCTGCACTCACAGGGATGGTGTCCTGCTGAAGTCAGCAGGTCTGTGACTGCTTTTTAAATAAAGCAGTTTTTTATTTATTTTGCAGTCTGTATTCCTTAAAGGAAAACGAGTTGCAAAATAAAAAAAATAACGAAACCATTTGGTTTTGTTTTTTCAGAGAAGGCAGTGGTCCATTGGTCCATTGGACCACTGCCTGCTCTGAAAAAACCTTTTGGGCAACATTCACAAAGGGGAAGGGGTCCCATGGGGACCCCTTCCCTTTTGCAAATGAGTTACCACCAGTGTGACACTGGTGGTAACTGCGAATTGCTTTGCAACCGCATTCGCGGTCACAAAGCAATTCTGCATTGCGATGCGAGTCACAAATAGGAATGGAACACCCCTTCCTATTTGCGAGTCGCATTCACAATTTGCGAGTTGGTACCGACTCGCAAATTGTGAATGTGCATCGCAGAAGGCTTTGTGCATGGCGCAAACTGCGATTTTCGCAGTTTAAACCATGCAAACAGCTTACTACATCTGCCCTTAGCTACTGTAAGGGTATGATTTCTCCTTGTAGGATAAGCCTCAATCCAGTGACTAAAATGCACACAATCACTAACACATATTTCAAACTAGCATACGCAGGCATCTCAATAAAATCAATTTGCTTCCTGCTGAATGGACCTCCTGCCATGCCTACGTGTCCCATGTTGATCACTTTTCCTTTACCAACATTCATCTGCTGGCAGACAATGCATCTATGGCAAACTAATTTGACAGCTTTTATAAATTTTAGGTTGAACCAATACTGTTTAAAACTCCTAATCATTGCACCTCTCCCTATGTGTGCTTGACCATGATCGTATCTGGCCATTTGAGTCCGCAAACTGTTTGGAAGAACTACCTTTCCTTCTGCTGTCACCCAAATATCATCTTCCCTTTGTATGCATTTAAGCTTCACCCAATTTCTGTGCTCTTCCTCTGGAACATTATTTTGTAAAGCTTTCAACTCTTCCAAAGTCTCAACAATTTGCATCGTAAAATTTGTATTCACTTTATCATTTTCAGGCATCAGTTCCCACTTTCTCTTGAAAGAGATACTGTTTAAGGCACAGAGTTTTGCAACTTGATCTGCATAAGCATTTCCCAAAGTCACATGGGCACTGCATTTAACCACAGCAATTTTCTCAGGTTTCAGTTTGTAACAATTCATGTATTCTTTCACTATTTCTTACAGGTGAGCCAGATGAAGTTAGAAAACCTCTCTGTGACCAAATCTGGCCAAAATCATGCACAATGCCGAATCCATATTGGCTATCTGTATAGATTGTTACTTTTATGTGGTCTAAAATTTGGCATGCTCTAGTAAGAGCCACCAATTCTGCCATTTGAGCAGAAAACACTCCTCGAAGCCATGAAGCTTCCAGTATGCCAGTAACTGCGCATACTGCATATCCTGCTCTCAGTGTACCCATGTTATCTCTCAAGTAGGAACCTCAACAAAGATAATTTTATCATTGTCTTCTAGGCAGGTGTCTCTAATATCTGCCCTTGGTTTTGTGCACAATTCTGTAATTTCCAAGCAATCATGTTCAATATCATCCATTTTATCTGAATCAATTCTTTCAACTGGTAATAACGTTGCTGGGTTAAGCACTGCACATTTCTTTATTGTTACATTTGGTGCTCCCAAAATCGCTGTTTCATAACGTGTCAATCTTGCATTGGTCAAGTATTGCGTTTTTGATCGTGTCAACAGAATTTCTATTGAATGACGTACCATTACTGTCAGGGGATAACCCATCACAATATTCTCACTTTGGGTTATACTCTGCTCTACTGCTGCAACTGCACGCAAACATCCCAGTAAGGCTGCTGCGGCTGATCCAAAGTAGCTGAAAAATATGCTACTGGTTGATTGACACCACCCTGTGTTCAAACAAAACATCCATCTCGTTCATGACAGAACAACTGGAAACCTTTTGTGTAATCAGGCATACCTAAAGCTGGCGCTTGGCACAAACTCTCTTCCAACTCAGTAAATGCTTTCATACAGTCTTCAGTCATCATTATAGGATCTGAAACATCCTTATGTGTAAGCTTTTGTAAAGGTCTTGAAATAGCTGAAAAATTCGGAATCCATTGATGACAATATCCTACCACTCCTAGAAACATCCTCATTTCTTTCTGAGTACTTGGTATTTTCATTTGCACAATCGCCGCTACTCTTTCCCTTGAAATTCTCCTAGACCCTTTCTCAATTAAATGACCTAAGTATTTCACCTCATTTTGACAATACTACAATTTTGTAGGGGACACCTTGTGACCATTGTCTCCCAGAAAATTCAACAATGCAATTGTATCCTCCTTGCATCCTTCTTTTGTATTTGATGCCATCAATAGATCATCCATGTACTGCACTTATGTTGATTGGTAAGGCATTATCAATGACCCCAGGTTCTTTTTCAAAAATGTGATTGAAAATCGATGGTGACTCTGAAAAACCCTGAGGAATTCTACACCAGCAATAGACTCCGGTCAGGAATTTAAAACAAAAGAGATCTACTGTCCTCATGAAGAGGCACAGAGACAAATGCTTGGCATAAATCTACCACGGTAAACCATTCAGCATCACACAGAGTTTAAAGCTTGTTAAACAAATACATAGTTAAATCATTTGACAGACTCCATACATGCATTTTTCAAATGGTGTTTATTCCAGTGTTAAAAAGGAGAGGGGTGTGTGCAATGGGCTGGGGTGATGATGGAGGAAAATCCAGGATAGAGTCCAGTCTATTTGTATCACAGGTGCAGTGTCCAAGTGGACATTGAAAGGGGAGCAATAGCAGTTCAAGGTGGACAGGGTGACAGAGTGGGACACAAGGGTGACAATCAGGAGTCTTATTTCCTGGCGGGGGTCTTGGCAATAGTCTCTGCCTTCTGCCTGGATCGCAGGGACCGTTTGCGGGGTGGTTCTCCTTCTGCAGGGGAGGAGTGCTGGTGGCCTGTTGGCGGGGCCTCCTGTCCACCAGCGGCAGCGAAGGTGGAGGCCTGTTCATCGGTGTGGCTAGTGGTAGGGGCCCGTTGTTGTGCCTCTGCCTCCCTCATAGTGTTGGCCATGTCTGCTAGCACCCCTGCAATGGTGACCAGGGTGGTGTTGATGTCTTTCAAGTCCTCCCTGATCCCCAGGTACTGTCACTCCTGCAGCCGCTGGTTCTCCAGCATATTGGTCAGTATCTGGCCCATCGTCTCCTGGGAATGCTGGTATGCTCCCAGGATCTTGGTGAGTGCCTCCTGGAGAGTCGGTTCCCTGGGCCTGTCCTCCCCCTGTCGCACAGCAGTCCTCCCAGATTCCATGTTGTGCTGTGCCTCCATCCCCTGAACCGTGTGCCCACTGCCACTGACCCAAGGTCCCTGATCGCCCTGTGTTTGTGAGGTGGCCTGGGGTCCAGGTGGTGGACACACTGCTGATTGACGTGTCCAGGGGACAGAGGTATGGGCCCGCTGGGTGGGTACTGTGCTGGTGTTTCCTGAGGGGGGAGGCTCTGTGGTCCCTGGTGGGCTTTGTTGATCATCCAGATCTAGGCGTCCAGAGCTGCTGTCATCACTTTGGGCCTCTTCTGGGGGGGGGGGGACTGGATGTTGCTGGCACCTCCTCTCCAGTGACGTTGTGTGGGGGACCTATGGGGATGTAAATGCAGTGTTATTGTTTCTGCGTGTGACATCTTGTGCATGGGTGTGTTTCACTCTATGATTGTTATTGTCCTGGCAGCTTTGCCTTGTGTGAGTAGTTATTTGGAGGGCTTGCTGTTTCCCTCTAGTGTGCATGCTTTAGTGATAGGTGTCCATGCAGGTCTGTGAGTGGTGTCCATGCATTGGTGTTGCATGCAGGGCTTGGTAGTGGGATGAGTGGGTTGTGATGGTGGGGTATGTGGGAGGTGGTGGAGTGAGGGTAAGGGTGGAGGTATGTGATGGCATGCAGGTAGGGGGGTGAAAGTAGTAAAAAGTTGACTTACCAGAGTCCAGTCCTCCTCCTGCTCCTGCCAGGCCCTCAGGATGCATGATTGCCAAGACTTGCTCCTCCCATGTTGTTAGTTGTGGGGGAGGAGGTGGGGTCCACCGCCAGTCCTCTGTACAGCTATTTGGTGTCTTGCTGCCACGGAACGCACCTTCCCCGTAGGTCGTTCCACCTCTTCTTGATGTCATCACTTGTTCCTGGTTGCTGTCCCATGGCGTTGACCCTGTCCACGATTCTCCACCATAGCTCCATCTTCCTAGCAATGGATGCCTGCTGCACCTGTGATCCGAATAGCTATGGCTCTACCCGGTTGATTTCCTCCACCATGACCGTTAGCTCCTCCTCTGAGAACCTGGGGTGTCGTGGTGCCATGGGTGTAGTGTGAGTGGTGTGGGTGAGGATGTGTGGGGTGATGTATTGAGGTGTGTGATGTAAGGTGCATGGATGGTATATAGGTGATGGTGGTGTGTGGCAGTGATCTTGTCTGTGGTCTTGCTAACTCTCCTGTGGCACTTGTTTTCTAGTTGTAAAGGGTTGTGGGTAATGTGTGTGTGTGTTTTATAGTGGTGTGGGTGTGTGAGCGTGGTGTGTGTATGGGTGTCTGGTGTGTATTATTTGAATTGTCTAATGTAGTGTTGTTTTGTATATGTATGTGTATTTGAGCACAGCGGTATGTAGCACCAATGGTTTACTGCCGTTAAATGTCCCCCACGGTGATTCGTGGATCATAATGTTGTGGGCGTAGTTCTGTTGGCGTAATAGTGTGGGTTTCGCTACCGCCAGTTTATCACTGACCTTTGGGCTGGCGTACTTGTATGTGTGGCTGTATAGTGACGGATTGCTATGTGTGTGTCATAATATGGGTAGTGGTAATCCGCTGCGGCAGTGGTATGGTGGTAGCAGGCGGCATGGCAGTAAGCGGTACTTACCGCCAATGTCATAATAAGGAACTAAGGTGGTCATTACAACCTCGGCGGTCTTTTTACAAGACCGCCGAGGAACCGCCGTGCTGAAGACCACCAGTGCAGGCGGTTTTCCGCTCGGCGCATTATGACGGCTGACAGCCCTCCGTCCTTTTCCGAACGGAGAGCCGCCAGCAGCCATACTGGCGGACGGCGGGGAAGTGGAGGTAGCTCCACCTCCACCACCCCGTCAACAGAACACCGCCCACCGAATCACGTCCTGTGATTCGGCGTGACGGTGTTCTGTTGACGGGGTGCTGGGGGCGGAGCTGCCCCCATGGATCCCGTCCCCTCCCGTAGGATCAACGGACCAGCCATGGTCATAATTCCAAAATTGTTACCGCCAGCCTGTTGGCGGTAAGACCGCCGCTTCTCCGCCAACCACCAGGGTTGTAATGAGGGCCTAAGTTTGGATTTGCTAATGTCTCATTGACGAAATCATTAACTGTACACAATTTATAACAAATTCTTCTTTTCTTCCGTCTTGTCTCTGGATCCATTGTTCTATCGCGACAAAACTTCATGCTCAGGAAGAAACGTCTAACAATGTTGCATCTACTTCCATGCTCAAGGAAAAACACATGTTAGTAATGTTTTCTAAACAATCGGACAGTCAAACTCTAGCAGTGACCTCATAAATCTGACCTTGTAAGGTATAACATAAAATTTCACTAGGGGTAGCTGTTCACACTTCTATAAACTATTAAACACACTCTTTTTGAGTAAGCATTGAGTAAGGAAAAACAATTCCATTATAAGCTAAAGTTGGCCTAAGTAGAAAACAAAATGGATTATGGTGGCCATTTACAAAAGTCACACGTTTTGTTAGCATTTATTAGAAAATCACACATTAGTTCATCAAGATCAGTACATATTTAATTAGAAAGTTCATCAGTAAAATCTCTGCTCATACAATCCCTCCTCTGATGACTAATTATGTCATCACACAAATTCTCAAATACATTTATTTATTTTTATTTTCCAAATTTAAAATCTTGTTTCTTTCCCCTGTTCATGAATATTCTTTTTCCCTGTCCTTTTCCCATAACATGTATCCATTTGAACATCAAGGTGGTCATTACAACCCTGGAGGACGGTTTTAAAGCGGCGGTAAAAATTTTACAATTACGACCGTGGCGGAAACCGCCAACAAAGACAGCCACAATAACACTCCGACCGCCACGGCGGTACAAACAAACAGCGCAGCGGTCACCGCCAACAGACAGGTGGGAGACAATGTACCGCCCACACTATTACAACCCACCAATCCGCCACCTTTTCCGGTGCGGATTCACTGCGGATAAAACCACGGCGGAAACAGGAATCCGAAGGGAAAACGCTCACCTCTACACACCCCACGAGGAACGAGGACACCATGGACCCAGAAGTCCAAATTCTCCCTGCGATAGTCTTCCTGCTCCTCTACCAGGAGCACGAACGCCGGCAGCGAAGACCACGGTGAGTACTGCACCTACGACACAGGGGATGGGGGAGGGAAAAAACAGGGACACACACACGCAACACCCCACCCCCAACCTCACCCACGACAACACACACACTAATGCATATTGATACATCACAGTTACACCACCAAACCCCCCCGGAAGAATGCAAAGACAATAGCAAATGAGTGAAACCATTGTAATATATTAAAATCAAGTAGGCAAATATATATATATATACACCATGTACAAAATATATACCAAGCATAGAAGTCCAGGTAGTGCTCCAGTTAAGTCAGTGGAACACTGGGCCCACACGGTATGGGCGAGGCCCACACAAGATCCCAGACCATGACGGAGAGAACACTGCAGGGGCATCGGATAGCAATAAAATAGGCACCTCAGGGGGAGGAAAAGGGGGGGCACCTCAACGGTTGAGTGCACAACACCAAATCCACGAGGGGGCCACATGCCCACTGTTCAATCCTGGGGAGTACAAAGCCACAGTCTCTCAAGTCTATACAGTGGGTGGGTTGCCCACTGTTCCATCCTGGGGAGTGCAAAGCCACAGTCTCTCAAGTGGATAACAGTCTCCACTGGTTCTGGAGGGGGCATGGTGCCCAGAGTGCTTCATCCTGGTAAGGACAGAGGCAGTGGATGGATCTCTCCACTGGTTCTGAAGGGGGCATGGTGCCCAGAGTGCTTCATTCTGCTAAGGACAGAGGTAGTGGATGGATCTCTCCACTGGTTCTGGAGGGGGCATGGTGTCCAGAGTGCTTAATTCTGGCCGTGACGGACACAGTAGTGTCAGTGCCCTTGGCGCTCATGGGCCAGCGGTTCTTGAGGCGACGGTGCCCTGTTCAGTGGTTCTTGAGGCAGCGGTGCCCTGTTCAGCGGTTCTTGAGGTGGTGGTGCCCTGTTCAGCGGTTCTTGAGGCGGCGGTGCCCTGTTCAGCGGTGCTTGAGGTGGCGGTGCCCTGTTCAGCGGTGCTTGAGGTGGCGGTGCCCTGTTCAGCGGTTCTTGAGGCGGCGGTGTCCTGTTCAGCGGTTCTTGAGGCGGCGGTGCCCTGTTCAGCGGTGCTTGGAGCGGCGGTCTCCATTGCAGTGACTCAGCTGCTGGCTGTCCTTCAGGGCCCAGCGGAGCTTTCGCTGGCTGTCCTTCATGGCCCAGCGGGGCTTTTGCTGGCGGTCCTTCATGGCCCAGCGGGGCTTTTGCTGGCGGTCCTTCATGGCCCAGCTGGGCTTTTGCTGGCGGTCCTTCATGGCCCATCGGGGCTGGTGTTGGCGGTGGCCTCCTGGGCAGCGGGGCTTGTGCTGACGGTGGCCTCCTGGGCAGCGGGGCTTGTGCTGGTGGTGGCCTCCTGGGCAGCTGGGCTTGTGCTGGTGGTGGCCTCCTGGGCAGCTGGGCTGGTGCTGGCGGTGGCCTCCTGGGCAGCTGGGCTGGTGCTGGCGGTGGCCTCCTGGGCAGCTGGGCTCGTGCTGGCGGTGGCCTCCTGGGCAGCTGGGCTGGTGCTGGCGGTGGCCTCCTGGGCAGCTGGGCTCGTGCTGGCGGTGGCCTCCTGGGCAGCTGGGCTTGTGCTGGCGGTGGGCTCCTGGGCAGCTGGGCTGCTGCTGGCGGTGGCCTCCTGGGCAGCTGGGATGATGGCGGTCTTCTCCGCCGTGCTGCTCTTCCCAGACTTGCTGACTTTTTTGTGGCCCTTCCCCTGTTACGACTCGGTCGTCCCATTTCCAGGGGGCGCTGTAAGGGGACTGTCAGAAGCCTGGGAATCACCTTGAACACCTATCTAGAGTCCCTTGCTGACTCCTGTTTGTTTCTCTTTTCTCCATGGTACACTTGTGTAGGACTACATTTGCTTCTTGGGACTGCAAATCCCATAATGCACAGCTTGGTAGTCAGGAAAACCCGGATTCTGTTTCCCATTGTTTTCAATGGGAGAAGTCGAGTTGCTCCTTTTCACTGGATCCTCTCCTCCAGGACTTGCAAGTGTCCGAAACCACACACACCTGAAACCTCTCCTGTGCAGCCCAGCTTGGAACTGCTTATAAGCAGCCATTTCCTCAAGCTCCCCGTCGTGCATCGGACTTCAATTCCTTTGTGTTACAGACCCCTTGTCGGATGGTGTTCCAGTTTTGTTCTTGTTCTGTTCCAGCCTGATCTTGTTTCCTGTTTCTCTGCCCTGCTCCTGATTGTTCCAGCCAGAGTCTGCTCCCTACTTCTTAGCCTTGTACCTGTTTGTTTCTTCCAAAGCCTGCTCCCTGTTTCTCTGCCCTGCTCCTGCCTTGTTTCAGCCTGAACCTTCTCTCTGTTTCCCAGTCCTGTTTACTGCTCATTTCCTACTCCCTATATTCCAGTCCTGTCCTTGCCTGTTCCAGCCAGAGCCTGTTCTCAGTTTCCCAGTCCTGTCTCTGTCTGTCCCAGCCAGAAGTTTGCGCCCTGTTTTCAAGTCCTAGACCTGCCTTTGCTTCAGCCTGAGCCTGTTCCTAGTTCTTGCCTCTGCCTCTTTGTTTGTTCCCTTCTGTTCCTGTTTCTTCTTGGTTCTTTGTGTCTGGTAAGTGTTCTATCAGTCTTCACCAGTGTATATGTGTCCTCCTGTGTACTGGGGTTGGCTCCTGGTTTCCAGGAGGCAATTCCAGCCCCCATCCTTGTCCAGTGTTATACGTTGTATTTCGTGCCTAACAGTGACAGTGTGCTATTGCTGTTTTCTCAGGGATCGCCACTGTGTTTCGAGATGGACCCACAAGAGCGTGTCCTGTGTATGTAAGTACTATCCTTGTTTGTGCTCTAGGGTCCAGAGACAGAATCACTTCTGCTGCCTCCTTTCTATGGGGCTGGCAGGGTGACTATCTGTAAGAGCAAACTGCACAGAGGCATTGAGATTCCCTGTCACTGTGGGAGGTTCTGCGCCTTACTCTGTGTACAACCCCAGCGTGTTTGTCCACTGGTAATCCGTTTCCTGTTTGTTCACACAAGGGTTGCTCTGCTTTTAGTTTCCTGTGCCTATCCATAGCTGTCCTTTCCGTGTATGCCTTTAGCTGCTCCTCTACCCTAGTGTACTACCTCTTTAGGATATTCGGTGACCTCAAGGGGTGTCCCAACCAAAGTCCTGATCAGACCCGCCCGAAACCGTGACAGAATGCACGAACCAAAAAGTTCAAGCTCCCCAGGCAGCAAAGGCACACACAGACCTAAAATGCTTTCCTATCATGTTAAGACACCCCTTTCTAAGCCTATACATTCTCTGAAATCCTCTAAAAAAGACCTTAGTTTAAAGGATAGACTTGTTAAAGAAAACCATAACTTGCAAGTTCAGTACTATACTGAGTGGCTTGCTAATCTTTCAATGATAGACTATTATGTTATTTGTGGCTATGACCCCCAGTCCCTGTCTGTAGAAGAATTACAAGGACGTAATGAGTTTTTGCAGTATCTATTAGCTGAAGCCAGTAAGAATGTTCATAACCGTGGAAGTGCTTTTGCTACCTCTGCACAAGACGTTTACTCTCAAGAAAAGATGGTTAATTCCTTGCCTCATGCTAGTGCATCCCAAGTTCACCTCCAGGACTCTGCCATAACAAAGAACCCTGACACTGTTCACGAAGCCACACTAGGGATTCCCTTGTTTTCTGTTGAGTGCTTCAGCCCATCTAGGCCAGTTTCTCAGAATTCAAAGTGCAGTGCTGACTCTTATAAAGATCTATCAGTCCCTCAGAGCTTTCAAGTCAGCAGGCTAGACCCTGTATCTAAGGGATCAGTAAAAACTGTGGGATTCCTTAGTTCAACTCAAATGGCTTGTGCTCCTCCCAAATTGGATGACAGTACATCAGTCTCAATTGCTAAGTGTTGTGCTGACTCTTGTAAGGATCTACCAGTTCCTCAGTGCTTTCAAGTCAGCAGGATAGAACCTGTATCAAAGGGATCAGTAAAGACTGTGGGATTCCTTAGGTCAACTCAAAAGGCTTGTGCTCTTCCCAAACTGGATGATAATACACCAGTCTCAATCCCTAAAAGCTCTGCTAAACCCTTTTCTATTCTGAGTGGGTTTGATAACAATATGGACATACACACACTAAAAGAGCAGTTTTGGCAGATTAAAAGGCAGATATCGGACTTCTATGATGAATATGTTGTAACATACACAAGAAATCGTGCACGTTGGCTCTTTTCATCAATGCAAATTTCACTGTTGCCAGAACCAGACATTCTGTTTATCTGTAAGGTAGAAGAAGTAACAGAGCAGCTGATGGAAACTACTGCAAGGCAATTTGAAAACCTGAAAAAAGAAAATGATCACCAGCTTTGGCTTAAAGAACAGTATGCTACTTTGTGTGCCTCTCCAAAGACTTCTATCGAGCAGATTGTCCCTTCTATTTATGACAGTCAAAAGACAGCTCCAGTTATATATAGATCAGCCTCTTCTTCAGACTCTCTCTCAGCCTGTAGTTCTCCAGTGAAAATTCCTGTACAGTTGACTGAATCTCTGACATCTCTGAGAGATTTGACACCTCTTGATTCAAAGGATGGATCAGAGTCTTCAGAAGGAAGTGTCTCAGCCCCTCTATCAGAACAAATAAAGCCAAAGGAAGAAGAGAGTTCTGATGCAGACTCCAATAGCTGCACCTTAAGAAACCAAGATATGACTTTACTGGAGATTAATGGCAAGTTGTGCACCAGTGTTGAAGAATCTGAATCTAGTGATGACAGTGTTTCCTGCCTTGCCGTGAACAAACCTGCAAATAGTGCTGTTCAAATGGCACACACACCAGAATTTTCAGATTGTGGGGATACTCCTGCCCTTTCAAGCAATATCATAGAATTTTCAGATAATGAAGAGACAGTTCCTGTTTCAAGTGAACTAATGGATTTTTCTAACCGTGAAGAAATACCCGCAATTACTAAGAATGTAATGGACTTCTCAGAAAGTTTAAAAATCTCTTCTGTGTCAAAGCAAACCGTGGAGAATTCAGACAAGGAAGAAAGCCAGCAATCTGAAACTAAACAGCCTGTCATAAGAAATGAGAGCCTTCTCCTAGAATAGGACACAGTTGCAGCCTCAACCACTGATTCTGACTTGCTGTTTCCTGTTTCCAGCTCAACGGTTACTGAAGAACAGATCTCTGATCTACCGGTATCTGATTTTGATTTAAAACCAGCCACACCAATGCCACCTGCTGTGTCTCTGAAATTAAAGACTCCTGAAAACCAGCAATCTGAAACCGAAGCTCAAGTACTGAAAGATATCATATGTCCCACTAAAACTAAAGACTTGAATTTGAATCTTGTATTCGAAGATCTGATGATAAGTACTGTTCTTAGTGTTTTATTGCAAGAAACCATCATCAATTCAAAGGCTAGAGCTGAAAATGTAAGTAACAGTGTAAAGGTGATTTCTGAAGAGACTCCAGTTCTATTTCAATTCAAAGAACAACCTTTCAGTGTTAACAGAGCTGAAGATCAACTACCTGTAGTAGAAACGCCTTGCAAAGAAACCATTTCTGATACCACGAATACACCACAGAGCCCTTGCAATGAAGAAATCTCAGTCTTGTCAGAAGATCACCCTAAAGAATTAGTTTGTGGAACTTCTACATTTTCATATGTTAATCCAGTCTCTAAAGACATGAAAACTCCTGTTGCTCCTGAATTTGATACTTCAATGTCATCCAAGATGAAAGACAATTCTGACTTTTTCATGTTTACCTTGAGAACACCGGTTACCCATGTCTCCCAAGTCTCTATGCTTTGCAAGCCTCAGACCACAATCAATGCAAATACTGCTGCAGAAACAGACATATCCTGCTTGTTGGAAGGAGTTACAGACCTTGCAGTTACTAACACGCCAATTATGTCCTCCAAAGAAGACAGTACTGAACAGGAAACGAAAGTCCTAAAGAATACCGCCCATGATGCAAATCCAGATCTCCTTGCTCCTGAATCCACTTCACCAGAAACCAACTCCATGCACTCCTCCCGTATCACTCGAACAATAAAGAGGAAAGACATCGGAGCCCATATGGGTATTAATACATGCTTTGCTCATTGGAAGTTTCACCTATGGCAGGACTGTAAACTTATCAACCAAGGTTGGTGTTGGATTTTCTTGTTGTGGCTTTTCCTCTTCAACTTTTTTCAGCCAAAGGATCGCCTTCTCTTCTTGAGCAGACTGGTGGGAGGGGGTATACTGTTACGACTCGGTCGTCCCATTTCCAGGGGGCACTGTAAGGGGACTGTCAGAAGCCTGGGAATCACCTTGAACACCTATCTAGAGTCCCTTGCTGACTCCTGTTTGTTTCTCTTTTCTCCATGGTACACTTGTGTAGGACTACATTTGCTTCTTGGGACTTCAAATCCCATAATGCACAGCTTGGTAGTCAGGAAAACCCGGATTCTGTTTCCCATTGTTTTCAATGGGAGAAGTCCAGTTGCTCCTTTTCACTGGATCCTTTCCTCCAGGACTTGCAAGTGTCCGAAACCACACACACCTGAAACCTCTCCTGTGCAGCCCAGCTTGGAACTGCTTATAAGCAGCCATTTCCTCAAGCTCCCCGTCGTGCATCGGACTTCAATTCCTTTGTGTTACAGACCCCTTGTCGGATGTTGTTCCAGTTTTGTTCTTGTTCTGTTCCAGCCTGATCTTGTTTCCTGTTTCTCTGCCCTGCTCCTGATTGTTCCAGCCAGAGTCTGCTCCCTACTTCTTAGCCTTGTACCTGTTTGTTTCTTCCAAAGCCTGCTCCCTGTTTCTCTGCCCTGCTCCTGCCTTGTTTCAGCCTGAACCTTCTCTCTGTTTCCCAGTCCTGTTTACTGCTCATTTCCTACTCCCTATATTCCAGTCCTGTCCTTGCCTGTTCCAGCCAGAGCCTGTTCTCAGTTTCCCAGTCCTGTCTCTGTCTGTCCCAGACAGAAGTTTGCGCCCTGTTTTCAAGTCCTAGACCTGCCTTTGCTTCAGCCTGAGCCTGTTCCTAGTTCTTGCCTCTGCCTCTTTGTTTGTTCCCTTCTGTTCCTGTTTCTTCTTGGTTCTTTGTGTCTGGTAAGTGTTCTATCAGTCTTCACCAGTGTATATGTGTCCTCCTGTGTACTGGGGTTGGCTCCTGGTTTCCAGGAGGCAATTCCAGCCCCCATCCTTGTCCAGTGTTATACGTTGTATTTCGTGCCTAACAGTGACAGTGTGCTATTGCTGTTTTCTCAGGGATCGCCACTGTGTTTCGAGCTGGACCCACAAGAGCGTGTCCTGTGTATGTAAGTACTATCCTTGTTTGTGCTCTAGGGTCCAGAGACAGAATCACTTCTGCTGCCTCCTTTCTATGGGGCTGGCAGGGTGACTATCTGTAAGAGCAAACTGCACAGAGGCATTGAGATTCCCTGTCACTGTGGGAGGTTCTGCGCCTTACTCTGTGTACAACCCCAGCGTGTTTGTCCACTGGTAATCCGTTTCCTGTTTGTTCACACAAGGGTTGCTCTGCTTTTAGTTTCCTGTGCCTATCCATAGCTGTCCTTTCCGTGTATGCCTTTAGCTGCTCCTCTGCCCCAGTGTACTACCTCTTTAGGATATTCGGTGACCTCAAGGGGTGTCCCAACCAAAGTCCTGATCAGACCCGCCCGAAACCGTGACATCCCCACCTTGGAAGGTGTCGCAGCTGACATCACACTCCCACCTGTACCCCTGGGAGCGGCTTTGGTGGCTGGAGTCTTCCCCCTCTCCCGCCGGGCACCGGCCAACTTCTGATGCTTGACGGGTGGGGGACTGTCTGTGCTGTGGCTCCGTGCCACACTGGCTGCCCTGGTGGCCGGTGCACTCCAGATTCCAGTGACTACAGCCACCACTGGTCCCGGAGATGTTGTGGCTGAGGTGCTAGTTCCGCCAGCACCAGCCCAGCTGCCCAGGAGGCCACTGCCAGCAAAAGCCCAGACGGGGGGGGGGAGGTGTGGGAAAGAGGTCAAGGTTGGACGGGAAAAGTTTTTTTGGACACCCTGGGATGGGTAGCTTGAGGGCGTTTGGGAGTGGAGGAAGAGGTTGTGGCTGTAGGAGGTGTTCGTTTGCTGACTGGGTGAAGGTGCATGCGCTGGAGGCTGTTAGGTGGATGGCTGTTGGGTGGGTGTGTACCTGCGTTTGTGTATCTTGGGAGGGGACGTCACAGACACACTGGGAGAGGACACAGGGGATGTGTGAATGGTAGTGGGGGTGGTGACTGCACGTGAGTGGGGTGTGGTGGTGGGTGTGCTGGTGATGGACGTAGTGGCTGTAGAGGTAGTGCATGCAGGTGTGAGTGTAGACGAGACTGGGAGGTAGGAGGGAGACGAGGAGGAGGGGGAGCACAGTGGAGGCAGTGGATGTTGGTGTGTCTGCATGTGTGTGATGCTTGCGTGAGTGCCTGTGGGATGTGTGGTGCTTATGTTTGCCTGAGCTTCCCTTGTGTGTTGAGGTGTGTGCATGCTGGTCTAGAGGTGTGCTTGGGATAGGCTGAGGTACAGGGGATTGGGTCCGGGTGGAGGAAGTTGGAGGGGGGAGGCTAGACACAGAGACAATGGCTGACATCAGTGCTGAGGCCAGAGTCTGAAAAGCTCACTGAAGGGCCGCCTGACCAGAATGAATGCCCTCCAGGAATGCATTTGTTTGTTGCAACTGCCTTTTTACACCCTGGATGGCATTCAAAATGGTAGACTGCCCAACAGTGAGGGACCTGAGGAGGTCAATGGCCTCCTGACTGAGGGCAGCAGGGGTGACTGGGGCAGGGCCTGAGGTGCCTGGGGCGAAGGTGATGCCCACCCTCCTGGGTGAGCGGGCACGGGGCGAAGGCTGAGGGGCTGCTGGGAGGGCGGTGCTGGAAGGGGGGGTGGCAGCTGTACCTGTAGATGGGGGGGCACAGATGTTGCCGCCACCACAAGGGAGCTCCCATCAGAGGACGACTACGTGTCACTGGTCTCAGCTCATGTCCCCGCCGTGGAGCTCCTCTCGCCCTCCGTCCCACTGGTGAAGTCCGATTCCGTAATGTGGCCCTCCATGGCCATGTGGGATACAGCCCCCTCGTGCTCCGGTGCCACTGCTCCTCCGCCTGATGATGTTAATGCACACAAGAACAGGGAGACCACAAAAAGGGGGGGGATGACAGAAGAAAGACATGTTGAGTGGATGCATTACCGCTACCGTTGGCGGACATGACAGACACAGAAGCCCCCTGCACTTCGCCGCGCTCTTGGGCTCCACTGTTCAATCCCTGGGAAATGGCCTACTAGGCTATGGACGACATCTGCACACATGGCTGACACAGGGGCATGACTAGGTGTAGTTGGCATTCTACAGAGGTGCTGTGGGGTGCCACATGGCCTGCCTTACGGAGGGACCTTGCCTACGGAACACGCCCTGGCCTAGGGAAACCCACAGCCCACCTCCCCCACCCAGAAACCTCCACTGCACGCAAAATCAGCAGAATGCGAGTGCACTCACCCCCTTGTGGCTGCTGTGATGCCCTCAAGCGCCCATCCAACTCCGTGTATGCCACCACCAGGATCCTGAACATCAGGGGGGTCATGGTGCGACGGGCACCCCTCCCACATTGGGAGGCCATCCCCAGCTGAGCCTCCGCCGTCTTCTTGCTCCAGCGGCGAATGTCCTCCCATCTTTTCCGGCAGTGGGTGCTCCGTCTGTGGTAGACCCCCAGGGTCCGGACGTCCTTGGCAACGGCACGCCAAATATGTTTTTTCTGGTGGGCGCTGACCTACATGATTTGTACAGGGGGAAGAGAAAGTTATTACCAACCTCACTGTCAAAGTAATTGGCCCCCATCCCTACCCTTGCCATGTGGCACATGCACTCACTGTCGTTTCATGCACGCTGCACTCTCCCCCCTTCCTTCTTACATCCACCCCTCTCCACTCAGGCATAGCCCATACAGCATGCTCCCAGTGTACATACCTGTTTGTCTGGAGGATCGTAGAGTAGCGTGTACTGGGGGAGGACCCCATCCACGAGTTTCTCCAACTCCTCCGATGTGAAGGCAGGGGCCCTTTCCCCAGACACTCGAGCCATTGTCTCTTCCAGACCGAGGTCACAGTAGCACTGTCGAAGATCAGGTATCGAGTGATTGAACAGATAGAAAATGGCGGTCATGTCCGCGGCAGTGCGTACTGTCACCGCCGGTGTCATCGTCATTGGCTCCTGGGACCCACAGGGTCCAATGTTAACAAATGCAGCATTGCGCCACGGTCTTCGACCGCCTACAGCGACGGTGTACTACACCAGCGCAGTTACCTCACATCCCATTGTCCCACTTTACAGGTCAGGCAGCCGCCATTTCAGGGTCCCACATGCCTACAATTTCAACTGTGTCACAAATACCTAGGCCTAGACTCAACACACATACAGGCCACTTTTTAGATTATGAATGGTGTTCTGTGTAAGCTGTGGGAACGTACCTCTGAGTTGTTTGACTCTGTGCTCGATGCTGTCCTTCATTGGCACCGTCCGCTGGGGCATGTGAGGAGATGGCGGTATCCTCTGGTGTACCGACCGTTGGTGGACCTGTCGACAATGGAGGAAAGACATGTGATAATCACATACAGGCTTGACCGTGCCACAATCCAGGAACTGTGTACCCAGTTGGAGCCAGACCTGATATCAGCTATCTGCCATCCCACAGGAATCCCCCCTCAAGTGCAGGTGCTGTCAGTACTCCATTTCCTTGCAAGTGGGTCATTTCAAACAACAGTGGCTATAGCATCAGGGATGTCCCAGCCTATGTTTTCCAACGTGTTGTCCAGAGTGTTGCCTGCCCTGCTGAAACACATGCAAAGCTACACCGTTTTCCCTCAGGTGGAGGATTTGCCTACAGTGAAAGGTGATTTCTATACCCTGGGACATATCTCCAACATCATAGGTGCAATTGATGGGACACATGTGGCTTTGGTACCCCCCCCCGTAGGAGTGAACAGGTGTACAGAAACCGGAAGAGTTATCATTCGATGAATGTAGAGATGGTATGTTTGGCAGACCAGTACATCTCCCATGTGAATGCCATGTTCCCTGGCTCAGTGCATGACGCTTACATCCTGCGGAATAGCAGCATCCCTTATGTGATGGGTCAACTCCAGAGGCACAGGGTGTGGCTATTAGGTGAGCACCTGGAAGCTAGTCAGTGGGAATGGTTGTGTGGGGGGGATATCCCTCCAGGTTAGTTTGTGTCTAACAGTTGTCCCTTGCCATTTGCAGGTGACTCTGGTTACCCCAACCTGTCATGGCTACTGACCCCAGTGAGGAATCCCAGGACAAGGGCAGAGGAATGCTACAATGAGGCCCATGGGCGAACTAGGAGGGTGATCAAGCGGACCTTCGGCCTCCTAAAGGCCAGGTTCAGGTGCCTCCATATGACAGGTGGATCCCTATTCTACTCCCCAAAGAAGGTGTGCCAGATCTTCGTGGCCTGCTGTATGCTTCACAACTTGGCTTTGCGACGACAGGTGCCTTTTCTGCAGGAGGATGGTCCAGATGGCGGTGTTGTGGCAGCTGTGGAGCCTGTGGACAGTGAAGACGAGGAAGCAGAGGAAGAAGACATGGACAACAGGGACTCAGTGATCCAGCAATATTGTCAGTGAGACACAGGTAAGAATACAGACCTGCCTACTACATGTACTTTAACACTACTGCTTCTCTACTGTCTGTCGTTTTCACCCAGTGTATGGTCACTGAGTTGTCACTTTCCCTTACGAATTCACAGATGTGCGTCCCACTGTGTGACATCTGCTTTGATTCCTCATGGACTAGAGCTGTGTGACATAGGTATGTTGACATACCAATGAAAAAGCTTTTTTCCACAGTTATTGCTAATACAGTATTCCGAAATCATACACTGACTCAAGATTGTTTTGTGCTTTAAGGGTGTTTATTTTAGTGCCCAGTATTGGAGGGGGTAGCAAAATGGTGAGGGGTGAAGGCGGAGGAATGTCCATGGCAGAGTCCAGTCTATTGGTCTCACAGGTGCATTGCCCATATGGGCATAGGAAGTGGAGCTGGGGCAGTTTAAGTATGGACAGGGTGACAAAGTGGGACAGTAGGATGACAATCAGGATGGTCTCAGTTCTCTGCGGGGTCTTGGCATCGTGCTCTGTCTTGTTCCTGGATCTCAGGGACCGTTTGCGGGGTGGTTCTCCCTCTGCAGGGGGTGGGGTGCTGGTGTGGTGGTCCTGTGGCGGGGCGTCCTGTCCACTAGCGCTGGCGGAGGTGGTGGGCAGTTCATCGTCCATGCTAGTATCAGGGGCCCCTTGTAGTGCCACAGTGTTCCTCCTGGTGTTCACAAGTTCCTTCAGCACCCCTACGATGGTGCCCAGGGTGAAATTGATGGTTCTGAGTTCCTCCCTGAAGCCCATGTACTGTTCCTCCTGCAGGCGCTGGGTCTCCTGAAACTTGGCCAGTACCGTTGCCATCGTCTCCTGGGAGTGGTGGTAGGCTCCCATGATGGAGGAGAGGGCCTCGTGGAGAGTGGGTTTCCTGGGCCTGCCCGCCCCTGTCGCACAGCAGCCCTCCCAGTTCCCCTGTGTTCCTGGGCCTTCGTCCCCTGGACCGTGTGCCCACAATCACTGCCCCCAGGTCCCTGTTGTTGTTGGGGTGGTGGGTTAGCCTGGGTTCCCTGTAGTGGTGGACACACAGCTGATTGACGTGTCTTGGGGACGGAGGTGTGGGCCCGCTGGGTGGGTGCTGTGCTGGTGTTTCCAGAGGGGGGGAAGCTCTGTGGTGACCTGTGACTGGGTGTGGGGAACCGACTATCCCGAGGTTGCCGATGGGCCGGGCTGGTCATCTAGATCCAGTTGGACAGAGGTGATGTCATCACTGTGGGCCTCTTCTGTTGGTGGTGTGGACATGTGTGGCCCCTCCTGTCCAGTGACGTTGGGTAGGGGTCCTGCAGGTGTATAAAAGAATGTTTATTACATCTGTGTGTGTCATGGTGTGCAATGGGTGGTTGAACGTGTACCCCAGTGCTTGCATTCCTGTGTGGGACCTTGTGTGGTGATGGTTTGTGGGGTGTATGGGTATGTGCAGTGGGCATGCATTGGTGATGGGTGTCCATGCTTTGTTGTTGCATGCAGGGCCCGGTGTTAGGATGTGTGGTTTGTGATGTTGGGACATTTGTGAGGAGTTGGAGTGATGGGGGTGAGGGTGAGGGTGAGGGTGGGGGTATGCGATAGCATGCAGGTAGGGTGGGGGATGTAATAGTTAAGGTTTGACTTACCAGAGTCCATTCCTCCACCTACTCCTGCGAGGCCCTCAGGATGCAGAATCTCCAAGACCTGCTCCTCCCATGTTGTTAGTTGTGGGGGAGGAGGTGGGGGTCCGCCGCTAGTCCGCTGAACCGCCATGTGGTGTTTTGAGACCACGGAACGCACCTTCCCCCGTAGGTCGTTCCACCTCTTCCTGATGTCCTCCCGATTTCTTGGGTGCTGCCCCACTGCGTTGACCCTGTCCACTATTCTTCGCCATTGCTCCATCTTCCTTGCAATAGAGGTGTGCTGCACCTGTGCTCCGAATAGCTGTAGCTCTACCCGGACGATTTCCTCCACCATGACCCTGAGCTCCTCCTCCGAGAACCTGGGGTGTCTTTGCCGCACCATGGGGTGGTGTAAGTGATGTGTGGGGTGGTGTGTGTGGTGAAAAGTGTGCTGATATGTAGTGGTGTGTAGTGTGCAGTGCATGAGAGTTATGTGGGTGATGGTGTTGTGTGCCTGTGGATGCTAGTGTTGTTGATGGTGGTGTCTCTCTCTGGCCTTCTTTCAGAATTTTTGGTCGTAGGGGTTTGTGGGTGATGTGGGTGTGTGTTTTATATTGTATTGAGAGTGTGGGAGTGGTGTGTGCATGTGTATCAGGTGTGTGTATTTCAAATTGTCCAATGTGGCTGTGTTTTGTAAATGTGTGTGTATTTTGAGCGCGCCGGTGTGTACCGCCAATGGAATACCGCAGTTGAAAGACTGCCGCGTGGATTCGTGGGTCGTGATAGCGTGGGCGTATTTCTGTTGGCGTGACGGTGGAGGATTTGTTTTCGCAAGTTTATCACTGACCTTTGGTGTGGCGGACTTGTGTCGGTGTCTGAATTTTGGAGGATTCCGAGCTGTGGGTCATAATAGCTGTGGTGTATTTCCACTGCCGCGGCTGTGTGTTGGTGGTCTTCTGCACGCGGTAAGCGGCTTTTACCGCCTGTGTTGTAATGAGGGCCCAAGTCTCTTCTGATTCTTTTCACACCTTTTCCTTTTCATCAATTTAAATAATTTATATGATCCACAAATTCCAATTAAACTAAACACAATTATTGAAAACCATTTGACTATTTTTAATATAATTCCTATTCCCAAGTTGCCAAACCAATTTCCCACAGTTGCAATTCCCTTGCCAGCTTTCTCCCAGATAGTAGTTTCAGTTAGTTTTTTAAATCTTCTTTGTTATTCATTAAAGTATTAATCAAACCTCTAACTTCTTTAGAATTGTCCGGTATATACGTACAACAGTGACTCAGCCCCAGTAATTTGGAAACCCCGCCCTCATTCGCCAAAAGAATGTCTAACGCAAGGCTGTTATGAAGAGCCATAGCTCTTGTAGCAGCCAATTCGGTATCTAAGAGAATAATAGCTCCAGAAAAACTCGTCAACATGTTATCTACTATTATAGACAACTTCTGTATCTTTATTGAATTTAGAACTACTCCCACTGAGGGAATTATAGCTCCAAAAATGTCTCCTACAATGCTAGAAACTGATTTTCGCTTGTGTCTGGTTTGAATTCTTGCCAATTTAGGAAATGTATTCAAGTCTTGCAGTTGGTACATTTTCGGAAAGACTATTCCCAAATAACATGTGCCATACCTTCCTCTAGGAAGACGGTAATAAGCATTTCTTCCACAGATATACTAAACACCAGGCACTAGTGGGTCCTGTCCATTCATCATAAAATCCCATTTACTCCGAAACATAAACACATGTCTACATTCACTCGTGCCACAAACAAGTGTTAAATTCCCTTATTTAGTAATGTCAGTATAAGCATAATTAATCCCAGGTCTACGATTAATCATTCCCTTATTTATTTTAGCCTTGATTTCTCTCTCCTTTCTTCTGTGTTATCTAAAAATGTATTTTCTATAGAGGTTAGTAAACAGGTTAAATTATTCCTGTGTGGAAAAGCAGTAGCAAAAGTTAATGTAGGCTCAAAGAAATCTCTCACAAGGACTATGTTATTATCTTTGGCTATTTTATTTAAATAACCAATGACAGGCACAAACAAAAACTCTACATCATAGTTAGAGAAGAAGTATTATATATACTCCTGGTTATAGAAACCTGTTAGTAAAAGAATGCAACTTATAGCATAAGTTAATGGTAAACTATGATAGGCAATTCCTTCCTCCACCGAAGTCAGAATCTCCGTACAGACATAACAATCTTTCGCGTCCATCACTTCAACATACTCACGCAATAAGCGATAGAAAACATTAGAAGAAAGCTCTTTCTCTTCATGTAAGTATTTGACTTTCTAAACCTATCTTTGATTAATGATGTAGTAGTAGTTTCTAAAGAATAGTCAATAGTAAGTGTCTCTGTAATATGGTTGGCTCCACTCATCTCATAAACAACCACACCTACAAATAACAATAAGCATATTAATACACTTGCCACTACCAAACCAATACCTACACATTCGCAACAACTAATTCTATTATTTTGATTATTGAAGATTCTCATGGTCTTTGAAGAATCAGAAAAAATAAAATCAGAAACAAAAAAATGTAAACAATTCTCAAACATTTTCAGCAAATCCCTCCTAATTGTTTTTTTTCAAATGTTCATTCACACAGGACCGTCTTCTTGTACAATCCGATGTAGCAGCTTGTCAAAATCGGTTTCGCAGCTTGTCAAAATCAAGTTATCAGTGTTTCTTTTAGGCACGACTTTTGAAGTCTTCTTTCTATTTCACTTTTTCCCAACCATGCACTGTTGTTCTTCATGTGCCAAAATGAAAATTTGGAATGTCTCTAACAAAACAATAACTCAAAAATTCTTCTTGCCATTCATTGGTAGTTACATAGGCCCATTCTGGACCAGAATATCTTCTGCACCGATTTTACCACTACTCCACTTGTAGAGGGTTCGCTTTCCTCCAAGATCCTCTCTTTTTTTAATTTGTCATAGGAGTAGATACATCTTTTTGAACATTCTCAGGAATTCTCTCCAGTCCCTCTCTTTCTTGTTCTCGACCTGGAATGCTGTTAGCTGTTGGTAATCTCAACAGGTACTCTTCTTGTTCTGTTGGATTATTCACCTTCTGTATATGGCTTGCATTCACCTAGTTTGGCAAACTTGCACACTTCACAGCTGTCGTTGTTACGAGGATAACTTGGTACAGCTCCTTCCACCGTGGCTCCAAACATGACTTCTTCACATGCTTTCGTATGATAATCCAATCACCAGCTCTCAAGTTGTGACCTTGACCTTGAGACTGTTGAATTGTTGTGGCTTCCACCTGATGAGATAAAGATTGGACCACATCATCCAAGCCTTTGCAATAGTCTAACACCATGTCATCTGTAATATTTATAAGAGCATTTGCAGGAATTGCTGGCAGTCTCATTGCTCTCCTCATCAGGATCTCATGAGGAGACAAACCAGTCCTCTTGTTAGGAGTACTTCTCATTGACATTAGAACCAAAGGCAAAGCATCTGGCCATTTCAAATTCGTTGATGCACACATCTTTGCCAGTCTGGACTTTAAAGTTCCATTCATCTGCTCTACAAGTCCTGAAGCCTCTGGGCGGTAACTACAATGTAGTTTTTGCTGAATGTTTAAAGCTGAAAATAGTAACTGTAAGGAAATGCCTCCTTGGCATGGTTACCCCCTGACTTTTTGCCTTTGCTGATGCCAAGTTATGATTTGAAAGTGTGCTGTGGCCTGCTAACCAGGCCCCAGCACCAGTGTTCTTTCCCTAACCTGTACCTTTGTCTCCACAATTGGCACACCCTGGCATCCAGGTAAGTCCCTTGTAACTGGTACCCCTGATACCAAGGGCCCTGATGCCAGGGAAGGTCTCTAAGGGCTGCAGCATGTCTTATGCCACCCTGGGGACCCCTCACTCAGCACAGACACACTGATTGCCAGCTTGTGTGTGCTAGTGGGGAGAAAATGACTAAGTCGACATGGCACTCCCCTCAGGGTGCCATGCCAACCTCACACTGCCCCTGGCATAGATAAGTCACCCCTCTAGCAGGCCTTACAGCCCTAAGGCAGGGTGCACTATACAATGGGTGAGGGCATAAGTGCATGAGCACTATGCCCCTACAGTGTCTAAACAAAACCTTAGAAATCGTAAGTCCAGGGTAGCCATAAGAGTATATGGCCTGGGAGGCTGTCATACACGAACTCCACAGCACCATAATGGCTACACTGAAAACTGGGAAGTTTGGTATCAAACTTCTCAGCACAGTAAATGCACACTGATGCCAGTGTACATTTTATTGTGAAAGACACCCCAGAGGCCATCTTAGAGATGCCCCCGAAAACATACCCGACTTCCAGTGTGGGCTGACTAGTTTTGCCAGCCTGCCACACACCAGACATGTTGCTGGCCACATGGGGAGAGTGCCTTTGTCACTCTGTGGCTAGTAACAAAGCCTGAACTGGGTGGAGGTGCTTCTCACCTCCCCCTGCAGGAGCTGTAACACCTGGCGGTGAGCCTCAAAGGCTCACCCCTTTGTTACAACGCCACAGGGCATTCCAGCTAGTGGAGACGCCCGCCCCCTCCGGCCACGGCCCCTCTTTTGGCGGCAAGGCCGGAGGAGATAATGAGAAAAAAACAAGGAGGAGTCACTGGCCAGTCAGGACAACCTCTAAGGTGTCCCGAGCTGAGGTGACTCTGACTTTTAGAAATCCTCCATCTTGAAGATGGATGATTCCCCCAATAGGATTAGGGATGTGCCCCCCTCCCCTCAAGGAGGAGGCACAAAGAGGGTGTAGCACCCTCAGGGCTAGTAGCCATTGGCTACTAACCCCCCAGACCTAAACACACCTCTAAATTGAGTATTTAGGGGCTCCCAGAACCGAGCAAGATAGATTCCTGCAACCCTGAAGACGAAGAAGGACTGTGTAATGGGTTCTTGGTCTATACGTGATGGGTATTGAAATGACTCTATAGGCACAGGGCTTGGTTGTTATTTCCTTTATTTGTATTCTATGTCAGGGTCCTTCTTATCTCTTTCTTGGGGGAACGTTTCTTCTTCTTTTCTTCTTTCCTTTTAGTTCATAACTGTGATGTGACGTATTTGCTTTCCTTCAGGTCGTTCCGGTGGATGTCTGAAACCCATCTGTCTGATGGTCGAGTAGGGTCAGGAGCTCATCCCAGAAGAGGTGGACCGGTTTCCCCAAAACAATAGAAAGAACGGGTAAAAGGTAAGTGTAGATGTTTGTTTAGGGTTTTTTATAGGGTTAGTACGGTTGTGGGAGGATAGGGGTGCAGGGTTGTGCGTGGGGACTAGATCCATAGTGTGTTCACCTTCCTGTGTATAGATTCTCTCTCTCTCTTTGTGGTATTTTTGTATAGGAGGATGGTTATTTTCACCACCTCATCCGTGAGTTAGATTGTATCGCCTTCCCTAAAACACCTCTTCCCCAATCCTCCCTCCGCTCACTCAAGGCTTCTCCCACCCTTCAGCCATTCGGGTAGGAGTTTTAATGTGAGGTACGATCGTACCTGAGTATGCCATGCCCCTCCTGGGACGTGGCGGCTTCCTTCGTTTCTCCTCGGCGTCTCTCTGGGGATCTTCGGATCCTCCCGCAGCTGTTCTCCAGTCTCGGATCTCCGCTGGACTTCGTTCGCGGTCTCCCTTCCTTCAGTTTCCCTGGGTCGCTGTCATCCTTTGGTTCCGGGCGTTCCTCTCTCTCTTGTCTCAGTCCACAAGTCTTCCTCCGGCTTGTCAGACCCACACACTTTTCGTCCCACGGTTCTCCCTATTTCCGTCTTTGTGACTCGGAACTCCTCCTCCGACGTCACTTCCTGTTTAGTTGTTCGCTCCGCCATACCCCCGGGGCATGGGTTTATCGGCTCGGGGTTATGGTTCGTAACCGTGGCAATAGCCGCCCGGTTACAGACTGCTGACCTGAAGCCCTGCAGAGAAGACGGAGACACCAACTGCTCTGGCCCCAGCCCTACCGGCCTGTCTCCCCACTTCAAGAAAAACTGCAACAGCGACGCGTCCCCCAGGGTCCAGCGACCTCTGAAGCCTCAGAGGACTACCCTGCATTTAAAAGGACCAAGAACTCCTGAGGACAGCGGCCCTGTTCCACAAAGACTGCAACTTTGCAACAAAGAAGCAACTTTTAAAGACCACACGTTTCCCGCCGGAAGCGTGAGACTTTCCACTCTGCACCCGACGCCCCCAGCTCGACCTGCGGAGAACCAACACTACAAGGAGGACTCCCTGGCGACTGTGACCCTGTGAGTAGCCAGAGTTCACCCCCCTGAACCCCCCCCAGCGACGCCTGCAGAGGGAATCCAGAGGCTCCCCCTGACCGCGACTGCCTGCTTCAAAGAACCGACGCCTGGTAAAGACACTGCACCCGCAGCCCCCAGGATCTGAAGGATCCGCCCTCCAGTGCAGAAGCGACCCCCAGGTGGCCCTCTCCCTTGCCCAGGTGGTGGCTACCCCAAGGAGCTCCCCCCTTGCCTGCCTGCTTCGCTGAAGAGACCCCTGGGTCTCCCATTGAAACCAATTGCAAACCCGACGCCTGTTTGCCCTCTCCACCCGGCCGCCCCTGTGCCGCTGAGGGTGTACTTTTTGTGCTGACTTGTGTCCCCCCCCGGTGCCCTACAAAACCCCCTGGTCTGCCCTCCAAAGTCGCGGGTACTTACCTGCTGGCAGATTGGAACCGGGGCACCCTCTTCTCCATTGAAGCCTATGCGTTTTGGGCACCACTTTAACCACTGCACCTGACCGGCCCTGAGCTGCTGGTGTGGTAACTTTGGGGTTGCCCTGAACCTGTAGGTGGCTTACTTACCTGCAAAAATAACAAATACTTACCTCCCCCAGGAACTGTTGAAATTTGCACTGTCTAGTTTTAAAATAGCTTATTGCCATTTTTGACAAAACTGTACATGCTATTTTGCTGATTCAAAGTTCCTATGATACCTAAGTGAAGTACCTTTCATTTGAAGTATTGATTGTAAATCTTGAACCTGTGGTTCTTAAAATAAACTAAGAAAATATATTTTTCTATATAAAAACCTATTGGCCTGGGATTGTCTTTGAGTATATGTTCCTCATTTATTGCCTGTGTGTTTACAACAAATGCTTAACACTACCCTCTGATAAGCCTACTGCTCGACCACACTACCACAAAATAGAGCATTATAATTATCTCTTTTTGCCACTATCTTACCTCTAAGGGGAACCCTTGGACTCTGTGCATGCTATTTCTTACATTGAAATAGTACATACAGAGCCAACTTCCTACAGTAATTTTATCACCTCATTGTTGAAGGGGCTTCCTCTATCTGATTCTAAAGAGACCGGAAAACCGAAACTTGGAATCAACTCTCTGAGAAGTAACTTGGGGCCAGATGTAGCAACTTCCGCATTTGCGATTCGGAAATTGTGAGTCTGTGCGACTCGCAATTTCCGAATCGCAAATGCGGATGCAGAACGGTGTCTCAGGCACTGTCTGCGACTCGCTATGGGGTCGCAAAGACCCACCTCATAAATATTAATGAGGTGGGTCGCATTATGCGCCCCCATAGGGAATCCCTGCACTCACAGGGATGGTGTCCTGCTGAAGTCAGCAGGTCTGTGACTGCTTTTTAAATAAAGCAGTTTTTTTTTTATTTTGCAGTCCGTATTCCTTAAAGTAAAACTAGTTGCAAAATAAAAAAAATAACAAAACCATTTGGTTTTGTTTTTTCAGAGAAGGCAGTGGTCCATTGGTCCATTGGACCACTGCCTGCTCTGAAAAAACCTTTTGGGCAACATTCACATGGGACCCCTTCCCTTTTGCAAATGAGTTACCACCAGTGTGACACTGGTGGTAACTGCGAATTGCTTTGCAACCGCATTCGCGGTCACAAAGCAATTCTGCATTGCGATGCGAGTCACAAATAGGAATGGAACACCCCTTCCTATTTGCGAGTCGCATTCACAATTTGCGAGTTGGTACCGACTCGCAAATTGTGAATGTGCATCGCAGAAGGCTTTGTGCATGGCGCAAACTGCGATTTTCGCAGTTTAAACCATGCAAACAGCTTACTACATCTGGCCCTTAGCTACTGTAAGGGTATGATTTCTCCTTGTAGGATAAGCCTCAATCCAGTGACTAAAATGCACACAATCACTAACACATATTTCAAACTAGCATACGCAGGCATCTCAATAAAATCAATTTGCTTCCTGCTGAATGGACCTCCTGCCATGCCTACGTGTCCCATGTTGATCACTTTTCCTTTACCAACATTCATCTGCTGGCAGACAATGCATCTATGGCAAACTAATTTGACAGCTTTTATAAATTTTAGGTTGAACCAATACTGTTTAAAACTCCTAATCATTGCACCTCTCCCTATGTGTGCTTGACCATGATCGTATCTGGCCATTTGAGTCAGCAAACTGTTTGGAAGAACTACCTTTCCTTCTGCTGTCACCCAAATATCATCTTCCCTTTGTATGCATTTAAGCTTCACCCAATTTCTGTGCTCTTCCTCTGGAACATTATTTTGTAAAGCTTTCAACTCTTCCAAAGTCTCAACAATTTGCATCGTAAAATTTGTATTCACTTTATCATTTTCAGGCATCAGTTCCCACTTTCTCTTGAAAGAGATACCGTTTAAGGCACAGAGTTTTGCAACTTGATCTGCATAAGCATTTCCCAAAGTCACATGGGCACTGCATTTAACCACAGCAATTTTCTCAGGTTTCAGTTTGTAACAATTCATGTATTCTTTCACTATTTCTTACAGGTGAGCCAGATGAAGTTAGAAAACCTCTCTGTGACCAAATCTGGCCAAAATCATGCACAATGCCGAATCCATATTGGCTATCTGTATAGATTGTTACTTTTATGTGGTCTAAAATTTGGCATGCTCTAGTAAGAGCCACCAATTCTGCCATTTGAGCAGAAAACACTCCTCGAAGCCATGAAGCTTCCAGTATGCCAGTAACTGCGCATACTGCATATCCTGCTCTCAGTGTACCCATGTTATCTCTCAAGCAGGAACCTCAACAAAGATAATTTTATCATTGTCTTCTAGGCAGGTGTCTCTAATATCTGCCCTTGGTTTTGTGCACAATTCTGTAATTTCCAAGCAATCATGTTCAATATCATCCATTTTATCTGAATCAATTCTTTCAACTGGTAATAACGTTGCTGGGTTAAGCACTGCACATTTCTTTATTGTTACATTTGGTGCTCCCAAAATTGCTGTTTCATAACGTGTCAATCTTGCATTGGTCAAGTATTGCGTTTTTGATCGTGTCAACAGAATTTCTATTGAATGACGTACCATTACTGTCAGGGGATAACCCATCACAATATTCTCACTTTGGGTTATACTCTGCTCTACTGCTGCAACTGCACGCAAACATCCCAGTAAGGCTGCTGCGGCTGATCCAAAGTAGCTGAAAAATATGCTACTGGTTGATTGACACCACCCTGTGTTCAAACAAAACATCCATCTCGTTCATGACAGAACAACTGGAAACCTTTTGTGTAATCAGGCATACCTAAAGCTGGCGCTTGGCACAAACTCTCTTCCAACTCAGTAAATGCTTTCATACAGTCTTCAGTCATCATTATAGGATCTGAAACATCCTTATGTGTAAGCTTTTGTAAAGGTCTTGAAATAGCTGAAAAATTCGGAATCCATTGATGACAATATCCTACCACTCCTAGAAACATCCTCATTTCTTTCTGAGTACTTGGTATTTTCATTTGCACAATCGCCGCTACTCTTTCCCTTGAAATTCTCCTAGACCCTTTCTCAATAAAATGACCTAAGTATTTCACCTCATTTTGACAATACTACAATTTTGTAGGGGACACCTTGTGACCATTGTCTCCCAGAAAATTCAACAATGCAATTGTATCCTCCTTGCATCCTTCTTTTGTATTTGATGCCATCAATAGATCATCCATGTACTGCACTTATGTTGATTGGTAAGGCATTATCAATGACCCCAGGTTTTTTTTCAAAAATGTGATTGAAAATCGATGGTGACTCTGAAAAACCCTGAGGAATTCTACACCAACAATAGACTCCGGTCAGGAATTTAAAACAAAAGAGATCTACTGTCCTCATGAAGAGGCACAGAGACAAATGCTTGGCATAAATCTACCACGGTAAACCATTCAGCATCACACAGAATCTGGAACATAATCACAGTCGGATTTGGCACAACTGGACAACATTTAACCACAATATAATTTATTTTTCTCAGATCCTGGACAAGATGAATTTTCCCACTTGGTTTTCTCAAACCCATTGTTGGTGAATTACACGGACTACTCAGCACTTCTTCCAGAACTCCTTGTTCTGAAAACTGCTCTATCAAAGGTCTTACACCTTCGATTGCTTCATTTGTCATCGGGTATTGTACAGTCTGTGGAAATACCACATTCTCTTTCACTGCCACTTTGACTCCTTCAACTCCCTTAATCAAACCAATGTCTTTCCCTGAAAGATCCCAAACTTTAGACTTAACCGTTTCCTGCAAATCGACTGGACGATCTTTTATTTCAAAAACTGGAAAGAAATTAATCAAATCAGCTGAATTATTCGTCTCATTTTCTGGTTCATTGAAATTAATCAGAGGAAACTCTCTGGACACTTATTCATTGTCAGCAGTGAACCCCAAATCTTCATCATCACTGTTTGTCTCAATCTCAATTCCTTCAACTGAACAGGTAATTGAACATTTTATTTTACACAACTGATCTCTTCCCAGAAGTGACCCTGGACCGGAGTCACAAACAACAAATCTGTGCAAACCTTTAAAATTACCAATTTTAACAATAACTGGTTCTGTAAGTCAAATGCTTGTTCGCAACTCATACAATCTGAACTGTCCTCTGATAAAGGCAAATCTGGAACCTCTACAGATCTTACTGTTGAGCGTGTAGCTCCTGTATCAACCAGAAAAAAAACTTCATGACTATGTACTTTACCCTTTACATAAGAACCCCTTTGATCCACTTCTAAAGATGTTGCCAACACACACTCTTCCTCATCTGATCTATCCAACAGCCATTCATTATTTATTTCATTCTCACTATGTAAAGGAAATTGATCAACTGTTTTTTTACTTTTGTTTGACTTCTGATTTGTGACCACCTGTGGAAGCATCACCTGTTGTTGATCCATAGGACCCTGCGTCATGTGAATTTGTCTCGTCATGTTAATTTGTTGTGCAGACACCATCTGCACTTGTGGCTGCAATTGTTGTACCTGTGGTTGTACATTTTGCATCTGCTGCATCAGCTGCAAAGGTTGAAAACCCTGCATAGTATTTACATTATTCTGGAAATTCTGATTTTGACCTCTCCCTCTAGGTCCTTTCATGCTCTGATAGGAATTGACACCATTTGTCTGTTGAACAACACCACCTTGATTTAACAACGGACACTGTCTTTTCCAATGTCCAATTTCCCTGGTCTTTTCCAATGTCCAATTGCCCCGCAATTATGACAAGGTAACACGCTTTTTCTTTGCTGCTGATCCTGCATCACCACTGAATTAAAATCCACATTTCTATTGACAACCGGAAACATCATTCCACCTCGACCTCTACCTCTGACTTGACTCTGAAACATGCCATTCCCTTGCAACTGCTGCTGAAAATTTGCCTGCATTACTGTATGTGCAGCCTTGATCTGCATCACCATTGCTTTCTCCTTCAACTTTTTCTGCTTCCTTTCAATCTCGTCACTACAGTATTTTGCATATTGCAACACCTCATTAATCGGTTGAGCTTGCCAACAGATCAAATGACTCTTAGTCATCTGGCTAATCTCTGGTCTCAATCCTTCAACAAACCTGAACACAAAATTATACATATTCTGTTTCTCAATTGTCTCTGTACCACTGAAATGTTCGAATACCTTCAACAACCTTTCATAATATGCATGAATTGATTCTTTTGCTTCCTGTGCTGTTCTATCTATGTGTTGCCAATCAATATTTTTCGGCTAACCTTTTGTTTTCAGGAACTCAACAACTTTATAGTAATATTTCATTACTTCTGAAGATGGTGCACCTATTTTCTGGTCTCTCTGCGGCTCACTTGTCGGCCAATCTACACTCCTTTTGCACTCAATCCACAAATCTGCTGGAACAACAATATCAAAGAGAGTGTTCAGGTCCTCCCACAGACATTTCGCAAGCTTCACAAACATATCTGTCTGCTGATACCATTCTACTGGCTTTTCTCTTAACCTAGGGTAATCATGTGTAAGACTTAAGATATCACTTCTACTCCAGGGTACATGTACAAAATTCACTCCTGGTGTTTCTCTCATCAGTAACATCTTCACTGATTCTCCTGTCTGCTTCACATCCCCTTTGGTAGATGTTTCTAAATCTTTCTTCAGTCTTTCTCTTTTCTTGACCCATCTTCCTTCCCATTTACCTAAAGCTCTCCAAACTTGTACTCTTTCAAGCAATTCCCTAAGATGTGTCTTCATCCCTGCAGACCTCATGTGTGCAAAATCATCTTCTTCAAGATCTAATCTATAACTTCTCTTCAGGTTTTTCAATTTTGTGAGGCCGACCTCATACTCATCTGCTATTTCTTGTAACTGCTGATGTACCGTTCCTGCTCCCTTTCTAATGATCTTACACAAGTATCTCAATTGCGCTTCAGTATATGACTCGAGTCTGTTCACAGCCATTGTCCCTTCAAGAAGCTAATTTCCTTCCATTGATAATCTCACTCTGTTTATTGAGTCTTCCTCCCTATTCTGCCTCTCTGGGGTCTTTGAACTACTTATATCTTCTAACCATCTGGTTATTTCTTGTGCAGATAGACCTTTAAAAAAAATCTAATTTGACTGTGCACTCGAGCTTTGCTGTTGTACTGTACTTGCACATTGTTGTGGAGACAATAATCTTGCCTCCTGATTACTGCAGGATCTGCCTTGGAGTTGATCTCTCTAAAACCCCATTCTGAAACTGGACCAAAGAACTCACTCCACTATTATTACTCTGGACATATAGTGGCATAAGCGGACCCATTGTAATAGGTGCTGAAATTGCATCCAGACTAAAAAGAGGTCCAGCATTCTGTGTTTGCATTGTTCTCATGCTCTGCATTTGAGGAATCTGTATTTGAGCAGGCTCTTTCTGAATTAAACTCAGCCCTTGTTGACATGGAGACAATACAGAATTGGTAGTCGTCCTTACAATCGGAACCTCTGGATAAGCCTCAGGAATGTTTATCTCTAATTGCTGTCCATTGTTTAATGAATCATTAAAACTACTCTGCATCTGAACTTGATCACTGTTCAACCTATTTTGTGATACTCCCGCTGTTGATGGTGCAGTAGGACTCATATTAGCAATCCCACTTCCACTTGTTCCACTCTCACTTGTTCTAATCTCATCTGTTCCATGACCTTCTTTAGCTGCATATGGTGGTGGACGATTTCGCATATACTCAAAAATTAATTGATCATAGTCCGATTCATCATCATTAAACATAAATCTTTTCAGTTTTTTTAATTTTTGTTCCTTATTTACTAAAGAACTCTTTTTCTTCTCAGCTTTTGACTCGTTCTCATCATCTTTTGTTCTTGCAGGAAATAACCGAATTCCCTGCAGAGTAGCTAGTCTCCACTCCTTCTGCTCTTCGTCCCATCTAGCTTCTGCTGGTGACTTTTCTACTCTCCTCATTCTTTTCTTAAATTTCAAAGCTTGTTGCTGTCTAGCTCCCAAATCGCTAAAGCTTCAAACTGAGCTGGTCTCGGAGGAAGTTTTAAACTGTACATTTTCTACCTCAGATTCTTCAAAATGTTCAAATTAAAAGTACAATTTTCTGGAAAAGCCAAACAACCTTCTTTCTTTGTGATCTTAATCCAGTGTTTCAACAAAAGGCACGCTCCCGTACCCTTCTCCTCAATCACGATATATGCCGGAGTATTTTCTAGCAGACAAATTTCTCCTTCTCTTGCCAGAATATACTCTTCACCTCTAAAGGCACTTTTTAAAGCTTTGAAAAACTTCATTTTTTCATCAAAATCCGTTCAAAACCAATTTAACTAAGAAGTGACTTACGAAATCTATTCCAAACAAAACAAAACAATGAAATCTGTTAAAAAATAACCAATCAGAAAGAGTGACTACAATCCCACAATCCCCTTTGATGCTCTTGCCTTCCAGTCGCACTACATAAGTGTCAGACTGATGGACAAATCCATGCACGACCCTTCTCACCAACCAACCTATCTCAGCACAGCACAAACTTAAGTCACAATAATACACACACCCCTTACACACAACTGACACACCAAATTAATGCAATATTAGTTTGCAAGCAAACCTTAAACCAAAAATAAAGAAAATAAATTTGTCTATTTACTACAGGTAGGGTAATACAATCGCTTCATGAACCTTCCAAATTTCACCTTCAGCTTTCTCATCTACAGTTACTCTTTTTCACAGCTCCCCACGTTCGTCAGCAAAATTCAACCTGCAAATTTCACTTCTCAACTGGTCAGTTGGATTATTGTCCTAGTGCACAAAGAACTCACCAAATCTCAGTTATAATTTCAACCGCACAAATTATCTCACAAACTCGACTTACCAATCATGCCGGATCGGTCTACTAAATAGACAAATTACAACATATACCAAGTGTCTCTCTACACTTGTACCAAGTGTCTCACCACACTTGTCAATATACTCTGGAGTCTTAGACCTCTCTCATTAGGTTCGTCTTATCAACAACCATGTGGACAATTTTTCCTGCACTAAACACACATACAAATGAAGAACACATCTTCTCTGCTCTCATACCTATTGGAGTACACCCACTCCCTATAAGCTCTATTGGCGTACGCCCACTCCTTCTCAACTCATGAACATCTCAATCATCTGCAAATTAGCTCAAGCTGTGCAAGCGCAAAATAATCTAACCTCACTTGATTCAATCAAAACACCACTAAGAACATACCCTTCAACCTAGAGCATCTCCAAGGACTGGGAAAGTCACTTAAGACATCTAGGGGCAAATCTATACTCCGTTTGCGCCGGAATTGCGTTGTTTTTTTTTACGCAATTCCGACGCAAAACTAACTCCATATTTATACTTTGGTGTTAGACGCGTCTAGCGCCAAAGTCCATGGAGTTTGCGGTTTTTTTTAACGCACACCAGATGGCGCCGGCGGCTAACGCCGGCTAACGTCATTCAATAAATACGGCGCCCGCATGGTGCTTTAGAATGGCGTTAGCCGTCGCTAATTTTTTTGACGCAAAACTGCGTTAGCGCAGTTTTGCGTCAAAAAGTATAAATATGGGCCTTAGCAACTGATTTTCTCAGATCCATAAAACATTTCAGAAAAATGAGTAAAAAACAATATTTCAAGAAAATTCTTTCACAAATTATGACATCACTATGACATCACCTAATAATGACATAAACGTAACTCTGCTACCAAAAACTGCTGCAGCGCAGAGAAATCCTAGCTATTATCTCAGATCAAACAGTGGATTTCGCGCTTTAGGCCGATGGACCAACATGACATTGATTAGAGGGGATGTCAAATAGTGTATGTCGTAATCATCACAATAAACATCAATAAACAAGATGTTAACAGTCTGATTACACCGCAATGTCCACACCAGTTTACTGAGAAGGTTTGTAAATGTATTTCCGTATATTAACAATGCTAAAGTCACGAAAATAATTCTCAAACACAAATGATACATATAAAGAGTCATCAATGGATGGTTAGAACGCCTTATAAATCTGAGTTTAATCAAAACAAGTAAACAAATTAACTCTAGAGTTATGACACAACTTAATAGCACCAATATTTGCGCAAGTGAGATAATATACATTGAAGCAATAAATCAAAGAACATCAACACGAATCATGAGCATGTAAAGACAGACTCCCTCTCTAACCACTAATTAGCATTAATATGTTGGGCTTCATGTAAAAGTTTTAGAAACATAAATTTAGAAAACATACTAACTCGGGTTATAACAAAAATAATATTATTATGCAGCAATTAATTCACGAGTTGCAGCTGGTACCTGTAAAACAAAAGACACATAACAATTTGTATTCTATACATTACCCAGAAGGTCAATGAATAACAACAGGAATCACTTCAGCAAGGGGACATCATCAGTAGGAACGATCGCATTAATCTAATTCCCCAAAATCTGTAAATCTCACAAATACCTGACAAATCTCACAAAATCTGAACATCTGAAAATCTGCCCCAAAGAATAAGCAACAGAGCATTAAATTAATTCTCCCAAAGCCCATGATTGGTCAGGACATGAGGTGTTATAAATTCAACCAATAAAACTACTGTTAGATAACTAAAAGTTACACATTCATAGTAACTAAGGCGCTCATTACAACCCTGGTGGTTGGTGATAAATCGGCAGTAATGCCGCCAACAGGCCGGCGGAAAAAAAATTGAATTATGACCACGGCGGAAACCGCCCACACAGACAGTCACTTTAACACACCGACCGCCACGGTGGTAGCAACAAGCACCGCGGCGGTAACCGCCAACAGCCAGGCAGAAGACAATGTACCACCCACTGTATTACAACAGGCCTATCCGCCACCTTTTCTGGGGCGGTACCAAGGACATCAAAAGCACAGTGGAAACAGAACACAGAAGGCAAAGGACTCACCTCTGGAGACTCAAGGAAGAACCACGTCACCATGGAGCCCGAGTTGCACATATTTCCCATGATTGTATACCTCCTCATTCATTATGAACATCAACACCGGCAAGGACGACCACTGTGAGAACTGCTGCCTAGCACACAAGGGAGGGGGGAGGAAAAAGAGAGTGACACACACATGCAACACCCCCACCCGCACACCCACCCCCAACACCATACACACAAAGAGATGCAGTAAAATTACATATACACCCTGTACCCCTTAGGAACAGTGCAAGAACAAAAGGAATTGATTAAAGTGAGTGTAATAAGATACTATACTAAAAAATCGTGCTTCAAAATCAAAACAGTATATACATATATACAAATGGAGGGACACTGCCCAGTCCTCAATCTCCGTGGGCTACAGGGCCACATCACATAGGCCAAGGCCCCACTTGACTCCTGCAACAACACAGAGAGAACACTGAAGGGGTATCAGGTTGAAAATGAACAGGCACCTCAGGGGGGCGGAGAATGGGGGGGCACCTCAGCCGGAAGATGGTACAACACCACTGGTCCTGGAGGAGGCTACATGCCCTGTGCGATGTCCTGGGAAGTGCAAGGCCACGGTCTCTCATGTGGGTGGTTTGCCCACTGCTTGGTTTTGGGGAGTGCAAGGCCACAGTCTTTCTAGTGGGTGGTTTGCCCACTGCTTGGTCCTGGGGAGTGCAAGGCCACAGTCTCTCAAGTGGGTGGTTTGCCCACTGCATGGTCCTCTGGAGTACAAATCCAGTCTCTCTAGTGGATGGCTTCTCCACTGGTTCTGGAGGGGGCCTTGTGCCCTGTTTACTTCATCCTGGCAAGGAGGGGGTGAGTGGATGGCTTCTTCCACTGGTCCTGGAGGGGGCCTTGTGCCTGGTGTGCTTCATCCTGGCAAGAAGGGGGTGAGTGGATGGCTTCTCTACTGGTTTTAGATGGGGCCTTGTGCCCTGTGTGCTTCATCCTGACAAGGAGGGGGAGAGTGGATGGCTTCCCCACTGGTTCTAGAGGGGGCCTTGTGCCCTGTGATGCAGATCTTGGGGAGTACAAGGTCACAGTCTCTCACCTGGGTGTCAGATGCACAGGATTTGCAGGGTCCAGGATGCACTACAGCCCATGGAGGTAGGACTACACACTGCCCGCCGGCGGTGACGGCTGCTCAGTGGTGTCAGTGGCAAAGGTGTTGTCGGGACTGGCAGTGATGGGGGGAGGCACCAGCCCATCCCTTGCAGCCTCAGCCGGCTGCTCACTGGGGCTGCTGCTGCTGGCAGTGGTGCTGGTGGCGGTGCAGGCAGTGGTGGGGGAGGCTTCAGCCCTTCCCCTGCAGCTCCGAACAGCTGCCCACTGGAGCTGCTGCTGATGGCAGTGGTTCTGGTGGCGGTGCTGGTGGCGGTGCACGCAGTGGTGGGGGGAGGCTACAGCTCTTTCCCTGCAGCCTCTGATGGCTGCCCACTGGGGCTACTGCTGCTGGCAGTGGTGCTGGTGGTGGTGCCAGTGGTGGTGCAGGCAGTGGTGGGGGGAGGCTCCAGCCCTTCCCCTGCAGCCTCCGACGGCTGCCCACTGGGGTTGCTGCTGCTGGCAGTGGTGCTGGTGGCGGTGCTGGTGGTGGTGCTGGTGGCAGGGCAGGCAGTGGTGGGGGGAGGCTCCAGATCTTCCCCTGCAGCCTCGGATGGCTGAACTGCCATGGTTGGTGGTGGGGGCTCAGAATCAGGTCTCCTGTCAGTCCTGCCTGGAGGTGCAGGCCCTTTGCCCTTCCTCTTGGCAGCTGATGGTGCCTCTTGCCCTTCCCCTTGGCAGCTGGTGGTACCTCCTTGCCCTTCCTCTTGGCAGCTGGTGGTGCCTTCTTGCCCTTCCCCTTGGCAGCTGGTGATGCCTCCTTGCCCTTCCCTTTGGCAGCTGGTGGTGCCTCCTTGTCCTTCCCCTTGGCAGCTGGTGCAGGCACACTGTCAGTGCTGATGGTTGGTTCCCTGGAGCCTCTCCCACCTGCAGTAGCTGCCGACACTACTGTGGCCATGGACTGGGTGGCTAAGGTGCTAACCTGGGTTCTGACCACCCTTACCCGACGTGAAGGACGGGGGTGGAGGGGTAGGGAAGAGGTGAACGTCGGAGAGGAAAAGCTTCTTAGGGACACTGCGGCGGGAAGAGGGTGAAGGTTTTGGAGTGGAGAAAGAGGGAGTGGTTGCTGGAGGTGTGTGTCTGCTGTGTTTGGGTACAGGTGCATGGGCTGGATGCTGCTGTGAGGTGGATGGCTGTTGGGTGTCTGAGTGCTTGCGTTTGTGTACTTTGGGAGGAGGGGGCACAGACACAGTGGGAGAGGACACAGGGGACGTGTGCATGGATGTGGGGGTGGTGACTGCCAGTGAGGGGTGTGTAGTGATAGGCATGATAGTGATGGGGTAGTGGATGAGGATGTAGTGCATGCAGTTGTGAGTGGAGACGCTACTGGGAGAGTGGTGGACACAGTGGAGGAAGTGGGTGTTGTTATGTGTGCATCTGGATGGTGTTTGTGTGAGTGCCTGTGGGATGATGTGTGGTGCTTGTGTTTGCCTGAGCCACTCCTGTGTGTTGTCTTGGGTGCATGCTGGTCTCAATGTGTGCTTGGGATAGGTTGGGGTTGAGGGGAATGTGACTGGACAGAGGAAGTTGGAGGGAGAGGCTAGAGAAAGGGACAATGGCTGCCTTTGGGGAGGAGGCCAGAGCCTGGATTGATCTCTGTTGGGCAGCCATGCCAGAGTGAATGCTGTCCAGGAATGCATTTGTTTGTTGCAAATGGCCTGCCAGTCCCTGGATGGCATTCACTATGGTTGACTGCTCAACAGAGATGGATCGCAGGAGGTCAATAGCCTCCTCACTCAGAGCAGCAGGGCTAACTGGGGCAGGGCCTGATGTGCCTGGGGAGAAGGAGATGTCCACCCTCCCTGGATAAGCGGGCACGGGAAACTCGCTGAGGGGCTGCTGGGAGGGCGGTGCTGGTACAGGGGGTGGCGGCTGTATGTGTAGTTGGGGTGGGCACAGAGGTGTCCGCCACCAGCAGGGAGCTTCCATCGGAGGAGATACCACTTTCAGAACTGTCCCCTACTGTCTCCGCCGTGGTGCTCCCCTCGCCCTCTGTCCCACTGGTGCCCTCACCGTCAGTGGATTCAGCCTCATGGCCCCTGTGGGATGCAGCTCCCTCTGTCTGTCGCCGGTGCCTCTGCTCCTCCACCAGATAATGCTAATGCACATAAGGACAGGGTGACAAAACAAAAAATTGGGGGAAGAGACAAAGGATACACTTGGTCAATGGCAGCAACAACACCACCGTTAGTGTACACGACACACAGACACACGGGACAGCCCTACGCACTAAGGCAATGCACTACCAGTCACAATGCTAGTCACCAGCTCATGGATAGGAATACCTAACGGCAATAGCAGCATACCCGAGACCCACAGACTCCTGCCCAGTAGTGGAATTCCTCTCCTGTTGAAGGTCAGGTAGCAAGTGAGTGAACAGATAGAAAATGGCTGTCACGTCTGCGGCAGTGCGTACCGTCACCGCCGGCGTACATCACCATTGGCCACTGTAACCCATAGGGCCCATAAACAACCAATGAGGTGTCAGGAGCAATGATAAGGCCTGGTGGGGTTTTGCTGGCAGACGCTGCTGCTGACAGCAGCGCCGTGGACCGTCTCCAGCCGGAGGACCCCCTGCAAGCAGGTAAGTCTGGTTCTCCGACCGGAGAGGGGGGTGGAGGGGTGGATGTATTGGTATGCATGCATGCTGGTGTGAGTCGCGTAGGATGCATGCATGAATGAGTGATTGTGAGTGTTGTGTGTTGTAAAGGCATGTGTGTGACAAGGTATGTTGGTGTGTGTTGCGATGTGTGGGTATGTATGTGTGCATGCATGGGTGGTGGTGGGCATGCGTGTGTGCATGTGTGTATATGGGTGCGCGTGTGGGTGTGTAGATGTGGAGGGGCAGGAGCGGGAGGGGAAGGGTGGGGGAGGAGTCCGGGGAGTGGGAGGGGGCCGGGGGAGACCCCTATCAGTGTCAGGGAAGTGATTCCTTGGCACTGATAGTGCCTACCGCCATGGTTTTCGTGGGGGGTACTTTTGGCACGAAATCCATGGCGGAAGGCCGGGTCGTAATCCCGAGGGTGGCATTGTGGCGGCCACCAGGCTGGCGACTGAAGTCTCCAGCCCAGCGGCCGTTACCACTCTGGCGGTCGGTGTGTTAAAGTGGCGGTTTTGGATGGTGGTAACCGCCTTGGTCCAAATCCCATTTTTTTAACCGCCGGCCTGTTGGCGGTATTACCGCCGCTATAACACCAACCGCCAGGGTTGTAATGAGGGCCTAAATTCTTTTTTTTGATAAACCAATGGTATTGATTTTTAGCACAAGACATACAAAAACATGAAATAAGATGATGCCAATGTACACCCATCAAGTTTTTTGGAAGGAAGAGCAATCACCACTGAACTTCTTATCAGCGTGTTCATAATATAACAATGGATGAAACGCTTGATCCCTCACTATCCCACCACTAACCCGGTTGATCCAGCCATTTGCCCCAAATTCAGTCGTGTTTCCGTGGGCATCCCCGGGGTACATACACCACTCTCTCTTGTTTGTGCACACCAGAAGACCTCTTTGCCACAGGGATATGGGGGAGGACGACATCCATCGAGCAGCTATGTTTTGCTTTGCCACTAGGGGTGCTGTGCCCAGAAACACTTTTTCGGCCCTCGTACCCCATGTACCCTCCATCACCCCCAGTATTATTAATTTGGGAAAGAGGGGCACATCCCAGCCCAAGGCCTGCACCAGTTCCTGTGTCACTCCTGCCCAATAACGTGTGATCACTGGGCATCCCCACACCATGTGACAGAAGTCCGCTGCATCATGCCAGCATTTGGGACATGAGGGGTCAGAACGGAGGCTGGCTTTGTGCATACGGAGAGAGGTTACGTAAGCAGTATGACGATAGCATGTTTGCGCTAGTCGCAGCCTGGAGGAGATGGCAAGCTCCCTTGGGCCATTGAGCATCCCGCCAATCCTCATCCTCCATAGCTCCGATCCATTCCTCCCACCTGCATCTCAGGTATTCCAGTGTGTCAGGTGTATTGGCGATCAGTGTGCGGTACATTTGGGAGATACCCCCCCACCCCAGGAGTCCCATAAGTAGCTTGGCCTCCAGGGCGCTAAGCTCGGGTAACGGCTCCGACAGCGTGATCTGAGCCTGGAGGGTGTGCCTCAGATGCAGGTATTTATAAAATTGAGAGATAATAAGGGCATATGTGCCCTGGAGGTCCTGGAAGACACAAATCTGTGTCCCTGACCTCACATCTCCCAACCACGTTATCTCTATTCTGTCCCTTCCCCGAACCTCTGGAGCTCCGCCACTTCCCCCAACCAGGTTTTGTGCCAAAGAAGGGTCTGTTGGGTGAGATTTTCCCCCCATCCTGTATGTCGGAACACTGCTCTCCAAGCCAGGAAGACCTCCCTGGTAATTGAAGGGATTGATTCAGATATGGGGGATCCATAGAGAATAGCCTGTACCCTCAGGAACCCCAACAAGAATAGTTTGAGCCTGTGTTCTGGACCTGCCCATCCCCCACTGAACCAATCATTAATTACCAAGAAATTAGATGCTAAGTGGTACAGGTATAGATTGGACATCCCCAGCCTTCTCTCATAAGGGCTCTTCAAGCAATATGTAAATGCCATACGTGGACGCAACCCAAACATTAAATTCTTACATGTCCAACCATACACCTTGCCTTATGGGCAATAAGGCCTACAGAGGAATGACTTATAAATATTTAAAAGAAAGGTTTGGCCTATCAAAAGTAGTTATTTTGACAGGTCGGATTCGCAGTTTAAGACTGTAATGTCCAGGCTACAAATGGTAGGGCTGCAGTCATGCTTGCACTGTCATGTAATGGGCTCTGCCGTCCACTAGTGACATTTAAACCTACAGGGCCTTGTTACACTTTGTACCACATAGTAAGGACCCATAGGTAAACTAAGTATGCAAATTAGGGGTATACCAATTTCACCAAGTTAAAAGGAGAGGGTGCAGAAAGGGAGGGGCTACAGGTACTTTATCTCTTGTTATCAGGGGTAAAGTGCACAGGGTTCTTCAGGGAGCAGAAATACATGGTCCAACAAAAGGCAAAAAGTCCAGGGTGATGCTGCAGAAGGGCACATTTCCAAGACAGATTCTAAAAATGTGAATAGATGACCTGTATTTTTCTACGGGAAGGTTGGCAACCCTATTGTATTGCAAAAGACTGAACTGTTTGGGTCTGACAACTTTCTACTGGAGCCACACTTCCATTTCATGGTTAATAGTTTATAAAGAAATATATCTGGTTGTAATTCAATTTCCCAATTGGAAATGTTTAAGAGAAAATTTGGGGCAAGCTTGCAAAATCTGAGAAAGATAACATTTTGCGTTCTTGAATTGCATCTGATGAGAAATATTAGGAAAAGCAGAGGTGCAGTTATAGAGTACACTCTCAAAAGGATTGTTTTTCAAATAATGTCAATAATTATTTCTAGGACAGAACTAAAGTGAATAATCATTATACTATATTTGTTATTTTTTACTTTTTTTGGTTTGTAGAGTAATAAGTCCTGTTTCTATTTTAATTTTATTTTCCTTTTTATTCAAAGTACCAATAACATTTCAATATTACAAACACAAAAATCAGCAGTGCTTAATGAGTATAGCAGTGGAGTCTGACAGCCATAAACAATTATCATAGAACGACCCAGCGTAACAGACTTCCCATTCATCCTTTTTTAGGTTGCAGCCTACCAGACAGCACAGCTTTCTGGTTTGCTAAAGACATCTTGGGGACTTTCAGAAAGTTGACCTAGGAATACATTCTGCTTATTGATTACCATTGGCTTTGTGGTTTGTAACTCACACTTTCTGGCTTTCCATTTGCTGGCTTTATTGGCTTTAGGCTCTCCAGGTTCAGATCATCCCTCCCATTGCCTAAACCATGTTTTCTGTTAACAGGCCTGTAAATCTTGTTCTTATCGAGTCACATTTGCTGTGCATTCAAAGACCGAGGTCAAATGCCAGGTGCTGTCTTCCAAGAGCGCTTGTTTACTTTACTTTCTCTGACTTCAAGTTAGAGGATTTGTGTGACAATCCTACTGGATAGGGGGGATAGGAATTAGTTTTTTTCAAGCACACAATAACCATTAAATGAACTGTCTGAGTATTTCAGAATATATCAGAATTACGAACACACAAATGAAGCACAATTTTTGTTATTTCTGAAGTGTGTTGGAAACAAATACTTTAATATGATTAAAACGAATCAGTAAACTAGATGATGCAATTTCCACACATTTTTATCTGTGCATTGTATAGTTTTATTAGTAAAACTATAGAGCTGTGCAAAAGTAATGCTAATTTCAATTGAAAATGTGTTGTCTGTAATGGCAGTGTGCTACTTCACCATGAATACTCCACTCTATGCCATTCCACTCTGCATCACACCCACCACTGCACTCTACTCTGCATCACTACACTTTACACCACTCCACACCACTGCCCTCTGCACCACTCCACTCTATGCCACTGCACTGTACGCAACTTCACGTTATGCCTCTCTGCTCTACCCTGTACCACTCTATGTCATGGCATTGCACTCTTTGACACTCTACTGTATACCACTGCACTCTGCACCACTCCAGTCTAGGTCTCACCAATCTACTATGCACAACTCCAATCTATGCCACTGTACTCTACACCACTCTGCGCCATTGCACCCTGCACCATTGCACTCTATGCCAATACACTCCACACCAATGCACTTTACTCTGTAACACTCAACTCTGTGCCCCTGCACTCTAAGACAATCTACTGTATGCCACTCTAATTTACTGTGCACCGCTGCACTCTATGCCACTGCACTCTACACTACTTCACTGTACGCCATTACACTCTATGCCATTCTGCACAACTGTTCTCTACAATGCACAACTCTACTGTATGCCACTTCACTCTACTCTGAAACAATCTACTCTACTCCCCTGCACTCTGTGCCACTCTACTCTTAACCAATGCACTCTATGCCAATGCCCTCTACACACTCTATGTCACTGCACTCTAAGCCACTGCTCTCTACTCAGCATCACTGTACTCCACTCCACACCACTACACTCTGAAACTCTACTCTGCAACACTGCACTTTCTGCCACTGAACTCTACGCCACTCTACTCTGCACTACAGCACTCTACACTGTTGCACTCAATGTTACTGCACTCTATAGCACTATACTCTGCTCTGCACCACTCTACACCACTGCACTCTATGCCACTTGACTCTACTCTGCGCCTCTACCAGCGGCATCATTCAACTTTATGCCACTCCACTCTGCACCACTCAAAACACTCTACTCTATGCCACTGCACTCTAAGCCACTCTACTCTGCTCTGCGCCACTCTACTCTTCGCCACTCCACTTTGCGCCACTCCACTCTGCACCACTCTGCTCTGCACCACTGCACTCCACTATGCACCACTCTAATCTATGCCACTGCATTCTACAACACTGCATTGGACACCACTGATTTCAATGCCACTGCAATCAATCTCACCACACTCTATGCCACTATACTCTGCAACACTCTACACCAATGCACTCTACACCAGTACACTCTACTCTATGCCACTCCAGTGTATGCCAATCTATGCTACTCCACATTATGCCACTTCAATACACAACACTCCCTGCCACTAAACTCTACATCACTCTACTCCACTCTTTGCCATTCTACTCTATGACACTTCATGCTACTCTCTTCTATACCACTAACTTTTAGACATGCTGAACAGCAGCCAAGCTGGTGAACAACAAGACTAAAACTCATCAAAAAAGCATAGGCCAGACCTATTCGGTTTGCCAATGCTTGTTTCCCTTTCCTACTTGATTTACTGGGTATGACTCTCCCTTAATGCAGTTTGAATGCTCCCTCGCCTGCATTTCCATCACACATCCACAATTCCTTCTATTTGTTTAACCTGGGCTTGTTTCCAGCTCATACATCATTTAATTTGCAGCATTAATCTGTTAGGTCCTAGACCTATATCTGGCCCACTGTCATACCCTGCTCGGGGACCATGGGCCAAACAGGGACTACTGGGGGTCGAAGGTGTTAAGATCCTTTTCATGTGATGTCCTGTGCTCCGACCTACCATGGTTTTGCAAACTGGGCCAAATACAACCTTTTCCACATTGGCTTTCACTGATAGTGATGGCAAGGAGTCATAGGCTTCTCAGGGAAGTAGTGTGCAGTACTTGATCTCAGCATTCAGAAATCAACAATTCAATAAGCAAATGCTAAACCAAGCGCTTACCTTTTCGAGAAAGTTCTTTATCATACAACAGTACACAATACTACACACTATAAATAAAAGAAACACTATAGTATCTCGGAACCCTATTTGGCTGGTGTGGGGCTTTCCCCACTCCCTCACTATTCATCCTGTACCTCATGCTCTCTCCCCAGGTCTGGGTGAACCCTTCTCTATGGGATAACAGTAGCATATAGCTCAAATGCAGGTTGATATGTGCACTCAGTCTCAGTTAGTCGCTCACCACTCTGGAGTGAAATGAGTCCTCACAGGTCAGTCTCACATGCCGGGCTCTTACGTTTGCCATCAAACTCCCAACAAGTGGCAGCACGAGTGCCAGCAGTTAGTCATGTTTCTCACCTGAGGAACTGGGGCATCATACAGTAGTGTGCCCACTCCAGGTCCTCTGGTGGGCAGGAGCAGAAGACGACAGTCCTGTGTAGTCCAGACTGAACCAGTAGTATGTGTATTGGGCTTTGGGGTCTTGATGACAGGCCAATGTTGGGGCTGGCAGGTCCTCAACAAGGTCCCACCTGGTAACACTTGGACGTTGTAGCCCCCTGTGGGTTGATCATGTATTCAACTGCTGCAGCAGTGCCGTGGCCATATTCGGCAGTTGCAGCATCCGCACAGGCTGTCCACTTTGGATGCAAGCGCTGAGCACAGCTGGGGGGGCTGCAGGCGTGCATACACTAATCACAACTTGGGCAGACATGGCAACACACAAGGCCATCTCAGCTAGGGGATGTCCAGGCCATGCACAGACTGCTCAGGGAAATTGCTGTTGTAGAGAATCAGTTCCAGCCAGGGGCCATTATGGAGAAGCTGAGTGCCCTCTGACGTCTAGTTCTAATAAATTGCTCTCTAGAAGTCCTCTCTTCTGAGTGCCCTACAGACAGTGGGGATGCCATGCACATCGCTCCTTCTGCAACAGCCTCTCTTACTGCAGGGTTGGGAGGCTTCTTTTGTCTCTCAGCAGGTAAACAGGCATCTAGGTTCTTCAGGATAGGTATACAGATCCTCATCAAGAAATCTAGTCCCTCACTTCTGGCAGTCTGTCAGGCCAACAGCCCTGGTTGCACAGCATTGTTCTGAGTACTCCACGAAACACTCCATTCCTTGGCTGCTGGTGAGGGTGATAAAGTCACTCCTCAACTGTCTAAATGGCTCTATTATTTACAAGAATTCACTTTCAACCTACATTTTGTACCTGGCTGTCAGGTTGTTAACGCTGACTGTTTATTTTGTCTGCCTATTTCTTGACAGTTAGGTGAAGAATATGAAGGAAGGGCAACGGTTAATGGACAGTATTATTAGGGAGCCATCAAGGAAGAGGAATGGCAGAATAGAATTGCAATGAACAAAGAAATTGAGGAATTATTTAGTTTGGAATTGGCACAGGAATGATGTGAAACATTTTTTGGGACTCGAGCAAGTTAGTTTGGCTAGAATTAACAGATCAGATGTATTGCTTGTTCATTTGTGTCTGAGGAAGAGATTGATGGAGTTTCTACATGGGTCATGGGCTATGTCATCAATGAAGAGGAAGGCAAAGTGTGATTTTAGGAGGCTAAGCATGGACCACGTGATTGAAAGATTTGTTCAAAACTCTGTACCATGTGTACCACAATCACAGAAGTTGCAGGAGTCCCTGAATGTCCAATGTGAGCAGCATGATAGGCAAAAATCTGAAATCGATATATGGGGACCTTTTACAGATGGGGGACTGGCTGGGTAGCATGAAGTTATAATGATAGAATAATTATCACAGGAACCAGAAGTGAAATTTGCTAACCACTTCACATCGGAAGATGTAATTGACTTCATGGTGAAGTTTTTTAACCTGATTCTTAGAGTCTGTGAAGCAGATCTTAGAGCAAAAGAGTTGAACTGCGTTGTACCACTATAGGAAGAACAGACTGGTAGAATGTTTAGTTGGGTGAATGAGTCCAGCTAATCGCAAAGAACAATTTTGATTGGAAGGATTAAAGAAGGGAATTTCTGTACATTGATGCTGCAGCCAACAACCAGTAAGTCGCCTCTTTGTTGGCTGAGAGGCATGGTTCCATGTTCAAAGATATGCCCTGTGTGGATGAAGAGGTGTAGTCAGGAGTGATTCTGTAGGAAAGATGTGAAAGAAAAGATGCATTTGCTATAGCAACACTATAGGGACCGTCTCTATTACAGAACTGGCTGTATTGAACCAAATTTTTAAATATAAAAAATAATATTTTTAAATATAAGACTGGGTATGTATTCGAAATGATGTGAGAGTCAGGAAAGGTGAATTCAAACTCTCATCACTAGAGGAGGTCAAAAAGTCTTTGGCAACACAATAATTGTAGTCAATGGACAAAAATAAAATATAACAATGTTAACACTTTGTAATCTGCAAGAGATGAAGAATTGGTTTGGTGGCTGGTTCCAAAGTATTTGGAAGTGATGATTGCAAGGAAATGGTGGAGAAGCAAAAGTCTTACCAAAAGTGAGAAGTGCCTAAAAATGTAAACATTTTTATATATTCCTACAGTTATGTAAGAAATTCTTTTACTTTTCAGCACCTCTTTATATATTTTTTTTTTTAAGAGGGAATGATATTTTACACCCTATTCACAAGCTATTGTGTTATATAAACCTTGATATCGTTTGAAATGTAGAATGTGAAGGGAGTTTTGCAATAGCCCAGTAAGTGTTAAACAGCAGCTGTTGCTGATCAAGGAAGCTGTACGGTTTGTATTACCTGCACTCATTAAATCTTACTAACATACTGTAAGAGTAGGGTGTCTTTTTTACAGTGGTAACTGAGCTGGGTTCAGGCGCGTCGCAGAAGGACTATGTTCTACCTAATCCAAAACTGTGACCGGTAGTTCCAGTGCCTTTCAGCCTTCATGCGTGACGCATTAATGAAATACATGCATGTGTTGAATGGTAATTCTGCTACAAAGCGGCATTCTTCTCCTCTTTTTGACTTCTGGCAAGTGGCAACTGCTAGTTATTCTTGTCTTTTCACTTTCTATTTAATTGGCATAGTCCCCCTACAGCATTTTTATTGTTATCTATGGTTTTCCTTCAGATTATGGACCATTTCTAATTGTGCTTGTGACTCATGGCATGTATTTCATTTTCCTGCCTGAACTGATTTACGCTTTCCTTATGTGGTGAATGAATTTCCTGGCCACTGAAATGCTGCAGTTCTCTGCTTCGTGAATGGTGTGTGGTGATTTAATATCAAATGAAACCAATAGTGAGATGAAAGTGGACATACTTCTGTAATGCATGCTATATTCCTATATATCCCAAGGTCATGCTTGAGACCTGGTGCACTACAAAGTTTTCAGTTTGCACATGAATCCCAATGTCATACTAGGGTTAACTTAGGCAAGTTGATGCTTTTGTGCAGATGTGAAAAAATGATGCATTTGCTGAGTGAATCATAAATATGTAACATTTGTGTTGGGTTTTGATATTGTGGAATGCTGTCCATTGATATATGTGCTGGTGAGCAAGGTGGAACTTATCACCAGACACAGAAATCAGGGGAGAAACTGGAAAGAAAGATAGAGAGAATATCCAGACTGGAGCTCATTCTCTGAGCTCTCGTCTTTTTAGGTCAAGCCTCCAAGACCTGTTATATACACTTTGTGGGCTTCCATCCCACCCATTGCTTTTTATTTGTTACTTAGATTGCCTTAAAAAATGCTTGCTTGCTAGTCTTGAATCCTTCCTCTTTGTCCCGCCTTTTTGTCTTTTGCTTCCTCCCACAGAGCAGGGACTGTGAGAGCTTAACCACTAACCTGAAAGGCAGGTTGTCTGCAGGGGTGATGACTGTTCTCCCGTCTTTCCAGGATACCTCTCGCCACTGCCAACGCAATACTGGAGTCCCGGCAAATGTCCCCAAAAGTGTGGGGGTATTGGATGAGAGAGAAAGAAGTTGGGGTGCACGTAATCTCTGTCAGCATTAGTTGTTGAGTGTCCAGAGCTATAAGGGAAATGACAGTGATGAGTGATGTGTTGAGGGCACTCTTGTACAATATTTATGCACCTAGTCTATTATCTCAGCTAATCACCTGTCATTCAACACGTTCCTCACACTTCCTCTGCACTCAATTGGGCTTACAGGAATGGGCCATCATTGCCTGGATCTTTTCTCTGTCTCACACTGCTTAGAGTAATCACTCTTGTGAACTTGTTCACACTGAAAACTTATGACACACAAACACACAACAAAAACTCTTTCCAAAAAGGAATGAACGTACACTGATTCATACAGTCAAGTGAAAGCCTACTTTTTCTGTTTTTGAGGACTCACTAATATTAATTCCTGTCTATACTAAAAGAGCTCCTGTAAAATGAGGATCGTTATCATAACAAGCGACACACACCTAATTAGCAAAGTCACACACATATGAAGGTTGTTCCTCTCACAACACTCTCTTTGCGTGCTGATGTTTTTTCCAATTTTAGAATGAATCCACAAGGCTGGGTACAAATGCATGATAAATGACAAAGCTTTAAGCATTTCTGTACACACTCTCAATCAACCTCAAAACTTTTGTTCATTCTTGAAAATAAACTCATTCAGTTACACACTGAAGTTCTTAATCTAAAAACAAAACATTTGCTCAACAGAGTGTGCTTCCTCCCCTTAGCTTATGTAAACAGTGCCAGCTTGCAGAGGCTGAAGAAGCTGTTTCCTCTATTGTTGCCCAGCAACGATACAGAATCTTTGCAGGGAATTCACAGAAGCAGGCTCTTGATGTCAGCTTCAAGAAGAACTGGAACAAAGCCAAGTGCTGACTAATACCTGTGAGGCTTTTTATAGTTTGTGCAGGAATGAGTGATGAGTCATGATTAGCACATAGTTCTTGAAAACAAGAGTGCTGCCCATTCAGAGAAGACAGCCGTCCAACAATGTGCAGGGGCTGAGGTGTTTCTAATTGACCCCATAGATGCTCCAAAGAACCTTGTGGAGGTTGAGTAAACAAGCTTTGATAAAATCAAGCAACACTGGGTAAACAAACCTTGGTAAAAACATGGTGTACATACTTTTCAATCTACAAAGGCAACAATCTTTAGCCAAATAACTGTAAACATTACTGTTAGAATTGGGGCCTGTAGTTGGCAGAGGTATTCACCTTTGTCCAAATAGCGGCTACAATCCTAGTTAGGGTAAGCCACACACAATCCAAATTATCCTGTGCCTATCCTCTGGTAACTTGGCACTGAGCAGTCAGGCTTAACATAGAAGGCAATGTGTAAAGTATTTGTGCAATAAACGATACAGTAATGCAGTGAAAACACCACAAAATTACACCACACATGTTTAGAAAATTTAAGATATTTATCTAGTTAAATTTAGGTAAAAAAACAATAAAGATGCAATAAGCACAAGTTGAGATATCACTTTTGCAAGAATAAAAAGAGTCTTAAATCTTAGAAATCAACAGTTGTCTCTTGTTTGCACAAAGCACCTGGTTTGCGTCAAAATTACCACACATGAAGACCGCAAAGGAGGAGATGCATGGAAAAATAAGGTGTGCGTTGGATTTTCCGACGTGGCGCAGGTAATGCTTTGTTTTGTTCCACTCTGCAAGGGGCTTTGCATCAATTTGCGGCGTGCAGTCTTTGATCCTCACTGAGAGGCGGGGAGCTTTTGACGCCCAGGGACGATGCAGTGAAAATCTTGGGCATGCAGGGCGAAGTCACAGGCGTTGCGTCGATCCAGTTGACGATGTATTTCATTTTTTGTTGCATGGCAGGCGCTTCATCGATTCTTCCCTCAGGAAGTCGGGCTACGTCATTCCGGCTCGGCTGTGCATCGATCCGGTAGGGCTGTGCATCAAATTTCTGGGTGCAACGCATGCGCTGCGTCGATCTTCTCTCGGGAAGTCGGGCTGCATCGTTCCGGTTCAGCTGTGCAATGATTTTCTCGTCGCAAGGCAGGCTGTGCATTGTTTCCGGCAGGCTGTGCATCAGTTTTCGGCGCACAGAGGAGTTTCCTTGAAGAGATGAAGTCTTTTTGGCCCTGAGACTTCAGAAACTTGATGAAAGCTCAATCCAAGCCCATGGATAGCACTTCTCAGCAAAGTCAGAGGGCAGCAGGGCAGCAGGGCAACAGCAGGACAACAGCAGGGCAATAGCAGGGCAGCAGTCCTTCACAGCAATGCAGTCCGGATGAGTCCTTTGGGCAGCCATGCAGTTCCTCTTGAGAGGTTGCAGGTTCAGGTCCTGAAGTGTCAGATGTGGTGGGGTCAGGGACCCAGGTTATATACCCAAAAATGTCTTTGAAATGGGGGAGACTTCAAAGAGTGGTTCTGAAGTGCACAAGGTGCCCTTTCAGTACAGGTCTGTCTGCCATGGCCCAGTAGGGGGTTTGGCAGTCCATTTCCATTGTGTGAGGGCAGGCCACTAGCCTTTGAAATGTAAGTGTCAGGCCCTCCAACCTTCCAGCCCAGGAAGACCCATTCAGTGTGCAGATGAGTGCAGGTGTGACTGAGTATCCTGTGTTTGTGGTTGTCTGGGTGAAATGCACAAGGGAGCTGTCAACCAGCCCAGCCCAGACATGGATAGGGGACAGGCTGTAAGGCACAGATGGATTTTAAGTTTTGAGAAATCCTCTCTTTCTAAAAGTGACATTTCTAAAATAGTAATATAAAATCCAACTTCACCAATAAGCAGGATTTTGTATTACCATTCTGGCCATACTAAACGTGATCTGGTTTCCCCTTTCTGATCAGAATCCTCCACTCAAACAGTATAAGAGGGTATCCCTAATGCTATCCTGTGAAAGGGGCAGGCCTCATAGTAGTGGAAGACCAGTTTAGGAGTTTCCACTACCAGGACATGTAAACCACACATGAACATGTCCTGCGTTTTAACTATATAGCACCCTGCCCTATGGGTTTGCTAGGGCCTATCTTAGGGTGACTTATATGTAGAAGAAAGGATGTTTAGGGCTTGGCAAGTACTTTTAAAGGCCAAGTCGAAGTGGCAGTGAATCTGCACACACAGGCCTTCCAATGGCAGGCCTGAGACATGGTTAAGGGGCTACTTATGTGGGTGGCACAACCAGTGCTGCAGGCCCACGAGTAGCATGCAATTTACAGGCCCTGGGCACATGTAGTGCACTTTACTAGGGACTTACAAGTAAATAAAATATGCCAATTGGGTATGAACCAATGTTAACATGTTTGTAGGGAGAGAGCATGTGCACTTTAGCACTGGTTAGCAGTGGTAAAGTGCGCAGAGTCCTAAAACCAGCAAAAACAGTGTCAGAAAAGTGGAGGGAGGCATGCAAAAAGTTGGGGGATGACTACCCTAATGCTGTCAGGTCTAACAATAACATAACTACCCTAACTGAACATGATCAAGCTAACAACCCAGTGGAAGTTTATTACACACAATACAAGAAGCAGATAAAGGTGAGGGAATCACAACAGGGGCCAAGTACTGTATCTTTATGCTTTGGTTGTTTATCTGTTCTTTAGAGGACAATTTGTTTCTTTGCTTCCTGCTCATGTTACTTTTTGCACGTGTTCAGCTTCGGTGCCCTTAGCTGTTTGCCTTTTAATGCAGCATTCATTCCCCCCCCCTCCTCACATGTTGCTGCATGCCCGCCCCCACTTACCCTTGCATCACTGTTTGCTTTTAAATTTTCTTTACAAAGCTGTCCTGCCAGGTTTCTGTGGAGGGCATAATGCATTGCATCCCCTCCCACTCCCTGTCCCTCACCCCTATTACCACGTTACTTGATTAATTTGGCACTGCCTCAGACCTTGTCACATGATGCCTTCCATAAAGGTTTCATTTAAATGCTACTTTAAGAGAGAGCTCCTTTCTCTGTGCTGACCAGCTGGAAGCCAGAAGTATAATATATCAGCTGGATGGCAAGAATAAATAACAACCCTTACCAGTTTCAACAATAGACAGACCTATTACAAGCCAGGAGCTGACCTGAAATCAGGTACAGAGTCGGGAACGCTGCCGAAAAAACACACAGTTAAGACTGTACAAAAATTAGGACATGAGACCGCAAGGCCAACAATACAAGGTAGGACCAGAATTAAGGGAACAGAAAAGGTAAAAATAACAAACAATTCAGTTACGGTAAAACCGGTGCAAACTAAAGAATTATCAGAAAGCCAGTTCAACTACACAACATCTTTCCTGACATAGGACTGTGCGCCTAATTGGACAAAATAGGACTTTACCCTTCCTGTACCAGAAATGACTCAAACCCAGGAAAAGTGTGAGAGTCACTAATGTGGGGAAAGTACCCTCTTTTTGCCATGGTTACCCCCATTTTCTGCCTGATGTCAGTGTGTTTGACTGTGTTCACTGGGATCCTGCTAACCAGGACCCCAGTGACTTTGATCTCGCTCCTCTAGATTTAGTCACTGCATACTGGTAACCCAGTATTTCACCCACAATTGGCATACTGGTGCCCCCTTATAAGTCCCTAGTATATGGTACCTAGGTACCCAGGCCATTGGGGTTCCAGGGGATCCTTATGGGCTGCAGCATTTCCTTTGCCACCCATGGGGAGCACATGCAAAGGCTTCTACAGGAGTGCCATTGCAGCCTGTGTGAAAAGGTGCATGCACCCTTTTCCTGCCATTTACACTGCACCAGGTCACTTATAAGTCACCCCTATAGCAGACCCTCCAGCCCTGAGGACAAGGTGCAGAGTACCTATGTTTGAGGGCACCCCTGCACTAGCAGAGGTGCTCCCACGACCATCCAGAACCATTTTCCCAAATTTCGTGAGTGCGGGGCGCCATTTCACACGTGAACTGGACATAGGTCACTACCTATATCCAGCTACATAATGGTAACTCTGAACATAGGCATGTTTGTTATCAAACATGTTGGAATCATACCCCAATGCTTTTGCAAGCATTAGTTGTATGATTCCATGCACTCTGGGGGCTCCTTAGGGGCCCCAGTATTGCCATTCCAGCCTTCTAAGGTTTTCCAGGCAGCCCAGCTGCTGCCACTTCTCAGACAGGTTTCTGTCCTCCTGTTGATGGAGCAGCTAAAACCCAGGAAGGCAGAACAAAACATTTCCTTTGGGAAAGGGGTGTTACACCCTCTCGCATTGGAAATAGGTGTTACAGGCTTGGGAGGGGTAGCCTCCCCAAGCCACTGGAAATGCTTTGAAGGGCACATTTGGTGCCCTCCTTGCATAATCCAGTCTACACCGGTTCAGGGACCCCCTAGTCCCTGCTCTGGTGCAAAACTGGACAAAGGTAAAGGGAGTGACTATTCCCCTGTCCATCACCACCCCAATGGTGATGCTCAGAGCTCCTCCAAAGGGTCCCTGGGTTTTGCCATCTTGGATTCCAAGTTGGCAGGGAACTCTGGGAGCATCTGAGTGGCCAGTGCCAGCAGGTGATGTCAGAGCCCTCCCCTCATACGTGCTTATATGTGTAGCTGACCAGTCCCCCTTTCAGGGCTATTTAGGGTCTCTCTCTTGTGTGGTTCTTCAGATTCGGATTGTAAGACTCCAACAGGAATACTCTACATCCTTTGCTTCACCTTCTCACTGAAGAAACTGCATCTGGACCCTCCATGACCTCTACAAACTGCAACAAATAAGAGAAGAATGACGACCGGCGGCGTGGGTCCCCCCTCCTGACAAGCTACATGGATCCTGCCTCATGGGTGGTGGACTGAAGTGGTCCAGACGGTCCTGATGTCCAACTTTGATGGAGGTAAAAGCTTGCCTCCCCACGAAGGACAGTACCCCCATGCTCTGCGTGTTTTGCAGTTGCCAAGGCTTGTTGGCATCCTTCCATGAGGTTCTTCTTGCACCGTGCAGCTCCGGCCCCCATCACACTATCCTGTGATGCACAGCTTCCTGTGTGATACTCTAGCGGCGTGGGTCCCTTTGTTGTAGTGCTGCATGGGCCTCCTTTTGCACCTTATTTGTCCCCGTGCTGTGGGACTCCTGTGCACACTGCCTGGTCTTCTGAGGGCTCTCTGAGTTGCTGAGAGCCCCCTCTGACTCCCCCTCTTGGGTGGAGTCCACCAGGTCCCTCCTGGTCCCAGGCAGTGCCATTTTGCTAACTGCGAGCTTTCCGTGTGCCAAGGCTTGTTGGCGGAATCCAGCGATGCATACCAGACTGCAATCATCCATCCAGTGCGGGACATCATCTGCACCAACTAGGAACCCGCATTTATCTTCTTGGGTGCAGGACTGACTGTTGTTCTTCACTGGTGGTTCTTGTTTTGCACCTTCATCTGGGTTAGCTGGGGCCCCTGATCTCCCTGGACTCTTCTGTGCTTCTCAGACTTGGTACACTTCTTCCACAGGTCTTCAGGTCCAGGAATCCACTGTTGGTGTCTTGCAGTCTCTTCTGGTTCTTTCATTATCTTCTTTTTCATGTTCTTGTGTGTTCTAGGAAAGTTACTGTGATTTACTCCTGCTTTCCTGGGCTCTGGGGTGGGTTCTATTACTTACCTTTGGTGTTTCTAATACTCCCAGCACCCCTCTACACACTACACTTGCCTAGGTGGGAAATCGGCATTCGAATTCCACTTATATGGTTTATGTTCCCCCAGGCCCATTTCTAACTATTGTGATTTTTACTATTTGCACCATTTTCTAACTGGTTTTACAGCTATTTCTGCATCCTAGGGTATATAATTGTTGTATTACTTACTTCCCAAGGGAGTATAGTCTCTATGGTATTTTTGACATTTGTGTCACCAAAATAAAATACCTTTATTTTTGTAACAGTGAGTATTTTCTTTCATGTGTGGGAGTACTATGTGGCTTCAGTGGTATTGCCTGAGCTTTGCATATCTCCTAGATAAGCCTTGGCTGCTCTGCTACAGCTATTCCTAGAGAGCCTGACTTCTAGACACTGACTATATTTCACTAATAAGGTATAACTGGACATGGTATAAGGTGTAAGTACCATAGGTACCCACTACAAACCATGCCAGCCTCCTACAACTAACAGTTAGAGTTCTAGTGTTTCTTTTTTAGTCTCCATCGACCTGTTCTCCAGCACTGCCAATCCCCAAAGGTCTATCCTCTTACCTGAATCACGACACTTTGCTAGCACATATGTAGTAAGTGAGAGAAACCCTTCTAACAAAGGGGACAGGGTTTACAAGCCAAGGAGGAATTCCCCTCAGTGAGAAATCTATATTGTCACTTGCATTCACACTCCTATGACTCACTCAACATAGTGTTTACAGGGAAATCCTAAGAAAACTGTGAAACAACCACATGAGTAATAAAAATATATCATTTATTATGAAAACATCTGTTAAAGATTTCTATATGTACATCATACAACATAGGCACAACGTGAATAAAAATAGCAATCAAAGGGAAGAATTGAAAATTTGGCCCAAATCATTCGCCATCAAGTTAATACATATTCACTGTTTCTATCACTGTACAATCATGAATAATTTCTCATGTAAAATCATTCACTGCTTGTGGATTACGCGAATTGATTGTCAATGCGGAAGAAAAAAGACATTTTGATCTTCCTTCTTCATGAATTTCACATACATGTTCTTCCCATAAAAATGTTTTAGACTCAGATCATTTGATTTATGACCAAAACATCTAAGATCAAAAATGAAAAAAATATTATGCTACACAGCCAACAATAATTTTGTTGAAAAACAACTAACACAAGTGACACAAAAATAAAAACATTAAAAAAAACCACAGTATTACACAGATTCCTAATATTCAAATTATTCTTTCACGGTGTTCTTAAATTCATAAACTAGAACCCATCATTGCTGGAAATCCAGGAAAACAACTCCCTCAATTTACATTCATCTATACAAAACATACTCATATTGTGATATGTAACCCTTATTCAATATGTTTCACATTTTTCATGGATTCGTACACTAGGGACCAACTTCATAGGTATCCACTCAAATACCATCCATAACTTCCATTAATCAATGCATACTGTGGGTGTGTTCAGCCTTATATTTATTTTGCTAGTTTATTTATAAGGTGACACGTATAGGGAAACAAATAATTACCCTTAGAGGTCTACACAAGTCTTTTCAGATTCAGATAGGAGTGTGATAACGTCCTAACAATCAACATTAGCAATAAACATCAATTTCAATTTTGGAGTCAGTAGTTTATACGCGCCATGACATTTGTGGCCATGAATCACTACACCAGACCATAGAGTTCAAACATTTATGTCCCTTTAGATTAACAATGCTAAGATCATGTAAATCAAATGCAAGACCAAATTATATAAATTCTGAAACAATACAGGCTGACCAAATCTTTGAAAGAATCTTAACCTAGATAGAATATTTATCATTAAAGATTCAAGAACCACCATGCAAAATAATAACAATAATAGATGAATGATTGAACCAGAATATATTTAGTTATCGCAGATGAATTGATTACAATCAAAATATACATATAAGTCGAATTTAGAATTTGCCATCCTTAACTAATACTCTAATTTGTTAAACATGTTTGGGCTACATGTAAAAAGAAAAAGAAGACAAAAATTAATTTGGAAAACATTTGTCTATGGTGCTAGCCAAAAATAGTAGTCCGATTTTCTAAAGAGAGTAAACATAAAAATCTGCAAAGACAACAAATGCACATTTGGTTATACCTCTCCTAAATGGAGCAGCAACGTCTTCGTCAGTTGAGCATCTGGTCTTCATTGTACAGCATCAGTATTATGAATGGGGAAACAGTTCAGTAAAATTTGGGCCTATTGTATTTGAACTGTCAATGACAGAAAGCTAAGGATATAGCACATCATTTAACTAGCTTAGAGAGAAAGAATCTGCATACTGCTGAGAACTGAGAAATTGCCCTTACATCATCTGAACTTTGCTATAATAAATCCTAGAAAACAACTAGCTAAGTTTCTATTGGTCAGACTATGGGGTGTTTAAGTTTCAACCAATAACCTTTGATCCACGTTTCAGAAGTATCTTTCTTTATTTTCTGCACCTACGATTGGCTTATCTTCTTTTGCTTCTGGTCACCAGTTTCCTCTCAAACATTACATTTAAGCAGTGTAGAAACACATTATATGAGCTTCCTGCCAAAAAACTAAAACTCAAGCAAATACAAATATTTGTAACATGGACTATGACATTGAGCATTGAAGCCTATTGTTCAGTTGTACATTATTGTCTCATCTCAGGAAACAAATGCTACAAGCAAGGAACATAACTTGTTCACAGTGACCAAGTCACACAGGATACTTGAAGAAAACATTATTTTGCAGATTTAAAACTTTTAACATTGTGCCTTTGGAAAATTACTAAAACGTGAGGCCTTTTAAAACCAATGCTAAAACATGAAGAATAAAACTTTTCATGATATTTAAACCATTAATACTTTTAGTACATATTAATGCTCAAATTTTCTGTACATTTTATTATTATTAAACAAAATACATTTAATTAGACACTGTATTTCATTTTAATACATATTGTTTATGGTGACCACCATGTCAGCTACACAATTTTATTTACTGATACTTGATTTCAATTAGGCCCTTTAATACGTTATTTCACATTATATTTACGTGACACCATTTTTATCAATGATGTTTGTACTCCAACAACACCATTCACAAACCTATTCCTGTTTCCATAGTTGACACTTAGTTAATAGAATCCCTCTCTTCTAGATTAAGAAGGGGTTCAAATAAGGAGAAATCCCACAGTATCTTGTTCTTAAACTTAAAAAATAAACATATATTTGTTTTTTTACAAAACCCTTCAACCTCAAATGGCCTATAAAGGTACAAGAGTTGACCGGCAGATATTATTCTATTAATAAATAACAAACTTAAGACCATATTTTCTAATGATTTCTTCTCTGTTTTGGTCAGCATGGTCCCCCATGGTAGCCCACGTGGATATCAAGAAATACCTATTTTCTGTTTTCGAAACTCTGTATATATCAGTGTGACAGTGGCCATGGCACAGGGGAATTCAGTGTATACCTCAAAGTTCAATTTTAATATGCTTTTTATAATATGAAGAAAGCAAGGTTGAATATAAAATAGGAGCTAAAATGGACGTTACACAGAGGGTGTCAGATGAGTTTTTTGTACCACGAATACTGACCCTAGGTCTTCTTGATTTTCACATAGAACACATTCATAATGAAGTGACACAAATATGGGAGTTTTAAAAAAGGATCTATATGGCCAGAGAAAGAACTCAGTGATTAAAGCCCCAGTAGAGATTGAAATGTGTACTCACTGCAGAGTATTCAGGGTTTCAGTCACCGCTTCTGAAATAAAGGGCGCTATTCAAGACCCATGCAAGGGGACAATTTAATGTTAGTGTCACTCAAGAAATTGAAGCAAATGAGCATATGTCAGGATTAATTAATTTAATTGACTAACAAAATTGATACGAAGAAGTCTGATTCTTAAAATTCTGCCAGCCAACTCTATGAATGCAATGTGTTCTGCCAACAATTTATGTTATTGATTAGGATTTTTTTATTTTGTATTGATTAGGCACTGTGTACAAGGTTGTATTTTTATTATTATTACTGGTTCACACTAATGTAATGTCAAATATGTAAAGTCTTGACTCTAGGTCTAAAGAAATTTATATACTGTAAAAATGAATAGCAAAGCCTGAATTGAAAAAAATTAAAATATTTTTTGAGAAAAAGTAACTCATTAAGACATGAAGAAACAGGTCCACATGTCTGTTTTTGTTAGACATATGCTTACAATTAATAGAATATCAGGGTTCCCACTGTTGGGTCATGATAAATGTATCCCACTAACATTTTCTTAAATCAGGTCCAGGCCCATTGGATATAGACATAGTAAAGGCTTTGTGTCATTGTTTCTAACAGATATAAGAGACTTTGGGCCTGATTTAGAACTTGGCGGACAGGTTAATGAGTCACTACGGTGATGGACTTCCTGTCCTTCAAAATCTAAACCACATTATATTCAATGGGTTTTAGATTTCAGCAGACGGGACATCGGTCACCATTGTGATGGAGTAACCTTTCCGCCAAGTTCTAAATCAGGCTCTTTATCTGTATTGCCTGCACTCCAATGGTAAGGACTGTTTATTTATGTACCTGTTAAGGGATATCACCTATGCTTTAATAATAGTACTGCTATTCAATTAATTACTGACTGTTATCAATTAAATTAGGTTATAACCATATTTGGAGAGGGTGCATTTACAAGATTTTTCCACTAGCACACATTCAAAAGAACATGTTCAGTTAGGTATTGATACTTGAGCACACCTGTCCAAGACACCAGTGATAATTTTATTTATATCTAACTTGTTTCCCAGTTTCCCAGGGACCGGTGTTATTTGTCTGGAAGCTAACCTAACCCCTTCTGCTGTTTCTCTGGGGCCTGGTGTCTCAGAGTTCATTAAAATCCTAGGACCTGACCATCTGCAGCTTTTGAGAGGCATCAGGACATTCAGTAATCACACTATCTTTTCATCATCCATAGTCAAGACATTTTTGTTGAAATACAATGCTTCTCTTTATGATGAATTTTGGCAATCATTATTTTTGCTCTAACAGTTTATTTATTTATATTACACTTAGATTGTTACTGAATTGTTATTGTTTAGTTTTCATAGTCTACTGATCTTTGTTTTAATATTTTATTATATTTTGTTCTCGTGGATTTTTATAATATGGAATAAACTAAAATTATGATAATTGATAGAAGTCAGTGACTATCAGATGATTGATTCCAAAAACATCAATAAGATTAGAGTAGATATTAATCACTATTAATCACTCCAAACAAGCAACTAACTGTTTTTCTGGGCTCTCTCGCTATGCTCTTGGGTGGATAGTATTAAAATCATGCTGCCTCACCTGTCTTATAGGTGTTCCTCTTGGCATAAAATGAACCACCAAAGATGACAACATTCTCAGCCTATCTATCCTAAGTTATTTCACTGGTGAAAAAGTGAGCTTTCCACTCACTGGTGAAGAAGTGACGTTTCCACTCACTGGTGAAGAAGTGACATTTCCACTCATACAGACTTCCTGGCAACTACTTATTGCATTTAATTTGCAGTTGCTTATTTTCCCTACCTTTTGCTGCTACTATGTTCTTTTTGTGGCTTTTTATCAGTTCGTGTCATTTTTAAAAGTTTGTCTTTTAATGTTTGTCAAGAGCTGTTTTTGACACTGGGGGAGGAGAAGGATATTAACCTTGCATAGAGAGAAGATTTTCCTGCTTGTTCTTGATTAAGATCAGTGCTACAATGGCACAAGACACCTTCCCAGAGTCCCCCAAGACATCTCAAATCCTCCCTTCCACTGCTCCAATAGGCTCCTGCCTTTTTTTTCCCTGGCTGACTGTCAACCCATCACCGAACAGCCTTCATTCAAAAATATTATAGAACATAACATACAAAAAATTGTAGCCAATTTCCACAAGAACATCTTGTTGACAATCACATCCTGCACGACTGACAGTTTGACTTCACACCTTGTTGCAGCAAAAGTTGCAGCTGAAGATGATTCCTACCTCCTCATCCTGTATGACCTCCTATTAACAGTCTTTGGTAATGTCATTCAATAAGCCCTCCATAAAGGCCTCTCATTACCTATGTGTTTCACTCAAACAGTCCTGCAGTGGCACTCCTCTTATCTTTCTGATTGTTCATAGTGCATCAAGATGATTGTAACCAGCTCCAGTAGTTTGCCAGTCATCTGTGACATCACTCATGATTCCATTCTTTATAAGGATGACTCAAAAGTTATCATGTACAGTTTGTCCAATCTAGACAGAAAACCCTTCTGAGTCATACTGATCAACAATGGTATCAGAATTTACTGGTATGCCGGTCCTATTCATCTTTATCTTAGATTCTCCACAAACAAAGACTCCGTGTCAGACACTGCCAATCTATCATGAAGACATGGATGTCATCTGCTTATATACATATTGGTCATACTCACCAATGCCATCAAATAAGCTCAAATTCAAAACTGGCTCAATAAAATGTAGCTAGATGGACCCCCCCCCCCAATGTATCCCAAATCAAAATTCCTTTGATTTCATAAATCTTATGTTATGTGATATTGATTTAGATAGCGCACTAATCACCCGAGAGGGTATCCAGGCACTTGGACAGGTGTGTAGGTTTGTGGTCCTCAAGGTGCTTATAGGAAGAGCTCGGTATTCAGCTTCTTGTGGAACTCACTCAACCAAATAGTCTTTATTCAATCATATAATTAGATCATAAAAGAATCACATACAGTACAAAATATAAAAACATATCAAATATACAAAACATTAACCATGAAAAACGACCTAAAAACACCCCTAAAAACAGAGCATCTCATCTTGTTGTCATAAAAAAGTTAAAACAGCAACTTCTTGCGCCAGGCCTCCGATCCTTTCATGAAGTGGCCCACTGAGCAGCATACTTCATAGTCATTCAACTGGCGAAGGAAGAGCAAGGTGACCCTACAATTGGTGAAGTTTTGTTTTCGTAGCAGTGGTGCCACGTACAGTTTCTTAAAGGGCTTGTAATACTTACAAAAAAACACAAAGTGCAACATAGTTTGTGGTGAGTTTTCATCACAGGGGCAGATACAAATATCACTAGAGGAAAACTGCCCTTGGGGAAAGGACAGCATCCAACGGAGAAACCCCAGCCTAAAAAGAGTTAAGAGCATTCGCTCATACACATTATAGACAGACAACAAATAAGTATCCGGGCCCAGTGACATTTGAACCATACAATATTCCTTAACTGTTGTCTTAACTACTTCGTTTGTCTCTCAGGCCACCCCGTCTAAGGTCGAGAAAACGATCACAGACCCATGATTTACCCTTGTTTTATATTAAATGGGGTCTCTCAAACAGATGGGGGCAGCCCACATCGGTCAAAGAGACCTTAATGTATTTCAACCACGGGGCTGAGCAGGCAAGATAGCTAACCAGGAAGTCCTTAATAATCAGCTGGTTGGGGACAGCCTCCTTATTAAGCCAAATCGCGCACTATAGCCCCAACGGAGCGACACTAATTCTATCTTGTAAGTATTTCAGACCCAACTCCTGGTGAGTAGAGAAGTGTGGTGTAAAAGGCGGGGTACCCGGCAACCAGCGGCAAAATCAATTCTCCTCTACCTGGAGGCTGGAGACAGCCAGCAAACATTTTCTCTTATAAACGTACAGTATGGGGGCAACCGGCTTCCTCCCTATATTAGTGGCTAAGGAGTAGATAATGCCTATTGTGCGCAAGGAGCGTGAGACCCTATTTTTCAGGCAGGGGCCCCAGCTACATGATTCATCAAATTCTAACCCCAAGTATAGAAAGGAGCTTACTCTTGCCAGGGTACATTCTCCTCTGTACATAGGGAACGTCTTAGTATTTTGAGGACCACAGAACATTACAAAGGTTGAGGTCCAAGTTTTTCATGAACTCAGCAAAACTATCAACCAACTGTTTAAGGTCATTAGCTGTCCTCGTCAGTAAGACTGCATCATCCGCATATAACAGAGCTGCAATAACATTGTTGCGGATGTGAGGGACATCAGCTCCTATGGAGACCAAGGTTCTCTCCAGATCGTTGATACATAGGAGAAATAAGATAGGGGCAAGAACACATCCCTGGCGTACATCGCGACTGATACCAAAAGGAGAGGTGGTCTCGCCGTTTGGCCAATACCTCACTTTTGTCCTCTGTTCCTGGTGTAAGAGTCTCAGAAGATTTACCAGCCCACCATCAAAACCCATGGACAATAAAATTACCCAAAGCTTTTCCCTATTGACGCAGTCAAACTTGCTTGACAAGTCCATAAAAGCTAAGTGAATGGACCAACCATTCACATACTTATACTTGCCCATAAGGAGGTGGAGGTTAAGGCACAATTTAATAGTGCCCAGGCCTTTCCTAAATCCATATTGGACCTGAGTTAGAATTTTCTTCTCCTGCACCCAAGAGATCAAGCGTTCCAAACCACCCACCCCATTGGTTTTGAGGAGGAGTCAAGCAGCGAGATTGGTTGATAACACATTGGGTCCAGAATGTTATCCTTTTTAAAGACTGGGACCACTACAGATGTTCGCCAAGATGTAGCGGGTCAAGCCCTACACACAATATGAAAGATCTTAGTTAAAAAAGGGGCCCAAAATTCTGGATATTTTATTAAGAGATCCATTGGGATCTCATCTGGGCCAGGGGCCTTGTTGGGGAGGCTATCAAGAATAGCCTTTAATACTTTGGTCTCTAAAAAGGGGAGACTGAGGTTGAGAGACCTGCACAAAATTGCTCCTTACCTCATCAGCTCCATAAATACCAGAAAGGTGGTCGAGCAAGCTTCAGGAAAGATACACGATGTAATAACTTCTGGGGATTTGCCATTGGAAAGGCCAGCCCGAACCACCCGCCAAAAAGCCTGGGATTCCTTTTTTTGGCAGACTATCACTATTTTTTCCCACTTCTCTTCCTTGGCTTCGGCCTTCTGCTGCTTCAGGGCCCGGGCATATGCCTTTCTACAGGCGATGACAGTAACCTGATCTCTAGGAGTTTGTCTAAGCACCTGATGCAGGGAGGCATTTGCTATCCTACATGATCTGTCAAACCACAAGCAGCCTGTCATGGGACTGTTTTTAATTGGTCTGCTCATGAGGTCCCCAGTATGGGACAAAACTCAATAAAGCCTGCCAGAGAATCGGAAGGATCACTACTGCCTACTTGGCATAATATTGTCAGGAATGTACAGGCAGTTTGCACCTGATCCATAATAAGCGCCAGATCTGCAGAACGCCAGGCCACCCTCCTGCCATTATCCTTTATCCTTAGTTTTTGTCTGAAGCTAGACTGCCTCATTCCCGTCTGGGAAGGTGTTTTAAGAAGGGGGGTTGTGATCACTAAAGACTCATGGAACTACTTCCCATAAATCAGGGCTAATAGGTTCCGAGAGACAAATATGAAGTAGACGGTAGAACTACACCCCCGCCCAATAAAGGGTGCCACTATGGTATCTGAACTAAATATAGGTCTAACCAGATCATGTGACAAAAGGAAGGCATATAGGTGCTGCCACTTTGAGTTCGAACCCACCTGATCCACTTTGCAGCTAACAGGATCAAAAGGGGAGTCCGCTTCAAGGGATATGTCTCCCAATTTGGCATTAATATCCCCTGCCAGGTGTATATTAAAAGGCCCACCTTTCACCTGAGCTGTATCGGCCCACGCGCTAATAACTAGAGAAGATCTTGAAAGGTGGAATTATTATTGGATATAAAATAATTATTATAGTAGTTCACCATAAAATGTTTTAACTTACCGCCCCAACTCACTTCAACTGCTTGAATCCCACCCAAATCTGTTACTATTGGTAGGACCTTGTGCCCAATATTAACCTTGAACCACTCCGCCAAACCACCTTTAGCATGACATGAGGGTGAGGGGATGGCAAAGTTGCTGAAGCTAGTGTACTTATCAAGGACCAGTTCCGAGACAGCCCAGGTTTCCGGCATAAAAAATAATATCAAAATTTGATATAAACAACCGCCAACCCTCAACCTCTAACTCTGAGGCCAAGCCAGCCACATTCCAGCTAAGAAGTTTCATGTGCAGTGTCTTACTAATGGGTGGTTGCAGATAAGTCGGCAGAGTTACCACCTCCGCAGAGGCATTTGCAGGGGTGCTAGTCTCAGACCCAATCAGCGTAGCAATGATATGTCTCTCCAACACCTGCTCACCCCCCCTCAAACAGCTCTACTGGGAACATTGTTAGAGGTTACAAGTGAGTGTCAATCCACATCTTCCAGTTAATTCAAAATTGAATAGTAGTTACTGAGTGGAAGATGGGTAAGACGGGGACAATCCCTATGTCTCACAAGGGAACATGGTGAGGAATTTGAGTATTGTCAGCGTCTCCCATAGGGGCTAGATGTTTAAAGAAAAAAAACCAGTGGCAAGATTCTGATCTGCTTAATCCCCACCATACTGGCTTGTGCAAGCGCTAGTACTTCCCTATCAACATTAGGGTCATGGAAGTTGATAATTATGAGGTCACATGGTGATGGGCCTGTGCCTCCCACCTGGCAGACAAACAAAGGCCCTCATCATGACATTGATGGTAAATCCCACTTAATACCACACTGACTGCCACCAACTTACCGCCGCAGCGGCAGATATCCGTTCACCATATTATGACACACACACACACACCAATCTGTTAGTATTCAGCACACGCACAAATCCGCCACACCAAATGTCAGTGATAAACTGCTGGTATCAAAACCCACATCATTATGCCAACAGAACTACGTCCACCACATTATGACCCACAAATCACCACGGCGGACATTCAGCGGTGGTAAACTATTGATGGTACATACCGTCACGCTCAAAATGGGCACACACAAACAAAACAACGCCACATTGGACAATTCAAACAACACACACCTGAAACCCATACACACACCACACCCACACACCCACACACCCACACCACTATTAAACACCCCCCCACATCACCCACAACCCTTTACGACTACAAACCATTGCCACAAGAGAGACATCAAGACCACAGACACAACCAGACTCACACACTATACGACCTATACACCACTAACGCACCCCACATCACACACCACAACACTTTATCCAACATACCCTCACCTACACACCTCACACAACAACCATGGCACCACAAAGACACCCCCGCTTCACGAGGAGGAGCTGAGAGTCATGGTAGAGGAAATTTTCAGGGTAGATCCACAATTATTTGGAGCACAGGTGCAGCAGATATCAATAGCTAGGAAGATGGAGGTATGGCGGAGATTCTTGGACGGGGTCAATGCCGTGGGACTACACCCAAGAACTAGGGATGACATCAGGAAAAGGTGGAATGACCTACGGGGGAAGGTATGTTCCATTGCAGCAAGGCACCAACTCGCTGTACAGAGGACTGGCGGTGGACCCACACCTCCTCCCCCACAACTAACAGCATGGGAGGAGCAAGCCTTGGCAATCCTGAGGACTGGCTCTGGTAAGTCAACTTTCAACAAATATCACTCCCCTACCTGCATGCCATCACATGCCCCCTCACCCTCACCATCACTCCCATCACTCCACCTCCTCCCACACACCCCATTTTCACATCTCACCTATCCCAATGCCAAGCCCTGCATGCTCTTCCATTGCATGGACACCACTCACAGCCCTGCATGGACACTTATCAATAAAGCATGCACACCACAGAGAACTAACAATCCCACCATACTCCAACAAACACAAGTGGAAGCTGCCAGGGCAAATACAACCAAAGAGGGCAAGCCACGGATGCACAATTTGTCAGACACAGAAACCATAACACAACATTTACATCCCCACAGGTATCCCAGACAATGTCAGCGGTGAGGAGGTGCCAGCAATATCCAGTCCCCCAACTGAAGAGGCCCACAGTGATGACAGCAACTCTGGTCTTCAGGATCTGGATGACCAACCTGGCCCATCATGTACCACTGGACAGCTGGTTACCCAGGCCCAGTCACACGCCACCACAGAGCCTTCCCCATCAGGAAACACCACCACAGCACCCACCCAGCGTACTCACACCTCTGTTCCCAGGACACGTTCATCAGCAGTGTGTCCACCTCTACAGGGACCCCAGGCCACACCTCTCCCACAAGACAATCAGGGACCTGGGGTCAGTGGCAGTGGGCACATGGTTCCGGGGACTGAGGCACAGGCCAACAGGGAAACTGGGAGGAGTGCTGTGTGCCAGGGGGAGGACAGGACCAGGGAACCGACTCTCCAGGAAGCACTTGCAGAGATCCTGGGAGCCGATCAACATTCCCAGGACACTATGGGCCAGATCCTGGACAACGTGCAGGAGAACAGGCGGCTGCAGGAGGGACAGTACCAGGGGATCAGGGAGGACTTGCAGACCATCAACAACACCCTGATCACCATAGCCGGGGTGCTGGCAGACATGGCCAACATTATGAGGGAGGCAATCACACAACAGCGGGCACCTGCCACTAGCCAGACATCCGAACAGCCTTCCTCCTCTGCTGCCGCTAGTGGCCAGGAGGCCCCGCCACAGGACTCACAGGCCACCAGCACCCCTCCCCCTGCAAAAGGAGAACCACCCCGTAAACGTTCCCTGCAATCCAGACAGAAGCCAGAGACACTTGCGAAGACCCCTGCCAGGAAATGAGACTCTCCTTATTGTCACCCTTGTGTCCCACTCTGTCACCCTGTCCACCTTGAACTGCCATTGCTCCCCTTCCTATGTCCCCTTGGACAATGCAACTGGGCTACAAACAGACACCTGAACAGCCTTCCACCTCCGCTGCCGCAAGTGGCCAGGAGGCCCCACCACAGGACTCACGGGCCACCAGCACCCCTCCACCCGCAGAAGGAGAACCACCCCGCAAACGTTCCCTGTATTCCAGACAGAAGCCAGAGACACTTGCTAAAACCCCTGCCAGGAAATGAAACTCTCCTGATTGTCACCATTGTGTCCCACTCTGTCACCCTGTCCACCTTGAACTGCTGTTGCTCCTCTTCCTATGTCCCCTTGGACAATGCACCTGTGCTACAAACAGACTGGAACAATACCCTGGACTTTCCTCCATCATCACCGCATCCCCTTGCACTTGGCCTTTTATTTCTTAGCACTTCAATAAACAACCTTGAAAGAAAACTAGTCTGGAGTATGTCATATTTTCAATGTATTCATTGAAACAGGTACAAACATTGCAATTCAACTGTACTGAAATTGAGCATAGATTAATGACTTGTAGATGGCTGCAGTTAACACACACGGAGTACTTGTGAGGTCACCAACATCTGCAAAATGAATTGCCAGAGGGAACAGTAAGTGGGCATAGAAGTGGGAAATATCAGCATTCCAGTGCCACACAAATTCAAACAAATGTCATTGAAATGTGAAGTAACACTGTCCTACCTGTGTTTCATTGGAAGTATTGTCTGATCACTGATGTTCTGTTGTCCTCATTCTCTGCCTCCTCATCCTCACTGTCCACAGGGTCCACTGTTGGCACACGGGCATCTACAGCCTCCTCTTCCTGCAGAAAAAGGCACATGTCATCTGAGGGCCAGGTTGTGCAACATGCAGCATGCAAATACTATCTGGCAGACCTTCTTGGGTGAGTAGCACAGGGGTCCACCTGTTAGATGGAGGCTCCTGAACCTGGCCTTCAGGAGGCCAAAGGTTCTTTAAATTATCCTTCTGGTTCCCCCATGTGCCTCATTATAACATTCTTCTGCCCTTGTCCTGGCATTCCTCACAGGCGTCAGCAGCCATGATAGGTTTGGGTAACCAGGGTCACCTGCAAATATTGAGGGACAACATTTAGCCACACACTATCCTATATGGCCCACATCATACCCATACACCAACATCGACTGGGTGGGAACCAGGACTCACCTATTAGCCACACCCTGTGTCTCTGTAGTTGGCCCATCACATTTGGGATGCTGCTATTCCGTAGGACAAAGGCATCATGCACCGACCCAGGATACTTAGCATTGACGTGGGAGATGTACTGGTCCGCAAGGCACACCATCTGTTAATTCATAGAGTGGAAACTCTTCCGATTTCTGAACACCTGTTCATTCTGACGGGGGGCGAATGCAATATGTGTGCCATCAATCGCCCCAATTATGTTGGGGATATGTCCCATTGCATAGACTGTGGCAATGCCTATGGCCAAATCTTCAACCTGGGGAATACAATGTGGCTGCACATGTGTTTAATCAGGGCAGACAACACTCTTGTCAGCACTATAGAGAACATTGGCTGTGACATTCCTGCTGCCAAGTCCACTGTCACTTGGAAAGAACCAGTTGCCAGGAAATGGAGAACTGATAGCACTTGCACAAGAGGGGGGATCCCAGTGGGGTGACGGATAGCAGACATCAGGTCAAGCTCCAATTGGGCACACAGTTCTGTGATTGTGGCCCTGTCCAGTCTACAGGTCAGGATAATGCGCCTGTCCTCCAGTGTTGCCAAGTCCACCAGGTGTCTGTACACGTGGGTATGTCTCCTATTCATCTGCAGCGGTAGCAATCTATGGGGCTACAGAGTGAGGACCCAATCACAAACTGAACAATGGAGCTACAACAGAACTTTGCATGCTGGTAACTTGTAATAGGTAAGTGTGATTTGTCCATTATGTCCTAATTTCACCAGTGACGCAGCAATTTCCGAGGGCCTGTCCCCCCCCCCCCCGAAATGGCGTCTGCCTTTCCTGTGTGGAGGGACAGGTGAAAGTGAGGTAATTCCGCTGACGTTGTGCGCCATTGCGGGAGGCGGCCGGGAACCGCTGTGCAATTCCTCAATGGTTAACATTGGGTCCTATGGGGTACAGTGGCCAATGGTGATATACGCCAGCGGTGAGGGTATGCACCGCCGCAGACGTGACTGCCATTTTGTAACTGATCCCTCACTTGCTACCTGATCATCCACAGGAGAGGACCTACACTGCATGTGCTGCTGTGACCTGTGTCTGGAACCTACCATTGCCCGTGTGACTTGGGAAAGGGTGCCAGCCTTCACTTCGGAGGAGTTGGAGAGACTGGTGGATGGGGTCCTACCCAGTACAGACTGCTCTATGGTCCTCCAGACCAACAGGTGAGTATACTGTGGGCACGATGCATGTGGAATGAATACATGGAGTAGTGTGTGTGAAGGCCTCAGGTAAGGGGCTGGGTGGATGTCCTCTTGGCGGCGTATAGGTTGTGTGCTTGGCCGTGTGCGTGTAAATGGCGATGTGAAGGGGAATGGTGATCCATAATTATAACAGGCAGGACTGTTTGTCTAAATATATTTTCCTGTGTCTATTGTCTCTGCAGGTCAGTGCCCATCAAAAGAAGGGTATATGGTCTGCCATCGCCAAGGAGATGGAGACCCTGGGGGTCTATGGCAGGCGGAGCACCCCTGTTGCAAACGGTGGGAAGACCTGAGACGCTGGGCACGAAGACGGTGGAGGCCCAGCTGGGGATGGCCTCCCAATGAGGGAGCCCCTGATGGCCAGTGCGATGGCCCGCATCCTGTCTGTGGCCTATCCTGAGCTGGATGGGTGCTTGAGGGCATCACAGCAGCCACAAGGGGGTGAGTACAGTGGCCATCATGACAACTTACGGCTGGTGGGGTGGAATCTGGGTGAGGGATGTGTGTCAGTGGGTGGCCCTAGGCCAGGCCTGACATTGCAGTATAGGTCCCCTGGTTGCTAGGGTTCAGAAGGGCAAATCTTGCTACCTAGCTCGTAGGCATCCACTACTGGTCAGGGCTGCATGGGTCCCAGGTGTGCTGCAGTTGGCGGTGTGTGCCCCTCCCCATGCCTTGGCTACTAACTATTTCTCTGGTAGTGCTATGGCATATTGCGTAGGCCTGTTCCCTGTGTTTGAGAGTGCTATGTATGCCAACGGTGGTGTTGGTGCAGCCATTAACCAAGTGTATCCTTTGCCTCTCCCCCCCTTTTTGTTTTGTCATCCTGTCCTTATGTGCATTAGCATAATCTGGCGGAGTAGCAGAGGCACCGGCGACAGATGGAGCTGCATGCCACAGGACCCAGGAGGCAGAGTCCACTGACGCTGAGGGCACCAGTGGGACAGAGGGCGAGGGGAGCACCATGGCGGAGACTGGAGGGGACAGTTCTGACACAGATACCTCCTCCGATGTAAGCTCCCTGGTGGTGGCGGACACTTCTGTGACCACCCCAGCTACAGGTACCACTGCCACCCTCCGTACCATCCCCGCCCTCACAGCAGCCCCTCAGCGAGTTGCCCGTTCCCGCTCACCCAGGAGGGTGGGCATCTCCTTCGCCACAGGCACCTCAGGCCCTGCCCCAGTTAGCCCTGCTGCCCTGAGTAAGGAGGCTATTGACCTCCTGAGATCCATCTCTGTGGGGCAGTCAACCATTGTCAATGCCATCCAGGGGCTGGCAGCCCAGATGCAACAGACTAATGCACTCCTGGAGGGCATTCACACAGGGTAGGCGGCCCAACAGAGATCAATCCAGGCTCTGGCCTCCTATCTGATGGCAGCCATTGTCCCTGTTTCTACCCTCCAACTTCGTCTCCCGAGTCCCATTCTCCTCAACCCCTACCCATCCCAACCACACAGGCAGACGAGCATGAACACAAGACAACACACAGGAGTGGTACAGGCAAACACAAGCACCACACTTCATCCCACAGGCACTCACACAAACACCATCCAGATGCAGTCACACCAACATCCACTATTTCCACTGTCCCCTCCTTCTCCTCCACCTCCCACCCAGTTCTGTCCACACTCACACCTGCATGCACTAGATCATCATCCACTACCAGCATCACCACCACACCAAGCAGAACACACACCTCACTGGCAGACACTTCCATGCACACGTCCCCTGTGTCCTATCCCACTATGTCTATCCCCCCTAAGGTACACAAACGCAAGCATTCAGACACCCAACAGCCATCCATCTCACAACAGCATACAGCCCATGTGCCTGCACCCAAAAGCAGCAGACAGACACCTCCAACAACCACTTCCTCCACTCCCATTCCTTCTCCCTCTTCCCATCCCAATGTCCATAAAAAACTGTTCCTATCCACCCTTGACCTCTTCCCTACCCCTCCCCCATCCTGCATGTATGGGCAGGGTAGGAAGAACCCAGCCAAGCACCTCAGCCACACAGTCCACAGGCCCAGTCGTCACCTCACCCACTCGTGGTGGAAAAGGATCCAGACCACATGTCCTGAAGGTGAAGGAGCCTGCATCAGGCAGCCTCAAGGGAAAGGAGCCTGCCCCAGCTGCCAGGAAGACAAAGGAGCCAGCAGCAGCTGCTAAGAAGGGAAAGGAGCCTGCCCCAGCTGCAAGGAAGAGCAAGGAGTCTGCACCAGCAGGCAGGAAGAGAAAGGGGCCTGGGGTAGGAACTGTGCCGGAGCCCCCGCCACCAACCATGGCTGGCAGCCATCGAGGTTGCAGGGGATGGGCAGGAGCCTCCCCCCCCCAGCAGCACCACCGCCTCCAGTGAGCAGCCGTCCGAGGTTGCAGGGGATGGGCAGGAGCCTCCCCCCCAGCAACACCACCACCTCCACTGAGCAGCAGTCCGAAGTTACAGGGGATGGGCCGGAGCCTCCCACCACCAGCAGCACCACCACCTCCACTGAGCAGCCATCCAAGGTTGCAGGGGATGGGCAGGAGCCTCTCCCCCAGCCGCACCACCACCTCCACTGAGCAGACGTCCCCGCCCGTGGACGGCATGTAATCCTGCCTCCATGGGCTGCTGTGCAGCCTGCCCCCTGCAAATCCTGTGGGTATGACACTCACCTGAGAGACTGTGACCTTGCACTCCCCAGGTTCAAGAGCACAGGGCACGAGGCCCCCTCCAGAACCAATGGGTACGACACCCACATGGCCAACACTCCCCAGGATCAAGAGCACAGGGCACAAGGCCCTCTCTAGAAACAGTGGGTAAGACACCCACATGCCCAACACTCCCCAAGATCAAGAGCACAGGGCATGTTGCCCCCTCCAGAGCAAGTGGGCAAGTCACCCTCTTGAGAGACTGTGGCCTGGCACTCCCCATGACCAAGCACAGGGCATGTTGCCCCCTCCGGAGCAAGTGAGCAAGTCACCCATTTGAGAGACTTTGACCTTGCACTCCCCAGGACCAAGCACAGGGCATGTTGCCCCCTCCAGGAACCATTGGTCTTGTTCCATCTCCCGGCTGCGGTGCCCCCTCGTCCCCCTGAGGTGCCTGCCTATTTACCAACTGATGCCCCTGCAGTGTTCTCTCCGGGTTGATGCAGGTGACATGTGTGGCCTTGGACTTTGGCCTGTGGCCATGTGGCCTACAAACATTGTGGACTGGGCTGTGTCCCTTTTTGTGTACATATGTATATATCTATTATCTTGCCTATCTTATTTTTCATGCTGTTTTGATCTCATTACATTCACTTTTTCAAAATCGTTTTGTCCTTGCATTATACATCCGAGTTACGGGGTCAAATTGTTTTTGTAATGCAGCTGATTGTGTGTGTGATGTTGGGCGAGGGTGTGTGTGTGTGTGGTGCGTGTGTGTGTCACTCTCTTTTTCCTCCCCCGCTCTCTTGTGTGCTAGGCGGCTGTACGAACTGTCGTCGTCTTCGCCGGCATTGGTGTTCGTGGTGGACCAGAACGTAGAAGATAATGGGGAAGGCATGCAGTTCCAGCTCCATGGCAGTGTGGTTCTTCCCTGTGTCTCCAGTGGTGAGTCCTTTCACTTCTGTGCAGTGTTTCTGGCAGGCTTTTGATGTCGTTGGTAAGGTGCAGATTGTGTTGTCTTAATATGGTGGGCGGAACTGTGACTTTCGTCTGGCTGTAGAAAGCTACTACAGTGGTGGCTGTTGTTTCCGCTCTGGTGGTCGGTGTGGTACATTGGCTGTCTTTCGGAGATCTTTCTGCCATGGTCATAATTTGGTGGTAGTTAGCCCCAGCCTGTTGGCGGTATTACCTCCACTTTATCACCTACCGCCAGGGTTGTAATGAGGGCCTAAATCTCTTTAAAAAGGTCCCACTTACAGCTTACATTTGTTTTTAGCCAAAAAATGACTTTGTTTTTGAGAGCTGGGGTAAATTCCACTGTGGGGCCTTGGAGCCTGGGCACATTGTCCAGGATAACCACATAGGGGCATGAAGCTGGGAGTAAATCTATAACCGGAAGCTGAGGTAGAGGGTGCTCAGCCCGTTTATTTGACATTTGGAGAGTAGATTCCCGTGTGTGGGAATTAACAGAAAAAGTGGCTGACTGATTAGCGGGCTGTTTTCTTTACCCCCAATCTGTAAGCCAGTAGGGGGCTCTGTGCAGCTACTCTAGGAGGACAGCTATGTCCCGGAGCCGCCACCCTGGGGGAGGGCCAATCAGAGACCCTTGACTGGGTTGCTACAGACAGTACTTGCACAGTACCCTTCTCTGCCATTGAGATTAGATTGCCCATGCTGGATTTTAGCAAGGCTAGTAGGCTGTGAATTTGTTGTAGCTTAGAGTCCAGTAAGTCATTAAACTAGATCTTCAAATTGACATTTGAAGGGTGTAAAGGCACAGAACTAACAGAGGTGTCGTGAATCACAAGCTGTGGTTTTGAGGCTGGTTTAGATTTTAACTTTGAGGCCCTCCTTCACTTTTTTGGTGGTGGGCCAGAATCAAGGGAGCAACTCAAAGCACCTAGAGCACCAGAACAATCAGCGACATTCAGGCCTTCATCCCCCAAAGCACTAGAACAATCAACAACATTCAGGCCTACATCCCCCACTGAGTTGCCCATATAGGCTCCTTCTAATTCCAAACAAGGGGTTGGAGCAACATGAGCCACAGGAGAGATATGATACAATGGATATCTGGAAGAGATAGTCTTACATATAACAACAGGACTTAGGGGCTTACTGCGGAGGTTACATTCAATATCCTCCACTACTAGAGAAAGGCACCGCTCTGCCAACTTAATTTAATTTGACACCAAATCCACTGTGCGTACTAAAACGTTGTCAATGGAGGACCGGGGGATAGGTGTTGGGCCAGTGGCCACCTTCCTTTTCCCTGTTTTGTCCCGACTTCCTCAGAAAAAGGGGTGGGAGCTGAAAATGCCTTCAACAAAAATAGCCGAGTTAAACAAGAAAAATAACTTCTAAAGAGCGCTTCGCAAGCCTCTAACAGTCTCTGAAGGGCTAAGACGGGCCTGTCTTGGTCCGGGAGCCCCGCACAGCCAGAAGTGCAACCAAGTTTTATGCACCTGTGGGTGTGAATGTAGGTGCTAGCGGCATCCTGCTGTGATGGAGTCTGGGCCTGGAAGTGCGTGGCCCCCACTTTGAGGCGACCTGGTGAGCGTCCCGCGCTGTGGGAAGTGCGGTCAAGTTTTATGTGCCTCTGGGCACGAATGTCCATGCTAGCAGTGTCCTGCCGTGATGGAGCCTAGACCCGGAAGTGCGTGGCCCTCCCTTCGATGCGAGCTGGTGAGCATCCCATGCTGCAGGAAGTACAGCCAAGTTTTAGGCGCCTCTGGGTGTGAATGTCCATGCTAGCGGCGTCCTGCCACGATGGAGTCTGGGCCTTGAAGTGCTTGGTCCCCCCTTCGAGGTGAGCTGGGGAGCGTAGAACTCAAGAATTGAGGAGGAGGCTCTGATATATAGAGGGAGGTCATTCCATGTCTTGGGTGTGTTGTAGGAGAATCAATGACCTCCAGTTTTGCTTTTGCGGATGCCAGGAATGTGTGCAAGTGAGAGTGAAGCACAGCATAGGTGTCTGGTGGGTTGGTGAAAGTGTATGCAGCTGTTCAGGTTTTCTGGTCCTGTGTTGTGTATGACTTTGTATGCGTGCGTGAGGAGTTTGAGTTGGCTGCGATTGTGAATGGGGAGCCAGTGAAGCTTCCTGAGGTGCGGTGTGATGTGGATGCAGCGTGGGAGGTCAAACATGAGTCTTGCAGTAGTGTTCTGGATGGTCAGGAGTCTGTGAAAGAGTTTGGAGATTCCGACGTGGAGAGTGTTGGTGTAGTCAAGCCTGCTGTTGATGACTTGACAATCCATCTGGTGTTCTGAGACAACCATCTGAACATTTTTCGCAACATGCAAAGGATCTAGAAGCAGTTGGTGAAGTTGGTAATGATGGTGGTCATTTTGTCCGTCAGGTAGAGGATAAGTTGGGTGTGGTTGGTATAGGTGAAGACAGTGAAGACTTATGATTAGATGATGCTGGCGAGCTGTGTCATGTATATGTTGAAAAGGGTGGGGCTGAAAGATGCTCCTTGTAGGACTCCCCGTATCAATTTGTTGGTCACTGATGTGAAGAGTGGCTGCCTGATCCTTTGGGTGTTTCCCGTGAGGAAGGAGCAGATCCATTTGAGAGCTGATCCTTGTATGCCAATCTTGTGTAGTCTTCTGATAATGGTGTTATGGGAGACAGTGTTGAAGGTCGCAAAGAGGTCGAGCAGGATGAAGGCTGCTGTTTCTACTCAGTCCAGGATGATTCAAATGTCATTGGTGGGCAAGATGAATGCTGTTTCGGTGCTGTGGTTCTTTCTGAATCCTAATTGAGTGTTGTCTAGAAGATGGTGAAGTTCTGGGTGGGTTGTGAGTTGCTTGTTGATGACCTTCTTGATTAATTTGGCTAGATAGAGAAGCAGAAGGTTGGGTCGGGAGTTGTTCCAATGATTTGGGTCAGCCTTGGGCTTCTTGAGGAGGGTGTTGATTTCTGCAAGTTTACATTCAACCGGGAAAGTGGTGGACATGATGGAGGTGGTGATAATGTGGGTCAGGGTGGTGCTGATTAGTGATGTTCCCAGGTTGCAGGTATGGTGGAGGTATTGATCCATTGGGGCCCCTAAGTGGATGGTCTGCATGATTGCCGCCGTGTCATTTCTGGTGAGGGTTGTCCATTCAGTCAGGTGGTTGTCTTGGTTGGTGGAGGGTAGCTTAGCAACAAAATCTCTGTGGTTGGGTTGGCCCACGAATTTGCTGGAAGAAGCTAGATAGGTTTTCGAAGAGTTGCTGGAAGCCAGGGATGTTGGTGACAATTACTGAGGACAGGATGAAATCCTTAATGATCTACAAGATCTCCTTGCAGCTGTTGGAGCTTCCTTCAATGTGGTCCACTAGTGCTTCTTTCTTGGTGTCTCTTATTTGATTATAGCATCTGAGTACAGCTTTCTAGGTAGTTCTGTCAGTGGTGTTGTGACTGGCTCTCCATTTCCTTGGTAGTTGTTTACAGTGTCCTTTGGTGCCTCACAGGTCTTCTGTGTAGCAGCTGGCCTGCTTGTGTGATCTAATATACTTTCTGGGTTTGATGGGTGCAATGGAGTCTGCACAGTTCTTGATCCCGGTGATGAAGTTGCTTTCTTGTTGAGGTTGTCTGTGGGGCTAGGTTGATCTGTGCTGAGTGCGCTGAGCCAATCTGCTTCTGTGATTTTGCCCCAGCTTCGGCTTTAAATGCTGAACCTGGTAGGGGTATTGACTTGAGATATTTTGATTTGGAAGCGGATGATGGAGTGGTCTTGACTTGGATTTTCAAAATCCACATCCCAAATAAAACACAAAGAACATTGCCCCAACCCTTCTCCTGCCCATATTTAAACCTTGCATCTCTGAAGCACACTTCAGAACAATCTTTCAAGACTTTACCCTTTCCCATCTTAATATGGGCTTTGCCTTTCACACCGGAATCCCAGAAGAGAGTCTAACACCAAATGAGCAGCATCCTTTACATTAGTGCATCCTTCATCAAGAGAATCAAGACATTCAAGCTCACCTTAAAAGTTCTTACGTTCACTGCCAATTTAAGACTGTGAAATCTTCGAAACTGGCATATCACATACAATGCAATAATAATCACTCCCCTCTCAACCTGGCACAAAAATGCAATATCTCACTATGTTCAATGCATCACAAGAATCCAGGACATGGAAAGTTTAAAATTGATGAACTGCAAAGAATAAACAAAAAACAGCAAAGAAGCCTCCTCCATCTAAGTGCTAAGAATATGGAACAACCTCCTGTCAACATACATGTATGTCCCATTGATCCTGCTTCCTGAAAAGCTCTGAAGACATATCCTTTTAAGGGAGATTTAATGAACCAATAAAGGCATCCATCACTCTCACTGCCTGGATGATTACAGATTTTTTTCTCTCCTTGTTCTATGACACAATTTCTCTTTATCTTCTCTCACATTTGTTACTACTGGTTGCCACAGTGTAAAGCACTCAGCTCCTCTCATCTAGGTGTGTGCTATAATAATTATTAAAAAATATATACATGGTTTATCACCTACTAAATAAATAGCAACAGGATTATAATGACAGCCATTTGCAAGTCATAACCTATAATAGTATGCAATTCCTGAAAAGAAATAACAAGCTTTAGGAGCCAGTGACTCAGAAGGAATAACAGGATACACTCTTTGATTTAAACTGTCATTGTAAAAAATGGACTACTGTGGATAAATGCACAGTATTATTATGTTCAATTCAATAATCAGTATATCCTGTAAATTGCTATATCCATATTGACTTCAAAAGGACAACACGATCCTACCAGCAGATATCTTAATTCAGCAAATGCAGCATTCATAGCACATAGTTCCCTTTCAATAAGACCATAGGGCCTGATTTAGAGTTTAGGGGACGGATTACTCCGAACAAACTGTAGCACACTGATTCCTAAGTTAAAAACTGCAAGGGGTCCCTGATTTGACAAGGAAAAAATTCCAGGGAACAAAACTAAAAACACAGCCAGTAAAACTCTCCTATCTAGTGAACAAAATATTGCATCAATGGTTACAATATAATCATAGAAAAAATATTTTATTCAACATATACAAAATTCAGTACATTGCCTGGCTTCTGGGCAAGACTTCCTTAAGATAACTCCTACAAAATACATACAACACAAACACTGATAACAAAAAAATAATGAAAAACCACAAGACAACAAATAGAGAGACAAACACACACCAGCAAATATAATCTAAAGATAGACATCACATATATATCAAACAACATATTCATGACGCAAACAATTATTTTTGCTTATATTGTAAAAATGATAGCAGAGGCACATTCTATACCCATCATTTGGGAATTAGTATCTTCTCTAAATAGTAGCGGATCCACGTTTACTGCCAATGCAACTTTTCTTTCTGTGAGTCCTTAAAAGTTTATCCAGGTTTGCACACTATTGATAGTTTGAATGCTCCTCCATTTTTCTATTTTTAACTCTGTAACTCTTTCTTTGAACATTCATTAATCCTCAGGGTTCACACCCTTATAGTGGTGGACAATACTTCACGATATGACACTTAGGCCCTCATTACAACATTGGCGGTATTGACCACCTACCGCCACGGCTACAGCAGCCAACACACCGTTGCCATGGCTACCAGCCGCCCACCCGCATTATGACCGTAGATGGAATTCAATACCGTCGACGGTCATGGCGGCGGATGGCGGTAAGGTGGAGCTGTTGTCAGCAGCAGCGCCACGCCAGCAAAACACCATTGACCGTATCATGAGCAATGATACGGCCTGGTGGTGTTTCGCTGACGGACGCTGCTGCTGGCAGCAGCGCCACGTCCCGTCTCCTGCCGGAGGACCCCCTGTAAGCAGGTAAGTTGGGTTCTCTGACAGGAGGGGGGGTGGGTGTTGTTTTGTCTGTGTGTGGGTGTGTGTGTCTGTTTTTGTATGCATGCATGCGGGTGTGAATTGCGTTGAATGAGTGCGTGCATGACGAATGTGAGTGTTCGTGTATGTTTTGTGTTGTGAATGCATTTGTGCGACAATGTATGTTGGTGTGTGTTGTGGTGTGTGGGTATGAATGTGTGCAATGTGTGCATGCGAGGGTGGAAGTGGGTATGCGTGTGTGTATGTGTGCGCATGTGTAAATGTGTGGGGGGGGCAGAAGAGGGAGGGGGAGTGTGGGGGAGGACTCTGGGAGGGGGGACCCCTATCAGTGCCAGGGAAGGAATTCCCTGTCACTGATGGTGCCTACCGCTATGGTTTACGTGGCAGTAAGATTGCCACCAAAACCATGGCGGTAGGCGGGGTCATAATCCAGAGAGTGGAATTGTGATGGCTGCCTGGCTGGAGACCGCAGTCTCCAGGCCAGCGGCCGTTACCACCCTGGCGGATGGAGTGGTACATTGGCGGTTTGGTTTAAGCCAAACCGCCAATGTCATAATTTGGGAAAAGGTACCGCCAGCCTGTTGGCAATACCTTTCTCCAAATTACAGCCGACCGCCAGGTTCTTAATGAGGGCCTTAATAGCCAATCAGTATGATTTTAATCTTTGCCTTATGTTCAAATAGTTTTGGGCTTCCACCCCCCAATCAATCCATTTATTATTTTTGCCTTCCATTTGAGATAATGATCATTCAGTACTCCTTTGCTGACGCGCGTTTCAGTGGACACAGCTATTAGATGTAATTATAATTTCTCAAACTACCTTCCTTAGGGCAAAAAAAACTTTGAGTACCGAGTTAAACAACATGAATCGAGACAAAAAATGTTTTAAAGGATATATTATTTAATAATATGTGTTACACATCGTAGGGAATTATTGCATTCGTAATAGAATGCCAGTACGCTATATAGGTGGATGTGAATATTTATCATATGGATAGTTACATATGTGACACCCAGAGTGGAAAGGTGATACATTCATATTAATTCAGACTCTTCCCAGTGTAACACACAGGATAATAAAGTGAAAAGTAAACTCAATTCCAACACCAACCGTGGAAACAAATAAAAAAACACTGAAAAGTTATAATACAGAAAATCAATTTTTGGAAAGACCAAAGAATGTACAGGTTAATTCCATACCTGACGGGGCCTTGTCAATTAGCCGGCTTTACACTAGTTCTTCATTAGAATCATAGTCGCCTAGAAAGAGACAGATAGAATCTCATTCTATCAGCTGCTTCAAAAGAAAAATATAGCTGAGACAACACTCCCTGTAGCCCGACTACCGAATGTCTTGAGCCCGACTATAGAATGTCTGGAGGAGCATTGGGCGACGTGTGCACAAAGTATGGAGTAGCGACAGCAACTACCACTCACAGTCTGCATGTCAATGAATACTGAAGGTATGTTCCTAGGTTAACCCTAGAGATCCTACTGACAAAATTATGACAGTGTTCATACCAAAACACACAGCTCATGGCCATTGAAAAATTAATCTAATTAAAGGGTAGAATAGGTCTTACCAACCACATTTGTCCAGAATTTGAGGGTTATGAAGAGTAGCAAGAGATCAAAGGAAACAAATATTTGGTATAAATACTCAATTATTCATTTTGGTTCCTTCACATCTTAAGCCATCTATACAATCTTATTTCACACTGTCTAATTTGACTGTTGCTTCACTTGCTCATGGTACATTCCAGAAGTTCCAAAGTGTAAGACACAACCAGACTCTAACTAAAAGTAACATGAAACAATAACAATGTGGTAACTCTCCCAATAGTTACATAGGTTCTTTCATGCCTTAGTGGAGATGCCTTCTCCAGACACATGCCACAACTTGATCTTTGATACCACAATACAAACATAACCACAAATGGCATCTCATAGCCTTTTATTCAGCAGTGTACAAGCAGAATTTGTGGGCAAAATCTCATCAGGAAAAAATATTGTGGCAAGAATATTGAGTTTCGAAATATTGCAAATGTAGGTATATAGAGGTGTGCATTAGATTACTATACTTAACTCCACGTGTCTAGATGCTATATTTATATATATATATATATATATATATATATATGTGTATATATATATATATATATATATATATTTATATTCAGAACAAAGTCCAGAATGCGGAAGCAAAAACACAGCGGACCCAGCCGGGCTCCAGAAATCCCATAAATGCACAAAATCTTCCTCTTTATTTAAGGAAAGCCAGGACACCTCCAAAGTGCTATCAGTTCAAATAAGGGTTTATTGGGACAAAATATTTCTCCCCTTCAATGCGTTTCGGCCGTAGCCTTGACCCCAGATGGAGTGGGTATACAGAATACATCTATAAATAACATCGAACACAAAGAATGGACATTCATACAAATCCCAACATTATCGCTTCAACAGCGGTGGCCATCTTGGAGTGTTGTAATCTTACTCAATCAACTATATTGATATTTTCCTTCATCTAATATGTATTTCATCTCATATGTAAATTGTTGGTGTAATGGGCTTATTAATCATACATCCTTCTTATATATCAGAATCATAGTAGGCTCATATCATACTTAATTCATACCTCAAAAGGAAAATATATATACTCTGTTGAGCCCTTTCATGTTTAACAATTAGACATTTAATCATTATTTACCAAAACCAATCTAGCTCCAGTTGGCAAAAACATATTAGATATATTCAATCTAATATTCAAGAAACTTTCCATGCTAGTTCCATTCTAGATACAAACAGGGTATTTATGAATCCTTATATATATATTTTCTAGCATACTAGAATCCATAATACAACACTTATTTCATTATATAGGCCACTTATACTCATATTATTAACATACCTCCATCTCAATTCAGTGTAATTCCGCCTGATTTGAATGACTTCATAAAAAACACCGATAGTGTAATCAAAAACATTAAGTAAAAAAACACTACTCTTAAAAATAAATATAAATGTAAAATCATGAAGCAAATACATCCTAATGAAGCTCATATTTTTAATCTCAAACCCTCTTCTTCTCTACGGCCAAAACGCGTTGGAGGTGAGACTTATTTCGTCCCAATAAACCCTTATTTGAACTGATAGCACTCAAGGTGTCCTGGCTTTCCTTAAATAAAGAGGAAGATTTTGTGCATATATCTATCTATATAACTATATATATATATATATATATATATATATATATATATATACGTGTGTGTACATATATATATATATATATATATATATTTATCTTCACGGTACATGGATGTGGCATTAAGAATAGTAAACCAATCATTTGATCATGCCTGATAAATATTTGGGGTTACTGCTGGGCCATTCCTACATCTTGCCAAGCTGGCATGCACAGCTAAAGAGGTTTAAACTGCTTCCCATTCCAAATCATGCCAAATAACTTTTCCACGAGGGAGCTGCTGCAGGATGGTGGAAAGTGGAACAATTCATGAAAGTTGGCTATGTATATTTCTAATAGTTTTAAGGTGATGCTGCTGGTATTGAAGGTGATGTGGGCCTGCAGGAAGAAACACTGTAGTTCCTTGGACGTTGGGGTTATGAAATCAAATGTCTTCAAATCTCCAAGAATTCTCCTTCAAATTCTTGTAATTAAATTTCACTTGAAAATGTGTTTGACGAGTCGCACAATGGTATTGAGTAGGCCTTTGAACACAGTGTTGCTTCAATCAAGGTGAGAAAGAACCAGGGGTTGGATTGATGTGACAATATTTGTTTCTGGAAAGATTTCACCTTTGTCAGGACTAATAGCTCCTGTTTTGACTTTTCTTGCAATGTGTTCTTTCAAGGTAAAATCTGTTGAGGGTGAATCCAAGACATTTCAAATGACCTCTCAGCGGGGGAGAGAAATGGCCTATTTTTATGACGGTTATCCAATCTGGGATTTGTGTTGTTTCCAGCTCTTGGCAATTAGGAGAAACTCAATTGTTGGGGGGTTCTGTTTGAGGAAAGTATTTAGCATTCAGCTATTTGTTAGCACATTGTTGAATGTCTTTGGTTAGGGAGACTTCAAGGTCAAGCAGAGTGTTGCTAAATACCAATGAATCTTGATGTTGTTGTCGTCAGTGATTAAAGATTCTGAAGAGTCCAGATAGAAACAGAATTTGAGAGTACAGAGGATGGATCCCTGGGATACTCTGCAGGAAATGAGGAGTTTGTGGGATCTTGCAGTTCCTATCTTTACAAACTGCTGTCGGTGGACGAGGGTGGAGGACTGTGTTAGAGATGGTAATATGTGTTACCGTGATGTAAATTAGTGCTTAATGCTCAACTGTGTTGAACGCTGCAGAAAAGTCAAGAAGGATTACGAGGCACACATTGTGTTTGGCATTGGTGAGAACGGCATAATCATCTACTTGGAGAGCAGATGTCTTGTTGATCAAGGCTTGTAATTGGGTGGATACTGCTTTCTTAATGTATTATCTCAGATTGGATAGAAGTTGAAAGTTGGTTTTGTCTTATGGGTCTTGGTTGGTTTCTTCAGTATCCCCAAGTCATTTCATAAAGTTATCCGCTCTTGGCATTGAGTATAAGTTATAGGTAGAGATCTGATTTATTATTCGAAGATCAATACAGAATCCTATTGAGCCACGTGTTTTTTGTTTTGATGCCAAAGTGTGAACACCAATCACTTGGCAAAGGGTCAGTTATTCCCATTCATAGTATAGCTCCTGTTGAATTGCAACTTTCAGAGCATTGCGAATCCTTTAAGGTCACTGATGAACTCTTTAATGTTCTTTGGTTTGTATTGTGTATTTAAACAAAATAGTGCACCCAGATCTTCTTTTTGAACCTCAGGTAAAGTGAGGTTATTCATTAGGACTAAACAGTCTTTCCCCTCTTGATGAAGAAGTATGTTATCTTTATCAATTGGTCGGATATAGGATCATTTACTCTCTGACATTGCACACTTGGGTTCACATCTAATGGTCTTGTTGCCCTAATTCATAGAACACTTCTATGCCCTTGTGCTAGCAGTTTCTGTTCTGACATTGGTTGTAGTACTAGTATTTCATCCCCTTTTGAAACTGTCTTGGTCATGTTCCTTGATTAGAGTATTTATCCAACTGTTTGTGTTTAGCACTCTAGAGGGCTACTTCTCTGCAATCTTTAAGCCTTTCTTCAACCATGTTCTGACAGTCGCCCCTCCTATTTCTAGTTAAGCACATCTAACAAGTAAGAGCTTGAATGGTCTGAATCCCTTCAAAGACAGTGGTGTGACTGATTGCAGAAAGAAGATCCATGGTACTACTTACACCTAATCCTTTTCTTAGAGTCATGTCATGTTCTCTCTTCTGTGGTTAACTAGAATTTGACCTTTGCACTGTAGGAATGAATATTTGAATGTGTTTATTATTACAGTTGCTCTGATCAATGTGTAATTGGTCCACATTTATATTAACTGCATTGGCAGACAGGTAGATCTATTTATTGCCAGTGGGTTTAGGTTTATCATTCTTTTCTTTGCTTCTTGAATAGTTCTATTTCAAAGGTTAAATTACAGCATTGCCTAACACACAAAGTGTCAGTGTATTTTTTAACACATCAACATACTTTGACGGATGTTAATGTCAAACATGTGTACTGACCTTCCCAACCTACAAAAGAGACTCTTCGATTTAACTCTTAATTGTAGAATTAATTGAAACAAAGCGAGAAGTAACTTGGCTTATGTTAGAACTGGCATCCTCGGTGTGGTTTACCCTGTCTTTTTGCCTCTGCTTCCTGTATTGACTGTGCGCTGGTCTTTGTTTTTGCTGGTTTTGGTACTCTGAGCATTTTATCCCTGCTGACCAGTGCTAAAGTGCAAGTGCTCTCTATCTATATTGTGATTATGATTGATTTATCCATGATTGGCATGTTTGATTAACTGGTGAGTCCCTAGTAAAGTGCACTATGTGTGCCCAGGGCCTATAAATCAAATGCCACTAGTGGGCCTGCAGCACTACTTTTGTCACCCACGAGTAGCCCTGTAAACCTGTCTCAGACCTGCCACTGCAATGTCTGTGTGTGCAGTTTTAAACTGCCATGTCGACTTGGCAAGTGCACCCACTTGCCATGCCCAAACCTTCCCTTTTAAAACATGTAAGGCACCCCTAAGATAGTCCCTAGGTAGCCCTATGGTAGGGTGCAGTGTATGTAAAAAGTAGTACATGTACTGATGTGTTAGAGGCTGTTGGAGAGGTAGGAAGGATCTATTGCATTTTGGACTAGGCTGCCACTGTCATTCATGGACCAAGTGGCTCTAATAAAGATGGTAGTAACCTTCTCTTCAAATAGTTCTGAGAAGCAAATGTTCTACTCAAGCGTGGGCTGTTTTTCATGTTACATAGTAGCACCCAAATATTTTTCCCAATATATTCTTAATCCAGAAACCTCTCCCACTGACATACAGTAACTAACTCCAACCATCAATTATTGTATGACACTTATGTACCAGAGTATGTCTTTTGCCTACAGGGATATAATGGACTCTCTCCCATTCTCTGTGATCTCTTTCCCCTCCAGCATCTTCCTACATTCCACTACCTGTGGTACAATCACTAATCCAAAGAGAAGGGAAGAAAGTGAGAATCCTGTCTCGTGCCTCACTGTAGCCAAATAATGTATATCAACACCCTTCACTAGTCACTGTCACCATCGAGCCTGTATGTAAGTGATATCAAGCCAGGGAACGCTCACTAGATCCTAAGTGTTGAAATAGTTAAAATATATAAACCCAAATACTTTCTCAGCATCTAGCATTGTGACCACTACATCACCTCTTCCATGCCCCCAGGAAGTACATTAAGCAGTCTTATGATGTTGGTCTCCTGGTGATAAACCCTCCCTCCTGTGGGTGAACCCAACGTGGAGCCTTCCATTTTCACTACTATCTTTGCATTTCTCACAGAAAGAAGTTCTAATGCTTTAATTGCTTGGTCTGCCTACCCAATTCATTCATGATGGCCTTCTGTATCCCCCCTTCTAGCAACAGGCACATGCCCCTAATGTATACTTTAAATACATTGCATAATTTTAGACCTGGCATCTTTTGGCGTGTTTCCCTGTCTTTTTGCCATCTGACCTCCTGTTTTTACGGTATGCTGGACTCTGTTTTTGCTGGTTTATTGTCTCTGCACACTTTACCACTGCTGATCAGTGTTAAAGTGCTAGAGCTTCCTATGTAAATTAGATTGGTGATTGGTTTATCCATGATTGGCATATTTGATTTACTTATAAGTCCCCAGTAAAGGGCACTATACGTGCCCAGGGTCTGTAAATCAAATGCTACTAGTGGGCCTGCAGCATTGATTGTGCCACCCACATGAGTAGCCCTGTGAACATGTCTCAGACCTGCCACTGAAGTGTCTGTGTGTACAGCTTTAAACAGTCAATTCATCCTACATATAAGGCACCCCTAAGGTGGGCCCTAGGTAGCCCCATGGGCAGGGTGCAGTGTACTTAAAAGGTAGGACATGCACTGGTGTGTTGTACATGTCCTGATATTGAAATACCGCCAACTGTGTTTTTCACTATTGTAAGGCCTATCTCTCCCATAGGTTAACATGTGGACTGCCTTTAAATATCTCTTAAGTGCAGTTTCTCATTGGCAGCAGGTAGGCAGTTGGAGTTTGGGGTCTCTGAAATTACAACTTAATAATACATCTTTTGGTAAAGTTGGTTTTTAGATTGTCAGTTTGAAAATGCCACTTTTAGAAACTGTATTACTGTGTATTATGTGCAAATGCTTTACACATTGCTTCTGCGATCAGCCTGACTGCTCATGCCAAGCTACCAAGGGGGTGAGCAGGGGTTATCGGAGCTGGGTATCTACCTTATCCTGACTAGAGTGATGGTCCCTGCCTGGACAGGGTGCAAACCGACTGCCAACTAGAGAACCCATTTCTAACACATATCAATAATGTAGGATCTAAATTATACTTTTGATGGATAGTTCTAACCACATATTCTTCTTCACCTTTAGAATATCCCCAGGCACCAGACTGGGTCTGGAGAGGTTCAACAGCAGCGCTCCCATGCCCTGGCAGGTGGTGTGGTGCTGCTCCACGTAGGATCCCAGGAGGTGAGTGAGCAAAGCCACTTGTAAGTGCCATCCCGGTTCCAAAACCCATTCCTCAGCTGGTCCTCTTATTGGCCAATTGTGAACCCCATGGTGATATCAGCATTAAGAAATCTATGGTTCAAGTGTTTGGTGTGATTCTGGCTCCCTCTGGTGCACCTTTGGACTTCATGGAGCCGAAGTGGTTTGCAGTCTTCGGACCTCTTACTTGGCCCACACATTTAATAATGCCTTCACTGATGATTTGATGGCTACATGGTCCAAGCCATGTTCCTGACCCCCAGTCAGACAGCCAAAAGCTGAGTGACTCAGACCTGCTCCCAGTGATCAAGAACTCCTAACCAGCCATCCTACACCTGACATCCTTATTGCTCTGGCGTCCACTGGCACAGTGGATCCTATTTCCTTCCCGAACATCCTCTGGATAGGGAATTCAAAAGGACTGATGCATTTGGTAAAATAATGTTTGGTCCTTTTGGCCAGAAAAGTAGGTATTTATTTGGCAGGTGTCAGAGTCACCAGATCATCGGGGTCTGTGCACGTTCCCAGCACTTCCACCACAAGACAGCTCCAATACTCTGATTAGAATGTCACAGAGTCTAAGAGAGTCCAAGTGGGGAAAAGGGGATTAGGTAGGGAACAGCTGGGAAGGAGACCTGTAGGAAGCAAAAAGGTTAAAACACACAATATCAAGATTATATCATATTAATCATTACTAGGCTATGACTCTAAGCATTGTCATACTGGAAACATGGATAACTTAAGCATGGACTTAAATAACTAGGCCTCAAGATGACTGGATACATGTGAGGGAATCAAGAAAGATTAATACAACTTTCCAATGAACCACTCAATTAAATGTTACACATGGATTAGAAACATCAGAACCTTCTAGAATGACGCTTTCAAATTCAAGCATGAGGACCAGGAAATAATCTGAATGATTTCTATAAGAACTGTACTTGCTGGACTGATTATGCACATACAATATAACATCTAGAATTCTAACACTTTAGTTTTCTTAAACTGCCGGAACATGAATTGCGCACATTGCAGATTTCCACAAAAGTTTGTAAATGCCATGAAATGATTGTGCACAAGGAATAACATGAGTTAGACACGAGAAATGAATCATGCGTCTTGCCGATTCGAAGGCCACCAAGTAAATGCCATGAAGTGGTAGCGCACAATGAACATCGTGTTTTAAGCACAAGAAATTAATTGCGCGTCTTGCTGATTCGAATACCATCAAGTAAATGCCATGAAATGATAGCGCACGATGAGTAACATGAGTTTAGCACAAGAAATGAATCGCGCGTTCTGCCAATTCGAATGTCACCACGTAAATGCCATGAAATGGTAACACACAATGAATATCATGAATTAAACACAAGAAATGAATCGCGCGTCTTGCCGATTCAAAGGCCACCATATGAATGCCAAGAAATGCTAGCGCACACTGAATATCATGAACTACGCACAAGAAATGAATCATGCGTCTTGCTGATTCGGAGGCCACCATGTGAATGCCAAGAAATGGTAGTGCAGACTGAATATCAAGAATTACGCACAAGAAATGAATTGTGGGTCTTGCAGAGTCGAAGGCCACCATGTGAATGCCAAGAAATGGTAGCGCACACTGAATATCATGAATTTAGCACAAGAAATGAATTGCGCATCTTGCCGATTCGAAGGCCACCATGTGAATGTCAAGAAATGGTAGTGTACAATGAATAACATGAATTAAGCACATGAAATGAATCGCGCGTCTTGCCGATTCGAATGCTACCTTGTAAATGCCATAAAATGGTAGCGCACAATGCATATCAAGATTTGTACACGAGTAAAGAATGGCGCGTCTTGCCGATTCGAGTGTCAGCATGTAAATGCCATAAAACATCAAGCGCACATTAACACGCACAAGAGCAAAATTGTTTTATCATGCTAATTAGGCCCAAGAACTCGAAAACCTTCGATAACGGGATCGGGGGCCCAGCTCGACCTCCGTCTTACTGCCCTGATCAAGAATCACCTAGAAAGTGAAAGGGCCTCCGGAACAAGAGCTCAGGAAGTTGCTGCTATTAAGCACCGGGACCTCTGAATAGTGAGCACGTGGAGCTGGGCTGGCTCCCTTATATAGAGTCTTGGCCCAGCCCACAAACCACGCCCAGGCATGCTGCAGGGAAAGCTTTTAGAAGGCCCTGGAAAGGGACCACACCCTGACACACTCTGAAAGCCTGTAGCAGTACATTGCAAATGAACAGTATTTATATGCACCTTGAACATAAGTCTTCAGGATTAAACTCTGCAATGCAAAAGGTTAAGCAACAGTATATCAGCACAATGCATAAATTAAGTTATCCTGAGAGTGCTGGGTTTTTGCATTCCATGCGCCCATCGAGCGCTCACTGCCATCATGTTGACAGCAGGTATACACATGCTCTGTGGAGAATGGAGTAAGTAAGGCCCATATTGATACTTTTTGACGCAAAACTGCGCCGGCGCAGTTTTGCGTAAAAAATACTACTGCCGGCTAATGCCATTTTGGTGCGCCGTGCAGGCATCAAATTTATACTTTCACGCACGGCAGCGCAAACCACAGGCGTAAGTCTTTTTTTTTACGCACACCGCAGCGTCAAGTTGTAAAGCAAAACGACGTTAACGCGGCGGAAATGACTGTGGGTCGATTTACAACACCGCACACCGGATATGCAGCGTTTTTGACGCAATAGCGTTAAAATTCCCCGCAAACACAGCCATTTAAGCAGAGGAGAGCCAAAATGGATCCCAGATGCCTGTACAGACCCCAGGAAGATGACAACAGACCAGGAACCAGCCAGGAGGACCCACACAAGAACCAGGACACTTTTAAGAAGAAAAGAAAGTGTTGTTTCAGTGCAGAGGAGCAGGAAATTCTGGTTAAAGAGGTGACGGAACACCAGCACCAACTGTTTGTCATCTCAAAGTTGCCAATCAGTAGGAGAGAGGCAATATGGCAACAAATTGTTGACAAGATTAACAGTGTGGCAGAGGTACGCAGAACAGTCATCGAGTGCAAGAAACGCTGACATGACTGCAAGCGCAGGACCAAGGAAAAGATGGGCAGGAACAGGAAGGCAGCACTGCAGACTGCAGGAGGCCCTGGACCACATGGAGGAGATGGTCACAGCCGTCATCCCTGAGGAGATCGTCACAGGGATTCAAAGACAGGACAGTGGAGACTACCAGGAGACAACGCACATACAGGGTAAGTCGCATGGGGAATTAAAATGCACTAATGTCAACTGTAAGCAGGGGGGATACCGACCACAAAATGCATGGAAGTCATCATATACATGGAGTGGCATGGGTAAAGGGGTATGGCATAGGGGCATGGCCTGCACCAAGAGAAGCTGGGGCACACCATTACACTACACCAACAACAGTCCCATGGGGGCATGCTGCCATGCCAACAATGGAGCAAAGGTAAAGCCACGCAAGGAGGGAAGGGCACAACGTCAAACTGACATCCCGGCACACGTCAGCCAATATACCCCCTACAATAACTAGGGCCCAATTAACAACCTCTAGTCATACCGACAACTGGAATGTAACAGTGACACCAGTTGCCACTACCACCTCCGCTCTGTGTGCAGCTCAAGTAGCCAATGGCAGTAACTTCCCCATGGATCATACACCCCTAAATTAGAGGATTGAGGATGCCAACTCCAATAATCCCCTGAAACAAGACAAAGGATCCAGTCCTATCAAATGTCAATGCCCATAGTTGTCGCAAACATCAGCCAATGTCATCAACATTAGGAGCTACACAGCACTAAGGTCACACCCATGCTGCATATGTCAGGGTCCATCCTGTGCCTGGGTCACAATGTAACATCCCAAATGTCATACTGCTCAGGCAACAGCATTGAGGGGGAGGACACACGTAACTGGTCACTGAAATACACCTGCACAGTCAGAGGAGGAAATAGGACACTGCTACGACTATCAGGGCAATCCAATGTACCACACATTCCCTAACATTAGCTCTACACATTTCCAGTGCCAACATCCATATTGTGCCGTAACAATGCTCTGCATAGGATACACTACATGTCAACTACATATAAGTGGATGTGAAAGATCAGAGACTGGGGCAGGTCCAAAGTGTGCTGCTAGTGCCATCAGAACACCTACAGCCAGTGAAAGGTCTCACCATGAGAATGGATGTAGATGGAGGCCTGAGTAGGACAAGAAGGTGGCAATTCACTATTCGGCCTAAAACAAGACTAGAGGAGATGATGCTGAGAAGTCCAAGAACTTAATACTATACATGTGACATGCAGGTGGGCCATAGGCCTGGGAGAATGCCCATCTGAAAGACTAGAGCAATGAACAGGAAACAAGATCACAATGTGAAATCATCACAAGGCAGGCATGTCACATCACAAAAGCCACAACACACACACACTAATTCTACCCCATTTCATTTCAGAGGACGATGGATCTCCTGCGGATATGCCTGTCCCGGAATACCCTGATGACATGGATGACGAGCTGACAAACATTCCCCAGCAGACCATCCAAGATGTCCTTGGAACCCTCCAGACCCCACCTTCAGTCACAAGGAGGAGCACAGAACAAGCAGCCATTGCAGAGGATCCACCCACCACCCCAATTGTAAGACCTGCCAGCTCCAATACAGCTGAGGACTCAGACGACACAGGCACCAGCTTTGAGAGAACTGTAGTTGGGGTACAGCGGGAGCTAGCCAATGAGGTGCGGGTGGGGATGCAAACTATGGCAGCCAGCCTAGAGAGGGTGCGTTCGTGCATGATGTCATCTGCAGATCAGGCAGCAGCTATGCAAGCTCTAACATCCATCCTGCAAGGACTACAAGAAACTGTCAAGGAATTCACCACTGCAGTAAAGGAGTTGCCACAACACCTCGCACCCCAAACCTTCCACCGCATGCAGGAATGCAATAATGACCCCACAGGGCCGACCTGGCTGCCTACCATCGTGATGTGGCTGCTATTCTTAAGAATCAGCAGATCCTCCTTGCTGCAGTACTGCCCTTAAGACCTTCACAGGTAGCAGTGACTGGGATGTCTGACTCCACGTCTTCTAACACTGAGGTTTGTGTTGCCCCTTCACAACCACCACCACCAAGGACAGAGGAGGCAACACACACATCAGAAGAAGAAGACATGGAAGAGTTCACATTCACACGGAAAAGTACCCGGAAGCACTAGTCCCTGCCACATGGCCAACTATTACCAAGGTCCAGCGTTTTGTGACATGCCAGTCTTACAACTGTACTCAATGACTGTTCTGCAAACCACTGTATATCTTGTCTTCCTGCCCAGTGATTGTCTCTCTCTTACTCATCGGCAAATCCTGTCCGTCTGCACTGTCTGACACATCACCCCAGCATGTCAAAAGCATTTTCCTTTACCTCTTGTGTAGGATCACAATGGAAGATGTCACTACAATGGACTCACAATCATGGACAATGCACATATAGCACTACAGCACTTTTCAATAAATAGCAGTTACACAACAAATTTGTCTCTGTGTAATGTGACACATCAACTGTGCAGTAGATTGCAGTAGAACTGAAATGTGCCTCCTGTCAAATAACGTAGCTTATCAATACAACTGTCCTGAAATTATGTAGTCAGATAAATTTGCACAGTGGCCAGGATTGCATCATACGCTGCCCTTCCTGAGGGTTATATCTGATGAAGTGAGAAAACATACACCATCATGCTGTGTTGGACAGAATAATGCTTCCTCAAGGGATACCTAAGTCATAAAATAGTGGCAGCAAAATGTTGTCACCATGCAATACTAACACATATAACAGTGCACACAAATCTAAGCAAACACTCCAAAAACTGCATGAATGAAGATGTCTGAGTTTACATCCAAATAGGTAATCATGCTGAACAGTGTCACAAATTATCTATGTGAGTCATGAAGACAATACTACAAGAGTGCTTACGACAACTCCCTTATAGGGGTGTCCTTGAACATCACACTGCTGTCAGACCTAAAACTGTTCCCCCAATATCAAATCTGGAAGCACTGTTTGTGACTTAGAAAACATACTTATTGACAAAAACAGGTTGGGATCCATATTAACTGTGATTGGTGGTTGCAACGAATGGTGGAATCTTTGCAAGATAGCTCCGGGGTAGCTGCCAATCTTACAACTCAGTTGAGATTTGTTCGTAGCATAGGACACCAATGTAATAGAACAAAATTCATGTACACTAATGCCAAGGCCCTGATCAACAAGCATTTAACACATACTGTAAAGGGTTCACTATGGGCCATATTTATACTTTTTGACGCTAAACTGCGCTAACGCAGTTTAGCGTAAAAAAAATTAGCGCCGTCTAACGTCATTCTGAAGCGCCATGCGGGCGCCGTATTTATAGAATGGCGTTAGCCGGCGTTAGCCGACCGGCGCTGCCTGGTGTGCGTGGAAAAAAACCACGTACACCAGGCAGCGCCGGCGTAGGGGAAAATGGCGTATGGGCGTCTCCAAATGGGGCAAGTCAGGTTGAGTCAAAAAAATCGCCTTAACCTGATTTGCGCCATTTTTTACGACGCCCATCCCCCATTAACATGACTCCTGTCTTAGCAAAGACAGGAGTCATGCCCCCTTGCCCAATGGCCATGCCCAGGGGACTTCTGTCCCCTGGGCATGGTCATTGGGCATAGTGGCATGTAGGGGGGCACAAATCAGGCCCCCCTATGCCACAAAAAAAAATAAAAAAATACTTACCTGAACTTACCTTAATGTCCCTGGGGTGGGTCCCTCCATCCTTGGGTGTCCTCCTGGGGTGGGCAAGGGTGGCAGGGGGTGTCCCTGGGGGCAGGGGAGGGCACCTCTGGGCTCATTCTGAACCCACAGGTCCCTTAACGCCTGCCCTGACCCAGGCGTTAAATTCAGGCGCAAATGCAGGTTTTTTTGCCCCGCCCACTCCCGGGCGTGATTTTTGCCCGGGAGTATAAATACCACGCACATGCCTGGGAGTAATTTTTTTAGACGGTAACGCCTCCCTTGCATATCATTAACGCAAGGAAGGTGTTCACGCCAAAAAATGACGCTAACTCCATGAACTTTGGCGCTAGACGTGTCTAACGCCAAAGTATAAATATGGCGTTAGTTTTGCGTCGAATTTGCGTCGAAAAAAACGACGCAATTTCGGCGCAAACGGAGTATAAATATGCCCCTATATATTTATTAAAAGGTAATCACAGAAGAGGAAACTGAGGGAAAGGTTTTACCTACTCTAATCTACCCTGACTACTCATTACCCACAACTGTCCCTAACTAACCTAACCTAAACTTACTTATCACATGTAACTAAACGTTCTAAACATCAACCCCCGAGCCCCCTTATGAGACGAGACACATGGAGGGCAACAGATACTAACCTAAACACATACTATACTATCCTAAACAAATATATATATTTTTGTATTTTTTTGATTTTTTTTTTTTTTCATTGTTTTTTTAATTTATTTTTTTAAACACACAAGAACCCCAACATAGCAACACACTTAATAAGTAAAAATAGAAAGATTCAGGACCCCCACCCACTAACACTAACTAAACTAACAGCCTATACTAACCTAACACTAAGCCCCCTAAGCCCACTAAGTATGAGAACAAGGAAAGAGGAGGGAGGGGAGTGAATCATGTCCATATCCAAAAGTGTAGAGTTTGGCCCTCTGGAGGTCCGCTTAATGGACCGCACACGCCTGTTCATATGTCGAACATCACGCTGCAGGTGACTGATTTTCCGCAGCACACGGTCCATTTTACGTTCCATTGCCTGGAAAGCTGCAGGGTCAACTGTAGCAGCTGGGGCAGTCCGGGTACCGGTGGAGGATGTGTGTGGGCGTGTAGAACCAATGCCTGTGGGCTGCCCTGAAGGTGTTGCACTGCTGGGGCCTGGAGCAACTGCAGACGTTGGGACAACAGTCCCAGCTGTGGGTGGTGCCACCTGGGTGGAACTGGTGGTTGTGCTGGTGGTGGCTGTGGTGGGCAAAGTAGGGCCACCCTGTGGGAAAGCCCTCCATGCTCCGGATTCCCGTTCATTCCGGTATCTTCGGGCCATCCTTCTGAACCCCGACTCTACCAGCAGGATATGTTGGTACCTCATGGCCCGCCTCTGGAACTCACGGACCTGGATGGGTGTCATGTTCGCAGCTGTGAAGACAAAGGCAAACAATTTACATTAGGAACTGCATTGTGTGAAATGGCACAAGAAGTAAATCAGACAGTACATCTACTGTACTTGTAACAGCTCATATCACCATACAGATCATTGAATGTTCCTGAGGAAGTACATGGCAGGCCAGCCTACAAAGGTCATATTACATATAGCACATCCAAACCCTACAAGATGGGTAACAACTGGCATTAACTTGGCATCTGAGTTCTGCCAGTTGTCAGCTAACAATCATGCTGCACATCCTCCGCCAATGCCTGGGCTACAGATGTCAGTGTACGGGATGGAAATCTAAAGCCACATGGTCTGCAAGTTGTAATTGGACTTGCTAGTATAGTACTCATGTGCCATAACTGAGTGTGTATACTAGGTTCCGACCAAACATTCACTTATTAACATGTATGTGTAACATACTGGTAGCATCAGTCCTAGGTACCCTATTCACAAACCCATGCCTGTGTTTGGGGGGGTGGAGAAACAACGAACAATTCCAAACAACATGGACACCCAGGAGTGTATAGGAAGCTCGACACGTGTTTGGCTCTACACACACACCACAGGTAAGGTCTATCAACAACTAGGAGACAGCAAACCCTTGAACAATCCTGGCGCCACACATTCAGGAAATGCAGACCTTGGTCCACATCATATGCTTCCAGTAAGGCATGACTTACAACAGACACAGAGTTTCAAGAACACCCATGATCATGATTTGCATGCACACCTAGGCCATTGCACTCAAGTGCCACATACTTGTAGCACTACATGTGGAACTACATGCTGCTAGGAAGTTCAACCTACATTTTTAATGAGTACTTTGGTGAATAGGGAAGCAGAAGTCTGTTGGAAAGCGATTTGCAGTACCAGTCTGGGAGAATGTGGGTCTGACAGGCAGACTAAATCTGAGATGAGTTCCAGTGCAACTCTTGTTGATACAAGTGTTATCCACATGACTCACCCCAGTTCTCATTGCGGGCCTACAGGAATAACCTACAATCCCTAGATAATACAATAGGATAAGCATTGGCCAAATCAAAAATGGTGAGAAACTGAAATCCCACTCATGGAACAAGCCAAATGATTGGCCAGCGCATCACACCTTGCTATGTTTTCAACACACAAGAGTCCATCACACATCACCAGCAAACATAACACATAACATACCTATCAACACTTAATGGAGTGGTCGGGGTCCTCAAATGTAGCCACCGCTCCCACAGTGTAGGGTGCCGGTCCCACCTGTAAGGCATGGAAGGAAGAATTGTGCTCAGAATCTGTGCACTGACCAACAATTTCAAAGACAAAAGCAATGTGTAAGCTGACATAAGTAATGAAAGCCATTCAGACATGATGATACTGCATCTGATATATCACGGCCAACATGTAAATAGCATGGGTCTCCTGTGACAATTACACACGTATCTGCACACATGCAGTGGCCCTAACTATCATGTGGTGGCAAACATGCTCCTTCATTAGTGAGCAGAAATAATAATGGTGTGTAATCGTCTCATCATGTGCATCCAAGAGAGACATCCAAAGCCTGGTTACTTGAGGACTGCATTACCAGTCAAACAGCCTGTGTGGCCATGACACATTTATCACACATACAGAGGGACAGGGACTTTTGTAATCCCTCATGTTGTTACAGTTTTTTCATTTGATGTGGCCCAGCATTGGTGATTTTCACCAAACATAGAGATATCAACCCATGTGCATACCTTTGGACTGCCATCCCTAATTGGAATGTGGCACAACAAACTCCAAATACCAGTCTAAGATGTTAGCTGAGGGCACCTTACACCTTTTCCCGATGTTTTCAAATCCAGATCTGACATGTATCCAAAAATATGAAGGACCACAATAATCCCTAACATTCATATAACTTCCAAAAACGCTTTCCTTACACACTCTCCAGACACACATGAGACATATGTCTGGGCCACATTGCTATCATCAATTGACGTGAAGCCAGCACTAATTTTCTGTGTCATGTAGTGTTTCTAAAGTCAGTCTAGCTATTGCGTCGACAAATGTTGCCAATATTTTAGTAAAGCTATACTTCACTGGCAAATGTAACCTATATAGACATGATTGGCTCCTATTTTGTGTTGCTGTCTGACACAAAGGCGGCACCAAAAGTATTCTGTAAGTTTGCAGAGCACGTGCTTCCTGACAGCTAGCAATTGTGCTCCTCCACATAGTGCATCAATGACCCTGTATGTTTCCGCAGCATTCCACACAGTCAACAACTCAGTCGGCAGTTATTGTACAAATCATCTGATGTCACTACAGAGGTTTTAATTGTGCACATTTACATGATTTGCACCCACCAACAGGGCCACCAATCACTATTCCCAGGTGGTTCATCAGATCTTGCTCCCTGGTGATGAGGTCAGCCCAGCGGTGCTTCAGCTGGTGGTCATTCCTCTGGCTCCCATACATGCGCTGCAAGTGATGCAGCACCTTTCCCCACCGGATTCTTCGCGCCTCAGTGTGATACCCCTGTATCACCCTGCCCCCTGCCTCAATCATGAGTGGGAGGAAATGGCACACCAGCCATATAAACCCCCCAAGCTCCTCCTCACCCATCCTGCCAAGATGTGGCCTACCCAACATCTCAGCACTGAAAAGGGGAATAGGAGATAAAGAAGAAGAAAGGAGAAAAGGGGGAAAGTAGAAGTACAAAAAAATAAGTAAACTTAACAACTAAAAGAGCCCAACTATCCCCAAACTAGCACTACCCACAACAGACTCCCACAAACAACAAATACACTACAATACCGGACAATTGTAAACAAAACACACTCAGACAGCATACAACAACAATATTTATTTCACAACTTAAGAAGTAAGATAGCACACAGGACACCAAAGCACAAAATCACTGGACAACACTCTGAACACAGCCACACAGTCTAGAAGATTCACAGACTGCAAAGTGAAAGTGAAAGTACACCCACTGTACATAATCTGTAAACAGGATATCCTATTACATCACTTCCTGCATAAAATGGCTGCCGTTTTTATCGTTATTTATCATATTTTTTCACGCATACAGATTGTGCGTCATATTTTTCGACGCACAGGAGTGAAAATTAGTCCGCATCCAAATAATAATAAATAGTCTTTACAATTATTTGGATGCGGCCTAATTTTCAATCCTGTGCATCGAAAAATATGATGCACAATCTGTATTGGTGAAAAAAATATGACGCATAACGCTAGAAACGTCATAATTTCAGTGCATGAACTGGTTTGGGGGATTTTGTCAATTTTAATGTAATGTTACATTTGTGACACAACTGAGATAGGCTGATTGCACCCACTTTAGTGTTGATGGTGTATGTTCACATGTGAGACATCATACTGCAGCGGACCATGACCCGCTACTTCCTTAACGGGATTTTGACGCTTGGCTGACGCACTAGATGGCCATATGTGTGGCCTACATATATGTATTGCACAATTTGGGCATGTTTGGCATCAGGAGAGGATAGCAAGGTGACGCACATAAGTACAATGCCTCAATGCCTATGGTTCAATGTGTGTGCAGTGGCTACTAATGTAGTTGTTGACCCAGTGTGTGTGCATCACAATATGTATTATTGCAAATATGCTTGTATGAATGTGAAGTCAATGTGTCCAAACCTTAGGTGCAAGTCATTGTGGAAATGAGAGAGGACATGTGTTAGTCATACATGTAGCAACATCCGTTGTGTGCACGTCCAAGATTTTGGGTAATGTAGACACCACAAATGGAAAAGCATGCACCAGATAGATGGCAGACGCTTGTTCATGTCAATGGTCCACAATTTCGCCATCCCATGTCCTAGATTTTTGGTAACTGCATCCTAGGCACTTGTTGGTGAATCCCACAGTGAGTCAGGCACATGCATAGACGAAGTGGGTACCATGTAATTGGCCCTGAGAGCTAAAGGTGAACCACAAATGTATTATGATGCCACAGTTGCGATTATATAACTGAGCCACAACTCTCCAGTGGCTGTGGTGGACCAGCAGACGAGGCAGCACGTGTCCACATATTTCCAGTGATCAATTGCACAGAGGTGTCTTGTTCATGTGTGTGCTCCAATGTTGATCCTGTATATTTTTAGGGGTGTATGTTGTCACAGTTACGTCCAGGTCTCATCATGAGTCCGTGGCAGCTATTCCTGTATCTACTGAGTATCCTTCGGAGATCAATGTGAGTAAAGTCAATGAGGACATGAGAACCTACATGGGGATGGTCCCACCCTGTCACTGAAGACGTGTAATGAGACTTTCAACAGGGCAACCTTGGTGTGCTGAGTGAGATAATGTCTCAGGTGTCATGTTCCGGCAGGTGTCATCACAACATTTGTACACAGGTTGGCCTCTGAAATTCCCACTGCATCTGGGATCATCATAGCCTCTGTGCTGATTATTCTCACAGCCATTCTCCACGCACGGCCCATCAATATATTGTGAGCAATGTGATTCAGCGTGTGAACTGTCATGGTCCTAACATGTGTGGACATTTCATGGACATTATCAGAAGTTGCTGGTTCTGCTCGAGGAACCGTACCTAATCCCTGCATGCAGCCCTGGGACACTGTCACACTTTGTCGTTCTTGCATACATGAGACCCAGAAAAGGGATGGGCCATGATTTTGGTATTCAAAGACAATTTAACAAATATGGTACAATTAAAAGGCAGATTATGCTATACAATGTATTTGGGTATGCATTGATGAAGCACATGACAAAATACCCTCTGAGGAATGAGAGGTTTGGTAAAGCAAGGGTGGTACATATGTAGCCACAGGGAATCTTTCGTGTAACGCACAGACAGGTGCCAGTCAGGCTGACAGGATGCACGGTCAATCAGGTTCCAGCAATTTCACAAGTTACATAATCAGTGGTCTGACTAAGACTGGTTGGAGGAGGAACAAGACAGTGTACATGTAAAACTGTGTATGTCCTGTGTTTTTGAAGGTGACACATGAACCCAAGGGCTGTGTTACACGGCTTCATTACTAGCAATGCATAACGGTGTATTTGACAAAATAGCAACTTCTATACTGTTCCATGCATCAGCAGGGGCAGTGTATGTTGAAATGGGTGGTGTGCATGGAGGTGATCACAGGTGTGTGCTGCATCAGTTTATCACAAGTCCTGTAGGTGAGATTTGCATTCAAATGGCCAACAGTACCTTTCACATGGGAAGCAATCTACAGGTGATAACAGGGCTTAGAAACTACAAGCCAGTGTATTAATTGATCTGACGTCCATGCAGTCAGATGTACTATGACAATGGTATACCATAGGAAAGGGTGTAGCACACTGGATTACTATTGTTAGTCTGTGTGTGTAGAGGAGGGAATATCGGGGTACACATATTACTATTCCAGGGACCTCTTCAGACAGGTGGGTTGTGACCAGGTGCATGGGTGTGTCAGGAGTTAGGAAATGGGCTGGAATGTACATGGAATGTCATGTGTGCAATGCTTGTCATATGTGTGGCACTTGTGCTGTCTATGTTCTGCTTATATGGAACTCTAGTCACAGATAGTCCTTGCTAAAATTGGATGCAGTTGGACTTACTGCTGTCAAGGGTCTGGTCATACAGTCCTGTTACCAATGCAATAGCACATCAACTGCCTCATGTATGAGGCTTGTTTTCCCCTTATTGAGTGATGGTGTCTTAGTTGTGTGCCATATGCTGCGATGAACCATGTTGCCAACATGTATGTGTGAAATAGGTGTGGTCCTCTGCTATTGCCCTTCAAAGGTGAAATGTACAGGATATATGTCATTTACAGTGTGTGTGTATGTGACCGTTTTATGATATGCATCACAATTGCTCTGGGATTTTCTGTGTCCTGATCGGTATATCAGCAGTACTCCTATTATTCTGATAGTTAGAGATAAAAGTGAGCACAAATGATTAGCCAGACCATGATATGGTGATTATTATCGGTGTTTATTTACATTAGTTAATAAAGTGGTGATGGTGATTATTTTTAAAAGAAATTGTTCACGATATGTTGGCGCCTACACACTCCAGCAGCCGTGTTTTGTTGTTCCCCCTCACGTTGCAGGCCACCATCCTCTTCTTCCTCCTCTCCAGGCATGTGTGGCTCTGGTTCCAAGAGGGGAATGTTCCTTCTTATGCAAATGTTGTGCAGGATGGCACATGTTAGAATGATCTTACAGACCATTTCAGGGGAATATAGGGGGCTACCACCAGTGATGTCGAGGCACCTGAATCTCGACTTGAGGATGCCGAAGGATGCCATGTCCTCCTATGTGCATCATTGTAGGCACGCTCTGCTGCAGTGCTTGGGTTTTCAAATGGTGTCATAATCAATGGCTGGATCCCATACCCCTGATCAGCTGAAAGAGAAAATGAATGGGATCATGTTGATGTAGCTTGCCCCATTGAAATCACCTTGCACGGTAGTAGGTGTCTTGTGTTGTCTGTGACTCTTTTGTGTTGCATCCTAGGCTTGTAGGATTTACCATCTGCATTGTGTTGTTTCCTTGGCTGAACGAGTGTTTGGCTGCTCACCGGTTGTCAGCAGTATGTTTTGGGATTTGCAGTACAGTGTGCCCTCCTTAGCATTGTGACTTGTGATACAGGTGGCCCTGTGTCTTCACTGGGGGTGAGATGATAATTCCATACACAGGTTCAATTTGACAGTGTTGTTAACACGTTCATATCAATGTATCCTGGACATCACATACCTTTAGACTTATGCAATGGATTAATGTAAACATAATTGGGACGCTTACATTTTGCAAGGTGACATTTAGGCAACCCACTCCAAACATTGTGATCATTGACGTCTTAACATTAGGCTGTAAACTAATTTCAGATGTGTGACAGGTTCAATGGTGACCTATGAAACATGGCTAGCGATGTGACGAGCTCAGTGTGTTCCTGTCGACATGTTGCTGTTGTGGTGTATGTGTTGTGTGTCCTAGAGGGTTGCTGTGCAGTGTGTATATAAGTAGGTTTTTGTACTTGCCAACAAGTAGTCCGTTGCCATACCGTCCATCCTGGAAGTGTTGATTGATGGTGCTGTGACGGAAGATGAATGAGTCATGGACACTCCCAGGATATTTTGCCACAATGTTGGTGATCAATCCTTGGTGATCGACAATGGCCTGCACATTGATGGAATGTGTGTGCTTCCTGTTGCGGTAGGGGTATTCAGTTGCAGCAGGTGGCACAAGGTGTACATGTGTGCAGTCGATTGCACCAAGGACGTGTGGGAAGCCACTAATGAGGTAGAACCCCTGTTTTGTTTCCTGCTGCTTCTGCAGTGTGTTAGAGAAGCAGATGTGGCGGGTGTGAGTCCAATGATGGCATCCAGTACTTTGGGCAAAAAGGCAGAGAATGATGGCTGTGATATTCTGGCAACTAGGGCACCAGTTGTTTGAAAAGAGCCACTTGCCAGCATGTGAAGTACGGCAAGCAGCTTGGTTTCTGTTGGGATGGTGCGGGGTGTCAGCAAGGTGGGTGCCAACTGTGGCTCAATGTTTTGCAGCAGCTGCTGAATGGCCTGCCGTTCAACCTGTACCTCTGGATGATGTCATGTTCCCTGAGGCCATGAAGGGTTGTTCTGGTGCGGAATATCCTCTCCTGCCTTCTGCGCTGCCTTTGGGGACCCTGCTGGTGTTGTGGTAGCTGCTGTTGTTGTTGCTGGGCTCTGCATCTGCGAGCACGCTGGATGAGAAGCACCTCCATGTCTCCCTTTTGCTGCTCTGCTGTTGCTTCTGTGTGTTCTGATTAAATACAGGTGTGTTTGCCCCCTTTTAACGCCTGCCCTGACCTTGTTGTTAATTTTTTACGCGAATTGGGCTGTGCGTCATTTTCCGGCTCCGCCTCCCGCCCCAGTGCGTCATTTTTGCCCGAAAGCATAAATACGACGCACGGCCGTTTAAGTAATTTTTTGGACGGGAACGCCTACCTTGCATATGATTAACGCAAGGCGGGTTGCCGCATCCAAAAAATGACACACACAGCGGGATTTTGACGTCCGCAGGCTCAGGCATAAAAGTTTAAATATGGGGCAAGGTTTGCACTGGATGTGCGTCCAAATTTTTGACGCACATTCGGTGCAGACGGAGTATAAATATGTCCCTAAGTTTATTAAAGCATGGGGATGCGCTAGCAACTTTGAAGGGACTACATATCCCAGACTGTTTTGAGGCCCCAGGAGGCAGCCATTTTCCACAGCACCTGCACCCACTTGACCAGACCAACGAGTGCTATAAAGCGTTTGGGGGCAATTCGCAGTGCGGGACTCGCTAGCAATTTTGAAGGGACTACATGTCCTAGACTGCTTTGAGGCCCCAGGAGGCGGGCATTTTCCACAGCACCTGTAGCCACTTGACCAGACCAACGAGCACTACAAAGCGCATGGGGGCACTTTGCAGTACAGGATGCATGTGGACTGTGCCCGGGCGAAGATCGGGCAAAGATGGGCCCGTCTTAGCCTGTCAGAGACTGGCAGAGGCTGGGCTGGGCCCATACTCTTCAGACTTTAACTTTTTGATGCATATATTTGGGTTATTACTGTGGTAGGCATTTTTAGATCTTGGTAGCCTTTTCCCTAGTGACCTGTGGCATAATGAGGAAAAGTAAGGTGACCACAAGTTCCACGCCCAATTCACAACCTCATTCCCGGGCATCCATTTATATCTTTCTGGTACGCGCAGTAGATTTAGTTTCAAATGAAATTAAGTTGGAAGTGCGCTGCCTTTCTTTAGTGGCAGAGGATATTGAATCTAGGCTCCCTAGCAAGCCCTTGAGACCTGCCGCCATATGCAACATAGGTTTTGAAAAAAATACGCTGCATGATACTCCGCCCTGGCCCCTGTTACTCAAACCCCTTGCGTGGACCTGGAAGGGGTGGTTTCGGATAACAGAGCTGGGTGTTACGTACTGCGCTGGACTTCTCACCTCTGGATTTCGGATTGGTGAATACACCAAGTCTTCTACAGGTCCTGGATACTCCCAGATAAGGGCGACCCCTTCAAGTAGTCACAGTGCCACCTGACAGGCCACGCCAAAGCAGACCGTCCCCTCCAGAAGGATTCCCAGAGGGAAAAAACCCCAACACTGTGGAAAAAACCTCTAACAGGAACTCCTGAAGAAAAACAAGAAAAAACAGGACTTGACAACAGGAAACAAAAATAGACAATATCCAGGGTAAAAGGCAGGAAAAAAGGAACAGGCAAAAATATCCCAAGGCAAAAGCAGGAACAAAGAACAAGCAAAAATCTCCCAAGGCAAAAGCAGGAACAAAGAACAGGCAAAAATCTCCCAAGGCAAAAAGCAGGAACAAAGAACAGGAGCGAACAGCACAACCAGAAGGAAGTGTTTGCAGCGCAAGGAGGAACAAGACTGACTGACTTATATACTGAGAAAAGGGAAGTGACATCACAGGAAAAGGAAGTAACACCATCTTGGATGGGGAAAAGCCCATAGACCAGTATAGGAAAAAGAAAGTAGTATAAAAGAAAAACAGAGCATGCTGGGACAAAAACACAAAGACAAGATGGACACAACATTGATAGAGACAGGCAAAAGGACCAACAAAACCCCACCACCAACAACAAAAGCAGAAAAAAGGGCTACAAGTAAGTGTAGCACGAGCGGGAGCAAAATATATGCTTCCCAGACAGCATAGTCAAAAAATGCGGGGAACGGCCCTACGAATATCGGTAGCGCGTTCCACCCGCGAGGACAGAAAGAGACGCCGCGTCAGAGCGCGGCGTTACACTGGGGATGTAGATGTGAGTACTGTCGATTGTTCTGGTGTGCCAGATGTTCTGTGTGGCTCCTTTGACTCCAGCCCATTACCAAAAAGGCAAAAGAGGATTGCTAAATGAAAAATTAAATCTGCCCCAAAGTCACAGCACTTGACTCAAGATACTCTCATTAGTTCTGTGCCTTTCTGTGCCTTCACACACCCCAAATGTTGGCCCTTGGGCCTCGCTGAAGATTTGGTTCAATAATTTATTGGCTTCTAAGCTGCAACTAATCTATACTCGATTAGCAACTCTAGAATCTAGTTTGGGTAATTTAGTCTCAATGCCAGTGAAGGCCGCCCTGCAAGCACGGTCAGTAGCATCTCAGTCAGGGGCCCTCGATTGCGTTAGGGGGATAGTTTGAGACCTAATCACCTTCCTAGAGTAGCCACACAAATCTCTACAGGCTTACAGAATGGGGGTAGAGAAGGTAACTCAATTGACCAAATGGCCACCCTTCCTGTCAATTCACACACACTGGAGCTTAATCCTCAAATTGCAAATAGTAGTCCATCCCTTGGTAGCCAGCATGAACAACAGCAGGCTGGGGGTAGAGAACATAGCTCAATTGACCAGATGGCCACTCTTCCTGTAAATTCACACACACAGGAGCTTAATCCTCAAATTGCAAATAGTACTCCATCCCTTGGTAGCCAGAATGAACAACAGCAGGCTGTCCCCCCTCTACCCCAGTACCTGGTTATAAATCTGCCACAAGCATCTTGCCCATATGTGGTCATTCTGGATAATGTCCCTAATCTGCAAGGCCCCATAAAGGAATCTACCTCAGCCCTTAAAAACAAAGTAATTTTTTGGTTAAATACAAATGTAAGCTGTAAGTGGGACCATTTTAAAGAGATCCTGTTTGTCTGTCGGGTGGGTGGTATAGGCTCAGTGAGGAGACAATCACTTGGCGACCCCGTGATTGTCAACTTCCGAGATCCGATTGTTGCTAGGGAAGTTTTAGCGCTCACTGATGCCAGTATGGTGAGCCTGAAACAGATTAGAATTCTACCCTTGGGTTACTTTTATAAACATCTAACCCCCACAAGAGATGCTCAGAATACTGAGCACACCCAGACTTTCTATCAAGCCCTTATAAGGGGCTCAGGGAGCCGCCCCCTTCCAAGCCACCTTCCACCTAGCAATCACTACTCAGTTTTGAGTGAACTGGAAGAGGTGAATTGACTACCACTGGCAGCCCAAATTCAGCCTAGTAGAACTACTGGGGAGGGGAGTTTGGGGGAGAAGGGACACCAAACAGATTGTATCTGAAGTTAATCCACCTGTAAATGTTCCAGGGGAACTGGCTGCTTTGCCATCCATGAGGTGTCCATCAACTGATAAAACTCAACACTGGAAACTCCTTCATTGGAATGTGGCTGGTTTGGCTTCAAAGTTAGAGGTCTAGGGTTATCTTTATGCAGGAAACCTGGGCTGTTTCACAATTGGTTACTGGTGGATACACTAGCTTTAGTAAGTTTGCCACCCCCTCACCTTCAGGTTGCGCTAAAGGGGGCCTGGTGGTCTGGTTTAAGGTCAGTCTTGGTTACAACGTCTTACCAATAACAATGGACTCAGATGGAATTAAAGCATTTGAAGTTCATTGGGTTGGCAAATTAAGAACATATCTGGTGAATTACTACAACAATAACCTTGCATCTACTAACAACTCTTCCTTTTTGACCTCTCTCTAGCCATCAGTTGTTTGGCTGATAGGGCTCACGCGGGTGGCGGGCCCTTTAATGTACTTTTGGCAGGGGATTTCAATTCCAAACTCAGAGATATATCCACCTCAGTGGATTCCCCCTTCAATCCTGCTAGTAGGGAAGTGGATCAAACAGGGATGAACCCAAAGGGACGGTACCTAAATGCCCTCCTTCTTGGTTAGCCCCAAATCCTGCCCAGATATTACGGAGGCAACAACGTTCATTGGCCGTGGCTGCAGCTCCACAATTGATTACATATTTGTTTCCCAGAATCTCTTACCCCTGACCAATGGTCTTGAAGTGATTCCCTCAGTTTTCAGTGACAATAACCTCTTGGCGAGCCAACTTAATGTGCCCTCTCAGACTAAAACAAGAGAACTTGGTCCCAGGCTAAAACTAGGGACAAAGGACAATGTTAGGAGGGTAGTGTGGTGCTCGGCAAATCAGGCGTTTATTATGGACCAGGTGCAAACCTACCCCCATCACTGCACACATTAAGTCAAATAACCAGTGGGGACCCTGCCATTTGCCTAACAGGTTTGCTGAGCTCACGTCTTATCTTAGGGAATTCATGAGTAGACCAATTAAAAATGTCCTTTTGACTGGCTGCCCATGGTTTGATAGAATGTGTAGGTTAGCCAGTGCCTCTCTGCGCCAGGCGCTTAGCCAAAATCCAAGAGTCAAAGCCACTGTCGTTGCTTGTAGAAACGCATATACCCAGGCGGTGAAAGAACGGAAGGCTGAAGTTAAGTTAGAGCAGTGGGAAAATATAATAGAAGCCTCTAAAAAGAAGGACTCTCAGGCTTTTTGGAGTGTAGTCTGGGCTGGCCTCTCAGATGGCAAACTGTCAGAAGCAATTACATTGCATATCCCCCCTGATGCTTGGGTTGGCCATTTTTCAGGTATCTATGGGGCTAACGAGGTAAGGGGTCAATCTATACAGATAACTTTGCCCTTGAAACCTGGTTTCCTGTTTTTAGAGAGTGAGGTCCTAAAGGCGATTTGTGACAGACTCCCAAATAAGTCTCCAGTCCAGATGGGATCCCAATGGGACCTTTTTATAAAATACCCAGAGTTTTGGGCCCCTTTGTTGACCAGGATTTTTAATATGGTGTGCATGGTTGGACCCGCTATATCGTGGCAAACGTCTGCAGTGGTTCCCATTTTTAAAAAAGGCAATACCGTAGACCTTAGGTGTTGTCGGCCAATCTCGCTGCTCGACTCCTCCTCAAAATTAATGGGAAGGGTGGTTTTGGAACGTTTGATCTCTTGGGTGCAAGAGAAAAAAAGTATTTCTTGGGCCCAATATGGTTTCAGGAAAGGTCTGGGCACTATTGAGCAGTGACCCCTGACCGGATTTTAGGCCGGGTTTTACTCTTCAAGCCGCACAGCTCCTCATGTCTGCCCCCGCCCCCGCCCTCGCTGCTGCTGCAAATTTGAGGCCCTCCACCACCCGCACACACCTGCCTGCGCCTCATCTCTGGTGTCTAGTGGTTGCCGTAAGTATTGTGTGTCTGTCCTGTAATCTATCTTTGTATTTTTCATATTTTTTTTTCCTTTTTTGTGCCTTTACTTGCTCTCTTTCCCCTGTTTTTGTGCCTTTTTCTCGTTTATTGCCTTTTTTCGCCTATTTTCCTAGTTTTCAGCTTTTTGCACTTTCCCGCCGGTGCATCCCCTGCAGTCCCCCCCCTCGTGTCCCCATTTGCCCACCGCTCCCTGCCTCCCGCCTCCCAGCTGCTCCTCCCTTCCACCTCCCCTTCTTAATGGCGGCTGCGCACAGCGGGTGCGCCGCTGGCGCGCCGGAGACGCTCCAGAGGCAAGCCCGTCTGCGACTGTCCGCGCCTGGACCACGGCCAGCGCCAGACCCCCTGGTCCCCACCGAAGAACTCCACGCTCTCAGCCCTGGCCGCCCATGGACCCTTCTCCTGCCGGATGTGCAACTTCACCTGCACCTATGCCACCAAGCACCACAACAGCTTCACCCACAACGACCACCTCAGCTGCATCCTCTTCAACCCCCGCTCCGTCCACAAGCACGCCGTCGAACTCTGGGACCTTCTCACCTCAACCTCCCCAGACATCGCCTTCCTCACCGAAACCTGGATGAACCCCTCCTTGGAACCCGACATTGCCATAGCCTTCCCGGAAGGCTATAAGATTACCCACAGAGACGGCACCAACAAACTGGGAGGAGGAATCGCCATAGTCCACAGGAGCACCATTAGGATCTCAACTAACACCCATGACACCATCGATGCCACCAAACACTTGCACTTCTAGATTCACGTCAATGCCAACACCACCCTCAGAGGAACCCTTGTCTACAGACCCCTGGGCCCCCGACCACAGTTCTGCGACGCCATCGCCGACACAATCAACACCCACGCCCTCGCCTCTATGGATTACATGCTCCTCGGCGACCTGAATTTTCACCTAGAGAACACCAACAACAGCAACTCCTCAGCCTTGATCGCCAACCTCGGTCTCAAACAACTCGTCACAATCACCCACTCAGGCGGCCACACACTCGACCCCATCTTCTCCGCCAGCTACCACATCACCTTCACCCATACCACCGAACTCCACTGGACCGTCCACCGCTGGGTTCACTTCTCCTTCCAGAAACCCACCACTCACCACCACCCGCAACAGATCCTTCGCCACAGCTGGAACAAGATCTGGAAGGACCAGCTGATCTCCGCCCTAGCCCATGCCCCGCCACCCAACACCAGTGACCCCAACACCGCCGCCCTCAACCTCAAACAATGGCTAGATGACTGCGCCAACACCCTTGCTCCACTTAGGAAACCACCCAACACCCGCACCAGCAAGAAAGCACCCTGTTTCACCGCCGACCTGCAGGCCACCAAGTGGGAGTGCCAGACAATCGAGAAGATATGGCGCCACGAACAAACAGAGAGCAACCACGCCTCACTCAAGACAGCCAACAACAAGCATCACCATCTCATCCGGACCACCAAAAGAGCATTCTATAAAGAGCAAATCGACAACAACGCGCATGACAGCAAAAAGCTCTTCAGCATCATCAAAGAACTCGCCAACCCCAAGTCCTGCTCCACCGACCCCCCCCTCGCAAGACCTCTGCGACTCCCTCGCCACCTTTTTTCACCGCAAGATCACGGACATCCATGGCAGCTTCACCTCTCTAATCCCCACGACCACCGCGGCCAACACTAACCCCAACGCACCCAACCACACCAACCTACTGAGCGTCTGGTCCCACACCAACGACGAGGACACCACCAAGACCATGAGCACCATCCAATCCGGGTCACCCGCCGACCCCTGCCCTCACCATGTCTTCAACAAAGCCAGTCAAATCATCGCACCCCAACTCCGTACTATCATCAACAGCTCCTTCGAGACTGCCACCTTCACGGAGAGCTGGAAACATGCCGAAGTCAAGGCCCTGCTCCAAAAAACCAAGGCAGACCCCGAAGACCTAAAATATTACCAGCCCATCTCCCTCTTCCCCTTCCCAGTGAAGGTCATTGAGAAGATAGTCAACATCCAACTATTACGCTTCCTGGAGGGCAACAGCTTGCTCGACATCTCCCAGTCCGGATTCCGCAAGAACCACCGCACCAAGACCTCTCTCATCGCCGCTACCAATGACATCAGGATCATGCTCAACACAGGTGAAACCATAGCCCTCATCCTCCTTGACCTCTCGGCAGCCTTCGATACCGTCTGTCACCACACACCCCGCACTCGCCTCCACGACGCCGGAATCCGCCACAAGGCCCTAGACCGGATCACATCCTTCCTTTCCGGCAGAACTCAGTGAGTCCGCCTCCCTCCGTTCTTGTTGAATGCCACCAAGACCATCTGCGGAGTCCCCCAAGGATCCTCTCTCAGCCCTACCCTTTTTAACGTCTACATGGTGCTGCTTGCTAACATCGTCCGACCCCACGGCCTCAACATCATCTCCTACTCAGACGACACCCAACTGATCCTCTCACTCAGAAGGACCCCGCCACCGCCAAGACCAATCTCCACAACAGACTTCATGCCATCGCCAACTGGATGGAGGTAAGCCGCCTCAAACTAAACTCGGATAAGACTGAGATCCTCATCCTCGGCTCCAACCGATCAGCATGGGACGACTCCTGGCGGCCTGCCACACTATGAGCCGCTCCAACTCCCACCACCCATGCACGCAACCTCGGCTTCATACTGGACTCATCACTTACCATGACCCAGTAAGTCAACACCATCTCATCCTCATGTTTCAACACCCTCTGCATGCTTCTCAAGACCTTCAGATGGATCCCCATAGAAACCAGAAGAACGCTCACCCATGCCCTCGTCAGTAGCAGACTGGACTACGGCAACGCACTCTATGCAGGAACAACGGCCAAGCTCCAGAAGAAACTTCAGGGCATTCAGAACGCCTCCACACACCTCATCCTCAACCTCCCTTGCCACTAACACATCTCAGCCCGCCTCAGAGACCTTCACCGGCTCCCCGTCAACAAGAGGATCATCTTCAAACTCCTGTTCCATGCTCACAAGGCTCTCCACGACGCAGGCCATGCCTACCTCAACGAGCGTCTCAGCTTCCACGTTCCCATCCGCCAGCTCCGCTCCGCCAACCTCACCCTCGCCATCATCCCTCGCATCCACCATACCACAACCGGCGGCAGATCCTTCTCCCACCTCGCTGCCAAAACCTGGCTCTCCCTCACCGTCAATCTATGTCTGACCCAGGACCTCCTGACCTTCAGGATACATCTCAAGACCTGGCTACTCGAGCAGTAGCATTCCCCTTGTCCCCCCCAGCGCCTTGAGACCCTATCGGGTGAGTAGTGCGCTTAACAAGTGATTGATTGATTGATTGATTGAGTGCCTGAACCTTTACCTTCTTAAGGCCACGTACAAGTATGTGAAAGGTGGGTCCATTCACTTGGCCTTTATGGACTTGTCTAGCGCATTCGATTATGTTAATAGGCAAAAGATCTGGGCAATTCTTCTAAACATGGGTCTTGATGACAGCCTAGTACATCTTTTAAGACTCCTTCACCAGGGCCAGAGGACAAAAATAAGGTATGGGTTGAATGGCGAGAGCACCTCCCATTATGGTATAAGTTGGGGTGTTCACCTGGGGTGTGTCATCTCTTTTATACATTAATGACCTAGAAAAAAACCTTAGTTTCTACAGGAGCTGATGTGCCCCGCATACACAATAATGCCATTCCAGCCCTACTGTATGCGGCTGATGCAGTCTTACTGGCGAGGACTGTAAATGGGCTTAAACTGCTAGTGAATAGTTTTGTTGAGTTCATGAGAAATTTAGACCTGAAAACCAACTGCTCAAAGACCTTTGTAATGGTTTGTGGCCTAAAAATGCCAAGACGCGCCCTATGCAGATAGGAGAACGAACTTTAACAAAAGTAAGTTCCATCTCATATCTGGTGCTAGAATTTGACGAAGCATCTCGTTGGCGTCCCTGCTTAAAAAACAGGGTTTTACGCATGGTGAGTACAGTGGGTCTTACCCACTCCCTGGCCGCCTATATGGGGTGGCAGACGGTTGCCCCCATATTGGAGGTTAATAAGAGAAAATGTCTACCGGCTGTCACCTATGGCATGGGGTTGGAGGGTATAAAGATGTTGGAAACCTTCAGGTAGAGGAATATTGAGTCTGTCATTTTCTGTCCACCAGGAATTGGGTCTTGAATACTTATAGGATAGAATTAGCGTCACCCCGTTGGAGCTGTGGTATGCAATTTGGCTTAATAAAGAAGACGCCCTCAACCAGCTGATAATTCAGGATTGCCTTCTTAGTGATCCCGCTTGTTCAATCCCATGGCTGAAATACATCAAAGGACTTCTGAATGAAGTGGGTTGCACACATTTGTTTAAAAATCTGCATTTGATCACCACAAAAGACAAAACATGGATATGTGACCTCTTCCTTGAGTTAAGGAGGGCGGCTTGAATCAAATGAAGTGGTCAAGGTAGCTGTCAAAGATAACTGTATGGTACAAATGTGCCTGGGCCCAGTCCCTTATTTATTGTTTGTACATAATGTGTGTGAGAGATTGCTTTTAACCCGCTTCAGACTAGGGTCCATTAACTGGTTACTGTCCTTTCCTCAAAGTCAGTTCTTCTCCAGCACTATCTGCATCTGCCCCTGTGATGAACACTCCCCCTACAAACGCTGCTACATTTTATGTTCTTCTGTAAATACTATGCCCCTCTACAAAAATTTCACTTGGTACCTCTGTTACGAAATTATAGCTTTACCAGTTGCACGCCCGCTTTGCTTTTTCTTCACCAGTTAAATGATTCTGAGGTATGTAGCTCATGGGCCATTTCTTTAAAGGAGCGGTGACCTGGCGTAAGAGGATGCTTTTTTAAAACAGTTGGGATGATTTGTTCGTAGGCGAGGACCTGTAAGTGTTTTTAATATTTTATATATTTTTATATTTCATGCGATAGGTGTTTGTTTGAATTGCATATATGGGAGGACCTGTAAGCATTATCTATATTTTCTATGAATTTTAGTATCTTGAACTTCTGTACGGTCTCAGTGATTTGCCTGTATGTTTTTATTGGTGTCTCTTTTGGGGATATTATTTATATCCGAATAAAGATTTTACTACTACCACTAATGCATAGTTAGTTAAAACCATTGCATGTTACATGTACATAACAGAAATGTGGGGCATGGAAAGCACAAACTTGCATGTGGTCCCAGAGGACCTCAGGCTCTCTCTGGCTTTAATCCTGTCTTGTGCCTCACTGGTGACCACTATGTCACCTCTCCAATTCCCCCATGAAGTACATTGAGCAGTCTTCCCACGTTGATCTCCTGGTGATAAACCCTTTCTCATGTGGGTGAACCTGCTCTTGGCCATAAAAATAGGTGTTTATTTGGCAGGTATACACACGCTCTGTGGAGCATGGAGAGCATGAACTTGCCTGTGGTCCCAGAGGACTTGAGACCCTCTCTGGCTTGAAGAATACATGATGGGCAGAATGCAGCTATGTATGCAATCTGTGCAGGTTTGGATTCTACTGGCAGGACTACTGGCACCAGTGTTGTTCTCTGAAGGCAAACATGTATGTGGTTGGCCAGAAGTTCTCTCAGTGTGCAAGCATGTGTAATGGATACACCCTTCAATTGACCAGACTCTTTGAAAAAAAGGTGGTCTCAGCACTAAAAAAGATTTAAAGACAGTTGAGCCACTGCACACTCTTTGGGGATATTGATGCCAGTGAGGCAATATTCCCACCAATTCAGAAAATTAAGGGGCTATTCCAGGGGGATAGCCATAGATAACATCAGCCTTCTCAACCGGTAACACAGTAACACAACAGACTGTCCATTTTTTTGCACCACAGATGTGGCACTAGCAGTCATCACACAGGGAAGAGGAATTAACCAATTTAGCTTGTCCTCAATGGCTAAGGATTCAACATTGGTCCACAGCTTGAGATCCATTATGTCAGACAAATTAGCTTTGCAGATCATTCAAAAGGGCTGCATACTACCCTTCTTTTCCTCCCTGCCCTAACTTCCTCCCACGCCAGAAATAATTTCAGAGGAGCACTTGACAGTCCTCATTCAGAAGGTTAATATTGAACTTTCCATTGGTACCATTGAATGGGTACCATACTCGGAGAAAGGAGAAGCATGCTATTCACGCTCCTGAAAAATGATGGGCGCCTCATGCCTATCCTAGACTTTCATCCATTGAATTTCTTTCTGCAGAATGACAAATTCAAAAAGCACACGTTTTCTCAGATTCTCTCTGCCCTGGACTCAGGAGACTATATCGGGTCCCGGAGCATACAGGACACGTATCTCCATCTAGCTATATTGCAGTCCGAAAGGCATCACCTGCAGTTTAAAGTCGGCCAGGAACACGTTCAATTTGCTGTGTGTTTTGGGATCGGTACCGGATCTCGGTGAGGATGGTTCAGAAGCTTCTTCTTGCTGCATTCTTCTTATCAAGATACCAGTCTGACCAATTGCACGCCACGCTACCTTCCCCACCCAAATCTCACAGTGTGTCAGCCAAGTTACTGCTGGGTTACAGGGTCTCTTGGCTTTGCTGGAGATTCGAGCAATCTGTTTTTGTGCTTAAAGCCTTCCTGCTGTCTGTCAAAGAGACAGGTTTTCCTAGACAAGAGCACCGCCATGTGGCACAGCAACAAGCAGGGCAGCGTCGGATCCTGGGCCCTCTATCAGGAGGCTCTGTGACCTTGGAGGTGGCTGTAACAAAAAAAGGTCCTGGCCACTAATCACCGTGCTGGGTCTCTGAATGCCAGAGAGGACGAACTGAGAAGGCGTCATCTGGGAGATCACAAGTGGCACCTCTACTCCAAGGTGTTGCAAGGTATCGTCACTAGGAGAAACCCTGGCTAAATCTATTTGTCATCTTTGGGAACATGCAGTGTCAACAAACTTGTTTGCTCAAGTTTCCTTTAAGGTAGTCATTAGGAGAATGCATTTTGGCTGAAAAAAAGCAAAGTACTCCAGTGGCATTTCTCACCAATACCTCTACTGCTTCTGCTCTGAAGACGGTCAGGAAAGACCAGCCCAAGTTCTCTTGGATAGGCCTGATGAGTGTACCTCTGAACAAGAGTATCTGCCCTCTGATCAGGCTTCTTCTTTGGGAGGACATCATTCCTCAGCAGCAGGGCAGAGCCCTATATCTGAATCTCAGGAACTTACACCTCCTTGCATGGAGTTACAACAACAGCAGCAGTTAAATGCTTTTGATTTGCCAACTGAGGTGGTGGATGCTATTCTTGCTGCTACACTTCCTTCCACAAAGTCCATCTATACTGGGCACTGGCATACCTTTGTTGCTGAAAGTGGTGCCCGAGACACCAACCCATTACAAGCCAAACTTTCTGATTTTCTTTTTGTTTGTTTTCTCTCTGGCCCAGCAAGGCCTTGCAGTTGACACAGTGGAAGGTTTCTTATCAGCTATTTTGCCCTTTCTCTGTTTACCGGACCAACTGTCCTTGTTTAAGTCTCCAGCTGTGATGTGTTTCATCAATTAATCCAAAGAGGGCAAGGAATGTTTACATCAAATGGATAAAAGATCTTTGGGTAGATGATCAGTCCTTCATCAGCTTCTCAGATACAAAGAAGGGAATAGCGGAGCAAAAGTGAACTCTGTCAAAATGAATAGTCCTCTGCATCAGGATCTGCTACGCACTGGCCAAAGGGCTTGAGATCCCATTCCACCAGGTCTAGGATACTACAATGGCACTGACTTGAGAGATACCTGTTCTTGATATCCACCAGGCTCCGATGTGGTTGTCAAGACATACGATCACGAAGCATTACTGCCTGGACAGCAAGGTCCAATGAGAAGGTCACTTTGCATGCTCCTACGTGGCTTTCTGGTCTAAATCCGCTCTCTGGGCTCTCACCCTTTGGGAGGTAGCACTTTTTGGGTATTTATTCTAAAGGTGAGAAATCTGCAGCTAGATGTAACTATCAGATGAACAAGTTACTTGGGATATGGCCTCTTCAACACCATAAAGAGTCCCTGGTTAGAGATTGGCAGACTGTCACCAATAATTGTTCAACGGTCCACGTCTAAGTGTGTATAAAACGGGAAAGAAACAAGAAATTGATGTTAGCATACAGGGGTGGTGTTTACATGCAGCTCTACTCTGTCACTTCCAGTGTGGTATGGAGCCAACATGGAGCTTCACTACCCATCTGCTGGTGGATGGCAGCACTGCTGTGAAGTTGTCTGGTTCTAATCTGGTGCCTGAGGGTATTCTAAAAGGGAGGAATCTGCTGTTAAATATAGTATCCTTGTCAAAGGTAAGTATCTTGTTATTCTCCTCTCAGGTTTTCACCAGAATATCGGCAAGTTACGTATACATAGGTAAGCATAGGTTTACTATACTGAAAGTCACATATGTTTACCTTAACTATTTTTTATATATATATATATATATATATATATATATATATATACATATATATATATTTCTCCACCAAATGACACAAAGTCAAACACGGTACACACAGGAATCCTTGTGTTTGAATCATCTCTGTTGGAAGAATAAATTTCAAACACAAGGATTCCTGTGTGTGCCGTGTTGGACTTTGTGTTATTTGGTGGAGAAGTTTTTACAGGGCTGGCCCATCCTTGACACGAGCACTTAATGGAGCGCGCCCTGACAGGGGCCATTTGTAGAAAAAAAAAATATGTTAAGAATAGTAAAATATTATTACCTATATGCAATTACCTTCATGTTTTTTAGGCTTTGAATAGATATGGGTCAATATTTTGTTCCAGATATTTTGTCCCCTTATTCTTGATATTTTGACAAACAATCTTCCTCGCACATGCCAGGTGTCACAGTCGGTCATTAAACATCTAGTGCTGCATTCTAGCATACCTTGCCCAGGTCCAATTGTCAGTATGTCAGCAGTAGCTCTAAGATGTATGGGTGGTCAACAATCCCGTAAAGAAACTCCTTAAACTGAGCATCTCATCACAGTCTCCACCTTTTGTCTTTATCATATGTCCTCATTATCACCCGTGATAGGTGACTGACTGTTAGTTACCTGGGAACCTTCCACTGTCCGGGCGGGAGGGAAAGGGTTTCCAGAGACCCCAGTGAGCCTCTCAATAAGTTTGTCAGCTGCTCCTGGAACTGCACACAAATGGATCTTTTCCACAGTAATTATCTTTATTTCAGCACTTCACGCATCATGTTATACTGTATCTTCTGCCATTAAAGTTCAGCTTTTACTTGACCTAACAGTTTCCAGGCACCCTGTACCACTAGGGTGAAATCCTGATTAAAGTTGACTTTCTGATTGACCATAATTACATCTCATGTTTGTCTGGTTGCCTTAAGAATATAATCCCTATCTCTATCAGTGTGTACCTATCACTGTAATTGACAAAAATATCATCTAATATAAATAATGTGTCCTAAATATTGTGTACAAAAGTATCACCCCATTGGGTGTAGATGTTATATTATTAACTGCAACAGGGTGATGTATTTTGTAAACAATATGTAGAACACAATGGGGGTCATTACAACATTGGCGGTAAAAGCCGCTTACCGCCGTGCAGAAGACCGCCAACACACCGCCGCGGTCGCGGAATTCCGCCACAGCTATTATGACCCACAGCTCGAAATCCGACAAAATCCAGACACCCACACATGACAGCCACACCAAAGGTCACTGATAAACTGGCGAAATCAAAACCTCCACCATCACGCCAACAGAAATACGCCCACACTATCACGACCCACGAATCCACGCAGCGGTCTTTCAACCGCGGTATTCCATTGGCGGTACACACCGCCGCGCTCAATATACACACACATTTACAAAACACAGCCACATTGGACAATTCGAAATACACACACCTGATACGCATACACACACCACTCCCACACACCCATTACAATGTAAAACACACACCCACAAACCCCTACGACCACCATTACAGAGAGAAGGCCAGAGGGAGACACCACCATCCACAAACTAGCAGCCACAGGCACTCAACACCATCACCCACACTACTTCCACGCACAAAACACCACACACCACTACACATCGCCACACTTATCACCACATACACCACCCCACACATCACCTACACCACCCCATGGCACGGCAAAGACACCCCAGGTTCTCTGAGGAGGAGCTCAGGGTCATGGTGGAGGAAATCGTCCGGGTAGAGCCATAGCTATTTGGAGCACAGGTGCAGCACACCTCAATTACAACAAAGATGCATCAGCTTCTCAGATACAAAGAAGGGAATAGCGGAGCAAAAGTGAACTCTGTCAAAATGAATAGTCCTCTGCATCAGGATCTGCTACGCACTGGCCAAAGGGCTTGAGAGCCCATTCCACCAGGTCTAGGATACTACAATGGCACTGACTTGAGAGATACCTGTTCTTGATATCCACCAGGCTCCGATGTGGTTGTCAAGACATACGATCACGAAGCATTACTGCCTGGACAGCAAGGTCCAATGAGAAGGTCACTTTGCATGCTCCTGCGTGGCTTTCTGGTCTAAATCCGCTCTCTGGGCTCTCACCCTTTGGGAGGTAGCACTTTTTGGGTATTTATTCTAAAGGTGAGAAATCTGCAGCTAGATGTAACTATCAGATGAACAAGTTACTTGGGATATGGCCTCTTCAACACCATAAAGAGTCCCTGGTTAGAGATTGGCAGACTGTCACCAATAATTGTTCAACGGTCCACGTCTAAGTGTGTATAAAACGGGAAAGAAACAAGAAATTGATGTTAGCATACAGGGGTGGTGTTTACATGCAGCTCTACTCTGTCACTTCCAGTGTGGTATGGAGCCAACATGGAGCTTCACTACCCATCTGCTGGTGGATGGCAGCACTGCTGTGAAGTTGTCTGGTTCTAATCTGGTGCCTGAGGGTATTCTAAAAGGGAGGAATCTGCTGTTAAATATAGTATCCTTGTCAAAGGTAAGTATCTTGTTATTCTCCTCTCAGGTTTTCACCAGAATATCGGCAAGTTAAGTATACATAGGTAAGCATAGGTTTACTATACTGAAAGTGACATATGTTTACCTTAACTATTTTTTATATATATATATATATATATATATATATATATATATATATACATATATATATATTTCTCCACCAAATGACACAAAGTCAAACACGGTACACACAGGAATCCTTGTGTTTGAATCATCTCTGTTGGAAGAATAAATTTCAAACACAAGGATTCCTGTGTGTGCCGTGTTGGACTTTGTGTTATTTGGTGGAGAAGTTTTTACAGGGCTGGCCCGTCCTTGACACGAGCACTTAATGGAGCGCGCCCTGACAGGGGCCATTTGTAGAAAAAAAAAATATGTTAAGAATAGTAAAATATTATTACCTATATGCAATTACCTTCATGTTTTTTAGGCTTTGAATAGTTATGGGTCAATATTTTGTTCCAGATAATTTGTCCCCTTATTCTTGATATTTTGACAAACAATCTTCCTCGCACATGCCAGGTGTCACAGTCGGTCATTAAACATCTAGTGCTGCATTCTAGCATACCTTGCCCAGGTCCAATTGTCAGTATGTCAGCAGTAGCTCTAAGATGTATGGGTGGTCAACAATCCCGTAAAGAAACTCCTTAAACTGAGCATCTCATCACAGTCTCCACCTTTTGTCTTTATCATATGTCCTCATTATCACCCGTGATAGGTGACTGACTGTTAGTTACCTGGGAACCTTCCACTGTCCGGGCGGGAGGGAAAGGGTTTCCAGAGACCCCAGTGAGCCTCTCAATAAGTTTGTCACTGCTCCTGGAACTGCACACAAATGGATCTTTTCCACAGTAATTATCTTTATTTCAGCACTTCACGCATCATGTTATACTGTATCTTCTGCTATTAAAGTTCAGCTTTTACTTGACCTAACAGTTTCCAGGCACCCTGTACCACTAGGGTGAAATCCTGATTAAAGTTGACTTTCTGATTGACCATAATTACATCTCATGTTTGTCTGGTTGCCTTAAGAATATTATCCCTATCTCTATCAGTGTGTACCTATCACTGTAATTGACAAAAATATCATCTAATATAAATAATGTGTCCTAAATATTGTGTACAAAAGTATCACCCCATTGGGTGTAGATGTTATATTATTAACTGCAACAGGGTGATGTCTTTTGTAAACAATATGTAGAACACAATGGGGGTCATTACAACATTGGCGGTAAAAGCCGCTTACCACCGTGCAGAAGACCGCCAACACACAGCCGCGGTCGCGGAATTCCGCCACAGCTATTATGACCCACAGCTCGAAATCCGACAAAATCCAGACACCCACACATGACCGCCACACCAAAGGTCACTGATAAACTGGCGAAATCAAAACCTCCACTATCACGGCAACAGAAATACGCCCACACTATAATGACCCACGAATCCACGCGGCGGTCTTTCAACCGCGGTATTCCATTGGCGGTACACACCGCCGCGCTCAATACACACACACATTTACAAAACACAGCCACATTGGACAATTCGAAATACACACACCTGATACGCATACACACACCACTCCCACACTCCCATTACAATGTAAAACACACACCCACAAACCCCTACGACCACCATTACAGAGAGAAGGCCAGAGGGAGACACCACCATCCACAAACTAGCAGCCACAGGCACTCAACACCATCACCCACACTACTTCCACGCACAAAACACCACACACCACTACACATCACCACACTTATCACCACATACACCACCCCACACATCACCTACACCACCCCATGGCACGGCAAAGACACCCCAGGTTCTCTGAGGAGGAGCTCAGGGTCATGGTGGAGGAAATCGTCCGGGTAGAGCCATAGCTATTTGGAGCACAGGTGCAGCACACCTCAATTGCAAGAAAGATGCATCAGCTTCTCAGATACAAAGAAGGGAATAGCGGAGCAAAAGTGAACTCTGTCAAAATGAATAGTCCTCTGCATCAGGATCTGCTACGCACTGGCCAAAGGGCTTGAGAGCCCATTCCACCAGGTCTAGGATACTACAATGGCACTGACTTGAGAGATACCTGTTCTTGATATCCACCAGGCTCCGATGTGGTTGTCAAGACATACGATCACGAAGCATTACTGCCTGGACAGCAAGGTCCAATGAGAAGGTCACTTTGCATGCTCCTGCGTGGCTTTCTGGTCTAAATCCGCTCTCTGGGCTCTCACCCTTTGGGAGGTAGCACTTTTTGGGTATTTATTCTAAAGGTGAGAAATCTGCAGCTAGATGTAACTATCAGATGAACAAGTTACTTGGGATATGGCCTCTTCAACACCATAAAGAGTCCCTGGTTAGAGATTGGCAGACTGTCACCAATAATTGTTCAACGGTCCACGTCTGAGTGTGTATAAAACGGGAAAGAAACAAGAAATTGATGTTAGCATACAGGGGTGGTGTTTACATGCAGCTCTACTCTGTCACTTCCAGTGTGGTATGGAGCCAACATGGAGCTTCACTACCCATCTGCCGGTGGATGGCAGCAATGCTGTGAAGTTGTCTGGTTCTAATCTGGTGCCTGAGGGTATTCTAAAAGGGAGGAATCTGCTGTTAAATATAGTATCCTTGTCAAAGGTAAGTATCTTGTTATTCTCCTCTCAGGTTTTCACCAGAATATCGGCAAGTTACGTATACATAGGTAAGCATAGGTTTACTATACTGAAAGTCACATATGTTTACCTTAACTATTTTTTATATAGATATATATATATATATATATATATATATATATATATATATATATATATATATATATATATATATATATATATATATGTATACATATATATATATTTCTCCACCAAATGACACAAAGTCAAACACGGTACACACAGGAATCCTTGTGTTTGAATCATCTTTGTTGGAAGAATACATTTCAAACACAAGGATTCCTGTGTGTGCCGTGTTGGACTTTGTGTTATTTGGTGGAGAAGTTTTTACAGGGCTGGCCCGTCCTTGACACGAGCACTTAATGGAGCGCGCCCTGACAGGGGCCATTTGTAGAAAAAAAAAATATGTTAAGAATAGTAAAATATTATTACCTATATGCAATTACCTTCATGTTTTTTAGGCTTTGAATAGCTATGGGTCAATATTTTGTTCCAGATATTTTGTCCCCTTATTCTTGATATTTTGACAAACAATCTTCCTCGCACATGCCAGGTGTCACAGTCGGTCATTAAACATCTAGTGCTGCATTCTAGCATACCTTGCCCAGGTCCAATTGTCAGTATGTCAGCAGTAGCTCTAAGATGTATGGGCGGTCAACAATCCCGTAAAGAAACTCCTTAAACTGAGCATCTCATCACAGTCTCCACCTTTTGTCTTTATCATATGTCCTCATTATCACCCGTGATAGGTGACTGACTGTTAGTTACCTCGAACCTTCCACTGTCCGGGCGGTAGGGAAAGGGTTTCCAGAGACCCCAGTGAGCCTCTCAATAAGTTTGTCAGCTGCTCCTGGAACTGCACACAAATGGATCTTTTCCACAGTAATTATCTTTATTTCAGCACTTTACGCATCATGTTGTACTGTATCTTCTGCCATTAAAGTTCAGCTTTTACTTGACCTAACAGTTTCCAGGCACCCTGTACCACTAGGGTGAAATCCTGATTAAAGTTGACTTTCTGATTGACCATAATTACATCTCATGTTTGTCTGGTTGCCTTAAGAATATTATCCCTATCTCTATCAGTGTGTACCTATCACTGTAATTGACAAAAATATCATCTAATATAAATAATGTGTCCTAAATATTGTGCACAAAAGTATCACCCCATTGGGTGTAGATGTTATATTATTAACTGCAACAGGGTGATGTCTTTTGTAAACAATATGTAGAACACAATGGGGGTCATTACAACATTGGCGGTAAAAGCCGCTTACCGCCGTGCAGAAGACCGCCAACACACCGCCGCGGCCGCGGAATTCCGCCACAGCTATTATGACCCACAGCTCGAAATCCGACAAAATCCAGACACCCACACATGACCGCCACACCAAAGGTCACTGATAAACTGGCGAAATCAAAACCTCCACCGTCACGCCAACAGAAATACGCCCACACTATCACGACCCACGAATCCACGCGGCGGTCTTTCAACCGCGGTATTCCATTGGCGGTACACACCGCCGCGCTCAATATACACACACATTTACAAAACACAGCCACATTGGACAATTCGAAATACACACACCTGATACACATACACACACCACTCCCACACACCCATTACAATGTAAAACACACACCCACAAACCCCTATGACCACCATTACAGAGAGAAGGCCAGAGGGAGACACAACCATCCACAAACTAGCAGCCACAGGCACTCAACACCATCACCCACAATACTTCCACGCACAAAACACCACACACCACTACACATCACCACACTTACCACCACATACACCACCCCACACATCACCTACACCACCCCATGGCACGGCAAAGACACCCCAGGTTCTCTGAGGAGGAGCTCAGGGTCATGGTGGAGGAAATCGTCCGGGTAGAGCCACAGCTATTTGGAGCACAGGTGCAGCACACCTCAATTGCAAGAAAGATGGAGCTATGGAGAAGAATAGTCGACAGGGTCAACGCAGTGGGACAGCACCCAAGAAATCGGGACGACATCAGGAAGAGGTGGAACGACCTACAGGGGGAGGTGCATTCCGTGGTCTCAAGACACCACATCGCGGTACAGCGGACTGGCGGCGGACCCCCACCTCCTCCCCCACAACTAACAACATGGGAGGAGCAGGTCTTGGAGATTCTGCATCCTGAGGGCCTTGCAGGAGTCGGTGGAGGAATGGACTCTGGTAAGTCAATTCTTAACTATTACATCCCCCACCCTACTTGCATGCTATCACATACCCCCACCCTCACCCTCACCCCATCCCTCCAACTCCTCACAAATATCCCAACATCACGAACCACACATCCTAACACCAAGTTCTGCATGCAACAACAACGCATGGACTCCCATCACCAAAGCATGGCCACTGCACATACCCATAACACCCCCCTCAACCATCATCACACAAGCCTCGACACAGGAATGCTAGCACTGGGGTACACGGTCACCCACCCATTGCACACCATGACACACACAGATGCAATAATCATGCTTTTACACCCCTGCAGGACCATTACCCAACATCACCAGACAGGAGGGTCCAGACATCTCCACCCCACCCACAGAAGAGGCCCACAGTGATGACAGCACCTCTGTTCAACTGGATCCAGATGACCAGCCCGGACCATTGTGGGCCTCGGGACAGTCGGTTCCCCACACCCAGTCACAGGCCACCACAGAGCTTCCACCCTCTGGTAACACCAGCACAGCACCCACCCAGCGGGCCCATACCTCCGTCCCCAGGACACGTCAATCAGCTGTGTGTCCACCACTACAGGGAACCCAGGATAACCCACCACCCCAACAACAACAGGGACCTGGGGGCAGTGGTAGTGGGCACACGGTCCAGGGGACGGAGGCCCAGGAACACAGGGGAACTGGGAGGCCTGCTGTGCGACAGGGGGCGGACAGGCCTAGGGAACCCACTCTCCACGAGGCCCTCTCCTCCATCATGGGAGCATACCACCACTCCCAGGCGACGATGGCAACGGTACTGGCCAAGTTTCAGGAGACCCAGCGCATGCAGGAGGAACAGTATTTGGGGTTCAGGGAGGAACTCAGAACCATCAACTCCGCCCTGGGCACCATCTTAGGGGTGCTGAAGGAAATACTTAACACCGGGAGGGACACTATGGTACTACAAGGGGCCCCTGACACTAGCATGGACGATGAACTGCCCACCACCTCCGCTGGCGCTAGTGGACAGGAGGCACCGCCACTTGATCACCACACCAGCACCCCACCCCCTGCAGATGGAGAACCACCCCGCAAACGGTCCCTGAGATCCAGGAACACGACAGAGCACAATGCCAAGACCCCGCCAAGAAATGAGACCACCCTGATTGTCATCCCACTGTCCCACTTTGTCACCCTGTCCATATTTAAACTGCCCCAACTCCACTTCCTATGCCCATATGGGCAATGCACCTGTGAGACTAATAGACTGGACTCTGCCATGGACATTCCTCCGCCATCACCCCTCACCATTTAACTTCCCCCTCAAATATTTTGTATTTAAATAAACACCATTGAATCACAAAACAATCTGGAGTCAGTCTGTGATTTCGAAAATGTGTATTAGCAATTACAGTGGCAAAATGCTCTTTCAAATGTAATGTCAACATACCTATGTCACACATCTCAAGTCCATGAGGAATGTAAGCAGATGACACACATTGGAAACCCCACCTGTGGAACCGTAAGGGAAATGTACAACTCAGTTACCATATACTGGTAGAAGTCGACAGACAGGATAGAGGTAGAAGTGTGAAAGTACTTGTAGTAGGCAGGAATGTGTTCTCACCTGTGTGTCACTGGAAATATTGCTGGATAACTGAGTCCCTGTTGTCAATGTCTTCTTCCTCTACTTCCTCCTCATCACTGTCCACAGGCTCCACAGCTGCCACAACACCGTCATCTGAACCATCCTCCTGCAGAAAAGGCACCTGTCGTCGCAAAGCCAAGTTGTGAAGCTTACAGCAGGCCACGATGATCGGGCACACCTTCTTTGGTGAGTAGAATAGGGAACCACCTGTCATATGGAGGCACCTGAACCTCGCCTTCAGGAGGCCGAAGGTCTGTTCGATCACCCTCCTAGTCCACCCATGTGCCTCATTGTAGCGTTCCTCTGCCCTTGTCCTGAGATTCCTCACTGGGGTCAGTAGCCATGACAGGTTGGGGTAACCAGAGTCCCCTAATGGCCACACCCAGTGCCTCTGGATTTGACCCATCACATAAGGGATGCTGCTAATCCGCAGGATGTAGGCGTCATGCACTTAACCAGGGAACATAGCATTTACCTGTGAGATGTACTGGTCTGCCAAACATACCATCTGTACATTCATCGAATGATAACTCTTCCGGTTCCTGTACACCTGTTCACTCCTGTGGGGGGGGGGACCAGAGCTACATGGGTCCCATCAATGGAACCAATGATGTTGGGGATATGTCCAAGGGCATAGAAGTCCCCTTTAACTGTAGCCAAATCCTCCACCTGAGGGAAAACGATGTAGCTGCGCATGTGTTTCAGAAGGGCAAACAACACTCTGGACAACACGTTGGAAAACATAGGCTGGGACATCCCTGATGCCATGGCCACTGTTGTTTGAAATGACCCACTTGCAAGGAAATGGAGCACTGATAGCACCTGCACTTGAGGGGGGATCCCTGTGGGATGGTGGATTGCTGACATCAGGTCAGGCTCGAACTGGGCACACAGTTCCTGGATAGTGGCACGGTCAAACCTGTAGGTGATGATCAAATGTCTTTCCTCCATTGTCGACAGGTCCACCAGCGGTCGGTACACCGGAGGATTCTGCCATCTCCTCACATGTCCCAGCAGACGGTGCCTAGGAATGACAACAGCGACCACAGAGTTAAACAACTCAGAGGTATGTACCCACAGTCTACACAGAACACCATTCATACACAAAATCTGGTCTGTATTTGTGTTGTGCGACAAGGCCTAGGTCTGTGTGACGCAGTTGGTAATTAGGGCATGTGGGCCCCCGAAATGGCGGCTGCCTGACCTCTAAAGTGGGACAATGGGATGTGAGGTAACTGCGCTGGCGTTGTACACCATCGCAGTAGGCGGTCGAAGACCGCGGCGCAATGCTGCATTGGTTAACATTGGACCCTATGGGTCCCAGGAGCCAATGACGAAGTACGCCGGCGGTGATGTTACGCACCGCAGCGGACGTGACCGCCGCAGATGTGACCGCCATTTTCTATCTGTTGAATCACTCGATACCTGATCTTCGACAGGAGAGGACCTACACTGCAAGTGCTGCTGTGACCACGGTCTGGAAGAGACAATGGCTCGTGCGTCTGGGGAAAGGGCCCCTGCCTTCACTGCAGAGGAGTTGGAGAAGCTCGTGGACGGGGTCCTCCCCCAGTACACGCTACTCTACGGTCCTCCAGACCAACAGGTAAGTACACAGGGAGCATGTTGTGTGGGCTATGCCTGTGTGGAGAGGGCTGGTTGTAAGAATGAAGGGGGCACAGTTCTGCATGCATGATGGAATGTGAATGAATGTGCCACATGGCAAGGGTAGGGATGTGGGCCACTCACTTAGACGGTGCAGTTGTTAATGACTTCTCTTCTTCCCCTGTACATGTCATGTAGGTCAGCGCCCACCAGAAGAAGGATATTTGGCGTGCCATCGCCAAGGACGTCCGGACCCTGGGGGTCCACCACAGACGGAGCACCCACTGCCGGAAGAGATGGGAGGACATTCGCCGCTGGAGCAAGAAGACGGCGGAGGCTCAGCTGGGGATGGCCTCCCAACGTGACCCCCCTGATGTTCTGGATCCTGGCGGTGGCCTACCCTGAGTTGGATGGTCACTTGAGGGCATCACAGCAGACACAAGGGGGTGAGTACAACATCATTCAGCGGACTTTGCGTGCAGTGAAGGTGTCTAGGTGGGGGAGGAGGGCTGTGGGTTTCCCTAGGCCAGGGCGAGTTCCGTAGGCTAGGCCCCTCCGTAATGCAGGCCATGTGGCACCCCAGCCCACCTCTGTAGAGTGCCAAGTACAGGTATTCATGCCCCTGTGTCATCTATGTGTGCAGATGTCGTCCATAGCCCTGTAGGCCATATCCCAGGAATTGCATCTGTAGAGCCCAACAGCGCAACGTAGTGCAGGGGGCTGCTGTGTCTGTATTGTCCGCCAATGGTAGCGGTAAGCCATGCACTCAACCTGTCTTTCTTCTGTCGCCTCCCCCCCCCCTGTTTGTGGTCTCCCTGTTCTTGTGCGCATCAGCATCATCAGGCGGAGGTACAGTGGCACCAGAGCACGAGGGAGCTGCATCCCACATGGCCATGGAGGGCCACACCACAGACTCAGAATACACCAGTGGGACGGAGGGCGAGGGGAGCACCATGGCGGTCACAGGATCTGCAACCAGCGACACGGACTCGTCCTCCGATGGGAGCTCCCTCGTGGTGGCGGCAACATCTGTGCCCCCCACTTCTACAGGTAAAGCTGCCACACCCCCTACCAGCCCTGCCCTCCCAGCAGCCCCTCAGCATGTGCCCCGTGCCTGCTCACCCAGGAGGTTGGGCATCACCTTCACCCCAGGCACCTCAGCCCCTGCCCCGTCACCTCTGCTGCCCTCAGTGAGGAGGCCATTGACCTCCTCAGGCCCCTCACTGTTGGGCAGTCTACCATTTTGAATGCCATCCAGGGTGTAGAAAGGGAATTGCAACACACTAATATATTCCTGGAGGACATTCATTCTGGTCAGGCTGCCCTTCATCGAACCCTGCAAACTCTGGCCTCAGCCCTGATGGCAGCCATTGTCCCTGTCTCTAGCCTCCCCCTCCAACTTCCTCCACCCCGACCCAATCCCCTGTACCTCTGCCTATCCCAAGCACACCATCAGACCAGCCTGCACACACCTCACCACACAAGGGAAGATCAGGCAAACATAAGCACCACACATCCCATAGGCACTCACGCAAGCATCACACACATACAGACACACCAACATCCACTGCCTCCACTGTGTCCCCCTCCTCCTCATCTCCCTCCTCCCTCCCAGTCTCGTCTACACTCACACCTGCATGCACTACCACTACAGCCACTACGTCCCGCACCAGCACACCCACCACCACACCCCACTCACGTGCACTCACCACCCCCACTACCATTTACACGTCCCCTGTGTCCTCTCCCAGTGTGTCTGTGATGCCCCCTCCGAAGATACACAAACGCAGGCACACACCCACCCAACAGCCATCCACCTCACGACAGCCTCCAACCCATGCACCTGCACCCAAATCCACAAAACTTACACCTCCTACAACCACCACCTCTTCCTCCACTCCCAAACCCCCTCCATCTACCCGTCCCAGTGTCTCCCAAAAACTTTTCCTGACCCCCCTTAACCTATTTACCACCACCACCCCCCCCAACTCATAGGTCCCCGATTAGCACCTCAGCCAAGGAATCTCCGGGACCAGTGGTGCCTGTTGTTACAGGTATGTGGAGTGCACCGGCCACCAGGCCAGCCAGTGAGGCACGGAGCCAGAGCACAGCCAGTCCCCCCGTGAAGCACCAGAAGTTGGACAGTGCCCGGCAGGAGAGGGGGAAGACTCCAGCCAGCAAAGCCGCTCACAAGGGTCCCTGGGGGTGTGTCAACTCAGCTGTGACTCCTCCCAAGATGGGGAAGGGGCAGAAGAAATCTCCAAAGTCTGGGAGGAGCAGCACGGCGGAGAGGACCGCCATCATCTCCGCTGTTCAGGAGGCCACCGCCAGCCCCATCGTCACTGGCCAGGAGGCCACCACCAGAGTCACTGCCCAGGAGGCCAGCTCCATCGTCACTGGCTAGGAGGCCACCGGCAGAATCACTGCCCAGGAGGCCAGACTTATTGTCACTGGCCAGGAGGCCACCGCCAGAGTCACTGCACAGGAGGCCAGCCCCATCGTCACTGGCCAGGAGGCCACCGCCAGAGTCACTGTCCAAGAGGCCAGCCCCATCGTCACTGGCCAGGAGGCCACCGCCAGCCACAGCCCAGCTGGCCAGGAGGGCCCCGCAAGCAACAGCCCAGCTGACCCATGAAGGACCGCCAGCCACAGCCCTGCTGGGCAATGAAGGACCGCCTTGGCAAGCACCGCTGAACAGGCCAGGGACCGCTGAACAGGCCAAAGACTGCCATGGAATGCACCGCTGAACAGGTCTGACACTGGCAACGCAAGCACCGCTGAACAGGGCAGGGACCGCTGAACAGGGCAAAGACTGCCATGGAATGCACCGCAAGCCCATTTGCGGCAGGGGCAGTGACGCAATTGGGACCGTCACGGGGTGTGTGCTGCACTCTGGGCACCAGTCCCCCCTCAGCACCAGTGGAGACTGTTATCCACTTGAGAGACTGTGGCTTTGCACTCCACAGGATGGAACAGTGGGCAACCCACCCACTGTAGAGACTTGAGAGACTGTGGCTTTGCACTCCCCAGGATTGAACTGTGGGCAAGCCACCCACTGTATAGACTTGAGAGACTGTGGCTTTGCACTCCCCAGGATGGAACAGTGGGCAACCCACCCACTGTAGAGACTTGAGAGATTGTGGCTTTGCTCTCCCCAGGATGGAACAGTGGGCAACCCACCCACTGTAGCGACTTGAGAGACTGTGGCTTTGCACTCCCCAGGATTGAACAGTGGGCAAGCCACCCACTGTAGAGACTTGAGAGACTGTGGCTTTGCACTCCCCAGGATTGAACGGTGGGCAACCCACCCACTGTAGAGACTTGAGAGACTGTGGCTTTGCACTCCCCAGGATACATCAATGGGCATGGGGCCCCCTCGTGGATCTGGCGTGGTGCACTCATCCGGCTGAGGTGCCCCCCCCTTCCCTTCCCCCTGAGGTGCCTGTTGTATTTCTATCTGATGCCCCAGCAGTGTTCTCTCCGTTTTGATCAGGTATCTTGTGTTGGCCTCACCCATGCATTTTGGGCCCAGTGGTCCTCGGACAATGAATGGTGCATTACCTGCACTACTAATCGTGGTGTATATTTTGTTTAATGTGTATATATATCTGTATATATTTGCTGACTGTATTTTGATATATTACAATGGTTCCACTAATTTCCTTTTGTCTTTGCATTTTTCCGGGGGTGTTGGGGGGTGTTACTGTAATGTATAGATAAGCATTGGTGTGTGTGTTTTAGTGGGTGAGGGTCAGGGTGGGGGTTGGGATGTTGGTTGTGTGTGTCCTTGTGTTTTTGCCTTCCCCCTATCCCCCCCTATGTCGTAGGTGCAGTACTCACAGTGCTCTTCGCCACCGGCGTTGATAATCCTCGTATAGGAGCAGGAAGACTATCGCTGGCAGAATATGGAGTTCCGGCTCCATGGTGTCCTGATTCCTCGTGGGATGTGTAGAGGTGAGCGTTTTACCTTTGAAATGGCTGTTTCCGCCGTGTTTTTATCCGCGGTGAATCCGCCCTGGAAAAGGTGGCGGATTGGTAGGTTGTGATACTGTGAGCGGTACATTTTCTTCCGCCTGTCTGTTGGCGGTGACCACCGTGCTGTTTGTCTGTACCGCCGTGGCGGTCGGAGTGTTAAAGTGGCTGTCTTTGTTGGCGGTTTCCGCCACGGTCACAATTCCAAATTTTTTACCGCCGGCCTGTTGGCGGTGTTACCGGGCTTTAACACCGTCCGCCAGGTTTGTAATGACCACCAATATGTTTGTTGGACAACATTTAGTCCACAATATTCTTGAATCAAACCCCTGCCATTAATTCATTATTTTTGAGATCATGGGCTGAGGGTGGGCTCGTGGGGCGGGGAACCTAAAGGTTGAGCTATCCGTGAATTCTTTCCACAATGAATATCTCTCTCATAGCTTGGTTTCTGGTAGCAGTAATTTAACTGTTTTCTTCATCAAAACAGTCTATAATGATTCTATTGATGTTTCTATCTTCCTATGGCACTCAAGCCACATGTTCACAGCTAGATTGTACATTTTCCTTCAATGTTTTTGTGCATTTTCATTCACTCCAATCCTCTGTCCGCCGTCATGCAGCTTTCCTGCTAGAGATATGTCTTTGCTGCATTAAGTACAGCTTAATGATGATATTGTACACGTTGGTCTTACTCATATTTCAATACCTTTCACCTCCTTAAGCAAATAGAAATGGCTATTTACCCGGCCAAATAGTACATAATCTCTCCTATTTATCCAGTGGGCAGCAAAAAGTACAGAATCTCTTCTGTTTAGCCGGCCACAGGCTAAATAGCAAAGATGTTGGACAATTTGATTGGCAGCCCGATAAATAGTGTGTAGAAGGTCTTTATTTAGCTGACCATGAAGAAAAAACGTGGCAACAGGCAACCAAACGGTGGTGCCATCTTGTAAAGGGGATGCAACATGTGTGAGGCATTTGGAAGTAAATGCATATACAAATATACAAAAAAACTGTACAAACATAAATGGATGAAATATGTTTTAAAGGAAACATTAATTTTGAAAAAAACATTTACTTTATTTTAATACTCAAATAAGAAATGTAGATAATAAACTTCTATTTCAATAGCTTCAGGATATGGCATACGCATATTTTGTGCTGCAGTCGGGAGTATTTGGCTGCCTGCAAAGAATGATGAGTATGGTTTAAAAGCATGTTACATAAAAAATGTTATTCATTCATGAGAATACATAGGCCCTCATTATGAACTCGGCGGTAATCATCGCCACCCGCCATGGAGACGGTGAACAGAAGACCGCCAGTGGCGGTGGACTCCACACTGCCGAATAATGATGCCAAAAAGTCAAACCTCAAAAAATCCTGCAACTTCCACCCACTGCCAGGACATACGACGGCGGAAAGGCAGTACACTCCACCCCCCCACCGCCATGCAGACAAACCCCCCGCCCACTAAATAATGATGCACAAATCAGCCTGGCAGATAGTGAATGCCACACGACCACTGGCGGTACAGACCGCCACGGCCAACAATGGGACCTAACAACAACAAATGCACACATTGGCAAGTTTGAAACTCACACACCTGACACACATCCACAACACTATAAAAGACTCACATACACACCCCACAATCCTTTGCATCGCCAATAGCACAACTGAGATAGACAATACAACACGCTTTTACTGAACCCAACATCACACAAGTCACCCACACAAATACACCACCAAAACACATACATACCCCAAACACCATCACAAGCCACAAACACAACCACACAACAGCCTCCTCACCAATACACCCACAACACATCACCCACACCACATACCCTGGCACCCCCTAACCACCCCTGCTTCATAGACAGGGAGCTAAGGACCATGGTGGATGAAATACTCAGGGTCGACCCACAACTATTTGGGGCACAGGTGCAGCAGACACCCGTGGCCAGGAAGATGGGGTTATGGCAACAGATAGTCAACAGGGTCAACGCAGTGGGAAACCATCCACACACAAGGGAGGACATCCGGAAGAGATGGAACGACCTGCGTGGGAAGGTTCGGTCTATTCCATCCAGGCACAACATCACTGTACAGAAGACAGGTGGTGGTCCCTCACCTACTCCCCCCAAATACACCGACTGGGAGGAGAAGGTCCTGGCTATCCTGCATCCGGAAGGCCTCACCGGACTCACTGGAAGATTGGACTCGGGTAAGTCAACTACAATACCTTAACAGTCACCACACCTGTAATGCATGTATCACCCCATCCCCTCACTACCACCAGGACCCCATACTCTACCCAGTCCACAACACCCACATCCTAGTTCCCGGCATGACCACAATCCCACAAACAGATCTCCATCCAGCCCCCTGTGCACAGTCACCTACCCCTGCATGGAATCCCAGTGGCACTACAGCACCCACAATGCACCTCCACCCCCCACAAAAAAATGCAACTAAATGTACACAAAGGGACCTTGCATGCCACGACAGGGGAATATAACCATTAAATAGTGCAGAGCAGTGCAGCAAATGCTGATAAAGTACCTGAAACCCACCTGTCTATTCCCCCACACACAGGCACCACCACCCATGCCACCCGGACGGAGATGTCAATGCGTGCCAGTCCTCCACCTGAAGACAGAGGCCCCACTCAGGAGAGTGCAGAGGGATGTCTGGAAATAGAGGAGCTCCCTGGCCCATCATACGACCCTGAACTGTCACCCTCCAGAAGCCCCACCCAGGACCCCACTGACACCCCTACCACACAGCCACCATCATCAGCTCTGGTCAAAAGACCCCACACCAGTGTCTCCCGGCTACGGACCGGCAGCTCACATATGGAAAGGCCAGAGTTTCCACCCACCAACAGGCAGGATGATGAAGGGCCAACTGCAAGTGGGACTGCCAGACCTGTGCAGGGGGCACAAGCACAGGGGACTAGGGCCAGTAGGAGGGCATCAGTAGCCCAGGGGGGTGGCCAAAGGAGGGATGCTGCAGCCCAGGAGGTGATATCTAAGGTCCTGGGAGCATACCACCATACCCAAGACAGGATGGGCCAGATCCTGGCCACCCAGGAGCAGAATCAGAGGCTGCAGATAGCACACCACCAGGAAGCCAATAGAAACAGCTCAGTGCCACCATGGCCTCCATTGCAGGGGTGCTGCAGCACCAGTATCACAGTAAGCCTGAGTCCTCCACCCACCTGCAAGCCCCAACCACTACCCAGGACACTGCCCTGCGATCTACATCTGCAGCAGCAACTGGACTGGTGGCACTGCCAGAGGACATGCGGGAACCAGCACCCCTACCCCTGCAGCCCAGCTGCACCTTCGCAAACGTGCCCTCAGACCAAGATATACCACTGAAACACCAGCCAAGACCAAGACCAGCATTAGGAAGTGGCTCTGCCCTGAACTGTCTCCCTTGTGTGCCACTGAGCTACCTTGTTGACATGCCAGTGCCATCACACCATCTTCCTAGGCACATATGGACCAAAACACAATGCTACCAACAGTTGAGCATATGTACCTGAGCATGTATTTGCACCATGGGCCCACTCCCTTTCACTGTCCCAACACTTATGTATATTTTGCCATTCAATAAATACACCTATGCACCCAAATTGTATGTCTCTCGACAATATGAGTTATGGATTGTGAGTGTGTATGCATTAGCCAGTTAATATCATAATCACACCTTTATTGCAGGAGGGGATTCAATGGACTGTACTGTCTGACATATGTCACACTGTACCTAATATTGGGTTCCCTGGTACATGCCACTTCAGTCATCATTTAGCATTGTCACTGACAAAAGACACCACAGTACTTATTACATTAGTCAGACTGTAAGTATGCACTGGAGAGATCAGCATCATTGAACAGTATCTTAGAGTCACTGGGAGTATAGGCGGATTAGCTGGGTCCTGGAGTTGAGATCTTCCCCCTCTTCTTCCTCAACATCACTCTCATCCCCTCTCTGAGGTTGCAGGACTGGTTGGACAGTACCCTCCTTTTCCAGAAGGGTGACAGCTTTCCTCACAGCCAAGTTGTGCAGCATGCAGCAGGCCACCACTATCTTACACACCTTGTCAGGGACATAGCACAGGGATCCCACAGAGAGATGGACGCAACAAAATCTAACCTTCAGGAGACCTATTGTGCACTCAATCACCTATTATGCCCATGGACCTCATTATAATTCCTCTCTGTATCTGTCCTGGGTTTCCTCACTGGTGTCAGGAGCCATTGCAAGTTAGGGTAGCCCGAATCACCTGCAAAAGTGGGCGAAAGAGGACTTGATCAAACTGCCTTTATTTGCATACAGCCTGGGTGTCACCAATGTAACTGATCCATGTCATACACACTCACCTATGAGCCAACCTCTCTCCCCTTGAAGCTGTCCCATCATGTGTGGCACACTGCTGTTTCTCAGTACAAATGAATCATGGACTGAGCCTGGGAACCTGGCATTGACATGTGATATGTACTGATCAGCACTACACACCAATTGTACATTCATGAAGTGATAGTTCTTATAATTCCTATGTGCCTGTTCATACACTCTTGGGGGTATGAGAGCTATGTGGGTTCCGTCAATGGCACCTATCACATGGGGATATTTGCGAAGGCATAAAATCCAGATTTAGGCGGTCATTATGAACATGGCGGGTTGGCCTGCCATGCCGGCGTTGGCAGGTGAAACCGTCAGCCGGCATGGTGGGCCAACCAGCCACATAATGATCATGGTGAGGCCCGTCATCGGCAGCCCTCACTCACCACCAGGCTTCCTCTGTCAGGCAGCCTGGCGGCGGGTGGAAACATCATCCGACAGGGCAGCGGTGCTACCCCTCGGATAATGTTTCCGAATCCTCCAGCCTTTTCCTGGTGGGGAAGGCTGGCGGAGGGGGTGCCCCTGCACTGCCCATGCACTTTGCAAGACCTTTGCATGTGTTCAGTGCAGGGGCCCTGGTGCATTGGCCTGTCGCGCAGGTCACTGCCCGATTTTTGGGCATTGATCTGTGCACGGGTGCAGCTGCACCCACTGCACAGAGGCATTGGCGGCGGCTCCATGTGGAGCCGTCGTCAATGTCCCGGCCAGGCCTTCCTGTGGGCCGGCTGGCGGAAACAAAGTTTCCGCCCACCGGCCCACAGGAAGGTTCATTAATCTGCCGGCGGGGATCCAGGGACGCTGGCGGTCACTGTTTTGACCGCCAGCATGAACACGGCGGTTGTTACCGCCGTGTTCATTATGAGGGCCTTAATGGCAAGGAGTTCAGCCCTTTGGAGAAACTGGACATATGTTTGCAAGTGTTGAACGTAGGCATCCAGGAATCTGGAAAGGATTTGGCTGCATATTGGCTGTGAGACCCTTGCAGTCATGACCACTGTCACCTGAAATGAGCCCGTAGCCAAGAAATGGAGCACAGATAGGACTTGCACAGTTGTAGGGATGGCATTGTGATTTTGATTTGCTGATGTCAGGACAGGATCCATTAATGCACAGAGGTCATGGATTGTAGCTCTATTGAGCCTGTAGGTGATAATGATGTGACATTCCTCCACAGTTTCCAGATCCACCAGGGGTCTGTATACAAATGGGGCTCTCCCTCGCCACATGGGTCTGTACCTATGGGGGAGGAAAGAACACATTCTGTGTGTCAACTTACAATTGCATCCCATGATGTCACTTTTTTCCAAAACGCAACACGTAGGTAGCACACACAAACAGGAAGAATGAGCTACACCGTCAGGCAAATGTGTGATGAGTTAACTCTGTCATAATGGCATCACAGTGTGGACACACTTCCAAAGATGGGTACATGTGAGGATTATAGAATGATGTCAGTAAGCGACGAAGGGGAGAGGGATTGGGGCCCTGGATGAGGCTCCTGGCCAGGCTATGGAGACGTGGTGGTAGCAAAATGGCAGCCTCTGGCCATCCAGGTATGATAGAGTGGAAGTGACTTAATTCCGCTGGCGTTACTCGTCATGGCGGAAGGCGGTGTTCACTGCTGTGCACCTGATAATTGGATTACATGGTTGCCAATGGGGAACCTGGCCCAATCATGATCGCCGCTGGCGGTGCTGGAGCACACCGCCATGCTACCTATGCCATTTTGTCACATACTTGACTCCTGATTCCTGTGAAGGGTAGTACTCCACTGCGCGTGCTGCTGTGTCCTGACATTGGTCCCTGAGATGGCCTGGGTTACAGGGGAACGGGCCCCGGCCTTCACTGCAGAGGAGCTGGAGAAGCTGGTGGATGGGGTCCTACCCCTGTATGTGAAGTATGGGCGACCATAGGAGCAGGTGTGTTGGCCTCTGTCATCCTTAGATGTGTGTGAGTGTGGTGGATGCCTGTATGCATGTGTGTTCAATGTGTGCCTGCCCAGCCATAGTTTGTCTGGCACGTTCTGCCTGTGAGTTAAAAACATGCATGTCAACAATGGCTGTTCCATATGGAACAACATGTCATTTGTATTCGGTGCACACATACTGACATCTGTTTCTTTGCTCTGTGTGTCCATTGCATGTCAGCGCCCATCAAAAGAAAGGCCTGTGGCAAGCCATCGCCAAGGAAGTGCGGTCCCTGGGGGTCTACAACCGGCAGAGCACCCACTGCAGGAAGTGGTGGGAGGACTTCAGGCACTGGGCCAGGAAGACCAGAGAGGCCCAGCTGTGGAAGGCCTCCCAACGAGGAAGGGGTGCACGTTGGACCCAGACCCCCCTAATGGCCCGCATACTGGCAGTGGGCTATTCGGATCTGGATGGGTGCTTGAAGGCAGCACAGCAGCCACAAGGGGGTGAGTACCAACACTGTTGTGATACCACTTTGATGGATGTATTTGGGTGCTTTGGGATGTATGCATTGTAGTGCCAGGCACTTAGACAGGTGTGTCCCTGCAGTCCTGCCCCTTCCACGTCCTTGGGATGGTGTAAGGGCTAGTTTTGGCAGCCTCTAATGGCATATAAGGGGTCCCCTATCTGTCACCTGGTATTCATTGTGGCCATCTGTGAAGAACACCCATGGTGTCCCATGGGTGTTCTTCACACAGTCTATCAGGGTTGTGTTTCATGAGGGTTATGTGGTGTATTCTGGGGTCTTGCCCACTAGCCAGGGGCACATTCATTATGTATGTTGTCTGTGCTGAGGGTACGGGCGTGACCTGGGTGGGAGTGTGTTTGAGCCAGATTGTACATATATTCAGGATTTGACATAGTTCTCCCTTGTTTTGTTTCCCCACCTCTGTGCTCTTGTGTCCTTTGTGTACATTACCATCATCTGGTGAGGGAGCTGAGGCACCGGCGAGTGGGGATGCAGCAGCCCACGGTTCCAAGGAGGCAGAGTTGACCGATGCCAAGGGGACCAGTGGGTTGGAGGGCGAGGGGAGTACCACGAGGGAGGCAACTACCACTGGAGGTAGTAACTCTGATACCTCCTCTGATGGCAGCTCCCTGGTGCTGGTACCATCACCGCCCTCCCAGTTGCTTCCCACCCAGTTGCCTGTGCCCGCTCACCCAGGAGGGTGGGCGTCTCCTACGCCCCAGGCACCTCTTCTCCTGCCCCAGTCAGCCTTGCTGCTCTCACAGAAGAGGCTATTGACCTCCTGAGGACCATCTCTGTAGAGCAGACAAATATCATGAATGCCATCCAGGGGCTAGAGTTCCAGATGCAGCAATGCAATGCATATAACATTTATGAAGTACATTGTTCCAAAAGAAAAGACACTAATGGTACACAAGGCAACTTGTAGCCAAGAGCTAGAGAGCCCTCACACACCCAATAGGATGCCCAGCTTCATCACTGGGCAAGCTCCTCGTCAGACCGGCACTGCAAGGTCTGACGGGCCACCCCTTAAAAAGGCGGTGGCTCTTAGTCAGAAATCTTATTACCAATGGTAGTCAAACCTATGATGAACACGAACTACAGGTGTATGCAGGAGAAATTGGTTTAGGCCAAGATTAAAAAATGATATGGAGAGTGCTTACGGAGGTAATGCTCGGCCGCACTCTTAATCCAAGTACATAGGGGAAAATGAATATTATCCAAATTCCTATAATGCTAGGTCAACATGTTTCGCATCTGGGTGGTCACACAGGATCTAGTGACGCTTCTTCAGGACCAAAAATATCACTTCGCCTGATAATATTACCAAAACCCAATTAGAATATAATAAAGTAAGTACTTGTCGGTCACTTACTCATACCAACTGCACGTCATGGTCAGTCTAGTCAGCAAGTCGCCCTTTGGAATATGAAGACAATAGTATGCATTTTATGAACAAGTTGTGCATAAAAAGGTGAATAAAATGTGACAAGCACTAAGAAACTGCTGTGCTCGTGAATGGCCCTTGTGGAAGTAATCATGGAAAAAATAGGCTTACTATCCCATCTTGATGCACAGGCTCCATAGGAATGCACAGGCCCCAGAACCAGGTATGCAGTACTGAACAAAACAGTATACAGGAAGCAAGCATTTATTGTTAAGCATAAAACCAAAAAGACATGTGGAGTTAGTGGTCATGACCCACACACATTCATGATACCAAATGAAATTGCCCATAATGTAGTCATGTGGAACAAGATACAAAAATATGCAAAGTTTGAGCAAGTAGCAATAATGTAGAGAGAAAACGTCTCAATCCCCAACAGAAAAACAAGGATTCCATTAAAGTAATGAAAAACGGAAGACCGGGGAAAGCGCCCTGCCACTATCAGAGAAAGTATGGCTAGTTTAAAAGTCACAGAGTAAACCAACACGGAGTACAGAAATAACATTGCTCATCCCCGTGGTCTACAAAGCAGAGAAAACGAATCGGAGCATTCAGGTACTTACTATTAGTGCTCTCGGTTCTAGCCGGGAACCTACCGGGGGGCTGCATTCCTGCAATAAGCAGTGGAGCGCGGCCACAGCGTTTTTCATGGCAAAAGGTTGTCATTGTGCGCGGAACCCGGAAATGATTCCAGCGCACAGATTGGCCACGCATGGTCATGTGACCTGAGAGAGAAAAAGGAAATAGACAAGAGGCCTGCTCAAGCCGGGGAAGGACCCCGGAGAGCTGGGTGGCCGCGTACATGTGTCCCAGAGGTAGAATAGAAATAAAGAAAGGCCTGCTGAATAGAAAACAGAGGTATCACCCATAAATTAGAACGGGCAAATGAAAAATAAAGGAAATTACTTAATCCTTTACGCGATCCGGTAGGGAGCTGAAAACAAATAGCAATGGAAAAGTGTAAAACAAACCCTGAGTGGGAAGTAAGAATATGTAGGGGAAATAATCCCAAAGGGGAACGGTATGTGGTCAATGATATTTCATAGTAAGAATATTCAGTCAAGATGTTCAGTTACACCAAGGAATGTCATTGTTGACACCAACAATGTGCGTCTTCAATCTAAAAACCTAACGTTGTTCGATACTAAAAAGGGACCTAGAGTCATGATTTACAAATTTGGGTGCTTGCAGCACCACCCACCATAGATCGTCAAGGCCATGTTGTGCTTCAAGAAAGTGTACACTCAATTTGGTAGTTGTGCGGGCACACCTAATGTTGCTTCGGTGTTTGTTGATCCTGTTTTTTACCAGTCTGGTAGCCATACCAACGTACCGTAGACCACACAGACATGTAATCATATAGATGCAACTGCGTGTATCACAGTTGGTGTGCCTATTGAGGTGCCACATGCCAATTGGGTCCAGATCCAATTTATCTAGAAGTTTGGTTAAAGGGCAGACGTTACATGTACCACATGGAAAGTGGCCAGTGACTGGGGGAGGTTCCATAGGGTGGTTTGTTGAGGCAGCTCTTGTTTTTTACGTGGGCGAGTGTGTACCACCAAATGCCTAATGTTTGTAGTTCTTTTGAATGCAAATAGGGGCTTTTGAACCTGTGTGGCGCCACTCAATTTTTTCACAGTATTGGACAGGGGAGTATATGTCGAGACACATGTCAAGCGGGTGTCGGGTTCTTTAGCGGTAGGCATCAGTAATGCGTCTCTATGGTTGTTACGAGCCCTCCTATAGGCGGAGTTAATGACACGTTGTGGGTAGTGTCTCTCGTACAGTCTAGCCTTGAGGTCACTAGCCTGAGTTTCGAGAGATTGTGTGGAACTGCAATTGCGACGTAATCTGAGGAACTGTCCAAAGGGTAGATTTTCGCGCAGAGCCTTCGGATGGTGACTTTCATAAAGTAAACCGCTGTTGTGGTCAGTAGTCTTATGGTACGTACCGGAAGTCAATTTGCCCTTGTCAATCCTGACAAAAAAGAGACCTGGGTCACTGAGACGTGAGCAGTGAAATTTAAAAATGGGTCAAGAGTCTTCACCTACTTTGTGGAAGAGTCAACGTCTCCAAGGGTGCCTTGCCACACAATATCTATCAATATATCTCCGCCACAATTTGATTTTGTCGTGAAAGGGATTAGTAGTAGGCAGAATAAACCGTTGCTCAAACTCAAACATGTAGAGGCAGGCTAGGCTTGGAGCAAAGGTACTACCCATGGAAGTGCCCCGAATTTGATGGTAGAGAGAATCCTCAAAATGAAAAGAAATTTGTCATGGCTAGAGTAGCGCACTGCAGAATAAAATGCATTGGAGTTTGTAAAGTCCAAGGGCATTCTAGGAGACCATTCTCCACCATTTGCAAAGTAGCTTCCTGGGGTATATTGGTGTATAGGGCCTCAACATCCAAGGTAATGAGAGCATAAACCTCTACTGTAGAATTTATTGTTTAGATCAGATTGAGGGCATCTTTAGTGTCTCAAAAATGTGCCAGAGTCCCTCACCAGAGGTTGAATAAAGTGGTCGCAAAACACAGAGAGAGGTTCTAAGATCGAGCCAATGCCGGACACTATGGGGCGTTGTGGGAGGGGAAACCTTGCCCTTGTGTATTTTAGGGAGGCAGAAGAAGTATGGTATGCGTGGGTGGGTGGTATCAAGAAATTCAGCTTCCCTGTGTGAGATCCATGCATTGCTACGAGCTTCCTCGCTCATACTCCAATTCTGAGTTTGTAGATTTTCAGTTGGATCATGAAGAATGGGAGCATAGTAGGTGGTGTCGCTTAAGAGGCGGATACTTTCCTGTCTGTAGTCGTCAGAGTTCATGATGACTATAGCCCCGCCCTTGTCAGCCGCTTTTATCACTATGGATTGATCAGCTGCCAAATGTTTCAGTGCTTTCCTTTCAGATGTCGGTATATTAATGAATGAGTGTTTAGGACGTATCTTGTTTAGATCCGATAGGACAGCTTTTTCAAAAGCAATGCATACCTGGAAGACATTCACGGTGCCATGTCTGGCCTACAGAGATCTTTTTAGGCTCTGGCCTCCTCTTTGACAGCAGCCAGTGTCCCTGATCTTTTTGTCCCCCCCTCCCACTGCCTGTACCCCTTCCAGCACCCCACTCCCTTCACCTATCCCAAGCACACATATAGACAGCCATGCACACAGATCAACACATAAGAAGCACACTGGCAAACACAAGCACCACACTTCCCACCATAGACATGCACACACCCAACATACAAAAGCACACACAACAATATTCACTTCCCCCAGTGTGTTGACCTCCCCGCCACCCTGTCTGTCACCTCACCATGCACACACAATGCACCCTCAGTCACTTCTGCTGGCCCCATTCAGGCAGACACCACAACATCTGACATTCATATATGCACCCTAGACACCACACCTGCACTCACCACAACTACATTGACAGACACTTGCAGCACACTCACCAGACCTGCAGACACCCAGACAACATCCATGTATACTGGCAGCCTGTCTTCTCCCACTGTGTCCCCCCCCTCCCAAAAAATTCAAACATTCACACACATCCACACCACACACATCCACCACACATAAGCATAATTTATAGGCACCTACATCCACGTCCGGCACACCTACACCTGGTACGAGCACTCCCTCATCCTCCACTCCCAGACCTGCCTCCAAATCCCCTCCGATTGCACATAAGAAGCTTCTCCTATCCCGTGATGACCTGTTGGAACCCACTGGCCCACCCAGTCTTGTTCCTAGACGTGCCCATGTCCTTGCCCAGTCCACTCTTTCCTCATCCAAGTCCTCCCCAGTCCGCTCTACCCATTCCTGTGCCCCTTTCCCAGGGAGGAAAAGGCCCTGTGTTGCCCCGGGTCCCTCTACCACCCCTGGTCCAAGCCCACTTCCCCTCCTTCCAAGGGCAAGTCCAAACCCCCTCCACCTCCAAAACCTAAGACCAAGCCCCCCCCCTCCCAGACGTAAGGCCCAACCCCTGCCACACCCTGCCTCTGTTCCCTGAGGTGCCTGGCTGCCCCATTGATGTCCCTTTTGAGTGGAGTACCCTTTGCATATGTGGGAGTCAAGTTCCACCTATTTTGACCCTTCAGGGTATTTCCAATGGACTGGCCAATGGCCTTATTCGGACATTACATTTTTTCATTTCAATAAAATTTCAGTGCCCAGTAGTGTTGTTGACGTTCTTCAACGTTTCACTGTTGGGGTGTGATGTGCACATGTGTGTATTTTGGTGCAGGTCTTTGTTGCCTTGTGTCTGGTAAGTACATCTTGTTTTGGTATGTATGGCTTGGGATGTGGGAGGGGTTGGGAGTGTGTTACAGGGTGGGTGTGTAACTGTGCCCTTTCTTAGCATGTGTACTAGGCTGCGGTATTTACCGTCATCGTCTTCGTCGCCGGTCACGGTCCTGGAGGAATATGGCAAGGAGCAGCACTGCCATTATTTCCAATTCTCGATGCATGTCTGTGTCAGCATTTTCTGTGTGCCTCCAGTGAGTGTTTCCTTTTATATTGTTCATTTCTGCCACACTTTGCCAGCCGGTGGTTCCCGCCCCGGAACTGATGGCCGTCTGGTATTTCATTATGTGGTGGGCAGGTAGGGCTTTTCTGCTAGGGTGACCACCCGTCCGTAAATTTCACGGACGGTCCGTAATTTCGCCCTGCTGTCCGTTGTCCGTGATGAAAGCTTTAACGGACGGCATTTGTCCGTAATTTTAGCTTTCACCTAAAGGGCAACGGAGGCAGGGCGAAATTACGGGCAGAGGAGTTTCCCCAGCTGGGCTGGAAGGCAGGGGGTCTCCTGTGCTCTGAGGGAGGGAGGGAGGGGCAGACAGATAAGAATAGGCCTTCTTGCCAGGGGGTCTCCTTCCCTAAACACATGCAAATGTGGGCAACTGGTAAATCTGCAAATACAAAGGGGCTTGAAAACCTGCATTGACTTTACTAAAAGGAGTCACTTGAAGTTTTCTGGTGGCAAAGATATTTTTTTCAGAGAGGTATTGTAATGGTGTTCCAAGGTGAGCTGTGGAGTGTGTGGTTTTAATGGAGTGTTATAATTTTTTTTATCACTAGGTATAAACTGTATATTATTCAAATCTGTATTTGAGAAGCACTTTTTATTTATTTAACCGAAATGTATTTCCGCATTTTGTAGCAGCTTTTATTATGATGTAATTGTATTTTTCACAGTTCTTTCAGGTACCACAGTACCTCATAGTACTAACAAACATTGGCAAAGCCAATAGGTCTCATCTACGAAAGAGTTAATGGCTTTGCTAATGTGTTTTAGCCATTAGCCATGTTATACACTAGAGTAGCTGCTGTTCAGCATGGCTTAAAGCTAGTGGCATAGTGGTGTGGAGTGGAGTAGACTAGCATAGGAGCAGTGGCGTAGAGCCCAGTGGTGCAAAGTACAGTGCAGTGGAGTACAGTGCAGTTGTTTAGAGTGCATTATTGTAGAGTGCAGTGGTTTAGAGTGCAGTGGCAATGGACAGAGTAGAGTGGCATAGAGTGCAGTGGAGTACAGTGGCATACAACAGAGTAGCAGAGAGAGCAGTAGTCTAGAGTGGTGCAGTGGCATAGATTGCAGAGTAGACTCACATTGCAGGGAGTGCAGTGGTGTAGTGTAGAGTGGTGCAGAGTAGGGCAAAGTGCTGTAGAGTGGAGTGATGCAGAGTAGAATGGCATAGAGTGCAGTGGCATAGAATGCAGTAGTACATAGTGCATTGGTGTATAGTATGGTGGTGGAGAGTGCAACACTGCAGAGTAGAGTGGCAGTGCAGTGATGTAGAGTGGAGTAGAGTGGCACAGAGCAGTGGCGTAGAGTACAGTGGTACAGAGTAGAGGGCAGTGGCGTACAGTGCAGTTGTTTAGAGTGCATTGGCGCAGAGTGCAGTGGCATAGAGTGGCATGGGGTAGAGTTACATAGAGTGCAGTGGAGTAGAGTGGCATACAATAGAGTAGCAGAGAGCGCAGTAATGCAGAGTGGTGTCAGAGTGCAGAGTAGACTCATGTGGCATAGAGTGTAGTGGTGTAGAGGGGTGCAGAGTAGAGTGGTGTAGAGTATAGTGCCTGGAGTGCAGTGGCATAGAGTAGAGTGGTGTAGAGTGCAGAGTTGCAGAGTAGAGGGTCAGTGCAGTGGTCTAGAGTGGTACAGAGAACAGTGGCATAGAGTACAGTGGTGCAGAGTAAAGGGCAGTGGAGTGCAGTAGCATAGAGTGGCATTGGACAGAGTAAAGTGGCATAAAATGCAGTGGAATAGAGCATATTGGTGCAAAATGCAGTAGTACAGGGCAGAGTGGTGTAGAGTATAGTGGCGACCAGAGCAGTGTTGCAGAGAGTCAGCTTGCAGTGGTGTAGAGTGCATTGAACTATAGTGCAGTGGTCAGAGTGGTATAGAGTACAGTGGCGTAGAATAGATTGTTTCAGAGTAGAGTGCAGTTGCATAGGGTGGAGAGGTGCAGGGTAGAGTGCAGTGGCACAGAGTGCAGTGGCATAAAGTAGATTATTTCACAGTAGAGTGAGGTGGCTTAGAGTGGAGAAGTGCAGGTTAGAGTGGAGTTGCATAAAGTGGCATAGAGTGTGATGGCATAGAGTAAAGTAGTGTAGAGTGCCGTGGCATAGAGTGCAGAGGTGCAGAGTAGATTAGAATGATGTACAGTGTATTGATGTAGAGTGCAGGGGCATAGAGTTGAGTGTTACAGAGTAAAGTGTATTAGCTTAGAGTGCAGTGGCGTACAGTGCAGCGTTGCAGAGTGGCAGAGAGTGGAGTTGTGCAGATTATATTGGTGTTGCCTAGACTAGAGTGGTATGGCGTGCAGACGAGCAGAGCGCAGTGGTGTAGAGAGGCGCAAAGTGCAGTGGCTTAGAGTAGAGTAGTACAGAGTAGAGTAGAGAGGCATAGTGTGAAGTAGCATAGAGAGCAGTGACATAATGTAGAGTGGTTCCGAATGGAGAAGAGAACAGTGGCATGGAGTGGCATAAAGTGGAGTGATACAGAGTAGGGTGCAATTCTGATATATTCTGAAGTCTATTTAAATGTTGTCATGTGATAGAAAAAACTCTTTCCTAACCCCAGTATCCAGCAAGATTGTTGCATAAATCCTCTCACTTTGAAGTCAGAGAAAGGAAAGTAAACACTAAGGCCCATATTTATACTTTTTGACGCAAAACTGCGCCAACGCAGTTTTGCGTCAAAATAATTAGCGCCGGCTAACGCCATTCTGAAGCGCCATGCGGGCGCCGTATTTATTGAATGACGTTAGCCGGCGTTAGCCGCCGGCGCTGTCTGGTGTGCGTTAAAAAAAACGACGTACACCAGGCAGCGCCGGCGTAGGGGGAAAATGGCGTATGGGCGTCCAGAAATGGTGCAAGTCAGGCTGAGGCAAAAAATTCGCCACAACCCGATTTGCGCCGTTTTTTTACGATGCCCATCCCCCATTGAAATGACTCCTGTCTTAGCAAAGACAGGAGTCATGCCCCCTTGCCCAATGGCCATGCCCAGGGGACTTCTGTCCCCTGAGCATGGTCATTGGGCATAGTGGCATGTAGGGGGGCACAAATCAGGCCCCCCTATGCCACAACAAACAAAACAAAAATACTTACCTGGACTTACCTTAATGTCCCTGGGGTGGGTCCCTCCATCCTTGGGTGTTCTCCTGGGGTGGGCAAGGGTGGCAGGGGGTGTCCCTGGGGGCTTGGGAGGGCACCTCTGGGCTCATTCTGAGCCCACAGGTCCCTTAACGCCTGCCCTGACCCAGGCGCTAAAATCCGGCGCAAATGCGGGTTTTTTAGTCCCGCCCACTCCCGGGCGTCATTTTTGCCCGGGAGTATAAATACGACGCATATGCATCGCAGTAATTTTTTAAGACGGGAACGCCTACCTTGCATATCATTAATGCAAGGAAGGTGTTCACGCAAAAAAATGACGCTAACTCCATGAACTTTGGCGCTAGACGCATCTAACGCCAAAGTATAAATATGGAGTTAGTTTTGCGTCGAATTTGCGTCGAAAAAAAACGACGCAAATTCGGTGCAAACGGAGTATAAATATGCCCCTAAGTTCCCACCAAAGACAGAGCCTGACATTTGACTTTGTTCTTTGAATGCACAGCAAATATGATGAGATAAGAACAAGATTTACAGGCCTGTTTACAGAAAGGGAGCACTCGGCAGGATACTGTAAATAAGGTTTTGGCAAGGGAAGGGACACATTCAAGCTGCATGGCCTAAAACAAATAAAGCCAGCAAATTGAAAGCAACAAATTGTGAGTTACAAACAACAAGGCCAATGGCAAGCAACGGGCAGAATGCATTCACAAGGAAGCACTATGAATTTACTTAAAGTGACAGCTGTGGGATACTTTGTGGGGCAAGTCCAGTATCTTAGACCATATCTTGCAGAGGTTTGGCTACATCAATCACCCAGGTAGTATGACAAGAAGACCTGGAGTGGTTTCCATGTTGCAGGATAGGTCTGTACACCCATTCTATCAGTTTGCCACCATTTCCTATGGTACAGAGCTTCTGGCACACCTCTTGTAGGGTTAGTGCTAGGTAGCAAACATGAAATAGGGCATTTAATGATTATTTAAGGTGGTTGTAAGTAAGGAGTTGACCGGGGTGAAGGTGGTAGTCTGCCACAAGGGTTTGGAAATTTAGTAGCTCACTGTTCAGAAACAAAGTCCCCAATTTTAAGACACCTGCAACATGCCACTGATAGAGTTGCTCTGAGCACAGCCATCCTGTGCGAGTGGGAAGGCTTAGCAAAGGTAGTGCAGGAGCATAGGGTTTCTTCGTGTCAGTGAGTTTACAGGTTCTGGCAAGGCAAGAGAAAGCCATGCATGATAACCCCGGATGGTGATCCATAGAATGGTCAGTAGGAAGCGATGAGCAGTGCATTAAGCATTCCTTAAAAGTCTTTACTGGTAAACCCCATCTCATGCAGGGAGGTGGGCAGAAAGCCAGTGAGCCACCCATTGGACATCTGCAGCTGAATAAAAGCATTCTAAGTCCAGAAGATCTAATCCACCGCAGTCACAGTTAGCTTTAGAGTGGAAAGAGCTCCCGATGGCGCCGCAGCGACCAAATCAGATGTGTGGCCTATCCGAAGAAGGAATGAAGGACGAGCAGGGGAAGGTTTGCAAAATAATACTATCATTGGGGTAGCACACCATCTTCGCTAGTGCCACATGGCTTCTACAGAAAGCAGAAGAGAAGATCAAAAAGCAAACTGGGCTTGGAGGGACCGTTCGCTCTGCCGAGATTTTCATCCTGGAAATCAGTGTAAGAATGGTAGATATTAATCACTAGGTATCAAAAGGTAACTTGTTCCCAGTTCAATCTGAGGTCTAATTGTGTATGAAGGCGAAAACAGTGCCATATGTTAATGAAACACTAATTACATTTTAAAATTTGTAAATTATGTTTGTGCAATTTACATCCCAAATATTTTGAAGATTGTATGTGTACTTGACACTTAGGGATAACCCAGATCTCTAGTTTGGCTTTTGCTCAATTTCAAAACCATATAAAGACATGGACTAAGCGGGCAATTGCCTTGCACAACCTTGCAAGGGGTCTGGCCCCTGCTCACCCTTCACAAGCACTAACAGCGAACCATTGCACCAGAAGAGTTTGCCAAGGTGGATGGGTGTTGATTATTCAACCACTTGACAGTGCCCCTTCTGTTTCGCCCCTGTGTGCAGACAACTCCCCAGGTACCCAATACCTTCAAATAGTCTTGGTGGACCCATCTTGTCTGATTTTAGGAATTGTCCCACCTTGTTCTTCTCTTCTTTATTTATCCAGTTGTTAGCAACAACCCTTTGAATTACTTGCCCTGGATCTCCCGTTTGATCTCGATTTCATCCTACTGTTTTATTATCTTTGATTGGTAGTCCGGGCTCCCATTTCTGAGATAAATGTAGAGTCCCAAACATACACTCTAGTGCAGTGAGACTACAGACAAGTTATGGGTACATCACATCCTGTCATTAGGTGTGAGACTGTCACCCACACCATCTGCCCTGCCTCTTTAAAAAAAAATAGGTTGAAAGTCCATGGGCGGTTGCGGTAAGCCAGATGTTTTTGTTCAATTTGTTTAAACTAGCATAAGGTTAATTACCTTAATGTTTCCCAAACTGTTTGCCATGGGTTTTGAAATGTTCAGAAACATAATCAAAATGTTGCTGTTACTTTCTCTTCAGGAAAGATCGGGTAGATTTGGGTAGGGGTGATGGCCTTGCCGTGAAGGGCATTAATTTACTACTGAACAAGGACGTAATGTGACACCTGTCTGGAGCACGCCAGGAGGCAATCACAAAAGGTCCACAGGGAATAAATAGTGCTATGTTGAAAAAGAGTACATAAATGTACTGACAACATAGTGAGGCATGGCCTCTCTTGCGTGTGTCTGTAAAACTGACGTTTGTTCTTGAATTTTTGTCCTGAATTTTGACCCTTTGTCCTGAATTTTTGTCCTGAATTTTGACCCTTTGTCCTGAATTTTTTACAGTCCTGTCCAGAATTTGCCTCAATGCCAGGTGGTCACCCTATTTTCTGCCAGCCTGTGGGCGGCCTCCTCCTTCCTCGTCGGGACTACAAAGATGGCGGTGTGTGGATAGACCGCTACTTGTTTCTCATGTGCTTCATTATTTGGCAGTCTGGACATCCAGCCTGTTGGCAGTAGTAACCGCCACCGCCGGCGGGGCAGTATTAACTGCCATTTTCATAATGACCACCATAGTTTTTCTAATGCTCATGATCCTCCTTTTGATGATTTTTTTAGAGCTGGGCTCTTTTTGGGCTTCCTATAGCAGACCGTCTGCTAACTGCAGGCTTCTGTTTAAGGGAGAGTGGGCTTGCTTAGTATTTCAAACCTGGCAACCCATGAGCAGTAGACAAGCAACAGCAAACAGGGAATGCAGACAGGTGGTATCTGGGCCCCAGCAAGAGGGGTTTGTAAAGTAGGCAATTGGTGCTTAGAGGCACAGTGCTTGAGGTACATTGAATGAGACGCATTAATGGGGCTCTTGAGAGATGGGGAAGTAAAAAAAGTAGACAAATAAGTAATGCATGTGGGTAAATCATAGAAGGAGTTCACTTTGCTGCCTGAGAATAAACACACTTTTTCATACTATTCAGCCAGCAGAGTCGTTTGTAGGCATAGTGTCAACATCAGGAGAGTACGCGCTCTACGGGTGACGTAATGCTAAAAGCCAATCCTTATGTGATGTAATATTTCATGCATTATGTGTTAATGCCGGATGTTAACCTTTTGCATTGCAGAGATTCATATTGAAACATCATTAATACTGTTTGCAATGCATTGCTCATTTTCAAGACTTTGCTGCAGGATTTCAGGGTGTGGTTAGGGTGTGGTCCCTATTCTAGGCCTTTCTAGAATCCTTTCCTGCAGCCTAGCTGGGTGCGGCACGTGGACGGGGCTTGGGTCTCTTTAAGGGACCCAGCCCAGCTCCACATGCTCACTGTTCAGAGGTCCCGGTGCAGAGCAGCAGCATTTTCCTGAGCTCCTGTTTCGAAGGCCTACCTAGGATTTCCAGGCCCTGTCTTCATTTCCTTGGTGATCTTCAAGCAGGGCGGTAAGGCGGAGGTTGGGTTAGGACCCCGACTCCGTTTTCAGAAATACTCGAGTTTTGGGCCTTTTGGTTAAATCACGTTTGCAATGGTTTTCTTGGCATTTAACTCTTGCAGTTCGGATCGGCAGTGTGCGCAATCATATCTTGGCATTTAAACCGTGATGGTTGAATCGCCAACAGTGTGCACGATTCATTCTTGGCATTTAACTCTTGCAGTTTGGATCGGCAGTATGGGCGATCATATCCTGGCATTTAAACCTTGATGGTTGAATCGGCAGTAGTGCGCATGATTCATTCTTGGCAGTTAACTCTTGCAGTTCGGATCGGCAGTGTGCCCGATCATATCCTGGCATTTAAACCTTGATGGTTGAATCGGCAGCAGTGTGCGCGATTCATTCTTGGCATTTAACGCTTGTAGTTCAGATCGGCAGTGTGTGCAATCACGTTTTGACATTTGAACTTTGATGGTCGAATCGGCATCAGTGTGCGCGATTCATTCTTGGCAATTAAAACTTGCAACTCAGATCGGCAGAGTACGTGATCGTATATTGACATTTAAATCCTGATGGTTGAATGAATGACAGAGTGCGTGAGTCATTCTTGGCATTTAACCCTTGTGTTTCAGATTGGCAGATAGCGCGATCATTTCTAGACATTGAAATCTTGAAGCACAGATTGATATTTAAAGTGTATAATAATTCATAAGCAATTGAATCTTGAAAGCCTAGACAGAGTGTGTCCTTGCAGTATTATTCATGAGCTTATCACAGTTTATTCCTGAAATCCAATGTGTTCATTGATTACTGTTATAGTGTGTCCTTACAGTATCATTCATGAGTCTAACGCAGTTTATTCCTGAAAACGAATGTGTTTATTTTTCACTGTTAATAAGTAGTTTCTATTCAAAGAAATAACTCGAGTCAGTTCAAGGTTCAGAGTATAAGATTGAATTCTACAAAATTCTCATAGGAAAACTTGTATAATCCTTATTTATTTTCCAGGTACTCAGAGTTAATAAGGTCATATATAGGAAAGCTCTTGAACATTCATGTTATCAGTATATAGATATTATGAACAAAGCTTATGAAAGTCAATGCGAATAATCTGGCTATTGTGTTCTTAACTTTTACTTCCACAGGTCTCCTTTCCTGCTGTTCCCAACCTAAAACCCCACCCCCCACTTGGCCATTCTTTAACTCTGTGCTATAACGGCTAGTAGAGTTTGGAGCTGCCAAGAGGTGGACATATTAGGAACAGGCGCAAACCTCGAGGATCCAGACTCCCTGACACATAGATGCCTATTGGTCCCAAATCATGAATAGCCCTTCAGCCACACTAACATTTTAGTAACCTGCACAATGTATCTTGGGAATGGTAGTTTCAGTTTTGAACATGTTAAGCAGTGTTTTAAGGTCCTAGCTCTAACTGAGCCTTCATTTCTATCCTTGCTAGTGCTGTCTCAGAAAAAGAAATCAGGAAGCCAAAAATAAAAATAGAAATCTGAGTGACAGGCTTAGAGGCTGCACTGAAATAATGTAATGGTGAGGGAGACTGAGGAAGGAATGAGTATGACCAGAAGAAGGAGGATGACAACAAGTAGGAGAATAAGAGCGAAGAGGTGGACGCCCTGAACACTGGAAAGTTCTCAGGAAACTACGAGTTAGTAACACATCTGGTGTGATAATGAGGGCCAGGACAGGAAGTACCAGGACCAGGGAGACCTAATCTTTGAGGACCTGAGTTACCAATACTAAAGGGGACCAGGAACAAATAGATGATGAGGAACAGCACAAGGATAAACAGGACTAGGGGTACCAGGACCATGGTGAGCCAGGAGAATGTGGAGCAGGGGAATTTGGACCCAGTGGACAAGGGCCTGAAGGAGCAGAAGGACCAGGGGTAGAAGGAACAGAACACTGTGATCCATAACAAAGAGGAGGGCCTTAGCGCACCACCCAGGAATAGAGGGGTGACATCAACCAGAGCCAGGAGTAGCAACCCCAATTACACAGACCAAATAGATCCAGTACCAGGAGACCAAAGGAAAGGACCACAGACAGAAGAGCCAAGACCACATTGATCAGATCAAAGAGGACCAAGGGGACCAAGGGGACAGAATCAACTGGACTAGAACCAGGATGACTATGACTAGAAATTACCAGGGCTACCAGGATCTGGAGACCCTAAATTAGGATCAGGAAGTATATACCAAGTGGGACTAAGACCAGAAGGTCCACGAAGGACAGATCCAGGGGAATCCTAAACAAGGGTGACAAGGACTTTGCGACCTTCAACATAGAAACTAGGATGATCAGAAGGACAAAAACTAGGAGGACCATGTTAGGGGGGACCAGGGTCAGATGTACAAGAACAAGGTGGAACAGCCAAACCAGGAAACCAGGAGGACTAGAAGGACTAGGACTGGGTAACTAGGAGGTCTAGGGTAACCAAGGCCAGTAGGACCAGAACCAGAAGACCATATACATGAGGACCAGAAAATGAATACCAGAACTAAGAATATAGCCCCAATTAAGACAATGGCGATAAATGCCACATACCGCGCGGCAACGGCCGCCAAAAGACGGTCACCGCAGCTAACATCTGTCTGCCAAACTATGACCACAGCCAGATTTCTGCCACAAGAAGGGCAGAAAACCGGCTGTGGCCATACAGGCCGACGGTCCTAAGGTGGAACTGTTACCACCAGCAACACCACGCCAATAGACCTCCGCCAGCTGTATTATGTCAAATGATATGGCCTGGTGGAGTTCTGCTGGCGGTAGCAGTGCCCGTCCCGTCCCCTGCCGGAAGACCCCCCTGGATACAGGAAAGTTTGGTTTCTGACACGGGAGGGGGGTGTTGTGTGTGTGTGTGGGGGGGGGTGCATGAATGTGTGAAGAAATGTGTGAATGGAAATGTGTGTGTAGTGTTGTTTGTGTGTGTGTGTGCATGTGTGAGAATGTGTGCATGAATGGAAATGTGAATGTGTATGCCTGTGTGAGTGAGTGTGTCAATGCGTGGTGCATGACTGCGAGTGTGCGTGTATGGGTGTGGGGGATTAGAAGGGGGGAGGGGGGAGGGAGGAGGGGTGGGGGCATCTGGGGAGTGTTAGGGGGTGGGTGGGCCTCCTACAAGTGACAGGGAAGGAATTCCCTGTCACTGTTAGGGCCTACTGCCATGGTTATTGTGGAGTTACAAGCGTCACGAAAACCATGGTGCTAGGCAGTGTCAAAATGCCTCCAGTAGTGGCCCCTGGGCTGGAGATTCTTATTTCCGGCCTGGCGGCTGCTACCGCCATTATGGTCAGTGTGGTATATTGGCGGGTTGGCTTCAGCCAACCCGCCAATGTATAATGTGGCGGTATGTACATGTCAGCCTGTTAGCTGTACTACCACCACAATAACACCAACCGCCGGGGTCATAATGACCCCCTATGTTTACATGGACAAGGAGAAGAAGGATAAGGAACAGGCAAACCAGGGCAATAGGTAAACCAGGTGAAGTAGCAGGACCAGGATGACTGACGGATGAGAATTAGGGTGAGGAGTATGTGAAACAGGAGACCCAGGAAAGAAAGGACTAGGTGCAGGACTACTTGGGAGTGAAGACGAGACAGGCTAGGACCTATGGGCCATGAAATTCTAAAGCTAGCATGAACCGGATGTCAAGGAACATCATTACAAGGAAAGGCTGTGTTGATCTGTGGTGGGCCAGGGTAAGCTATTGTAGAACCATGAGGGCACAGGAAGATAAGGACCAGATTGAAGAGCAATAGGAAAATTAGGACTTGGAGAGCAATGGCCAGTAGTAGCAGGAAACCAGGATAGGCAGGACAGGGACTGGGAATACCAAGGGGACCAGTAAACAAGGACACATAGGAGACCAGAGCAAGGAGGACTAGGAGAACGAAAAGGATGATGACCCGGAGAACCCAGAATCAGGGCTTATAGGGCCAGGAAGATCAGGAGCTAGGGGGCCAGGGCTCAGATTACCAAGTACAGCAAAGTAAGTGGACCGGGCACTGGTGGCCAAAAGGGCCAGGAACAAAATGACCAGGCTTAGTAGGAATCAAACAAGGAGAAACTGAATAAAGAAGGCCAGGATCAATGTTTGCAGTACCAGTAGGACTAAGAGGACAAAGAACAGATCCAGGAGGACCAGGACAACCCAAACCAGAAGAACAAAGACTGCAAGAGTAGACACAAGAGGCCAGATGGACCAGGACCTGCAGTACCAGTGTTAGATGTTCAGGGTAAGAAGAACCAGGTCAAGGTGACCGGAGCCAAGAAAACCAGAAAGCAATAGAACCAGGTGGGCCAAGACTGGCCGAACCAAGAAGTTCCAGGATGGCCAAAAGGCAAGGTTTATGATAACAAGCACAATAGGGCATGAAGGACCAGGGCGACCAGGATCAAGGAGACCAAGGCTAGGAGGAGGTGCATCAGGTTCAGGGGAACCCAACTACAAGACAAAGGACCAAGAAGATCAGAACCTACCAGCACATAATCTTCAGAAAAACAAGGACTATAACAAATAAGAATAGCACAGCCATGGCCATGCACGCCATGCATGTGAAACCAGGAGCACAGGCAATCAGAGCCAGAAAGAAAAGTTCTAAGAGGAACAGAAAACAAAGGACTAGGTAGGACTAGGAACTAGGAAGATCAGGACCAAGAGGATAAGAAGCTTGAGTAACAGGACGAGGAGGATCAGGGTGAGAAGGAAAAGAAGGATCAAGGGGATCAGGACCAGCATGATCACACCTTAGAGGTCCAAGCTGCACGGCTAAGAACAAGAAGGCCAGGAATTTGAGGAACCGGATGACGAGGCCCATGATGACCAGAGTAAGAAGAACCATGATCAGTTGTTGTAGAAGCACATGAACAAAGAGACGGAGGATCAGGACTAGCTCTTGGAAGACTGGGAAGATTAGGAGCATAAGGATTATGGCCAATATGACCAGGGGACGAGAATATGCAAGGAAGACAAGGGATACTAGTAGGTCCAGAGCCTAGAGGGCCAGAGCAATGATGATTGAGGAATGAGGATTAGAAAAATGAGCACTAAGAGGGCCAGGAACAGGCATGGGAGTGCCAGGGAGACTATGACCATAGGACCAGGACCAAGAGTACCACATGGAGCAGAAAGATCAGGACCTCAGGTAGCAGGATCAGGGTGATGAAAATCAGGAAGACAAGAACAACCAGGGACAGGAAGACAAAGGGGACTGGACCTGGATGTCCAGGGGGACCCAGACCACAACGATGAGGTTCAGAAGGGCCCAGCCAAAGGGGACTAAGGCCAAGAGGGCCAGAAGGCCACACCTTTGTGTGCAGTGCCAGAAGGACCATGAGGACCAGGCACACAGCCAGGAAAAGCAGGATGATACAGGACAAGGTCTAAGAGGGCAAGGCCTAAGTGGACCACAACACGAGAGGCCAGGGGGACCAAGGAGACCAGCAGGGCCAGGCAGCAACTGATATTCTTGGAATTGGATGAGCAGGAGGAGAAGGATCGGAAAGAGCAGGTCAAGGAGATGAGAATGAGGAAGAAAGAGGAAGACCTACAAAAAGGGGTCCTGGAAGGATCAGGATGGCCAGAAGGAATGAGAGGATTAGGCATACAAAGACCCGTACAAGAAGGACCAGATACAGAAGGATCAACTCTAGTAGGTACAAAACCAGGAAGAGAACACAAACTGTGACTTCAGGAATAGATAATCAGTGCTAGGCAGACCAGACTGAGAGTGGGGAAGACTAGAAGAACAGGACATAAAGAATCAGAATGGGATGGCTAGCCAATCAGAGCCAGCAGGACAAGAGCTATAAGAACCAGGACAAAGAGGACCAATGGACCCACCCACAAGGGGGAAAGGAAGATCAAGTCACAGTGGCTCAGGAGTAGCAGGACCTGGCATACCAGTAGGAAGAGGGGCAGCCGATGAAAAAAAGGAGGACAATCTGGGTGACTAAGAACAAGATGACCTGAACTAGGAGGATCAAGATTAAATTGCCAAGGTAGTACAGAATCAGGATGACAAGAAGAAGTAAGACAAGGGCCAAGAATATCATGACAAGGTGAAGAAGGATCAGGAGAACAAGTCAGGGCAGGAGCAGGTGGACTAGGGCCATTAAAACCAGAGACCAGATTGGGGATGATTAGATGGACTAGAAGGATCAGAAGAAGCAGGAACAGATGCCAGGAAAACCAGAGTGGTCACAATCAAGGGGACCAACACCTGAAGTACCAAGTGGAACAGGAAGACCAGGAACCGTGGGTTGTCCTTGTCCAATTGATCCTTGCCAGTCTGGCAAGGATCAATGGGACCAGGCCAACCAGAGTCACAAGGACCATTGGGATGAGACCAGGACCAAATTGAAAAGGCCCCGCCCAAGGGGGCCTACTAAGGAGTACTGAGACTCATGGACGCAGTATCAGGTGGACCATGAAGACAGGGTCTAAGACATGGACAATCAGGATGACTCAAACCAGGAATACTAGAATTTCCAGACCTTGGAGAAACAGGGTAACAGGGTTAAATGGAGAACGACCCAGCAAACAAGCAGGATCAGGGTGAAGATTAGTTGTACCAGGATCATGAGGCACAGGAAGGGCTCATACAAGGAAGGGCCCAGAGCAGAACCAGGAAGGATGACAACTAGGAGCATCTGATTCAGGAAACCAGTACCGGGGTGACCAGAAATAGTTACACCGAGGCCAGGATGAAGATCAGGAGGACCAAAACAGCCCAGCAAAAGGAGGACCTCTAAGAGGACTAGGAGGAGGACCAATTCTTAAAAGCACAGAAGAACCTGGAAAGGAAGGAAGATCAGTAGCAGTACGATACCTGAGTGAGTCTAGGCAATATGTATTAGGATATTCCTTTGCAAATTGCTCTTATTCATTCTTCTTATGCTGCCATCCTCTAAACCCCCCCAGCTCTTTAGCTAATGCACAAAATGGTAAGTAGTTGCTGAAAAATCAAAGCTTGCAAAGCAAAAGGAATAAAAAGCTGGGACTGTTATACTTTGAGTGATAGAAGACGCTGTCTAATGGTGGCACAGTAGTTTGAGAGTGGATAGGGAGGCACGGGGGCTGAAACTTGGCAGATAATTTAAAGGTGGATGCGTAAACATGAGTGTGGTCTGTGAAGGATGGCAGAAGGGGTTTGAGGAAGTCAGATGGCTGAAGTCAGAAATAATGGGTAATGGCTAACAAAGGCTTCAAGTGCTATGGAAATCAGGAAAGGATAGCTCAGGGTCATAGGAAGATGAACAAAAGGCGAGGTGCTGGAGGCTCCAGATAGATTGTTTCAGAGGACTCAAAGAGGGTCTGTGTGATCCCCAGATCTCTGTGCTGACATTCCATGTGCATGTATGTGTGCTGGGGATATAGCAAGTGCATAGTAGGAAAACTGCTTGTGTGATGGAAGTCTAGGTGCATGAACCAGTGGGATGCATTTTGCATGACATAATGGTGAGTAGATACATCTTCCATACACAGAGGGCGTGTAGTGACTGTATCCATGTGGGTGAAGGGTAGCACATGTCTCTCGCTTGTGAAGCACTGTTGTATACAGTAAAGGACTTGGAGCCTGCCCATGCTTACCATTTGTGTGCTTCAGCCCCACTCTTCTTTACAGGCTCCTTAACTGGACATTGCAGGTGAAACGTCATATTCGGTCATTTCTGTGGAGCAGGGATTAAGCATAGATTCATTAAAGTTAAGCCATGCTTGTCGGCTCCTCCTGACGTAACTGAGGTACTATTTCTTCTGCTCTTCTACTCCCCATGCCTGCTGCTATTTCCATAGGGCTTGATTTCTTTCATTTGTTTTTTGTCACGCAGAGATAAGTGACTTGCCCTGAATCACAGGATGTTGCAGCAGCAACAACGTCCCGGTTTGTCTTATTTATGTATTGGTTCTCATTCAACAAACTTTCTATATAGCATAGCTATATTAAATGGTGGACTATTTACCACACGTGTTAGAATTACTGATTATGGGACAGCGAGTTTCACACCAGAAAAGAGCAGGTTTAAAATAGGATATTTCAGGCATAATCATGTCAATTCAATCAGCTCGTGTTTTGCATGATTACTTCTTTAAATTAGACTTTTATAGAGTACTTGAAATGAACTCCTTCGGGTGAGCTGTGTCACCCACTTCCTCTGATCACAAAGGTTCTTTGGTGCAGGAACGCCTGAGCTGCTAGACGTCACTGTTTAGCAGACAACATTTAATGAACCAGAACTATCATGGGCACCAATAAATTACACTATGGATTTTTCTAATTAGGAATTCATGGCCAATCCTTTAACGACAGGTTAACTGTGGCAGCAGCTCTATGTACTTTGCATACACAGTCACGCTAATGTGCTATTACATTTCTTAGGGCGCCGGCCTTCCATCCTTCATTATCGGATGCTCCGTTATCTTATCAAGATTACTGATTATGAGAAACAATTTACTTTGCTACCCATTTCAGACCACGGGCAAAGAGGCGAAAGACAAATATTCTATTGCATAAGATTTTTTTGTGCTTGTTCTCACATGCTGCAGTAAATGCACAGCCTTGGGAAGAAAGTGGTTTTAATATGTTTGCCAATGTTAGTTAATACACAAGGAATTGTCCTTTAAAGCATTGAAGCCGAGAGAGACTCCCCTGGAAGCCTTTGTAAATTAAAACCCATTTTGTGTCCTAGCACTTTCCAACAAATTGTTTTGTGCATGGTGCATAGTTTCTGTAATTGGATTATGTATTCCACCAGGAGATAGTTGAGTAACTTGTAGGCTGGTGCAGTGTGATCAAATTTTGGCAAGGCATAACTTGACCTTCGAATTTTAAATATTCTGCCATTGTGTTTGCATTTTCATATGGGTAATTTTGTGTAGATGATAATTCAAGTATCTACTTTCAATGGTACCAGTGATTGAATGATATAATAGTGGCAAGTATAATTCATTGTTTCATGGAATACCTAAAAGGGAATTGGACTATCAGCTACAAAGGTAATGTGTAACTTTTCCTTGTATAATTGGGAATTTTTTGAATGTTAAATCACATCTTGGCAGCTTGGAGACTTGAAATGGATATTTATTGTGATAAAAGATGTTATGTGCTCTTATTATGACAACATATTATTGACTACCAAATGTGTTTTCACTAAGACATGAACATGAGCTCAATTACTTTCTTTATGTGATAGGATACTTTGTCAAATGTCATTTTTTTTACTTTTTCCTGTATGGGGAGAGTAACTAATCTGCTCAGAATCACAAGGGTGTTGTGCAGAGACCTAAAATGCATTGGCAAAGACAATGGCCCTCATTATGACATTGGCAGTAAATCCCGCTTACTGCCATGATGACGGCCGCCAACATACCGCCGTGGTGGCGGATATCCATTCGTCATATTATGATAAACACACCAAACTGGCAGAATACAGCCACATACACAAATCCGCCAGCCCAAAGGTCAGTGCTGAAGTGGCGGTACCAACACCCATACCGTTACGGCAACAAAACAACGCCCACCATATCATGACAGACGAATCACCACAGCCGACATTCAAAGGCGGTAAACCATTGGCGGTACACACTGCCACGCTCAGCATGGCCACCCTAATACTAAACTACACAACATTGGCCAATTCAAAAAACACACACTTGACACCCATACACACACCACACCCACCCACTCACACCACTATAAAACACACACCCACATTACCCACAACCTCTTACGAATACAAATCATTGCCACCAGACAGACATTAAGACCACTGCGACAACTACACACACACACACACACACCCATTCATCCCTCACGCACTCCACTACGCACACCCAATCACACTACCCAACACCCACACACTTACACACACCACACAACACCCATGACCCCACAAAGGCACCCCCGTTTCACAGATGAGGAGTTGTGGGTCATGGTGGAGGAAATAATCAGGGTAGAGCCACAGCTCTTTGAACCAGAGGTCCAGCAGATACCCATTACAAGGAAGAAATGGCGGAGAATCGTGGACATGGTGAACGCCGTGGGACAGCATCCAAGAACAAGAGACGACATCAGGAAGAGGTGGAACGACCTATGAGGGAAGGTATGTTCCGTGGCAGCAAGGTACTAGCTTGATATACAGAGGACTGGTGGTGGACCCCCACCTCCTCCCCCACAGCTCACAGCATGGGAGAAGCAAGTCTTGGCAATACTGCATCCAGACGGACTCACTGGAGTAGCCGGAGCACTGGACACTGGTAAGTCAACATTTACCACTTATCACCCCCCATACCTGCATGCCATCTCACACCCTCACTCACATCACTCCACTCCATCCCACACACTGCACCAACGCAGATGACTAACCCCAATGCCAAGCCCTGCATGCTTTACCAATGCATGGACAGCCCTCCCAGCCCTGCATGGACACCCATCACCAAAGCATGCACAGCAGAGGGGTACTAACAATTCCACAATACATCACCATACATATTCAAAGGTGGCAGGGCAACAGCAATGATAGAGGGGAAGATAGAGATGTACAATATGTCACAGACATGAAGCATAATACATCACTTACATCCCCATAGGTGCCCCAGCCAATCTCAGCGGAGAGTAGGTGCCACGACTATCCAGTCCCCCAACAGAAGATGTCCACAGTGATGACAGTAACTCTAGACTTCTGGATCTGGATAAACACCCTGGCCCATCAGGGACCACTGGTCAGTCGGTCACCCCAGCCCACTCCCAGTCCACCACAGAGCCTCCCCCATCAGATTCCAACACCATAGCACCCACCAAGCGTACCCACACCTCTGTCCCCAGGACACGTCAATCAGCAGTGTGCCCACCAGTACAGAGACCCCAGTCGACACATCACCCCCAAGACAATCAGGGACCTGGGGTCAGTGGCAGTGGACACACTGTTCAGGGGACAGGGACACTGGGAGGACCGCTGTGCGCCAGGGGGAGGACAAGCCCAGGGAACCGACTCTCCATGAGGCACTCACTAATGTCCTGGGGGCTTACCAACAATCCCGGACACGATGGGCCAGATCACGAACAACATGCAGGAGAACAAGCGGCTGCAGGAGGAACACCATCAGGAGATCAGGGAGGACTCGCAGGCCCTCAATACCACCATGATCTCCATAGCAGGGGTGCTGGCAGACATGGCCAACATCATGAGGGAATGGACAGCACAGTAGCGTACCCCTACCACTAGCCAGTCTATTGACCAGCCCACCACATCCACTGCAGCTAGTGGACAGGAGGCCCTGCCACAAGACCCACAGGCCACCAGCACCCCTCCCCCATCAGAAAGTGAACCACCCCTCAAACAGTGCCTGCGACCCAGACACAACCCAGAGACACTTGCCAAGGTCAAGACCACGGCCAGGAAATGAGACTCTCCTGATTGTCCCCCTTGTGTCCCACCCTGTCATCTTGTCCACTTTGAACTGCCTTTGCTCCCCTTCCTATGGACCCTTGGAAACTGGACCTTTGCTACAAACAGACTGGAACAGTTCCCTGGACTTTCCTCCACCATCACCCCATTCCATTGTACTTTTCAGTCACTTATTTGCACTACAATAAACACCCTTGAACACAATTTTAGTGACACTGTTTTATGTGTTGAAAATATGCATTTGTGGGAACAGCCACATCTAGAGCAAATGATCTGAACTGTGATAGCATACAAATAATGACTTGTGACTGTCTGTAGTGACCACATCAGGACATTGTTGTCATATCACCAACATCTGGAAAATGAGAAGCCATAGGTGACAGTAAGTTGAGATGCAATGGAAGTGAATGCCATCATGCTACAGCCATACATAAACCATCAATAGTCAGAGTAATGGTCAGTTCCACTATCTCACCTGTGTGTCATTGGAAGTATTGATGTATAACTGATGTTCTGTTGTCCTCATCCTCTGCCTCCTCATCCTCATTGTCCTCAGGGTCCACTGCTGCCACAGGGGCATCTTCAGTCTCCTCCTCCTGCAGAAAAGGCACATGTCATCTGAGGGCCACGTTGTGCAACATGCAGAATGCCACTACTATCTGGCAGACCTTTCCAGATGAGTAGTACAGACATTCACTTGTCAGATGGAGACACCTGAACCTGGTCTTCAGGAGCCCGAAGGTCCTCTTGATTATTCTTCTGGTTTGCCCATGTGCCTCATTATAACGGTCCTCAGCCCCTGTCCTGGCATTCCTCACAGGGGTCAGGAGCCACGATAGGTTTGGGTAGCCAGAGTCACCTGCAAGTATTGAAGGACAACATTTAGCCTTACACAATGCTATGGGGTTAACACCTGAAGGCATACACTGAAATACAGTGGGTGGGGACTCTGGCTCACCTATTAGCCACACCCTGTGCCTCTGTAGTTGGACCATCACATTTGGGATGCTGCTATTCCTCAGGACAAAGGTGTCATGCACCAACCCAGGATACTTGGCAGTGACGTGGGAGATGTACTGGTCCGCCAGGCACACCATTTGCACATTCAGTGAGTGGAAACGTATGATTCCTGAACACCTGTTCATTCTGGCGGGAGAACAGACGCTATATGTGTACCGTCAATCACCCCAATAATATTGGGGATATGCCCCATTGCATAGAATCCTGCCTTCACAGTGGCCAAATCTTCCACCTGGGGGGAAAGCAATGAAGCTGCACATGTGTTTCACCAGGGCAGACAAAACCCTTGCCAGAACGATTGAAAACATTCGCTGTGACATTCCTGCTGCCGAGCCCACTGTCACTTGGAAAGAACCAGTTGCCAGGAAATGAAGCACTGATAGCACTTGCACAAGAGGAGGGATCCCAGTGGGATGATGGCTAGCTGATATCAGGTCAGGCTCCAATTGGGCATACAGCTCTGTGATTGTGGCCCTGTCCAGCCTATAAGTCAGTATAATGTGCCTGTCCTCCAGTGTAGCCAAGTCCACAAGGAGTCTGTACATGGGGGTTTGTCTTCTCCCATTCATCCGCTGTGGTAGGTATCTAAGGGACACAAGAGTGAGTAGGCTGTCACAATTTGAACAATAGAACACCCACCTCAGTGTACATAGTGCATTTATGTGATGGGACAGTGATAATGGCAAGGTATGTGCAAATCTAGGCAGTGACGCAGTTAAGGTTAATCTGATCGTTGTTCACGACCATGAAATGGCGACCGCCTGTCCTGTATGTAGGGACAGGTGGAAGTGAGGTAACTCTGCCGAAGTTGGGCGTCGTGGCGGAAGGCGGTATTGCACCGCCGTGCAATTCCTCATTGGATAGTATGGGGCTCTATGGAGTACAGTGGCCAATGGGGATCAGCGCCGGCGGTGACGTTGTACACCGCCGTGGATGTGACCGCCATTTTCTATCTGATTCCTCACTTGTTTCCTGACCTTCAACAGGAGAACACCTACACTGCGTGTGCTGCTGTGACCTGTGTCTGGAACCTACCATGGCCCGTGTGACCAGGGAAAGGGCCCTTGCCTTCACTGCGGAGGAGTTGGAGCGATTGGTGGAAGGGGCCCTACCAAGTACGGATTGCTGTATGGGCCTCCAGACCAACAGGTGAGTACACCTTGGGCACAATGCATGTGGGAAGGATGCATGGAGATGTGTGTGCAAGCATCGTGTCTTCGTGGGAGAATGTTTTGTGGTGGTGTACATGGTGTGCGTCGGGCGATGTGTGTGTCAATGGTGATGGAAACGGGATTGGTGGGCCATATGTGTGACAGGCTGGATTGTATGTGTAATGGTATCCTCCCGTCTGTATCGCCTCTGAAGGTCAGCGCCCATCAAAAGAAGGGATTGTGGCAAGCGGAGGACCCACTATCAGGAACGGTGGGAGGACCTGAGATGCTGGGCATGGAAGACCATGGTGACCCAGCTGGGATGGCCTCCCAACAAGGAAGGGGTGCCCATTGGAACCTGACCCCCCTGATGGCCTGCATACTGGTGGTTGCCTACCCAGAGCTGGATGGGTGCTTGAGGGCATCTCAGCACAACAAGGGGGTGAGTACAGTGGCCATTACAACAATAATTTGTAGGTGGCATGGGATCCGGGTGGTGGGTGTCAGTTAGTGGGTGCCCCTTAATGCCAGGCCAGACATTGCAGCGTGATCCAGCTCTAGCTAGGTTGCATTCCATGTCAGACAGGGCTTAGTGGGTCCCAGGAGGGGAGCAGTTGGCGGTGGTTGGCCTTTATCTTGCTGTGGCATATAGCCAATTGTTTGGCAGTGCAATGCATAGTGCTCAATCCTGATCCTGTGTGTGACGCTACTGTGTATGCCTTCTGTAGTGTTGGTGTAGTAACTGACCTAGTGCTCCCTTTCTCTCTCCTCCTCTTTTTTCTTCTATCATCCCATCCATGTGTGCATTAGCATAATCTGGCGGAGGAGCAGGGGCACCGAGGACAGAGGAAGCTGCATCCCACAGGACCAAGGAGGCAGAGTCCACCAATGCCGAGGGAACCAGTGGGTCGGAGGGCAAGGGGAGCACCACAGGGGAGACAGGAGGTGACAACACTGACTCAGAGACCTCCTCCGATGGAAGCTCCCTGGTGGAGGCAGACACCTCTGTGACCACCCCAGCTACAGGTACAGATGCCACCTCCGTACCAGCACTGCCCTCCCAGTAGCCCCTCAGCGAGTTGCCCATGCCCGCTCACCCAGGAGGGTGGGCATCCCCTTCGCCCCAGGCACCTCAGGCCCTGCCCCAGTTAGCCCTGTTCTCCTGAGTGAGGAGGCTACTGACCTCCTGAGATCCATCTCTGTAAAGCAGTCAACCATTGTGAATGCCATCCAGGGGCTGGCATCCCAGATGCAGCAATGCAATGCATTCCTGCAGGGCATCCACGGTGGATTGGCGGCCCAACAGAGATCGATTCAGGCTCTGGCCTCCTCCCTGCTGGTAGCCATTGTCCTGGTACCTAACGTCCCCCTTCCAACTACCACTTCCCAGTTCCAGTCTCCTGAACCCCAACCCATCCACACATACAGACGAGCATGCATGCAAGACATCACACAAGAGTGGCACAGTCAAACACAGACACCACACTTCAGCCCACAAGCACTCACGCAAACACCATATACTTGCAGACACAACCACATCCACTGTCTCCAATATCTCCCCCTTCTCCTCCACCTCCCTCACAGTCACGTCCACACTCACACTTGCATGCACTGCATCAATATCCACCACCAGCATCACCACACCAAACAGCACACACACACCTCACTAGCAGACACCTCCACAACATCCATCCACGTGTCCCCTATGTCCTCTCCCACCCTGTCTGTCCCTCCCTCCTAAAGGACACAAACGCAAGCACTCAGACACCCAACAGCCATCCACCTAACACATGCACATTGCCCATGTACCTGCACCCAAGTCCTGCAGACATACACCTCCAACAACCACTCCCTCAACCTCCACTCCCATCCCTCCTCCCTCTTCCCACCCCACTGTCCCTAAGAAGCTTTTTCTTGTCCAACTTGACCTCTTCCCTCCCTCTCCCCCCGTCCTGCCCATAAGAGCAGCGTCCCAATGACCCAGCCCAGCACCTCAGCCAAACAGTCAACTCGGACAGTGGAGGCACTTCCTAGTCATGGAGGCAAGACAGTGAAGGATCCCACTCCACCAGCCAGGAAAGGTAAGGATCCCACACCTCCTGCCATGAAGGAGGAGGAGCCCTCAACTCCTGCCATGAAAGTGAAGGAGCCCGCACCTCCTGCAATGAAGGGGAAGAAACCCTTGACTCCTGCCATGAAGGGGAAGAAGCCCTTGACTCCAGCAGAGGCTGGCAGGGTGACACCACCACCAGTGGTCACAGAGCCCTCACCTCCAGCTGAGGCAGAGGCTGCACCTTCACCTGCTGAGACAGTGCAGCCCTTACCTCCAGCAAAGACTGCCCAGGAGGCACTTTCACCTGCTAACACAGTGCAGCCCTCACCTCCAGCATAGTCTGGCAGGGTGACACCACCACCACCAGTGGTCATGGAGCCCTCACCTCCAGAACCAGTGGGCAAGTCACCCACCTGAGAGACTGTGACCTTGCACTCCACAGCACAGAGAAATGGGCATGGAGGCCCCTCCAGAACCAGTGGGCAAGTCACCCACCTGAGAGACTGTGACCTTGCACTCCCCAGCAAAGATAATGGGCATGGAGCCCCCTCCAGAACTAGTGGGCAAGCCACCCACCTGAGAGACTGTGACCTTGCACTCCCCAGCACAGGGAAGTGGGCATGGAGCCCCCTCCAGAACCAGTGGGCAAGTCACCCACCTGAGCGACTGTGAGCTTGCACTCCCCAGCAAAGATTATGGGCATGGAGCCCCCTCCAGAACCACTGGACAAGACACCCACCTGAGAGACTGTGACCTTGCACTACCCAGCACAGAGAAATGGGCATGGAGCCACCTCCAGAACCAGTGGGCAGGTCACCCACCTGAGAGACTGTGGCCTTGCACTCCCCAGCGAAACTAATGGGCATGGAGCCCACTACAGAACCAGTGAGCAAGTGACCCACCTGAAAGGCTGTGACCTTGCACTCCCCAGCACAGAGAAATGGGCATGGAGCCCCCTCCAGAACCAGTGGGCAAGTTCCCGAATTCGGCTGAGGTGCTCCCCACCCCCCATACCTCTGAGGTGCCTGCCTACTTGCAAACTGATGCCCCTGCAGAGTTCTGTGCGGATGATGTCAGGGAACAAGTTGGGCCTTGGACTGTGCCCTGTGGCCATGGACTGGGCATTAGCCCTTTGTGGACATTTGTACATATCTCTTTTGTATCCAATTGGTTCATTTGGTGGCTGTTCCTATTCAATACATTCTCATTACTGCCTTCTTGTTGTCCTTGCATTATTATGCCATGTGTCGTGTACAATCGTTTTTCGTCTGCGGCTGGTTGTGTGTATGGTGTGTGTGTGTTGTGCGTATGTGTGTCACTCTCCTTTTTCTCCCTCCCTCCCTTGTATGCTAGGCAGCTGTACTCACTGTCGTCGTCTTCATCTGCGTTGGTGTTCCAGGTGGAGCATGGCGTAGAAGAGCATCGGGAGGACTTGCAGTTCCGGTTCCATGGCTGCTTTGTCCTTCTATGTGTCTCTGATGGTGAGTCTTTCATCTTCTGTGCAGTGTTTCTGCACGGCTTTTGATGGCGTTGGTTCCGACCCGGAAATCGTGGCAGTGTGCTGTGTCGTGATATGGTCGGTGGCACTTTGTCTTCCGCCTGGCTGTTGATGGCGACCGCAAGCGAGCATGGTGTTAAAGCCCTGGCGGATGGTGTGGTACATTGGCTGTCTATGGGAGTTATCACCGCCATGGTCATAACTTGGCAGTAATTACCGCCGGCCTGTTGGCGGTATTTCCACCACTTTAACACTCACCGTCAATGTCATAATTACCACCAATATGTCATGCCGATGTGACTAGAGGCTCTGCCATTGCCTTTTGTTCATGCTGTACCGGATGGACATTGCCGACATTGGCAACAATTAGTAGCCATGCTGTATAGCAACATGGCTACAGTGCAGCATGGCTAAAAATAATAATAAAAAAAGAACTATGATGCATTTAGTGCTAATGAACTTTAAAGAATAAAAAAGTCGATTGGCCCTGGCTACATCATACCACTTTTCTTTTTAAAATTAGTTTTAGCCACACTGCAAAGCATCTGTGCTGCTGTACAGCAGAGCTACTAAACATTGCCAAAACCAATAACGCCAATAAGCGTGATCTATTGGCTTTGCCAATGCTTGTTATACTTGTGCTTGGCACACTATTGCTACTGCTATGAGAACCATCACCAAGCACAAAAGCTTTTTCTGAGCTACAGCTAGAAACGTATATTTGAAAGAGAATCACTCCAAATCAGTTCTGAAGCCTCAATAGTGCATCCACATCCAGTGTCTGGAAAACCAGTATTATAACAGAAATGTGAAATTATTGATCTGTAAGTCACAAGCATGGAGGTAACAAAATGCCTCTAGTTATTCACTGTCTTATTTCTATTTGTAATTGAAGCACTTTATTTGTAATAAAATCTGTGTGTTTTTTCCTCCTAAGTCTTTCTCTAATTTATTGTGAACATTCATTTATATTCCAATGACATTCAGGTCAATTAAATTATAGTACCATTCCTTTGCTTCAGGTTCCTTGACTGAATACATCCTCTGATGGCCCAACAAAGTTGGGGCAGCCAAAGAAAGGACTTTATACTGTATAACCCATTTAGAGTAAATCCTCGCTTTAAAACACTGGAAAATAATAATGGCCCGTTGCTGTGGGGGAAAACTCCCAGTGTGTGGGACAATTTTTTTTTTTTGTTTTCCAAAAACAAACTCCTGCTTTGGGAGTTTGTTTTAGATTTTTTTTTTTTTTTAAAGTTTAATGACAGGCCATCATGTCTAATGGTACTGGCCTTCAAATGTTTCATGCATAGACAGGAACTGCAATGACAACGGTTCCTGTCAATGTAGAGAGTTGTCCACAGGGCCTGCCGACATCTCTAAATTTGGCAGGCACAGGTCCCTCAGGATCATGGAGTTCTGTTGTCTACCATCCTGACGGAATGAACTCCGTCCTCCAAACTCCAAATCGGGCCCATAGTATTTCTTCCTTCTGTCATGAGATTGCAATGAAGTCCCTCACATAAGCTGTGTTGGTCATCTCATAAGTGACCCCATGCAATTGTTTCTATTTTGATACAATCATCCTAAATATTAAATGGTTCTATGCCAATAGGATACCTTTCCAGTTCTGTCTTTTGTTTTTACAAATCATAGTTGTCAGGTGTTTTAGTCAGATTTGTTTAACTCAACTGAATCAGAATTAATATATCCATAATGCACTGACACTGCAGAAAAAAGAGGTGTTCTGATAACTTAGAGCCTTTTAGTAATTCCATTTTGGCCATGGTACATTCCCATGGCTTTGTGAGTAACAACGAGTACATAGCTTTAAAAGAGCTTTAACTAATCCAGCAAAGGTTCTAATCATCTTTATCATTAGTCACCTCTGCAGGAAAACGTAAAGGAGTACGAGCATTTGTGGAGCAGGTGACAGCTCCATAAAGGGCCTCCCAAGTCACTTTCCCTTGGCCCAATGTGTAATAGAGCAGCGTTCTGTGCCATGTCTATCAAAATAACTTGGAAGCATTCAAACATTTGAGACCTTTAGCCGTGTATGTTAGTGTCTGCATCTAGGACAGTTTTAGAACTAAGGGCCTCAGGTTGCAAAATCACAGGGTTTGTGACAAAAAACATGCTTATTATTTTGTACAAAACCCTTTTTATTAGTTGGAAAATTCTTTTGACTAGTAAAAGGACATTTGCGATAGTTTCCGAATTGCAAATAGGAGGGTTCATGAAAGGGTTTCCTCTCTCTCCTTTCCAATTTGGAAATTAATTTATTGATAATTTGTGAATGCAATTGCTGTTGAAACCCTTCATGAGCTAACAACCCCAGAGTTGTGGTGATAACTAATTTGCAAAGGAGCCCTGTTAGGACGCCTTTCCCTTTAGAAATTATGTTGACACCCTCATGGGGGAGATGTTTTCCCAAATTGAAAACTTTTTTTTAAACAAGTACTATTTCCCTAAAGGAACACTGGCTGCTTTGAAAAAACAGTGTTTTCCTTTTTGGAATGCACTCATAAAGATGATGGTGTGCTGTCCCTTGTAGGCCACCAGCTCCGTGATTACAGCCAGTCTCAGAGGTCTGCAAACTGGCATCTGCCACATGAATATTAATTAGGCAGGTTGTTCTGCAACCCCGTGTGATTCAGTATTTTGTGAACCGAAGGAACAGTTCATATGCTGGTTTGCAGAATACTATTCCATTCACAAAATGTATGTGCAGAATTTGCGACCACTTTTTGCAAATTAAATAATACTACAGGACCCTAAATTTTATAAGGAGATGGTTGCTAAGTGTGTTGCTTGCAGTCATCTGGTATGACCACCTGTTGAACCTGCAAAAGGCATAATAAAATAAATGTTAAGATGTTTAGACAGCAGCCAGGTAAATAGTGAAGTTCCTCTGCCATTTGCATGGCTACTGGCCAATTTGTGCATAGTATCTACTACTTAGCCAGCCACCAGGTGAATAATGAACTTTCTTTTCAAGTTATTTGCAAGGTGCCTGGCAATGCAGTACATTATTTCGGATATTTAGCCAGCTGCCTGGTAAATATTAGAATTTCCTTGCCACTTACCAGACTAGTGGTCAAATAATATATAATATCTGCTATTTAACCTGCAGCTACATTAGTGCACTTGCTACTTGCATGGCTGCTAGCCTATTTGTACATGTCTGCTGTACTTGAGTAACAACTCAAGTGTTTTTGTTTACTTGAACAAAACCTCTGCTATTTAGCCAGTTGCCAGGTAAATAATGTAGTTTCCTTAATAATTGCATGACCACAGGCCAAACAGTGCAAAATCTCTGCTATTTAGCCAGCAGCTGGGTCAATAGTGAAGCTTTCATGCTATTTGCATGACTGCCAGCCAAACAGTGCAGAATTTCCACTATTGAGCTGGTGAATGAGTAAATATTAAAGTTTCTCTGATATTTGCATGGCCGCAGGCCAAAATGTGCAGAATCTCTATTATTTAAGCAGCGGCTGAAAATAGTGACGTTTTTCTGCTATCTCCACGTCCACTGGACAAACAGTGCACCATCTCTACTATTTAGCCAGCAGCTGTGTAAATGGTGAAGTGTTTCTGCTATTTGCATGGCCCCTGGCCAAACAGTGCAGAATCTATATTATTTATCCAGTGGCCAGGTAAATAGTGAATTTTCTCTGCTATTTTGAGGTTTCGAGCCAAACAGTAAAATAATTTTTACTATTTAGCCAGCGTGCATGCAGATAGTAGAGAAATTTCACTATTTACCTGACGGCGGGGGGAATACCCACTACTTAAGCAAATTATCCTTATCCAACTTCAGGAGCTTTAACACATTGTCTGCTCCTGGAGTGTGAGCAGCAGCCATATTGTTGCCATTGATTTGTGCAGAAGAATTATTTTTAGGGGCTGTACTACCTTCAACCGCTTCTGTTTTCTGTCAGCTTTGCCCATACCGTGTGCAGCACAACTTCCAAAAATGTATTCTCTTTCTTTGACATGAGCACCCTTTTTAAAAGGTGAAATTAAAATGCTGTTTATATGAAGGGAGTCAGACAATCCACAGTGACACTACTGCCCAGCTATGCTGCATCACATGACTAACATTGCTACCTTAACTGTTGCCATACTACCAGTTTCTCTTATGGATCTTACCAGTTCTGCAGTTCGGAAGCAATGATTCTAGTGAGATTCAGAAAATTCACTGCAAATGACCTCCAGAAAGTGGAGGTCTGGTGAACCCATAAGTATTTTGTAGAAGATCTGCTCCATTTGAAGGACTTTTACTCCTTCAGAGCACTTGGGAGTGGGGAAGTATGGTTAGGTTCATTATCTCTAACTTGGCCATGTCTCCAACATTTCCCTAAATGTATTCTGCTTTTGAAGACTCATGTCATTGCCTTTAGGTGTGTCAGACAAAAAATATTATAAAAGGCTGGTGTAAATGCCCCTGAGCCTTAGCGGGCTGTAAGCTTTAACCACCATTGTTACTTCTTCCTTGGCTTCAGTGCACCTAATTGGCCCACTTAGTCAGGTGCGGGCCCATGAGTCAGAGCCCCTTCCAAGTACTCTTTTACCTTAGCTGGGTCAGATTGTTCCCTAGTGTACAGCAGCTTCATATATAAAACATCAAATTATCTCAACTTCCCCCTCCTCCCTGCCAGTTATCTCTTCATGCTCATCTCTGAAGGTACAGGACAAGCATGCCCTCAAGTTGGATACTACTAACCATCCCACCTTGTTTCCACTCTTGTAAGACTGTTAGCCGACTCTGACCAGGTAGTACAGAGGATTTATCAATTCTATGGTCTACACCCACTTGCTCAATGCACAGATTTGGATGATCTAGAGTGGCTTCCTGCAATTCTATGAGCAAAATATATTTCAGGACTAAAAGGAATGATGCTTGTGGACAAGGTTTTAATGTAAATGTGCATAATAGAACACTATATTTTAATCACTAAATTTCACAACTTTACAAATAATTAAAAATATAGGTAAAAGATGTAAATGTACTTGGAGATTTGAGGACTGTCTTGTGGCCTCTTTCTATCTTATGCATCCTCTCCATTATCTTAATGTTCCCTGCTACTCAGCCAGTGAGTGAGGGCATTGCATGGTTGGAATGTTGACAGTGTTTGTGATTGGGTGAGTGGACAGTTGGAGTGAGAAGGGCTGAGTGGCAGGATGCTGCTCCTGGTGGGGCCTTATCTTTAACCTACAACTAAGCTAATACACCTACTTCTTATAACCTATGAGCAATCATCATTGACTACAACACACTGATATGCTTAAAAGAAGGCAAGTAAAACATTCTGATGTTACAGTTTGCTGAAGCATAAACCGTTTATCATCACTTCAAAAAAACTGTTCTTCAAGAAAAGTAATGAACCATTCATGTGAGCAAGTATTGCCAACTGGGCACGACAAAAAATATACTGCCTTGGTCATGTCGGAAAGGCTCGCATATCTTTCAGCACTGCATGATGTCAACTGAATAAAAATGTGAACCAAACCTTGACTATTAAGGTCAGTTCTTCTAGCCCCCTCAGCTACATGAAGAATAACACCACGTCCCGGAGCAGCACACACCCGTGGACTTAAAAAAATGTAATTCAACCGGAGGCCCAGTTTGATACAAACACCAGAGTTTAAGAACAAAAGATGACGGCAAACCTACAAACACAATAAATGTTTTTCACAATATGCGGCGCCGGTAGTTAAATACAACTTCGTCTTTTTACCAAGGTCTTTTGTCTGCGTTCAACAAGTAAGGCCCGTGGTTGACGTCTGTGCCTCCCCCAGTGCACTGTACTGGCAGAGCTGGAATGAGCGTGGGTGGAGTACAAAGGGCACAATTTATGTTGTGGGGAGAGGGTTCTTCTGAGGAACGTTGCGCACGCGTATGAACGCTACAGTTTAGAGGTTGTGGGTGTTAAAGATATGACAGCATAAAGGAGTAGCGGAGATACAGCCGGGGCAAAGAGAAGAGGTCTTTTGTCATGATATGACTCTTGTGCCCAACATTCTCTATTGTGCCAGTCTTAGCTATTGAGTCGAATGCCCTTGCAATTAGTGTGTCCCAGGACTGTCCATGTTCTGAGGTTGTGCCAACAAAAACGTCAGTGGAATGTCTTATGTGATGACCTGGAATCACCTTATCGACAAATAGTGCAGGCAATCCACAGGAAGTGGGTATTTCGAATTTGTAAAATTCATTTTCATTTTTCTTAAGGTTGGCTCGCCTACCTTCGATGCCACACGAGGAATCGTTCAAATATATTTAATGATGTACAAAAGAGCTCTTACATCAGTGTAAACAACAGCGCTCTGCTCTTCTCCACTCCCAGTGCGGAGTCTGGGGAAAAGACAAGCACCAGAGCTACAGCCCCACAACACTACATCTAAACTCCCCCCTCCCGCGCCAAAACAAATACATGGTTCACATGAGTGTATTGTAGTGATTAGAATAGTTCTTTGACGTCGCAACCCCTGGGGATTGGCCACTTTCATTGCTAAAGAGCATCATGATTGGACGAAGCTTATAGCACATGACCAGGGAGCATTTTCGAGGTGCAGGAAGATTTGTCACTAAAATGTTCAGCAGGTGGTGGGAAGTCATTAACTTTCCCACTCAGCATCCCCTCGACAGAGTCATAGCCTTTTCCCTGATCCTCATAAGTCACGATTTCCTCACACTCTTCTCCCTGCAGGGTTTGGACATCTGAGACGTTTTGAGCGATTGTTTTATTCATCCCCCCAGGTGGTGATCATGGAGCAAATAAATGGCATGAATTTAGTTTTCTGGATGTTAATGTCTTATCCACGGCTAATGCAAAATAGTGCAAACCTTTTGCTTCATGGGGCATAAAAGGGTATAATCTGCGAAAAAGAAGGCTGTTACTTTTTTGGCAGATAATAAAGGCAAACTATTTTCGCAATGAATCAAAAAATCAGCACATCCATTAACCTCTTAGCTGCTAGGCTTCCCGCCCCCCCCCCCGTGCTGAGCCCTTTTTTGGCTATTTGGGGTAGTTCACGCTTAGGCCTTCATAACTTTTTGTCCACATAAACTATCCATGCCAAATTTGCGTCCTTTTTTTCCAACATCCTAGGGATTCTAATGGTACCCACAGTTTGTGGTTTCCCCTGGAGGAGATCAAGAAATTAGCCAAATACAGTGAAAAATTAGTTTTTTTCAAAAAAATGGGAAAAAGGGCTGCCGAAGAAGGCTTGTGGTTTTTTCCCTGAAAATGGCATCAACAAAGGGTTTCTGGTGCTGAAATCACCATCTTTTCACCTTTCAGGAACGGGCTGACTTGAATCAGAAAACCATATTTTTCAACACAATTTTGGCATTTTACTGGGACATACCCCATTTTTACTATTTTTGGTGCTTTCAGCCTCCTTCCAGTTAGTGACAGGAATGGGTGTGAAACCAATGCTGGATCCCGGAAAGCTAATCATTTCTGAAATGTAGACAAAATTCTGAATTCAGCAAGGGGTCATTTGTGTAGATCCTACAAGGTTTTCCTACAGAAAATAACAGCTGAAATAAAGAAAATATTGAAAGTGAGCTGAAAAAAACAGCCATTTTTCTCCACGTTTTACTCTGTAACCTTTTCCTGCAATGTCAGATTTTTTAAAGCAATATACCAATATCTGCTGGACTCTTCTGATTGCGAGGATATATAGGGCTTGTAGGTTCATCAGATCCCTAGGTACCCAGAGCCAATAAATGAGGTGCACCTTGCAATAGGTTTTCATTCTGTACCGGGTATACAGCAATTCATTTGCTGAAATATAAAGAGTGAAAAATAGGTATCAAGAAAACCTTTGTATTTACAAAATGGGCATAAAATAAGGTGTTGAGAAGCAGTGGTTATTTGCACATCTCTGAATTCCGGGGTGCAAATACTAGCATGTGAATTACAGGCCATTTCTCAAATAGACGTCTTTTTTACATACTGTCTTACATTTGGAAGGAAAAAATGTAGAGAAAGACAAGGGGCAATAACACTTGTTTTGCTATTCTGTGTTCCCCCAAGATAAAAATGGTACCTCACTTGCGTGGGTAGGCCTAATGCTCGCAACAGGAAATGCAACATGGACACATCACATTTTTACATTGAAATCTGACGTGTTTTTTGCAAAGTGCCTAGCTGTAGATTTTGGCCTCTAGCTCAGCCGGCACCTAGGGAAGCCTACCAAACCTGTGCATTTTCGAAAACTAAACACTTAGGGGAATCCAGGATGGGGTGACTTGTGGGGCTCTCACCAGGTTCTGTTACCCAGAATCCTTTGCAAACCTCAAAATTTGGTCAAAAAAACACTTTTTCCTCACATTTCGGTGACAGAAAGTTCTGGAATCTGAGAAGAGCCACAAATTTCCTTCCACCCAGCGCTCCCGCAAGTCTCCCGATAAAAATGGTACCTCACTTGTGTGGGTAGGCCTAGCGCCCGTGACAGGTTATGCCCCAAAACACAACGTGGACACATCACATTTTTCCAAAGAAAACAGACCTGTTTTTTGCAAAGTGCCTAGCTGTGGATTTTGGCCTCTAGCTCAGCCGGCACCTAGGGAAACCTAGCAAACCTTGGCATTTTTTAAAACTAGACACCTAGGGAAATCCAAGATGGGGTGACTTATGGGGCTCTGACCAGGTTCTGTTACCCAGAATCCTTTGAAACCTCAAAATGTGGCTAAAAAAACACTTTTTCCTCACATTTCTGTGACAGAAAGTTCTGAAATCTGAGAGGAGCCACAAATTTCCTTATACCCAGCGTTCCCCCAAGTCTCCCGATAAAAATGGTACCTCACTTGTGTGGGTAGGCCTGGTTCCCGCGACAGGAATAGATCACACAACGGTCAATGTTGGGCCATTCATGAGGCAGCTGTTGACCCTGGAGTGATCCATTCCTGACGCAGGCACTAGGTATAGGCATTCAAGTGGGGTAGTGTTTTTATCAGGACAGGTGAGGAATCACTGGGAGGTAGGAATTTTGTGGATCCCAGCATATTCCTGTAGTTTGTGTGACAGAAATACGAGAAAAATAGAGTTTTTATTCAACATTTCAGCTTTGCAGGGTATTCTGGGTAAGAAAACTTTGGGGAATCCACACAAGTCACACCTCTGTGGACTCCCCCGGATGTCTAGTTTCCAGAAATGTTTGTTTTGTGATAGATAATTTTGATGTCTCCACAATACGATTTGGGCGGTGGAATTTGCAGCTGAACTAAATTGGGGAGCTCCCAAGAGAGCACTCTCTCTCTCTCTGCTTGCCCCCGCATTCACCTGCTCTCTGGGTTGGGCTTACCCACTACTACCCCGTTGCACAGACTGTGCTTGCGAAGGGACAGCAGGACTGTCCTCATCACCTCCCTGATAAATTACTGGAAGAGGAGTTATAGAATGGGACTCCTTCGACTGAAAAATCACTTCCAGAGTCTTCGCCATTGTCCTATCCCTCAGATGCTCTCTCAGTATCTGATGTCTCAGTCTCTGATCCTATGTCAGAGCTGTCCTCTATAACCCGAGTGACGGCAGCAGTCATGCATCAAGATGCCATCTCTGCTATTGGCTAAACAGTTGCTCTAAAACACTAGCCTACGTAGACAGTCACAAAATCGATGGTGTGTGTGAGATACGTGCAACAGTAGAGGCCACCTTACCTGCGCTTCTTCCCTCAATCAGCACGTTCTTTCAAGACACTCAAAAAACACCTTGTCACATACCATTCGTCACAGTCTTTAGCACCTCCTGCTCCCAGTCCAACAATCATTATTGGTGCTCCCACTCCGTCCTCCTCGGATTCCCTCATTACCACCCAGCAAAAGTGCCCTTCATCTCTCCATAGCCGCCCCCTACCCCGCACATACATTTCATTTGTATTATAGCGCAGGTAATGGCTGACTTTACTAATGTACTCAGCTATTTACATAAAACACAGATTTGCTCTTTGCAGTAGGCATATAAACCTTCTGCGCTTCTTTATGGCACTAAAACTGCCACTAGACAAAAGTTTGATCCTTTTGTAGCAGAAACATAATCACAATACTTACTTGACTTTTTTATTGCTGCCTAAAAGCTACAGTTGAAATGCGTCAGTTGAAGTATGTGCATTGCTTTGAAGACGCAAGCGGCAACTGCAAGACAACGGGTGGCAAATATATATATATATATATAGATCACTTTTATATGTGGGTCTGGTTTTCCTGGGGGGGGCGATCGCAGCCCCCAGGGAAACCACACATGTATTGACAAAAGTGATCTATATATATATATATATATATATATATATATATATATATATATATATATATATAGATCTAGCTCTATACAGATATCTCTATCTACATGGATATATCTATAGATAGATCTATATATCTATATATATATCATTCAAATTATCGTGTAGGTTAGCCTCCAGGGTCACGAACCCCTATAAATCATCCCGAACACTTCTTGAAAAGAAGGCAATGTCGCAGCCAATTACTTACTTCAGTTTTAGTATTCTTTATTCAGGCAGATAAACACCATGAGAAACAAAAACTAAACAGAAATGCTCCAACGCGTTTCGGGAGACTCTGCTCCCTTGATCACAGAGATATTCTGAAAACCTTTTTCTCTTTCCATTATATATAACACAATAGACATAGAAAATTGGCTACAGTTACCAACTGAAACCACTGGCAGCCATCTTGGCACTTCATCTTTAAATGTTCAGTGATCTAAAATAAACTTGAGAACAAATTTAATAATTGTGAATCTTACTGGCAATAACTACATATTGCTCACACTTTCTTATACTCCATTAATAAAGTCAGCCTAAATATAAATATATACACATATTGCATTACATCTTAATCATTTCACAGTGTTATAAACCAATTGTTACTTCTTCAAAATAAAAATACTCATCTTATCTTTAGCCATATATTTGTGGGTAATTCAACAGTGCCCTGAAGATATAATAGCTCTTTTGCTTCTCATAAATTTACATCGTCTGGAAAGAAAAAGGAAAAAATAGAAGTTAAAATTAGTAATTAATGAATTCAAAATGGCAGAACTTCAACCTATAGTTACAACCTATTGCATTTAAAATACACTAGTGTTTTATTTAGTCAATGTAAATGTACCGATAATTCTTCATCCTTGTTCAAACCAATGGGTTCCATTGTATTACAACTTATGATCAACCTAGATTCTAATTTTCTCAAATCCAGCGTTCTATTACCACCTCTTTTTTTTTTTTTTTGTCCTCATATTCATCACCCTTGCTTTGGTTGGGTAGGAAAAGCACTGGCACGGCAGGCAACAGCGTGCCTCCAGGTATATAATCCATACCTCGGTTGATCCATCCCACCTGTTCTACTCATTGTACTTTTCCCGTACGAATGTCATCGATCAAGAATTGTTACTTTCTAGAACCCGATCATAGCCAAAGCAACACCCCAATAGGGTGGGGGGGAGATCTAATCATTGGACTTTAAGAGTTCAAAAATTCAAAAAAATTTAAAGGGAAGAGACAAAACAAAAGAACCTATACAGCATAGAATAATATGTTATTGATACACATTTTCCCAATACAACCAAAAGTTATCTTTTCTAGACAGGGGACCCCGTTGTTCCAATGTACAAATTCGATTTACAGATGTTTGCCAATCCAACACACGAGGAGGAAGAGGATCAATCCATTTACGACAAATTTCTCGCCTAGCTAGAAGGATTAATATAAACAGCAAATACTCCTGCTGAACTGACAATTTCTGGTAGTTTGTATCCTGTTCCCGAACCCCAAACACCACTATTGCTAGGTTTAAAACTAAGTTAACATTAAAGATTACCTTTAAGATACTCCCTATATCCCCCCAGTAATTCAACAACTTAGAGCATTGCCAAAACATATGGATATCATCAGCCTTATCTTCCCCACACCTTGGACACTTTTTCTGAATTTTCCCAATAGCTGTTAATTTGGCCGGAGTCCAGTAAACCCTATGGAGTGTAAACAAGTGATTTTTCTTCAGCCCTGCTGGACTGGTGGTAAGCCACAATATTGAACAAGACTTTTGCCACAATGCTATAACATCTAAAGTTGGAAAAATCGCTCCCCACTTCGACAAGGGAAGGGATGCACTATCCTCTGTTGATTCCAACAAAGCATGGTACCATAATGCAACCTCTTTATTAATGATTTTCTGGTTTAGCTTACCTTCCCATATGCTCCTCCCTATTTCTCCATTTCGACAAGACTTTACCCAACTAGGGGCCAGATGTAGCAAAATAACATTTTGCGACTTGCAAATAGCGAGTCATTGCGACTCGCTGTTTGCAAGTCGCAAAATGTTATGCAGTACGGTGTCTCAGACACCGACTGAGACTCGCTATGGGGTCGCAATGACCCACCTCATGAATATTCATGAGGTGGGTCGCAAATTGCGGCCCTATAGCGAGTCCAGGCACTCGCAAACATGGAGGCCTGCTGTAGTCAGCAGACCTCCGTGTTCGTGACTGCTTTAAATAAAGCAGTTTTTTTTTTTTAAGTGTAGCCCGTTTTCCTTAAAGGAAAACGAGCTGCACTTAAAAAAAAAAACGAAACCTTTAGTTTCGGTATTTTTTCAGGGCAGGGAGTGGTCCCTTGGACCACTCCCTGCCCTGAAAAAATGTTTTTGGGTCCATTCACAAAGTGGAAGGGGTCCCATTGGGACCCCTTCCAATTTGCAAGTGGCGTACCATCCACTTGAAGTGGATGGTAACTGCGATACGATTTGCGACCGCGTACGCGGTCGCAAATGGTATTGCATCCCACTCAGACTCGCAAATAGGAAGGGAACACCCCTTCCTATTTGCGAGTCGGAAATGCATATTGCGAGTCGGTCCCGACTCGCAATATGCATTTCTGAATAGCAAAGTGGCTTTTGCGCCTCGCAAACGGCGATTTTCGCCGTTTGCGAGGCGCAAACACTTTGCTACATCTGGCCCTAGATAGCTGAAGGTACTTAAATCTAAAAACTGTCCCACCAGTACCTTCCTGGAATGCACACCAACTTAACAATTCAACTCCTTCTATTAACTGGCCCCATCTTACCATCCCACTTGCTCTCAAAGGAGTTGATAGTTTGTCTATAAGGCATTCCGGAGTGCCAGGAGAATCCCAAATGGGAGCCGAACTACAAAAATAAGGTATCTCTAACACCCTCCGAAAATACATCCAAACATTGCATGTATGTCTGGGAAGTTTCAAACTAACTTTCTTGAAGTACCTGGGGTGTCCAAATTTATATAAAAAATGGTCTGCTCCTTCTTCAAGGTGTGCCGTTAATGCTCTCCAGACTAAATCGTGCTCTGACTTTTTATTCAATAAGACTCTAATGTTTTTTAATTGGAAAGCCAAATAGTACCTAAAAAGGTCAGGAGACGCGATCCCCCCCACTCCCTTTTTCTACTCATCTTTTTCCAAGCAATCCTTACTCCCTTGGAAGCCCATACAAATGAGGATAAGTCCCCCTGTAGTTTTTTAAACCAGCTCTTCTTGAACTCTAGTGGGATAGTGTTAAATAAAAAAGTACATTTTGGAAGAATACACATCTTCAAAATGTTGGATCTTCCAATTATCGTAAGAGGAAGAGCGGCCCACGCCTTTAACAGTTTTTTGGTTTCCCTATATGCTATGTCAAAGTTCAATTTAGCTACCTCATTAAGATCAGCTGCTAATCGAATACCCAAGTATCTGATCTCTTGTTTAACTAAGGGGGAAGCATACGACAAGTTCCAACACATTATTTCCGTCTTTTCTGCGTTTATGCTGTACCCGGAAAATCTACCAAATTGTTCCATCAAGGCGATGACCTAGGTAGAGTAGACCTAACATCACTCGTGTATATAATCAAATCGTCTGCGTATAACGCTAGTTTTTTTTCCCAACCCCCAATTCGAAATGGAATAATCTCCTTAGAAGACCGAAGTAAAGTAGAAAAGGGTTCAATGTATAAATTGAAAAGCAAGGGAGATAGGGGGCAACCCTGTCGCGTACCCCGCCAGATCCTAAATTCTTGTGATAATTGGCCATGAACCAGGATTCTCGCTGAGGGGCATCTATACAATTCCCCTATCGCTCTGACGAAAGGGTTCCCAAGCCCACTTTTTCCAACACCGCCTTCAAAAACAACCAATTAACGCGATCAAAGGCCTTAGCCACATCAAAAGTCAAAATCGCCAATGGCGCCTTCTCGTGTTCCGCCAAATCTACTGCAGCAAATAACTCGTGAGTTATCTCGTGAAGCTGCCTCCCCTTCATGAAACCCTTTTGGTTCAGATGGATCAGATTGCCGATGGCTCTCCCCAATCTCTTAGCTAAGATTCCTGTATAAAGTTTATAGTCCGCGTTCAGCAAGGAGATGGGCCTATAAGAGGAACAAGACGATGGATCCTTACCTGGCTTTAACAATAAGCAGATTGTCGCCTCTCTCCAGGAGTTAGGAATTTGGGCGCCTTCTATCAACATAGAATTAAATAGCTCTAATAAGAATGGAGTAAGTTCCTCCCCCAAAGCCTTGTATAATTCATTAGGTAGACTATCTGGCCCCGCTGCCTTACCTTTTTTCAACGCCTTTAAACCTTCAACCAACTCGGCCTCATTTAGCTTGTCGTTCAATAAGAGCATTTTAGACTCCTCTAAAGCTGGGAGGTGTGCTTTATCTAAAAATTCTCTTACCGGCTCTTCCAAGTTAACCAAACTTTCTGAATATATCTCCTGAAAAAAGGATACGAATGCCCCCTCAATCTCTTCTTGCTCCGTGCAGGTCTGATTCGTAAGATCTGATTTGACTGATAAAATGTGCTTTTTGGAAAGGTCCGACTTAACCTTCCACGCTAACAATTTACTGCAACCTTCTCCATATTCAAAGTGTGCATATTGACTACTTTCCCACTTTAACCTACAGCGATTTTCCAAAAAGGCGTCTAAACTAGACCGAACCTTTTCCTCTTGACAAGACAGCTCCTTTAATAAGTCCTTTTTCCCTTCTAACCGCGCATTATACATTGAGACTTGAAGCGTTTTTAATGACAATTCCATATTTCCCAGCTTTTCCCTCTCTTCCCGATACTTATATGATGCTAGGCTGACTAACCTCCCTCTTATATAGGCCTTAAACGCATCCCAAACACACCACAAACTTGCTGTTCCTTGATTCACATGGGAAAATTCTTTAGTGTCTTTTTTTTAACGCTTCTACTATTGCGTTGTCTAGAAATAAAGTACGATTAATTGTGCTCCTAGTAGTCCTATTAATGACCCTGATGTCCAAGTGTAGTATTACTGCTGAATGATCTGACAAGTATGCTATATTGTGGGCTACCCTTCTTACCTCTGGGCATAAACTTTTATGAATTAGAAAAAAATCTATTCTGGATCTATGCCCATATTTTTTATTGTGAAATGTATATCTATCTCCTTCCCCCCTTCTCCAGTGCCATATATCTACCAAGCCTAAATCCTGCATCGCTTGTTTCACCAGTGCCCTTGTTTTAGGTGAATTTACTGTACCCCGGGGGGTTGACTTGTCCTGTGCAGGGTCTAGCAATATATTAAAATCCCCACCTAATACCACTGGGTACCTAGCTGAAAGTAGAATATTAAATAGGTCTTGAAATGGCGTTGGGTCGTCAATGTTTGGCCCGTAATAACCCGCCACTGTAATCCAGTGACCGCATACACACAGCTCTACCACTACCCACCTCCCTCTGGAGTCAACATGTACTGTTCCTGCCTTGAACCTCATGGATTTCCTAATCAGAACTGCCACACCTTTTATTGTACTGGTTTGAGAAGAGCATACGCTAAATGAAACCCAATTCAGCCGTTTAAGCCAGGTCTCCCACTCACTTTGATGAAGGTGAGTTTCCTGCAGGATAATGATCTCCTCCTCAACCAATCGTAAATACTCAAAGATCTTCCTCCTCCTACCAGGCACCCTTAACCCATTCACATTCCAAGAGAGGAATCTCAACCTTACATTGCCCTGCATGAACATTCGTAGAGAGAAGGAAGAAAAAAGAAGAACACCGAACCCCCCGACCTATGTAGGCAAGATATGAGGACTTTCTTATTTTTGTCATTTTCAACCCACCAAACCCAAAACAAACCCCAACACCCCGTGCCTCCCACCCCTACACCCAACACCAACATACCCCCAAACCCCCCACCCCCCAGAGGAACCCTCCCTATTTCTACTGGGATAACCATGAACTCCTCGCCGGACAGGACTTTCCACTAGATCTTATTGAGACGCCTTAATCTGATCTATAAATGTGCTGACCTCCCCGGGATCTCTCATATTATACATTTTATTCTTCCACATTATACGGAGAGCGGCCGGGAACCTTAGTTGAACTGTAGCCCCAAGTTCATGGAGCTCCCGCATAAAGTTTCCCAGCTCCCACTGCCTGTCTAACGTTGCCTTAGACACATCTGATCTTATCCTAAAAGACCAATCCCCTTTGGGGAAAGCTCCAACCTTGAGGGCTTCGGACAAGATTCTTTCCTTTATAGAGTATGTGTTGAAATTCATCAAGATCCTCCTGGGGTTTTTCCTTCCTGGATTTTTCCTGAAAGGATCACGATGGACTCTCTGAATATCGCCTTCCAAATTAATCCCTGCTATATTAGGGAGGACCTCCTTAATCAACGTAATCACATAGCCCTTAATATCTTCCCCTTCCAAGCCCTCTGGGACTCCCAGGAGCCTGATATTATTTCTCCTCATGTTATTTTCCAATATTTCCAATTTGTCCTGCAACAACTTTTCTTTTAATTGTAAAATGTCCTTAGATTGAGCTAACGCTTGCTCCTCATGGGCCTCCACCACCGCCTCTAACTTCCCCAACCAGTCTGTTAACAGGTTGATTTTACTTTCCAAGACTTCACAGGCTTCCCGAATCCTATTTTGATTAGTTTCTGAAATCTCGAATTTTCCCCTAATCTCTTTAGTAAGAGAGATTAACAGAGCCTGTACGCCCAAGTCGTGTGATTTTGATCCACTAGAGGAATTACCGTCAACTTCCAGTAAGGGTAGTGTTTTAGGAGGGCCCTCTCTCAGCGTAGCTGGTTCCTTATCTAATAGTTTTTGAGCTGGGCAAACAGCTGAACCACCTTCAACTAGCTTTAAAACCCCTAACTCGCCTAAGACCGGTTGAGCGTCTGCCATGGCTTGTGGTGGAGGGATTGTAGTCTGAAAATACCTTGTAATCAACGAATCGCTCCTCCCCTGAAGCTCAATTTGACTTTCCTCCCGGTGGGGTAAAGGGTGATCCACGAGTAATGTTGTGTAGTTTGACCCCTCACCGTGGGTTTTATGATCTAAGTCCGCTGTGCCTGTTGTATAGTCCCAGACAACTGAGTCCGAAGATTAACACTTGCACCACGGGTACCGGGCTTACTTTTCCTGGCAACAATCAAGTCATTGACTTCTGCCCGGGCACCCCTGGGGCGACGCTTGATTGATGACATACACTGTGAGGCTCCAACACTCTCACACTCCCTTCTTACCCCCTTCCCAATTAAGTTACTTCTTGTGAAGACCCCCGGGGTCTCCGGGAGACTCCCGCGAAGAGAGCAACGGGAAGTATAAGATCTCCCACGTCGCACACCTCTCGCCGCTTCTGTCCAAATACTGGAATTTGGTGCCTGCTTCCAGGACACCCCACCACCCCTCCCCGTAGCCAATGACCCCCCCTTCTTGTTCGCCGTTTTCCTTCCTAGTTTTCCCGACGAAGGTCAGAAAAAAGACACTATAGAGGGGTAAATTAGGATATTAACAAGGCCCAATAAAAGGAGTATTTATCTTTTTGTTTTCTTTACCCCTCTCTCTTTCCCTGGCTACTGGAAATGCTGGAAAACACAGTACAAGTTGTGAGGGTTCAAATACCCCCACTCCACAGGGAACCGAGCTAGCCAATGGCCCACCTCTTATCGCAAAGGCCTTTAAACCTGAAGAAATCCCAGTTGAAGCACCAATTCACGATCTCCAGCACTTCCAAACAAACCGTGTACCACCACGAATACAAGAACGCTGAATAATCGGCGACCATCTGCGCTTCAAGTCCCTTCTGCGCAGTGCAGTGAGCTTACACAAGTTCTATGTTTGTGGGATGTCAAGGAGCCGGAACTTAACACTCCCTGACGAAGTGCAGTTGTGGAACGCAATACCAAGAACACGGTATTCCGCTAATCCATAGAAAACTCTTAAACCTACTTATTTTTACAAATGAGCAACACATGTATGTTTTATACGAGTTTGACTTAGGTCCCCCGTTACTCCTGGGAAGGCAGCACCGATAGTACAAATTGCCTCAGCCTGCTAAAGACAGGCTACAACCAGGAAAATAAATGCCCCGGACTCCCCCCAAGCCGCCAAACAAATGATATCACCGTATTTGCCGCTCCTCGCTCGCTCCGCCAGCACGGCTCCAGGGCTTCCCCAAAGCGCCGAACGGGAGCTCCGGTTTCCAAACGCAGGCTCCCGGACCAAATGTACAATGACGCGCGGGGGGAATCCTCTCCCCCGCCCAAAACGCTCCTGACAGTCCGGCCGTCGCCGGGGGCCGGGGGCTCCAAAAATCAGAAACCAACGAGCGAAAACCACCGCTGCTCTCCCGAGCACCGACCGGGGGAGATCTGCTCACGTCCAAATCGCGCGATGCTTGGCGTCTCTCGTCCGTCCGACGGGATTTCACGGGCAGCGCGTTAGCTGGCCGTCATGTTCCTCTCAGAAATCCTCAACCGGTTTCAGGGTATCACCCTTCTACCGTTCTATTACCACCTCTTGTTTTTAATGCGACCCTATCAAGGACAACAAATTGTAACATCTTTTCATTTTTGTTATGAAATTCTTTGAAATGTCTCGCCACTGGATAAGATTTGTCCTTATTTTTAATTGCTCTTAAATGTTCCAGAATACGCTTTTTAGCTATATGTATGGTACTCCCAATATAAAATTTATTGCAAGGACATTTGAGAGCATAAACACTATAATCTGATGTGCACGAAACATGCTTTCTAATTTTAAACACTTTGTTAGTCCCTGGAAATGATACCTCCTTACAATTAGTACTAAATTTACATGCCTTACATTTGCCGCAAATATAAAAGCCCTGAATGGATTGTGTTATCTCATTTTTAAATATTGTACTGTGACTTAATATATATCTTTCAAAGATCTACTTCTTCTAAATGTGAACGCCGGATACTCATCCAATAATTCACCTATGTGTTCATCCGTCTTTAGGGCTGGCCAGAATTTGACAAAAGCTTTCCTGATTTCATTTACTGTATCATGATATGTGGTTATGAATCTTATTTTAATGTTTTCCTTCTTGATATCTTCTACAGTCTCAACCAATAGCTCCTCCCTTTTGGTCTGTTTGACCCTCTTAACAGCTTCTTTTATTACAGTTTGTGAGTAGCCTCTTTCAATGAATCTTTTAGTCATCACTTTAATCTCGTTTTCAAATGCAGTATCCAGACTGCAATTTCTTCTAGCCCTTAATAGTTCCCCGTAGGGGATACTATGAATCAAGTTATTTGGATGACTACTCTTAGCATGTAATAAACTGTTACCTGCTGTGTTTTTCCTGTATAGTTCACATTCTAATTTGTCCTTAACTGCCATGATTCTTACATCTAAAAATTCCAATTCAGCTGAATCCATTGTGCAGCTGAACCTAAGGTTCAGATTGTTATTATTCAATTCCTCCACAAAGCTCAAAGCTGACTCTTTACTGCCTTTCCAGATACAGAAAATGTCGTCAATGTACCTCACCCACAGGACTGCTTGGTTTTCAAAACCAGAGATGTTCCAGACAACCAGCTCTTCCCACCAGCCAAGGTATAAACCTGCATAGCTGGGGGCGAAGCAAGTTCCCATTGCAGTCCCCTGGTCCTGACGGTATAAAATGTTGTTGAAAGTGAAAAAGTTGTAAGTCAAACATAACTGCACCATATCTAGTAACATTTCTGTATGTAAAAGGTAAGACAATGACCTCGCTCTTAAAAAATATCTAACTGCCTCTATACCCTTTTCATGCGGGATACACGTGTATAAACTGGTCACATCTAAACTTAGTAAAAGATAATCTTTTTCCCATCCAATTCCATTGATTATACGTAGAAAATCTCTCGTATCCTTAATATAGGAGGGTAAAGCTTCCACAAAGGGACGCAAAAAATAGACTACATATTTAGAGACATTTTCCAGTAAACTCCCCATAGAGGATACAAGAGGCCTCCCTGGGGGATTTTTTGCATTTTTGTGTAATTTAGGTAGAAAGTAAATAGCGGCTGTTATAGGGGATTCAACCTTTAGGAATTGATATTCTTCCCACTCAATCAGTCCTACTTCCTTCCATTCATCTAGTTTCTCAAAAACATTCCTCTTCACCATTAACATTTAATTTCTATCTACCACCGAATAATTTTCTTTGTCTTGCAGTTGTCTTAAACCTTCCTTAATATAGTCATCCCTGGATAAGATCACAATACTACCACCTTTATCAGATTTTTTAATTACAATACTATCATCTTTTCGTAAGGATTCAATCGCTTCTTGTTGTTTTCCTGATAAGTTATCATACCTAGCTCTCCTTGAATATCTTAAAGATTTTAAACATCCAATTACTCCCTTCTCAAAAACATTAATCGCGTCACAGTTTACTTGTGGTGAAAAGGTTGACTTGGGTTTGAAATTGCTAGGGCATCTCCTATCAACTACAATGCCCATTTGTGATAAGTTTAAGATCGGATCCTGTTCAGCCACAGTACTCTCATCTAATTCACATAAAGTATGTAGTAGTCCAATATCTCCAGTTGTCAAATTTGATACCTTATTGGTACTACTTACGTATGGGTCTTTAATTTTTGTTTCAAACCATTTCTTCAGTTTAAGTTTTCTCACAAAATGAAAAAAGTCAATCCGACTCTGTGTATAATTGAAGGGCATAACTGGACAAAACGATAGTCCTAATGACAATACGTCACGTTCCATTTCTGAAATGTTTCTATTAGAGAGGTTGACAACTGTCATTTTTTGTGTTACTTCATTAATAATTGACCTCTTGTCTGTACTCCTTGTGAGTCATCCCTTGGTTCTCTGAAGCCTCTTTTTGATCTTCCTCCTCTTCCTCGACCTTGTTGAGCTCCTCTTCCTCGTGCCGCTTGGCCCGTTGATCTGCCTTGGGCAATCAGGTCGAACTCCTTTAAAACACCATCTTTTACTCTACCACAGTCCGATTGGGAGGAAATATCACTTTCACTTTACGCACTATCAAGTGCTACTTGGGTCCCATTTGATTGTTCTTTATCACTTATTCCTCCAGACGTTGTGTTTGTATCCTTTCCAATTTTGATCTTGAAAAAGTCCTCTTTAGACCTATTCCTAATGGCTTCATATTTTCTACCAAAGGTTAGGATCTGTCCTCTTTCATAATCTTTCAGATCTCGTACAAACTTCTGTTGTTTTTTTGCCTTTAATGAATCCTCAATTTTACATAATTTTTCATTGCATTTTTTTATTTCTTTTTCAAAAACATCTGCAGTGCATAGTTCTTTCAAATCTTTGGTTATGGTTGTGATTTGATCATTCAGTCTTAATTGGTCTTTCCATGCGTATTTAACTAATATTTTTAGCATATTCATGCTACACTGGTGGTTGTTTTCCATCCATTCCACCACCATTTCTGGATCAGGATTTTCGTGAGTTGGTACTATGAAAATCCTTAAGCCTCTAGGGATTCTTCCACAATCTATATATTTTTGCAGAGTGACAGCTTCCCACCATTTTGATTGCTCTTTCTTAGAGGTTTTCCATAATTTATTCCATAATGACTACTGATTTTTTGATCCTCCTTCTGTATTCCCAATTCTCTGGTCACTTACTTCGACTTCATTAAATAATGCCTCCGCTGCTGCCAATCGTGACACATTTTTGTCCGAGCCCATGGTGTCCTCTGCCTGAACATTCATGTTTGTATGAAGCAAAACACTGTGAATATTCACAGTTTATTCCGCTGCTTATACCCAACTTATAACAGAATGTAAGCACTCCTAAAAGAGTGCAGATAATATAGAAAAATATGAGAAATTTAAAAAGTATATGAAAAAGCATAAAGAATGTGGCTTGACAACTGGCTTAGCTTGATGTAATGTCACCTTAAATCATTGCACCATTAATTCTCAGAAGTACAATAACAGCCCGGGTTTCCTTAGTCAAGACGTATGCTGTGACTTAAAGATAGGCAGGAGAACCATGTACGTGTTGCCAGGCTTTCACTCAGCTGTTGCATCTCAAGACAAAAGCAGAAATCAAGGAAACAGGTTCCCGAAGGTTTCTTTGCCGAATTCTGTGATTTTCAACTGAGCCGCTTAAATCCGATACTGGCGGCTCTCATAATTCGAGAATCGAAACCAAAAACGCAGAAACCCTTAAGCACTAATGGCTGCTGTAATGCCTAGATAACTGTCTCAACGTGTGTTGACCCAATTAAGTTTAAACCGGTAACAATATCCACCGCCGGCACGCAGCTATTGAAAATCAATAATGCACTCGTATCGCCGCGCTCGCTTTTCCCAATTGTTTATTTTAACGTGTTCTTTGATTTTATAAAAGCAGACGCGTGTACTTGATGCTGAGTCACACACTGGGCTGTACAGCGCGTATCGCCGAACTGGCTCTTCATAGATTGTTTATTTTAGCGTGTTCGTTGATTTTGTAAAGGCGAACGCGTGTACTCATTACTGACTACCACGCTGGGCTTAAGCTAAAACGCGCTTTATTTTACAATTCTTCTGTTGTTCTGACAGCCGGCTTCCTTCTTGTAAAAATGCATCACATCATTGAAACATTTGTTTTAAGTAAACAAGCCACATAAAAAAGTCCAGAAAATCCGTTGGGGAAGCGGTCGCTAACCAATCCAAAATGCTAATCATTCAAATTATCGTGTAGGTTAGCCTCCAGCACGGCAGGCTGCGAAAGGGTCACGAACCCCTATAAATCACCCCGAACACTTCTTGAAAAGAATGCAATGTCTCAGCCACTTACTTGCTTCAGTCCTAGTATTCTTTATTCAGGCAGATAAACACCATGAGAAACAAAAACTAAACAGAAATGCTCCAACGCGTTTCGGGAGACTCTGCTCCCTTGATCACAGAGATATTCTGAAAACGTTTTTCTCTTTCCATTATATATAACACAATAGACATAGAAAATGGGCTACAGTTACCAACTGAAACCACTGGCAGCCATCTTGGCACTTCATCTTTAAATGTTCAGTGATCTAAAATAAACTTGAGAACAAAATTAATAATTGTGAATCTTACTGGCAATAACTACATATTGCTCACACTTTCTTATACTCAATTAATAAAGTCAGCCTAAATATAAATATATACACATATTGCATTACATCTTAATCATTTCACAGTGTTATAAACCAATTGTTACTTCTTCAAAATAAAAATACTCATCTTATCTTTAGCCATATATTTGTGGGTAATTCAACAGTGCCCTGAAGATATAATAGCTCTTTTGCTTCTCATAAATTTACATCGTCTGGAAAGAAAAAGGAAAAAATAGAAGTTAAAATTAGTAATTAATGAATTCAAAATGGCAGAACTTCAACATATAGTTCAGAGAAAAAGGTTTTCAGAATATCTCTGTGATCAAGGGAGCAGAGTCTCCCGAAACTGCCTGAATAAAGAATACTAGGACTGAAGCAAGTAAGTGGCTGTGACATTGCCTTCTTTTCCAGAAGTGTTCGGGATGATCTATATATATATATATATGTATATAGATATAGATCTATCTATAGATATATCCATGTAGATATATCTACATAGATATATCTATATATATAGATCTATATATATATAGATATATATATATTTTTAGTAGTTGTATGGTTTCCTTGGGGCCAAAATGGTCCCCAGGGAAACCCTACAACAACTAAAAAAAATATTGCCCCCACGGGGGGTCGCCCTGCCCACGGGCGACCCCCTGTCCATTTCATTTTTTTTTTAAAATAAAATTTAGCCGGGGGGGGCGCGATCGAGAGCGATCGCGCCCCCCCCCCCCAGGGGACACCTACCTTTTTTTTTAAATATGTCCCCGGGGGGGCACGTTTTCCGAGGGGGCCAACCCCCCCAAGTGAAATCCCTGGTGTCTAGTGGCGTTTCAGGAAGGCCTCGTAAGAAAGCAGAGAGTCTCCCCTTTCTTACGAGACCTTCCCGAATGTGGGGAAGGTCGTTTGGGGCTGTTTTCCCCATCGGAGCAGGAAGTGGCCTTACGGCTGCTTCCTGCTCCGATGGGGAAATCAAAAAGGTGAGGCACGCTGACGTCACAAAGGGGTGGGTGAGGGGCGGGAGGAGACACGGAAAAGCTTCCGTGTCTCCCAGGGATTTAAAAAAAAAAAAATCCGTGGGTACGACGCACCCGAGGATTTATTAACCCCCTCCCTGATGTCGGCCACTGGTCGTGACCCGCACCAGGGAGGTAGTGTACGCATTAAAGGGGTTAATAAAAAGAAGAAAAAGAATAGGGGGCTAAAAACACATGACTGGAGGATTCCTTTAGTAACAATTTTTTTTTCTGTGAGTTCGCCATTTAACCCCAATGAACCTGATCAAAATTGTACGTCCATGCATGCATGAATATGTCTAAAATATCACAAGGGACATGTAATGTTCTTCATTTCATGTTATGATGATATGTCCTCGCTTTGTAGAATATCGTGTGAGGATTCTAATATACGGTAGGGGCATGGAACGGAGGAGCTTTGCAGTTGCTGAGAGTCTCCCTCCCGGTCAAACTTGGAATAAATATATCTCCTATTACCTGCATGTGAACTCTGATTATTACACTGGGAGGAGAGACAGCATTTCCGGCATTCTGGCAGAGCTGATTTTTTGACGCTCGATGGAGTTCCTGGCATTTTGAGGGTGCGTGCTGCTGTTTGACGCTGCGCTCCGGAGCAGGTGGTTGCCGGTGTCCACGACCGGTGGATCGACGACAGGAAGAGGTGTGATTCTCATTGTAAACATTTTGAGATATTTTGTGGGCGTTGATGTGCCTGAGAGCCTGCTTACGTCATTACGGCTTGAGCACGCTTCCGCAAGAGTTGCCTAGCAACAGCCGTCCATTTCAACATTCGTTCAGGCACGGCTCGAGAACGCTTCTAACAAGATTGCCTAGAAACAGCCGTCCATGACAACCTCCATTCAGGTTGCATTCTTCGTTGCCTAGGAACTGTTTCAACGCATCTTCGCTTGGCAAAACCCATTTTTTGGTGACATTTTCTCTGTTTTGTGCACAAATTTTTCTTTTGTGTGCTTTTTGTTGGTGACAAAGGCATTCTGTCAGACAACTTAAAGCGACAAAGATAATCAGTTGTTTTTGTAGTTGTTCAAGATCTACATTTCACTTTATTATAATACTATGGAGGGTTTTGAAGCTCCTGTGTTCTTCCTTAACACTCCTGGTGAACCAATAACAGTCTGGGAAGATTGGAAAGAGGGTTTTGAAGCTTATGTTTTGGCTGGGGGGGTTGATATTTTTACTGCATCTAGAAAATTGGTTATGCTCAAACATTACTTGGGAGCTGAGGGTAGGCGCATATTAAAGCACTTGCCTGACCCGGATGATGACGATGATCAAGACAAAAATGAGTATGAGACCGCAAAAGAACAGCTGGATGAGAATTTTGGAAAGAAAAAAAACGTGGTGGAACGATTTTAAATTTTAAAAAAGATGCCAATTAGCTAGCGAGTCAGTGGAGAGTTATGTTGCTGGATTAAGGGCTTTGGCATCCTCATGTGACTACAAACATTTTCAGGATGAGATGTTAAGAGACCAGCTGGTTTTAAAGGTGCATAACAAGAAAATACAGGAAAAACTGTTGAATACAGAGGATTTGACTCTAAAGATGGCAATAGACATAATGAAAAGAGCAGAAATAACTAATGAGGATTTACAAGAGTTGTCAACCCCTACAGGAACAGTGAATTCAGTCAATGCCGAGGGTCTCAAACTTAAGAAAATGGATCAACCTAGTGCTTCTGCAAAGTCAGAGGAGAAAACCGATTTGATTTGTTTTCAATGTGGGTTAAGGGGTCATATAGCAACTGATTCTCGTTGTCCTGCAATTGGTCAGATTTGCAGGAGATGTAAAGCAAAAGGAAATTTTGCTAGGGTGTGCAAGGGGAGACACTTTGGTATTGAGAAGGCTAAAGGGCTGATCAGTTCTGTAGAGTGTGACAACAATGACGAAGATGCTCAGCAATTCATATTGCAGGTTGTGGATGTTGGGAGTGTAAATGCGAGTGGACCTTACTGCGTCATCAATATTGATGGGGTTGAGATGAACGTGATGGCTGATTCGGGGGAATGTTACACACTGATTGGGAAAGAGAACTTGTCAAAATTTCTAGAGCGCGAAATCAAACCTCCTGATGTGCGTTTAGTAGCATATGGAAATAAGCCTATAGATTTAGTGGGTTAGATGGAGGCCAAGTTGGAGTTTCAGGGAGTTGCAGTATCTTCCAAGGTGTACTTTGTTGAAGATGGTGCCAGTCTTTTAGGGTGGCCACAGCAAAAGGTTCTTGGAATATGGTTTGATCCCAACCATCCTGAACAGGTACTGGGAGCAGGCACTGATGTGTCAGGCAATGATGTGAGAAATGTGCAGAATGTCAACTTTGTGGAAGAATTTCCACAGGTGTTCAGGAAGGAGTTGGGAAAACTGAAGGTTTTCATGCACAAGATTATTTTAAGGCAAAATGCTGTTCCCAAAGCTCATAAGCCACGCTCTGTTCCTATTGTGTTGAGGGAACAGTTACGTCAGGAGTTGACAAAGTTGTGTGAGCAGGATGTGATTGAAGAGATCGAAGCATCTGAATGGTTAGCTACTGTGGTGATTGTGAGGAAAAGTAACGGGGATCTATGCTTATGTATGGACCTCCGAGATCTGAATGCGGCAATCTGGGTGGATAGACATCCACTACCAAATATCGGGGAAATGTTGTCCACTTTGAAGGGAGCTAGAGTATTTTCCACATTAGATTTGTCATCTGCTTACCACCGGATAATGTTGCATCCTGAATCTCGTGCACTGACATCCTTCATCAGACCAGATATACGTGCATGCCATTTGGTATTGCATCAGCTGTTTTTCAAAGGGCCATACACCATTTGTTAAAAGATATTCCCCAGGTAGCTTATTTTCAGGATGACATTTTGGTGGTTGGGAAAAATCAGATTGACCATGATTGCACTATGAGATCGGTTCTTGGTATATTGAGGGAGAATGGTTTGACCATCACACTGGAAAAGTGTAAGATGAGTGTGCTGGTGTGGAATATTTAGGTCATTGGATAGACCAAGATGGTATTTCTCCTAAATCGAATTTGGTGGCAGCTATCGAAAATGCACCTTCTCCAGTCACCAAAGACCAACTCATATCTCTTTTGGGTCTGGCGGAGTACTATTCAAAATGTATTCTGATGTTTGTGGACAAAACAAAATACATGAGGAAGTTATTGTGCCCAAAAGAGTAACTTGTGTGGTTTGATGAGTGTGAGTCAGAGTTTGGAGTGTTGAAAAGACAGATAGCTTCTGTGCCTGCACTCAAACCGTTTGACACCAGAGATCGTACCATCATCAACAAGGATGCTAGTTCTGTTGGGTTAGGTGCGGTGTTGTTGCAAGTGAGAGAGGACAAGGAAGTGACTATTGCTTATGTGTCCAGACCTTTGAGAGAAGCTGAGAAGATCTACTCCACTATTGAAAAGGAAGCTCTTGCGTGTTGGTGGGGTGTGAACTTCTTTAGGAAGTATTTGTGGGGAATGACTTTTGTATTAAGAACGGATCACCGACCCTTAATTGAAGTATTTTCAACTAAAGGTGCTGGTAGGGCCATTTCTAAGATAGCTCGCTGGGTGACAAGAATGTTAGAATACAACTATGTATTTGAGTATGTATCAGGGAAGATGAATGTAGTGGCAGACTGTTTGTCTAGATTGCCCAATAAGAGTGAGGTGGAAGAAGATGTAGATACTGAACGGCTTATATCAGTTGTGGTCATGGACATAGGAAGTATAACAGATGGTAGGATTCCTCATGATGAATGGGAAAAGGAAACGCAAAGAGATGCTGTTTTGCAAGAGGTTATAAGATATGTGCAGAATGGTTGGCCGCCAAGCGGTGATGCTTCCATGGAAGCAGAATTTTTCCATCAAGTTAGTATGGAATTGTTTCAAGAAGGGAGTGTGATAATCAGAGGGGAACAATTGATTGCCCCCGCTGTGTTGCGTGAGCGAGTGTTGAAGCTTGCTCATGAGGGCCATTTGGGTATGAGTGGGACTAAGAGGCACATCAGATCTGAGTACTGGTGGCCTGCCATAGACAGAGATGTGGAATATCATATCAGGGAATGTGTTTTATGTGCTTGGAGTGACAAGACTCAGAAGGTGCTGAAAAACTCCCCCATAGAGTCAGATAAGTCAGACGGACCTTGGAAAAAAATAGCAAACAATGTCATGGGTCCATTTTATGTTTTAGGGAAGATGCCTAAGTATGCTTTGTTGGTGGTGGGTTATTTTTCTCGGTGGCCTCTTGTAAAGTTTGTTGAGAATGTTAACACAGTAACTGTGGCAGAGTTTTTAATGGATTTGTTTGATTCTGAAGGTGTATGTACCTGAAGCAATTGTGTCTGACAATGGAGTGCAATTTGTGTTGAAGGTTATGAGTGACTTTTTTGAAAAGTTATGATATTGAACTTATAAGAGCGTCAGTTTATTATCCCCAGAGCAATGGACTAGTTCATAGGTGGAACTGAACCTTGAAGGATGGTCTGCAAATGGCAGTGAGTAACAGTATAACTTGGTGGAAATCTGTCAGGGATCTGATTTGGTCATACCGTACGACTCCCCACAGTGTGACTGGTAAAACTCCCTTTGAGATTATGAGAGGAAGGAAGCATAGGTCATTATTCTCCAAGGGTGTGGAAAGGAAGAAAGAAGCGAAAGATGATGTGGAAGGTGATTACATGATTGGTGATAAAGTTTGTGTGGTGAAAGGGGGTAAAATCAATAAGTGTGAGTCCACATTTACGGAGTCGTTGGATGTGGTAAAGGTGTACAAATATTCCCTGTTGTTGAGTGATGGGAATATGTGGAATCGCAGTAAAGCTGTAAAGGGTCCGGAATGCATTAGGTAGAAAATATTTACCAAAGTTAATTAAAAATCATTGGTCACGGAGGATGGTGGCCATGGAGTGAGTTTGCATAACAGGGCAATGTTAAGGTTGCCCAAGAAATTGGAGGACATTGCAAGGTAATAGAGAATTTTTCTTCTCCACAGTATTAGTATTGTTGTAGGCCATTGTAACCTAGTGAGGGAAGGGGATGTGTAATGTTCTTCATTTCATGTTATGATGATACAGTATCACGCTGTAGAATATTGTGTGAGGATTCTAATTTACAGTGGGGGCTTGGAACGAGGGGCTTGGTAGTTGCTGAGAGTCTCCCTCCCGGTCACACTTGGAATAAACATATCTCCATTACCTGCGTGTGAACTCTGATTATTACAGGACAACTTATCAGAAAGCACTTGCCGGAGTTTCATTATATGTGCCAAGTCAAAAGAGGAATGGACACCAATGAAGGCAACATAATTTGCTGTGCCTGATATCCACCACTTTGCACTTGATCAGGAGGCGGACAGTTTAATCACTGATGCTGGTCCTTCATCTGAATCCAGCCTGGTATTGACTCAGAATGTTGTTACCATTCATCCATGCTGTAAACCTTTGAAGGACATGCTCACAAAATATTTCCAATACATTATCTATCAAACTAATTGGTTGATAATTACTAGGCCTAGGTGGAGGTCGCAGAGTTCCACTATGCAGAATTCCACAGAGGGGCCCAGAAACTCTGCAAACTCTGCCTAACTCCACAAATGTGCAGAGTTGTGCCCGGCCCCCATTTGCACTTATTGGTGCCAGTAGCGCACTCCGCGTTGCTAAGCAAGTGTGAATGGCACCACGCAGTCGCCCGCTCATACAGCCAACTTGTTTTTCTTATTCTGTGCATGGTGCTGGGCCTAATTTTTCATCTAATCCATATCTTTGTAATCCTTATGTCATCTTACTTATCCTCCCATTTTACATTTATTTCATTAGTGTGTATATTTGTGTTGGTGTATTTTACGTTTTTTGCCTCTTTTTTATAATTTCTGTGACTTTTTCTTCCCTTCGTACCAGAGCAAGGGGTGCAGCAAACCAGACAACCGGTGGGTGCCAGCGCTGCCAGGGGGTGCAGCCTCGCATCATTTTCAGTGAAGAGGAGGTAGCTGCACTGTTTTTTTCATGCAGTGCCACCTCCCCTCCATGTTGGCAGCAGGCAGCAGGCCTGTGAGGGGGTAGAGCCTGTAGGAGCATTGGCTGCCTTGGGGGAGTGTACTCTGTTGTATTCACAGGCAAGCTGGGGTTCGTTGCACCCAACAACAGCACACATACCACTGGGCCAACATCCTCGACCAGGAACAGGACCTGCTGGGTGTTCAGATTAAGGGGTTTGGTGAGTATTAATTATTACTAATTTTGTTGTGTCCTACAATGCTAATTTTGTTTTGAAATAGCGTGCTCACTCAGAGGTAAGTTAAGTTCACATAAAGGCCCTCATTTGGACCTTGGCGGTCTTTTTCCAAGACTGCTGAGGTACCGCCGGGCTGAAGACCGCCAGTGCAGGCGGTCTTCCATCCAGCGTATTATGACTGCTGGCAGCCCTCCACCCTTTTTCGGACGGAAAGCCGCCAACAGCCATACTGGCGGTCGGCAGTGCCACCTCCACCGCCACGTCATCAGGACACCGCCCACTGAATCACAACCCAGGATTCGGTGTGGCGGTTTTCTGGTGACGGGGAGCTTGCGGCGGAGCAGCCCCCATGTATCCTATTCCCTCCCGGAGGATCACCGGACAAGGTAAGGTGATCGTCCCTTAGGGGAGGGGGGTGGTAGTGTGTTGTGTGTGTGCATGGGGGTGTGCGTGTGAGTGTGTAGATGTGGTGTGAGTGCGTGTATGCATGCAGGGGGTGTGTTGTGAGTTTGGGAAATGTGTACGTATATGTCTGTGTGCATGTGTGCGTGTATGTGTGCATGTATATCTGCATGTATGTGTAGTAGTTGTGTGAGCGTGCGTGTAGGGGGTGGGGGTGTCCATGTTTTTGGGGGGAGCTGGGAGGGGTGTCCTGCCACCTTTGGAGGGTGGTAGGGGGGTCGTGGGTTTAGGGGGAGGACTCTCGGGAGGGGGAGGAGGGAGGGGCAGACCCCTATCAGTGCCAGGGAATGAATTCCCTGGCACTGATAGTGTCTACCGCCATGGAAACCCCACAAAATTCATGGTGGAATGCGGGGTCATGATACCGCTGGCGGTCTAGTGACAGCTGCCGGGCTGGAGACTGAAGTCTCCAGCCCAGCGGTCGTTACCACCCTGGCAGTCAGAGTGTAGAAGTGGCGATTTGGCATGGCGGTAACTGCCATGCTTGTAATTAAATGTTTTTTTCCGTCGGCCTGTTTGCGGTATTACCGCCACTTCTACACCGACCGCCAGGGTTGTAATGAGGGCCAAAGTTACAAATAATATGTACTCCAATTTGGGAGAGCCAGATGCTCGGTGCTACCTAGTTCTGCTCGTTGCTGTAGGCTGATTATTTAAGAAGTCATGCTGACTCCTCTCTGTCCTCCTATCACTAAGATTGTGGTAGTAGTAGTAATGTAATATCAGTGAGTTAGCGTTCTCTATGTATTTCATTTTATGTAGCTCGTACAGTCCCATGCAATGTCCCAGTGATGTCTAGGATGCATCTATGCACTGAAAAGGGAAATTGACTGAGTTGGCCCATCAAAGGGGATTGCCATATGCAAAGTTAATATCATTTGTAGCAATGCACTAGTATATCCAAATGTAGTTGAGGAAATTTGGAATAGGATTTAGGTAAGGTTTCGGAAATTAGGAGTAGGCGAACTCAATAATATAGACAACCTGATTTAGAAAAGTACAATGTCAATATGTTACTGAATTTGCCTTTGCCTGTCAAAAAATGTTGTAGGAAAGTAATTGTACAACTAATCTAGTTTTGTTTCTTACATCAGCAGTCAAGGAGGGCATCAGAGGGTCGGGCTGAAGAGAGTACCATCACCAGTGCAGCGGCGGGTGGAAGTACCACCACCAGCACTGCGACTGATGGCTCTGCTGCCCCAGTAAGTTCCTATTAATATTATTTATTCCTCTAACTTATACCTTTCACACATTAGAATATTTATTTTCTCCTTTTCCTTATAGTGTGACTTTGTTTTCAAATCCTCTTTGTTCTATTTAATGTTTATTTTTGTTATCCCTCCCTCCATTATCCTCTTTTCTATATTTCTTGTTTCTATAGCTGACTTCCTCCTGTCTGTACTAATCTGTAGCTTAAGCTTTCTTCTGCTTGGTCATTAAGCTTTCCCTCTCCCCTAATATATATACCCTGTGGTACTGTAAGATTAAAACAATAGATTACGCAGTCTACTGTGAAGATTAAGAGTCTGCAGATGCAAGCAAGCTATTATACTTGTTTGTTGAGATGACTTTCTAGTTATTGCTCATGCTCAAATGATGAGAGAGTGGCCAAGGTTGTGGTACACCTGCCAATGTTGTGTTGTATTGTATGTATTATTCATTATCCCAGCAGTTTCGATGACAGTGAAGCATGGCAGGAAAGTAGTATAAGGATGGTCCCATTGCATGTGCCGACCAAAACCATGTGCTTAATTGACCAATTTGTTCTACCTCTTCATTGCGATTCAAACAACTCACAGTCGTCATCATATGTTTGCCCCTGTATTAAGGTTGGCTTGAGTACTGGCTTTTCTAATATTGTCAACCAACAAAATGCCCAAAAGTGATATTTTAGTTGGGAATGAAGATACTGCAAATTGAACATGCATTGCAGTTGTATTTTGTTAAAAAAAATTAAAATGGAGATGTGGATCTGACATCTAAAATGTGCAGTGTTTTGGCTAGCCGCACAGACCACCACTGCCAGGGCCAGCACCAAGGTGCCAGATGAGCAGCTGAAGTGGGAGTCTCTGTGGCAGCAGGGGTGGGTGATGGTAAGTCACATTGCTTGGTTTTTGACAATTACTAATATACCCACTGTATTTGTTAAAGGAGGCAGATCCCACCCATCATCATCCATGACCTCCCCTGCCCATGGCACTTCACGACCCATGGGCCATGACCTCCTCTAACTGCAGCATGATTCAATCCAGCACTGCAGTGTTGGCTGTGCAATGATAGTTTGCTTCTGTTAATGTTGCATTTGCACAGCTTTTACAAAGCTTTCGATAGACTGCAAACTGAAATGAAAACAAGGTGTCAATCCCTTACCTCACAGTGCCCACTCAGTCACCTACTAATATTGCATTCCTTTATTTGTCCCTAAGTTCTGTCCAGCCAAAAAAAAACATTGGAAGAAAAAAAAATTTGGCATGTAGCACATGTTATGGGACAAGTGGTCCGATTTTTCTCTTTTGACATTCATCAACTTTCAGTTTCAACTGCAGTGACTGACTAAGCCTACGTTTAGCCACACCATTGGTGACCCCCCATTCTATAGCGTAACCTCTACAGTACCTATCTGACCTTTTCACTGTACCATATACTGCTGCAGCAGACTAAGTCAAGATTTCTTCCCTTACTGCCAAGGAAGTGTGTTTAATTTAAATAATTTGTGTTTGAGGGCGAGGCCAGGAAGTGATGTGGGATTAAGTCTCTGTGATTTCGTGTTTTGAGGAAGGGATACTCTGTGACAAATGTGTCCAATAAAATCTATATATCCCATTCTCTTCCCTGTACTGTAGTGCAACGTTTTCCCACCATCTACTTACAGCATACAGGATATGTATTATCCGCATGTTATGACTTGTGTGACATTTTATTAATCATCTGCCTCTTTGGAGTCAGCGTAGAGTTGAAAGGCATTTGGAGAAGAGCAGGGCCATTGGAATCAAATATAATTTTGTCCAATGCAGCTGCTCCAGCTGCAGACTGCATAGAGTATCAAATTTGTACCTGATGGGCTAGTTAGCTAGCGCGCGTCCAGTCATTTAGCACAACAAGAACAGAATACTTGTATTCCATAGTGGATGATGTCATTAAGTTAATTTTCTTTTTCCACACAAAGGGCCTGATTCAGACCTTGGCGGACGGCGGAGGCCGTCCGCCAAGGTCCTGCCGACAAATGACCGCACCGCATTCAAACATTTCCGCTGGGCCGGCGGGCGCTCTCCAAAAGAGCGCCCGCCGGCCCAGCGGAAATGCCCCTGCAACGTGGACGCCGGCTCAGAATTGAGCCGGCGTAGTTGCAGGGGTGCGACGGGTGCAGTTGCACCCGTCGCGTATTTCAGTGTCTGCAAAGCAGACACTGAAATACTTTGTGGGGCCCTCTTACGGGGGCCCCTGCAGTGCCCATGCCATTGGCATGGGCACTGCAGGGGCCCCCAGGGGCCCCGCGGCACCCCCTACCGCCATCCTGTTCATGGCGGGTTTCCCGCCATGAACAGGATGGCGGTAGGGGGTGTCTGAATCCCCATGGCGGCGGAGCGCGCTCCGCCGCCATGGGGGATTCAATCGGGCAGCGGTAAACCGGCGGGAGACCGCCGGTTTACCCTTTCTGACCGCGGCTGAACCACCGCGGTCAGAATGCCCTTGGGAGCACCGCCAGCCTGTTGGCGGTGCTCCCGTGGTCGGTGACCCTGGCGGTCACCGGCCGCCAGGGTCAGAATGACCCCCAAAGTGTCTGTGTGCTTTACTTTTTTAGGAAATCCTTTACAAGAAAACAAAAAACGCTCTTTTTTAAATCTTACGCTGCCTTCTTTCAGCCAGTGCTTTTATGTGAGGCATGTGTTGGTAACTCATGTCCCTGTGACTTTTCCAATCACATCAAAAATCCTAGTGGCCCTGGGAACCAGCAATGTACTTATACTGTGGCACTATATAATAAAAATAAAGGTGGTCATTACAACCTCGGCGGTCTTTTAAGAAGACCGCTGAGGGACCGCTGTGCGGAAGACCGCCGGTAGTGGCGGTTTGCTGCTCGGCGTATTATGACCGTTGGCTGCTCTGTCGAGACCCCTATCAGTGCCAGGGAAGGAATTCCCTGGCACTGATAGTGCTTACCGCCATGGATTTCATGGCGGTTCCTACCGCTGGAAATCCACGGCGGTAAGCCGGGTCACAATACCAGCGGCGGTATTGTCACGGCCGCCGGGCAGGAGACCCAGGTCTCCAGCCCAGCAGTCGTCTCCGCCCTGGCGGGCGGAACGGGGAAGCGGCGGATGACCATGGCGATAACCGCCATGGTCATAATACTCAAAAAAAGACCGCCAGCCTGTTGGCGGTCTTACCGCCGCTTTAACACCGTCCGCCAGGGTTGTAATGACCCCCAAAGTGTTTGCACAGAGCATTCTTTACAATTTGTCTTTTTTATTTATTGTTCTTTCTTGATGTAGCTACTACTGTTGGTCCACCACCACCACCAACCCGGCAGGAGATAGCAGCCTGGCTCTGGCGCCAGAGGCTGCTGGCCACCAGAGCCCAGCACAAGTGGCTGTGGATGAGGGGGTCCAGGTACATGCCCCTGCTCAGAAGCCCAGTCCACCAGCCAACCACCAGCGCCTGCAGCCTCCAGGCCACACAAGCACCAGGGCTGCCGGCAGCTTGGAGCTGCCCATCCCTGACTCAGTATCACTATTGCCACCACCCTTTCAGAATGGCTACAGCATTGCTGAGTGCTGCGCCAGGATAGCACACATCGAGATCCAGATCCAACACCTCCGAACCCTCATCAAGAATGCCCTCTTCTGTCCCTTCTTTTAATTTTTTGTTTTGGTGGAAAGAGGTTTTGTTGTGGTTAATAAGGGTGGGATTTGGGCAGGGCATTTTTTTCTTTTTGGGCATTTATTTATTTTGGGCTGTGGGGATGTGGAGAAATGTGGGAGGGGGGCCTATTGTGGGTGGAGAGGGTGGGTTTACTTTAGTTATATCTGTTAGTCAAGAGAAAATCTTTCCAATCTACTTTATGTCTGAAGATTTCTTTTCATGTTTTACTTTCACTTTGCACTGGTGCCTTTTCCCACAGCCTGTCCTTTTAATCTAATTCTCAAAGTGTATGCCAGCTAGGAGGGTATGCTGACATTTTCTATATTGCCTACAGAAACCTGTAGAAGCAAAAACGTATCTCATCTGTGGAAGAAGTTAGCTACTTACTAAAGTAGTTCACTTCATCCATAGTTCTCTTACTTGAATAGATGAAGTGATGGCTGGAGACTGCTCCCTCTGTCAATGTTCCAACACCTTATTGGAAGGCATCAGAACAAGCGAGGTCCCACCGCCCACCTAGGAGATCTCAAACTATAGAAGTAATCAAAAGTATTATCCATCACAGGCTACTAAATTGAAAGAAAAACAGAGAGTATGTTATACATATACATTTACAATATAGCTTTAGAAAGACTGAGGACTACTACCACATCAAAGAATACCACACATCATAACAAAAATTAGCACTAGTAAATATTCTGACCCAACGGTGAGCACGTAATTAAATGAAAACCACAGTTATGAAATCTTCAAGTCAGGAAAATGTGCTCAAAGTCTGTACTCTGTAGTCAACAAGGTTAAGCATTTATTTACGCATAATTAAGGCCTGAATGATGATGCTGGCATTGAGAAAAGACATTCTTACTTATGCGTGGTTGGGTAAGTGGGGATAGTTTGGGCTATTGCTCAGGTAACAGACGATCCCGCAGTGTAAAGCACTAACCCGCTTGTCCCACAGAGACAATGTTGACCGAGCTGCTTGTTCCCAATTCCACCTAAACACTGCGTGCCTCCCACTTAAGTATGCAGGATCAGCAGCGCACCATCCGGGGGAAGGGGATAGATGAGAGAAGGAAAGAGACACTGGAGTCGCAGGACTGGATCCGGAGGCCTGGTGATGGTTCTTAAAGAACGGGTCTATCCCACAATAAATTACACATCAGTCAAATAACTAATATCTCATAACCCATGTAGACTCTACTGTTGTGCAAGCTAGATGTACCTGCTGGGATCCCCTTTCCTGCTTTTGATGGCTCTCCCTCTCTCTAGGAATTTTCAGAAACAATGTGGATTACCTGTAATTAAATAACCTCCCATGCCATCTATAACTACTCCCACTTTGATCCCAGATTAGTCCCTAGTCCTTCATCATCTCAATTAAGCCTACCAAGAAGTTCCTTGATGTTCAGTGGATATCTTGCATGTTTCACCTTGATGAGATTTCCCAAGATGCTGACTCACTTGACTCATAGTTATTCACATAGGCAACATTAATAAGAACAAACACTCAGGGAATTAGATTCTCCAGATATTTATGGGTTAATCATTGTACTGTGCTAGTATTGCGAGGAACGCAAGTCAGTGTTTAAATCACACTGAAAACATAGGGTTAATAGCGAGGATTACGGTTCGCATTGCATTACTATGAAAACATAGGGTTAATCAATAGCGTATCAATAGCGTTCAACTCCATGAACAACTGGCTTATCGTTGTTCCATCACAGCGTAATTTTGAGCATGGCAAAGGAAAGCTTCAACTTCGTTTAAGCACCAAACAATGTTTGCATCACCAGCAATGATTTGAAATAATGCAACTGCCACTTTGAAGTCAGCAAAAATAACCGTATTCACAGTACTTCGTATCGCTAACAACAATAGTACTGCCACATTAAACCCAGCGACAATAAACATATTCATAGTATATCGTTTTCATAATAATTGTTCAATAGAAACTCCTTTCTGTGGTATAATGCAAGCAACTACAATAAGCGTTTGAGCATGACAAGCGTCCAACATCCCAATGACCTTAAAACCCAAAGATGAGCCCTTATAGGCGCATCGCATCCTGGAACATTCACTTATCAAGTTTCAAGTCAGCAAGTATCACGTTTTAGCAATAAATGTTCTTAAATTGTGCATTACCGCCTTTTTAAGGGTTAATTCCCTTGGTCTCTTCTTCTTCCAGAAGCGGCCTCCAAGATGCTGGACAGAACAGAACGTGAAGATCGAAAGCGGAGGAGCAGAGATTCCTTCTCTGCAGCTGGTGACTTTTACAGCAAGCAATTCACTCAGGCTGGGTATGGTTTAAACACCTGCTGCATCCAGCCAAACCCATTCTGGGTCATAGGGAGTCATACACAATCTGAGTCATAGGGATGCTGGAGGCTTGTGCAACACATGTTCCCAAACAATCATTGGTCTCTAATAAGCATTAGTTCCAACAAGCATTGGTCTCTGCAAACAAGCATTGGTCTATCAAAACAATCATTGTTTCCTGCAAAGGCAAATGATAAACTCAGAAGTTTTTTAGGGGGTTTGCAGGCCCGACATGCAGTGAGTTGGTGTCGCATTTAACCACATTCACCCCACCAAAGTGTGTGATCTATTTGGTGTAAATTAAGACATACCTCAAAAAATCACACAGCCGGGGGGAAAACGGCTAGGGGTTTGATGAATGGATGGGAAAGGTGATTTGGGGAAAGGTGTGACAAGGATAAACACAACACAAGAACAATATTCATCAGGGAGATAAGCAGCACCTCATCATAATCATCAATCTGTTGTGGAAGGAAACAAAGGAAGGAGTATGACACAGTTTAGTTACATGCATTGCAAACAATCCTTCTGCCTCAGAGATCCAAGTTATTAGCTATCTAAATGTTCTGTCATCTAGGTTTGAAAAAATCTAATTATGGGGTGAATTGAGCCCATTAAGTTCTAAAAAGTATGATTGTTAAAGGAAAAATGATACTGTATTGCCAAATTGGGCAATGCATCTGCATTCTCTTCGAAAATGTTTGTTACTCTTGGGTGCTTGTATGAATCAGTCCGGAAGGTAAATAGGAGTGATGATCTTAGCTTTCGCCTTTTGTTTGTGGAGGAAAGGAGAAGGCCTGCAGATTGTAAAACAGAAACTCTACTGTAGAGTCAAGGAGAAGGACAGAAGGAAGTTAAGCTTCATGTGGAGTTTACCAAAAAGACTCAGATGAAAAACAAGAGGAGTTTCATGTTTGCCACTAGAATCACACTCAGCAGCATTTCCCAAATCAACACACCTCTTTCCGTTCCACATAGCTGAGTACTAGGCCTAAGAGTCATGGTTTCCCTATGAAGTTGATAACTTCCTTCTTCTAGCTGTCAAGGTAGTCCCGCCCTGAGTCCTTTCATCCTCCTCCTGCCTCCGAGTAAGTCTATCCCAGCCCAGACCTGAGTAAGATAGACCTGGAGTACACTACTGTTAAAGAACAAGCAGAGAAAGAGAATGACAGTATTTTGTATAGATTTGTGTTTGTTAACTAAAGTGACTGGTCTACTCTCTGAAGAACCAGAAAAAGAACTGGACCCTATAGGTAAATGTTTCCTAAGTAAGTTTGTAAAGGCCAATCATCTTCAGGAAAAATGATCACTTATCAGGCACTCACTGGTGCAATAGTTGCAGTTACCTTTTCCAGTCCAAGCATGGGTAGGTAAACAATTGTTTCTTTGATGCAGGAAATACATTGAAATTCGGTATTGACACTCTTGTAAATCAGTGATCTTCTAGGGTAGCCCTGCTAAGTGATTCAAAAAAAGGGATAGGCATGTGAGGGAGGCAGGCACTGTCTCCAATATCATGAAGGAATTGTAAAGGTTTCTTTAATGCACACTGGTCCAACTCCAATCTGGATATACATGTGACTAAAAAATGGTGGGGAGGCATCAATCTGACACAAACGTAATGTTTCACTAGCTACGTTTTTGCAAAGAAAGAAGTTTAACGATAAATAATTAAAATGTTTTATGGTGGCACTGGCATACTCAGTCTAGGAAGTAGAGTTTGTCCTCAAACAGTAGTTTACCAGAAGTTTGTCAGCTAACCATTTCGTCTGACCAATCATCCTTCTCCTCCTCCTGTGCAGTTTCAGGAACGGTGTAATTATGTAGTATGAAATGGTTGTTAATTTTGATCATGGTCAACCTCTCCACATTTTCAGGTTTGTGACTGGTCCTTCTCACTGTAGCAACTGCACCAGCTGCCCTGAACATACTTCAGCAGGCACACAGGCAACAGGACAAGCCAGATATTTTATTGCCAGCTGCTGAGCTCTGGCCATTGGCACATCTTCCCATACCAATACACCAATGGTTTTTGATCCACATAGACCTCTTTTAGGTCATATAGATACTCCTGGAACATCCTCTGAATGGTCATTGGTGCTGCCACTTGCTTGACTTATTTTGCCTTCGCCTCTTCACTGGACTTAAAACCTGCTACTTGAAACCAAGCCAATGCACAGGTTGGGTGTGATTCTTCTGTTGCTGTTGTTGCCAGTGTTCTTGTTGCTGGTCTTGGCTGTTGCAAGATGAGACTGCCCTCTTTGAAAGTTGAAAGTGGCACACCAGAACTGCAGAGTGGGACTCTAAGTTTCAGGCATTCTTCTTCCAGGTCCTCAGCTTGCTCAACAATCCAACTCTTGTATTTTGAAACATCCCCTTCAAAAAAAGAAATGAAAGTGGGCAGAAGTTTGTGTACTGTGGATCACGTAGAGTGGCACAGCTGCACTCTTTGGATGAGATGATATCATTTTGCAGCCTTGCATTACAAGCCAACCAGAAGATTAAGCTTTCAACCAAGGCATGAGCTTCTGGGTTTTCATCATACCTGCTACTGAGAACTTTTCAGACACCTTTAGCTGGTCCTTTAGCAGGTGCAACAACAGGATAGGCTGGCCTATCGTACTGTCCTCCTTGCTAACATCCCATGTGAAAGCCTCAGAAGGGAGTAGCATCTGTGTCAGGCTTTTGACTGGGCCCCATTTGTCTGCATCCATGGTCATAGCTTTTCCAATTGCATCTCTTCCTCATTGTATGACATAGTCTTTGATCTGTCTGTACTGCTTGGACAGATGTTGCAACATGTAATAGGTCAAGTACAAATGTGTTGGCATCTCCTATATCAGGGCTTTAACTGGTACTCTATTAGCATGCTGCATAACCCACAACTGCTTCTGGGCTTTAAAAGAATGAAATTAGTGCAGATTCCTCTGGTCAGTATGTTGCTGACTGTGTCTTCTTTTTTGAGAAAATCTTGCACAACCATGTTGATGCAATGCACCAAGCACAGGATCCTGAAATACCCACTTTCTGCCATGGCCTTGACTAAGTTATTGCCATTGTCTGTGGCAAGAAATCCAATTCTGAGACCTCTGGGTGACGGCCATTCAGACACGTGCTGCTAAATTTGCCCAAGATATTTGCAGCTGTATGTGATTTCTCCATGGTAAACATGGCTACTGTTGCATGCTGTCAGACGCTGTTAAAGCTTTCTTCAGGGCCAAGCCCTGAAGATAGCTGTTTCCTTACCCCCACAAAAGAGATCCAGTGTGCACTGACGCACAGTCACCTGACACTGGTCCACATGTTTGTCAGCAGGTGGATAGTGTGAACAACACTTTGCAGTAAAGCTTGCCCAACCGACTACAGCACACCCTGATGCAGCAGTGGAACAGCAACTCTGATAAAATAGTTCTGATTTGGAACCTTCCATTTCAGACAGATGGCTGCCACAAATTCTAAGAATCCCACTCCTACCACAAAAGAAAAACTGAGGAAGTCCAGTGTTAAAAATTTTGCCAGCTTCTATTGTTCAAATGTGCCGTTGGGTTGTTGCAGTTGTAGGTTACTCCTGCCTAAACATGCCTGTAATAGTAGCCTGAATTTTCTTCTTTTTTGAGGCCACTGATGCCGGCGACTTTGGAGAAGTAGATGGTGGTAGATTCAATGTGTGTTGTGAGGCAGTATCTGTATGCTGTGGTATCCCCATCTGACTCTTCCTGTGCCATTGTGAGGTCGCTGAGGCAGGCCATTCTGGCGCACTGCTGGGGACAGGGCTGCTTTACTCGAGGATGTCGCCCTCTTCTTCCTCATGACCTACCACCGTAACTGGACTTGTAGATGATGTTTCTGAGCTCTCCTCACCTTCACCACCACTTTCAGCAATTATTTTAAGGTGCTTCTCCCACTGAATTGTGTGATTTTCTTTTTTTATGGGTTGTTTGACCTTCAGTACCATAATGTAAATCAGGCTTACTTTGACGAACACTTGTGTGGCAAATGGAGCATACTGCAATGTTCTCCTCATGTATGCTAAGCATAAAAAAGGCCCAAATTGGGGAGAATTACTTTCTTTGTTGGCCACTGCCTGAAGAATAGCTGGAGGTAGGTGGGTGTGTCGTCAATTGCCTCCTTGCAGTGCATACTTCTACTGAGGGAGGGATTGGTGCAGGTCTCATCTGGGGCCCTACAAATATGGGAGCTGGTGTTGTTACCTTGTCCACATCCCTCGCAGCAGGTTGAACCGGAGAAGTAGTGTGGAACTTCTCTGTGCCATCTTCCACAACGACTGGCTCGTTATCGGCATCCTCATCATCCCCTTCCATAATTCTAAGGCTTTTAGGAACATCTGTTCTCCACTGCCTCTCCTGGCATTTCCTTGACTCTGCCAGGGTCCACACCATGTTCCTATCATCAGAAGAGGTGCTTGGAGAAGATGGTGGAGTACCATTCCTTTTTATTGCTGGATATCTGGGAGCCAATGATTCTAAAAGAAGAGGTAGGAAGCTCCATCTCCTGTTCTGGTCCAACTTCAGGAAGATCTACTATTGCCAGCTGCTGCTCACGGTGCTCTGCTTTCTAAAGTGACTGGGTACTACTTACTTTACAAAAGGGACAAATCCATTCAACGTCACTGCTCGTTGGTGTAGCCATGATTGCAGTGGCTGCCTCACTGACAGACATGGTCTTGGGCTTAGGTTTGGGTGGTTCTGTTGATGCAGGAGTGCTGCTCCCCGGAGGCCAGTGCGGCAGGCACACGTCTGCCGAAAAACGTTGTGGTCAGCACACCAATGGTGGAAAGCTTCTTCTTCTCACTGTTTACTTTCTTGGAAGCAACTTTCTTTGGGGCCATCTTAAAGATCTCAGTTGGCAGTGGCACTAAGCTGCACAAGCAGACGAGATTGGAGGACTAAGGTCACTGTACAGGCCTTCTGTTTGGCAGCAGTACGGGCGAGGTCTCTTCTTCTCTTGTGCATCTAAAAGCAAACAAGCAAGAAAAACATTTACCAATACGTGGTATTGTTGGAGTTTAAATTAGTTCACACAAAGGCAATATTAGTGCTGTTGGTTACTTAGGTGATAAATCAACCGTTTATTTTTGAGATATGGATCAGTTTAATGATGATAGAGAACAGATTTTCTCTACAATGTTCTCAGGACAAATGGAACCAGTTTCAAATATAGAAATCAGGAATAAGCAATCAGAGGGAATGAAAAAGAAATATATCAGATTAGAAAAACTGCGAAAACAGGAACTATCCCGTTGGTGGGACGCTACAGTGCTAAAAAAATATATTAATGACAAAAAAGTTCCACAAGGGCTTAGAATTGTAATCTTTCCTTCCTTTGATGACGTATCACCCCAACACCTACAGGAACGGGAACAATTGCTGTTTGAAGCATCGAAGGGTATGATGACCATACTGATTCAACATGCCGAACAGAAAAGAGAAAATTTATTGAGAGAAATACAAGAGTTAGAAGTAGAGATATGCAATTTGAATCTTCCAGAAGTGAAGGAAAAAAATGATAGGATATTAAAAGAGGTTTTAGATAAACATCAAGCATACATTAAGGACAAAAAGATGACTAAAATAAGGAGAGATGAGAGAGACTATAAGGAAGGACGCATTTACACTTTTGCTCAAAGGTTTGATAGTATCTCCATTAAATCTATAGCAAATGAGACAAATATGAACAGACAAATATCAGAAAGTGAATCTGAGGTTTCAATAACATCTGGGGATCAGGAAAGGGAAACACAAAGTGACTGTTCTAGTTTAACCTCAGACACAAATCCTAGTGTCCCTTCTGTTTTTTTACGGGAGGCCAAGAGGTACCGACAAGGCAACAGGAGAAAATTTCCCCAAACTGCACAATCAAATCCAAAAGAACACGGAGAGGAAAAAGAAAGAGGAGCGGTTGGGGTAAACAACTCAATGGGAGTGCAAACCAGAGCGTCCAAGAACAGATATCCAAAAACTTAGATATAACACACTCCCAGGATGGATATGCTGAGGTTAACAATGTACATAATGACGACATTTCAATTGTCAATTTGTCTAACTATGTTCTATCCAGTGAGCAAATAAAAATACTGAGAAAAGGTCTGGGATTTTGTCTTGCTAGCCATTGCAATATGACTCAGGTACAGATTGATCTGTACACATTTCCAAGGCAATTGAAGCTTAAAAAATATTTTGCAGAAAAAGATAAGAACATATATTTAGGAGTATCAGACACATCACCAAGTACATATACTATAAAAGACATTGAGGATATTCAAACTTTACTCTCACTTAGCAACATGGATAGTGAGACTAGGGACACACAACAAGTCTTAAGTGATCTAAATATTACACAGGATTTGTCACTGAATAGTGGATTTAAACTGAAATTTATTTTTACACCTGTGTTGGCTAGTGATAACGCCATAGACACCTTTCAGAGGCTAGTTGTGGAGGATTTGAACAAACTTGAAAAAAAGATCGATGAGGGTAAGTCATATATTTCATTTAACATAAGCAAGAAGGAAAGATTGGCATTGAAAAATCTGAGTGATAACCGGGATATAGTAATAAAGGAAGCAGACAAGGGAGGTAATATAGTCATTCTTAACAGATTAGACTATATTAATGAAATCAACCGACAACTGACTGACAGTACATCATATATAGAACTGAAGGATAATCCCTTGTCTAGAATTGTCCAGGACTTAGAGACACTACTACGTAACTGGTTAGAACAATGCCTAATTTCGGATGCAGAATATAAATATATCTTCAATGCTTATCACAAGGCACCATGCATATACATACTTCCTAAAATCCATAAACACAAGACAGCACCACCTGGAAGACCTATCATATCAGGTTTAGATTCGCCTACTGAAACATTATCTAAATACATTGACAGTTTTCTACAACCGTTTGTCAAAAACCTCCCATTGTACCTGCAAGACACACGTGATGTTCTGGCAAAATTAGAAGACATCACATGGTCTCCAGAAATGACTTGGGTAACCTTAGATGTCAGCTCCCTCTACACCTGTATACCTAAGAATAGGGGCCTGGAAGCCATTTGTCATTTTTTGGCAAACAGATCGGCCTCATATTTGGAACACACTAACATGATAGTAGACATGATTCGGTTTATACTTGAGAATAATGTGTTCATCCATGAAGGTAAATGGTATAAGCAGGCACAAGGAGTGGCGATGGGCTCACTCTTCTCGCCCTCGTATGCAAACCTGTACATGGGACTTTTCGAAAAAGTACATCTGTGGTTGAACGGTCCTTCTGATTTGACGGAGCAAATATTATTTTGGGGAGGGTTCATTGATGATGTACTCATGATCTGGACTGGGGATGAACCACAGTTGGTCAAATTCATTCATCATATTAATAACAAAGATTTCAATATCAAAATGACATATGAACACAGTAAAGATCGTATTAATTTCCTAGATTTGGAAATATTTGTAGAGAACAATTGCGTACATTCAAATTTACATCGCAAATCGACTGCTTGTAATGCATTGCTACATGCCAACAGTTCCCATCCCACTACACAAATCAATGCTATTCCTTTTGGGGAAATGGTTCGAGTAAAGAGAAATTGCAGTAACAATAGGCTCTGTGAGGTAGAATTGAACAAACTAGAGAACAGATTTATTCAGAGAGGTTATACTAGACAGAGTGCAAGAAAAAATCTTAACAAGCTGTCAAGATCATCACTTTTGACAAATAGGGGGAAAAAGAACACTACATCAAAAAGATCGTTTTGCACTTAATTTAGTCAAAATAGCCAGGACATCTACAAGATTTTGTTTAAACATTGGAATGTTCTACATACCGACAATACTTTGAAACACATACTATCCATTAAGCCTTGCATGATTCACAAAAAAGGTACTACCATTAGGGATTTAATATGCAAGAGTTTCTTACCAACACTCAAGGACAAACCAACCATTAACCTGGCTACCTGAAAAACCCAGGGGCTTTTTTAATTGCAGCAGATGCAACATATGTCATTTGGCGTTACCCAAGACCTTCACTTTTATCTTTAATGGCAGTAAAACATATAAGATTCAAGATTTCATTAACTGCAATACTAGATATGTGGTCTATGTTTTGATATGTGAATGTACAAAGATTTATGTAGGGAGTACCATCCGACCCTTAAAGGAGAGGATCCAAGAACATGTACGGGCCTTGAGAAATAATGATGCATTTTCTCCAGTAGTACGTCATGTGATGAAGGAACACTCTACAATGGAGGTCCCTATGTTCCAGTATATGGGCATCAGCCAGACAAGAGTACATCCAAGAGGGGGAAATCGTGAGCTAGAACTTAGAAGGAATGAGTCAAAATGGATACTTAGGTTGAAGAGCATACAATTAGGCATGAATTTAGACCATGAAATGCACTATTTTCTATGACTCTATATGTTCCTACAGGAATGTGTGTCATTAAGAAATGTCTATGCTCTTAAACGGAATACAATGCTGTTATTATGTCAGTTGAGAAAGAATCGAGGAAGACAATCACATGATGAAGCATGGCTCACCTACATCCTGCATGACACATAGTTACACTTACCAATGAATATACTTTTAATATGACTCCCCCATGTACTAACAGCACTTTGTACCAAGTCTATTTTTATTAAGGCATCTTTTGACAGACGTATAAAAGAGGATCTTAAGATACATTCCAAGAGAATGTATTAAGAAAAAATAGCCAAGTATCCTCAGTCACTGATTATGGTAGAATGCCACCCAGATATACCAGGTGGTCGCTTGGACAATGTGGACATCAACTGATAAAATAGGAAGAGGGTGATGTCATAATTGATTTTAGTAAAGTTTATATCATGTCACATGGTGTGGATATGTGCATCCAGTATTTGGTCCACTCATACTAGCTTTGGTTCTTCTAATCCGGCACACAACCATCTTGAGATGGTGCTTTAAATAATATGTGTGATCCTGTGAACAGTTTGTTTCGATGTGTACTAACAATTTGTCATCCATTGGAATCAGACTGACTGTTTTTCCCCAAACAAGATAGGTTGTTCTCTGTATTTTGGAGCTAAGCGCATAATCAAGTGCACTGCGGGTTCCCCCAAGATGGCGCCCGTAATCGTACATGAATTGTACGTACGACCACAGGTGTGGACTTTGTGGTCAGATTGTTTTGGCAACAATGCGTGTATTTGACAGAGATATTGATAGAAGGATGTAGACCTAATTGGGCCGCTCCAGACTGGCTTTTGGTCTTTGTTTACATTGGTCGCTTCTCTTTACCGGCACTTCCGATGGATGATATGTGTAATTTAAAGATGGCGGTCAACGTACAGCTACGGGGATACAGCATTTCGGAGGGGACAAGTAATAAGTGATTAATGGTGAGTCCTACTTTTATTTTTACAAAATACATAAAGACAAATTTTGCAGGTAGTCGGTTTCGCGTTGTTGACATGGAAGGGCGTTTTTTGCGATGAGGCCGCTATTAACAAGGTAGGAGGTGAACATTTAGCAGCCAAAGGGATGGGATTCTTTCAATGTACACATGTCCACAGAACGTTAGACATGTCTGAGAATTTGTACTTCAAAGATATTTGAAATTGACTCATTTCCTATATGGCAATGCATTAAAAATGCCATTAAACCTTTTCATTTCTCAATTTGTTACAGACTAAACAGTGTCTGGATTTCTGAGCAACCTCTGGGAACTACAGGTCGCTTTGGCATTGTTAATTAAGTACATTTTACTTGGAATTTTTCCACTGGAGATAAATAAGCACAGGTTGGTTGAACTCTTGGGTGGACCTTTTTACTTAATTATTGTGGTTGCATTTATTGGACATGGGACACTGATTCTGTCATTCTACAGATGTACAGTGACCCTGCACCCTATTGGACAATTATAGCCTGAACAGTTTACATCAAACACAGGAGAACAAGGTACAGAATTTAATAATACCTTCCTATCACTGAGGTGTCAACTAAGATACAATCACAGATGGTAGTAGTGACTATTTTGACTTTCCGGCCTCTCAGGGACTTTTCACTTTCACTCCCTCCGGTGACATAACTAGTACTAACTTGCATGGAAATAATATGTTTGTTGTTCATCTTTCTGGTCATTAAAATTGCATATCATTCTCTCGGATTACAATATTAGAGATACCATTGGGTAAGACATAGTAGGTTGGTTTCCATCTGTTCTTAGGTCATATATATTTTATGTGATGACTGTGAGACTTTGGTATAGTGGTTTTTTAGTCACAGTGTTCATAGCTTTTAAAATTTGACACATATGTGGTGTTTTTTATGAAGATTTATCTTGTAATCTGTTTTAAGATCATGATAGACAATAGTTAAACATTAATGGGAAAATATGTTGCAATAAGGGTTTGTATGATTTGTTTTGTCAGCCTTGATAAAGTCCCTCATAGGACGAAACACGTGTCGGCTGAATCTGGTTTGGAGTTTGCAATCAATTTTTTGCATTGGATGACAAGAACTTTCATTGCCTCAAGTCAACAAATTGGACATTGCACACACGTTCCATGGACTAACTGGACCTGGGTGCACTGACTCTGAGTTTTTGGAGAACAATTGTTTTTGACTAAATTAGGTGATTTGTGTTAAATTTGTGCTATTTATGTTTGTAATTTGACAGTGTTGTGGCATTTATGTTTTTCGTTTGTAGTTATTTCTACATACATATTTGTGATATATTGGTATTTTTTTGTATTAAAATTGAAATTTGAGTAGTGTAGTCTCGGAGCCATCACACACCATAGATATTTATTTGGATTATACTATATCCACTTATAGAAGTATCTAGTAGAATTGAAGGATCCATGGACATAACCATTAATTGAAGTAAACTATCGTTAGTGTGCTCCATTCTTATTCTAGTCATGGGGAACAAAGAAGGCATGCAAGCATGTGGCAAAAAGCACACCAGCTGGCTGCACAAAATGCCCACCATCCACGTGCACAAGGAGGCATGAAGAACAAAGAACACATTAAGGTCTATGGACAAAGATAACACAAAATGGCCCCTGGCCACATGGCATGGGGAGCAAAGACAAATGGTGGCTGATAACAAACACACTCACATATACACTGTCCAGAAAAAGGAGGCAGGGTAACACTGAAGAAAACACTAACATTAATTTAGCTATGCAAAATGTGAAAATTAACTGAGCTATAAAAATTGTACAACAACACACATCTTCCTATGGCATCAAATATTACCACACATATACACTTTTTGCAGAAAAAAACATGAAATACAAACAATAGCCAATATTTTTAATTTAATCCAATGCCATCCCTTTCTAAATGATGTTTTAAAAACAAATACCACAAAAACATGTCTTTCATGCACTGATGACTAGTACTGGGCCTACTGGCTGGAAGGCCCGTTGGAAGGCTAGACCTCATAGGTAAAGGTACTGAACTGTGCAACATTTACCCTTTACAAAAGGTGAAAAGTGAAATACAAAAAAAACATAACTAGGCCCCTACTTAAATTCCAGGCCTACCACTACAAACACATTTTAAAATCAAATAAAAGCACAAAGAAATACTGGTGCATAACCTATCAAACAAACAACACCCTTAAACAATACATTTTTAACTTACTTGTGTGATATCACAAAAACAAAGCCCTTAAATCCAAAGGTAAATGTAAAGCAGACAGAGAGTGATCCTTCCACCTCGAAATCCAACTAAAAAGTGTCCAAGAGGACAAAGACTGGGAGGATCCTGCTGGACAGGAACAGGAAGTTTGAGTGTCTGAGGTACATCTTTCCTGTTGGAAAATAAATAGTTAAAAAAGGCTTATTGCACTAAAAAACAGGTCATTTTGTTACAGAGATGGGGCCACCTGCGTTTTTGGTCCCGGGCTCAGGGGCCATCTAGGGAAACCTACCAAACGATACATTTTCTGATAACTAGATGCATGGAGGAGTCCAGGGAGATATGACTTGCTTTGATCCCCTAACGTTTTCTTACCCAGAATCCCCTGCAAACCTCAAGTGTAGATAAAAAGTCACACTTTCCTCACATTTCTGTCCAGAAAAGTTGTTGGGATCACTGCACCGGCACAAATTTCCTACCAGTCAGCATTCCCTTTGGTCTCCTAATAAAAATGATAACTCATTTGTGTGGGTGGGCCAAGTGCCGGTGACAGGGAAGGGCCAAAAACATGTAGATTGCCCTTTTGGACCCACTTTGGTTCCCCCTCAGTTTTTCATTTTATACGTTTTTAGGCTGACTCTTCTTTGGGCACCCACATCAGTGAGGTATGATTGTTATCAGGAGACCCAGGGGAATGGTGGGTGGTAGGAACTTTGTGCCGGCACAGTGATCCTACAACTTTCCCACACAGAAATTTGAGGAAAATTTAACTTTTTAGCAAGCCACACTGTCAGCCAAACACCGGTCCACGCACACCTTCAGTCAAGCGCAAGTCCACACACACCGCCAGAAAAATGCCAGTACACACATAGTCAGTCAAACACCAGTACATGAAGATGGTCAGCTGAACTCCAGTTTACACACACATAAACTTTCCTTAGTATTTAGTGATTTTCAGCCTAAAAATATCACTGATCTGCCCCCAAGGGGGGAGAAATGGCCAAAATGTGTGCCCAAAACAAAGGCTAGCGACACTTGCTTATGGGTCCGCTCTCTGACATGCCTATAAACATATCCATGGTGCCAAGTGGGATTTTTTCCCCCCGGGGGGGCAGATCGGGATTGTAAAAAATCACCATCTGCCCACCAGAGGGGGCAGAAACACTGTGCTCATTTTTTTGTGGGGTGTGGGCATTGCCAAGCCCATTCTGGGCAGCCTCCTCACCCAGACTCAGGCTAAAAAAAATCTCCCTGGGGCCTAGTGGGCTTTCTGCCCCATTGCCCTCATCTGGCCCCCGGGCGGGGGCAGAAAGACTTTAGCCACATCTGTTGTGTGTGGGTGCATGGCCATACCCATTCTGGGCAGCCCCCTCCCATCTTTTATATAAAAAACAAAACAATCCCTGGTGTCTAGTGAGCTTTCTGCCCCCCTGGGGGGCAGATCGGGGGTAATAACACACGCCTGCTCCCCAGGGAACGCAGAAAGACTGTGTCCATTGATTAAAATGGGGTGGGGGCATTGGCATGCCCTTCATGGGCAGCCCCCACACTATTTACATAAAATAATCCCTAGTGCCCAGTGTGCTTTCTGTCCCCCTGAGGGAGAAAGACCTTAGCCCCATCTGTTTTGGGAGAGGGGGGGAAATGGCCATGCCCATTGAGGGCAGCCCCCACCTATCTTTATATAAAAAATAAAAAAAAATCCGGGGGGCCGGAAGACTGTGCTAATTGAATAAAATGAGATGGGGGCATTGGCATGTCCACCATGGTCAGCACTGACCCCTATACTATTTACATAAAATAATCCCTGGTGCCTAGTGCATGTTCTGCCCCCCCCCCACCCCACACAAGGGAGATCAGGGGCTTTTGTCCCCAGAAAGTCTGAATATTGCCAAAAAAAGTCTGCGGGGGAGCAAAAGCCCTTGCCCATGGGGCAGCTCCCCCCTCCCAGGTGTCTAGTCGTGGATTCCTTCTTGGCGATCGCCCTCCTACACTGATCCCCAAGCAGGAATCCAATAAGGAGGGATACAATGGGAAAGGGGAGATTCTACCCTTTCCAATGATACCTCTCCTGTCTGCCTCAGTGCTCGGGGGGCTGAGACAGCCCCACAAGCACCAAGGCAGAGAAAGTGAAAAGAGCCGATTGGCTCAGTTCACTTTAGTTTGCAGTGAAATGACGTCAGTGAGCTGCGTGCATTGCTCATCATTTCATTGAAAACCAAAAACAGCCTTGGGAGGTAGGAAAGCTCTTTCTTTACCAAAAACAAATTTGGCACCCATGTGCTGAGGATGGAATGGTTCCATCCTCAGCACACAAGAGCTGGTGCGCATGACAGTACCATTCCATCATGGGCACCAAAGGGGTTAGGCTGTGGAATAAACAAGTGATTTTTAAGCAACAGGAATTCTATGTCAGCACCAACAGGAACTGTCCTTCCTTCCTTGAAACTATGGCCCTCATTATGACATTGGCAGTAAATGCCGCTTACTGCCACGGTGACGGCCGCCAACATACCACTGCGGTGGAGTATATCCGTTTGCCATATTATGACATACACACACACCAAACTGACAGAATACTGCCACATACAAAAATCTGCCAGCCCAAAGGTCAGTGCTAAAGTGAAAGTACGAACACCCACACCGTTACGTCAACAAAAAAACGCCCACCACATTATGACCCAAAATTGCCACAGCGGACATTCAATGGCGGTAAACCATTGGCGGTACACACCGGTGTACTCAGAATGGGCACCCAAATACAAAACAATACAGCATTGGCCAATACCAGAAACACACACCTGACACTCAAACACATACCACACCCACACACCAACAGCGCAATAAAACGCCCACCCACATTACACACCACTCTTTCCGAATACCAAAAAGCGCCACAAGACTAACACGAAGACCACTGAGACAACTACATACACACACCACAAACACCCATACATCTGTCATGCACCCCACATCTCACACCCCACCACACCACTTAACACCCTCTGCACAACACACAACACCCATGTCCCCACTAAGGCACCCCGGTTTCACCGATGAGGAGTTGCAGGTCATGGTCGAGGAAATAGTCAGGGTAGAGATACAGCTGTTTGGAGCACAGGTACAGCAAATATCCATTGCCAGGAAGATGGAGCTATGGCAGAGAATAGTGGACAGGGTGAACGCCATGGGACAGCATCCACGAACAAGGGACGACATCAGGAAGAGATGGAACGACCTATGGGGGAAGGTACGTTCCGTGGCAGCAAGGCACCAGCTCGCCATCCAGAGGACTGGTGGTCATCTCCCACAGCTCACAGCATAGGGGGAGCAAGTCTTGGCAATACTGCATCCTGAGGGACTCCCTGGAGTTGCCGGAGGACTGGACACTGGTGAGTCAAGATTTACTACTTATCACCCCGCATACCTGCATGCCATCACATCCCCTCACCCTCACTCCCTTCATTCACTCCACTTCACTCCACTCCATCCCACACACTGCACCTACACATATGACTAACCCCAATGCCAAGCCCTGCATGCTATACCAATGAATGAACGGCCCTCCCAGCCCTGCATGGACACCCATCACCAAAGCATGCACAGCATGGAGAACTAACCATCCCACAATACATCACCATACACAAACAAAGGTGGCAGGGCAACAGCAACAATAGATGGGAAGCAAGGGATGCACAATATGTCACAGACATGAAGAATAATACATCAGTTACATCCCCACAGGTGCCCCAGCCAATCTCAGGGGTGAGGAGGTGCCACGACTAACCAGTCCCCCAACTAAAGATGCCCCCAGTTATGACAGTAACTTTGGGCTTCAGGATCTGGATGAACTACCTGCCCCATCAGGGCCACCCCAGCCCACTAACAGTCACCACAGAGCCTCCCCCATCAGTATCCAACAACACAGCACCCATCCAACGTCCCCACACCGCTGTCCCTAGGGCACGTCAATCAGCAGTGTGCCCACCTGCACAGGGACCCCAGTCCACACCTTACCCCCAAGACAATCAGGGACCTGGGGTCGGTGGCAGTGGGCACACCATTCAGGGGACAGAGGCACATGGGAACAGGGACACTGGGAGGACCGCTGGGCCCCAGGGGGAGGACAGGCCCAGGGAACTGACTCTCCAGGAGGCATTCAGTGATGTCCTGGAGGCTTACCAACAATCCCAAGACAAGATGGGCCAGATCCTTACCAACATGCAGGAGAACAAATGGCTGCAGGAGGTACACCATCAGGAGATCAGGGAGGACTTGCAGGCCCTCAGCACCACCATGGTCTCCATAACAGGGGTGCTGGCAGGTATGGCCAACATCATGCGGGAATGGATAGCACACCAGCGGGCCCCTACAACTAGCCAGTCTACTGACCAGCCCACCACTGCTTCTGCAGTTAGTAGGCAGGAGGCCCTGCCACAGAACCCATGGTGGATGGCGATCTTGCACCGCCGTGCTATTCCTCATTGGATAACATGGGGCTCTATGGAGTACAGTGGCCAATGGGGATCACCGGCAGCGGTGACGATGTACACTGCCGCATACGTGACTGCCATTTTCTGCCAAGAACCTCACTTGTTTCCTGACTTTCCACAGGACAACACCTGCCCTTCATGTGCTGCTGTGACCTGTGTCTGAAACCTGCCATGGCCTGTGTGACCGGGGAAAGGGCCCCTGCCTTCACTTCGGAAGAGTTGGGGCGCTTGGATGGGATCAGACCCCAGTATGGGCTTCTATATGGGCCTCCAGACCAACCGGTGAGTACACCTTGGGCACAAGGCATGTGACAAGGTTGCATGGAGATGTGTGTTCAAGCATCGTGTCATTTTTGGGGGTCGTATGTCTGGTGGTGGTGTACATGGTGGGCGCTGGGTGATGTGTATACCAATGGGGATGGAAGGGGATTTGTGGGTCATAATTGTAAAGGCTGGATTGTCTGGTTAATGGTGTCCTCCTGTCTGTGTTTCTGTCCTGTCTCTGCAGGTCAGCGCCCATCAGAAGAAGGGATGGTGGCATGCCATCGCCAAGGACGTGTGGACCCTGGGCGTCTATAGCAGGCGGATCACCCATTGTAGGTAGAGGTGGGAGGACCTGAGACGCTGGGCCTGGAAGACCGCAGAGGCCCAGCTGGAGATGGCCTCCCAACGAGGGCGGGGTTCCTGTCGGAACCTGACCTCCCTGATGGCCCGAATACTGTTGTTGGCCTACCCAGAGCTGAATGGGCGCTTGAGGGCATCACAGCAGCCACAAGGGGGTGAGCACAGTAGGCGTTACAAATGTGATTGGTAAGTGGCATGGGAACCTGGTGGTGGGTGTCAGTTAGTGGGTTCCCCTTAATGCGAGGTCAGAGAACGCAGCATGATCCAGTTAAAGGGTAATGGTTGTATTGCTAAATCTGGTAACCCAGCAAGGTTGCATTCCATGTCAGACAGGACTTAGTGACTCTCAGGAAGGGTGCAGTTGGCGGTGTTTTGCTCTCATCGTGCTGTGGTACCTAGCAAATGTAATGCCAATGCGATGCATGGTGCTTAATCCTGATCCCTGTGTGTGACGGTAATGTGCATGCCATCTGTGGTGTTGGTGCTGTAATTGACCCAGTGCTCCCTTTCTTTCCCCCACCTTTTTTCTTCTGTCATCCTGTCCATGTGTGCATTAGCATCATCTGGCGGAGGAGCAGGGGCAGCGGCGACAGAGGGAGCTGCATCCCACAGGACCCAGGAGGCAAACTCCACCGACACCGAGGGGAACAGTGGGACGGAGGGCGAGGGGAGCACCACAGCAGAGACAGGAGGTGACATCACTGACTCAGATACCTCCTCTGATGGAAGCTCCCTGGTGGTGGCGGACACCTCTGGAACCACCCCAGCTACAGGTACAGCCGCAAACAGCCCTTACCAGCACCGCCCTCCCAGTAACCCCTCACCGAGTTGCCCGTACCGGCTCACCCAGGAGGGTGGGCATCTCCTTCAACCCAGGCACCTCAGGCCCTGCCCCAGTCAGCCCTGCTGCCCTGAGTGCGGAGGCTATTGAGCTCCTGAGATCCATCTCTGTAGGGCAGTCAATCACACATGAGTGGCACAGACAAACACAGGCAGCACACTTCAGGCCACAAGCACTCACACAAACAACAGACAGTTGCACACACAACAAAATCCACTGTCTCCACTGTCTCCCCATCCTCCTCCCTCACTGTCACATCAGCACTCACACCGGCATGCACTGCTTCAACAGCCACCACCAACATCCCCACACCAAGCAGCACACACACCTCACTTGCAGACACCTCCACAATATCCATCCATGCGTACCCTGTGTCCTCTCCCACCCTGTATGCCCCCCTCCTAAGAGACGCACACACTCAGGCACCCAGCAGCCATCCACCTCACATCAGCACACTGCCCATGCACCTGCACCCAAAGTCAGCAGACATATGCCTCCAACAACCACTCCCTCAACTTCCACTCCCATCCCTCCTCCCTCATCCCACCCCACCATCCCTAAGATGCTTTTCCTTGCCCAACTTGACCCCTTCCCTCCCCCCACCCCTCCGTCCTATCCAGAAGAGCAGGGTCACAATGGCCCAGCCCAGCACCTCAGCCCAACAGCCAACGGGGAGAGTTGAGGCACCTCCTAGTCATCGAGGCAGGAAAGGAAAGAATCCTACTCCACCACCCAAGAGGGGAAAGGATCCCACTCCACCACCCAAGAGGTGAAGGATCCTACTGCACCACCCAAGAGAGAAAAGTATCCCACTACACTATCCAGGAAAGGGAAGGTTCCCATTCCACCAACTAAGACAGGCAAAGGCCACCTCCAACAGAAGTGGGCAAGGAGCCCTCACCTCCAGCTGGGACACAGCAGCCCTCACCTCCAGTTGGGACACAGCAGCCCTCACCACCAGCAGAGGGCATGTAGGCCATCATACAGGGACTGTTGTACATGGAGCCCCTCCAGAACCAGTGGGCAAGTCCCCCAACTCAGAGACTGTGACCTTGCACTCCCCAGCTAATTGGGCATGGAGCCCCCTCCAGAACCAGTGGGCAAGTCCCCCACATCAGCTCAGAGCCCCCCCACCCTCCTTCTCCCTGAGGCGCCTGGCCATTCACAGCATGATGCCCCTGCACAGTGTAGTGCGGATTACGTCAGGGAACGAGTTGGGGCTTGGACTGTGCCCTGTGGCCATGTGGGCCTTTTTTACTTTGGACTGGCCCTTTCGGAACAGTGAATCAAGTATTATTTGTCATATCGACAATATGGTGGCTGTTGGCATACAATTACAATATCAGTACTGTCTAACTGTTGTCCTGGCATTATTATGACATGTGTCCTGTGACACTGTTTTTCCTCTGCAGCTGGTTGTGTGTATGGTGTGTGTGTGAATGGTGTGTGTTGTGCGTGTGTGTGTCACTCTCCTTTTCCTCCCACCCTCCCTTGTGTGCTAGGCAGCTGTACTCACCGTCGTCGTTGGCATTGGTGTTCCAGGTGAAGCATGGAATAGAAGAGCATCGGGAAGACTTGAAGTTCTGGTTCCATGGCGGCAATGATCTTCATCTTCTGTGATCTGTTTCCGCCAGGCTTTTGATGGCGTTGGTACCGCCCCGGAAATGGTGGCAGTTTGCGATGTCTTAATATGGTGGGCGATACATTGTCTTCCACCTGGCTGTTGATAGCTACCGCCGTGGTCAGTGGTGTTATAACCCTGACGGTTGGTGTGGTACATTGGCTGTCTAAGGGAGTTATCACCGCCATGGTCATAATTTGGCGGTAATTACCGCCAGCCTGTTGGCTGTATTACCGCCACTTTAACAGTCACTGACAACGTCATAATGACTACCTGTATGTATATCCCAAGAAACTGGGAAAAATTCTAATAAGTATGTTTGCTTTGTTATTCCTAGCCTGTAAATATTCAGTCTCTTGGAGTCCATGCAAAATAGCTGTGTGCTTTTCTGTCCAATATTTTTCAGAAAACATGGGAGAATTAGGGTGCACAAGAGCTTCGCTAGCTAAGCGTAATGTGTAAGTCCTTCTGAAGTTAACGAACCCATCAAGACTTGAAACTTTCTCAACTTATTCGGGAGATGTAAGGTGGCAGACTTCTGCTAGAAGTCCAGTGATTTTAGAATTTTTAAAGTTAATTTTTGTAACTGTGTAAGGTCAATATTGTCACTATCTGGTCCACCCTAGTCAGGTGTTGTTCTAACGCATTGTCCATAATGTAAATGTCGTCAATGTAAGATAGCACCTTAGGATCTTCCTGTAATGTTCATAAGGCATGCTGCAAATAAATCATAACTATCCTTATTGCTCATCGGAAATCGTTTAAAACAGAGCTGAAATCCAATAAGAGACGAACTGGTTAGATGCTCACTTTCAGGTGCTTTTTTTACGTGTCCCATTGGAAATGTCCAGGGATGTTTTATGCTTTTTCCACACCACACTTGTCATGAGTCCTGTGCTATTAGTGTTTTGTACAACCTATGTGAGTTTATGGTTCTATAGTCTAAACCTATTTTATATTATTTGTCTGGTTTTGAAACCAGGAAAAGAGGGGTGTTCAAGGTAGAACTAGAAGGCATCATGATGCCTTGATAGTGCAACTGATATAAGATAGTTTTTATGTTGCGTTTGCATCACCTTCAGAGGATATCAACCCTGTCTTTGGGGCTCACTCCGTAAAGGCAAGGCATGTGGAATAGATTCTTTATCTCACCTCGCTTGCTTTATATTTAGTAATTTGGGTTAGTTTTAAAGTCCACTCGTTCATATATCTTTCCTTGATGTCTTCAGATATGTAGGAGTGGCATGCTAATATAATTGCCTCCTGTCCTGGGGGAGCATTCCTTATAAAGCCTGGGGGGCAATCATTCTTCACAAGAATGATATTTCAGGCATCTGATAGATGTGGCCAGAATATTGTTTTAACTTTGTGTGGTATATACTCCACAATATGCATTTTTACATTGTAAACCCTATCTGGAGGATTTACTTGCCCAGCTGGAGTTTCAACTTGTATATATTCTTTAGTCTGATACACCACCAGAAGCTTTTGAAGAGCTGGAGCACTATTCTCACTTCTGCTGTGTTGTCCAGTAGCGCTGTCACCCAAGTCATGTTCCACCGAAGTATTTTGCAGAACATGCTTTTTACCTAATCTGGCTACTTTTTTCTTTTGTAAAGTGAGTCTTGGAGTCTGAAACTTTCTCTTCTTTCTTTACATTAACCTCAGCTTCATGTCCTAATTAATCTTTCTGCTTACTATACTTGTCTTTTCTACAGTACGGGGTATGTCCAGTCCTTTTTGCCCTTTTAATGTCTGAGTCCTAAAAAAGGAGAAGGATGGATATCAGAATACTGATACAGCTCTGGCTTTTTAAATTTTCATGGTCCCTCAAATTGTAACCACCCAAGCTGGATTCTTGCGCTTCACTTCTATTTTACTCTCTTTTTCTTTTTAGTCTGTGGTGTAGATTTCTCCTTTCCAGAACCCTCAGTCTCATTTTTTGTTTTGAGATGCGGTTTGATCCCAAGGTGTCACGGCTCACTGATGTATAAGTTTCAGAAATTATTTTAGGTAGCTTCTGTTCACGCTCTTGAACAGGAACAGCTGCAAGTCTTTGGCATTTTGCCAACTCACTGTTTCTCCTCAGACTTTGCTCAGAATGAAAGGAACTATTTCAAAATGTCCTGTCAATTTCATTCCTAGATCTAGAGCCGGTGCAGCCCCGTGCTCATTAAGTGCTTGTCTTGCACATCAGGCAGTACTGGAATGAGGGTGTGCCATGTGCAGTAGTGTAGATAATGCAAATATACTACTCCAAGTGTTCCACTCCTCTATGGGTGGCATCATTCCAAGGGAAGAATCACAGTGAAGATTCTATGCTTGTCAAGATTCTATGCTTGTCCTGCTTGTGTGAGGATCATCTGGGTGATCTTGGGAGGAATGCAGAAGTCAATTTCAATCAATTTTATGGGCACTTTGCCCATAATAGCATTTATGATCTCTTGACAGATTGCTTATGTAGCAACTCGTGCCTATGGTACAGGTCCTACTGGAACTCCTCTGCCAGCTATGTTCTGCAGTACATACTGTATGAATCTCCTGTATAAGGATACTGTATGGTTTAGTATAGTTATTACTTACCTCGCTTGTAGGGCCTGTAGATTAGGAAAAGGCATGTACCTGGCCAATACATGCCTGGTGTACACCTTACAGGACTTAGGGCTCGATTTTAGATCTAGGTGGACAGGTTACTCCATCACATCGGTGATAGATATCACATCTGCCGGAATATAAATCCCACTAAATCCTATACCATTGTGACAGAGTAACCTGTTCCCCGAGATCTAAATCAGGCCCTTAGTCTGACATTTTCAGTGACGTAAAGCCCCTAGGATCCGACCCCATTTTACGTAGGCCCGACTCCATCTTGGCTAATGGAGGTCGCCATCTTCTCACTCTTAAATAATGGAAGTCGCCATCTTTTCCGATTTGTAGAGAATCATTATCATGTCTGCGATTAGACAGAGATGTCAGTTGAATGTATCTTTCTAAGAATAGTGAAAGCATCAAGCCATTCAATTTATGACATTGATACAACACTTAAAGGAACATTTGTCCATGTCAAATGTCTACTTTTTACCATGTCAAGGTTGAATTAGAACACATATAACCAAAATAATGTAATCTCAATTGACATTCTTTTACTTTACATGTTGATAGTGCAATGTCTGGGACACACACATTGATGCACACAGTCTATGCCAGACATTCCTAAACTTAAGTCAGAAATTTGAATTTCTGATAAGACTTACCATCTAAGGGCTATCACTTAACCACTTGTCAGGAAAAGTTGTTACTCCAGATTATCACCTGAGATTCTGCCAGGGACGGTCTCACCTACTGCCAGCACACTTGGCACTTCACAGATGCCACATCTCACCTGAAGCTAATAAAGCCGAGCCTGTGAGTTAGACCGACCGACTGCTACCGCACTGTTTTGCCCTTCGCAGGGAATAATGTCTCACCTCTCTGCTGATAAAGACAGTCTTTGCTGTCAAGAAAGTATGCAGTGTGTGTCCTTCTTCTCCCTAAAAACTCCAGACTGCAAGTACTCCTCCTTCCATGCTCTCTTAGTGTTGCACATTGAAATAGGGTGTTAGGTTTTAGATGACATTTTAAAACATGCTAGAAATTTGTATTTTCTATTTGTTATTTATAATGTGCATTCTTGCTGTTTTTATAGTATTCTGTGTAGTTGTTTTAGATGTACTGAGAAACGATTGTTCCTGAAGTAATTAACTCTTTTACTAAAAAAAAAGATGCCCTTGATCGCTTTATGGGATTATGAGCAACCTGAAAGCAATACTTCTGTCAATTGCACATTGAACAGTGTTTTGTGTGGCTACAATAACCTGTCTTTCACATTCATTGCTGATGCATTGAACCAACTTCACCTGTGTGACCAGCGGGTGGGAAAGAACACCTTGTAGAGTTATGCCTAAATCGTAACTTATGCAACAGTGAGCACTCAGTTTGGGACTTGTATTTTATGGTTATGCCTTGAGTGTTTTTTTCATTTATCACACACATCTGAACCATTGTTACATCATTAGGGGGAGGTCTGTAGTAATCATGGTTACCTCCTACTGGAGATAAGGGAGTACCTAATTCAGTGTAATTCTCAAGCTTGACTCATAAAAGTTTATTCCCCATTCTGTGGGTTGGCTAATTCTTTGATTCTAATTCCCAGTTGAATCCATTCATTCTGGCAGAACCTATTGAGATAGGGGTCAATTGCAGGGAAGCAGTCACTCAGAATCTCAAAGCTCAAGATGTCTCCGATGAGGCAGGGGCAGTTACTTTTGTAACAGAAGCGCCTCCAGCGTATTCCTTTGAGACTTTCTACTCATGGGTGGAGTTTGAGCTTACAGATGCTGCCTCTAGGTAGTGTTAAGAATATACAACGGTAGATCTGCCGGCACACTACATGGCTTAACAAGATTTGAAAATCCCTCTAACATACCAGGAACATCAGAATTGGTTTGCTGGTCAATTGCCACATATGCACAGCAATGTCTGTTTGGGGCCCACAAGCAATGACAGAGCTACGTGGCCAATCTTAGCTGGCTACACTCTAGTTCCTTGCCCTGACAACTTACACAATCACCTTATAGAGGAGACTCAGACAGTTTGTACAACATACTTTGAGCTCCAGACCTGTTGTGCAGTGGGAGCTGCTGCTCCTCCTCAAATAATGATAATGATAATATTTATAGAGCATGTGATTGAACGCAGGTGTCAGTGCTAAAGTCTGCTAGCATGTCATCAAATGTTCAGCTGGTTGACTATTAGAGATGTATAAAGTCAGGTTTTGAGTTGTTTTCTGAAGCAGAGATGATTTGTTTGATTTCTGAGATGCCAGGGCATTTTATTACATAGTTTACCGGTGGTGAGGGTAAAACTTCAACCACCCCAAGATACTTTATTAAAGTGGGTGATTAGAACTGTCCTTGATGAAGCCAAATGGAGGGCTTGATGGGAGTGTGCCATTTGAATTTAGTTTTAAGGTACTCAGGACCTATGTTATCAAATGATTTAGGAGCAGTACTGGGGTCCTTAAAGGCAATTTGTTTCCTTATGGGAAGACAATGCAGTTGCAACAGGGCTTCTGAGGCTGATTTAAACTTTGGTGTTTTCATTAAAAGACGGGCAGCTGCATTTTGGAGATTCTGAAATTTGTCAGAAATCCGATTTTGGGCACCCATGTAAAGTGCATTGCAGTAATCAAGTCTAGATAACACCAGAGCAATGATTACCAGATTCTGCAGTTCAAAAGGAATAAACAGGACAATGTTGCTTAATGATTTTAATACAAGGAAGCAAGAGGATGTGAGCTTGCTGATCTGGTCAGGAAAGGTAAGATTGACATAAAAAATGGCTTCTAAATTCCTACTTTAGGAGCCGGTATAGGGAGGAGACCCACATTTTGTGGCCACCATGATGTGTTCCAGAAGGTTATATCCCTCCCAAACAAAAGGACCTAATTGTTTTTAAAATTTACTTACATTGCACCCTGCCCTATAGGTTACCTAGGGCCTACCTTAGGGGTGAATTATATGTAATGAAAAGGGAGTTTAAGGCTTGGCAAGTAGTTTCAAATGCCAAGTCGAAGTGGCAGTGAAACTGCACACACAGGCTCTGCAGTTGCAGGATTGAGGCATGGTTAAGGTGCTACTTATGTGGGTGTCACAATCAGTGCTGCAGACCCACTAGTAGCATTTAATTTGCAGGCCCTGGGCACATATAGTGCACTTTATAAGTGACTTAAAGGTAAATTAAATGTGCCAATTGGGCAGGAGCCACTGTTACCATGTTTAGGGGAGAGAGCACAAGCACTTTAGCACTGGTCATCAGTGGTAAAGTGCGTAGAGTCCTAAAACCACCAAAAACTAGATCAGAAGAATGGAGGGAGGCAGGATAAAAGCTGAGGGAAGACCACAGTAAGGCTGTCAGGTCTAACAGACACCTTCATCATGAATTCTACCAGGAGACTGTTTGGTCCTGGTGCTTTCCAAGATTGTAGCCGATTGAGCGCTTCCTAGAGTTCTTGCTCAGTCAAGTCCTCTTCTAGCTCCAGCACCTTGTGTCTCTCTAGCCTCCTACAGGGACAGTCCCAGACAAAACCCTATAGGTCTGTCTCTTGGGTGGGCTGTTTCCCCATGTAGAATTTTTTCCTTGCACTTGGGCCTCGAATCGCTCAGGCAGAACATGTACTTGTAAGTTTTACATGTCCTGGTAGTGAAAAGGTCCCAAAGTCATTTTTCACTATTGTGAAGACACCTCTTTTCATAGGCCAGCATTGGGAATTCCCTTATATGCATTTAACTGGTAATTTCTGATCTGAAAGGAGTGGTGTTGTCATGTTTGATCTGCTTGGAATAGTAGTCAGAAATCCTGCTTACTGGTAAAGCTGGATTTAATATTAGTATTTTAGAAATGCTACTTTTAGAAAGTAGGTATTTCTCTGCACTTACTCCTCTCTGTGCCTTACAGCCTGACTCCAATCCACATCTGGTCTATGATGTGTGGCAGCCCTCCTTGTGCATTCCATCCAGACAACCATAAACACAGGACGCTCAGCTGCATCTGCATTCATCTGCACACTGATTGGTCTTCATGGGCAGGAAGGGTAGAGAGGCTCTCACTTACACTTAAAAGGGTAGTGGCCTGACCCCACAAAAAGGACTGATAACCCCCCCACACGTTTCCCGTCAGAAGGACTGGGCTCAAAGGAAAACCGGTGCACTTCAAAACCATGCTTTGCAGTCTCCCCCACTTCAAAGACACATTTGGGTGTAAGTACTGAGGTTCTGACTCCCTTGAATCAGACACTACTGGACCAGAAACTAAAACCCAGTCTAATGAACTGCTGGGCTGCCCAAAGGACTCAACTGGACTTCTTTCCTGAAAGAAATGCTCTGCTGCTTGTAGCCCTACTGCCTGCTGGTCTCTGACACTGCAAGAAGCACTGTGCCTTTTTGTTACCAGAAGTAATTTCCAAGGGCTTGCTGACTTGCCCCCTGTTTTTCCCTGAAGTCTCAAGGACATCAAAGACCTCATTAATTGGTGCTTCATCAGCCCCAGCGCCATTTTGACTAGGTGAAACTTACTTATGGATTATCACTAGCGAGCGTGGAGCCTTTCTGCCGCCCACTCTGCTGAAGTTTTGCCTACTGCCCTGGAGCCTCGCCATCGAGTACCGACCTCTCTGCAGCCCATGAGCCGCTCGCCCAGGACTTGTGTCTACTGTTGTGGACTCCCGCTAGTGACCTCAGTACCACATTGCCGCCCTGCGCCACCCTAGAGCTGTGGTGTCTATGGGCCCGAGTCCCATCTCGTGAGCTCAGTGTCGCCCGTACCCTCTCCACCACTCTGCAGCTGGGACCCCGGCTGGTGGGCTGTGACGAGCATCTCAGGAAGAGTATGTTTGGTCACTGATAGTTTTTGGAGCCCAGTATGGCTGTACTTCCTGCACAGGTACTGGTTTACTTGAAGCATGCATGCTCTGTCACCGGCCCTCTCCCCGTACCTATTTCTAGCCTCTGGGACTGTACTATGACTTTTACCTTAACACTCCTAAAAGGAGGGCACCGATTTGCAAAGCATTGCGGGGATCCTTTTTCCAAAGGTTATCTTGTTGTACGCTTAGTGGACCTGTATCTTTTTGATCTTGATTTCTTCAGATAAATCACTTTAATTTTTCTAACTTGTTGTGAAGTTGATTTTGTAGTCTTTTTTTGTGTTGCTTTATGAATATTGCACAAATGCTTTATACATTGCCTTTTAAATTAGGCCTACCTACCCTGTTCCAAACTACCTAAGGGTGAGCACAGGATAATTTTGTTTGTGCTGTGACCAGCCTTGGTTAGAATTGTGGTTCCTCCTTGGACAGGGTGCATACATCTGCCAACTAGAGACAGCGGTTTCTAACACTGGTGATCTGCAGTGAGTATAGGACTTGTGTTTGTGTAGTGCCATACAATAGCAGTGTGTATACTACCTACCCACATTTAAGGACCATTTAGATTTTTTTTGTATTCCTATGCAATTTTCCCTGCTTTGCATTTTTAATACATTCTATACATCATGCCTCTGGTTGGTTCTACAAGTGGTGCCATAGAGTTTAAGCTGGCTAAGCTGGAAGAGTACATAGTTAACCAGATGAAAAGCTTCTGCAGGCTGAGAAGCCACCAAGAAGGTGGAGTTTCAAATGGCGCTGAAGGCTTGGGCAGAGTCCCGCTTCCAAGAGGATGATGTGCTGGGAGAGAATGTGAATGGCCATTCCAAGGACCTACCTGCAGCAGTTGAGTAGCCCCTGGAGTAGCGCTACCTGTGAGGGCAACCCTTGAGGGCAGGAAGCAGTGGCTCAAGTCATGCAGTTACCCCAGAGGAAAGGAGAGAGGAAAGAGAATTCCAGATGCAGTTTGCCAAATTAAAAATGAAGGCTAAGAGGGAAGCCAAGCAGGCTGAGGCTGAAAGAGCCTTAGCTGAGAAGAAACTGAGAAGAAACCAGAAAGGGCTGGAACTCAAGGCCAGGCAGGCAGATTCTAGCAGTGATAGTGGCAGCAAATATACAGTATCTTATGGAGATAAGAATGTTTTTATACCCAAGGATCTGGTGCCCAGTTATGTGGTGGGAGATGACACGGATAGGTGGTTTTCTGCTGATTAAGTTGTACTGAAGTTATACACCGTTCCTGAGGAGCACTTGGGGGGGAGGGGGACAGGTGTGTGAAAACACATGCCAACACTTGGAAGGGACACACTTCTAACATTAGAGGTTAGGACCAATGTAGGAGGCTGGACTGGCTTGTAGTGAGTACCAAGGGGTACTTGCACCTTGCACCAGGCCCAGTTATCCCTTATTAGTGTATAGGGTGTCTAGCAGCTTAGGCTGATAGATAATGGTAGCTTAGCAGAGCAGCTTAGGCTGAACTAGGAGACGTGTGAAGCTACTACAGTACCACTTAGTGTCATATGTACAATATCATAAGAAAACACAATACACAGTTATACTAAAAATAAAGGTACTTTATTTTTATGACAATATGCCAAAGTATCTTAGAGTGTACCCTCAGTGAGAGGATAGGAAATATACACAAGATATATATACACAATAGCAAAAATATTCAGTATAGTCTTAGAAAACAGTGCAAACAATGTATAGTTACAATAGGATGCAATGGGGAAACATAGGGATAGGGGCAACACAAACCATATACTCCAAAAGTGGAATGCGAACCACGAATGGACCCCAAACCTATGTGACCTTGTAGAGGGTCGCTGGGACTATTAGTAAATAGTGAGAGTTAGAAAAATAACCCTCCCCAAGACCCTGAAAAGTGAGTGCAAAGTGCACTAAAGTTCCCCTAAGGACAAAGAAGTCGTGTTAGAGGAATAATGCAGGAAAGACACAAACCAACAATGCAACAACTGTGGATTTCCAATCTAGGGTACCTGTGGAACAAGGGGACCAAGTCCAAAAGTCACAAGCAAGTCGGAGATGGGCAGATGCCCAGGAAATGCCAGCTGCGGGTGCAAAGAAGCTTCTACTGGACAGAAGAAGCTGAGGTTTCTGCAGGAACGAAAAGGGCTAGAGACTTTCCCTTTGGTGGACGGATCCCTCTTGCCGTGGAGAGTCGTGCAGAAGTGTTTTCCCGCCGAAAGAACGGAAACAAGCCTTGCTAGCTGCAAATCGTGCGGTTAGCGTTTTTGGACGCTGCTGTGGCCCTGGAGGGACCAGGAGGTCGCAAATTGGACCAGGAGAGAGAAGGGACGTCGAGCAAGACAAGGAGCCCTCTCAGCAGCAGGTAGCACCCGGAGAAGTGCCAGAAACAGGCACTACGAGGATGTGTGAAACGGTGCTCACCCGAAGTCGCACAAAGGAGTCCCACGTCGCCGGAGACCAACTTAGAACGTCGTGCAATGCAGGTTAGAGTGCCGTGGACCCAGGCTTGGCTGTGCACAAAGGATTTCCGCCGGAAGTGCACAGGGGCCGGAGTAGCTGCAAAAGTCACGGTTCCCAGCAATGCAGCCCAGCGAGGTGAGGCAAGGACTTACCTCCACCAAACTTGGACTGAAGAGTCACTGGACTGTGGGGGTCACTTGGACAGAGTCGCTGGATTCGAGGGACCTCGCTCGTCGTGCTGAGAGGAGACCCAAGGGACCGGTAATGCAGCTTTTTGGTGCCTGCGGTTGCAGGGGGAAGATTCCGTCGACCCACGGGAGATTTCTTCGGAGCTTCTGGTGCAGAGAGGAGGCAGACTACCCCCACAGCATGCACAAGCAGGAAAACAGTCGAGAAGGCGGCAGGATCAGCGTTACAGAGTTGCAGTAGTCGTCTTTGCTACTATGTTGCAGGTTTGCAGGCTTCCAGCGCGGTCAGCAGTCGATTCCTTAGCAGAAGGTGAAGAGAGAGATGCAGAGGAACTCGGATGAGCTCTTGCATTCGTTATCTAAAGTTTCCCCAGAGACAGAGACCCTAAATAGCCAGAAAGAGGGTTTGGCTACCTAGGAGAGAGGATAGGCTACTAACACCTGAAGGAGCCTATCAGCAGGAGTCTCTGACGTCACCTGGTGGAACTGGCCACTCAGAGCAGTCCAGTGTGCCAGCAGCACCTCTGTTTCCAAGATGGCAGAGGTCTGGAGCACACTGGAGGAGCTCTGGACACCTCCCAGGGGAGGTGCAGGTCAGGGGAGTGGTCACTCCCCTTTTCTTTGTCCAGTTTCGCGCCAGAGCAGGGCTAAGGGGTCCCCTGAACCGGTGTAGACTGGCTTATGCAGAATTGGGCACATCTGTGCCCAAGAAAGCATTTCCAGAGGCTGGGGGAGGCTACTCCTCCCCTGCCTTCACACCATTTTCCAAAGGGAGAGGGTGTCACACCCTCTCTCAGAGGAAGTTCTTTGTTCTGCCATCCTGGGCCAGGCCTGGCTGGACCCCAGGAGGGCAGATGCCTGTCTGAGGGGTTGGCAGCAGCAGCAGCTGCAGTGAAACCCCAGGAAGGGCAGTTTGGCAGTACCAGGGTCTGTGCTACAGACCACTGGGATCATGGGATTGTGCCAACTATGCCAGGATGGCATAGAGGGGGCAATTCCATGATCATAGACATGTTACATGGCCATATTCGGAGTTACCATTGTGAAGCTACATATAGGTAGTGACCTATATGTAGTGCACGTGTGTAATGGTGTCCCCGCACTCACAAAGTTCAGGGAATTGGCTCTGAACAATGTGGGGGCACCTTGGCTAGTGCCAGGGTGCCCTCACACTAAGTAACTTTGCACCTAACCTTTACCAGGTAAAGGTTAGACATATAGGTGACTTATAAGTTACTTAAGTGCAGTGTAAAATGGCTGTGAAATAACGTGGACATTATTTCACTCAGGCTGCAGTGGCAGGCCTGTGTAAGAATTGTCAGAGCTCCCTATGGGTGGCAAAAGAAATGCTGCAGCCCATAGGGATCTCCTGGAACCCCAATACCCTGGGTACCTCAGTACCATATACTAGGGAATTATAAGGGTGTTCCAGTAAGCCAATGTAAATTGGTAAAATGGTCACTAGCCTGTTAGTGACAATTTGGAAAGAAATGAGAGAGCATAACCACTGAGGTTCTGATTAGCAGAGCCTCAGTGAGACAGTTAGTCACTACACAGGCAACACATTCAGGCACACTTATGAGCACTGGGGCCCTGGGTTACCAGGGTCCCAGTGACACATACAACTAAAACAACATATATACAGTGAAAAATGGGGGTAACATGCCAGGCAAGATGGTACTTTCCTACAACCAGACCCTCTCTGTGCCTTACATCCTGTCTGATATCCACATCTGGTCTGTGCTGGGTGTCAGCTCCCCTTGTACATTCCATCCACACAAACACAGGACCCTTAGCTGCATCTGCATTAATCTGTAAGCTGATGGGTCTTCTTGGGCAGGAAGGATGCAAGGGCTCTCACTTACACTTCAAAGGGTATTGGCCTGACCCCACAAAAAGGACTGATATTCCCTATAGATTTCCTGGCAGACAGGACTGGGCTGAAAGGGGGAACTAGTGCACTTCAAAACACCTCTTTGAAGTCTCCCCCACTTCAAAGGCACATTTGGATATAAGTACTGGGGTTCTTACCCCCTCAAAGCAGACACTACTGGACCAGAAAATAAGACCTGGTCTGAAGAACTGCTGGACTGCTCAAAGGACTCAACTGGACTGCTTTCCTGAAAGGACTGCTCTGCTGCTTGTTGTCCTGCTGGCTGCTGCTCTCTGATCTTGCAAGATGGAATCTGCCTTTTTGTTACATAAGTGATCTCCAAGGGCGTGCCTCCTGTTTTTCCCTGAGGTACCAAGGCCATCAAAGACCTCGTGAATGGTGCTTCATCAGCCCCAGTGCAGGTCTGAACAGGGAAAACTTTGTCACGGATTATCACTAGGGAGCACAGAGCCTATCTGCCACCCCACGCTGCGCTGTCAAAGTTGTGTCTGCTGCTGCATCGAGTACAGACCTCTCCATAACCTGCGAGCCGCTTGCCCAAGAGTTATGTCTATTGCTGTGGATTCCTGCTCAAGAGTGCAGTGTCTCATCCCTGCCCTATGTGGCCCTAGAGCTGTGGTGCCTAATGGCCCTGAGTGTAATCTCATGAGCTCGGTGCCGCCCACACCCTCTGAACGAGTCTGCAGCTGGGACCCCATCCAGTGGACTGTGACGAGCATCTTAGAAGAAGTGTGTTTGCTTTTCAGTAGTGTCTGGAGCCAAGTGCTGAGTACGGCTGCACTTCCCGCACAGGTACTGGTTTACTTGAGACCCGTGTGCTCTGTCACCGGCCCTCTCCCTGACGCTCATTTCTAGCCCCTGGGCACATGCTCTGACTTTTACCATAACACTCCTAAAAGGAGTGCACCGATTTGCAAAGCATTGCGGGGATACTTTTTCCAAAGGATATCTCTTTGTATGCTTAGTGGAACAATATCGTTTTGGCCTTGATTCCTTTAGATAAATCACTCTATTTTTCTAATTTGGAGTGGAATCGTTTTTGTAGTGTTTCACTGTGTTGCTGTATGAATATTGCACAAATACTTTACACATTGCCTTCTAACTTAGGCCTGCCTGCTCAGTGCCTTCTAAGTTAGGCCTGTCTGCTCTGTGCCAAGCTACCTGAGGGTGAGCACAAGATAATTTAGTTTGTGTTGTGACCAGCCCTGATTCGAATTTTGGTCCCTACTTGGACAGAGTTCATACCTCTGCCAACTAGAGACAGCGGTTCCTAACAGTGTCCTTCATGATCGTAGCCCCATTACAGCGGCTTTATCTGAAAACTCACCAAAAGGGGGAAATTCCAGAGAGACATGTACATTGTGACAGTGATCCCATCCCAAATTCAAGGAACTCAGGGGATAAATGGGATTCGGACCGGCCGACCTTTCTGCAAAAATACAGACACCAAAATACTAGCCTAGACACTAGCAAGTAGGTTGTGGAGTGTGATCACAGACCAGGTACACCTGGACCAAAACGGGTTTATGCCATACAAGTTGAGCAGACTCAACTTCCACACACTACATAATAATATAGCAGTAGTGCAGGAGGCATCAACAACACTGTTGGAAGTATCTCTAGATGCCCATAAAGCTGTTCATGAGATACAATGGCCTTCTGATTCACATTTCTTAAAAGGATGGGCTTTGGGCCCAAGTATTGCGCTTGGGTAAACCTACTCTACACTAACAGCAGAGCAAGACTTAAAATCAGTGGGATACTTTTGTGAGATTTTCCAGTACAACGAGGGACAAGACAGGGATGCCAACTATCACTGATGCTATTTGCCTTTATCCTAGAGGTGCTGGTGCATTTGGATAAGAGTAGTCACCCGAATAGAAGGCTGGAGATGGGGGCACGTGTGGGAAGAGTGCATTCCGCTATACAAAACATGCAGGATATTCTACTATATCTGACAAAAACTGAATTATCCTTCGTGAGAGTGGGGGAAATAGTTCAAATGTTTGAGTGATATTCAGGATTAAAAACAAGCTGGGAGAAATCATTGATATTCCCAATGGGTAATTAGAAAGGGCACCCCCTTCCCCCGTCTCCCCATTCCACTAAGAGCTGAGACTCAGCAGTTCAAATACCTGGGGTTATGGATCACCAGAGATGAGAGAAAGAACGTAATACAGTGCCAATCTGACCCGCTACTCCAGAGACTAGAAGCTTATGTGAAACATTGGACGTGGCTACCTCTATCATTGGTGGGAGAAGCAGCTATCTTTAAAATGATTATGTTACCTAGATTCACATATGCACTTCAAGACTGTCGACATGCCATACCCCAGTTGTGCTTCCAAGCCATAAACAGACAACCAAGATCCCTGTTTGATTAAATGGCCCACCATGCGTTGCACTGGCCACACTCCACCAAGCCACATTTGAGGATGGCACAGCATTATGAAATATCCAAAAATACTATGAAGCTGCACGTAACAGTGTAGTCAATGAGTGGGCATATGCTGCACTTGATGACCCTGCCTGCAAAATGGACCAGAAGCCACTGAGGGAGAGAGGCTATCTACAAGCACTCTATGGAGGGAAAATGAAGGCATATACCCCGCCAGCCACAACTACGGTGCTACGCATTTGGCATAAAGTGAACAAAGAACTAGGCTAGAACAAGTGGTTCATACCAAAGACACTCCTGTGTCTGGGCATAAAACTAGGCCTAGTGTCGGGACTGTCGAGACTCAAACAATGAGTGATATGCCATAGGCATCTCTACCCTGGCAACCCCTGAATATTGGAGAGTGTTGTTAATAGCTAGTAATAAGGCAGCCGAGTCATCAGGAGCCGACTGAAAGAGACAGTCACTGATTAGGTGCTAATGTAATCAAAACCTATGACGGAGACCAAAATGAAAGAGGGATGGGGGTGTTGCCCAAAGTAAAACGTACAAGAAACAAGAGAAGTTGGACAATATAGTATAATAGCTCTATTCCAAAGTCCCAGGTCTATGTTCCACTGTGAAGTCACTGTCATTTATTGACTGATATTGGTGGTTACTGACTGATTGTACCACGGACTCTGCTAACCAGGCCCAGGGTCAGTGTTCTGTTTAAAAGGTATATGGTAATTAGGTATAATTATGATTGGTTCTGACAACCTACCTGCAAGACCCTAATATATGGCAGGGCATGTAGGTTTAGAGACCCAAGTGGACTTAATGCCCTTACGTGTGCACTGCTGTGGTGTCTGCTGGCATTTAAAAGCCAGCCCTGCTTTTAAAATAAAACTGTGTTCAAAGTTGACTTTAGAATTGAAAGTACCTGCAAAGTCTTAAACTACCCTTTTCTTACATATAAGTCACCCCTAAGGTCTTCCCTAGGACCCCCAAGGGTAGGGTGCCTTGTAATTAAAAGCATGGACATTACAAAATATGTTTTTTATGCCCTGATGTGGAAGAAACTGCCAATGTTGTTTTTCCCCAATGTAGTGCAGCTCGCTCCATAGGCCAACATAGGAATCCTTTATTAAACTTTAATAAAGTAAGACTTTTTTCAGAAATGAAATAGCAACTTCATTCAAGGTCTCAAAATAATAGATATAATAAATCAAACAACTTGCTAAGGTCAGATTTCTATAACTATTGCAGGTAAGTAGTTTTAGAACTAGCCTCTTCCAATTAGGCAGCCTTTGACAGGCTGAGCCAAGCTACTCTGATGAGGTGTGAAGTGGCCTGGGCTGAAACAAAGAGACAATTTTGTGGAAGGAGATCTGCTGCTGCAGATGCCAGGACAGGAAGGGGGTTGGGTAGCCAAACTGGTCTTCAAAGGTATAAAGGCAGATAGTGCAGGAACCAGGCCCACCCCCACTTCCTGCAGCCCCATTGAGATGGGAGCCTTGCTAAATAAGTTAGGAAAGGGCTGTAAGGGGAGTGTAGGCAAAATATAGCCAAACCTGTGGTTTGGGTTAGCCAGAGCCTGAACTCCCAGGAGATAATTTCTGTATTTTGATTTCTATGGAGACGTGCATGCTGGAGCCAAAATATCGCACACTTCCCAGGAAGTGGTCATCATAGAGGGTGGCAATTGAACCCCATTGGTTAGAGGTGCCCCCCTCTTGCCAGCTCAGAAAACTGCAATAAATATGGGAGAGTTACACAACACCTCAGATCTCTGCCTGAAAATATCAAGAGAAGAAGGGCTACTCTGCTGAACCCCTATTCTGCAACCTAAGAGAACTACACTCATACGGACTGCACCTGCTGCACACTCTGGGCTTCACAAAAGAGGACTTTGCCTGGCTTCAAAAGGATTAAGAAGTGCTGACAGCAACAGGCAGGAAAGAGTTTTAAGAAGTCACCTGGATCAACTCCACCACACCATGCCCAGCAGACTAGCTCACGTGGACTTTATTGGATTTGACCAGGTGCATTGTGGGAATTGCAGTCCCAAAACTCCAAGTGGAAACTCAGAACTTCTGGACCTTTGGCTGGTGTTGTGGACCCTCAAAGACCCAAAGAAGAACTTCTGGAAGAAGATACAGAAGATTGAGAAGATTGAGAACATTTGGACAATTTTTGTCAAAAAGCTCCATAAGTGCACCGACCTCAATGACAACAGTGAAGCTGGCAACATCAAACAAAGACTCGGCCTGAAATTCAGGTTTGCCCCGCTGAAGTTCCAGAGCTTTTTGCGGTCAACGACAAGAACCAAGACCTCCAGGATTCACTAAGGCCTCATGTGGAAGCAAGCTGCTTTTGTCGAACCGCAACCAGGCCTGCTGAAGAGACTGGCTCGACATTGCGGAAAAAAAGAAACAAAAAAGTGACTAAGTGAGAAGGTAAAAACTTCACTGGCCCCAACCACTTGTTGTATCCCACCCATGCTCCATTGCAGTCGGCCTAAAACTTTGACTTGGTCCCGGGCAACCAGATAGCCGCAGTTGGCGCTTGTCACTTTTTGGCACTAGAAAGCACATTTTTGTATTTAATACTAAAAAATGAACATCTCCAGTTGCCTACATTAGAATTTCTGTTGTTTTGGTGTTACTTTAAGGATAAAAATATTCTCTATTGTTAGAAATTGGAGTTCAATCAATCAATCAATCAAGATTTATAAAGCACGACAAATCACCCATGAGGGTCTCAAGGCACTGAAGTTGCTAGTTGCTTTGTGGAGCTCTGTTCATTTGAACTGCCATGTTTGGAGTCCTTTCTTGAATTCCCAGAGCTATATGGCATTCCTGAGGTGCTGGGGAAGGTCATTCCAGGCTTTGGCCGCCAGATCAGAGAAGGAGCGTCCTTCACTGTTGAATCGGCGGATCTGGGTGGGTGTCAGGTCGGTTGATGGAAGGTCATTCATTTGTTGATGTATGCTGGTCCTTCGTTGCGCAGGGCTTTGTATGTGTGGGTCAGCATCTTGAAGTGGCAGCTCTTCTGGATTGGGAGCCAGTGTAGTGTCTTGAGGTGCTGGGTGATATGTGTCTGTCAGGGGAGGTCAAGGATGAGTCTTGCCGCTGAGTTTTGTATTGTCTGTAATCTCTTCTGGAGGTGTGCAGTGATTCATACGTAAAGAGTGTTACTGTAGTCAAGCCTTTTGGGTTCAAGGGCTTCAGTGACCGCCCTTCTGGTATCATTTGGGAGCCACCTGAAGATCTTAAAGAACATGCGTAGGGTGTGGAAGCGGTCGGACAAGACTGCGTTTACCTGTTTCTGCATCGATAACTTGCTGTCCAAGATGATGCTGAGGTTGCGTATGCAGTCTGTTGGGGTGGGGGAAGGGGTGAGTTCAGCAGGCCACCAAGTATCGCTCCATGGCTGGGTGTTGTTCCCAGAGATGAGGACTTCTGGCTTGTCAGTGTTCAGCTTGAAACAGTTGTCCTACATCCAGTCGACAACGTTCATCATACTATTATGGAAATTGGTTCTGGTGGTGGTGGAGAATGAGCTGGGCATCATTGGCATAGGAGATGATGTTGAGTCCGTGTGATATGACAGTGTTAAACTGGGGGTCATGTTTGTGTTGAAGAGGGTGGGGCTGAGGGACGATCCTTGTGAAATGCCACAGATGATCTCCTTTGGTTCCAAGGTGAATGGTGGGAGATGGATTCTCTGGGTTCCTCTGGTGAGGTTTGAGGCGATCCATTGGAGGGCATGTTCCTGGATTCCTTTTTGGTGGAGTCTGCTGATAAAGATGTGGTGGGAGACGGTGTTGAAGGTGGCTGACAGGTCCAGGAGCATGAGGGCATCTGTTTCTCCGTGGAATCGGAGGGCCCTTATGTCGTCAGTGGCTAAAATCAGAGCTGTTTCAATGCTGTGATTGGCTAGGAATCCTGATTGAGAGGGGTCCAGGAGGTTGTAGTGTTTTAAGGGTTTGGTGAGTTGCTGGTTGATTGCATTTTTGAGAACCTTCCCTGAAAGAGGAGCAGGGAGATGGGCTGGTAGTTTTTCAGATCTGCTGGGTCAGCGGATGGTTTCTTCAGGAGGGGCCTCATTTCATTGTGTTTCCAGTCCCCAGGGAAGGAAGCTGTGGTAATGAAAGTGTTCAGGACTTTCTTGAGCTCGTCGCCTATTGTCTTACTACCAAGGTTGAAGATGTGATGGGGACATGAGTCCGTGGGTGCTCCTGAGTGTATGGAGTTCATGATGAAGACTATGGCTTGAGTTGTGAGAGAGTCCCAATGGGTGAGCAGTTGTTCAGAGTTTGTGTTCTTGGGTGCACGTAGGCGATGCTCTCAGTGGCGGCGAGGTGGAGTTTGAAGTTTTCGTAAATGGCTGAGATCTTGTCTTGGAAGAAGTCTTCCAGGGAATCACACAGTTCTTGAGAGGGGGTGATGTAGTTCCCTTTGGCTACAGGGTTGGAGAACTCCTTCACAAAAGTGAAGAGCTCCTTGCTGTGGTTTGTGCTGGCTTCTATGTGGTCTGCTAGAGCGTTCTTTGTTTCTCTCAGGAGGCGGTGGTACTGGTTGAGTGCTGTTTTGAAGGTGGTAATGGCTCCTGTCTTTTTGCTAGTATTCCACTTCCTTTCTAGTTGCCATCAGTTACGTTTGGAGGATTTCAGTTCAGTGGTGAACCTGCTGGTTATTCTGGCCAGTAATTTGAATTTGGTTAGCTTGCTGGGGGCGATTGTGTTGGTGCATTCCAAAATCCACTGGGAGAAGTTGTTCACATTGTTCCACTAGTCTTCTGATACCTTTTTCCAGTTCATGCGTATGGAACTGGGGGAAAGGTGCTAGTGTTGGTAGATCTTGAGATGGTGACATGGACGTGGTAGTGGTTGGTTCCGCTGAGCTGTGAGACATGGTTGTACTTGACTCTGTTGCTGGACGTAAAAAATGGGGTTGAGCGTTTGTCCTGCGATGTGGGTGGGGTCAGTGACAAATTGTTGGAGGCCGATGTTACTCATGCTTTTCCAGGAGATCGGTTGTGTTGGTGTCATCGAGGTCGTCAAGGTGGAAGTTAAGGTCCCCTAGGAAGATGTAGTGCTCTGAGTCGATGGTGATTGGGGTGATGAGGTCAGGGATGGTGCTGCAGAAGCTGGGTCATGGTCACAGTGGTCTATATGCAAGGGAGCCTCTGAGGGTGCTTTTTCCATCTGTGTGAAGTTGGAAATTGAGATGCTCCATCATTGGGGCTGGGTCTTCTAAGAAGGTTGTGCAGTGGATTGTGTCCTTGGAGATAATGGCAATTCCACCTCTGTGTTTGTTGATTTGGTCCCTGTCGCAGAGGCAGGGTTCAGCTAGGTCTGTGAGGAAGATGATGTCTGAGCTGAGGGATGAGAGCGTGTTTGCCTAACGTTCATGCATTGAGTAGAATGCACTGCAGTTGTGCCGTGGCAGTCTTGGTCGGCGCGGTGTGCACAGACAGGTTTGCAGTGTGTCCAGCGTTGTTGATTGGTTCTGTGTTGCAGGTGAAGTAGCACTGCTGGAAGGAGAACGCTCCTCTGGTGGGGCTTGGAGATGTGCAGCAGCAGTTGTTGTTCAGGGGCCTTGGGTCCAGGGCTGGGAGGTCTGAAGCAATATAGCTGCACAGGATGGAAGAACCAGCGTTCCAGGGGCTGGGTGTGGTCCAGGCCCGGACAGGTGCAGATGGGCTTTCCTTTGGTGCGCTGACTGCTCTCCTGCTGCAGGTGGCTGCAATGCAGCCTCCAATAAGTAGCTCCTGGGAGGCGGGAGGGGCGCTGGGAGGCGAATGGAGAGGTAAGCGGAAGCCAGGAAAATGGGGGGGAGCTGCAAATAAGGAAAGCACCAGGAAAAGCAGTGCAAACAAGGGAAATGCAGGAGAAAGCACTCAGAAAACAGGGGAAAGGAAGGAGAGAGCAGTACAAAAAGAGGGAAATGCCGGAGAAAGCACTCAGAAAATGGGGGCAAAAAGAAGGAGGAAGCAGTAAAAAATGAGAGAAGAGCAGGCAAAGGCACTCAGAAAACAGGGGAAAGGAAGGAGAAAGCAGTAAAAAAATGAGGGAAAAGCAGAAGAAAGCACTCAGAAAAACAGGGAGAAAGCAAAGCGGTGCAGCAGCATGAGAGAGATTGGCCTGGGACCTGCTCAATGGGGTCATGCTGCAGTTGAGTAGAGCGTTGGATTCATTTTGTGTGTTGTGTCTTACTTATATACTGTTTTGGTGATATTAAATGCTTTACACACTTGTCTCCTAAGTTCAGCCTGACTGCTCGTCAGCCAAGCTACCAAGGGTTGAGCAAGGATTAAATTATTGAGAATTTACTGGACCTTATTTGTGATTGTGATGTTATTACTAGTTGTAGGTACCTACCTGCACCTACTAATAAACCACCTCCCAACCACAAGTCGCTGGATAGCCTCCGCTGACCGGAAAAACTATTCCACATTCTCATCCATTTTCTTCTCCCTCAGATGCTTTCTCAGTATCTGAGCCTGCCTCAGAACTGTCCTCCATAACTCGATTGGGGCCTTGGCAGCAGTCATTCACCAACAGTCCATCTCTGCTGACTGTCTACAACCTGTCTCAAACCTTGCTTCAAAAACACTTACATATGTTTATATATACATATATATAATATACCACTATTTGTAAAAATATATATTAGATTGTAATCATTCTTTTGTATTTCTTTCCAATTTAATGTGTGTGTTAGAAATGGGGTCTTTGGTTGGCAGTCAGGCAGTCAGGTTACCCCCCGTCCAAGCAAGGACCCTCACTCTAGTCCGGGCAAAAGATAAACACACCTGGTTAGCCCCCGCACACCCTCTTGGTAGCTTGGCATGAGCAGAAAGGCTTAATTCAGAAGCAAAGTGTAGGGTTTTTGTACCAACAAACAGAGTAATACAGTGATAACACCACAAAATGAGCACCACACCAGTTTAGAAAAAATAGGCAATATTTATCTAAATCAAACAGACCAAAACAACAAAAATCCAACATACAGAAGTTAAGATCTGAATAAATAAAAAAATAAGAGTCTTACTCCTTAGAAATCAATGGAAACATTGATTTTACACAAAGTACCTAGTTTGCATCAAAAATAAAGCCACACGGGCAGGCGTGCGTCGGAAAAGTCAGCAATGCGTCGATTCCTTACTCTCAAGTGAGGCTGTGCATTGTTTCTTGTTTGATCGGGTAGGCAATGCGTCATTTTTCACTCTCATAAGAGAGCGATGTATCAATTTCTGATAGCAACTGAGCTTGCCTCCTGTTTTGAAGTCTCAGGGCCATCAAAGATTTCCTCTGCCAGCATCTGGGCTCTCTGCTGAGACACCTGCCCTGCCAAGTGATGCCCTATCCAATCCCTAGGCCCTTGAAAGGTGAAGTTGGCAGAACAAGGACTGAAATCCACGCACAGAACACCATGCTGGGAAATTTTCGATGCACCATATGTAACGCGGCTGATAAACGATGCGTCACCTGCTTCGCGGCTGAAATTGACACTCCACCTGCATCGTGGCTGGGAGATCAATGCATAGTGGCTGGAGAAATGACGCAACACTAGCTTGCGGCTGGTCATAACAACGGAAACCCCATGCAGTGCGGTTTTCTAACACTGTGCGACCGGATTTCTCATGAATCTTCGCTGGGTGTCAAAGCCTTTCTGAACCTACGTGGATCTGATGTGCCCTCTCCGGAAATCGACTCATCACTCTCCTACGAGTGAGAAAAACATTGCGTTGCCTATCTGACCAGAGAAGAAACGATGTAGGGCTTCACTTGCGAGTAAGGAATTGACGCATCGCTGAATTTTCTGATGCAAGTTCGCCCACGTAGCTTTATTTTTGATGCAAACCAGGCACTTTGTATAAAATCAATGTTTCCACAGATTTCCATGGAGTAAGACTCTTATTCTTTTGAAAATTCATATCTTAACTTGTGTATGTTGGATTTTTGTCATTTTGGTCTTGTTTGATTTAGATAAATATTAACTATTTTTTCTAAACTGGCGGGGTGTCCATTTTGGAGTGTAATCACTCTTTTACTGTGTGTGTTGGTACAAATACTTTACTTATTGCTTCTCAGCTAAGCCTTTCTGCTCGTTTCAAGCTACCAAGGGGGTGAGCGAGGGTTAACCAGGTGTGTTTAACCTTTGCCCTGACTAGAGTGAGGTCCCTTTCTTGGACAGGGGGTAACCTGACTGCCAACCAAAGACCCCATTTCTAACATTGGTGATCAGCGGTGAGGACTGGGCTTGTATTTGTACTTGGCATACACTGACTAAGTGTACACTACTTTTTTTTAGTGCAGACCATTACGTGACCACACACCACTTGTTTTTGTGTTTTTGCTTTTTCTCTTTTTTTGGACTTCATCTGCTTCAATTTTTTGTGATTTTTGAACTTCTCATTGGGAACTCTTTTGTTCTGCCTTGGAACTTTGCACTTTTGACTTGCCATCATGTCTCAAACTGGAGATGCACCAGCTGAAGCTGTTTTTGAGTTAAGGAAGCTGGAAAGTTACACAGTTGCCCAACCGAAACAGTTCTGTAAGGAACCTGTCTGTCCCATTAAGAGCTCCACCAGGAAGGCACTGAAGGCCTGGGGGAAAGCCAAGGAGGCTGGGGGGGGCACACAGAGGAGAAGGAGGAGGGTGAGGAGGTACAGAGTATTCATAATGTGGTGGTGAATGTACCTGTTCTGCCTGGGGGAAGGGTCTCCAGGGCAGGTAGCAGTATGTCATGCAAGGGTCTGACTCCTGAAGAGTTGTAGGACAGACGGGCAGAGAGGTTCACCAGTTGGAGTTAGAGATGTTTAGGATGAAAATGGAGAGGGACATGGAGGAGAGGAGGCTGGCCATGGAAGAGAAGAAGATGCTCCTGGCTTATGAGCTTAGTTCGAGGGAACTAGATCAGAGGAGCCAGTCTATTAGAGATGGTGGCAGCAGTACCACAGTGCAGCCTGAGAGGAAGGAGCACATTTCGAAAGACCTAGTGAAGGATTATAAGAGGAAGGATGACATATACTTGTGGTTTCAGGGGAATGAGTCTGCTCTTCACATGAACATGGTCCCTGAAGCACACTGGGGGCGGGTCTATGGTAGCACTTTGAGGTAAAGAGTAGGGATACTCTGACATCCTTAGGGGATCCTCAGGGGCTCACTTACCCTATCATGAAGAATGCCCTACTCACATGGTATGGTCTCACCCCTGAGCAGTACAAGGACAAGTTTGGGTCCTACAAAAAGAAAGAATCCCAAACATGGTTGGAATGTGTTGACTCTTTTTGCAGGTCACTGGATGGTTGGGTGAAGGACAGTAAGGTAACAGCTTATGAGGGGATTTACAACTTGATTGCTTGGGAGCACTTGTACAGTCTTTGTTTTCCAGAGCTGTGGCAGAACCTCACTGACAGCAAGCTGACTGACCCCAGGAAGCTTGAGCAGGAAGTGGACCATTGGGAGAGCATCAGCGTCCACGGGTGGTATGGGGGAGACCACGCCAAGGTTGGGCAGGGTCCCTCTCAGAAGAAGAAGGGGGGTAAGACTAAACAGGGGCAGTTCTCAAAAGGGCCCCAACCTAGTTCCCAGGGTAAGGAATCCCAGCCCCCATTTGAGAAGAAACCTTGGTTTTCTAAAGGGAAACCTGCAGAGGCGGGTCTTCGCAAGTGTTATGCATGTGACCAGGTGGGTCATGTGAGGGGAGATCCCAAATGTCACAAGTGGACTATGGCACCCACTGGTGCTCAGTCACATGGTTTGGCCAGTGTGGCGCTTGGGGAGCAGTTGGATCCAGGTGGGTGGAAGCCATCTGAGATGACCCTTGTCTAACTAAGGACAGTGAGCTGATCCAGAGAACCCTTGTGCCTGAAAACACTAAAAAGTACAGTCAGTGGGTGACCATCAGTGGACAGAGGGTAGAGGCTCTGAGAGACACAGGGGCCAGTGTGACTACTGTGAGAAGTCACCTGGTGTCTGAAGAGCAGACAGATCCCCATGTACTTCACCAAGTAGTTGTGGTAGACAACTCAGAGCGCCTGTGCAGAGTGACGCAGGTTCGCTCTGAATGGGGGGGTCTCAGGTGCCTTGAGAGTAGCTGTGAGTCCAAACATGCCTGTAGATTGTCTGCTTGGCAATGACCTGGAGGATTCCCTTTGGAAGGAGATGGAACACAGGTCTCACTTGGAGATGTTGGGTCTGCCTAGGTGAGTGTGTGTCCACCCGGTCAATAGCAGCCTGTTGGGTGATCAAGAGACACTGAAGCCTGAAAGAGTGGCCCAGGTGTCTGCCAGAAGGAGGAAGGGCAAGGGGACTGGGTGGGGGTGGGGGGTGGGAAAAACCCACCCCAGAAGTTCCCACAGTCCAAGAGGAGGCTGAACCTGAGGGGGGTGTCCCAGAGCCTACAGGGGAACAGGTGGCTGAACTGGGGGAGGTCCCTGCGCTGACTCAGTGGCAGCAGGAATGGGGACCCACCAGGGAAGCATACTGTGAGGCACAGAAGATCTGCCCTACTCTGGAGGGTTTGCAGCAGCAGGCTGCAGACCAGATGTCTTGCAAGGAGCCTGGATCACACTTGATCTACTGGGAGGGTGGCCTCCTAAATAGTGAGCCTAAGGTTGCTGAGCCTGGGTCAGCCCATGTGCTTCAGAGCCTTCCTACTGGGCCTGGCTCATGATGTGCCTTTAGTTGGACATTTGGGGCAGGACAAGACCTTTGAATGGCTTGTCACCCACTTTTACTGGCCTCAAATGCGCATGCACTCAGATGCACACTGTAGGCCTTGACAAACTTGTCAGGCAAGTGGCAAGAGTGGGCGGAAATGTAAAGCTCCCCTCCAACCTTTTCTTGTGGTCAGCACTCCCTTTGAAAGGCTTAGTATCGACATTATGGGGCCTCTGGATCCCAAGACAACCATGTGCAACAGGTTCATCCTGGTCTTGGTGGACCATGCCACCCGGTACCCAGAAGCCATTCCTTTGAGGTCAATCAACTTCACTGTGGTGGGACGTGCATTGATGGGGGTTTTCACCCGTATGGGGTTCCTCAAGGAGGTGGTATCTGATAGGGGTACCCACTTCATATCAACATATATGAAGTCTTGTGGAAGGAGTGGGGGGTGACATATAAGTTCACCACTCCTTACCACCCCAATGTAACTGTCTGGTTGAGAGATTCAACCGTACCTTGGAAGGCATGGTCATGGGCCTATCAGAGACCTTGAGACGTATGTGGAACGTCCTCCTGCCATGCCTTTTGTTCCCCTACAGGGAGGTGCCTCAAAAGGGTCTTGGATTTTGCCCTTTTGGGTTACTGTATGGCCACCCTGTCATGGGCCCTTTCAGTCTAGTTAGGGATGGTTTGGAGAAAGTCTCCAGTAAGCCCCCCAGGATATTTTCAGTTACATGCTGGCTTTTAGGAACGGGACTTCCCGCTTCAGGAAGCTTGCCCAAGAGAACCTGGAAGCAAGCCAGGAAGATATGAAGCGCTGGTATGACCAGAATGCCACTCTGGTTGAGTTTCAGCCTGGCCAGAAAGTGTGGGTGACTGCCCCAGTGGAGCCTAGGGCTCTCCAGGACAAGTGGACTGGGCCATTTGAGGTGGTGGAGTGCAAGAGTGATGTCACCTATCTGGCAAACTTGTGGACTCTCAGGAACCCTTTGAGGGTCCTGCATGTAAACTGCCTCACGCCTCATTTTGAGAGGACAGAGGTGACAGTGTTCCATGCAACAGAGGATGGGGTGGAGGAAGAGAGTGAGCCGTGAGCCTCTTGCTGACCTCCTGTTTGCTAAGGAGAAGGATGGGTCTATAGAGGGAGTGAAACTCTCCCCCTCACTGACCCCACAGCAACAGAGGGACGGTCGCCAAGTATTTGGATAGTTTGCCTCTCTATTTTCCTTGATCCCAGGGGTCACTCATCTGTGTACACATGATGTGGACACCAGGAACAGTCCTCCTGTTAAACATAAGGTTTACATAGTGACTGACAAGGTTAGAACTATCATCAAGGATGAGGTGTCCAAGATGTTAGACTTAGGGGTTATTGAGTTTTCCTGAAGTCCTTGGGCCAGCCCTGTGGTCTTGGTCCCAAAAGCTGCTGCTCCTGGTGCCACTCCAGAACTCAAGTTCTGTGTGAATTACTGGGGACTCAGTGCTGTCACTAAGACTTATGCGTACCCCATCCCCTGAGCTGATGAGCTCATTGATCAGTTAGGGGCTGCCAAATATCCAAGTACTTTTGACCTGACCTCTGTATATAGGCAGATTGCTCTGACTGAGGGGGCTAAGGAGAGGTCTGCATTTTCCACCCTAGATGGGTACTACCAATTTAGGGTGATGCCCTTTGGGATGAAGAATGTCCCTTCCACCTTTCAGAGGTTTGTTTACCAGGTGTTGGGTGAACTGGATTATTTTAGTGCAGCCTACCCGGATGACATTGCTGTGTCCATCTCCACTTTGGAGGAGCACTTGCAGCACCTCTGCAAAGTGTTAGAGGCCCTGCAGAAGGCAGGTCTCACTATTAAGACTAGCAAGTGCCAAATAGGGTAGGATTTGGTCCCTGTCGCAGAGGCAGGGTTCAGCTAGGTCTGTGAGGAAGATGATGTCTGAGCTGAGGGATGAGAGCGTGTTTGCCGAGCGTTCATGCATTGAGTAGAATGCACTGCAGTTGTGCCGTGGCAGTCTTGGTCGGCGCGGTGTGCACAGACAGGTTTGCAGTGTCTCCAGCGTTGTTGATTGGTTCTGTGTTGCAGGTGAAGTAGCACTGCTGGAAGGAGAACGGTCCTCTGGTGGGGCTTGGAGATGTGCAGCAGCAGTTATTGTTCAGGGGCCTTGGGTCCAGGGCTGGGAGGTCTGAAGCAATATAGCTGTAGAGGATGGAAGAACCAGCGTTCCAGGGGCTGGGTGTGGTCCAGGCCCGGACAGGTGCAGATGGGCTTTCCTTTGGTGCGCTGACTGCTCTCCTGCTGCAGGTGGCTGCAATGCAGCCTCCAATAAGTAGCTCCTGGGAGGCGGGAGGGGCGCTGGGAGGCGAATGGAGAGGTAAGCGGAAGGCAGGAAAATGGGGGGGAGCTGCAAATAAGGAAAGCACCAGGAAAAGCAGTGCAAACAAGGGAAATGCAGGAGAAAGCACTCAGAAAACAGGGGAAAGGAAGGAGAGAGCAGTACAAAAAGAGGGAAATGCCGGAGAAAGCACTCAGAAAATGGGGGCAAAAAGAAGGAGGAAGCAGTAAAAAATGAGAGAAGAGCAGGCAAAGGCACTCAGAAAACAGGGGAAAGGAAGGAGAAAGCAGTAAAAAAATGAGGGAAAAGCAGAAGAAAGCACTCAGAAAAACAGGGAGAAAGCAAAGCGGTGCAGCAGCATGGGAGAGATTGGCCTGGGACCTGCTCAATGGGGTCATGCTGCAGTTGAGTAGAGCGTTGGATTCATTTTGTGTGTTGTGTCTTACTTATATACTGTTTTGGTGATATTAAATGCTTTACACACTTGTCTCCTAAGTTCAGCCTGACTGCTCGTCAGCCAAGCTACCAAGGGTTGAGCAAGGATTAAATTATTGAGAATTTACTGGACCTTATTTGTGATTGTGATGTTATTACTAGTTGTAGGTACCTACCTGCACCTACTAATAAACCACCTCCCAACCACAAGTCGCTGGATAGCCTCCGCTGACCGGAAAAACTATTCCACATTCTCATCCATTTTCTTCTCCCTCAGATGCTTTCTCAGTATCTGAGCCTGCCTCAGAACTGTCCTCCATAACTCGATTGGGGCCTTGGCAGCAGTCATTCACCAACAGTCCATCTCTGCTGACTGTCTACAACCTGTCTCAAACCTTGCTTCAAAAACACTTACATATGTTTATATATACATATATATAATATACCACTATTTGTAAAAATATATATTAGATTGTAATCATTCTTTTGTATTTCTTTCCAATTTAATGTGTGTGTTAGAAATGGGGTCTTTGGTTGGCAGTCAGGCAGTCAGGTTACCCCCCGTCCAAGCAAGGACCCTCACTCTAGTCCGGGCAAAAGAGAAACACACCTGGTTAGCCCCCGCACACCCTCTTGGTAGCTTGGCATGAGCAGAAAGGCTTAATTCAGAAGCAAAGTGTAGGGTTTTTGTACCAACAAACAGAGTAATACAGTGATAACACCACAAAATGAGCACCACATCAGTTTAGAAAAAATAGGCAATATTTATCTAAATCAAACAGACCAAAACAACAAAAATCCAACATACAGAAGTTAAGATCTGAATAAATAAAAAAATAAGAGTCTTAGTCCATAGAACTCAATGGAAACATTGATTTTACACAAAGTACCTAGTTTGCATCAAAAATAAAGCCACACGGGCAGGCGTGCGTCGGAAAAGTCAGCAATGCGTCGATTCCTTACTCTCAAGTGAGGCTGTGCGTTGTTTCTTGTTTGATCGGGTAGGCAATGCATCATTTTTCACTCTCATAAGAGAGCGATGTATCAATTTCCGGACAGGGCACCTCGGATGCACGCAGGTTCATGATGAATTTGACACCCAGCGACGATGCATGACAAATCCAGTCGCACAGTGTTAGAAAACCGCACTGCATAGGGTTTGCAGCGTTATCAGCAGCCGCAGGTGGAGTGTCGATTTCAGCTGCAAAGCGGGTGGCGCGTTGTTTATCAGCCACGTTGCAGATGGTGCGTTGAAAAATTCTCTGCATGGTGTTCTGTGTGTGGATTTCGGTCCTTGTTCTGCCAACTTCACCTTTCAAGGGCCCAAGGACTGGATAGAACACCACTTGGCAGGGCAGGAGTCTCAGCAGAGAGTTCAGGTGCTGGCAGAGGAAGTCTTTGATAGCCCTGAGACTTCAAAACAGGAGGCAAGCTCAGTTCAAGCCCTTGGAGATTCTTCTCAAGCAGGAATGCACAACAAAGTCCAGTTTGTCCTCTTTCACACAGTCACAGACAGCACTTCTCCTTAACTCTTCTCCTTAGCAGAGGTTCCTCTTAGTTCAAGAAGTGATCTAAAAGTCTGGGGTTTTGGGTACACTACTTATACCCCTTTCTGCTTTTGAAGAAGGCAAACTTCAATGAAAAGTCTCTGTTGTTCACAAGATCTTGATTTGCCCAGCCCAGTGCCCACACACACACACCTGGGGGTTGGAGACTGCATTGTGGGAGGGCAGGCTCATCCCATTCAGGTGTAAGTGACCACTCCTCCCTCCACTCTAGCTCAGATGGCTCATCAGGATATGCAGGCTACACCCCAGTTTCCTTTGTGTCACTGTCTAGAGGAGATTCACAAAAAGCCCAACTGTCAGTCTCAGACAGGGAATCCACAAACAGACAGAAGGGGTCATTCCGACAAAAGGCCGCCCGCCGGCCCAGCGGGAAAGACCCAGCAAAGATGAAGCCGGCTCCGAATGGAGCCGGCGGATTTGCTGAGGTGCGACGGGTGCAGTGGCACCCATCGCGATTTTCAGTGTCTGCCAAGCTGACACTGAAAATCTTGCTGGGGCCCTGTTATGGGGCCCCTGCACTGCCCATGCCAGTGGCATGGGCAGTGCAGGGACCCCCAGGGGCCCCACGACACCCGTTCCCGCCAGCCTCTTCCTGGCGGTGTAAACCGCCAGGAACAGGCTGGCGGGAAGGGGATCGGAATCCCCATGGAGGATTCCTTTGGCCAGGGGAAAAGCGGCGGGAAACCGCCGGTTTCCCTTTTCTGACCGCGGCTTTACCGCCGCGGTCAGAATTGGCCAGGAAGCACCGCCAGCCTGTTGGCGGTGCTTCCGTGGTCGTTGGCCCTGGCGGTCAATGACCGCCAGGGTCAGAATGACCCCCAGAGTCTTAGAATGGTTAAAGCAAGAAAATGCCTACTTTCTAAAAGTGGCATTTTCAAACTAAAATTCTAAAAACCAGCTTCACTAAAAGATGTGTTTTTAAATTGTGAGTTCAGAGACGACCCTAAACTCCATACTTCCATCTGCTCTCAAAGGGAATCTGCACTTTAATAATATTTAAAGGCAGCCCCCATGTTAACCTATGAGAGAGATCGGCCTTGCACAGTGAAAACCGAATTAGGCAGTATTTCACTGTTAGGACATGTAAAACACATCAGTGCATGTTCTACCTCTAACATACCCTGCACCATGCCCGTGGGGCTACCTAGGGCCTACCTTAGCGGTACCTTACATGTATAAAAAGGGAAGGTTTGGGTCTGGCAAATGGCTACACTTGCCAAGTCAAATTGGCAGCTTGAAACTGCACACGAAGACACTGCAGTGGCCGGTTTGAGCCATGTTTACAGGGCTACTCAGGTCGGTGACACATTCAGTGAAGCAGGCCCAGTAGTAGCATTTGATTTAGAGGCCCTGGGCACCTCTAGTGCACTTTACTAGGGTCTTACTAGTAAATCAAATATGTCAATCATGGAAAAGTCAATTGCACACACAATTTCACGTAGAGAGCACTTGCACTTTGGCACTGACCAGCAATGGTAAAGTGCCCAAACTAACAAAAACAGCAAAAACAAAGTCCAGCGCACAGCAACAACTGGGAAGTGGAGGCAAAAAGTTATGGGAGACCACGCCAAGGATGCTAGGTGTAACACATGTCCCCCCAGGTGAAAGTGGGGAGAACTACCCAACCTCATGGGATTTCTCTTCACTAAGGCGGAAGAATCTGGACAGACCATCAGCACTGGCGTGTCCTGTCCCACGGCGGTGTTCCACAGTAAAGTCCATCCCCTGTAGGGAAATGGACCGAACAACAGTTTGGGATTCTCACCCCTCATCTGCATTAACCATCTGAGGGGCCTGTGGTCGGTCTGAACCCCAAAGTGAATCCCAAACAAGTAGGGTCTTAGCTTCTTCGATGCCCAGACAATGGGCAAAAGCTTCACGCTCAATTGCACTCCACCTACGTTCCCTGGGAAGTAACCTCCTACTAATGAAGGCTACAGGTTGATCTAGGCCCTCTTCGTTTAGCCGTGATAACACTTCTCCTACACCATGCTCTGAAGCATCAGTCTGCAGAAAAAATTCTTTAGAGAAGTCAGGTGCCTTCAGCCCGGGTGCAGTGCACATGGCTGCCTTCAGGGCATAAAAAGCTGTCTGGCAAGACTCAGTCCAGATCACCTTCTTTGGCTGCTTTTTAGAAGTTAAGTCAGTCAAGGGGGCAACAATAGTGCCATGCCCCTTGTCAAACCGCCTATGGTAACCTGTGAGACCTAAAAAGGCTCTTACCTCAGTCTGGGTCTTGGGGGGCTCCCAAGCCAGAATAGTGTCAATTTTGAGTTGTAGGGGTACCACCTGGCCACTACCCACCTGGTGTCCCATGTACACCACAGAGTCCTACCCTATTTGGCACTTGCTAGTCTTAATAGTGAGACCTGCCTTCTGCAGGGCCTCTAACACTTTGCAGAGGTGCTGCAAGTGCTCCTACAAAGTGGAGATGGACACAGCAATGTCATCCAGGTAGGCTGCACTAAAATAATCCAGTCCACCCAACACCTGGCAAACCAACCTCTGAAAGGTGGAAGGGACATTCTTCATCCCAAAGGGCATCACCCTAAATTGGTAGTACCCATCTAGGGTGGAAAATGCAGACCTCTCCTTAGCCCCCTCAGTCAGAGCAATCTGCCTATATACAGAGGTCAGGTCAAAAGTACTTGGATATTTGGCAGCCCCTAACTGATCAATGAGCTCACCAGCTCAGGGGATGGGGTACGCATAAGTCTTAGTGACAGCACTGAGTCCCCAGTAATTCACACAGAACTTGAGTTCTGGAGTGGCACCAGGAGCAGCAGCTTTTGGGACCAAGACCACAGGGCTGGCCCAAGGACTTCAGGAAAACTCAATAACCCCTAAGTCTAACATCTTGGACACCTCATCCTTGATGATAGTTCTAACCTTGTCAGTCACTATGTAAACCTTATGTTTAACAGGAGGACTGTTCCTGGTGTCCACATCATGTGTACACAGATGAGTGACCCCTGGGATCAAGGAAAATAGAGAGGCAAACTATCCAAATACTTGGCGACCGTCCCTCTGTTGCTCTGGGGTCAGTGAGGGGGAGAGTTTCACTCCCTCTATAGACCCATCCTTCTCCTTAGCAAACAGGAGGTCAGCAAGAGGCTCACGGCTCACTCTCTTCCTCCACCCCATCCTCTGTTGCATGGAACACTGTCACCTCTGTCCTCTCAAAATGAGGCGTGAGGCAGTTTACATACAGGACCCTCAAAGGGTTCCTGAGAGTCCACAAGTTTGCCAGATAGGTGACATCACTCTTGCACTCCACCACCTCAAATGGCCCAGTCCACTTGTCCTGGAGAGCCCTAGGCTCCACTGGGGCAGTCACCCACACTTTCTGGCCAGGCTGAAACTCAACCAGAGTGGCATTCTGGTCATACCAGCGCTTCATATCTTCCTGGCTTGCTTCCAGGTTCTCTTGGGCAAGCTTCCTGAAGCGGGAAGTCCCGTTCCTAAAAGCCAGCATGTAACTGAAAATATCCTGGGGGGCTTACTGGAGACTTTCTCCAAACCATCCCTAACTAGACTGAAAGGGCCCCTGACAGGGTGGCCATACAGTAACCCAAAAGGGCAAAATCCAAGACCCTTTTGAGGCACCTCCCTGTAGGGGAACAAAAGGCATGGCAGGAGGACGTTCCACATACGTCTCAAGGTCTCTGATAGGCCCATGACCATGCCTTCCAAGGTATGGTTGAATCTCTCAACCAGACAGTTACATTGGGGTGGTAAGGAGTGGTGAACTTATATGTCACCCCCCACTCCTTCCACAAGACTTCATATATGTTGATATGAAGTGGGTACCCCTATCAGATACCACCTCCTTGGGGAACCCCATACGGGTGAAAACCCCCATCAATGCACGTCCCACCACAGTGAAGGTGATTGACCTCAAAGGAATGGCTTCTGGGTACCGGGTGGCATGGTCCACCAAGACCAGGATGAACCTGTTGCATATGGTTGTCTTGGGATCCAGAGGCCCCATAATGTCGATACTAAGCCTTTCAAAGGGAGTGCTGACCACAAGAAAAGGTTGGAGGGGAGCTTTACATTTCCGCCCACTCTTGCCACTTGCCTGACAAGTTTGTCAAGGCCTACAGTGTGCATCTGAGTGCATGCGCATTTGAGGCCAGTAAAAGTGGGTGACAAGCCGTTCAAAGGTCTTGTCCTGCCCCAAATGTCCAACTAAAGGCACATCATGAGCCAGGCCCAGTAGGAAGGCTCTGAAGCACATGGGCTGACCCAGGCTCAGCAACCTTAGGCTCACTATTTAGGAGGCCACCCTCCCAGTAGATCAAGTGTGATCCAGGCTCCTTGCAAGACATCTGGTCTGCAGCCTGCTGCTGCAAACCCTCCAGAGTAGGGCAGATCTTCTGTGCCTCACAGTATGCTTCCCTGGTGGGTCCCCATTCCTGCTGCCACTGAGTCAGCGCAGGGACCTCCCCCAGTTCAGCCACCTGTTCCCCTGTAGGCTCTGGGACACCCCCCTCAGGTTCAGCCTCCTCTTGGACTGTGGGAACTTCTGGGGTGTTTTCCACCCCCACCCCCACCCCCACCCAGTCCCCTTGCCCTTCCTCCTTCTGGCAGACACCTGGGCCACTCTTTCAGGCTTCAGTGTCTCTTGATCACCAGGCTGCTATTGACCGGGTGGACACACACTCACCTAGGCAGACCCAACATCTCCAAGTGAGACCTGTGTTCCATCTCCTTCCAAAGGGAATCCTCCAGGTCATTGCCAAGCAGACAATCTACAGGCATGTTTGGACTCACAGCTACTCTCAAGGCACCTGAGACCCCCCCATTCAGAGCGAACCTGCGTCACTCTGCACAGGCGCTCTGAGTTGTCTACCACAACTACTTGGTGAAGTACATGGGGATCTGTCTGCTCTTCAGACACCAGGTGACTTCTCACAGTAGTCACACTGGCCCCTGTGTCTCTCAGAGCCTCTACCCTCTGTCCACTGATGGTCACCCACTGACTGTACTTTTTAGTGTTTTCAGGCACAAGGGTTCTCTGGATCAGCTCACTGTCCTTAGTTAGACAAGGGTCATCTCAGATGGCTTCCACCCACCTGGATCCAACTGCTCCCCAAGCGCCACACTGGCCAAACCATGTGACTGAGCACCAGTGGGTGCCATAGTCCACTTGTGACATTTGGGATCTCCCCTCACATGACCCACCTGGTCACATGCATAACACTTGCGAAGACCCGCCTCTGCAGGTTTCCCTTTAGAAAACCAAGGTTTCTTCTCAAATGGGGGCTGGGATTCCTTACCCTGGGAACTAGGTTGGGGCCCTTTTGAGAACTGCCCCTGTTTAGTCTTACCCCCCTTCTTCTTCTGAGAGGGACCCTGCCCAACCTTGGCGTGGTCTCCCCCATACCTCCTGTGGACCCTGATGCTCTCCCAATGGTCCACTTCCTGCTCAAGCTTCCTGGGGTCAGTCAGCTTGCTGTCAGTGAGGTTCTGCCGCAGCTCTGGAAAACAAAGACTGTGCAAGTGCTCCCAAGCAATCAAGTTGTAAATCCCCTCATAAGCTGTTACCTTACTGTCCTTCACCCAACCATCCAGTGACCTGCAAAAAGAGTCAACACATTCCAACCATGTTTGGGATTCTTTCTTTTTGTAGGACCCAAACTTGTCCTTGTACTGCTCAGGGGTGAGACCATACCATGTGAGTAGGGCATTCTTCATGATAGGGTAAGTGAGCCCCTGAGGATCCCCTAAGGATGTCAGAGTATCCCTACTCTTTACCTCAAAGTGCTACCATAGACCCGCCCCCAGTGTGCTTCAGGGACCATGTTCATGTGAAGAGCAGACTCATTCCCCTGAAACCACAAGTATATGTCATCCTTCCTCTTATAATCCTTCACTAGGTCTTTCGAAATGTGCTCCTTCCTCTCAGGCTGCACTGTGGTACTGCTGCCAACCTTCTCTAATAGACTGGCTCCTCTGATCTAGTTCCCTCGAACTAAGCTCATAAGCCAGGAGCATCTTCTTCTCTTCCATGGCCAGCCTCCTCTCCTCCATGTCCCTCTCCATTTTCATCCTAAACATCTCTAACTCCAACTGGTGAACCTCTCTGCCCGTCTGTCGTGCAACTCTTCAGGAGTCAGACCCTTGCATGACATACTGCTACCTGCCCTGGAGACCCTTCCCCCAGGCAGAACAGGTACATTCACCACCACATTATGAATACTCTGTACCTACTCACCCTCCTCCTTCTCCTCTGTGTGCCCCCCCCCCAGCCTCCTTGGCTTTCCCCCAGGCCTTCAGTGCCTTCCTGGTGGAGCTCTTAATGGGACAGACAGGTTCCTTACAGAACTGTTTCGGTTGGGCAACTGTGTAACTTTCCAGCTTCCTTAACTCAAAAACAGCTTCAGCTGGTGCATCTCCAGTTTGAGACATGATGGCAAGTCAAAAGTGCAAAGTTCCAAGGCAGAACAAAAGAGTTCCCAATGAGAAGTTCAAAAATCACAAAAAATTGAAGCAGATGAAGTCCAAAAAAAGAGAAAAAGCAAAAACACAAAAACAAGTGGTGTGTGGTCACGTAATGGTCTGCACTAAAAAAAAGTAGTGTACACTTAGTCAGTGTATGCCAAGTACAAATACAAGCCCAGTCCTCACCGCTGATCACCAATGTTAGAAATGGGGTCTTTGGTTGGCAGTCAGGTTACCCCCTGTCCAAGAAAGGGACCTCACTCTAGTCAGGGCAAAGGTTAAACACACCTGGTTAACCCTCGCTCACCCCCTTGGTAGCTTGAAACGAGCAGAAAGGCTTAGCTGAGAAGCAATAAGTAAAGTATTTGTACCAACACACACAGTAAAAGAGTGATTACACTCCAAAATGGACACCCCGCCAGTTTAGAAAAAATAGTTAATATTTATCTAAATCAAACAAGACCAAAATGACAAAAATCCAACATACACAAGTTAAGATATGAATTTTCAAAAGAATAAGAGTCTTACTCCATGGAAATCTGTGGAAACATTGATTTTATACAAAGTGCCTGGTTTGCCTCAAAAATAAAGCTACATGGGCGAACTTGCATTAGAAAATTCAGCGATGCGTCAATTCCTTACTCGCAAGTGAAGCCCTACATCGTTTCTTCTCTGGTCAGATAGGCAACGCAATGTTTTTCTCACTCGTAGGAGAGTGATGAGTCGATTTCCGGAGAGGGCACATCAGATCCACGTAGGTTCAGAAAGGCTTTGACACCCAGCGAAGATTCATGAGAAATCCGATCGCACAGTGTTAGAAAACCGCACTGCATGGGGTTTCCGTTGTTATGACCAGCCGCAAGCTAGTGTTGCGTCATTTCTCCAGCCAATATGCATTGATCTCCCAGCCACGATGCAGGTGGAGTGTCAATTTCAGCCGCGAAGCAGGTGACGCATCGTTTATCAGCCGCGTTACATATGGTGCATCGAAAATTTCCCAGCATGGTGTTCTGTGAGTGGATTTCAGTCCTTGTTCTGCCAACTTCACCTTTCAAGGGCCTAGGGATTGGATAGGGCATCACTTGGCAGGGCAGGTGTCTCAGCAGAGAGCCCAGATGCTGGCAGAGGAAATCTTTGATGGCCCTGAGACTTCAAAACAGGAGGCAAGCTCAGTTAAGCCCTTGGAGATTCTTCTCAAGCAGGAATGCACAATAAAGTCCAGTCTTTGTGCCCATTAAAAGGCAGAGGCAGCAACTGTAGGATAGCCCAACAAAGCACCGTCACATGCAGGGGCAGCACTTCTCCTTAGCTCTTCAACTCTTCTCCTTGGTAGAGGTTCCTCTTGGTTCCAGGAGCGATCTAAACGTCTGGGGTTTTCGGTCTACTACTTATACCCCTTTCTGCCTTTGAAGTAGGCAAACTTCAAAAGAAAGTCTCTGTTGTTCACAAGATCCTACCTTGCCCAGGCCAGGCCCCAGACACACACAAGGGAGTTGGAGACTGCATTGTGAGAGGGCAGGCACAGCCCATTCAGGTTTCAGTGATCACTCCTCCCTCCACCTCAGATGGCTCATCAGGTTATGCCGGCTACACCCCAGCTCCCTTTGTGTCCCTACTAGAGGTGATTCAGAAACAACCCAACTGTCAGTCTGACCCAGACAGGGAATCCACAAACAGGCAAAGTCACAGAATGGTTAAAGCAAGAAAATTCCTACTTTCTAAAAGTGGCATTTTCAAACTAACAATCTTAAATCCAGCTTCACTAAAAGATGCATTTTTAAATTGTGAGTTCAGAGACCGGAAACTCCATATTTCTATCTGCTCTCAAAGGGAATCGGCACTTTAATAATATATAAAGGCAGCCCCCGTTTTAAACTCAGAGAGAGAGGAGCCTTGCGCAGTGAAAACCAAATTTGGCAGTATTTAACTGTTAGGACATGTAAAACACATCAGTACATGTCCCACCTTTAAAATACACTGCACCCTGCCCATGGGGCTACCTAAGGCCTACTTTATGGGTGCCTTACATGTGTACAAACGGAAGGTTTGGGCCTGGCAAGTGGGTACACTTGCCAAGTCGAATTGGCAGTTTAAAACTGCACACACAGACACTGCAGTGGCAGGTCTGAGCCATGTTTACAGGGCTACTCAGGTGGGTGGCACAATCAGTGTTGCAGGCCCACTAGTAGCATTTGATTTAGAGGCCCTGAGCACCTCTAGGGCACTTTACTAGGGACATACTAATAAATCAAATATGTCAATCATGGAAAAGCCAATTACACACAATTTAACGTAGGAAACACTTGCACTTTAGCACTGGTCAGCAGTGGTAAAGTGCCAACAAAAACACCAAAAACAGAGTCCAGCACGCAACAACAACCTGGGAAGCAGAGGCAAAAAATTATGGGAGACCACGCCAAGGATTCCAAATCTAACAAAAAATAAATAACTATATATATAGAGAGAGAGAGGGAGACAGAGAGGAGGTATAACAAATGTAACAAAACCAAATGTAAACCATTAAATAATTTACCAAAAAAGAATTAAAATTAAAAAAACATTAAAAATAATACATATATATATATATATATGCATAAAATTTAACAAGTAAGCAAATATTATTATTACAGAAATGTAAATGTTTTAAATAAATATATTAAACTCTGGAAATAAAATCATTATACTTTAGAGATCTAAGACTTACTACTCCGACTCTAATTTCTGCAACTGTAGGGAAAGTGTTGGACTCAGGAGGAGTAAAATGTATTATTCCTACTCCAGCCTGTGCAATAGTGGGGAAAGCATTGGACTCCAGATGGGTAGAATTTACTATTCCCACTCCAGTGTGTGCAATAGTAGGGAATGCACTGGACTCTGGACAGGTCAAATTTACTATGCCCACTCCAGTCTGTGCAACACAAGGGAAAACAATGGACTCTGGACGGGTCAAATTTACTATTTCCACTTTATTCTGTGCAACTGTAGGGAAAGCATTAGACTCAGAAGGGGTCAAATTTACTATTTCCACTCCAGTCTGTGCAACGGTAGGGAAAGTGTTGGACACAGGAGGCGTAACATTTACTATTTCCACTCCAGTCTGTGCAACAGTAGAGAGAGTGTTGGACTCAGGAGGGGTAAGATTTACTATTCCCACTCCAGTCTGTGCAACAGTAGGTAAAGCGTTGGACTCAGGGCGGGTCAAATTTACTATTCCCGCTCCAGTCTGTGCAACAGTAGGGAAGCGGTGGAAAGAATGTAGTTCACTTAAAACGCATAACATAATTTGAAAACTATTGCACCAAAAATATGATGTTATAATATAAAAATTGTACATATAAATATGCACAAGTTTTACACATTTTACTAAATTAATAGATGTTATTTAAGAATTACTATCCACTAAACACATGTGATTAAATTAAAAGTCTAACAAAATTAACATATTAATCAATAAAAAATATTTATTAAAAAATAAATAAGTGATAATTATCACTTAAATAACTTCCTATGATTCTACAAAAACAACAACCTACAACTAATATATAACATTAAAAATATAAACATTGAAAAAAATACAGAATTATAATTCAATTAAATATTTTAATAAAAATGAATTAATTAGTAGTTAAAAGCTCACAACCAACTTATAACATCAAAAATAAAAATATTTTAAAAATTGCATATTTAGAATTCAATTAAATTTTAATAAATAATACTTAATTTCCCACCCTATGTCCCTGCAACCCTCACAGGCCACTCCTAGTACATAACATAACAAATATAATTATTAAACAAGTTGCATAGTATTTCAATTAAATATTTTAATAGATATTAACAATTAATTAATACTGTACCCATGCATAACTTGCTACTAATATATGACATAAAAATATAATTATTAAACAATTTGAATAAGTATATTTCAAATAAATATTTTTTTAAATAATAATGAATTCATATTTAATACTTAATTAACTTCCCACCCTATACCTCTACAACACTATAAATTACTAACAATTACATTTGAAAAATTATTAACTTAAAATTTTAAACTATATTTTAAAATATTAACAATAATTCTGTAAACAATATACAACATATATAGATATTTTTACAACTATTTAGTATAAACAAAATACTTACCTAAATATCGATAATAATATCAACAATATTTCCGCATCACGATATTTCTGTATCACAATACGGAATACGGAATTTTTGTGTAATCAATATTTTGTATCCTATATTTTGTCCAAACGCCTCTTGTGTTGTAATTCGTGAATTCCATTTGTTTGATTGTTAGCAATATGATTCACTGATGGATGCCATATTTCTTTTATTGATCACTGTTTTCCCCTGGGGGGCACAATAAAGCACTCCTCAAGGCGCTATTGTGCCCTCCAGGGGAAAAAAAACATCTTGGATGAATACATTTCCCCCCTGCGGGGTACAGCCCATGTCCCAGGAGGGCCAACTCCCAGAATGCAAGAAGATTGTTTTGTTTTCCCCTGGGGGCAGGGGGTGCTATCACGCCCCCAGAAGAAAATATGTTTACAAATATTTTTATGCCCACGTGGGGGTCTGCCAATGTCCTACAGAGGCCGAAACTCAAAACACATGACTTTATGGCTGCCATTTTGTTTTCCTCTGAAAGGCGAGATCGCAACCATCAGAGATTGTGCAATTGTACCGAACTGGTGAAAACAAACATTATATCAATAAAATAAAATGCCCCCCATGGGGGTCAGCCAATAAAGGCCAGGGGACCGGCCCCCAAAACAAAGTATATTTCGAAAGGCATCTCTGGAAAAGGGAGACTCCCCCCTTTACAGTAATGCCTCTCTAAAAGCTGGGGAGGCCACCTAAGGCCAAAAATCCTCACTGGACATGGTGGAGAACACTGACCTGTTTCTTCTTCTTGTCTTGGTGGGGATTAGTGAAGTCAAGGCACAGTGATATCACTGATGGGCAGGAGGGGATATGGGAGGTGAAGCAAAAGGGATTCTGGGTATTCCTTTTAATGCCTCGCCAGTGTTGGCTAAAGACCAATGTCAGCACTAAAAACAATTGAAAGGCTTTTGAAACAACTTTATTTAAAATACATCTCCAATTCCATAAAGTTTCTTACATATGAAAACACAATCCTCTGCACTGCTTTCCTAATCTCGGCAAGGGTTGAGTACGGAAATTATGGGGGTCATTCTGACCCCGGCGGTCATGGACCGCCGGGGCCAGGGTTGGCGGGAGCACCGCCAACAGGCTGGCGGTGCCCCGCAGGGCATTCTGACCGCGGCGGTTTTGCTGCGGTCAGAAGTGGAAAACCGGCGGTCTCCCGCCGGTTTTCCGCTGCCCAAAAGAATCCTCCATGGCGGCGCAGCTCGCTGCGCCGCCATGGGGATTCTGACACCCCATACCGCCATCCTGTTCCTGGCGGCTCTGCCGCCAGGAACAGGATGGCGGTATGGGGTGTCGTGGGGCCCCTGGGTGCCCCGCAGGGCATTCTGACCGCGGCGGTTTTGCCGCGGTCAAAAGTGGAAAACCGGCGGTCTCCCGCCGGTTTTCCGCTGCCCAAAAGAATCCTCCATGGCGGCGCAGCTCGCTGCGCCGCCATGGGGATTCTGACACCCCATACCGCCATCCTGTTCCTGGCGGCTCTGCCGCCAGGAACAGGATGGCGGTATGGGGTGTCGTGGGGCCCCTGGGGGCCCCTGCAGTGCCCAGTGCCCGGCACTGCAGGGGCCCCCGTAAGAGGGCCGCACTTTGAATTTCACTGTCTGCATTGCAGACAGTGAAATTCGCGACGGGTGCAACTGCACCCGTCGCACCTTCCCACTCCGCCGGCTCCATTCAGAGCCGGCGTCCTCGTGGGAAGGTTGTTTTCCACTGGGCTGGCGGGCAGCCTTTTGGCGGTCGCCCGCCAGCCCAGTGGAAAACCCAGAATCACCGCAGCGGTCTTACGACCGCGGTGCGGTATTCTGGAGGGGGGAACTCTGGCGGGCGCCCTCCGCCGCCCGCCAGAGTTAGAATCACCCCCTAAGTCCTCATTTTTCCCATCACCCTCTTCCAAACTGAAGGATATGCTGCACCAAAGTGGCATCACACTAATTTATGTGCTCCACTGGTAACATATGTATTACATGTGTATCACAAGTTCTTCATTCTCCAGCTGTGTTCTTTTCCATGAGAACATGGGTTTTTTATTTATTGCCAGAAACAAACCAGCAGATGGCAGTTAGGCTGCTGGAATATACTCATACAGATCAGAGACTGTGATGTACTTCTGCCCCAGTGATTCATCAGTGGTTCCCTTTGCAGCTCCGATCCTATGAGGAGCAGCCCAGTGATGAAGCATGACATCTCTTTTTGGATGTGGAAGGGCACCAAAAATCAAGGGAGTAATTCTCCTACTGCTTGACCTTAGTGAGTGTGTAGCCTTCTAGTATCTTCTAGTATCTTCTGGAATAGTATCCCTCTATTTTTGATACACTGAAATAAGCAGCCACATAGTAGAGTTCAGAGTTTGGGATGCTCAACTATTCTGCTCTGCTTCAGACTGAGAGGAAACTGAATGAAAGGAATGCAAAAAATGCAACACTCTTAGTCTGAGTAATGAATTTATTAAGGCATTTCCCAAGTTTCATAAAAAACAGAATAATGTGAGCTTTTATTTCAAATGCAGGAACACACATGCAATTCTCAAAATAATCACAGCACCAGGATAATAATGATCACAGAAACAAGGAAAATGCAATGCTTCAATAATAAATATTAAATATATATAGTGACTACGTATTCATGCATGCACACCGCAAAGCTAAAAATAAGAAATGAAAATGCATCACCATGGGGCTTGACTCCGACATCATCCCTTGTCTGCCAGCTTCAGGTTGTGGAACCCTGGACAACCAAAACAAAAGGGAGACCAACCTCAATGGGATTTATTTTCTGTGCAATGCGTCCATTCCCAGATGAGTTCCTTCTTCTCCCAGCTATCAAGCTTCCCCACCTTATTTACTTTAAAGAAACATAAGAGGAAGGTTCTAGAAACACCCCTCCCATCGAGTAAGTTGTTGTTCAAACGCAGACCATACCAGGTCAGTGTTGAAAGAACACACTAGAGACTAGCCAGATCCCAGGGTGTACTTCCAAGACCGAGCTGTACCCTGCTCTTCCATAAACATTCTCAGCCTGGTACATCCTTATCTCTTTCACTCACCCATGTCATGCTCCCGTCCTTGGTGAAAAAAAGCGAAAACATGTTAACAAGCTGTGCACAGAAAAATACCTACACCACCAATGTGACGGTGTTTGAAGCTAAGCTAAGCACAAAATGGAGTCAGTGGTCAAGATGGAGCCAGTGTTTAAATACAGATAGCATTACATCAACCCACCAGGTGCCACGTGAGAGTGCAGCTTTGAGAGCGCAATTCCATGCCTGCCTGTACCCTATATCAGAGCTGTCAACTGCAACTGAAGTTTCCAAAAAAACCTTTCTAAGTATCACTGGAATTGTCACAAAAATACAAAAAGCAGGGCAGAACCAACATTTCTGATATAGAGATCCTCCCCAAAGGGGACAGAGAGAGTGCATATCAGAACAGCATCAACTGGCTCAGTGAGATCAGTGCTCTTTCCAAGTTACCATCCACCAGGTCATTCTTTAGGTGATTAATATTCACTTTCAAATATCTAATGGTGTTAAATCTCCACTGCAAAACTATAGTAGGTAGAAGGAATTGTTGTTTCACAGGTATTTTCACCAGAGGAATGGACAATATTTATCCCAGTTTATCCTTAGGCCCAATACTTTACCAAATTAGTTCAGCAATTCCATCAGCTGCAGGAGACTGTCCCTGTACTCTTGAAGAGACTGTCCCTGTACTCTAGAAGATAAATCAGGACATGGTCAGCATACAAAGAAACCATGAGCCACCTCCTTGACACCGTAATGTGGACCTTTAGTACCCAACAGGCAAGCCAGCAGTTCCACTGCTAGTTAAAAAATGATAGGGGAAAGAGGGCAACCCTGTTAATGCCTCGTTCTATCTAGAAGGCATCTGATATTGCTTTACCTCTGTGCATCTAAAAGGACAGAGTACAGCAACTTCACCCACCCCAGGAACTCGAGGCCTAATCCCACCTTATGAAGCGCCAGTAATAGATGTGGCTGCTCAAGATGTCAATGGCCTTCCTGATGTGCAAGGAGGCCACACACAGATTGGCTCCAATAAACCTGCCCAATCCATTACCATGAATAAATGCTGCAAATTTAAAAAGGTATTCCTACCAGATATAAACCCATTTTGGTCTGGATCAATTATCGTTTGGACCACCGGGACCAAACAATTTGATAGTATTTTACCTAAACTTTATATACCAGGCTAAGTAAGGACAGTGGACGATAAGAACTTACATTTAGAGGAGTACTGTAGCACCTCAGAAAGCCAACATTAATGCTTCTCTTCTTGACAGCAGGAGAATCCCCCTTTTCCTTGCTATTTCATACACTCGCAGTAGGCAAGGTGTCAGCTGCAAGCTAACCAAGGAATAAAACTCGACGAGCAGACCATCCATACAAGAGGTTTTGCCCCTGACCAACTGTTTGATGGCCAGCTGTATATCTTCCAGAGCCAACAGTGCTTCCATCTGGAGTGTGTTAATTGCTAGCAAGTGGATCTGGTCAAGGTGGTACCAACTGACGCAGTATAAATGGTGGCATAATAGTCCGGAACATTTTGTCAATGCTTCCCTTTGCATTCACTAGTACTCTTTGCTGGTTGTAAATGGCACCAATTGGTGTTATAAGAGCATCAGCCTTTAGGAAACAGGTCAGTAGCCTACCTGCCTTATCACCCTCTGTGTGCTGTTGAACCACATATTCCCTGAGGTCAACTGCAGTCAGTCTATTGAATGGCACCTCCTATTCTATTTTTTTTCTTTGTTAGCTGTGGAACACTGGTACCATCTATGACTACTTCAATTTCTAATCTACAAATCTGGCTCTCCATTGCCTATAATTCCTTCAAGAGTGTGAATCTGACTCCATAAACTGATTTAATTCAGAGCCCCCTCATGACTATTTTAAAGGCATCCCATTCAATTGTAAATTTTTACCCGACCCTCTATTTTCCCCAAACTACTGCTCTTTCTTATATGTTATGTGGCTCAAGGGGGGCGTTGCTACCCGCTGAAGATGTCAGACGTGTCCCTATAGAGCTCCTGCTAGGTGCAGAGAATCTTACAGCATACAGCGGTGATAGGAGAGTCCTGATATAGCAACACTGCCTGCAGGACTGGGTACAACTGCTGTACCCCTTGGTCTGTTCCAGAGAATGTCAGATGCTGCAGATAATTCCTAAGGCCGCTGCTGGCTGTGTTGTGTGGGATACAGCCCGGCGGCCTAAAGCATAGGAGATGGTTGGTCAACATGCTTTCATCGGACAGCCGTGCTGTGGTGTGAGTTACATGGGCACTGTTACCCTCACAGATGTTTGGAACAGAGCCCCACTCTGTTCCTTCTTGCCCATAACCCTGTGACCCTCCCGTGCCCTGTGGTAGCCCTTGTTATTCCTGACTGCTGTGGGGAGGTATGCGACCTCCATTACAACTGTAAAATTTCCATCATAAGATGTGCCATAACACCAGAGTTGGGTCAACAAATATAAGAGAAGACTGTGTCTCTAAGGGCTGAGGTATGCTCTGCTGCGGAGGCTGAGCCTCGATCCTGTCACTGCCATCCGCTGCAGGCGGCTGCTGGGGCGGGGCGTGCCCTGTCGCCTGACTGTGGGCCCGTGGTGAGTGATGTTGCAGCCCTGGCTGTGTGCCAGAGTTTATGTTGAGCTGTAGGCCCCCTGCATTTAACACCCTTGAGAGACTAATGCGGGGTGTGCTCTCTGACTCCTGGGACCCTGAGAGGCGCAACAACATACTTCTCCAGATCGCGTGCCCTCTGACCATGTGGTTCTGCTACTACGTCACATGTGCTGGGGTGCCAGAGCGGTGCTCTAAGAGGCCTTTTCACTTGCTGTGAGGCCCTTGTCGACGGCCCTGTGTGGATTGAATCGAGGCTTGATCCTGCCTCCTTGCCTGCACAGTTAGGTGAGCATAACTGGCTCTTGAACTGTTATGGAGCCCGGGGAACAGGTGAATGTTTGGTTATAAGGGAGAACCTAAGGTCTTTTGTACTTCACATAGGCAAGTGGAATCTTCGTGAACCTGGGCACCCCCCCAACAGACACGTGGACTGTCCAGTATTCCCCGACATAAGTCCTGCATTACTTTTGCCCCACTATCTGCCCACGGCCTCCGTGAAGCGTAGCCAATACTGCACTCTTCTTCAACCACATGACTATACCATGGGCCTCCCCAGTCTCTCCTCAATTGCCTCAACCTTGTGACATTGATATGAGTGGACATTACTGTTGTACAGTAACTGGTGGGGAGCACATTTGGTAGACTGCACCCTTTTTCTCATCCCCCAAATTCAACATATTGCAGGCATGTCGGGGTGCACGCTGAATTAATTGGCAGCCCCCTATCTCCTGTTATTCCTCCCCATGCTGCACTTCAAAAGTCCGCCATGGTACGCACTAAATTCCTTAATGGGTTAACACAACCTGAAGAAGCAACCGCTCAAAATAGCGACTGTCGATTTGCCTCCTCACACAATGGAAGAATGTATCCCACCCACGATTTCACCTCCCCCACCAAGTTGGACATTATCCATGACTCCAGGACTGCCACTGAATACTGCATTTGCACAATGGCAGTAGATCTCAGTCAGCTACGTGATGATCCTCGTAACCTTGTAGACAAGGTAAAAACAGCTGAAACTACCTAATCCTCGTTGATGCCCTTCCTATATCCTCAGGGTAATCCAGCATGGGGCTGTCATGCTGCTTGATTTTGTCTCTTCATACTGGGAAGATTTCTTTAGCATACACTATAATGTTTGCCATCTCCTGATACCGGTTAACACATTGGTGTCGTGAACAGGTCCTGTGCACTCAAACCACAAAGGCCTTCTACTGCATTCTTTTTGTAGTCCCCTCAAATTACAATCACATTTAACGTGTCTTCCCATGGCACCCATGTAGGGTATTCGCATTCCAGTACCTTAGATCACAGATGTCCCAATTAAAGTGCTGACTAACCCCCACCTCCAAACACAACTGCACAATGTACCTTTTAGTTCTAACAAGTTTGCTGTTTGTTCCAGTTTGTTCCAATGAGTGTTTTTCGTTTGACTGAGTATTGGGGAGATGTTGTTCTCTTGTTTTCCACTGTATATGCTCCTACGTCTCCTATATGGCCATTACTAAGGCGAGGGACCCCCCACTTCTGCACGCTTACTCTTGTTGGACACGTCACTAGTTTTACAACATTACAAACTACTGACCTGGAATGTTAGAGGCATGGGGTCTATTCATAAACTCCACAGAATACCGGCTCCATCAAGGTGTACATAGTCTATTTTCAGGAAACACATCTTTCAGCCCCGGAAGCCCTCAAATTGTGGACAAAGTGGAGAGGTCCGTTGTTTTCCAACTACTTATTTGGGATTTGCCTGTGGGGCGGCCATCTGGCTGAGGGCCAGAGCATGGTTTGACGCAAAAGCCATTAACATTGACACCAATGGTCATTATGCCTTTATCCGGGAAATGTTGGATGGGGAAATGCTGGTACTCTGTAACATGTATGCCCGAATACATACTAGGACACCTTCCTACAGTCACATTTCCCTTGTTTGACAGGGGGAGATTTCAATGCAGTCTTAGACATTAACCTTGACTGTTCTCCTCCCCTGCCCCCTGCAGAGTGCTGGTTCTGTGAAATGGACAAAGGCCCTCTCAAATTGGGTGGCAAATTGGTCTTTGATAGCTATATGGCGAGCCAATAACACAAGAATGCTGGAATATTCTTTCTATATCCCCCTAAATGGCCTACATGCCAGTTTGAAATGTTTCCTCCCACGCACATTAGAGACATTTACTCAGGCGACCTACCTGGGTAAAACATACTCAGACAATAATCCTCTTGTGATAGAGATGGCCTGGGGTTGAGTTACTATGCTGATCCCCACATGGTGCATGCAACCCATACTGCTAGAAGATGCAGTTTTCAGGGAGATCTTAGCTACCACAATAGACACATATTTCACTGCCTATGTCAGTACAGCATCCTCAACCCTTAGAGAATGGGAAGCATATAAGGTGAGGATTAGGGGAGTGTCGATTGCCAGGGTCACAGGTGTCAGGCAATCAGTTCTCTGGGACTTACAACACATAGAAACATGTCGGGATCCTGAAACAGGAGATGGCACATGACCCGACATGCTTAGCTGATCTACAGGAAACCAGAATCCAACATGCTGAGTTACTTGAGCGTCTGTGAGTTATAGATCATAAATCATACTTACAGAAGATACACAGAGGGTGATAGGGAAGGACATTGCTTGCCCGCATGATACAACCGCCATCCACACCGATTCTATCCCTGGTAACACCCTTAAACACACATTGCAAAAAACAGCTAGAGGTTTTCATGGAATATTACAACTAGCTGTATGAGGCTAGCCCCTCTCACCCTCCACATGGGCTGATGGCTACCTGAGTGATATGAGGTTACCGCAGGTCTTGGCCGTAACTCGTGCCGAACTGGAAGCCCCCGTGGCACAAGTCAAAATATGCTGAGCTATTTGCAACATGGCACACAACAAAATGCAGGGATTACATGGGTTACCTATTGAATACTACTCCACGTTTGCCTCCTGCTTGGTCCCCCATCTGGAGAAATTGTACAAAGCCTCATTAGATGCAGGCTCATTGCCACCCACTACTTGTAGGCCCTGGTCTCCTCCCTATTTAAACCCGGCTGAGTCCCTACGGACCTTTCTTCCTACAGACCACTCTCCCTTCTGACTTTGGAGTATAGAATACTCCGTAACTAGTAACTAGTCTCCTACCCAATTGTTTTTGTCATCTTTTTATTGACATTTTGTAAAACAGTACAGGCATACTTAATCAATAAGCATCATAGACTACTCAATACAACTCCATCCCCTTTGTCGTTTGTCCCCAGCAGGAGTAAGTGCTACATTGTTCAATAGGAATACTCCGCTCTAAGGGACGCTTGTCATCATGCAAGGTTGCCAGCACGTACAGTAAATGAAAACAGTTAAAAAAAGATAATGAACAGGTTAACATACAACAAACAATCCATCCCTGGTCATGTCAAGAGTATCTAAGAGGAATCAGTGGTTGTGGGTCCGCCTCTCGAGGCCCACAGGGGTCCTCTCCAACCCCCGTCTCAGACTCCGGTTTCTAGATATGGAAGAGGTGCAAGGCCCTTAATCTGGGGCTACAAGTCGTGAGGGGAAGCCCCCTGGAAAGAAACCAAACCAGGGGATCCCATATGTAATCAAAACTTCTGCGCAAGCCCTCCCCTTTATCAACGAGATGCTCCATGGCGAGACTTTTCCACAACCGAGTGAACCACAAAGCTATAGGGGGTGGGTCCGCTTTTTTGCAGAAGGATGCTAGGGTTGTCTTCGCCGCCCCCAAAGCCAGCCACAGGATAGCCCGGTCCCTGTATGTTTGGCACTGTCGTTCTTGGGCTCTAAGGCCCAAGAGGGCATGCTCCATCGTGATCGGAATGGGATATCACAGCAGATGAGAGAGAATTTCGTTCCAATAGGGGCAAATCGTTGGGCAGTCCCACCATATGTGTTTAAAGTCTCCCAGCATGCCACAGCCCCTCCAACATCTGTCTGACACCTAAGGGTAAAGTTTCTTAAGTTTCTCCGGTTATAGATACCAATTATAAAGTAGTTTGTAGTGAGCCCCTCTAGCTGCTATGGAGCGGTTGTGCTGAGTAAATCTTGATATGGATAGCGCCATTTGTCCTCCTCCACCGAAGCACCCAAGACGTGCTCCCAGAAGGGGATGTGTCGAGGGGTCGGCGCTGTTTGTGCTGTAGCTAGTATAGAGTATAGCGTAGAAATACTGCCCCTTGTCACTCCTCCCCTTTGTACAAATCTCTCCACTGGGAGAAGATCCCTTGTAGCTGCTCCTTGATATGTGGCTGCGTGACCCAGTGCACTAATTGTGTGTAATGGTAACGTTCGTATTGTGGGAGTTGGAAGTCCCTACAGCAATTATTGAAGGTCCTAAGATGATTTCCATGGTATAGATCTGCAATGCGTAAGCAGCCCCCTTCTCTCCATCGATCAAAGGGTCCCGGAAATTCCCCTGGTGGGAATGCCTTGTTAAGGTGGATAGGGGTGTGTGGCGAGGGGAAGGAAGTAAGCCCATAGATTTTAGTTACTTTGTCCCACACTTTTAGGGTAGTGGCGGTGGGTGTGCTAATGTATGCGTTTGGTGGTCGTGCCCCCTTAGGCTTCCATGGGCTATCCCACAAGGTCTTGCCTGTCACCACTCTGTCCATGTGCAGCCAATTCTTATCTGACTCTCGGAGGGACCACTCAGCTAAGACCCGCAGTTGTGCTGCTCTATAATATAGCAGGAGATCCGGGAGCGCCAACCCTCCCCTCTCTTTGGGGCGCACCAGTACTCTGTATGAAACCCTAGCTCTTGTACCCTGCCAAATGAATTTCGTGAATAGCGTTCGAGTCTCTGCAAAGAAATCTGGCGGGATCTCAATGAGGAGGCTCTGAAAGAGATATAGAATTCTGGGGAGCACTGTCATTTTAATACTATTGATGTGCCCCAGCCAGGATAGCCATAACGGGGACCACCTCCTGAAGTCGTCTCGTAGAGACCTAATCAAAGGGGGGTAGTTAGCTCTAAACAGATCAGCCACCTGGGGGACAATCCGAATGCCTAAGTAGGTAATGTCTTTCTTGGCCCAAGCAAATGGGGTCAGGGAGGTTATCTGGGACATTACTCCAGAGGGCAATGTAAGATTGAGGAGATGGGATTGCCCCGTGTTTACCCTGAACCCCGCCACTTGTTCAAAACGTGTCAGTTCTTCCTGTATGGCTTAAAGAGATGTGCGGGCTCAGTGACAAACAATAACATGTTGTCTGCAAATAGGGAAATTTTATGTGAATCTGCGCCAAATTTAATGCCTGGGAACTCCGGGCATCCCCTCACCCACACTGCCAAGGGCTCGACACAGAGCGCAAAGAGCAGAGGGGAAAGGGGACATCCCTGCCTCGTGCCTGAGGTTACCCCAATGTTACCCCATTGACCGAGACGCGGGATCTAGGGCAGGCATAGTTGCTCATCACCATGGATGTAAATTGTTCCCCAAATCCAAACCGTCTCATGGTTGCCACTAAAAAAGACCACTCAACCCGGTCAAACACCTTCTCGGCGTCCAAGGCCAATAGAAGTGCCGGGACCTTTTTCTTGTGTACCTTTTCCATTAAGTGGATGACACGCCTTAAGTTGTCATGAGTCTGGCGACCTTTAATAAAACCAGACTGGTCTGGATGTATCAGCTCTGGCATCACATCCTCCAGCCTCTGCGCTAGGATTTTAGAGTATAATTTGGCATCCAGGTTCAACAGGGCAGGGCCTGAAAGAGGCACAGAGTTGAGGGTCTTTCCCAGCCTTGGGTATGAGAGTGATCAGAGCCTCCCCCATGGATGGGGACACCGCACCTTCCTCTCCTATATAATTAAACAGTACCCTAAGTTGACCCGCTAGTTCCGCACCAAAGGTTTTATAAAAAAGGGCTGTGAAACTGTCAGGGCACGGAGCCTTATGCAGGGGAAGGGTGTCGATGGCCGCCTGTAGTGGACTCCCACTCTGTATGTGATTGGATGTGCAAATGACTCTGTAGGCAGCGACCTTGGTTTCACAATTCCTTTTATTTGGGATATATTTAAGTGGAACCTTCACTTTATATGTGTTCTTTCTTTAGGAAATGTCTTGGTTCTTGTCTTCTTCCTTTTTCCAGTAAAGATAATGACAGGGCTTCTTATTTCCTCTAGGGCTTTCTAATCGGTAGTCAGGATCCCATTGTGATGGTCGTCGGGAGGAACAGGAGCTCATCCCCAGAGGATGTTGGCCGATTTCCCAAAGAAAAGAACAGGAAAAACAGGTAAGTGCAGGTGTTGGTTTGAAGGGTTGCAAGGGTTAGTAAAGGTGTGGAAGGTTAGGTGTGCCAGGGTGTGAGAGGAATAAATTTATAGTGAATCACCCCTTTTTCCCCGTGTACAGGAGTCTCTCTCTCTCTATTTTGTATAGGAGGGTGGTTCACTTCACCACCCCCTTTTGTGCTATTAGATCTCAGAGGTGGAGAAATTAAAGAAAAGTTTCCCCTTCTTTTAATCCCTTCCTCCAACCCCTTCCCGGCTCACTCTCGCTCGCTCCCACCCCTTATCCACTCAGGCAGGAATTTAAATCTGAGGTACGATCGTACCTGTGTGAGCCACGCCCCTCCGGGGACGTGGCAGCGTTGTTCAGTTCTCCTCGTTGTCTCTGTTGGGGTCTTCTGACCCTTCTCCAGGCTTCCCGCAGTCTCGGGATCGCTCCTCCTGTTCACGTTCTCGCTGGCGTCTTCCTCTCTGGATTCTGTTCATTCCTCCACTCCTGGCGCCGGTCTCCCCTCCATCTCCGTCTTCCTCCACTGGTCTTCTCTGGATGTGTCGAGACACACCCCTTCTGGCTTCTCTTTTCCTCTCATCGCAGCTGCCGCATCCCGGATATCCGAGTCAGAGAGCTCTTCTGGGTCGGCTGTTCTCTTGTAGGTACCCCCGGGGTACGAGTCCGTCAAGCCGGGGCTACCATTCGTAACCGCGGCGATAGATACCCGGTTACATGCCCCTCCCCACGATTGGGGCTGTTCGAGTCCCAGAGCAATCGGATAACGGGATAAGTAGTCGGCCTGGCCCATTAGCGCCCCTGGCAGGTGACACACCTGAAAGGAAAAAGGTTGGAGTTCCATGAACCATCTTAGAATACGGTTGTTGGTATCTTTGTGTCGGGAGAGCCAGGTGAGAGGAGCGTGATGTGTATACAGCAAAAAAGGGTGTCCCAGAAGGTAATATTGTAGGCTTTCTATGGCCCACTTGATGGCCAAACATTCTCTTTCTATAATTGGGTACCGCTGTTCCCTTGCTAGGAGTTTACGACTAATGAAAACAATGGGGTGACTCATGTCATCTTTCTCCTTCTGAAATAAAACCGCACCTAGACCTACATCCGATGCGTCAATTTGTAATTGGAAGGGCTGACTGAAATCAGGACAGCACAATATTGGTTCGGTCGTGAGACATTTTTGTAAAGCTATATAACTATGGTGTTGGGATGGGGTCAACCTTGCTATTTTAGTAGGTTGTCCCTTCTTTAAGAGGTCTGTTAACCCCTTCGCTGCCAGGCCTTTTCCCCCTCCTGTGCCAGGCCTTTTTTTGGCTGTTTGGGGCAGTTTGCGCTTAGGCCCTCATAACTTTTTGTCCACATAAGCTAGCCAAGCCAAATTTGCGTCCTTTTTTTCCAACATCCTAGGGATTCTAGAGGTACCCAGACTTTGTGGGTTCCCCTGAATGAGGCCAAGAAATTAGCCAAAATACAGTGAAAATTTCATTTTTTTTTTTTTAAATGGGAAAAAGTGGCTGCAGAAGAAGGCTTGTGGTTTTTTCCCTGAAAATGGCATCAACAAAGGGTTTGCGGTGCTAAAATCACCAGCTTCACTGCTTTCAGGAACAGGCAGACTTGAATCAGAAAACCCAATTTTTCAACACAAATTTGGCATTTTACTGGGACATACCCCATTTTTAAAAAATGTTGTGCTTTCAGCCTCCTTCCAGTCAGTGACAGAAATGGGCGTGAAACCAATGCTGGATACCAGAAACCTAACAATTTCTGAAAAGTAGACAAAATTCTGAATTCAGCAAAGGGTCATTTGTGTAGATCCTACAAGGATTTCCTACAGAAAATAACAACTGAAAAAGAAAAATATACGTTTTACTCTGTAACATTTTCCTGCAATGTCAGATTTTCGAAAGCAATATACCTTTACGTCTGCTGGACTCCTCTGGTTGCGGGGATATATAGGGCTTGTAGGTTCATGAAGAACCCAAGGTACCCAGAGCCAGTAAATGAGCTGCACCCTGCAGTGCGTTTTCATTCTATACCGGGTATACAGCAATTAATTTGCTGAAATATAAAGAGTCAAAAATAGCTATCAAGAAAACCTTTGTATTTCCAAAATGGGCACAAGATAAGGTGTTGAGGAGCAGTGGTTATTTGCACATCTCTGAATTCCGGGGTGACCATACTAGCATGTGAATTACAGGGCATTTCTCAAATAGATGTCTTTTTTACACACTTTCTTACATTTTTTTAAAGAAAACAGAGGTGTTTTTTGCAAAGTGCCTACCTGTAGATTTTGGCCTCTAGCTCAGCCGGCACCTAGGGAAACCTACCAAACCTATGCATTTCTGAAAACTAGAGACCTAGGGGAATCCAAGATGGGGTGACTTGTGAGGCTCTGACCAGGTTCTGTTACCCAGAATCCTTTGCAAACCTCAAAATGTGGCTAAAAAAACACATTTTCCTCACATTTTGGTGACAGAAAGTTCTGGAATCCGAGAGGAGCCACAAATTTCCTTCCACCCAGCGTTCCACCAAGTCTCCCGATAAAAATGATACCTCACTTGTGTGGGTAGGCCTAGCGCCCGCGACAGGAAATGCCCCAAAACGCAACGTGGACACATCAAATTTTTTGAAAGAAAACAGAGGTGTTTTTTGCAAAGTGCCTACCTGTAGATTTTGGCCTCTAGCTCAGCCGGCACCTAGGGAAACCTACCAAACCTATGCATTTTGAAAACTAGAGACCTAGGGGAATCCAAGATGGGGTGACTTGTGGGGCTCTGACCAGGTTTTGTTACCCAGAATACTTTGCAAACCGCAAAATTTGGCTAAAAAACCACATTTTCCTCACATTTTGGTGACAGAAAGTTCTGGAATCAGAGAGGAGCCACAAATTTCCTTCCACCCAGCGTTCCCCCAAGTCTCCCGATAAAAATGATACCTCACTTGTGTGGGTAGGCCTAGCACCCGCGACAGGAAATGCCCCAAAACGCAACGTGGACACATCACATTTTTTTTAAAGAAAAGAGAGGTGTTTTTTGCAAAGTGCCTACCTGTAGATTTTGGCCTCTAGCTCAGCCGGCACCTAGGGAAACCTACCAAACCTATGCATTTTTTAAAACTAGAGACCTAGGGGAATCCAAGATGGGTGACTTGTGGGGCTCTGACCAGGTTTTGTTACCCAGAATCCTTTGCAAACCTCAAAATGTGGCTAAAAAAACACATTTTCCTCACATTTTGGTGACAGAATGTTCTGGAATTAGAGAGGAGCCACAAATTTCCTTCCACCCAGGGTTCCACCAAGTCTCCCGATAAAAATTATACCTCACTTGTGTGGGTAGGCCTAGCGCCCGCGACAGGAAATGCCCCAAAACCCAACGTGGACACATCAAATTATTTGAAAGAAAACAGAGGTGTTTTTTGCAAAGTGCCTACCTGTAGATTTTGGCATCTAGCTCAGCCGGCACCTAGGGAAACCTACAAACCTATGCATTTTTGAAAACTAGAGACCTAGGGGAATCCAAGATGGGGTGACTTGTGGGGCTCTGACTAGGTTTTGTTACCCAGAATCCTTTGCAAACCTCAAACTTTGGCTAAAAAAACAAATTTTCCTCACATTTTGGTGACAGAAAGTTCTGGAATCTGAGAGGAGCCACAAATTTCCTTCCACCCAGCGTTCCCCTAAGTCTCTCGATAAAAATGGTACCTCACTTCTGTGGGTAGGCCTAGCGCCCACGAAAGGAAATGGCCCAAAACACAACGTGGACACAGCACATTTTTTCATAGAAAACAGAGGTGTTTTTTGCAAAGTGCCTACCTGTGGATTTTGGCCTCTAGCTCAGCCGGCCCTAGGGGGGGGGGGGCAGAAATGGCCTAAAATTAATTTGCCCCCCCACATCCCCCCCGGGGACCAACCCTTGCCTACGGGGTCGCTCCCCCTGCGTGACATTGGCCCCATAAACAAATCCCCGGTGCCTAGTGGTGTCTGCCCCCTTGGGGGCCGATTGACCTAAAATCGGCCAATCTGCCCCCAAGGGGGGCAGAAATGGTCTAAATACAATTTGACCCCCAGGGGATCGACCCTTGCCTAAGGGGTCGGTCCCCATCTCTAAAAAAACAAACAAACAAAAAAAAAACACAAAAAAAGATTTGCCCTGGCGCCTAGAGGTTTCTGACCCCCTGGGGGCAGATCGGCCTAATAATAGGCCGATCTGCCCCCAGGGGGGGCAGAAATGACCTAAAATAAATTTGCCCCCCCAACCCTCACCCTCCCCCCCCCCCGGGAGCGACCCTTGCCTACAGGGTCGCTCCCCCTGCGTGACATTGGCGCCAAAAAACAAATCCCTGGTGCCTAGTGGTTTCTGCCCCCTTGGGGGCAGATCGACCTAAAATCGGCCAATCTGCCCCCAAGGGGGGCAGAAATTGTCTAAATACAATTTGCCCCTCAGGGGAGCGACCCTTGCCTAATGGGTCGCTCCCCATCTCTAAAAAAACAAACAAACACAAAAAAAATAAACAAAAAAAATAAAATTCCCCTGGCACCTAGAGGTTTCTGCCCCCCCTGGGTGCAGATCGGCCTAATAATAGGCCGATCTGCCCCCAGGGGGAGCAGAAATGGCCTAAAATAAATTTGCCATCCCCACCCCCCCCCCGGAGCGACCCTTGCCTACGGGGTCGCTCCCCCTGCATGACATTGGCGCCAAAAATAAAATCCCCGGCGCCTAGTGGGGGCAGATTGGCGTAGCAAAAAATGGCCGATCTTTGGGGGCAGAAATGGCCTAAATACAATTTGTGCAAGGGGTCGCTCCCCATCTGTAAAACAAAAAAAATAAAAAATCCCCGGTGCCTAGTGGTTTCTGGCCCCCTTAGGGGCAGATTGGCCTAATCAAAATAGGCTGATCTACCCCCCAGGGGGGTAGAAATGGCCTAAAATAATTCCCCCCCCACCCCCCGGGGAAGCGACCCTTGCCTAAGGGGTCGCTCCCCTTGCATGAAATTTACGAAAACCAAAAAAACTCCCTGGTGTCTAGGGGTTTCTGCACCCCTTGGGGGCAGATTGGCCTCATCAAAATTGGCCAATCTGCCCCCAAGAAATGGCCTAAATATAATTTGCCCCCTAGGGGAGCGACCCTTGCCTAAGGGGTCGCTCCCCACCTAAACAAAAAAAAACAATTAGAAAACAATTAGAAAAAGAAAAAATGATCCCTGGTGCCCTAGAGGTATCTGCCCCCCCTGGGGGCAGAAAAGGCCTTCCTAAGAAATGCCCCCCATTGGGAGCGACCCTTGCCCAAGGGGTCGCTCCCTTATGTCTATGTCAATTAAAAAAAAAAAAAAACTGGTGTCTAGTGGGCGTTTCAAAAGACGGATTGCAAGCAATCCGGCTTTTGAAACGCTTGGAGAGACTTCAAAGGGAAGGAAATACATTTCTTTCCCTTTGAAGCCTTTCTGGGCCTCACCCACATGATTGAAAGAGAAATGCTGAGCATTTCTGGGGGAGACCCTGTGACAAATCAGCGCGCGGTCGCGCGCTGATGTCACAGGGGAGGTGGGGGGTCAGGGGGGAAGGTGAAGGGCTTCCCCTTCCATCCCCGCCTTGGGGGGGTGGGTGGGGTGCACAGGGGCGGCGCGCTAGCGCTCCCCCAAGTTCCTGTGAGTTGGACAAGGTGACCTCGTCCAAGGCACACGGGAACTGTAGCCTTGGACAAGGTCACCTCGTCCAAGGCACAGAACAGGTTAAGGGAGCAGCCAGAGTTGAGTAATGGGGTATGAACCTACGATAGGACCGACCAACCCTCGGCAGGAGCGGACTTCTTTTTTGTAGTAGGGTGTTTTATACGGGTAATGGTTTCCACTTTGTTCATCTGTGGTTTTATTACGCCCCCTATGTGATATCCTAAATAGGAGATATCAGTGTAAGCTAGGTGACTTTTTGTGGGATTGGCAGTGAGCCCCGCCTGGTGTAAAACAGAAAATATTTTATGTAGATGGTTTAGGTGCTCTTCCCAGCTTTCGCTATATATCACAATATCATCCAGATATGCAGCTGCATATCTGGTGTGGGGTCGTAAGAGTGAATCCATAAGATGTTGGAAGGTGGTTGGGGCACCATGTAACCCAAAAGGGAGGACGTTAAAATGGTAAAGCCCCGAGGTTGTGGAGAAGGCTGTCTTTTCTTTGTCTGCTGCTGCTAATGGAATTTGCCAATAACGCTTTGTCAAATCAAGGGTGGACATATACTTGGCTTTCCCGAGTCTTTCTAGGAGTTTGTCTACCCTGGGAAGGGGATATGTGTCAAAATGGGATACCGCATTGACTTGTCGGAAGTCAATGCAGAAACGAATTGACCCATCCAGTTTGGGAACTAATACCACCGGGGAGCACCAAGGACATTTTGACGGTTCTATAATTCCCATGTCTAGCATTTTCTCTATTTCTTCCTCTACCAGAACTTTCCGTGCTTCTGGTATGCAATATGGTCCCAACCGTATTATTTTCCCTGGTTGTGTTTTAATATGGTGCTGTACTAACGTGGTTTTTCCGGGTTAAGTAGAGAATAATTTGTCATGATGAGAGAGCAGATGGGTTAACTGTTCCTGTTGTTTTCTTAGGAGACATGTATTTCTTTGTGGCTCTTCTGGTTTGGTGGTTCTATGCGTGGGACACCATCCTATATCTAGTTTCTTTATGGTATTAACCAAGTATCCGGTTGACTGAGACCCCAGTGGTTCAGGCGGTTCTTCCCCTTTCTTTGAGAGGTTAATGTGAAATATCTTGGTTCTTTTTGGACTACCTGTCATTTCAATGGTGTAGGTAACGGGGGTTATGGCTCCCAAAACCTCGTAAGGTCCTTGCCATCTAGCCAGAAGTTTATTTTCAGAGCTGGGTAAGAGTACAAGAACTTTATCCCCCCCTGTTTAAGGTTCGCATTTGGGTATTTCTATCATAATAATGTTTTTGTTTATTCTGGGCTTTTTCTAAGTTTTCCCTGATGTCTTCCCCTACGGATTGGATTTGGGATTTTAAGTTACTCGGGTATTCTAAAAGGGATTTTTGTCCTCCTTCCTCCTCCTCCCACATTTCAGCCGCCATGTCTAGCAGTGTTCGGGGTTGCCGTCCGAACACTAATTCAAACAGACTATGCACGGTAGAGGCTTGCTCATGTGTCCGAATGACATAGAGTACTAATGGTAACCTCCTATCCCAGTCCTTCCCTGATTCGGATACCAATTTTTTTAGAAGAGTTTTTAAGGTACAGTTGTATCTTTCTACTAAACCGTCGGTTTGTGGGTGATAAACCGCAGTCCTTAGTTGTTTAATTCCTAGTAGTTGGCATATATGAGCCATTAAATTTGACATAAACTGGGTTCCTTGGTCAGTTAATATTTCTTTAGGAAAACCTACCCGGGTAAAGAATCCTATCATGGGGGAATGGCTTCGGGATATCTGGTGGCGTAGTCCACTAATACTAGTACATATCTATAGCCCTTTGAGGAGGGTATGAGGGGTCCTATTATATCCATCCCTACACGGGAAAAGGGTACTTCGATAATCGGTAATGGTTGTAGTGGAGCTCTCCTTTTAGGTCCAGGATCTATAAACTGAAACTTAGGGCATTGTTGGCAAAGCTTCCTGATCTGGGAAAACACTCTGGGCCAATAGAATCTTCTTAACAGGTGTTCTTCGGTTTTCTCTCTACCGTAGTGGCCCCCTCCTGGTTGGCTATGGGCCAAGTGTAATACCTGAAGCCTATAAGGTTCATGGACAAGCAATTGTTTCTTTTCCTGGTTCTCAGGGTTGGTAATTCTATATAGTAGGTTTTTAATTATAGAAAAAGAGGGACCCTTATCTCCAGGTGTTCTAGGTCGTGCGGTTCTCCAAGCATTAAGGAGACTGGGATCCTCTCTCTGGCCGGAGCGAAACGGGGGAAGACTATTGAGGGTATGAACTTGTGCAATTACCCTGATGGATTTCTTATCCTTAGGTCCATATAGTCTTTTGGTTTCTCGTTTTTCATTTTTACTCGGTTTATAACGGGTAGCCATGGGTTGTATTGGTTCATTAGAGAAAGGTGTGTCTTTCCACCAGGAATCGCTTTCTTCGATTTCCCTTGTACTGTTTAGAAGAGTAGCAAAACCTATATAGTCAGTTCCAATTATGGCTTCTTCTACCAGACGGTCTACTACTCCCATCCGGATTCGGGTTTCTTTCCCCTCCCATGTAAGCGTGACCCAGGTCATAGGATACTCTCTGGATTCTCCTTGAATACAACAGATCGATACGTGACCCCGGGAGTGATGGTACAACTATCTATCAAATTGGCTCTGATGACAGACTGACGACAGCCTGAATCAATGAGTACCAAAGTCTTTCGTCCATTAAGCAGTAAATCCTTTTTGTATTGGTGATCTTTACTTCCGGTATAATTTACTCTTCCTCGAGTGATACCTATTTCCATGGGCTCGGGTATGTCAGTTTCAAGGGGGCATACCCTGGCTATATGTCCCCACTCCCCACAACTATAGCACTGGGGTTGTTGAGGAAAAGGTCTCTCCATGATTCGGGTTTTCACAGAGTCCTCAAGGGGTTTTCTTCCCGCAGAGGGAATTTGTCCAATATTCTGACGGGGTGGAGTAGGGGGCCACACGATGAGGAGGATTTTTAAATTCCATAGAGCGATGGTAAGCACACGCTAACTCAATGGTGGTAGTGGTGTCTGGATTAGGGTGTTGCTTAATCCAGTTGCGGGTGGAGATAGGTAGAGCTTCTAGATATTGTTCCACCAATGTGACTTCTATAATGTCCTCACGGTTGGTTCCTATGGGTCCCAACCATTTGAGACCTAAGTCGCTTGAATTTTTAGGGCGTTTTGAAGGGCTTCTCGCTCTACTTTGGCTTCTTTCTGCTGCTCTTCCCACACGATCTGGAGGTGCCTCTGTCCTTCTGCCAGTTGTTGCATCATATCGGCTATGGTGGGGGAACCTTCCATTGTGGAACCGGTCGATGTCTTGGAGTCGGTGTTATAAATATCCCACTTCTGACACCCCTGTAGTGGGTTCCCACTCTATATGTGGTTGGATGTGCAAATGACTATGTAGGCAGCGACCTTGGTTTCACAATTCCTTTTATTTGGGATATATTTAAGTGGAACCTTCACTTTATATGTGTTCTCTCTTTAGGAAATGTCTTGGTTCTTGTCTTCTTCCTTTTTCCAGTAAAGATAATGACAGGGCTTTTTATTTCCTCTAGGGCTTTCTAATCAGCGGTCAGGATCCCATTGTGATGGTCGTCGGGAGGAACAGGAGCTCGTCCCCAGAGGATGTTGGCCGATTTCCCAAAGAAAAGAACGGGAAAACAGGTAAGTGCTGGTGTTGGTTTGAAGGGTTGCAAGGGTTAGTAAAGGTGTGGAAGGGTAGGTGTGCCAGGGTGTGAGAGGAATAAATTTATAGTGAATCACCCCTTTTTCCCCGTGTACAGGAGTCTCTCTCTATATATATTTTGTATAGGAGGGTGGTTCACTTTACCACCCACTTTTGTGCTGTCAGATCTCAGAGGTGGAGAAATTAAAGAAAAGTTTCCCCTTCTTTTAATCCCTTCCACCAACCCCTTCCCGGCTCACTCTCACTCGCTCCCACCCATTATCCACTCGGGCAGTAAGTTAAATCTGAGGTACGATCGTACCTGTGTGAGCCACGCCCCTCGGGGGACGTGGCGTGTTGTTCGGTTCTCCTTGGTGTCTCTGTTGAGGTTTTCTGACCCTTCTCCAGGCTTCTCACGGTCTCGGGTCGCTCCTCCTGTTGTTCGCGTTCTTGCCGGCATCCTCCTCTTTGGATTCTGTTCTTTCCTCCGCTCCTGGCGCCGGTCTCCGCTCCGTCTCCGTCTTCCTCCACGGGTCTTCTCCGGATGTGTCGAGACACACCCTTTCTGGCTTCTCTTTTCCTCTTATCGCCGCTGCCGCGTCCCGGATTTCTGGGTCAGAGAGCTCTTCCGGGTCGGCTGTTCTCTTGTAGGTACCCCCGGGGTACGACTCCGTCAGCCCGGGGCAACCATTCGTAACCGCGGCGATAGACGCCCGGTTACACCGCCTGGACCTCCTCCGCCATAAAGGGTGCCTCTAGCATGTCAATCATCTCCTGAGAGACCTGCGGTAGGTGAATTGAGCGCAAATAAGACTCTTGGGCGTGGGTGGGCGGGTGCCCTGATTGATAAAGACGCTCATAGAATCGTCTAAATGCCCTCCCTTCCCCTCTTCAGTGAGGTGTTCCCTGTGCTCGTCTTTGACCTGCTCTATGTAGTCTGGGGCCTGCTGGACTCGAAGCTGTTTTGCTAAGGGAGTGCCTATCTTGTTGCCCTTGTCGTAATGGGCTTTCCATATTCTCAACAGGGTCATCTCTGCCCTATTTGTATATGTAGCCTGCAGTTTACCTTTGAGGGACGCCACCTTACTTTGAGCTTGCCAAGTCGGGATAATTTATGGTCGCGTTCAGCTACCTTAAGTTCGCTTTCCAAAAGGAGTTGGTCTTTAATCTTTAATCTGTGCATGGCAGCGGCAAGCGCGATACATTTTCCCCTTATAACTGCCTTAAAGGCATCCCAGAGAGTGTGAGGGTTAGGATCACCCGCCCCATTATGTTGGAAATATTCCCTAATCGGTAGTCGCAAATCCTTACGGGATGTTGCGTCACGGGTAAGCAACCCTGGAAAGTACCAGCGCTTGGATGGGTTGCGTGCTAGTGACCAATTTAAACCTACCACCACTGGTGCATGGTCCGATATGACAATTGGATTAATAGCTACAGTTGTAAAGATCTGTCTTAACGGTTTGCTCAAAAATACATAGTCAATCAGTGAATATGAGCGGTGGGTATGTGAGAAGAAGGTGTAATCCCTCGCCAGGGGCTTCAGGGACCGCCAGGAGTTAAACATCCCCAAACGACGAAAGGAGGATTTCACTGATTTGGCAAACGCACTCGTTTGTGATCTCTGTGGGTGCGTTGTGTCTAATGTTGGGTCCCATACCAGGTTAAAGTCTCCTATCAGGATAACTTCGCCCTCAGCAAAGCCCTCTAGCTCGCTGAGGAACTGTAACAGAAATTGGGTTTGACCGCTGTTAGGAGCATAGACAGTAGCTATTGTACAAAGTTTCCCGTCCAGGCTGCCCTTCAACATCAGGAACCGTCCCTCCTTATCTTTCTTAGACCCTGTTTCCTTAAAGTGGACGGATCTGCCAAACAGTAACGCAACCCTGCAGTGTTTTGTGGGAGCTGAGGCTATGGCAATTTGAGGGTAGTGTTTGTGGCAAAGACAGTGTCCCTCCCCCCTCTTCATATGTGTTTCTTGTAGGGCCACAATATCATACCAATGATCTTCAAGGTATTTTTTCAATTGAGAACGTTTATTGGGGGAGTTGAGGCCCTTCACATGCCATGAAAGTATTTCCAGCATTATCTCTGTGAAACATCAACGTCCTCACCCAGGCCCCCAGTAGTATCTCCAACACCCTGCATTGTGTTTCCCGCCCTCCTCCTCTGGGAACATTTAATCAGCTCTGACGCTTCCGCCGACTCTTTGCACATTGACATGGATGGTAAACATTAAACAACTCAAAAAAACATCTCTGAAGAAAAATACAAACAAGATCTTGGCAGTATACAACCGCCGAATGCCCTACAAACTTCATGTCGTGGACAGGATCCAGTTCCGTCTCATCTCTCCCCCCAGGCCCGAACACGCCAACGGGCAGTGCAAAGGCGGGCCCCCCAGACCCCTGGCGTCCAGCAAAGACAGAGTATGCTTGAGAGGAAAGCGACACTGAGACCTGAAGCGTGCAGACCACTTCCACACTTTCCCATCGAGGGGGGGAACCTCCCCCGTCCTTACAGTTCCCCTGGAGCTCTCCATCGGGGTCGCCCCCCGCTTGTATCAGAGAAATGAGGAGACTCTCCTCGATACCAGACTGCTGCGTGGCTTCATCTTCTAGGGGTCTTTCAAACTCTCCTCTGTTGTTTCCATTGATCTGCCAAAGCGGGGGGAGACATCCCCTCCTTGCCCCTCTCCTTCCCTGGCGTCGGTGGCACCCCTCTCACCTCTAGTCTCTAGTCCCAATGCAGCAGCCGCTGCCTCCACCGTCGAGAAATCGCATGCTTTATTATGGAGTTCAAAAACCACGCCAAAGGGGAAGGTCCATTGATATTTTATATTCTTCTCTCTCAGCGCCTCCGTCACTGGACGGAACTGTTGTCGAGCTAGGGTTGCTGGCGCTATATCCTGGAAGAGTGAGCATCTCGCACCCTGGAAGGAGACGGGGTCCTGTTGTCTCGCCTTTAGAAGGATCCGTTCCTTCACCTTGAATGAGCTTAATTTAGCCAGAACGTCTTTCGGTCTCCTCCCTTAGCCCGAGTCTCTGCTGCCAATACGATGTACTCGTTCCACTTGTACTTCTGTTTGATCCTCTCCCAGAAGTGTGGAAAACAGCCCTACCACAAAGGCCTCGAGGTCAGGCCCCTCTGCTCCCTCCTCCAGGCCTCTCACCCGTATGTTATCTTGGCGTGCACGATTTTCAAAGTCTTCACACTTCATTGTGGCGAGGTGGAATTGCGCTTTAATATTTGTGAGCTCGGTCTCCACCGGGGCTACTTTCTGTTGTAAGTTCTGTATGTGTGTTTCCAAGTCCAAGGTACGGGCCCCTACTGAATCTACATCTGTTTGGAGGGCAGATAGCTTCCCATTGACATCCGTTTGGAAGGCCTCCAGTGTTGCTCTGATATCTGTTGTGATCTCTTCACGCAGTTCGGTTTTGAAGGCACGAAGAGAGGACAGGAGGTCCTCCTTTGTAAGCGCCATCTCCTCTCCCTGTCTCTGGTCAGCACTCTCCATTCTGGCCGGTGTGAAATAGCTGGAGACCCGATTGGCCTGTATTATACGTCGTGGCATATGAAACTGTTAAGGTCTAAGCCCCTGCTTACTTGGGGGTTCACCCTCTTCTCAGATCCGCTTTCCTTCACTCCAGGGGCCAACCACTGGGTCTTCGCCCTTCTGTCACACCCACTTCTTAGGGGGAAGTAGGGGATTTCTCCTTCTCCTCTGCCTCAATGCTATATCCTCTCCCCTCAATGGGCTCTCACCCCCCCTGTGGGCGAGCCCCCAGTGATAGGACCTGCTGGACGGAGCCCCTACTCGCCACTGTAATCTCTACTTTCTCCGAGCCCCCAGCTGAAGAGGCTCTCCAACTCTGTGTCTCTCAAAATGGCCTCCAACAGTCCTCCTCTGATCCCCAAATGCACAGCTTCGCCATCCAGGCTCGGGGGAATATTTTTTGAATTAGTTGCTTTCTCCCACCGGGGGAAAACTGTCCTGTTGCTGCTCTTATTGTTTCTAGCGGGCGGGGGCCCCCTGCGCGCTTCAGCCGCGTACCTGAAACTGGGCCTCCACCGACTGCGCCATTCAAAATGGAGAAGGGAGGGCCTTCCCCGATCTCACCTCGCCATTGCTGTGTCCGGAGGCGGTCTTCTCAGTGCGGCCCGCCGCTGCTCTCCCGCAGATCTGACGTCGGGGGTGCCGCACTCCCCCCGTCCTCGGGTCTCGCACTGTTACTCCTCCATTATGGGGCGACGGCCCCTCTACGGCTCCAGCCGGCTCCTGCTTGGCCAGCCCGGGGCCTAAAGGCCGCGCCCCACTGCGGGACGCGTGCCTGAACGGAGGGCCCCGCCGGGCGGCGCACCCCTCTCTGCCGGCAATCCCTCCGGGTTCTGCCCCTCGAAGGTCTCGAGGCCAGTCCTCGAATCGGGGGAGGCCTGCCAGCGCCTCCTTACCGCCTCACTGCATCGGACCTGGGGGAAATCGGACAGAGCCGACGGAGCTCACGTCTGATCGGCCATGTTGGTTCTCTCCTACCCAATTTAATCCACATTGACCAATACGTTTTTATTTTGCTCAGAAGTAACTCCTTATATATACATAGACTGCATCAATTAATGGAGATAGCTCACAACACTAACCCAAATGTGGGCTGCCTTTCTTTAGACCTCCAGCAAGCATTTGACTCACTAGGTTGGGACTATGGCCCTCATTACAACCTTGGCGGTAAATGCCGCCTACCGCCGTGCTGACGGCCGCCAACATACCGTGACCGCGGTGGTATTCCGCTACGGGTATTATGACCCACACTAAGAAATCCGCCACTAAACAGACACCCACACAAGTCCGCCAGACCGAAGGTCAGTGATAAACTGGCGGTACCAAAACCCACACCGTTACGCCAACAGAAATACGCCCACAGTATCACGACCCACTAATCACCGCAGCGGTCTTTCAAACGCGGTAAACCATTGGCGGTACACACCGCCGCGCTCAAAATACACACACATTTACAAAACTACACCACATTGGACATTTTAAACTACACACACCTACACATATACACACACACCCACACACACTCACACCAGTATAAAACACACACCCACATTACCCACAACCCTTTACAGCAAAAAAAAGATAGCACAGAGAGAGAGACAAGGCAGGAGCACCCACTCAATCAGAGGCACAGAACACCATCACCTTTACACCATCCACGCACATCACAGCATACACCACAACACATCACCCCACACATCCTCACACATATCACTTGCACCACATCCATGGCACCCCAAAGACACCCCAGGTTTTCTGAGGAGGAGCTAAGGGTAATGGTGGAGGAAATCATCCGGGTAAAGCCACAGCTTTTCGGATCACAGGTGCAGCAGACGTCCATAGCTAGGAAGATGGAGCTATGGTGGAGAATAGTGGACAGGGTCAACGCCGTGGTACAGCACCCAAGAACCAGGGATGACATCAGGAAGAGGTGGAACGACCTACGGGGGAAGGTGCGTTCCGTGGTAGCAAGACACCAGGTAGCAGTACAGAGGACTGGCGGTGGACCCCCACCTCCTCCCCCACAACTTACAACATGGGAGGAGCAAGTCTTGGCAGTCATGCATCCTGAGGGTCTTGCAGGAGTAGCAGGAGGACTGGACTGTGGTAAGTTGTATCTTTACTATTATATCCCCACCCTACCTGCATGCTATCACATACACCCACCCTTACCCACACTCCCATCACTCCGTCACCTCACATATACCCCACCATCACACTCCACCCATCCCAATATCAAGCCCTGCATACAACACCAATGCATGGACCCCCATCACAGACCTGCATGGACACCCATCACCACAGCATGCCCTGTAAATCACCACTCACACAAGGCCAAGCTAACAGGAAAATCAGAATCATAGAGGGAAACACACCCATGTACAATATGGCCCACACACATACACTAACACTGCATTTGCATCCCCACAGGACTCCTACTCAACGTCACCGGCCAGGAGGTGCCAGCTAAATCCAGTCCCCCCACAGAAGGGGCCCACAATGACGACAGCAGTTCTGCATGCCTGGATCACGATGACCAACCTGTCCCATCAGGGACCTCTGGACAGTCGGTTCCCCTGCCACAGTCCCAACCCACCACAAAGCCTCCCCCCTCAGGAAACACCAGCATAGCACCCACCCAGCGGGCCCATGCCACTGTCTCCAGGACACATCAATCAGCAGTGAGTCCACCACTACAGGGACCCCAGGCAACCCCACAAACATAGGACGATCAGGGACCTAGGGTCAGTGTCAGTGGGCACATGGTTCAGGGGACGGAGGCACAGGACAACAGGGAAGCTGGGAGGACTGCTGTGCGACAGGGGGAGGACAGGCCCAGGGAACCCACTCTCCATGCACTCTCTAACATCCTGGCAGCATACCACCATTCCCAGGAGACGATGGGCCAGATACTGGCGAAGCTGCAGGAGACCCAGCGGCTGCAGGAGCGACAGTACCTGGGGATCAGGGATGACCTAACAAAAATATACACCATCCTAGTCACAATTGCAGGGGTGCTGGCAGACATGGGCAAGACCATGAGGGAGGCAGTGGCACAACAACGGGCCCCTGACACTAGCCACACCGAGGAACAGCCTTCCATCTCCACCGGCACTAGTGGACAGGAGGCACCGCCACAGGACCAACAGGTCACCAGCACCACACCCCCTGCAGAATGAGAACCACCCCGCAAACGGTCCCTGCGATCCAGGCAGAAGACAGAGAACATTGCCAAGACCCCCGCCAGGAAATAGGACTCTCCTGATTGTCACCCTTCTGTCCCACTCTGTCACCCTGTCCACCTTGAACTGCCATTACTCCTCTTCCTATGCCCCACTGGACAATGCACCTGTGGTACCAAGAGACTGGGCTGTACCCTGAACTTCCTTCCACCATCAGCCTAGCCCCTTGCACCACCCCCTCTACTTATGAGCACTTAAATAAACACCCTTGGAACAAATACCAATCTGGAGTCTGTCAAATGATTTAAATATGTATTAGCACAACATAATCAAAGCATTGCAACTCAAAAGTAAAGTGAATAATACTTTAGGATTACCTCTGGTGGGCAGCAGTACACATAGCAGGAGCCAGAGTAGGGCACAGAGATCTGAAAATGGAGATGCAAAAGGGTACAGCCAGTGGCCATAGACATAGGGAAACAGGCTGCCTTGTACAATGTCCAACAGATAACTGAAATGTTAAGTGAAGTTAGTGTCTTACCTGTGTGTCACTGGAAGTATTGCCGAATAATATTGGTTCTGTTGTCAACATCTTCTTCCTCTGCCTCCTCTTCCTCACTGTCCACAGGCTCCAACGCTGCCACAAGACCATATCCTGGCACATCCTCCTGCAGAAAAGGCACCTGGAGTCTCAAGGTCAGGTTGTGCAACATGCAACATGCTACGATGATCTGGCACACTTTCTTGTGTGAGTAGTACATGGAGCCACCTGTCAGATGGAGGCACCGGAACCTGGCCTTCAGGAGGCCGAAGGTTCTTTTTATAATCCTCCTTGTATGTCCATGTGCCTCATTGTAACGTTCCTCTGTCCTTGTCCTGGCATTCCTCACTGGGGTCAGTAGCCATGAGAGGTTGGGGTAACCAGAGTCACCTGTAAATATCGAGGGATACCTGTTAGCCAGACACTCACCCTTAGGGCCAACCCCACACCCATATAGCAACATACACTGGGTGGGGACCATGGGCTCACCTATTAGCTACACCCTGTGCCTCTGGAGTTGAGCCATCACACATGGGATGCTGCTATTCCTCAGGATATAGGCATCATGCACAGACCCAGGATACTTTGCATTCACATGTGAGATGTACTGGTCCTCCAGGCACACTATCTAGACATTCATAGAGTGAAAGCACTTTCGATTTCTGAACACCTGTTCATTTCTCCGGGGGGGAAGGCAATATGTGTACCATCAATTGCCCCAATAATGTTGGGGATATGTCCCATGGCATAGAAGTCAGCTTTCACTGTGTCCAAATCTTCCACCTGGGGGAAAACAATGTAGCTGCGCATGTGTTTCAGCAGGTGTTAGCGAGACCAAATCCTCAGGGTACACGTGTTGATGTCAATAGGCCCACCTCCTGGCAGCTCCAACTCTGCAAGCCTTAATAGCACAGAGTCTTAGAGTGGCCAAGTGGGGGGTAGGGAGTTAAGGAAGGGTATAGCAGGGAAGGAGACCTGAGGAAACAAGAATCACAGATACTACAAAGAAATATCAATCACAGAACTCTTCGGAATCTATCAACTATAGATCCAGCAGTCGCTTGAAACAATAGTAAATCATAGCGCCTTTCAAAAGTTTCAAGAAATGAAAGGTTAACACGGTATTCACTCAAAGAAATGTTACTTCACATTTCAAAAACTTTCCAAGATACACGATTTCAGTTTGTGTCCGTATTTTACATTAACCATAATCAAATATTCCCTTGAGTTCAAATTATTGCCTTAGCATTTATTCATAACCATTTAAACCTCTTCTGAATAACCGCGCATATATAATGTATCTCTGTAGCTACCGAGCGACTCCACAAGTAAGCAGCTGAAGTTGAAAAGTGACTGTGAGAAAACGGTAATGCTGTAACAGCAAAACATTCACTTAGTTTGTTATCAATTTAAATATTTACAGCTGATTGCCAAAGATTACTACTTTCTCCCAAAAAAAGAGTATCAAACTTTAAACAGTTTTATCCAATAAGAAAAAGGATGATGGAAGCTAGAAACCACCATCCGTCTTACCGCCCTGAGTGTCTGCAACTCGCTGCTTCAAATGCCTCAACACGGGGAAATCCCAGGTGAACAAGCAGGAACATGGAAACACCTGACTTCAAACAGAAAAGCTCCAGTCCGCACGAGATCCTCAGAATAGTGAGCAGTGAGAACTGGGCGGGGTCACTTAAATAGACTTGTGCCCCACCCCATGTGCCACACCTAAAGTTTCCCGCCCCAAGTGCCACACCCAAAGTGCCCCGCCCAATGTGCCACGCCCAAAGTGCCCCACCCAAGATGGCTGTTATACATGGGACCAATGCCATGAAATAAAGATAATGCGCGTATAGTGCACTGCAGCAGCTACTAGATCCTGCAAATGGCAGTTTCTGGACTAAGACTGTGTGGTGGAAACAGTAATGCATGGATTCTGGCATCAGGTGCACGCAGCCATGGTGTTGACAGTATTCGCCCCTCCCTAGCGCGCTCTAGGGCCTGGTTTATGAGGATGGAGGTGGTGAAAATGCCGCACGAGTCTTGGGGCATGCACTCCATGTGCTGGAGCCCAGGATTCATTTTCTGGTCCGTAGCCTTTCCATGCTATCAGATACCATAAGGTGCGGCCTCGGAATTTTGAATCTAAAATCTGTCGCACTTCATATTCCCATTCTCCTTGCATTAGAACTGGAGAAGGACGAGAACAGGATTTTTAATGTGCTTTTTTTCAGAAGGGAAGTATGAAAAACGAGGTGAGTATGTAATGGTGTGGGTAAAAGCAGTTTGTATGTCACTGGATTTATCTGCTGAAGTACTGTGTAAGGACCAATTTATATAGGATGGAGCATATGTTTTTTCTTAAAGGTGATGTGAAGAGCTGAGAGCCACACTTTATCTCCTGGTTTGTATTGTGGACCTTCACAATGTTTTTTATCATAATGTCTTTTATAGTTTAGTTTAGCTTTTTCCAGGTGTTGTTAAATTTGCTTTTGCACCTGATGAAGTTGTTGTATAGTATCTGAGACTGCGGGAATAAGGGAGGTTTCTTGGGGTATTGTGATAGGTAATGTAACTGGGTGATACCCAAACATCCCATAAAAAGGTGTTGATCCTGTGGATGTATGGTAAGAGTTATTATAGGCTAATTCAGCTAGCCAAAGCAGTTACCGCCTTTTCTGCATAAGCTCGAAAATATTGCTTTAATGATTGATTTAATCTTTCGGTTTGTCCATCTGTTTGTGGATGATGACTGGTGGACAGAGTGGATGTGACTTGTAATGTTTTACACCATGTTTGCCAGAAACGTGAGGTAAATTGCGACCCTCGGTCAGAGAGTATCACTTTAGGCAGTCCATGAAGGCGAATCACTTGATTTAGAAGTATAATTGCCAAATCACTGGAAGTATTTATTTTTTTGCAAGCAATAAAGTGTGCATATTTAGTGAGACTGTCTACAACTACGAGAATTAACCAATGATGTTGTACTATTGATAATCCTGTGATAAAATCTACAGATATATGTTCCCATGGTTTATTTGGAGTTGGGAGAGGTTGTAAAAGTCCTTTGGGCTTTGAATGACTTGTTTTTGTTCGGGCACAGGTTTTGTAGTCTGTTACCATTTGTTTAACATCTTTTACTATGGTAGGCCACCAAAAGTATCTTTGAGTTAATTCAAGTGTCTTTGGGATGCCTGGATGTCCTGCTATGGGGACGGTGTGTAGCCAGTGAAAAACGAACTTATGTAGGCTAGTTTTTGGGACAAACAAACAAGATTCGTGGAAGGGCAGGCCTTGTTTGATAGTTCTATCACAATTTGCTTGAACCCATTTCTGCCATTTCCCAATGGTAAAATAGTTACGGATGTTTTTTAAAAAGTCTTCAGTTTTTATAATACATAGAACCTTTTCTGGGGCTATTATGGCTTGTGGTGGTTGAGTTATGGGTAATATCGTATCATCTTGTCTGGATAAAGCATCAGCTTTACGACTGTCTTTACCAGGGCGAAAGATTACCACAAAGTCAAATTCTGCAAAAAATAACATCCATCGTAATTGTCTGGGTTTTAGGAGGCGAGCTGTGCTCATGAATTGTAGATTACGATGGTCTGTGTAGACTGTGATGATATATTTTGCACCTAATAAGTAATGTCTCCATTCCTTAACGGCGTCACAAATTGCTAGGAGCTCTTTTTCTGCTATTAAATAATTTTGCTCTGCCTCATTCAACTTTCGCGACATATAAGCCACCAGATGAAGTTGACCAGTTTCTTTATTGCGTTATTGCACCTATCGCTATATCAGAAGCATCTGCTTCTACAACAAACGGGCGTTCGGTATCTGGATGAGCTAAGATAGGCACAGTAGAAAAGGCTTTCTTTAAGGTCAAAAAGGCCTTCTCAGCTTCGGGGGACCACAGTGAGGGTTCTTTTTGTCTCAGCAACTTGGTAATGGGTGATACTGTTTGAGAAAAATTATAAATAAATCTGCGATAAAAGTTGCGAAACCAAGAAAACATTGTACATCTCGCACAGTTTTAGGGATTGGCCAATTGGTGACAGCTTGAACTTTTCTTTCGGCCATGGTCATTCCTTGTGGGGTGAGTATTACACCCAAGAATTCAACGGTAGTGACATGAAACTCACATGTTCTCAGTTTGCAATATAAATTATGTTTTCTAAGCATTAGAAGAATCTTTTTAACATGTTGCTCATGTTCAGTTTCATTATCGGAATAAATGAGAATGTTGTCTATATATACTATTGCAAAAAGAGCCAAATATTCTCGCAGGACATCATTCAGAAAGAACTGAAAGGCTGCCGGGCATTACAAAGTCCAAATGGCATGACAGTGTATTCGAATAACCCATACCGAGTTTTAAAGGCAGTTTTCCACTCGTCACCAGTTCTCATTCTTACTAAACGAAATGCTCCTCTTAAAACTAGTTTTGTATAGATTGTCGCCTTTTTAACTTGGTCTAGAAGCATGGGAATTAAGGGTAATGGATACTTATTCTTTATTGTGATCTTGTTAAGCGCCCTATAATCTATGCAAGTTCAACACGGCGGCGGCCACCGACCATTTGTGCCGAGTCGAAGGGGAACCAGAATGTGGTGCCCCAGAAGCTTGGGGGCTATAAGTCTACAGCCAGGTCCAGGCAAGAGTCAAAGAAGTGTGTATTGCCCTTGATCACCATACGAAGATGTGCCAGGAAAAGTAGCAAATATTTTAAGCCTAGCTCCCGGATGCAACACTTCAGGAAAGAACATGATGTGTGAGTTGTCTACTGTGATCTCTGGAAGCTTCCTGGTTTCGCGCAGGATAGCATCCCTATCCCAGTAGTGTAGAAGTCTGAGCAGAAGGGGACAAATGCTAGATTCAGGCAGGGGCTGCCTCACCGGGACCCAATGTGCTCGTTCGACAAAGAAATGCTGTGAGAGTGTCTGGTGAGGGAGTAGATCTCTCAGCCAGCGTTCTACATATTGTACTGCATCGTACCACTCTGCTCCCTCCAGGAGGCCCACGATGTGTACGTTGTTCCTCCTAGAGCGGCCGTTCGCATCTTCTGCCCGCCACTCTAGGATGTTGACACACTCTAGTATTGTTTGTATGAGTGAGCCCATTCATCAGGTTTTTGGCCGTAAGTCCAGGAGAGATTGCTCTACCAGCCCCACCCTGTCTGCGAGTTTACGGTGGTCTGCATGCAATAATGTTAAGTCTGCTGCCACATTATCTATTTTAAACTCTAAGGATGACCGTGAGCATTCTATAGCCACCAGCACAGTGTCTAGTTTGTCTTCTAATGTCTTAGGTGGGGCAGGTTGGCCAGAGTCTGAGACCTCCTTAATACCAGCAGTAGGTGCCAGTGTCTGAGATGATGATGTGCTCGGTGTGGCAGCGTGGGGCCAACCCATTACTTTGGAAAGATGCATCAAGTGGCTTTTCAACTTATGAAGTCGGACAGTCAACTGTTTGGATGGGGGGGTGGAATACGATATATGGGCTCCAATGCTCTGGGGGTTATAGAGCACCAATTTGAGCTGAGGGACCAGAAACCTGCTTGAATGAAGGAAAGATGGCAAAGTTGTTCTGGGCATATCATCATGAGTCCGGAGTCATAGTAGCAGGTGGGATTCAGTGGGTGACAAGTCAGCTGCTAGTGGCCCTCCAAGGATCATAATGTATCAATGCGGGAAGGGAACCATGATGGCGAGTACATTTATTAGTGTGGTCGACATATATTATTACAGCAGCCTACTAATCATGTATAAGCACGGCAGGGGCCGGTCAGGTGGGACTTCGGCATAATGGGTGCTCAAATGATGTAGGCCCAGATAAGTGTCCCCAAGTTTGGGGGGGACAGTAAGGGTCAGATCCAAAGGAGATGCCTGGTGCCACAAGCTCCACAAACAGTACAGCTCAATCACCCAGGTAAAGAGATGGCCCCAGGACAGCGTGCTAAAGAGGGAGCTTGTGCCACCTGTCTCGCCCATTCACAGTGGGAAGGGCCTGGGCCAGATCCGGCCCCCTTCCCACCCTCCACTTGTGAAAGCTCAAGTGCCGCTGTCTCACTGCAAGTAGTGAGCTTGGCTCAGTCTCCCCCAGGGGCCAGTCTTTGTGGGCACTTATAGTATCCTGTGAGGCCCCGCCACAGGCCGGCTGCCCAGTCCATCATGGGCTCAGGCTGTGTGCACGCTGGAGCCCAGGCCCAACACGACCTCTGAGCTCACAGCGCCTCCAGCGCCCCAGAAGCTCACACCGCCAGTCTCACCTGCTCGCAGCAGGGGGGTGTCTCAGCCAAAACCAGCCCCCAGGCCGCCCCCCACCTCAGGAGCTCAGGCGTCACAGCAGCACTGTGTCCAGGCAGCACACAGCTCTCGATTTCCTCCAGGGGTCAGCCGGTCCAGCACAGGGCCAGGGCAGGCCACACAATGCCTCCGGTGCCTTATGATGTGAAGGGTGAAGCTGGTAGGTTGCCTCAGCAGGGCAGGGTCACTCACCTGGTCCATGCGTTTGCAGCCGGTAGGGATCTGCTCACTTGTGATGCGCTATAGCGGAACTTCGCGCCTGCACCAGAGGGGCCTCCGCGACCGGTCATGTTCAATTCACACCTCCGAGCAGCTTTTTCAGCACCCTCAGGTAGCACCCTAGCTGCCAGCCTCACTATGGTGTCTGGAAAGCAGGGGAGGACCGATGCCTCCAGTCATTGTCCCCCCTGACTGCCGAGCAGCTGCAGGCAGCAGGCGTCACTCTGCCCGTGTCCCTGGCCCGCAGGCGGCAGGTAGGGCCCCGTTCCATTCCCCCTTTAGGAAGTCTGTAGTCACTGCAGCAGTGGGTTTAGCTGTGCAAGCTTTCCACTGGAAGAAGTCACGGAGTGTTGGGCGATGAATAGGCAATTAGAAGGAGGGATATTGGCAGGATAACGGGTTACATCGCGGAGCTGTCTTACAATGCATCTGCCATCTTGGCCCTTTAGGCCACACCCCCATACTGAATCTGCTTCATATCCAAGCCCCCATACTGAATCTGTTTCATATCCTTTCCCCCCCTTCTTCAGTAATCACATCCTGAGATTCATTATTGACTGCAGTTACATTATAGTCCCTCTAAAATTCAGTAGTTGATTAATTCTTGTTTAAAAGAGCTCTACTTAAGAAATCTGCTAATTTGTTTTTCACTCCTGGTAATTATTGCACCTTCTAGGTGTAAGTAATCTTAAAGAAAATCTTACTAGTCATTTTGTAAGGAGTTTATGATGTGTGGGGATGAGAAATTCCAATCCTCAAACATGCTACCTAAGTTTCTCTAAACCCCAACACATGGAAGCATTTCTCTTCCAATAGTGGAATATTACTCTTCCGAAGAGGATAGGGAGCGTAATGCAAAGTAATGCAATGTAACTTCACTGCCATTTTCTTCTATAGGCATTACTAAAGCAGGCCATGATTAATAGACCCCAATTATCCTGTGCCAAGATGACCCCCATGGGCCTAAAAACACCAAGAAAGCAGAGACCGCGTCATGATCAATTACGCGGTCCAGCAGCAGTAGTACATGGGATGTCAGCAAATGAGCAGTCCATGCAGGAGAATTCATTCCGTTGTGATGGGGACACAACTTCTGTTAGGTATGCCCCCGTTGTGAGCCCTCCAGAGGTGCCGAGCAATTTAGGCTGTGGTCTCTACGGCGCACCCATCTGCACGACTTGGCAGCCTCCCTTGGTGCAGTACCAAGCCCAGTCCCATGCCGCAAACCAGATCAGGTGGGTAGGCGGTCACCAACTGGGCTTCTAAACATTGTAGCTACTGTTGGCCAGGAGCAGGATGCCACTCAGGACCAGCACGTCAGGGGCATTTCAGTTGAGCTCACAACGGTGCAACTCACCCTAGCACTATTTTGGCCATGCCCACAAATCTACACTATTAATTGCAATTGGGCCTGTGTAGAGCAGCGTTATCATGACTCTTAATTGTACTCAAAGGACTTCCTCTCCACTTGGAGCAATTTGATGGTGGCCAGTCATTTTCTGACAGTATTACAACACTCTGCTAAACTGGTCAAAAATCATTTGTATATTTATTTCTAAATCTTCCTGCATTTGGATGTTCAGATTGTAAAACGCATCAAGTTTGCTCAGGTGCCCATTAGGGGGCTCTACCTGAATATAGTTATTAGGACTACGCCTGTACAAAAGGGGCAGAAGAGTTTTGTAGGGTATGTTTTTTCTACTGCGCAGTCCAGTATAGCCATTATCCAATTCATTTTTGTCAGATGAACCCTTTTTCTATTAGGTATTCAGTTTATTACCTGCTACGTTCTTCTGAAAGGCTGCTTCTGTACTGGACCCTGCTCCTCTCATTTCCATGTATACTCCCTGCATTGGGACTGTCCTTTGTCAAGTGCTTTCTTTCAGTCTGAAGGGTTACTCATATTTATTTTAGTGAGTTATATCTCCTTGAACATGTGAACATTGAATCTGAAAGTTGGTACTTATCCAGAGACTAAGGGCCAGATGTAGGTAAGTTTTCTTTTGCGACTTGCAATTTGAGAGTCATAGCGACTCGCAAATTGCAACGCGCAAATGGGCATGCAGAAAGGTGTCTCAGACACCTTCTGCAACTCGCTATAGGGTCGCAAAGACCCACCTCATGAATATTAATGAGGTGGGTCGCAGTTTGTGACCCCATAGCGAGTCCATGCACTCACAGGGATGGTGGCCTGCTGGAGACAGCAGACCACCATGTCCGTGACTGCTTTTTGAATAAAACAGTTTTTTTTTTCTTTTTGCAGCCCGTGTTCCTTAAAGGAAAACGAGCTGCAAAAAGAAAAATTTCTGAAACCATTTGGTTTTGGTTTTTTCAGAGTAGGCAGTGGTCCATAGGACCACTGCCTACTCTAAAAAAAAAAAATTTGACATTCACAAATGAAATTTTTTGACATTCACAAACTTCAAGTGGATGGTAACTGCGAGTTGGTTTGCGACCGCATTCGCGGTCCCAAAGCAACTCAGCATGGCGATGCGGTCGCAAATAGGAAGGGAACACCCCTTCCTATTTGCGAGTCGCAGCCTCAAATTGCGAGTCGGTAACGACTCGCAATTTGCGGTTGTGCATCACGTTTGGCCTTTTGCGCCTCGCAAACTGCGTTTTTCGCAGTTTGCGAAGCGCAAAAGGCTTCCTACATCTGGCCCTAAGGGCCTAATTTAGATCTTGGTGATATTCCCGCCAATCTGCTGCAGTCCCGAAATCAGCGCCAAGTCAATGGTGTTCTAACTGCCCTATTTAGATATATTGCGGCTGAGCCGCTGGCGTCACAACGGAGTGCTGTTCCTAGCCGTCAGGCTGGCGGATTCCCACTGACCCAATTTAGATGTTACAGCCCTACAGGCGGTGCACTGGCGACAGATTGCTGACTGAGGGAGACAGCTGCTGGACCCAGTGGACATCATACAATGGCAGTAGCAATGGCATAGAGGTAAGTCACACACACACACACTGTGCCTTAGCCATATGTGTCTTCCGGCACAACACACTACACAACACCCCACATACACTCTTTAATCCACTGAAAATTCCAACACTGCACAACACGTACATGGCAAAAACACACATTGCCATGCATCAATTACACAACTCACACACATTATTGACACTGCACCCACACATGACACAACCACAACAACTGACACAGCTACAAACTCAGCTACACAGACACACAAAAGCACAACTACACACATCACAACAACGACAACCACACAACAACACTCACTTGAATGTTGTGTCATGTACCAGTGTGTCCCCATCCATGTCCCACACAAATGTCCTCCCAACATATGCATGGCAGAGTAATTCAAAACATTACTGTGACATGCGTATGACTGCAGTGGTCCCGAGCTCATATGTAATGACCACACAATGTACACAGCCAACACGGGTTCCCTATCTTTAAGTTCGGCAATGAGGGGGGCAGCAGCGATGGACGGTCATGTCCACTCAAAAACACAAGTGGAATGGGGAAAAGGGTAGGTTTGTACCCAATTTCCCTTCCAATCTGCCAACTCTGGTATGGAGGTTGGACCGCCACAGTTGCTTGATGGTTAGGTACATCCAGATCTGCCCGGCTGTAAAGTTGGATGGAGCCCCTATTAACATTGCTGCAGTCGAGATGACTGGAGATTCTTGGAGGACTCTGCAGGACTTGCGCACTCTTTCGCCCATGGGACCATCAACATCTAATTTGTGCGGGCAGACCGCCAAGGCAGCAGATGGGTTTTCCGCTGAAAGATCCCCAGAGGGACCCTTACTGCCAAGATCGAAATCAGGCCCTTAATTTGCTTATTATCTCTCCAGTGATATCCCCCACCTCGTTCACAATATGATGTTGACTTCTTGCCATAAGACATACATGTAGTTTTAGAGTTGTCTTGCATAGGCACCTCCTGTTCCTGTTTAATTTCATTTGAGATTCCTCTCATTTTCACTTATAATTTTTAGCTGAGGTTTAGGAAGTTTAATCCCCAGGGAATCCTTTCCCATGGAAATGTATACCTGGAATATACTTTTATGTAATCTACTTCTGACTGAACTAGTGGGGTGGCTGCATACATCTGGTATTTAATTGTCAGATATGTGGTTGTGGATAGGCTGGACTGGTTCCAATCCCAGTCCCCAAACATGGACTACTTATTAGCTCACTTGTAGGCAGATGTAGTTGAGGTCTTGTAGCATGTTCCTAGTAACCTCTATATCTTCCCTATCCCTTAATGGGTAATGATAATTTCCCTTGTAATCTTAACTGACCCATTTGTATTAGTCTTGTTACACGTGGCAACCTACCCTGGAGCTGTGTATTGTGCTCAGAGTAAATCAAGGCACTTCTATGTGCTTGTATATATTAAAATGGGTAGGTGGGTCTGAAGGTGTGTACTCAGCAAACAGACGTGTATTATCATCTTCTACATCTATAGCATTCCAAGAATAATACATTTCAGTATTAAAAGTGAGCTCAGACCCCAAAGACTGTCTACCATTTAGATAGGAAGAAAGTGCAGGCTTGTATTTTCGGGAATGTCTACTTCATCACCCATCTTTCCAAAAACTCTGGTATTAATTGGTGTTTTGGATCTGTTTTGTAAGTGCTAAAATTAACAAACCTTGTTGCGGCAAATGGGGCACCTTTCCCGTTTTGAAGCAATATTCACCGTACCTTATTGATGTCTCTTTTACAGCACTTATTTAGAACTGAAAATAAGGGGCCATGGCATTGTGGGCCCTGGGGGGACCAGTGCCATAAATAAAAATCATTGTTCCCTGCCTCCCCATTCCCGCACCTTTCCTAGGGTACAAATGATAAAGAACAATAAATCCCCTCCTATTCAAGTTTTGATGTTTTTGCACTCTGCATGAAAAGAACCCGACTGAAAAACTGTCAATAAATACAGTGACCGTGAGTACATGTACTTAGTGTTTATTGAGGTAAGCAAGATAATAGGCATGTTTATAATACCTGATTCCCTTATATCATTACTCCGATTTGTAAAGGACCTGTATCAACACGTAAATAAATGACACTGGCTTTACTATTAGCCAAATGAGGTAGGGGCCCGTTATCTGGTATTGCTGGTTGGATTAAAAACTTGAGCAGGGGCCTGATTTAGAACTCAGCGTAGGGGTTACTCTGTCACAACGGAGACGGATATACAATTCGCCGAAATCTAAATCCCACAGGTTAGAATGGAATCTAGATTTCGGCGGAGTAACCCGTCCGCCGAGTTCTAAATCAGGCCCCTGCAGTATTACTATGTTGGACAATTTTAACATGCTCATGCCAGCTCTCTCTGCAGCTAAAGATAATATGCGAACTTTGAGCACATACTTCAACAGTCGTATCCTGGCCACATAATGACTGCTCGCAATACAATCATGGCCATCTTAGATGTTCATAGGAGTTATATTTAAATCTTGCAGGATGCTAGCAAATGACGACTGTTTAATGTAATTTTATGCGATTTACACACCTTGCGGTCATTAGGACAACTGCAATGTAAATGTGATTACGATATCAAATTGTTTTTTATACTTGAATACCTGATAAATGTGCTATACAAGTATTGTCATCATATAGATATTACTCCCTAGTATGGTACATTTGAATAATTAAAAAAAAAAGAAAAAAACTCCAGTTCAACAGAGAGTAGAGTGATTGAGGCCCTGGACATGGCTTCTGGTGCTGGATCACAGAAAAGTTTGCCCCCTTCGAAAATGAAGACGGGAACATTTGTATTGGTAAAGCTGCTGGCGTGGCTGTATAAGAGGGAAATGGCTGTGAATCTAACATACGGTGATTAGACGAGTGATTAGAAGAGTCAGCACACACATTCACACGCTATTTTGAGACCCTATGTAAACGCTGGCTCAAATTTCATAAACACACAACAGACAGATTTGCACACAGTCATGCCGCGTGACACGACGTCAGAGTAAAAATGGACGAGGGACTCTCAGAATCTATAAAAAAAACTATAGAGTGAGGCACCCCCAGGCCTTAAACTGTTGCCAACGGAATTCTTTAAACATTCACCAGTAAAGAGGCAGAACCCACCAGCTGCATGCTATAAAGTGCAGGTATGTAAAGAAAGTTACTCCCGGACCGCTATACAATATTTTTCATACATAAACAAGGTCAATACTATCTTATAGGGCCGTTTTCTTGGCAAACTTAGAAGTTAAAATCCTTGTGAAAGTACCGGCCAATTGCCTCTACTGTCATAGCTACATTAATACACGTATGCCAGTAGGGATTTATACTATACAGATCCACTGTGTCGCAACCTGAGGCATCTATTAGGATGTATGTAGAGGGCGAAAAAGATACTGGGACCAGCAATTATCCTGTGCTTGGATGCTAAAAAGGCATGAGTGGCCCTTTCTACTGACCACATTGAAAAGAATGGGCTTTGGCCAGAAGTCCTCAGTATAAGAGGGAGAACTATGATAAGAATTCCTATCATAGGTCTCACTGTTCTACTGATCCTCAGCTATCACAGCTCGAATAAGGCTATGAAAGGTAGAGTCAAGGGGACAGATGTACCAAGATTATTTGAGGTCACAAACGGGTCAATTTGCAAAATCGAGACTTTTGCGACCCCAAAAAAAGCTTAGTTTAATGTTCAAAGGGCAAATTGTGATTTGGTAACTCATTTCCAAATACCCATTCACAGTAGTATGTACTAATGCATTGTTAACTAATTCCGTCACAAAACATTAATACTTGACTACCAATTCAAAAGTAGTGGTAATCAATCGCAAATGGGGAGGGTTCCCAATGGGACTCCTTCCCCTTTGAGAATGTAAGTAAAAGAAACTAAAATGTTTCATTTTCGGTTTTTTAAACATCCTGTTTTGCTTTAAGGAAAACAGACGATTGTATGATGGAAGCACAAATGCCTAAAGCACGCATGCCAGAACAACACAGTCTTATGAACAACCGCGTCTTTACCACGCATGCCTTCAGAACAAATTTTGTTGTAAACACATGGATGGCAAACGAAGATGCAAGGGAAATCCCCCCCGCCCTTGGCCCTAACACCCCACCCCAACCACTAAAACTGACCCCTTCCCCCCTCCCAGGGCCCTGAAACCCCCCAGCCCTGAGCCCTAAAACAGATCCCACTCTGCCACTGAAACTACCCGACTACCCTCCTAATGCCTAAAACCTTGCCCCCTACTTAAAACTACCTCAACCTCAGCCCTCCCACCCTGAACCGTAAAACTCCCACCCACCCTAAGCCTTAAAAAACAAAACAATCCCAACCCCCTACCCCGCTGCTAAAAACCACACTACCCTGAGCCCTAAAAAAAAACTACGCCCACCCCTGCCCCTATAAAGTAAACTACTCCAACACCCCCTCCCACCCTCAGCCCTAAAACCTTCTCCCTAATAAGTAAACTACCCCGACCCCCCACCCACCCTAAGCCCTAAAAAAAAAAGCTATCCCCACTCCCCACCCCTAAAAACTAAACTACCCTGACCCCCACCCGACAGAGCCCTTAAAAAAAACAACCCTGACACCACCACCCGACCCTAAAAAACTAAACTACCCTGACACCCCCCACCCGCCCTAAAACCTTCCCCCAATAAGTAAACTACCCCAGAAAGCCCTTAACCCAGCACCCACCCATAAAAACTACCCCCAACCCTACCCCAGCCCCACTTACCTCATCACATTCTCTCCCGATCCACTCTGCCTTTTTCTGTGCCTTAAGCACGCATACGCATAGTTCAGCACATGCATGGTTAAGGCACAGAAAACAGCAGTTGTTATTCCAGCAAGCATGGTTACACTTGCGTGGGAAACATCTGCGTTGTTCACAATGGGTTGTTAAGAAAGTTTCCAAAAACAGGCTGCAGTTTATAAAAAAATGTTGCTTTATTGAAAAGCATAGTGGTCTGTTGACCCCAGCAGACCACCATTTCTGAGACTGCTGTCATTCCTAATGGGTCACAAATTGCGACCTACCTTATTAATTAATATTTATCAGGTAGGTTGATTTGTGATGCACTAGGAATTGCTATTTGAGAATTAAAAGTTTCCTACATTAGGAATAGCGATTTCCAAATTGTGATTTGGAGATAATCGCCGTTCCTAATGTTAGTATATCTGACCCAAGATGCCCAACAACGAACCAGACACCCCAATAGTCAATTCAATTGTGGTACTGAACGGTATGATTTGAACATTTGTAAAAACTGATTTTGAGTAGATGATATTGTCTTTTGTACAACCTGTACCTTTTTCCTAAAATGTATTAAAAAGTGTTTAAAACAAAAATATTATTAGTCAGTACCTCTTCCTAAGAGACAAGTGTGACTCCCACCAAAAATCCTGTGTGCCTGCCTCTTAGGAGCAGGTCTCCGGTTCTGGGGGCCAGCTCCTAGAAAAGACAAAAAATTCACGGTCTATTGGCTCTATATTTAGGATTATGCCCTCTGGCAGAGCTTCAGAGCCTTTGCCTGTCTTATTGACGATGGTTCTGTAAATGTCCAAGTACAAATCCCTCAAGACAACAGTTTCTTAATAGAAAAAGTCTTCTATATTCAAACCGGCCTCTACTTTGTCAACAACTATTCTAGCAGTTGCTCCAGTCAATCCAAGACTCCTCAATTGATGATCCTTCTGTCAGCAATTGCTTAATATGGGACTACTTTATTGACAATATCGTCTTCTACAGTTTATTTGTAGACAAGACCGCCAAACAACGTTGTGGACTATTTTATCAACAACTGCTTTGTTGACAACCGCTTTGCCGATGGTTACAACTTTCATGCTTCCATACCTACCTCCACAGATTCTGAAAGAATCGTCACCAAGCCAGGATGGTAAAGTATTTAGTAATGACGCAGAGCGTGGGACATGGCTGCGAGTCCAGTGTCAGTGGACTCAAAAGACAAATACTATCAGGAAGGCCTACAAGCTGCTATGCCAAACAAGCTGTATATCCACTTGGGACCAGGGGATTCAGACATGATGTCCCCTGCCCTGTACCTGCCATTATTTACATCAACTGATCTTTCCACAACCTAGGATGGTCTGGGTTTCAGCTGAATTCCTGGAAAACTTGAAGAACGTGATACAAATCTTTTATGAAAGAGTGCCTCCACCTTAGTATTTCATGTTTCCTCCAGGACTTTCTTAGTCTTTATCTGCAGATGCATACAGCTACTCCACAATCTGGCTCCCCTTTGATCCAATACATCTAGTCGGAGTCTTCTCTGACATACCTCAACAACCAGTATTAGTGACTCCTATTCCACCCCATTTTCCCAGCTAAATGCCAGCTTCTATACCAGGATTCTGAGAAAGAGGTAGACACCCAAGTCACCAACTGGGAGGTGGATGCTGATTGTGGTGAGGATGATGAAAATGCTAGCTATCAGGGACATGAGTTGAGGCATATGACTCCTGAATACGGTATCTATGTGCCTGACAACAACCTGAATCCAGAAAGTGCACACACACAAGCACGCAGTGCTTAATGTCAGTAACATATTTTGTGGCCTAAGTGACTAGGTTTTTAAATAGTTCAATTGACCGGTGTCTACAATTGAAAAAAGCCTTGTTCATTTGACCCCAAAGACAGGTCCAAATATTCAGTTAAGGTCCACACTCATTCTGTATTACTTCGTGAAGGAAGGACTACAGAGCATGCAAAAACAAGCAAGAAAAGTAATCTGTAGTTTGCCTGAAAAATATATATATTGCAGCATTGTTGCCACTTTCCTGCTTTTTAAAAAAGTGAAGACAATCAGTGATCTCCTGCATCATTTGCCCAGAAAGGATGGGTTGATGCTTACACACCATGGTCAAACAAGTCAGTGGTTTTGCTACAACCTCTGTTAAAATGCCAAATACCAGTGCAATTCTCTCCTGTTTGATAGACAACCATGGCACATAACACACTACGCTTGGATAAGCTATGCAACAACTTCATAGTAAAGACATCAGAGTTTATTTACGTTTTTTTTCTTGATCGTGAGATGTCCTACGAATGGCTTGTTATTCTGGCTATAGTTCAACACTGACGAAAAATAAGTTGTGGGCACGTGAAACTACAATAGCTAGATTAGCTATTTCCTCACTGAAGGCTGGTTTTTGAAGGCCAACAGCCTCCGCCTCTATACCCAACTCCCTGAGATTTATGGAAGCAGGCAGAAAGAGAAAGACAGAGAAATAGAAAGAAACAGGAAACAAGCATTGGCAAAGCCAATACGTCTCGCCTATAAAAGAGCTATTGGCTTTGGTAATTTGTTTTTGCCATGTTGTACATCAGTGTGGCTTCTGTTTAGCATGGCCAAAAGTTAGAGGCATGGAGTGTTGTAGAGTGGAGTGGGGGAGGAGAGTGTTGTAGATGGGAAAAGGGGAACTAGAGTTGAGTGTAGAGGAGCAGAGTTCGATGGTTCTGTGGCAGAGAGTGTTGTGGTGTGGAGTGGTGTGGAGTAGGGTGGCACAGGGTGGAGTGAGTTGGAGTGGATTGAGGTAGTACGGTGGACTGGAGTAGAGTTGGGTCGATTGAATGGAGTGGGGTGGATTCAAATGGGGTGGGGTGGGGTGTACTGAACTGGGCTAGAGTGAGGAGGATTGGACTAGAGTGGAGTGGGTGGATTGGACTGGGGTGGATTGGAGTGGGTTTGGCTGGATTGCATTGGGATGGGGTTGATTGGAATGGATGGATTGGGGTGAGGTGGGTTGGGGTGGATTGGGGTGGGATGAGTTAAACTGGGGTGGATTGGGGTGAGGTGGATTGCATGGAGGTGTGGTGAATTGGAGTGGATTGCACTGAGTTGCGGTGGATTGGAGTGGGATGATTTGGCCTGGAGTAAGATGAATTGGACTGGAGTGGTTTGGATTGGACTGGAGGGTACTGGAGTGGAATTGAGTGGGGTGCAATGGAGTTGGGTAGATTGGATTGGGTGGGGTGGACTGGATTGCGGTGGATTGGACTGCAGTGGATTGGATTGGGATATTGTGGATTGGATTGAGATGGATTGGATTGGGGTGGGCTGGATTAGAGTGGGGTGGTGGACTGGAGTGGGGTGGGGTGGATTAGAGTGGAATAGATTTTTGTGGTTGAGTGGAGTGCAGCAGATTAGATTGGAATGCACTGATTTGAGGATGGTGGATTGTGGTGGAATGGACTGGAGTTTGGTGGATGGACTGGAGTGGGTTGGATTGGATGTGAGTGGAGTGGGGAGGATTGGAGTGGGTGGATCGGAATGAAGAGGGGTGGATAGGATTTAGTGGGGTGGATTGGACTGTGGTGGATGTGATTGGTGTGGGGTGGTTTGGATTGGGGTGGATTTGATTGGTGTGGGTTGGGGAGAGTTGGATTAAGGTGGTTTGGTGTGGGGTGGATTTGACAAGAGTTTAGGTGGATTAAGGTGGCTGTATTCAACTGTAGTGGGGTTAGCTAAGGTGAATTGGAGTGGAGTGGATTGGAGTGGGGTGGACTGAACTGGGGTGGTGCGGATTGGACTAGGGTGGACTGCGTAGAGTGGGGTGGATTGGAGTAGAATGGAGTGGATTGGAGTGGAGTGGGTGGATTGAAGTAGAGTGGGTAGGACTGGATTAGAGAGGGGTGGATTGGGCGAGGAGTGGGGTGTACTGGAGTAGAGTGGGGTAAGGAGTAGTATAGCAGGGTGAAGTGAATGGGGTGGATTGGATTGGAGTGGGCTGGATTGAAATGTGGTGGGTGGGGTGGATTGGAGTGTGGTGGAATGGAGTGGAGTGGGGTGGATTGTATTGGGGTAGGTTGGATTGGGGTGTGTTAGGGTGGATTGGAGTGGGGTGGAATGCACTGAGGTGGGGTGGGATGGGTCAGATTGGAGTAGGTGAGTTGGACTAAGTGGAGTGGATTGATTTGAAGAGGGGTGGACTGGCACAGGGTGGACAGGAATGGAGTGCAGTGGATTGGATTGAGTAGGGTGGATTGAAATGGGGTGGAGTGGATTGATTGAGGTGAGGTGAATTGGACTGGAGTTGGGTGGACTGGAGATGGATGAATTGGTTTGGAGTGGGGTAAAATAGACTGGTGTGGAGCACATTCGATTGGATATGTATGGAGTGGATTGGATTGGAGTGGGTGGGGTGGGGTGGATTAAGGTGGTGTGGGGTGCATTGGATTGGGGTGGGGCAGGGTGCATTAAGATGAACTGGATTGGACTGGGGTGGATTAAGGTGCATTGGATTGGAGTGGATGGACTGCAGTGAGGCAGATGGACTGGAGTGGTGTGGACTAGGTTAGATTGAATTGGGGTGGGTTGGATTGGAGTGGGTTGGGTTGGATTGCAATGGGTTGGGTTTGAGTGGGGGTGTGTTGGACTGGAATATGGTGGGTCGGAGTGGGATGGGTTGGATTGGAGTGGGGTGGGTTAGACTGGAGTGGGTTGGGCTGGACAGTAGTGGGGTGGGTAGCACTGGGGTGGGATGGACTGTGGTGGATTGGAGTGGGGCAGATTGTTTTGGATTGGAGTGGGGAAGATTGTTTTGGTTTGGAGTAGGGCACACTGGAGTTGGGCAGATTGTTTTGGTTTGCAGTGAGGCAGATTGGCTTGGGGTAGATTGTTTATGATTCGAGTGAGGGGCAGATTGTTTTGTATTAGAGTGGGGCAGATTGTTTTGTAATGGAGTGGGGCAGATTGTTCTGGATTGGAGTAGGGCAGATTGTTTTGGATTGCAGTGGGGGAGATTGGTGTGGGGGAGATTGTTTTGTTTAGCAGTGGGGCAGATTGGAGTAGGGTGGATTGTTTTGGATTGGTGTGGGGCACATTGTTATGGATTGGCCTGGTACACATTGGAGTGGGACAGATTGTTTTGGATTAAAGTGGGACAGATTGGAGTGGGGCAGATTGTTTTGGATCGGAGTAGGGCAGAACAGAGTGGGGCAGATTGTTTTGGATTGAGGTGGGACAGATCAGAGTCGGGCAGATTGGAGTGGAGCTGATGGGAATGGGGCAGATAAAAGTGGGAGCGGATTGGGATGAGGCAGAGTGCGTTGGAATGGGTTAAGGTGGATTGAACTGGAGTACGGTGGATTGGATTGGGGTGGGCAATTGGATTGGGTGGATCGGGTTGCGGTGGACTGAATTAGAGTGAGGTGGACTGAATTGGAGTGGGCCGACTGGATTGTAGTGGCCTGGACTGGAGTGGGGCAGACTGTTTTGGACTGGAGTAGGGCAGATTGGAGGAGGGCAGATTGTTTTAGATTGGAGTAGGCACATTGTTTTAGGTTGAAGTGGGTCATATTATTTTGGATTGGAGCAGATTGTTTTTGATTGGAGTGGAGCAGGTTGGAGTGGGGCAGATTGTTTTGGATGGGGGTGGGGCAGATTGTTTTGGATTGCTGTATTGGAGTGGAGTATATTGTTTTGGATCGAAGTGGAACAAATTGAAATGAGGTGGGTTGGGAGGATTGAAGTGTAGTGGATTGGGATGGAGTGAAGTATATTGGATTGGAGCATGGCGGATTAGATAGGATTAGGGCTGACTGGAGTGGGATAGATTGTTTTAGAGTGGGGCAGATTGTTTTGAAGCGGGGCAGATTGTTTTGGTTTGGAGTGGGGCAGATTGTTTTGGATTGGTGTGGGGCAGATTAAAATGGGACAGATTGTTTTAGATTGAAGTGGGGTGGTTTGGGAGGATTGTAGTGTGGTGGGTTTGGAGGGAGTGAGGTGGACTGGATTGGAGTGTGGCTGATTGGAATGAAATGAGGCTGATTGAAGTGGGCGATTACTTTGGATTGGAGTGGAGGAGATTGTTTTGGACTAGAGTGGGGTAGATTGGCGTGGGGCATATTGTTTTGGATTGGAGTGGGGCAGATTATTTTGGATTGGAGTGGGGCAGACTGTTTTCGATTGAAGTGGGGCAGGTTGGAGTTGGGCAGAAAGTTTTAGATTGGAATGAGGCAGATTGTTTTGGATTAGAGTGGGGCAGATTGGTTTGTATTATGGTTGGACAGATTGTCGTGGGTTGGGGAGGAGCAGAATATTTTGGATTGCTGTACTGGAGTGAGGCAGATTATTTTGGACTGGAGTGGGGCAGATTGTTTTAGATTGGAGTGGGGAAGATTGGACTAGATCGGGTTGGGAGGATTGGAGTGTGGTGAACTGGAGTGGATTGGGATTAGTGGTTTGGATTGGAGTTGGGTGAATTGGGCGTACTGCACGATTGTGTGTTAAAGCATAATTAAAAGAATTACACAAAAGAAAGAAACAATTTTACTTTGCAATATTTATAACAAGAGAATAGTCATAAAAAAAGAAATAGCAAAACAAAAGAAACAAAACATGAGTGCAAAATGTGAAAAGAAGACTTGGCAAAATAAAACAAAACATTAACTATAGGAAATACAACTTTACAATTTTATTGGTCCTGCTGAGCACGTTATGCCAGTCATGCGCCTTCTGTTTGCAGGGCACTAGAAGTTAAAAAGAACAAAATAGTACCTCAATCTCGCTGGGAGCAGCAGAGGTCTCTGATTAAGTTGAATCGATCAGTGCTTGGTACCTGCTTCAAGGACAAAAACAGAATTGGTGATATGCCAGTTGTGACCAACTGTGAGGCTGTAAAGAAGAGTGCCAGGCAAGCCAACAAATGATAAGTAACAGGGGGGCTCAAAGCCCTTTTCTCAACAGCGTCTCGCAAACGATATGCATGCACTAGCACATGCTATTGAAGGCTTGACTCTAAAAATAGATAGAAAGGGAGCAGGGGCATAGTATCAACATTTTAGCAGGGAATGGTTTGAACATTTTTGGTAGGGGTACTATCAGTTCCCAGTTTGGCCCTAGTAACTGCTCCTCATTATTGAACTATTTTCTCTGACCTTCCCATGTTGGTCCTTGTCTTACGCCACCTTAGTAAAAACCCTGTGAGTTCATAGTGAAGATTCATTACAAATGGGTACCCAAATATCTGCTGTTACTTCCAAATGCACTTTCATGATGAGGAAAATCCTTCTTTGTCTATTATCTGAGAATTTCAATTGTATGGCAACATCTGCATTGATTGACTTCAGGCTTGATTGCAGAACCTTCAAGCAATTAAAAACAAAAAAGCTTCTGTAGTAAACTTTGCACCCTATCACTGTCATATTACTCCCATTCTAAACTCTCTTCCCTTGATTCATATCCAAGCCCACATCTTTCTTAACCTCTTAGCTGCTCACCCTTTTCCACCCCTAGAAGATTAAGACTTTTTTTTAAATATGGGGCAGACCTCTCTCAGCCTTTCTTAACTTTTTTCCCCACAAAAGATAACCTAACCAAATCTGCGTCCTTTTATTCCTCACATGTTGGGATTCTAAAGGGTTTGTGTTTTTTCCTGGATGAAACTCAGAAAATAGCCAAAACACAATATATATATATATTCTTTTTAAATTGGAAAACAATTGCTGTACAAGAAAGTATGTGTTTTCTTTCTAAAAGGTACATCTACTAAATGGTTGCTATACTAAGACTACCCTCTTCCCAGCTGTCAGAGACAGGTAGAGTTGAAAACAAAAATCATTTGTTCACCTCAGTTTTCAAAGTACTCAATAGTTTCTATTTTTGAGGTTCCTAACTGTTTTGCAGTTTGTGAGGAAAAGTGGTGCAAAACGTAAGGGGAAACCTGAAAAGCAATATATTTCTTAAAAGTATACAGAATTATGAATTCCACAAGGGTTCATTTGTGTAGAGTATTATTGGTTGTCCCCCCAAAAAACAATTGTTCAAATAAAAAAAGGTGAATGTAAGGATGGAAAAATATAAACAGGCAACAATGTTTTCAGATGTAACATTTTGCACTGAAGAGCAATCTACAAAGTTAATGTTCAGTTTTGCCCATCAGACTCTTCTGCTTGCAGAGAGATGTCTTGTTTGGTTATCAAAAACGTCAAACACTCATGGCCATCGATTGAGATGCTGCTAATAATGACTTTCTATTGTGTTTTGACCATGCATCAATTCATAAGGCACCCATCCCATGGAATCTCGAATGGTGTGGCTTGCATGAATCTCACCACTCGTTCTTACCCAGAAAGGTCTGCATATAGTAAACTTTGCCTATGGAAAAACCCAATGTTCTCTACATTTTCCATGAAGGGACTGCTGCAGTGTTTGGGCTAGTGACTAAGCAGCCTCCTGGGAGCCCCACCAACTGTGAGACTTTCTGGAAACTAGAGACACAGAAGATTCTAAAGTGGTGTGGCTGTCAGGGGTCCACCACTATTACATTCCTAGAAAGCCTTGCAAATGTCAAAGAAAGTCTTCTTCCAACCTTCTGCCACTGTGGATAGAAATTGAGTCATATGGCTTTCAAACTTCTGGTCTACTCCGTTCTCCCTTCTCTGTGCAGAACCCATGTTGGAGACGATGGATGAAAGTGAGCCCTCTCTCTGCACTTAACATGGATTCCACATCAGAAGATTCAGCGGGAACAGAAAATGTACTATCCAAATCTGCATGATCTAGTGCTTCTAATAAAGTCTTGGTGTTGGACTCAGCCCCAGAGATGATCTCTGTCAGCATGCTGGCCACCTTAGCAATTGTCATATTGTGATGGAAAGACTTATATAACTTACAAAAAAAGGACACATTTTAATCAGTTAAAAAAATAAAACCTGGAACAAATACTGGAAAAAGGAAAAAATATAATAAAAATAATACAACACAAAAACAACATGAAAGGAAAGCTAACAGTATGCAGTTACTAAAACAAAACATTTGAATGACGAAATAACACCCTAAATGCTCCTACGTAATTCAAAGCAACAACACTTACAATGTAAACAAATCCTTCAAAAACGTATTCAACACTAAAGTAAAATTATTCACAAAAGAAAAACAATGAAAAACAGATTCTACTCGCAGCAATATCCGCAACTATATATAACTCAACATCTAGAAGTGCCATGAAATATCACAAAGTATCTACCTCTTCCACCCAACCTACATTCTAGACCGTTTTGTAGACAGACATGAATGCAGAGTGTGGTCAGACACAAAAGAGGGAATTGCCACCCCATTGACTGCCATCCATGGCTGAAGAGTAAAAAACAAAACTAATGCATGTGCAAGTTGTCTGAGCCAGTACTAGCTTCATCAATGTGAGTCCAACTTTCACCTTAGCTTCCGCGCACTCAAAGTACATGCCAACAAGACCCCAGTACTCAAAGATTGGTTTGCACCACAAAACAGGTAGGACTCACCCAGCCTGAATGCATATATATATATATATATATATATATATATATATATATATATATATATATATATATATATATATATATATATATATATATATATATATATATATATATATACCAATTCAAAGAGCCCATTTACTTCATTTATACACCGCATCTTAATACCCCTCACAAATCTGCTGCATTTCTCCTCCCCAGAGTGACCAGTGCAAGGGGCACCAGTAACTCCAAAGGTGGTGAAAATCCAAAGCATTACTATTTAGATGCAGAACGCATGCGCAGGAATGAGGAATGGACACGAGAATCAAGGCTACTCCAAATGTTCCCCTGGTACTTAATCAATGTATGTTATTTGAGAATTTCATCTGTGTTCGGCAGTCTCCAGATGAAAATGAACAGTCTTACTGAAACCCCCCCCCCCCCCCTATCATAAAATTTCCAAGAGAGCCAATAACTCTTACTGGCATTAAAATAACTTTAACTCTTGAAAACTTACAAAATAAAGAGTCCAATCGTTAATGCCAAAATACCCATATGCATCGGTAAATAGGAATGTGATACTAATCTAAAATTAACATATACATTCTTGCGCATAAAAGATCAGCCTCAATTATATAAAACCTTATAGCAAAATATTTGAAAACATGGGTCTAATAAACTGATTTTTTAAGAAAGAGTATTTTCTGCAGAGTAGAGGCACAACAAACAAGATTCAGGAATAGTGCAGAAAGGACATTATAAATTCTGTTTTGGATTTTTAACTGGTTATATATAGTCTTGTAAATGCTGCTGAGAGGTGGCATTAAAGGGTTAATCAATAATGCTAGCCTCCTGTCTTAAATAACATCGAGAATACCCCAGACGTTTTCCTCAGTGATTTATCAGTCTGTCGCCCGAGAATGTAATCTGCTCTTAGCGTACCCAACGGAAAATTACCAGGTCTACTGAAAAACTCCAGATCATGAAAATTTCAATAGAGCTGATGTCGATTAAATGCACCACGTGGAATTACGAGGACCTGGCGAAGAAATGCACACTCAGATGAGAAAAACATTTAGGATTGACAGTCCTAACGCATTTTTACAACAAACCAAGCACATAAAAGTCATCTTTCCTACCACATACAATATCTAAACACTATAGCAGGTCCAGACACTATCACCACTACAGAAACAAACACCACACTACAAAGAGAAAACTAAGATTAGAAGTCACATGTTCCATTTCACAATTACTAAAAATGGGACAAATAAAAAATACCCTAAGCAATAATAAAGCAAGTCAAGAAAGTACTTCACACATTTTGCTAATCACTACGACTCTATTTGTGAAGGCAAAATTACCCGAAAATGTCCCTGAGAGTTAGTAACTGCTCCCCTCTCCCAAACAACATCCAAACACTAAGTGGATACACATTGATGTAGAGCAAAATGCAGAAACAAAAGAGGGGGCTTCCACCACCACAGTGATGACACCATCCAGGCATTAACATGACTACAGAAAGCCGTCAAATCCTCTAGGGGCCTGGGACAAGACAAAGTTTGTTAGAAATGGTGTCTCTAGTTGGCAGTCGGTTTGCACCCTGTCCAACTAGGAACTCTCACTCTAGTCAGGATAAGGGAGATACCTGCTCAGATAACCCCTGCTCATCCCCTTGGTAGCTTATCACGAGCAGTCAGGCTTATCTCAGAAGCAATGTGTAAAGCATTTGCACATAACACACAGTAACACAGTGAAAACACTACAAAAAGGACTCCACACCAGTTTTAGAAAAAAAGCCAATATTTATCTATTTAAAACTAGACCAAGTACGACAAAAATCCAACATACAGTAATAAAAATATGAATTCTGCAAGACTTACTCAAAAATACAGTTCCTTGAAGTCAATAGCCCCACCTGGGGCTATCACGGCATCGGGAGAAACAAAACCAACAGTTCAGGCCGGCCGCGGTGTCATGGCCAAGCTACGGTGTTGGGAAGACCCGCAAACAGTACCTTGGATTTGTAGGGCGTTGTGGTCCTCGTGGTGAGCTCCAGAGAGCAGCGTCGCTGACGTTGCGATGTCAGTTCCAGAGTCAGTGCAGGAGTCGTCGGGCCCTTGAAGTCACACGCCTTGCGGATTGAAGTCTGGGTTGGTGAAGTCAGGTGTGCCGGCATTGATGGCATAGGCTGCGGTGTGAAGCGGGACCATGCGACATGTGGTGCTCGGTGATGGCGTCCAAAGTCGTCAGTGAGACCAGGGCTGCAGTGTGAAGTGGGGCGGTGCAATGTGCGGTGTCCACAGGTCACGGTGCAGGCAGCATCGCCATTGTTGTGGAAGCGCTGTCGTCGGTAGGCCCAAACCAGCAGTGTGGGACAGAACGGTGCTTCGTGACCCTCACGAGCAGTGCCCATAAGGCCATGGTGCAGCAGGATGCCTGGTGATGACACAGGAGTCGATGATGACGGTGTCGGTGGACCGAGGCTGCGGTGCGGGATGGGACGGTGCTTTGTGTAACTCACAAGCGGTGTCCAGAGGCCAAGGTGCAGGCAGCGGCGCCGGTGTCACCAGGTGTGGCGTCGTCGGGGATGCCGAGGCTGCGGTGTGTGCAGGCGATGCCGGAGTGTGGGCCCACAGGTTGCGGTGCGAGCAGCGGCTCGGTGAATTCGGCCGATGACTCCGTCGGTGAGATCAGGGTCACGATGCGAAGCAGGGCAATGCGGCGTCGGCAGGTCACGGTGCAGGCCAGCGGCATCTTCGGCGGGGCCACAGTGCTTTCTACTCTTGAAAAGCAAAAAACACACAATTACCTGTGCTGCAGGTTGAGGAACCTGAAGTCATTGGTGTCTTTGAGACTTCCAACAGGAGGCATGGTCTACTCCAAGCCACTGGAGAATGTTCTCAAGCAGGACACATAGCAAAGTTCACCCTTTGCACTATTTTCAGGCAGAAGCAGCAACTTCAGGCCAGTCCAGCAAAGGAACACAGCAAAGGGACAGTACTCCTCCTCCAGTTCTTCAGCTCTTCTCCTTGCAGAGGTTCCTCTTGATTCCAGAAGTCTGGGGTTTTGGGTCATCCTCTTATACCCCTCACTGCCTTTGAAGTTGGCAAACTTCAAAGCAAAGTCTCAAGTGTTTGACAGATCCTTCCTTGTCCAGGCCAGGCCCCAGACACATACCAGGGGGTCAGAGACTGCATTGTGTGAGCAGTCCTTTCAGGTGTGAATGACAACTCCTCCCTCCCCTTCAGCTCAGATGGCTCATCGGGATATCCAGGCTACCCCCTCCCTTTGTGTCACTGTCTAGAGAGGTGCAAAACAGCCCAACAGTCAAACTGACCCAGACAGACAATCCACAAACAGGCAGAGTCACAGAACGGTTTAAACAACAAAATGCCTACTTTATAAAAGTGCAAAAACAACAAAAACAGAAGCCTGGCAGTTCGGGCTGGACTGTTCCCACGGGGATCAGGGTCGAGACTGATTTGCATATGGCTGGGTCCAAACGGGGGTGGCATGGTGAGCAAAAGAATTGATGGATTAAACCCAGATCTGTGACTAGGGGTGAATGTTTGATTGGTTCTGCATTCCGTCCATCATTTGTGTTTGTTTGCTTTTGACACCATAAGGGTGCCAGGTATTCCCAGACGTGGGTCCCGGGCTCACTATGCCACTGGATTCAAGCTAGCCTGGCTGATGAAGGGTGATACCCTGAAACCAGTCCAAGGATGCTTGTGTCCAGTCCAGGGAGGACCTGGCCTGGCAGTTTTGGTTGGACTGTTCCCATGGGGATCAGGGTCAAGACTGATTTGCATATGGCTGGGTCCAAACTGGGGTGGCGTGGTGAGGAAAAGAATTGATGGATTAAACCCAGATCTGTGAATGTTTGATTGGTTCTGCATTCCGTCCATCATTTGTGTTTGTTTACTTTCTAAAAGTGGCATTTTCAAACAGACAATTTAAAAACCAACTTCAACAAAAGATGTATTTTTTAATTGGGAGTTCAGAGACTCTAAACTCCACATTTGTATCTGCTATGAAGGGGAATTTGTGCTTTAAGGATACTTAAAGGCAGCCCCCATGTTAACCCATGAAAGAGATAGGCCTTGCACAGTGAAAACTGATTTTGGCAGTATTTCACTGTTAGGACGTGTAAAGCCCACTAGTATATGTCCTATCTTAAACATACACTGCACCCTGCCCCTGGGGCTACCTAGGGCCTACCTTAGGGGTGCCTGACATGTAGTAAAAGGGAAGGTTTAGGCCTGGCAAGTGGGTACACTTGCCAAGTCGCATTGGCAGTTTAAAACTGCACACACAGACACTGCAGCGGCAGGTCTGAGCCACGTTTACAGTGCTACTAATGTGGGTGGCACAACTAGTGCTGCAGGCCAACTAGTAGCATTTGATTTATAGGCCCTTGGCACCTCTGCTGCACTTTAGCAGGGACTTACCAGTAAATCAAATAAACCACTCAACAGTACAAGTTACACAGAGAGCGTATACACTTTAGCACTGTTTAGCAGTGGTAAAGCACCCAGTATCCTAAAGCCAACAAAAACTGGTCAGAAAAATTAGGAGAAAGGAGGCAAAAAGATTGGGGATGACCCTGCAAAAAGGGCCAGGTGCAACAAAGTTCATCTATGAGTGACCAATAACTACGCTTGCCTCTATATCATTTAAATATCTGCCCAACACAATTCCCACAATGAACCAGAGGCAGCACATGGGCTAGGGAAGAATATTCGGAACTGATTAGCCATATTTCTGTCAAAAGGCACACTATTATGCCAGGGTAAATTGAAGTATGACATATCCAAACTAATAGAACATACCACTTAAAAAGTTCACACAAACAGATTTCGTTACCTCACAAAAAAGACTAAGTTTACAGTGGCAGACAGGTTCTACTAAAGCACAGCATCTACAACAGCGGTCTAAAAAAGTATTGCACTGCAGAGGGAGAAAACAATCCACAATTAGAAATTTACACAACCAACAACAACAACAATTGTCACAAAATGAAAGAGAACAAAGAAAAGACATCCATTACGAATCATGGTGTAGACAGCCCATTTACTTTGTGTCAAGGAGAGGGTGGTCTACTGTTGCTTCATATAAACTTTTGGTGTTATGTGAACCGTAAACCCTTGAGCTGAGATTCCGAGCACAAGTTGAGTGTGTAGATGTACAGTGAGTGCGAGACAGATGTATGGAGTATGGTTCTGCATATAGTAAACGCTAGTACAAGGACCAGAGGAATACATGGATGGCCCTTGGTTTAGCACAGCACAAGATGGAGGGTGGCTACATCTTCCCCCAACAGTAGAAGTGTGATGACTATTCCTCTGAGTCAAGACACAGGCACTGTAGTGGAGGACGATGGAGATGGGACTCACCTTAGAAATATAATGAGGTCTTTGTTAGCAAGGTGTTGCTAATAGGTTCTTCCTGAGTACTGACACTAGGTAGATGGCAGGAGAGAGTGGTGGGAGGTTTCTACGCAGGGCCTGACCATTTGTCAGCCTGAAAACTGCTTCAGAAAGGTTAAAGAGAGCCAAGGATAGAGATCAAACACGTTATTGTACCTTTTTTGTAATCTCCTGCTTTAAGACAGCATTATTGTTACTTGCAATGTGAGCCATCTCCTTACACAAAGGCTGTGTCTGAGGAATGGCCAGAAAATGACATTTGACAGACAACAAATCTGAACCAGTTCTGAAACCATGGATAGTGGATTCATATTCCCTGTCTGTTACCCTCTCTGCTCTTCTGAGTACTTGAAGAACTGTTGTGGGTTCAGGGCTGGTGTTATTAAGCCAGCCAGTCTCTCAGAGTTGAGTAGTCATCATCTAAAGTGTCCACATTCTTCTGGAGGAGATAAGGGTCTGTCCAGGACATAGAGGCCTGTCTGCTAGCTGAGAGAGGCAAGTCGTGTTCCTGGTGCTGCAAGAAGGACTGTCCAGCAGGAGAAGCCAGCATGTGCCTAGTGTAGAGCAGTGGTTCCCAACCTTTTGACTTCTGTGGACCCCCACTTTATCATTAGTGGAACCCGTGGACCCCCATTGATTCATTATTGGCATTCAGGGACCCCCCACTGAGTCATTACTGAAAGCTGGGGACTTAATCTGTCAATATTATTTAATTTTCTGAGCAGTCGCGGACCCCCTGAGGAGGCTTCACGGACCCCCAGGGGTCCCCGGACCACAGGTTGGGAATCACTGGTGTAGAGAATAACCACAGAAAGTAAATGACCACAAGGGAGCGAAGCAAGGGGTGCCCCACAACAAGACTCTTCTGCAAGCATCAAATATCATGTTAAATTGGCAGACTGCTATGACTGAGAAAACTATGCTGCAGATGCAGGAATACCTAATCTTCTATGTGGGAGCCCTGATCGGACAGGAGGCCACAACTGCTGGAGACATCCACAAGGTCAAGATCAGCGCAGCAAGCTCAGATCCCAACACTAGCGTCCTGTCAGCATTCAGCTTATGGAGCACGTTAGTGCCAAATTGAGAGTTGTCATGTGGGGTGTACATAGAAATCTTCCATTGCTCAAGTTCTACCTGAGGTAGTGAGTCCTGTGATTTAAGAGCTGTTGCTGCAGGAGCAGGACCACAGCACACATCCATCCGCACCACCTCAGACTGCAACAAATAAACACAGGTAACTGTGGCCTGAAAACTGCGAGTGAAATGAGAGAATGAGTACCAGACCGAGGTCTTTGGAACACACCTAAGACTTTTACTGAGTAACTGCAACAAGGTGAAATTGAACTGTTGGGCGCCTCTGCACCACAATAAAAGTGATTTGACTGAACTTCACCTGTGCGTTATCAGTGCCTTGTTCCCAGGTATATGCCAGGTTGCCTGGGATTATAGACGCTGGGGAAATCTGTTAGTGGGGACATTGGGGGGTTAACGACGGGAGTAGTGCTTCAGGGAATATTGCAGAGAATCACAACTCTGTGTCTGATTCCACAAATTGCACTGTGGAGTATTATATTATGCTATATGGTTAAACAATTGAGTTTCAACTCAAAAGTTAAGCACTGGGCAAGCTAATACATTTTTGTGTCTGCTGGCTCTCTGTTAATTACTGCGCTTTTGCCTCTCCCACCCTCCACTCCTCCACACACACTACCTCCCCGAGAAGCCTTTGACTGCTTTTCCATCAACTGCAGAAAAATAATACTTGGCACAGTTTCCAGGGCCAATGAAGGGCGCCCCACAGGACAGTGCAAACAACCTCAGTCACAATGGTTGAGACGCAGTAGCCCTAATCTAGGTCACCCCGACTAGGGTCCGACAGGAACTCTGCTGCACCAATCATCCCTTACTAAAAAGAAAAACCACTGGCTTCAGAACTTAACACTCTTAGGGGCGCTCTGGTCAATGCCCACTGTGAACCTCTACACCTGAATTGCCTTCAAAAGTTTTTGAAGATCTTTTAGCATTTAATTCAGCCAGAAGTATTAGTGACTAGAAGAAAGGAGATATTTATGGCAACATGTTCATTTTTGCTACTACTTGCGTAATTTTAGAAATGTTAGACATGTTTATGCGCCCTCCTACTGCATATTTGTTTAAAATAAACTAATTTGTATGAAACTGCTTCTAATATTGCTCATTAAACCAACTTAGCTCAAGTTTCAAAAGAATAGCATTCTCCATATGTCTTCGCTTCCTACCCAACGTGCCTTCAGCTTTTCACTTAAACAAGAGGTTTCACCTATCAGCACTCTTTTTTCACAACCAGTCCTTTTTTCAGTGGACCCTAAACAGTGATTAAGGTTCTGCATCATCACTTTTCATAAGTACAACTAGCACTTTGTCTCCTTTGGTTCCTTTGGTAATTCCAACAAGGGATGAACTATGTCCTAGTAAGGCTTTGTCCATTGGACCACGGCATGAACTGCCTCCTGTCATCCCAAAGCAGGCAGACCTTTGTGAATCTGAACTGGAGCTCAATCCACACTCCACTAGAGGCATAGAGGATAGCATCCTGGTATGTATGGAAGTACACCTGCTGGGCATCTCTAAAGTTGCAAAGTGGGGACCCACCTACACCTTCACAAGCACTACTGCCTCATGTCCAGTCAAGATCTAAGACAAGCAGTACTGCATAACTTGTTTCACTGATGTGAGGCTCACTTCCGCTTTTCATATATGTGTTATATTACAGGGGATTTGCAATCCCTGTATAAAAACCTGTTTTTATTTTCTTTATAATTGGCTACTTCTGATGCACCCGGTCATTGATTATAAAGACATTTTGTCAGAACTAAACTGTAACAACTTATTACAGTTAATTTCTGACGTCACAATCGCTGCTGCAAGCAGCGTGGGGAAAGGCAGTTCAGGTCAGGGACTATACTTAAAGCAGCTGTTTGAAGAATGAAACATGAAAAATTACTTTTCTTTCTTCTGCTCTGTTTTTCAAGCTGTACAATAACTAGAAGAAAGGAGATATTTATGGCAAGATGTTTATTTTTGCTACTACTTGCGTAATTTTAGAAATGTTAGACATATTTATGCACCCTTCTACTGCATATTTGTTTAAAAGAAACTTCTAATATTTTTTGCAACAAAACAACTTATTGATTTGTTTCATTTTGGACAAGAGACTCTATTTTTATTATTCATGTTTGCAAATATGCTCTCTCTTTCATATGAATTAGCTACTCATCAAGGATTAAAGTGGTTTATTGGAAAGGTGATGGTGTGACTGTATAATAAGAAATTAAGTACCGACTGCTGTACATGATAATGGTATTGCAAGTCACCACAAAGTTCTATAATCTTATAAAGGAACGCAGCCCTCAGCCTCATTCATTATAAGATCATGAAACTCCACTGTGATTTGTACTAGCCTTATAATAAAAGGTAGTGGGTACTTTATCCCATATGTTAAATGCTACTAGTTTGGTAACCGTAATTAAAGCATATAAACCTATGAAAGATCCAGTGGTGGAGAAGAAAAAGATACTTACCTGTTGCAATAGTTCTCCACATTGGCATCTCTCAGGAATTAGATCCAAGGAACTCTGACAACAGGAAAGACTGTTTCACCTTTTAATATAATAACAGCTTTGATGCCTCAGCTCGTTTCTCTTTACAACAGATGTGGGACACCAATACTGGGGTCTTATTTTTATGGAGGTGCTTCACTTTGCCCCCATACGTTTGAGAACTTCACTGTCATCCCCAAAGATGCCTAAAGTCATCAAAGCTGTATCATCTTTGTAATGTCAGGTGGTATTGTAGAATGCTGCTTGTCGCCTGAGGGGATCCAGTAGGTGATTGCAGGCATGTGGTGAGGCTGGGCCTGAATACAGGCAGTCTCGATCATCCCGCAAAAAGACTAATTTCAATAGCTAGGTTTTCAGCTTCTTGCGGAATTCAAGAAGTGAAGAGGAGGCCCTGATGTGTTGGGGGTCATTCCAGGACTTGGATCCTTCATAGGAGAATGATCAACCTCCCGTTCTGCTTCTGTCAATCAGTCAATCAATCACTTGTTTAGCGCACTACTCACCCGTTAGGGTCTCAAGGTGCTTGGAGTGAGGGGAGTTTGGGGGGAGAGGGTTGCTACTGCTCAAATAGCCAGGTCTTGAGTCGTTTCCTGAAGGTCAGGAGGTCCTGGGTCAGACGTAGGTTGACGGTGAGGGAGATCCAGGTTTTGGCAGCGCAGTGGGAGAAGGATCTGCCGCCGGTTATGGTATGATGGATGCAGGGGACGGTGGCGAGGGCGAGGTTGGCAGAGCGGAACTGGTGGGTGGGGACGTGGAAGGTGAGACGCTCTTTGAGGTAGGCAGGTCCTGCGTCATGGAGAGCCTTGTGAGCGTGGAGGAGGAGTTTGAAGGTGATCCTCTTGTTGACAGGGAGCCAGTGTAGGTCTCTGAGGTGGGCTGAGATGTGTTTGTGGCGTGGAATGTTGAGGATGAGGAGTGCGGAGGCATTCTGAATACGTTGAAGTTTCCTCTGGAGCCTGGCCGTTGTTCCCGCGTAGAGTGCGTTGCCGTAGTCCAGTCTGCTGCTGACGAGGGCGTGGGTGACCGTTCTTCTGGTTTCGATGGGGATCCATCTGAAGGTCTTGTGAAGCATGTGGAGAGTGTTGAAACATGAGGATGAGACGGCGTTGACTTGCTGGGTCATGGTGAGCGATGAGTCTAGTATGAAGCCATGGTTGCGTGCGTGGGTGGTGGGAGTTGGTGCGGTTTCTAGGGTGGCTGGCCACCAGGAGTCGTGCCACGCTGAGCGGTTGGAGCCGAGGATGAGGATCTCAGTCTTATCCGAGTTCAGTTTGAGGCGGCTCATCTCCATCCAGTTGGCGATGGCATGCAGTCCGTTGTGGAGATTGGTCTTAACGGTGGCGGGGTCCTTGGTGAGTGAGAGTATCAGTTGGGTGCCGTCCAGGTAGGAGACGATGTTGAGGCCTTGAGATTGGACGATGTTGGCGAGCGGCGCCATGTAGACATTACAAAGGGTTGGGCTGAGAGGGGATCCTTGGGGGACTGCGCAGATGGTCTTGGTGGCTTTCGACAGGAACAAAGGGAGGCGGATTCTCTGAGTTCTACCGGAGAGGAAGGATGTGATCCAGTCAAGGGCCTTGTGGCGGATGCCGGCGTCGTGGAGGAGTGCGCGGAGGGTGTGGTGACAGACGATATTGAAGGCTGCCAAGGGGTCAAGGAGGATGAGGGCCGCAGTTTCACCTTTGTCAAGCAAGATCCTAATGTCGTCGGTTGCGGTGATGAGAGCGGTCTCGGTGCTGTGGTTCTTGCAGAAGCCGGATTGGGAGATGTCTAGCGTGCTGTTGTCCTCCAGGAAGCCGGACAGTTGGCTGTTGACTATCTTTTAGATGAACTTCGCTGGGAAGGGAAGGAGGGTGATAGGCCGGCAGTTCTTGAGGTCTTCGGGGTCTGCCTTGGGTTTTTTGAGCAGGGCTTTGACTTCGGCATGTTTCCAGCTCTCCGGGAAGGTGGTAGTCTCGAAGGAGCTGTTGATGATAGCACGGAGTTGGGGGGCGATGATTTGGCTGGCTTTGTTGAAGACAAAGTGAGGGCAGGGGTCAGCGGGTGATCCGGAGTGGAAGGTGCTCATGGTCTTGGTGGTGTCCTCATCGTTGGTTTGGGTCCAGGTGCTCAGGAGGTTGGTGTGGCTGGGTGAGTTGGGGTTAGTGGTGGCCGCGGTGGTCGTGGGGATCAGGGAGGCGAAACTGCTGTGGATGTCCATGATCTTGCGGTGAAAAAAGGTGGTGAGGGAGTCGCAGAGGTCTTGCGAGGGGGGTCGATGGAGCAGGACTTGGGGTTGGCGAGTTCTTTGATGATGCTGAAGAGCTCTTTTCTGCCGTGCACGTTGTTGTCGATTCGGTCTTTGTAGAATTATCTTTTGGTACTACGGATGAGCTGGTGATGCTTGCGGATGGCTGTCTTGAGGGCAGCGTGGTTGCTCTCTGTTTGTTCGTGGCACCATATCTTCTCAATTTTCTGGCACTCCCGCTTGGAGGCCTGAAGGTCGGCGGTGAACCAGAGTGCTTTTGTGCTGGTGCGATTGTTGGGTGGTTTCCTAAGTGGGGTGAGGGTGTTGGCGCAGTCGTCTAACCACTGTTTGAGATTGAGGGCGGCAGTGTTGGGGTCGCTGGTGCTGGTTGGCGGGGCATGGGTGAGGGTGGAAATCAGCTGGTCTTTCGAGATCTTGGTTCACCTTCGGCGAGGGATCTGTTGCGGGTGGTGGTGAGCGGTGGGTTTCTGGAAGGTGAAGTGGACACATTGGTGGTCGGTCCAGTGGAGTTCGGTGGTATGTAGGGTATGTGAGAGTGAAAATGATGCTGAGTGAAGTTGTGTGGTGGGTTTGTGGAATTGAAGTCAGTGATTGAGGTACACAGGTACAACTTCTGTAGTGACTTCAGTGCATGTGTGAGAAGTATGAACTGGCAGAGCTTCTGAATGGGGATCCAGCGGAGCACTCTGAGGAGTGGTGTGGTGTGGGTTCGGTGCAGGAGGTCACACACGAGTCTGACAGAGGCGTTTTGGAGGGTTTGAAGTCTGTGAAGAAGATGGGTTGGGATGCCGGCATAAAGTGTGTTGCTGTAGTCCAATCTGCTTGGTATTAGGGCCTGCGTCATAGTATATTTAATGTCCTGTGGGGCCCACTTGAAGATTTTATGTAGCAGGTGGAGGATGTGGAAGCCTGAGGAGGTGACATTGTTGACCTGAGACTTCATGGTAAGGTTGGTGTTCAGAATGAGGCTTAGGTTCCAAGCATTGTGAGATGGGTGGGTGTGGCACCAATATCAGCAGGCCACCAGGTGAAGCCTCAAGATGAGGTCTTATTCTCAGAGATCAGCATTTTAGTTTTGCCAGTGGGGCTGGTTCACATAGTCGCTGAGGAGCCAAGTCATGGACTAACCAAGGTAAAATGTGTGTCAGAGAGTACTCTTCCTGGTTTATGGGGTTAGTCCTGGTGCAGGATTTTGTACCCATTTGGGACGGCTGTGGCGATGCCCGGCGCCAATGTGGGGTTGAGCCAGGTTTTTGTGAGGAAGAGGAGGTCCAGTGCATTGGAGTCAATGAGATCTCAAATCTTCGCAGAGTCCTTGCTGAGTGTGTTGAGGAGCATGCATACGAGTGAGTGTTGTTGTCCGGGGTGGGTGTGTGGTGCTGTGTGGCTGCAGGTCTTGAGTTCTCACTTGGTGAGGGGTGTGGTGTGTTTGTGGGTGATGGGAGCGGGTGTCTCAAGACTGGTGATTTGGCAATGCAAGCAGGCAAAGGGTCCCACTGTGGACTGAGGTGCAGCTCGGCAGCAGCATTTGTGGCGGCTTCCAGGGTTCACTTCCGAGACCAGCACAGTTTGAGGCTTTAGCGGTTTGGGAGCTCATAGCAAGACAGCAGCAAGAAAGGAAATTCCAGAGGAGAATAAGGAAGGTAGAGAAGTCTTTAGCAGAGGCGAGATGGGATTGGGAACAGAAGAAGTGGAGAACTGAGACATTGCAAGGTATTAAGTTATTTCCTGCAATTACAGAAGAAGATGAGTCAGAAGAGAAAGAGGATACTAGCAAGAGTGATACGAGTACGTCAGGGGGCTAGAAGAAGAAAAAGACTTATGTGGAAGAGGAGGATTCAGATGTTGAGGATCTCATTACTCAGGTGTTGAGGGCCCGATCTTCTCCATATGCGGTGTGGGAAGGGGGTCCAAGTACTAGTTCTGCTCCAACTGCCCCAGCCCAAGTGTTAGGGACAGCGGGACCAGTACAGACAGATAGTGGACAGATACAAGGGGTAGTGTAGATTACTTTAAATGCAGTGACTACCTCGGTGGTCCAAGCGCAGATGCACCCTCAACCGATACAGAGAAGTTATCCAGAAGTACCAAGTCTTGAGACAAATTCGAACTTAGTGGTGCCGACGGAGAAAGTGGTTCCGGGGCCAATGCTAGTTCAGACTGAGCCGACTCCTATGTTGTTGCCTCAGGCACAGCCCCAGGGTTTGCCGAAGTTCACACCAATGACAGGGACACAGTCAGATGTGACACCAGTGATGAATCAGAGTATGGGAGTAGCCCTTCCAGAAAATGCAGATGTCAGAGCAGCACCAGATGCAATATCATTGCCAATTACTGTTGGACCAGCAGTGCCATTGTTTGCGCAGAATAAGCCGACTGCAGGAGAAAAAGGTGAAATGTCACAAAGCCTTGTAAGGAGGGGGGTGAGAGATCATGTCTAGGTAATATTATCTACGGGTCAGACCTTTGATGGATCTAGACCATTAATGGATCTTAGTCCACTTGTTGGTCTTCCAGATGCAGTAAATGGCCCGAGTGTAAGTCCGAGCTTGAAGCTTTTGAAACCGTAAATTCCAGGTGCGATGGTGCAACAGGTGCCATTGCAGAATGCAAGTAATATTTAATTGCAGGGATTGACAACACAGCAGTTAAATGACTGGTTAGGCACTTTGAATACTCCTCAAAATACATCCAAGGGTGAAGAGCAGATTAATTGTGTAAGATTGGCTACAGAGATAACGGAACTAGTCGAGAGATCAATGGGAATAAATAGGTTAGAATCCGATACTGAAGAAGAGCTGAGATATTTGTGTCCAAGAATTACAAAAGAATTGGGCAAGATACATCAGAAATTGGCAGATCTGGCAGATAAGCATGACATAGAAATTGAGAAAACAAAGTACTTGAAAAGGAGATACAGGTTAGATTTCGAGGCAAAAGATTTTGAACACATGAGGACAGCAGGGATGGAAGCACACCTCAGAGAATTATTGCAGAGTGCTCAGATTTGGGAAGCAGTAGAGAAGTGGAAAGGCAGATGGGCGAAGAAGAAGGATAAATCGAAACGAGATTCACAAGAAGAGTCTGAGAGTGCTCCGGTAAATTTTTTACCAATGAAGGAAATTCCAGGAGAGCAATTTGTTCATGTACCCTGGCACAGGAGTGATATTCTATCATTCACAAATGATTATCCAAAACTGAGGGAGAAACCAGTTGAGTGGTACCAGCAAACAGATAGATTTGTGAAGCTTTCGAAATGTTTGTGGGAAGACCTGAATACTCTGTTAGAGATAGTGGTTCCAGCTGATTTGTGGGTTGAGTGCAAGAGAGCAGTGGATTGGCCGACTAGTGAACCGGAAAGAGATAGAGTTACAGGTGCACCATCACCTGAAGTAATGAAACATTATTATAAGGTGATTGAGTTCCTGAAGACAAGAATTTCACCAAAGAATATTGATTGGCAGAGAATTGACAGGAAAGTGCAGGAAGTAAATGAGTCAATAAATAAATACTATGAGAGATCGTTGAAAGCTTTCAAAGAGCACAGTGGTAAAGAAGCGATTGAGCCAAAAGATATGTTGCACTTTGTGTTCAGGTTCGTGGAAGGATTGAGACCTGAAATTGGTCAGATGATTAAGAGTCATTTGATTTGCTGGCAAGCAAAACTGATTGATGAGGTATTGCAGTGTGCGAAATACTGCAGTGATGAATTTGAGTTGAAACACAAGAAGATGAAAGAGAAACCAATGGTGATGCAAATTAAGGCAGCTCAAAATGGAGTGAAGGAAGCTTTAGTGCAACAGATATCACAGCAGCAGGAAACTGTCATGTTCCAACCTCAGGTGAGAGGTAGGGGTCGTGGAGCCAATATAAATCGTGGTCCGGATTTGAGTACTGTAGTGGTTCAGAATGATGTGGAAGGGATGAAAAAGATGTTACCATGTCATCTTTGCGGAAACGTGGGACACTGGAAGCAGGAGTGTCCGTTGATTGTACAGGATGGTGTTGTTCAGCAAAGTGGTGATGTCAATACACTTCAAACTGTGAAAGTCCTTAGAAGGAGAGGAATTAATCCAAATTTCCAGAATAACATGAATCAAGTGCAGAATTTTCAACCCATGCAGCAGATGCAAATGCCTTGTGCACAAGTGACACATTTACAACCAATGCAGCAGCAGGTTCTTATGGTACCTAGACAGCAAATGCAGATACCTCAAGCCTTGATGAAACAGAAACAGACAATGCTTACTCAGCAAGGCACAGGTCAGAGAAAAGACAGAAGTAGTGACACAGTGCACCAATTCCCATTACATAGTGAGAATGGAATAAACGATGAATGGATGTGTGTGAATTCAGATGAAGAGCCATGTATGCTTGCAGCGTCCCTAGATGTAGATCAGAGAGGACCCTTTGGAAAAGGAAAGGTGATTTATCGTTTAATTTAACGATAATGGGCTTAATGAAGCCCTGTGAGAAAGTGCGCATTGTGCAGGACTCGCGAAAAGTGAATGAAATGGTGGTCAAGTGTTAACCTGTAATGCCGAACCCAGCAGTAATATTGTTCCAGATTCCATGCGATGCTGAGTGGTTCACAGTGGTTGATTTGTCACAAGCTTTGTTTTCTGTGCCTCTTCATGAGGATAGTCAGTTTCTTTTTAGTTTCAAATTCCTAGACAGAGTCTATAGCTGGTGCAGGCTTCCTCAAGTGTACACAGAGTCACCGTCTCTATTCAATCAGATACTGAAAAAGAACTTGGAGTCATTGGAACTACTGTACCAATCAACTCTAGTGCAGTACATTGACGACTTACTAATTGCATCCAAGACAAGGGACGAGTGTAAATATGACCCGATTGCCCTGTTGAATCATTTGGGAAAATTCTGACATAAAGTCTCACCTTTGAAATTGCAGTATTGTCCGAAATCAGTGAAATACCTGGGACACCAAATTGAGAAAGGGTCAAGGAGAATTTCCAGAGAAAGGATTACAATGATATTGCAGAGAAGTCCACCGACTACACAGAGAGATGTCAGAATGTTTCTGGGAATGGTAGGCTATTGTCGTCAGTGGATTCCAAATTTTGCTGGGATTGCTAAACCATTGCAGCAGCTGACACATAAGGAGGTTACAGATCCCATTACACTGGATCAGGACCAGATGAAAGCATTTACTGAGATGAGAGAGAGTTTGTGCAGAGCTCCAGCGTTGGGAATGCCTGATTACACAAAGCCATTCATATTGTTTTGTCTTGAACGTGAGGCCTGTCTTGACACAGGTCAATGGAGGTACTTGTCGCTCAGTAGCCGATTTTTCAGCTGCCTTGGACCCTGTTGCAGCAGCCTTACCAGGTTGTTTGCGTGCAGTTGTCGCAGTTGGTCAAAACCTTTCTCAATGTGAGGGAGTAGTGATGGGATACCCCCTAACGGTAATGGTTCCTCACTCTGTTGAGGTCTTACTGACAAGAACAAAAACACAGTATTTGACTGGTGCCAAATGGACAAGGTATGAGACGAGCATTCTAGGTGCTCCAAATGTAACATTGAAAGGATGTACAGTGCTGAACCAGGCAACATTACTTCCGAGGGATACTGTTGAGATTGAAAAAGGGGAAGACATTGAGCATGATTGTCTCGAGGTAAGTGAGCTGTGTACAAAACCAAGACGAGATATCAGAGATACACGATTGGAAGAAAATGATCAAATTGTCTGTGTTGATGGCTCATGTCTCAGAGATGGTACAGGAACATTGAGAGCAGGATATGCTGTGTGCACCATTACAGGGACATTAGAAGCTTCTTGGCTTCGAGGTGTGTATTCTGCACAAGTGGCAGAATTGGTAGCTCTTACTAAAGCGTGCCATGTTTCTGCAAGACTGAGAGTTATAATCTATACTGAAAGCCAATATGGGTTTGGAATTGTTCATGGTTTTGGTCAATTGTGGTCGCAAAGAGGTTTCCTGACCTCTACTGCTTCACCAGTAAGAAATGGCGACACAATAAAGGAATTGTTGTACGCAATACAGTTACCTGAAGAAATTGGTGTGGTAAAATACAGTGCACATCAAAAGTCACAAGACTACATCTCACTGGGAAATGGATATGCGGATCAAGTCGCAAGGTTTTGCACATTGATCTGTATATCGTTCAAAGACAAGTGGGAACTGATGTCAGAAGAAGACAACACATGTACAAGTTTTGCACTGAAAGTGATTGATACTTTGGAAGAGTTAAAAACATTGCAAAATAATGAAAAATGACTTTGGTCAAAACTGAAATGTGTACAAAGAGCTGATGAAAATTGGGTTTCCGAAGAGGGTCAGATGGTTCTGCCAAATCGTTTTTTGTCACAAATGGCCAGATACTACCACAGACGGGCACACATTGGGAGGGATGCCATGGTTCTATAGTTCAAGATTGACTGGTTTAATCCCAGGTTTAGGCAGGCAGCAGAGGCAGTATGACATCGCTGTATAATTTGTCAGCAGCTAAATGTGGGAAAAGGGACAGTGGTGAACTTGAGCCATATTGGAAGAGCAGGAGGGCCACTCAGCAGAATGCAAATGGATTTCATTGAAAAGCCTGTGTGTGAAGGTTTGAAGTACGTGTTGGTGATTGTGTGTGTTTTAGTCACTGGATTAAAGCATACCCTACAAGAAGGAATGACAGTCTCACAGTAGCAAAGCTATTGCTTAGGGAGTTGATACCACGTTTCGGGTTTCCGATCTCTTTAGAATCAGATAGGGGAACTCACTTCAACAACGAGGTGATTAAACTCTTATGTGCAGCACTAAACATTGAGCAGAAGTTACATTGTAGTTACCGCCCTGAAGCATCAGGGCTAGTGGAACAGATGAATGGTACCTTGAAATCAAGAATTACAAAGATGTGTGCAGCTATGAATCTGAAGTGGCCAGATGCATTGCTTTTGGTGTTAATGTCAATGAGAAATACACCTGACAGGAAGACAGGGCTGTCGCTGTCACCCCATGAGATCCTCATGGGCAGAGCAATGAGATTGCCAGCAGTTCCAGCCAATGCACTTGTAAACATTAGAGATGATATGGTGCTGGACTACTGCAAGGGTCTGGCTGATGTGGTTTGCTCTTTCAGCAGGTGCAGGCCACCACCCTGCTACCCATCCATGATCCAGGACATAAACTGCGAGCCGGTGACTGGGTCGTTGTTCGAAAACATGTTCGCAAGATGTGTTTAGAGCCGCGCTGGAGAGGTCCTTACCAGGTGGTCCTAATGACAATGAAAGTATCATGAGCCATACCAAGAGAGTGGTACGTCCACAGGATCATGAAGAAGCGTTGTTGAGAGCACCAACAACAGCGAGACAGGTTGTCGCACCTGAACCAGAAAAGGAGCCAATAGAGCCTGAAGTTGAACCAGAGCTTGTGGAAAATGGTTCTATTACCCCTGAAAGAGACGAAGGTGAAGAATTACAGGAGGGTGCAGAAGAATCAATCCCAACGGATACAGCAGGAGAACCTAGCACAGCAGAGGTTCTCCCAGAAGCAGACGGTGTTGAAAAGCAGACAGAGCAAGTGCCAGACCAAGAGGGGGACAGAGTTGTGACGGATCAAAGTCAAGGTGATCCGACTCTTCCTGAGCCTGTTGCAGGTCCATCAAGAGAAAACACCATAGAGAAAGAGAAGAGAAGAGTCCAATCCTGAGAAGAATACTAACAGAAGGATCGAAAAAAGGAGATAATTGGCCCGAGTCGCAAGTAGGGAAAAGAAAGGAATTGGCCATAAATGAAACAATAGAGAAAGAAGTAGATAGTACGAGAAAAGAATAATTAAGTGAAGGAGAAATAAGTGGCGATCGGAGGTTGAAGAGAAAGAGAATAGCAAGTCAGCGTTACGCAGGTCCTGAATGTGTGTAAGCAACTACCAATGAATGGCAACACAAGTTTATGTCCTTTTCTTTTGATAGAGAGGTTCCGAGTCAGTAGTTTGATGTAACCTGAAGGGAAACAAGAAGCTGAATTGTTGAGCTGATCTGAATTACCTTAAAGAGACTGTTGAAAATAAACCGAAAGAGACATTGATAACCTGATTTGACATTGAAAACCGAATGTGACAAGCTGCTAATCGATTTTGACAAAGGAAAAGGTTTCCTGGATGTGAAACTGAACTGTGAGAGAATAATTTTTTATTCTTGATTTTTACTGCACTTTATATAAGAGTTACTTCTGCTTTCTGATTCTTTACAGATCATGGCTGAGTTAAATATTCAAGTTAGGAATGCTAGGTGCTGTAGATATATGAGCGTTGGATTGGCAGTTAGGTGTGGAATCTTGTGTATTGTGATGATTGTGGGAATGTCTGTTCATGAAATGAAAAGAGTTACTCATACTTCTGCTCCTGAGACTAATACACTAACAGCTTTAGAGAGGTTTAAGTTAGATGATAAATATTTGCATGACTCTACTAATGCTCAAGGAGAGCTTTCTCCTAACGTTTTCTATCGCTTGTTGAGTGAGTATGTTGAAACGACGGATGCAAAGGATTGTCTTGTGTGTATGCAAATTCCTTCATCAGTAGAGGAAGGGGTTACGTACCACAGTCTTCCATTAACCTACGGAATAAGCTGTAGTTTGCTACTAACAAGGTTCTATAATCAAGAGAATATACAGTATTTTTACTCTAATTACGATGTTGTGTTTTCATTTGTTCCTATTATTATATATTTGAGTAGAGTAGCTAAAGAGCATGATATAGTATTAGTTTAGAGGATTCTTTGAGCCTACTCTAACATTTGGAACAGCATATGCGCACAAGAACAATCTTACATGTTTGCTTACACCTTTAGAAAAGAGCTTTCTAGGGCATACTGATGACAGAAGAAAAGCATTAAAAGAAAGATTTGAAAAAGGTTTGGAGTAAAGGACTTACAAGAATGATTATGCTTACACTGCAATTAAAACACAAGGGAAATTAGCATTAGATGCATTGCATGTAGGGAAGCTTTGTATATACAGGCCAAAATCATGCACTGACACTTTATTTGTGGGAACGAGTGAATGTAGACATGTGTTTTTGTTTCAGAGTAAGTGGACTTTTATGTTGAATGGTAAGAACCCTGCGATTCCTGGGATTTATTATATTTGTGGACACAATGCTTATTATCGTCTTCTTAGAGGATGGTATGGGACATGTTATTTGGGGATAGTTTTCCCAAAGATTTATCAAATAGGTGACTTAAAGAAGTTTCCGAAATTGCCTGAATTACTTCATAAGCGACAGAGGAGGGAAACCTCTTCTGCTTGACTTAATTACATCATAAGCGACAGAGGAGGGAAACCTCTTCTGGAGTTGTGGGAGATATCTTTGGTGCATTGATTCCTTCAGTGGGAGTCATCCTGAATTCGATCAAGATACGAAAGTTGTCTACTATTGAGGATAACATGCTGACAAATTTTACAGGAGCAGTACTTCTGATAGATACTGAATTAGTCACGCATAGAGCTATGACGCTTCAAAATCGGCTTGCTTTAGACATTCTTTTAGCGAAAGATGGCGGAGTCTGTAAAATGATTAACTCTAGCATTGTTTTTCTAACATACCAGAAAATAGTAAGGAGATAAGAGACTTAGGGCCATATGTATGAACACTTTTTCCCATAGACACAGAATGGGTAAAAACCTTTGCTACATCTGGCCCTTACTCACTAACCTGGCTAACTCAAGTAAGGATTTAAAAGAATTGAAGGAACCAGGTGTTTGGGAAAAGGTTGAAAAAGGATTTGCTTCAGTGGGAAATTGGCTTAGGAACATTTGGAATGGGGTATTATTAAAAAGCATACAGGGCATATTAATTGTGATTGCTTGCATATTAGGATTATGGGGTTGTTGTTAATTGTGTCAAAAGATTAAATTGAGAAGATTTAAAAATAATCACAGGAGGGAAGAACAAAACAGGGAAAGAATCCATAGGGAAGAATTGAGAAGGAGACAAAACACTGAGGAAATTGAATTATGAAAATGATGATGGTGAAGGTGGTGTGATGACATATTTATTCATCAGAGGAGGGATTGCTGACGCAGATATGTTAATTAGAGATTATTAATTAATGTGTTTTGATTAACAAGAACATGATAGTCAAATTAAACATAGAAAGATTAATGTGCACGTTTGAAAATGTGCCCACGAAGAGTGGCTGCCATCATTCACGAGTTATACTAAAAATGATAAAAAATGAGTACAATATTGATAATGAGCAATAATGATGTAGTAATATGTCATATTAAAATATATAACTTACGTTTTGCATTACATTGCTTAGCCGAAGTTGTGGCTTAGTTTTGCCAGGCCTCATGCATAAGCTGAAATTACTAGCACTGTAGAGAAGTTCATGTATTGAACTGTCCCTGAACTTCTTATATTAATAAAGTCTGCTTAGCTAGAATTTTCTGCAATGTACTGACGGACAGGAGATGAGTGAATCAAATAGCAACATATGTTGTGTAGAGCAGACAAGATGTGCTTGCCAGGACTCAAACAATAGAGACACTGACACTGACTGGAGAAGAAGATGCAGCATGTTCCTCTGATAGAGATGAGGCACTGCTAGTTAGCTGGAGCAAAACCCTGATTTAGAGCGACAGGTGTCACCCACAGTGGGTTAGACTCAGTCTCCCACACCGTGGACGATCCTGCTGCTCAAAATCCAGTAGTCTCATTAGGATAATGAGAGCCTACGCGACATGGCTCCGCTAATGTTTGGTCAGGCACTAATTTTTGGGTCCTCCGGAGTATCTCTGTCTCTTTATATATAATGACCCCTCAATACCATATGCGGAGACATCCGTGATACTGAGGACTACCACCACTGCTGCGTCGGCTATCCTACTGCAGCTGGAGGTTGTTCAAGCTTGAACTTTAAAAGGAGAGCCGGTGTGCCTTCTCTGAACTCATAGTGTCACTACAATGGCGAATCCTCAGCAGGTACAAATAGCGGTTAGTATGAGACAACATCTAACTGCACATCTATTAACGAATGGCCTAACGGCCCAGGGGGGTCCAGTCACATTTGTAGTGGATGCCCATGCAGCTTATAGAGCAGAACTTTTCTATTCTTGGGTCACATTTCCAGCAGTTGAACACAAATACATTTCACCAATATACACCTGCAAATGCGCCTATTTAGAAATACCTCTATCTTATCAAGAACATAATAATTGGCTTGATGGAGCCCTACCCCACACAATATTACCAGTAAGGTTAGGTCCTCTAAGTAATGACGGTCCTACCTTGCCTTTATTGGCCACTTGTACACCACATCCTGCGGTTTCAAATTTAGCGGTAGCTGAGGTTTGCCGTTTATATACTGAACTAATAGGGATATATAGACGATTAGTACAATTTGCGATGCAAACACTTAATACAAACCCAGCACGTGCTGCTCCAGCACATCCACATGCAGCAATGCCAGGTATAAATCCTGCGACTGTACATTCGATTATGGGTAAAGTACCCCCCAAACGAGAGGAAACTCTGTTTTGGTTAGCACAACAGATTAATGCGCTGGAGGCAGTATTTCCCCATATGGGACCTCAGGATAAACATAGAATATTAACAATGTGCTTGCCCTTTGGATTGTCCCTACAGTAGATAACTGCAATACCTGGGGCATGGTGTTCGCTGCGCTCCATACAACCGCACATGGAACACCAACACTTGCCAATTTACCGGAGGTGTTGAAACAAATTCAAGATGAATACGGGCTGTCCCTGCCCTAGATTTAGGGATGCAATTGATGGGCAATTTTGCCACAGTATCCTCAATCATTTTAAGTAATCTTAAAGAGGAAGCAGTGGCGCTTGCAGTGCGCATGCGGCTCCGTGACGTTCCACAACATGATCAGGAACGAGAGCTGCCTAAAATAATAGCAGAGACCTATTCAAGTATTGGCCGAGGTAGTCTAGGGGCCAGACCACAAAAACCATAATTTCTGGGTAAATCGAGTAAAGATTCCCCTAAGCAAGCACCTGAGGGTAATAAGAAAAGCTGGGATAAAAAGCAACAAACTCCTAAAAAAGAGTGGGGAGAATCTCTGCGTATGGAGACCCCGCAGAATAGGTATAATCTCAGAAATAGAGATAACATAAAAACACCTGATAGATATCAATATACTGATACACGCCAAACTCGTTCCTTTCAGGACTCATCGGAAAAACTAAATGAGAGAGGTGGGGAATCCGAGCGAAGGACAGAGTACGTCAAACCAAGACAGGAATCACAATGCTCTTTGGAGGTTTCTGTTAAAAAGGAAGAGAAACCCGCCCAACAAAAACCACAATTCAAAAAGAAAAAAGTGGCAGCAGTCAGAGTCCGACATGCCACTCAGGAAGAGGGTCCTCTTGAAGAACAAGAATTGGGCTCTAGCATTGCTAGACAGCGCAGCAGAGGTCACAATAGTTTGCCGGAATCTTCTAGAGCATCTGGAGGTGAAAGCAACTGAAGCCTTTATACAAGTAGAGACTGCGACCATGCGTGTCTCCACGCCTGATAGGGTGTATAAAGTAACGCTACAGTTAGAAGGAGACCTTGAACGCATAATAGACGCAATCTTTTGGGATCGCGTAGTAAACATATATGATGTCTTGATGGGCGAACAAGATTGGCAACCTGAATTTGGCCGTACCTGCCCACATGGAGAAGAAGTCATTAAGCCTTCCTTCTCTCCCCTTATTCCAGAGGAACTCGCTGAATCCTATTCCATTGAATGGGCTTTAGCACAAGCACCCGCATTATACAGAAATCACGTATGATGGGATAAAGATTCCCCCTACCATATAATTCCAATTAAAAGTGAACCTCAACCCCAAACCTCAGTATCCTATAAAACATGAAGCAAAAGCACCAGTGAGAGAAATACTCACGCAATTAGAGTACCAGGGCGTAATTTATCCCTGTGTCTCGCCAATGAATAATCCATTATTACCAGTAGCTAAGACAGACCATTCATATAGAATAGTCTTAGACTACAGACATTTACACAGTCATAAACGCACTTATGCTATCCAAAACTCGCATAGCACAGCACTAATGAACAACATAGTGCGTAAAAAATACAGCACAACACTGGACATTTCCAATGGCTTTTTCTGCCAGAATATAGCACCTGAGAGTAGAGACTTAACAAGTTTCTGTGCACTATGCTCCCAGAAAAAATGCTGTTGTTTACCTCAGGGGTATAAGAACAGGCCAGGACTGTTGGCAGCTCGTGTTACTGCAATTTTGCACAAGATTGACACTGAAGCATTATCCTATGTAGATGATATCTATCTTACGGATGATGAATTACTACAACATTTAAGACGGGTAGCCCACATTATTGTTGGATTTGCTGAATTTGGCTACAAATTCAACTTCAAAAAAACAAAAATAGCCTTCCCCAGCGTCCTGTTCCTAGGATATGAGCTGTCAAGTGAAGGAAAGAGCCTAGCACCACAATTGTTAGAGAAATGAGCACAGTTACAACCACCAAATACGATTAAAAAACTCCAATCTCTATTGGGTTTTCTAAATTTTGGCAGAACTTACATTCCAGATTATGCTATACACATAAAACCTTTATATGATCTAATACGTCCCGATTTTTCAAGTAAATTCTGGACAATTGAACATACACGCATTCTTCGAGAGTTGCAAACAGACATGCTTGCGGCACAACACTTACACCCAAGGAACAACAAAACACACTTGGTCATCAGAGTAATAGCTGGGGCCATTGGTTTCACCTATGTGACATTTAATGAAGGTGAGACAGTCCCGATTGCATACAAATCACACTTATATTCAACGGCAGAACAACGCTTTGCTCCCACTGAAAAAATTCTAACTGCTGTGCAGATGGCTGTCATTAAAGAAAGACCTCTTGCCCAAGGAAAACGCATTTTTGTCATTTCTCCGATACCAGCCCTAGAGGCTGTTACAAAAGCTAGCGTTCCAAACGCAAAAGCATTACATCCTCGTTGGATACAATGGGCTACATCTCTGACAGCCACTGACGTAGATTACATTTTTGACCCAAAGTTACAAACTCAAGAATTTTTACAATACGAAATAGAATACCCAGTTCCAGCAAATACATTGCCTATTGAACAATATCAGAGTCATGTACACCGATGGCTCAGCACAACATGCAATTGGAACTAAACACCAATATTCTGCTACTTGCGCAGCCTAAGTGGCTACATGGAGGGCAATACATGTTGTCCTCTACATACCTTTACGCAAACCCTAGGGAATTGCACAGCACAATTGGCAGAACTAAAAGCTCTGCTGATGGCACTGGAACACACGGATCCTGCACAGCTTACGCTGATTTTTGGTGATTTGTATTATTGTGTCCAGTCCTTTAATGAATACCTGCATTACTGGCGCCAGAATGAGTTCAGAGATTCCAAAGGCAACACCATTAAACACAGACTTCTGTGGGGGAAAGTAGCAGATTTGAAAGAGACGCTACCAAATGTCCATGTTGTACACACACTTGGACACCAGCGCGTTGGGATACACGTTGCTGGAAATACATTGGCTGATGAAGCCGCAAAGTCAGCAGTGGCAGTGTCCACTGTAGCTGCAGTGACTCGTTCGAGTTCCAAACTGGATGCAGACATTTGGGCTGCCGTGACAGCTACGGCTGATAAGCCCTATCCTAAATGATTTCCTAATAAATATTCCCACCGAATGGCCGATCACCTCAACGCTGAAGTTAGAATACCAGGTGTAGGTGTAAGGGACATTCCAAACAAAGACATAAGACCAGGGTTGATTAAAGCAGCGCATGAGGGGGTGGCATCTGCCCATGCTGGCGTGGCGGCTACAATTTCGATCTTGCAGGCCCGTTATTGGTGGCCAGGTCTTTACAAAGAGACAAAGCAGTATGTCCTTTGTTGTGACATCTGTCAACAAGTTAAAGTTTCCACTGCCAAGCACCCGCCACAGACACCCCTCTTAATTTCTAACAAACCATTACAATGGGTGTACTTGGACCACTGTGGTCCCCTAACACCTGATCGTGCATACAACTATATTCTAGTTGCTGTTGATTCATGCTCCAGATTTTTATGGGTGTGGCCACAACGCTCGGCTGACGCTCTAGACTGTTGTTAAAGATTTGCGAGTCTTTATCGGTACATATGCAATTGCGGCTTTCCATTCTGACCAGGGCCCTGCTTTTGCCTCAAGGGCATTCAGGGACGCCATGGCTTTGTTGGGGGTCCAACTCCAGTACTCATCTCCATTTCATCCTAAGGGAAATAGTGTTGTGGAGCGATTAAACTGTGATTTAAAGCAATCTTTAACAGCCAGAGTCTTAGGTACTGGTCGTAGTTGGCTTAACCACCTATATGGAGTCCAGAGAGCACTAAATAATCTGCCTAGAAGGTCCCTGGGGGGGGTCATACTTCATATGAGTGCCTGTTTAGAACTCAAATGTATGTTCCAGATCTTGATGGTCCAGGAGTGGAGGCAGCAGAATCACCTTTTGACATAAATTAACGTGTCACTGTCTTACAGGAATTGCAACAGTTCCATGATGATAATTCTTCTAACAGTGCCGCCTCCAAAGGAATCAAGGATGTGCCTGTAACATCTACTGGCTGGATTCCCAAAGTTGGGGATCTTGTATGTGAAAAAGTTGTTGTGAAAAAGGAATTTGGCCCTTCTTATCGAGCACCAGTCCCAGTACTAGGGATACACAGTACCAGAACTGTAATTCTACCACCGTTGGCAGGTGCCAAAGAAAATTGTTTTGTCTCCATCGAAAATGTCAAACTACACCATGTGGCCGATCCTGCACAGCCGACCAAGAGGAACATCCAGTAGTTCCAGAATCCCTCTCACTACTGACGAAGAAGTTTCTCTATAAGTTGTATGTACCAACACCGACACCTCTCCGAGCTTGGGGAGGGTGGAAGATGATCTTGCATTAGTTCCACTAACGTCAACTAATTTAGAAACATTTGACCAGGTTAACTCAACTCCAACACAAACGTTTGGTGCTATCTATAGTGTGCCACCACAGGAAACACCAACTCCACAACTGACAATGGGTCTGCCATTTGCACGAACTGCCTCTGGATATTTTGCCGACTTCAACGATGACTTCTTGGACTCATTCACCTCTTCGGCAGCTGACTTGTCAAGTACACGTAAGATAAAAAACTGGCTTAAAGAAACTTATTTTATTTTTCCACGGAACTATCTATGGCTCTCTTTGACTGTCTTAGCCTTTCTACTTTGGATTGGTTTTGTCATCACCTATTTCTTATTAATACATGGTCACTTTATTCCTGAAAGATCAACAGTTGAACTGGTGGAGGAGGCCTTAAAACCACATTTTTCATCACATAAAGTCCGAAGAGACTTATCCTTTCTGAACATTTCCGCAGTGCCAATTCCTGATGGGATTGTTTGGGACAAAATAATGTTTGATATATACGGCCCTACGGAAGTTAATCAAATACCGTATGTGTTCAAATCCTCAATGAATCATATAGTAATACCAGGCATTGTTTCTGATGATTGGGATGTGAAGACAGTTGATTCTATGATGACTGGATTGAAATATTATACTGTCTTTGAAAACAAAGATTTTTACCAATTTAAAGAAAATTATGGTGATATGTTTTGCTATAGTTATTATGGGCACCATTTCATACATAGAGCGAGCAGCTCCAGAACTGTTTTTAATTACACGCAATGGGAACATTGCCCGACTCCGCCACAGGGAAGTTGCAAAACATATCCTGAAAAGTTTGCATATTTTTCTGGGTACAATGTGAAAAATGCTGAGTCATATTATTTTAAAGTACCACCTACTAAGGATATACATATATTAATGACCAATACGAAATTTATATCTTCGGAATCCTTTGTTTCCCGGTTATCGATAGAAGGCTATGAATATTGGCTGAAAACGATTGATCTGAAAAGTGTGTGGGGAACAAGAAACTGGCAAATTAAGGGAAAGGAAGCCTTGTTTAGCGCATGCCTTATTCCTGTACAAATGATCTTTTTAACTAAACAGTACAACAGACAAGTTGTTTAGGCTTAGCTAAAATTAGGGAATTAAACATGCCCAGTATACCTGCCCCCGCAAAGTTTTATAAATGGCAAAAATATACAAATGCAACTGAAAATCAGCTCGATGAATGGGTCAAGATTGGTACATGTAATGCATCACTGACACGTCCTGGTGGGTGGTTATTGTGGCCAATAGATACCAATGGGTGTCATCAACATTTTATTAACTCCTCAGTGGATTTTAGGACGAGTAGGCCAGACACTGTCTATATATCATCAGAGCATGTGGGTATAATTACAACATATAGGCCCTCATTACAACCTTGGCGGGCGGCAGAGGCCGCCCGCCAAGGTTGAATTGCCAAGCTGCCGCATATGCGGCCGCAAACCCACCGGCTGCATTTCAACATCCCCCATGGGCCGGCGGGCGGAAACAGAGTTTCCGCCCGCCGGCCCAAGGGGATGTCGGCCGTAACATTGCAGCCGGCTCCTAATCAAGCCGGCGGTGTTGCGGCCATGCGACGGGTGTAGCTGCACCAGTCACGCTTTTCACTGTCTGCTGTGCAGACAGTGAAAAGCAGGGTGGGTCTGTGCCTGGGGGCCCATGCACTGCCTATGCCAAGTGCATGGGCAGTGCAGGGGTCCCCAGGGGCCCTGCAACACCCCTTCCCACCAGCCTTTCCATGGCGGTCTCTACCGCCATGGACAGGCTGGCGGGAAGGGGAGTCATAATCCCCGGGGCAGCGCTGCAAGCAGCGCTGCCCTGGCAGATTATAACCGCCGGGACAACGATGGCGGAAAACCGCCGGTCCCGGCGGTGTGACTGCGGCGCTACCACTGCGGTCAAAATATGGCGAATTGTACGGCCAGCCTGTTGGCGGTATGATCGCCAATTGAGGGCCATAGTGTGGGAAAATTGTGCCAGCAATGGTTAAAATCATCCTCACTAGATGCGGTTAGAGAACATCTCAGTCTCCTGTCTAACACCACTGATTTACAAGATTTCCTGTTAGTGTCGCGCCGCACCGCGCGGCGCGAGCCGAGAGCTCGACTCAAGCCGGGCGTTCGGCTCGGGCCGCACACCGCGTCTTGAAGACGCGGCGCGCCCCCAGCCTCTCCTGCGCTTATCGAGGCCCCAGACATAGCATGGGGCCTCGTTCTACTTTCTGCTCTCCACTATGCTGGGGTCTATGACCCCTCTTACCTATCTTTTCGTTTCTTTTTCTTTTTCTTCTTTCCTGCAGTCTTTTGTGGTGCCTTTCTTTATGTCTTTTCCCCCTTCCCAGATTCCTGTTCTTTCCCAGCATTCCTTGTTCCCTATTCTCTATGGTTCCTGTTCTATTCTGTTCTATGTGTTGTTTCCCTGTCTAAGATGGTGTCCTTTTACTTCCTGTGGGTCACTTCCTGTTTTTTAGTATATAAGGGCTGTGTTCTCTTCTTTCTTTGCGCTGCAACACTTTCTGCTCAGTTAGTGTCTTCGCTCCTGATTTCCTCACCTTTGGTTCTGGATTTCAGCATTCTGTGTTTCCTGACTTTTGCTCCTTTTGGATTCCTGTTTGTTTGTTCTTGTTTTTTCCAGGAATCTTCCTGTTTGGAGGTTTTTTCCCCTTTTTCAAAAGGGGTTTTTCTCCTCTGGCGCTATTTTCTGAAGAGCACGGTCTGTTCTTGGCGTCACCATTGCCTACAGCACCGTGGCTACCAGAAAGAGTCGCCCCTTTTTGGGCCAAAGTCGAACATTGAAGATCCACGCCACCAGATCTGCAAATTCCAGGCGCAAGCAGCACGTGAGTCGTGACAGTTAGGCCCCTGAACACCACGTAGGAAGCATTTCTTATATGCAGTATATAATGAAATTTGGAAACTTTCCCAACAAGATGCTGCTGCCTAGTTAAGGCAAATAGATCAGGAAAATCTAAAAAAAGCATTAGCTGTTGTGGATAATGGGATTAACACCTTGTCCGACCGGATATATATCATAAATAATATCGTCTCTTCTGCTATAGACATTATACAATCAGATATGTCTTCTTTACACCATGGACAGAGTCAGATCAGGTCCATTATGCAGTTGGGTTGGATGCTTCAAACATTGAAGGCGGGACGCGTTCCCTGGCAGCATGTCAGTGCAAGGGAGATATTTTCTTCCTTTAATTTAACGCGACAACAACAACTAATGGCTGAGAAGGAAGCAACTTTTGTCATGCTTAACATCGAGAAATTAGAAAAGTTGCCTTTTACTGTGGCCGAAACACCATCTGCTGAGTGTTAATACATGGGGTTTTTAATCTGCCTACTTCAACACTTCAATTCACCTCCTTTTTAAAACACATTCCGGTGGGCAGATATGAAAAGCTAGGAGATAGTTACATTCATGAGGTGTGGGAGCTTCCCTTCTCGTACAAATGCTTCAGTGGCATGAAAGAAGTCTTTCTTAGCGGTAGTGAATGCAAGACTTCAGTCAGCCATTCGACGGTTTGTAAACAGCTGTCCTTGCATGGGGTGTGTAACACCTCTGCTGCAAACTTGGCTTGTTATCTGAAGGGAGTTCCAGGCCCCTTGATTAGACCTATGTTCCAGGTGCTTTCAAACGGCACCTACGTCCTCCTCAATGGTGAGTACTGTTGTGGCATGCGGGCCGAAATAGTTTACGTTGTTTCGGTCTCTAAGGTCGTTACATGCTGCCGAAACATACTCTTTCCCCCCACTCAAATTAGGGAGGTAGCTGATATTTGGCCTCACATTGCTACTTCAAACGTGAATTTTGACAAGTAAAGCAATCCCAAGGCTTTACTGTTTCAAAACCATGTGACCCTTACATCTGAGCGCAAGACCTACGCACTTCAAGTGGCAAGGTCATCGGCAGAAATACAGTCCCTGTTAAATACAAACTTTCCGAGACACTTTGGTGAACTCGTGGGACGAATATTTAATATGTCCAGTACAACTGGAATCGCAAATTTTTTCAAAGCTGTTGGTTCTGGTTTCATTCACACCTTATCCTCCGTATTCGATTTGATACCTTCAGTTATCCACTCAATTTTCAGTAGTATTTTCAGGGGATTTCTGATAACTTTGGCTTTAGTAGCTGGCATCCTGCTGTTGCTGTTGCTGTTGTTTATGTGCAATGGCTGTCCCGCCACAACGAGGAGAAATGATGGCGCTCCCATCAGCGCAGCTGTGTTGTGACCGTATGATGCAGTATTTTGGAGCAACACTCCTGCAGCAATTGGAGTGTGGCTGGTCTTTGTCATTCAGACCGGTTTTGCATTGTGTGCAGCCCGTGTTTTAGTCCCTCTGGTGCTGTTTCGAACATGCACTGGAGATCTGCCTTTCACAGCAGCGCTTGCCTGCAGTAGACGCTGATCTGTTGATGTTCTCGTTGAGGGTTCATTACCGGACATGCGCATTGAGGTTGTGTTGGCTGCTTGAAGCTACGTATGAGTTAACCTTCCTGGAGGAAGGTGTTCACAACTCATCAATGGGCACAACACGGGATGCCGCCTTGGTTGACACTGGGGCTATGGAACACACTTGCTCCTTGATCCTTCTTGGTAAGGACTTTCCAATTTTAACATAGGCCGAAGTGGAAGATCTCCTGTTCTCCATGACTCGTACTTACATTGGAACTTTTTAAAATTGACCTGCCCTTCAAATTCGGTTATATGCCACATGCTCATATTTTAAATTGTCACGTTGGATGCTTGTGTGTTCCTTTAACTTGTCCGAATTGACTTTGCTTTTACATATATCTTAGGTTGAGCTTTTGAGCAATAACATTTTAGCTTTGGCTTTGAACCACTTTCAACCGACAAGGGGAGGGTGTTGTGTAGCCATTTTAGTTATAGCTCCATGCACGTTATTTTGACACACTAGGCCGCTGTGCACTTTAACCTAGATATATTTTATTCGGCTTTGCATTGTTATTATTACAATACCCATTTTTACGGTCTTGTTTTATTTTCATCTATCTAACTGTTTTGCCTAGCCCAGCACTCTGTTCTCAAACAAGACATTTTTGATCACTCTGTGCTTCGTTCAAGGCTACAGTTCGGTACATTGCCAGTGAACGTGGTAGAAGTTTAGTTTCCAACATTCGTAGAAAATACACATCCTTACGTAAGGTCATTTTCTCAGAGCATCAGCTATGTTGTTATATAAACACTTCCTTGTCCCTTACACGTTAGAGGGAGACTCCAGCCAGGGAACCACGACTGTATGCTGATTGCTGAATGCTTCGCTACAGATGCTAACGCAGACCACAGGCCTCAGCTCAGGTATGGGGGTTGATGTCTTCCCAAGGGAACCTGAAAGGCAGAACTAGAGGTTAACATGCTGTGCTCAAATTATAGCTTAGATGGGAAATAGTCCATCGATCATAGTGACAATATGATAGCGCTGTTTTTATGCTTCACTCTTCTCGTCACAATTTTAATACTGTCATGTTGTATCGTCCTGGGTATTGCAGCTCACGCTTTGCTATCTAAGATGCAGTTGTTTTATTAAACTCATTATTGAAACATATCCTGCCTCTGTTTGTCGTTTATAGATGAGACTAAATTGTAAATGAGAGAACCGGATGTGACCTGAGTGACCACGACTTCCCTGAGAAGCCCAGTATGTCATGCGCTCGGCTGCCCAATCATCACTATCCTCTGGTAGAGATGAGGCACTGCTAGTTAGCCAGAGCAAAACCCGGATTTAGAGCGACAGGTGTCACCCGCAGTGGGTTAGACTCAGTCTCCCACATCGTGGTCGATCCTGCTGCTCAAAACCCAGTAGTCTCATTAGAATAATGAGAGCCTACGTGACAACTCCAGTGGTCAGCAGAGCGGTGCACAGGACATTGCAGTTTTGGTACATGCAGACTGCAAGGAAGTGGCTCCTCCCCTTCAGGGGAGATGCTGACAATTTGGTGAAGTGATGGAGGTTCTCAGAGGCTCTTGGAGGATGCACAGCTGCAGGAAGAGTCAGAGTGTTGCGATTGTCGGGACAGGAGCAGGTAAGCAGGCAGAGCTTTGTGCCAAAAGTCCGCCAGCTGTCCACAATTCCCGCTTCTTCTGCTCTTCTTTGTCCTCTTCTTCTTGAGTCAGGATGAATACAAGTACCTTTTGTCAGGGAGACACTTGAACACTCAATTTAGGGGTGTTTAGGGGAGTGGAGAGTAGTAGCCAATGGGCTACTTACCAAATGAGATGACTATACCTCCTAATACAGCCCAGTGTTCAAAGATTCCTAAAAGACCTAGGTAAGGAGCCCCAGACTTTTCTGGGAAGTAGTATTATTAGTTTCAAAGTGTTTTTTTACAGCTACCCGTGCCTGTTTTACTGTAGACTCTCTGTGTTTCAGGCAGCTTGATCTTTTAAAGTGGTGTTTTTTTTAGCCGTGACTGTGTGAATTTCCTTTCTAGTTTGTGGCACAAGACTGCATGAACCCCCACCCTTTTCTAAGTAAAAAAGGCTACCTACATCTTGCAGAGTGTGTTTAGGAGACTGCTCAATCTGTTTCTGTGATTTAAATTGTATTGAGAAACTGTCTGCTTCCCCTGTTTTTTGCCTTAGAAAAAGCCACATTTCATAGTGCGCGACAAGCAGTATTTCAGTGTTTGTTTAAACAATATCTTCCTTACCTGGAAAGTAGACTCTGCTAGCTTGGAAGTGTGGATTCGACCTGTCTGTATCCAAGGAGATTTTGAATAGAGCAGCAGCTGCCTCCCTTCTGCCCACGGGGACTGGACTTAGCTGATTGGCTCTCTGAGTCCCTGGCAACCTGAGCCCTCCTCCCACACCTGCTCTGGCCCCTTAAGTTTGTGGAGGGAAACCCAAGATAGCCTCCTCCATTTTGTGAGCCCAGCATTTTCCCTGTGTCCTAATACAGCCCAGTGTGCAAGGATTCCTAAAAGACCTAGGTAAGGAGCCCCAGACTTTTCTGGGAAATAGTATTATTTGTTTCAAAGTGTTTTTTTACAGATACCCGTGTGTGTTTTACTGTACACTATCTGTGTTTCAGGCAGCTCGACCTTTTAAAGTGGTGTTTTTTAGCCGTGACTGTGTGAATTTCCTTTCTAGTTTGTGGCACAAGACTGCATAAACCCCCCTCTTCTTTTCTAAGTAAAAAGGCTACATACATCTTGCAGAGTGTGTTTAGGAGACTGCTCAATCTGTTTCTGTGATTTATATTGTGTTTAGAAACTGTCTGCTTCCCCTGTTGTTTGCCTTAAAAAAAACACATTTCAGAGTGCGCGATAAGCAGTAGTTCAGTGTTTGTTTTAAACAATCACTCCCTTACCTGGAAAGTAGACTCTGCTAGCTTGGAAGTGTGGATTCAGCCTGTTTGTATCCAATGAGATTTTGAATAGAGCAGCAGCTGCCTCATCCCCGCCCACAGGGACTGGACTTAGCTGATTGGCTCTCTGAGGCTCTGGCAACCTGAGCCCTCCTCCAACACCTGCTCTGGCCCCTTAAGTTTGTGGGGGGGGGAGCCCAAGACAGCCACCTCCATTTTGTGAGCCCAGCATTTTCCCTGTGTCCTAATACAGCCCAGTGTTCAAGGATTCCTCAAAGACCTAGGTAAGGAGCCCCAGACTTTTCTGGGAAACAGTATTATTTGTTTCAAAGTGTTTTTTTACAGCTACCCGTGCCTGTTTTACTGTAGACTCTCTGTGTTTCACGCAGCTTGACCTTTTAAAGTGGTGTTTTTTTTTGCTGTGACTGTGTGGATTTCCTTTCTAGTTTGTGGCACAAGACTGCATAAACCCCCCCTTCTTTTCTAAGTAAAAAGGCTACATACATCTTGCAGAGTGTGTTTAGGAGACTGCTTAATCTGTCTCTGTGATTTAAATTGTTTGGATACTGTTTGCTTCCCCTGTTTTTTGCCTTAAAAAAGCCATATTTCAGAGTACGAGACAAGCAGTATTTCAGTGTTTGTTTTAAACAATCTCTCCCTTACCTGGAAAGTAGACTCTGCCAGCTTGGAAGTGTGGATTCAGCCTGTATGTATCCAAGGAGTTTCTTAATAGAGCGGCAGCTGCCTCCTCCCTTCCCACAGGGACTGGAATTCAGTTAACTTGCCCCTTTTGATACGTTCCTATTGGTTGTTGCATATGTTGTTGTGATAGGTTGTTGGAGGCTGGTCTTCCTATTGGTTTAGGGACTAGGGCTGGGGTTGTGTTTGGTGGATAGGGCTGAGATTCTGATTGGTTGCTGGTTCTAGGGCTTGGGTTGGGATTGGTGGATAGGGCTGGGATTCTGATTGGTTGCTGGTTCTAGGGCTGGGGTTGTGATTGGTGGATAGGGCTGGGATTCTGATTGGTTGCTGGTTCTAGGGCTGGGGTTGTGATTGGTGGATAGGGCTGGGATTCTGATTGGTTGCTGGTTCTAGGGCTGGGGTTGTGATTGGTTGTCAGGATTAGGAGTATGAATGGTGATTAGGGCTGGGTCTCCCAGTGGTTGTTAGAATCAAGGTTACAAATCTGATTGGGTAGGGTTAGGACTACGTTTCTATTGGCCAGTAGGGCTATTTAAGCGTAGGACTCAGGGCGTCTCAGCCCGGGGGGCTTAGCTAAGGGGGGAGAGGACAAGGGCAGTTGCCTGTTTTGGCCTCTTTGGAATTTGTAGGACCCAGGGCCAGAAATGCTGCCCAGTTCTCAATTGACCAGAAATCATTTTACTCCCTACACATCCATCAACATGCAAACACATTATCTGCAAAGACATCTAACTCATTCATCACAAACTGACCGCAGACAGATTGCAATGTCCCATCATCCAACACAATACCCCTTATACAACATATATACACAAATCCTCCACAACTACAACAGTCAAACACATGCATTCTCACAGCAAACATTACTCTGTCCACTCCCACTAACACAACCTGCCATCACCCGCACAACACAAAACCACACTATACATTACTTTCAGCCTCCAGATACACACTCCCTGTTCATACAAACCAACATCACTATCCTCTGTTTGCTCTACACAGACCACCTTTTCATCATAACAATGCCTAAACCCAGCCTTCCAACACACCATCTACAAACACCCTTCCCCTCTCTTCACCAATTACACACAACCATACATTCCCCTCACTCCACGCCACCACATATATTACCTCTTCGAGTCATCACAACTAACACAAACTCCCCTGACACACATCCATCCCCTCTACACACCTCATACATTAGTGTCCAAAACACATCAACACCCCGTAATGCTCTAATTCCACTCACCAGAGACTAACTCACATACAAATCCCTCACTGAAAACCGCTACATCAATATCCCCCTCACTATTCCACAAAAACAATACAGACCACACACATCAGCACATCAAATCAACACAAACAACTTAAATTATACTTATCGTCACACCCACTCCCACCCTCATGACTTCACAAAGAATACAAGTCCCTTCCTATCTTTACCCCCTACATTCTCACTCTTGCCAAACACCTACCACAAGCACCCCAACCCAGCAACTTTCATTCACTCGCCTCTCCTCCATTGCACAATTTAGAGCCTTACATTATGATCCACATACTCCTCCACCACCCCTAACCCATACTCCATCCACTCTAAACAGACCCAAACAAAATAAACAACATGCCACTCTAAACAACTTCGCATCCCCTTGTCTATTACATAATAAGGCTACCCTACAAAAAACAGTACACTCTTCATGTCTCTCTCAGCCACCAAATCCACCACCCACACACACAGACCCAACTAAATGCCTCCTAAACCTGCTGCAAGAGGAACACTATATTGAAAAACAAGACTATTGTGAGCCTCACACAGTTATCACAACTAACAACACACCTGCTTCAAGCTCAAATTATATTGCTTACCCTTCTCCTAAACAAAACAACACTGCCACTAACACACTTTTTCTAAACTGCCAGCTCATAAATGCTCGATCACTCTAAAAAAACAAGCACCACATCTACGACCTGCTCACAGACACACAACCTGACTTACTATTCATAACAGAATCATGGTTGGGAGATGACATGGCCCCAGTGTTGCACAAAGCCATTCCTCCGGGCTATCAAACCATCACACAAAACCATATAGGTGAGAGAGGAGGTGGACTAGCTATTATATTCAAACAGGCAATAAATCTCAGTAAAACAGACAACATTTCCATACAAGGTCGTGAAGCCCTCCTCACCAGGTGCCACCCTACTCCAACTTCCTCCTGTAACTTTCTCCTCCTTTACAGACCTCCACCTAACAACTCAACATTCCCAGATGCTTTTCTAGATACAGTCTCAAACCTTATTACATTATACTCCAACCTATGCATTCTTGGGGACCTAAACATTTGGTTTGACAAACCCAATATACCCCATCCAAAAGCTATCACCACTGGCCTAGTCGCATTGAACCTACACCAGATTGTACACAATTCCACACACATCGCTGGACACATCCTAGATGTAATTTTTGCTAAGCCTGAACCAGTTACCATTCATAGCATCACGCCAATCACATGGTCAGACCACCATTTGATAACTTTCCGACATAAAACTCCACAAATCAACACACCCCACAACTACTTATATACATGCACCTATCGACCTTGGAGCAAACTCAATTTTGATGACTTAGAAACACAACTAACAGTCAACACAGATCTAGATACAATTAATTCTGTTCCAAAACGTTATGAGTGGCCACAGGAAGCTTTTGATATCCTAATACCACTCAGAAAAAGTAAACACAACAAAAGAAAACCAACACCTTGGAGAAACACAGAACTTAAAAAGATAAAGCACCAAATCAGAAAGTTGCAGCGGACCTGGCTCAAAACAAACAACAGTCAAGACAAACTGCAGCTACACAAACTTAACAGAATATACAAATCATCAATCAAAAAAGCTAAAAAAGGTACTACTCAGACAGAATTCAAAATGCTAAATCTACAACCAAGGAATTAAAAAAAATTCTCAATGAATTTCGAAAACCTACATGCATGGAAGGAAGTCATCCCACTACTCAAGATTTCACAAACAAACTGGCAACTCATTACACAACCAAGGCAGACACATTAGACTCCTATTTAAAACAGAAGAAAACCATCAGCACCAACCCCTTTCCTAAAATACCCTCTAAGAATAAACCAACCCAGCCTCTACAGTCCTTCAAACAAATATCCCAAGGTGAATTTATGGAGTTGGTCAAAGCAAGCAGACCTTCTGGTTGCCCTTCTGACCCCTGTACACCACAAATCTTCAAGAACATTCTTTTATCTACTTCTGCTGCCACACCTGTAGGAAGAATCATCAACAACTCTTTAACTACAGGAACTTTTCCTGTAGACCTGAAAAAAAGCATTCATACGACCGTTATTAAAGAAAACAAACCTAGACCCGCAGGACCCCAACAACTACAGAACACTCACAAATGGACCTTTCCTGGGCAAACTGATAGAAAGAGCAGCATTCACCCAGATGTCACAATTCATTGAAGACAATTCTATACTTTCAGACTTCCAAACTGGATTCCACCCAGAAAGAGGCACTGAATCAGCACTCATAACAATCTAGGATGATCTTAAAAACACAGTCGACCACAATGGAGTTGCTGCACTACTTCTCTTGGACCTCTCGGCTGCCTTTGATACAGTTGACCATAACACCCTAATTCAAAGACTCCACGAAGCCGGACTCGACTCTCGACTGGATAACATCCTATCTTCAAAAAAGATCTAATATCATCTATTCTCCCCCCTTCTTGTCCAAACCCTACCTCACAAAAGCAAGGGTCCCCAAAGGATCAATTGCCTCACCTTTGCTTTTCAACATCTACATGATATCATTACCAGAACTGATCAATGATTTTCATCTCACATGCTACAGCTATGCAGATGACACACAAACACTACTTAAATTAGAATGCCCCAAAAACATTGAAAACTCAGAAATCTTCAGTTGCCTCAGAGCCGTTGATCAGTGGATGACCTGGAGCCATCTCAAACCAAATGCCTCCAAAACAGAAATACTCATATGTGGTGACTGGAAAAGTTATGACCCACTGTGCGCCTGGCCTAATGATCTCGGTCCACCTCCTCAATTATCCATGGAAGTTAAAAACCTTGGAATCACCATGGACTCTACGTTAACTATGAATGCACAAGTGGACAAATAAGCACAAACAAGCTTAATCACATTGAAGACTCTACGACGCATCTTCCCCCACCTCGGATTTCCACACAAGGTGCAAGCTACTATCTCGCTTGTACTATCCAAACTGGATTATGCCAATGGCCTCTACCATGGATCATCTCTATCTATTATGAAAAAACTACAACGTATTCAGAACTCCGCAGCCAGGCTACTATTACATATAAAGCCACAAGCCCACATCTCCCCTGTCTTGAGAGCACTACACTGGTTACCCGTTGCCAGAAGATGCACTTTCAATCTGCTTTGTATTACCCACAAAGTGTTACGACTCAGTCATCCCATTTCCAGGGGGCGCTGTAAGGGGACTGTCAGAAGCCTGGGAATCACCTTGAACACCTATCTAGAGTCCCTTGCTGACTCCTGTTTGTTTCTCTTTTCTCCATGGTACACCTTTGTAGGACTACAATTGCTTCTTGGGACTGCAAATCCCATAATGCACAGCTTGGTAGTCAGAAAAACCTGGATTCTGTTTCCCATTGTTTTCAATGGGAGAAGTCCAGTTGCTCCTTTCACTGGATCCTTTCCTCCAGGACTTGCAAGTGTCCGAAACCACACACACCTGAAACCTCTCCTGTGCAGCCCAGCTTGGAACTGCTTATAAGCAGCCATTTCCTCAAGCTCCCCGTCGTGCATTGGACTTCAATTCCTTTGTGTTACAGACCCTTTGTCGGATGGTGTTCCAGTTTTGTTCCTGTTCTGTTCCAGCTTGATCCTGTTTCCTGTTTCTCTGACCTGCCCCTGATTGTTGCAGCCAGAGTCTGCTCTCTATCTCTTAGCCTTGTATCTGTTTGTTTCTTCCAAAGCCTGCTCCCTGTTTCTCTGCCCTGTTCCTGCCTTGTTTCAGCCTGAACCTTCTCTCTGTTTCCCAGTCCTGTTTACTGCTCATTTCCTACTCCCTGTATTCCAGTCCTGTCCTTGCCTGTTCCAGCCAGAGCCTGTTCTCAGTTTCCCAGTCCTGTCTCTGTTTGTCCCAGCCAGAAGTTTGCGCCCTGTTTTCAAGTCCTAGTCCCGCCTTTGCTTCAGCCTGAGCCTGTTCCTAGTTCTTGCCTCTGCCTCTTTGTTTGTTCCCTTCTGTTTCTGTTTCTTCTTGGTTCTTTGTGTCTGGTAAGTGTTCTATCAGTCTTCACCAGTGTATACGTGTCCTCCTGTGTACTGGGGTTGGCTCCTGGTTTCCAGGAGGCAATTCCAGCCCCCATCCTTGTCCAGTGTTATACGTTGTATTTCGTGCCTAACAGTGACAGTGTGCTATTGCTGTTTTCTCAGGAATCGCCACTGTGTTTCCAGCTGGACCCACAAGAGCGTGTCCTGTGTATGTAAGTACTATCCTTGTTTGTGCTCTATGGTCCAGAGACAGAATCACTTCTGCTGCCTCCTTTCTATGGGGCTGGCAGGGTGACTATCTGTAAGAGCAAACTGCACAGAGGCATTGAGATTCCCTGTCACTGTGGGAGGTTCTGCGCCTTACTCTGTGTACAACCCCAGCGTGTTTGTCCACTAGTAATCCGTTTCCTATTTGTTCACACAAGGGTTGCTCTGCTTTTACTTTCCTGTTTCCTGTGTCTGTCCATAGCCGTCCTTTCCGTGTATGCCTTTAGCTGCTCTTCTGCCCCAGTACACTACCTCTTTAGGATATTCGGTGACCTCAAGGGGTGTCCCAACCAGAGTCCTGATCAGACCCGCCCAAAACCGTGACAGAATGCACAAACCAAACATTTCAAGCTCCCCTGGCAGTAAAGGCACACACAAACCTAAAGGGCTTTCCTATCATGTTAAGACACCCCTTTCTAAGCCTATACATTCTCTGAAATCCTCTAAAAAAGACCTTAGTTTAAAGGATAGACTTGTTAAAGAAAACCATAACTTGCAAGTTCAGTACTATACTGAGTGGCTTGCTAATCTTTCAATGATAGACTATTATGTTATTTGTGGCTATGACCCCCAGTCCCTGTCTGTAGAAGAATTACAAGGACGTAATGAGTTTTTGCAATATCTATTAGCTGAAGCCAGTAAGAATGTTTGTAACCGTGGAAGTGCTTTTGCTACCTCTGCACAAGACACTCACACTCAAGAAAAACTGGTTAATTCCTTGCCTCATGCTAGCGCATCCCAAGTTCACTTCCAGCACTCTGCCAAAACAAAGAACCCTGACACTGTTCAAGAAGCCACACTAGGGATTCCCTTGTTTTCTGTTGAGTGCTTCAGCCCATCTAGGCCAGTTTCTCAGAATTCAAAGTGCAGTGCTAACTCTTATAAAGACCTATCAGTCCCTCAGAGCTTTCAAGTCAGCAGGCTAGACCCTGTATCTAAGGGATCAGTAAAGACTGTGGGATTCCTTAGTTCAACTCAAATGGCTTGTGCTCCTCCCAAATTGGATGACAGTACATCAGTCTCAATTCCCAAGTGTTGTGCTGACTCGTGTAAGGATCTACCAGTCCCTCAGTGCTTTCAAGTCAGCAGGACAGAACCTGTATCAAATGGATCAGTAAAGACTGTGGGATTCCTTAGTTCCACTCAGAAGGCTTGTGCTCTTCCCAAACTAGATGATAATACACCAGTCTCAATCCCTAAAAGCTCTGCTAAACCCTTTTCTATTCTGAGTGGGTTTGAAAACAAAATGGACATACACACACTAAAAGAGCAGTTTTGGCAGATTAAAAGGCAGATATTGGACTTCTATGATGAATATGTTATAACATACACTAGAAATCTTGCCCGTGGGCTCTTTTCATCAATGCATATTTCACTGTTGGCAGAACCAGACATTCTGTTTATCTGTAAGGTAGAAGAAGTAACAGAGCAGCTTATGGAAACTACTGCAAGGCAATTTGAAAACCTGAAAAAAGAAAATGATCACCAGCTTTGGCTTAAAGAACAGTATGCTACTTTGTGTGCCTCTCCAAAGACTTCTATAGAGCAGATTGTCCCTTCTATTAATAACGGTCAAAAGACAGCTCCAGTTATAAATATATCAGCCTCTTCTTCAGAGTCTCTCTCAGCCTGTAGTTCTCCAGTGAAAATTCCTGTACAGTTGACTGAATCTCTGACATCTCTGAGAGATTTGACACCTTTTGATTCAGAGGATGGATCAGAGTCTTCAGAAGGAAGTGTCTCAGCCCCTCTGTCAGAACAAATAAAGCCAAAGGAAGAAGAGAGTTCTGATGCAGACTCCAATAGCTGCACCTTAAGAAACCAAGATATGATTTTTCTGGAGATTAATGGCAAGTTGTGCAACAGTGTTGAAGAATCTGAATCTAGTGATGACAGCGGTTCCTGCTTTGCCGTGGACAAACCTGCAGATAGTGCTGTTCAAATGGCGCACACACCAGAATTTTCAGATTGTGGGGATACTCCTGCCCTTTCAAACAATATCATAGAATTTTCAGATAATGAAGAGACAGTTCCTGTTTCAAGTGAACTAATGGAATTTTCTGACTGTGAAGAAATACCCGCAATTACTAAGAATGTAATGGACTTCTCAGAAAGTTTAAGAATCTCTTCTGTGTCAAAGCAAACTGTGGAGATTTCAGACAAGGAAGAAAGCCAGCAATCTGAAATTAAACAGCCTGTCATAAGAAATGAGATCCTTCACCTAGAACTGGACACAGTTGCAGCCTCAACCACTGACCCTGACCTGCTGATCCCTGCCAATGTGTATCCTGTTTCCAGCTCCACGATTAGTGAAGAACAGATCTCTGAGCTACCGGTATCTGATTTTGATGTAAAATCAGCCACACCAATGCCACCTGCTGTGTCTCTGAAATTAAAGACTCCTGAAAACCAGCAATCTGAAACCGAAGCTCAAGTACTGAAAGATATAATATGTCCCACTAAAACTAAAGACTTGAATTTGAATCTTGTATTCGAAGATCTGATGATAAGTACTGTTCTTAGTGTTTTATTGCAAGAAACCATCATCAATTCAAAGGCTAGAGCTGAAAACTTAGGTAACAGTGTAAAGGTGATTTCTGAAGAGACTCCAGTTCTATTTCTTTCCAAAGAACAACCTTTCAGTGGTAACAGAGTTGAAGATCAACTACCTGTAGTAGAAACACTTTGCAAAGAAACCATTTCTGATACCATGAATACACCACAGAGCACTTGCAATGATGAAGTCTCAGTCTTGTCTGAAGATCACCCTAAAGAATTAGCTTGTGGAACTTCTACATTTACAGATGTTAATCCAGTTTCTAAAGACTTGAAAACTCTTGTTGCTCCTGAATTTGATACTCCGAAGTCATCCAAGACGAAAGAAAATTCGGACTTTTTCATGTTTACTTTGAGAACACCAGTTACCCAGGTTTCCCAAGTCTCTATGCTTTGCAAGCCTCAGACCACAATCAATGTAAATACTGCTGCAGAAACAGACAAATCCTGCTTGTCAGAAGATGTTACAGACCTTACAGTTACTAATACGCCAATTATCTCCTCCAAAGACGGCAGTACTGAACAGGAAACTAATGTCCTAAAGAATACCGTCCATAATGCCATTCCAGATCTCCTTGCTCCTGAATCCACTTCACCAGAAACCAACTCCATGCATTCCTCCCGTATCACTCGAACAATAAAGAGGAAAGACATCGGAGCCTATATGGGTATTAATACATGCTTTGCTCATTGGAAGTTTCACCTATGGCAGGACTGTAAACTTATTAACCAAGGTTGGTGTTGGATTTTCTTGCTTTGGCTTTTCCTCTTCAACTTTTTTCAGCCAAAGGATCGCCTTCTCTTCTTGAGCGGACTGGTGGGATGGGGTATACTGTTACGACTCAGTCGTCCCATTTCCAGGGGGCGCTGTAAGGGGACTGTCAGAAGCCTGGGAATCACCTTGAACACCTATCTAGAGTCCCTTGCTGACTCCTGTTTGTTTCTCTTTTCTCCATGGTACACTTGTGTAGGACTACAATTGCTTCTTGGGACTGCAAATCCCATAATGCACAGCTTGGTAGTCAGGAAAACCCGGATTCTGTTTCCCATTGTTTTCAATGGGAGAAGTCCAGTTGCTCCTTTTCACTGGATCCTCTCCTCCAGGACTTGCAAGTGTCCGAAACCACACACACCTGAAACCTCTCCTGTGCAGCCCAGCTTGGAACTGCTTATAAGCAGCCATTTCCTCAAGCTCCCCGTCGTGCATTGGACTTCAATTCCTTTGTGTTACAGACCCTTTGTCGGATGGTGTTCCAGTTTTGTTCCTGTTCTGTTCCAGCTTGATCCTGTTTCCTGTTTCTCTGACCTGCCACTGATTGTTCCATCCAGAGTCTGCTCTCTATCTCTTAGCCTTGTATCTGTTTGTTTCTTCCAAAGCCTGCTCCCTGTTTCTCTGCCCTGCTCCTGCCTTGTTTCAGCCTGAACCTTCTCTCTGTTTCCCAGTCCTGTTTACTGCTCATTTCCTACTCCCTGTATTCCAGTCCTGTCCTTGCCTGTTCCAGCCAGAGCCTGTTCTCAGTTTCCCAGTCCTGTCTCTGTTTGTCCCAGCCAGAAGTTTGCGCCCTGTTTTCAAGTCCTAGTCCCGCCTTTGCTTCAGCCTGAGCCTGTTCCTAGTTCTTGCCTCTGCCTCTTTGTTTGTTCCCTTCTGTTTCTGTTTCTTCTTGGTTCTTTGTGTCTGGTAAGTGTTCTATCAGTCTTCACCAGTGTATACGTGTCCTCCTGTGTACTGGGGTTGGCTCCTGGTTTCCAGGAGGCAATTCCAGCCCCCATCCTTGTCCAGTGTTATACGTTGTATTTCGTGCCTAACAGTGACAGTGTGCTATTGCTGTTTTCTCAGGAATCGCCACTGTGTTTCCAGCTGGACCCACAAGAGCGTGTCCTGTGTATGTAAGTACTATCCTTGTTTGTGCTCTATGGTCCAGAGACAGAATCACTTCTGCTGCCTCCTTTCTATGGGGCTGGCAGGGTGACTATCTGTAAGAGCAAACTGCACAGAGGCATTGAGATTCCCTGTCACTGTGGGAGGTTCTGCGCCTTACTCTGTGTACAACCCCAGCGTGTTTGTCCACTAGTAATCCGTTTCCTATTTGTTCACACAAGGGTTGCTCTGCTTTTACTTTCCTGTTTCCTGTGTCTGTCCATAGCCATCCTTTCCGTGTATGCCTTTAGCTGCTCTTCTGCTCCAGTACACTACCTCTTTAGGATATTCGGTGACCTCAAGGGGTGTCCCAACCAGAGTCCTGATCAGACCCGCCCAAAACCGTGACACAAAGCTATACATGGAACAGGACAGTTTTTATCAGAAACAAAATAACCAAATACATTCAACAAAGAAACCTCCGCTCAAGATTGGCACCCCACCTTAGAACACCACCATACAAAAAAAAGACTATGGGTGGTACAGCCTTCTCCGTTAAAGCAGCCAAACTATGGAATTCATTACCCCCAACGATAAGAGCCACAGATAACTATCTTTTATTCAGAAAACTACTCAAGAGTTGGATCTTTCCTTCATAACCACCATATTCAAACAACTATGAACTGCATATGCCTATGTTGATAATTACTTTTTTCTGATTATGTGTATATTCTAGTTATATATAGTTCTTTAGAAAATATGTATCGCTACTATGTCATAACAATAAACTACACACACACACTTTAAACCTGTTTAACTAAGTATATTTACTCATGGTTTAAATATGTATATACATATATGTGTGTGTATTCATGTGTGTGTGTGTGTGTGTATATATATATATATATATGTGTGTGAATATGTTATTCTATGCTTAACATGTTCGTAGGTTATTGCAGAACTCCTAGATAAGTTGTTATACTAGATACTTATGAATCCCTGCTCTCATCTCATATCACACTTATCTACCCATCACCATATATCGTCTCTATCAATCTATCCTCCATTCCCACTCTGACACATCCCAAATCCATTCTACTACTTTCATCTCCTAAATAACTCTGCCTAAGCTCTTCCCTCTGCTTCCACATCTAACTCACCAAACCTCACTTTACTACCATGATCTCCCAAACAACCTTACTATATTCTCCCTCATTTATCTCACCCTGCTACTATGATCTCCCTAACCCCTTCCACAGACTCTTCCCTCCTCCTTTCTCCCTTTACTCATCCCAAGCCTAAATCCTATTACTATAAACTCCCAATTAACACTTCTGGATTCTTTCCTCCCCCACCCCTCCATTACTCCAGTCAATCTAACTAACAAACTCTCATATCCATGGCTCAAATTAACTCATAATAATACTAAAACTGTACTCATATTTCCCTATACTACTCCACCACTAATTCTTGTTGGGTTCCGGAGTAGCGTGCTACTCGCCGAAAAGCGCTTTGACGCCTCGTCAGGGGTAGTAAGCGTTATATAAACACTATTACAATACAATACAATATACCCTCTATATTACCACTTCCTATAGGAATTGGGCCTAACTCATCCCAGAATTTCTAGTTCAACCAAAACAAGATGGTGGAACATTTCCTCGAGTGCCCACTTCAGGTAGCCCACTTTAGAGGTGTGACTAGCCCAAAGGGGGGGGACACACCTACTGAATAACTAATTTCCCACTTGTCTTAGTGCCAAATGGGCTTCAGGGCATGGGGTGGCAACTCCCAGGTCTAGAGGGACCCAGGGTTGCATACTAAAGGCGGTATGGTCTTTGCTGTCCCTGGCTTTGGCTTCCATCCTTCCGGGAAGGTGTGAAGACCTTCCTCTGGAGCCGGTATTGTTTTTTGCTCCTGAGAGCGCAGGCTCTCACCTCCAGGGTCGTCTGTGGTGGCGGGCTGGTCGATTCCAGTCAGCCAGAACGCTAGAGGACTAGTGGGGTTCAGAGGGCACCTCTAAGGTGTCCTCTGGGTGAATGTCATAAAAAACCCAATACTAGTATCAGTCTTGGTTTATTAAGACAAGGTTTCAGTGAAACCATTATGTAGCTGGGCAACTCGTAATGACGAGTGTCCAGCACACATCTTAAGATGGGTTTCCTGTTCACCTGTAACATCTATTACTCGAATTAGACATCACAGGGGCATATCTGCTCAGGCGGATATGTCCTCACAATAAATATAATGCACCCTGCCTTAGGGCTCTAAGGCCTGCAGTAGGGGTGATTTACATGTATGTACATTCAGTGAGTGTCATGTCGTGTTTTCTCATGGCTTGCACCATGACACCCAGTCTGCACCCAGTCTGTAATGCCAGGCTGCATGCCACATTTAGGGGGTCCCTGAGGTTGGCACAATGCATGCTGCAGCTCTTAGGGGCCCTCTCTAGTACGCAGGCCCTAGGTACCAGGGGTAACATTTACTAGAGACTTACAGAGGTACAAGAGTGTGTGCCAGGTGTATACAATGTAACTAGTGTTAGGGAAAGAGCTCTGGCACTGGGGACCTGTTTAGTAGGAACCCAGTGCACCTCAGTCGAAAAATCTCAGTACTAGTGAGCAAAAAGTGGGGGTGACCATGTCCAAAAGGGACACTTTGCTACACATCCCATTTAGTATTCAACTTGTTTTGATCTCAGTATAGCATCACAACCGAACATTAATATGTAACTGATCTTTAACCCACTGCAGTAGCCCACTGCAGCTGTACTGCAAGTAATACAGCTCAAAGTTGAGGGCAGGTATACCTCCCTCGTTCACAAAGAGTCATAATTTGGCAGGGCCAAGGGGGTTTAACCTTATTTGCTTCAGAAGGCTGATGTATGTGTAGAGGTTAGAGGTATTGGGAAAGAAATGGGGCAGGGAGGGGAATATAGAAGAAGCGGTGGGTATTACTGTATTCCCCTTTTCTAGCTCTTACAGGGGGAGATCTGTCTTGCCTTCCTCTCCTTCAGGTATGAATGTCAATATACATCCCAGACTCTTGTCACAACTACCTTTCTTATCTTGCATTTCACCTGTCATTCCGTTCACTTCTGTACCTCTCTATAACATGATCTTAAATTGGGACTTTTAACTGGTTTTCCAGTTCCTCATTATTTGCTCTTTTGTCAAGCCTGGTGCTAGATCAATTAAATCAGCTTGTTTCGTGGGCTTAGCATACATCCCTACTATGCAAACTTCAGGCATTTTCTGTATATTCCTAACTGTTGCCTCACTGTTTCACCTACCTGCCCCCGATAATCTGACAGATCAGAGCAGTGCTTCCCAAACCTTTTAGAACCAAAACCAGGTTTTTAGAACAAATGTGTGCGACCCACCTAGCTGTAATGGACACAAGACAGGGCAATTTTTAAAGGTAATAACAGCTAAACATTACAACTTTTACTGTGGTCAAGATATTGATACACCCATAAAAAAGGCAGGTGTTGAACTGCAATGGGGTCTGGAGCACAAATGCTTTTCAGAGAGGGGTACTGGTCTTTGGCATAAGTTCACTAAAATCACAAGGCTTCTGAAAAAGTCTTGGTGTTGATGCAAGTGACTTTAGAAAATATGAGAAACCCCTTCTGAAGCAAAGTATGGGGTAGAGCTCATATCCACTTTTCTGTTAAAATGAGGCCCAGTGGAGCATTTTGTACTCCACATACATATAATGTTTGCACATTAAATTACACAAGGTCAGATTAATTTTAGTACAAGCACAGTAGATTATGTAAATTGTCCCGAATTAAAGAATGTTGACCCAACTATGGGACTTGACTCAGGCCAAAGCTTGCAGATATGGCTGTCAGGCCGCATCCATATTTCTAAAATTATGTGTAAAGATCATACACAAGTGGTATAGTTGTGTATGACCATGTATAGTGAGCTCATTCTCTGTTGAAATAGCTATGTGAAATAGAACACCAACAGCAACATATACCTGAACATTCACCCTGAGTCTTGCTTGGGAATACTTGCAAGGGTTTGTTAAAAGTGGACTTAGGGGGCATTGTTTAGCAACTTTCCACTGGTGCACAAACAGGGCAAATAATTTGTAATAACTTACATACAGACCATGTCTTTCACTACTCACCAAGAATCGTTTCGCCACCCACCAGTGGGACACGATCCAGAGTTTTGGAACACTCGCTTAGAACATTACCAGATTATGTTAAGAAAGTCAGAATCTTCCTCTCCACATCTGGGACAATTTGCATGTGTATCTGAGTAAACCCTGTTAATTCTCATAGGGGTGACATTAGTCTTATAAATATGGTACAATTCTATCAAAGTGAATCTGACATTTATAGATATTTTAGGAGAGTCGCTTAGGATTCTTCTTCGCTTCACATGTATAGTGCCCATTTATCCATGAAAGGTGTCTAGTGAACATTTAGGCCCTCATTACAACCCTGGAGGTAAATCCCGCTTACCGTCGTGCTGACGGCTGCCAACATACTGTGGCCGCAGCTGAAATCCGCTACAGGTATTATGACCCACATCTAGAAATCCGCCACAGTACAGACACCCACACAAGTCGGCCACACCGAAGGTCAGTGATAAACTGGCAATAGCAAAACCTACACCGTCACGCCAACAGGAATACGCCCACAGTATCACGACCCACGAATCAACGCAGCGGTCATTCAACTGCAGTAATCCATTGGCGGTACACACCGCCACGCTCAAAATACACACACATTTACAAAACACAACCACATTGGACAATTCAAAATACACACACCTGACACACGTACACATACCACACCCACACATCTACACCACTATAAAACACACACCCACATTACCCACAACCCCTTACAATGAAAATTTTGGAAGAAGCAGAGAGAGAGAGAATAGCATAGACAACACCAGCATCCAGAGGCACACAACACCATCACTCATACAACAACCACACACCTCAAAGAACACACCCCAACACATCACAACAAACATCACCTCACACATCTCCCACACCACATCATGGCACCTCAAAGACACCCCAGGTTTTCTGAGGAGGAGCTCAGGGTCATGGTGGAGGAAATCATCCGGGTAGAGCCACAGCTATTCGGATCACAGGTGCCGGAAACATCCATTGCAAGGAAGATGGAGCTATGGCGGAGAATTGTCGACGGGGTCAACGCAGTGGGACAGCACCCAAGAACACAGGATGACATCAGGAAGAGGTGGAATGACCTACGGGGGAAGGTGCGTTCCATGGTATCCAGACACCAGGTGGCCGTACAGAGGACTGGCGGTAGACCCTCACCTCCTCCCCCACAACTAACAACATGGGAGGAGCAAGTCTTGGCAATCATGCATCCTGAGGGCCTCTCAGGAGTAGCAGGAGGACTGGACTCAGATAAGTCAAATCTTTACTATTATATCCCCCACCCGACCTGCATGCTATCACATACCCACCCTTACCCTCACTCCCATCACTTCACAACCTCACCGATACCCCACTATCACAACCCACACATCCCAATACCAATCCCTGCATGTAACACCAATGCATGGACACCCATTACAGTCCTGCATGGACACCCATCACCAAAGCATGTCCGGTAGAGAGACTCACCCAGCCCACAAAATCACCACTCACACAAGGGCCAAGGCAATAATGCAAGCACAGGAGTAGAGGGAAACTCACCCATTGCACAAGATGGCACACACAGATACAATAACTATGCATTTACACCCCAATTGGATCCCTACCCAACGTCACCGGACAGGAGGTGCCAGCCATATCCAGTCCCCCCACAGAAGAGGCCCACAGTGATGACAGCAGCTCCTCACGCCTGGATCAAGATGACCAGCCCAGCCCATCAGGGACCTCTGGACAGTCGGTTCCCCTGCCACAGTCCCAGACCACCACTGAACCTCCCCCCTCAGGAAACACCACCACAGCACCCACCCAGCGGGCCCATGCCACTGTCCCCAGGACACGTCAATCAGCAGAGTGTCCACCACTTCTGGGACCCCAGGCAAAACCACTAACACAGGACGATCAGGGACATGGGGTCAGTGGCAGTGGGCACACGGTTCAGGGGACAGAGGCACAGGACAACAGGAAAGCTGGAAAGACTGCTGTGCGACAGGGGGAGGACAGGCCCAGGGAACCCACTCTCAACGAGGCACTCTCCAACATCATGGGAGCCTACCACCATTCCCAGGAGACCATGGGCACAGTACTGGCCAAGTTTCAGGAGACCCAGCGGCTGCAAGAGGAACAGAACCTGGGGATCAGGGAGGACTTGAAGTCCATTAATAGCCCCCTGGTCACCATTGCAGAGGTGCTGGCAGACATGGCCAACACCATTAGGGAGACAGTAGCACACCAACGGGCCCCTGACACTAGCCCAAATGATGAACAGCCCTCCACGTTCGCTGGCGCTAGTGGACAGGAGGTCCCGCCACAGGACCAACAGGCCACCAGCACCCCACCCCCTGCAGAAGGAGAACCACCCCGCAAACGGTCCCTGCGATCCAGGCACAAGACAGAGAACATTGCCAAGACCCCCGCCAGGAAATAAAACTCTCCTGACTGTCACTCTTCTGGCCCACTATGTCACCCTGACCACCTTGAACTGCCATTGCTCCACTTCCTATGCCCCCTTGGACAATGCACCTGTGATACAAAGAGACTAGACTCTACCATGGATATTCCTCCACCATCACCCCAGCCCATTGCACATCCCCCTCCACTTATTAGCACTGAAATAAACACCCTTGAATCACAAAACAATCTGGAGTCAGTCTGTACTTTCACAAATATGTTATTACAACCTCTCTGACAGATATCAATGTCAATGTTCATTTGCACATATGACAGTTGTTGGGCAGCAGTGAACATAGCAGAAGGCAGAATGTGGTACCTAGATCTGAGAAAAGGAAAGCCAAAGTGAACTGTCAGGGTCCATACACAGAGGGAAAAAGGCAGACTTTTGCAATGTCCTACAGTAGTCTGATATGAGAGGAGCAGTGCCAGTCTCTTACCTATGTCTCACTGGAAGTATTGCATGATGATGTTGTTTCAGTTGTCAATATCTTCATCTTCTGCCTCCTCTTCTTCACTGTCCACAGGCTCCACAGCTGCCACAAGACCAACATCAGGCCCATTCGCCTGCAGAAAAGGCACCTGGTGTCGCAAAGCCACGTTGTGCAACATACAGCATGCGACGGTTATCAGGCACACCTTCTTCGTGAGTAGTATAGGGAGCCACCTGTCAGGTGGAGGCACCGGAATCTGGCCTTCAGGAGGCCGAAAGTCCGCTCTATAATCCTCCTAGTTCACCCATGTCCCTTATTGTAGCGTTCCTCTGCCCTTGTCCTGAGATTCCTCAATGGGGTCAGTAGCCATGACAGGTTGGGGTAACCAGAGTCACCTGCAAATATCGAAGTGTATCTGTTAGACATACACAAACCCTTAGGGACTTTCCCATACCCTAACACCTATTCGTACTGTGTGGGGACCTTAGGCTCACCTATTAGCCGCACACAGTGCCTCTGGAGTTGGCCCATCACATAAGGGATGCTGCTTTTTCTCAAAATATAAGCGTCATGCACAGAGCCAGGATACTTGGCATTCACATGTGAGATGTACTGCTCTGCCAAACACACCATCTGCACATTCATTGAATGGTAGATTTTACGGTTTCTGTACACCTGTTCATTCCTGCGGGGTGGGACAAATGCCAAATGTATACCATCAATAGCACCAATGATGTTGGGGATATGTCCCAGGGCATAGAAGTCACATTTCACTGTGGGCAAATCCTCCACCTGGGGGAAAACGATGTAGCTGTGCATGTTTTTTAGCAGGGCAGACAACACTCTGGTCAACACGTTGGAGAACATTGGCTGAGACATCCCTGATGCCATGACCACTGTTGTTTGAAAGGAACTACTGGCCAGGAAATGGAGCACTGACAGGACTTGCACTAGAGGGGGGATTCCTGTGGGGTGGCAGATAGCTGACTTCAGGTCAGCCTCCAACTGGGCACACAATTCATGGATTGTGGAACGGTCAAGTCTGTAGGTGATAATGATGTGTCTGTCTTCCATTGCCGACAGGTCCACGAGGGGTCTGTACACCGGAGGATGACGCCATCTCATCATCTGCCCCAGCGGATGTGCCCTATGGAGGAGAATGGTGAGCAGATGGTCATATACCACACGGGTTGCACAAGGGTGTTTTGCACTAGTGTGATTTAATCAGTGTGTGGCGCTGTCTGTCCGTATTCCTGCCCAAATGTGCTGTGATGCAGTTAGGTGCCTTGCCAGGTGCCCCCCTAAAATGGTGGCTGCCTGACCTGTAAGGTGGGACAAGGGGAAATGAGGTAACTGCGCTGACGTTGTGCAGCGTCGCGGTAGGCAGTCGAAGACCAATGCGCAATTCAGCATTGGTTATCATTGGGCCCTATGGGTTCGAGGAGCCAATGATGATGCACGCAGGCGGTGACGGTATGCACCGCCGCGGACGTGACCGCCATTTTCTATCTGTTCACTCTCTTGATACCTGACCTTCAACAGGAGAGGACCTTCCCCTGTAAGTGCTGCTGTGGCCTGTGTCTGGAAGCGACAAAGGCTACAGTGTCTGGGGAAAGGGCCCCTGCCTTCACCGCGGGGGAGTTGGACAAACTGGTGGATGGGGTTCTCCCCAGTACACGCTACTCTACAGTCCTCTAGACAAACAGGTGAGTACACTGTGAGCATGATGGATGGGACATTAATGTACGAATTGGCCTGGATGGAAGATACATGTGGGGGGGGGCTGTGGCTTGCATGTGAGGATGGTCAGTGTATGTGTTTCAGGACATGGGTGGGAAGTTGTGGGAAATGAGTAAGAAGAACCAGACAGGTGAGTAATGTCCTTTCCTCCTGTACCTTTCCTCTAGGTCAGCGCCCACCAGAAGAAGGGTATTTGGCGTGCCATCGCCAAGGAAGTGCGGACCCTGGGGGTCTATCATAGACAGAGCACCCACTGCCGCAAGAGATGGGAGGAACTGCGCCGCTGGAGCAAGAAGACGGAGGAGGCCCAGCTGGGGATGGCCTCCCAACGTGGAAGGGGTGCCCGTCGCACCATGACCCCCCTGATGTTCCGGATCCTGGCAGTGGCATATCCAGAGTTGGATGGGCACTTGAGGGCATCACAGCAGCCATAAGGGGGTGAGTACAGTCTCATTCAGCTGGCTCTGCGCGCTTTACGAGGTGTCTGGGTAGAGGATGTGGGCTGTGGGTTCCCCTAGGCCAGGGCAAACTTGCTAGGGTAGGTCCCTTGTTAGGCAGGCTCTGTGGCACTCCAACCCCAATAGTGGCAGAGGCCATCTACAACTAGTCAGGTTCCTGTGGGTTCTAGGTGTTCAGCAAATGGTGTTAGGCATAGTTCCCCATGGGGAGGTGATTTTCCTAAGAACTGTTAGTGCCTGGCCTTATTGCATAGGGCTGCTCCCTGTGTGTAGTGTCCGCCAACGGTAGTGGTGTTGCTGGCATTGACCATGTGTCTCCTCTGTCTATCCCCCCTTTTTGTTTTGTCACCCTGTCCCTGTGTGCATTAGCATCATCTGGCGGAGGAGCAGTGGCACCGGAGCAGGAGGGAGATGCAACCCACATGGCCCAGGAGGGTGAATGTATGGAGTCTGAAGGCACCAGTGGGACGGAGGGCGAGGGAAGCTCCATGACTGAGACAGGAGGGGACACAAGCGACAGCGACTCCTCCTCTGATGGGAGCTCCCTTGCGGGGGCCGGCACCTCTGTGCCCACCGCAACAACAGGTACAGCTGCCCCCTACCAGCACCGCCCTCCCAGCAGCCCCTCAGCGTGTTTCCCGTGGCCGCTCACCCAGGAGGGAGGGCATCTCTTTCGCCTCAGGCACCTCAGGCCCTGGCCCAGTCAGCCCTGCTGCCCTCAGTGAGGAGGCTATTGACCTCCTGAGAGCCCTCACTGTTGGGCAGTCAACCATTCTGAATGCCATCCAGGGTATCGAGAGGCATTTGCAGCAAACAAATGCATAACTGGAGCGCATTCATTCTGGCGTGGCGGCCCAAAAGAGAGCATTTCAGGCTCTGGCCTCAGCACTGATGGCAGCCATTGTCCCTGTGTCCAGCCTCCCCCCTCCAACCTCCACCACCCCGACCCAATCCCCTCTACCTCACCCTATCCCAAGCATACCATCAGACCAGCATGCACACACATCAACACAATCAATCAATCAATCAATATATTTATAAAGCGTGCTACATACCCGTTAGGGTTTCAAGGCGCTGAGGGGGGGAGAGGAACGCTTCTACTGGTCGAAGAGCCAGGTCTTGAGGAGTCTTCTGAAGGTGAGTAGGTCTTGGGTCCGTCACAGGTTGGTTGGGAGAGTGTTCTATGTCTTGGCGGCGAGGTAGGAGAAGGATCTGCCGGCGGATGCGGGGGACGGTGGAGAGTGCGAGGTCTGCGGAGCGGAGCTGTCGGGTGGGGGTGTAGAAGCTGAGTCTGTTGTTGAGGTAAGCAGGTCCGGTGTTGTGGAGTGCTTTGTGTGCGTGGGTGAGGAGCTTGAATGTGATCCTCTTGTCAACGGGGAGCCAGTGGAGGTCTCTCAGATAGGGTGTGATGTGGTTGCGGCGTGGTACGTTGAGGATTATTCAGGCGGAGGCGTTTTGGATGCGTTGGAGGCGCTGCAGGTGTTTTGTCGGGATGCCTGTGTAGAGTGCGTTGGCGTAATCTAGCCTGTTGCTAACGAGGGCCTGTGTTACTGTTCTTCTTGTGTCTGTTGGGATCCACTTGAAGATTCTGCGGAGCATGTGGAGCGTGTTGTAGCAGGAGGAGGAGACTGCACTGACCTGTTTTGACATGGAGAGGAAGGAGTCGAGGATGAAGCCCAGATTGCGTGCGTGGTTGGTCGTGTCGGTGGGGTTCCTAGAGATGTTGGCCACCAGGAGTCGTCCCAGGCGGAGGGGTTGGGTCCGAGGATGAGGACCTCCGTCTTGTCCGAGTTAAGTTTCAGGCGGCTGTTTCTCATTCATTCGGCAACAGCCTGCATTCCCTCGTGGAGGTTGGACTTGGCAGTGTGCGGGTCCTTGGTGAGGAAGAGGATGAGCTGGGTGTTGTCGGCATAGGAGATGATGTTGAGGTTGTATTGGCGGGCTACTTGAGCGAGGGGTGCCATGTAGATGTTGAATAAGGTTGGGCTGAGGGATGAGCCCTGGGGTACGCCGCAGATGAGTTTGGTGGCTTCGGAGCATAAGGGAGGGAGGCGGACTCTCTGGGTTCTGTTGGAAAGGAAGGATGTAGTCCACTCCAGGGCCTTTTCTTGTATTCCGGCTTCGAAGAGGCAGGTTCTCAGAGTGTGATGGCATACCGTGTCGAAGGCGGCTGATAGGTCCAGGAGAATGAGGGCTGATGTTTCGCCGTCGTCCATTTGGCGTCCGATGTCGTCTGTGGCGGTGAGGAGCGCGGTCTCGGTGCTGTGGTTTTGTCAGAAGCCAGACTGGGAGGGGTCTAGGATGTCGTTGGTTTCGAGGTGGCGAGTTAGTTGTGCGTTGACGATTTTCTCGATGACCTTCGCAGGGAACGGGAGCAGGGAGAAGGGTCGGAAGTTCTTAAGTTCCTGAGGGTCTGCTTTGGGCTTCTTAAGGAGGGCGTTGATTTCGGCGTGTTTCCAGCTTTCTGGAAATGTTGCTGTTTCGAAGGAGATGTTGATGACCTTCCGTAATTGGGGAGCGATGGTTGCGTCTTCTTTGTTGTACACGTGGTGGGGGCATGGGTCTGACGGTGATCCAGAGTGGATGGAGTTCATGATCTTGCGTGTCTCGGTGTCGCTGACGTTGGCCCAAGAGGTTAGGCGATCGGAGCGGGTGGTGTTAGCGGGGGTGGTGTCTGGCATGGTGGGGGCGGCTGTGGTGTTGAAACTGTTGTGGATATTGGTGATCTTTTGGTGGAAGAACATGGCCAGGGAGTCGCAGAGCTCTTGTGAGGGTAAAATGTCGTTGATGTTGGCGCTGGGGTTGGAGAGTTCTTTCACAATGCTGAAGAGCTCCTTGTTGTCGTGTGCGTTGTTATCTAGGCGGTCTTTGAATGAGGATCTTTTGGCTAGTCTGATTAGTTGGTGGTGTCTGTGGGTGGCGTCTTTGTGGGCCGTGAGGCTGTCAGGTGTGTATTCGGTGATCCATTTGTTCTTGAGTTTCCGGCAGTTGCGCTTGGAGCTCTTTGGTGAACCAGGTGGCTTTCTTGGCGGCTTGGTTGTTGGATGACTTCTTGAGTGGAGCGAGGGAGTTGGCGCAGTCGTTGATCCACTGTCTGAGGTTTTAGGCGGCGGTGTCTGGTTCGGTGGGGTCGTTAGGCGGGTTCTTGGCGAGGGCGCTGGTCAGCTGGTCTTGGGTGATTTTGCTCCAGTGGCGGCGGGGTGGCTGTAGGATACGATGGTGTTTAACCTTTTTCTGGAAGGAGAAGTGGATGCAGTGGTGGTCGGTCCAGTGGAGTTCGGTGGTGTGGTTGAAGGTGATGTGGGCGCTTGTGGAGAAGATGGGGTCAAGCGTGTGGCCGGCTGCGTGGGTGGGTGTGGTGACGAGTTGTCTGAGGCCGAGGTTGGCGAGGTTGTCGATCAGGGTGGTGGAGTTGGCGTCGTTGTTGTTCTCGAGGTGGAAGTTAAGGTCTCCTAGGAGGATGTAGTCTGTGGAGGCGAGTGCGTGGGTGCTGGCGAGGTGAGAGATACGCATCGCTGAAGGGTGTCTTTGGTCCGGGGATCTGTAGACGACCGTTCCTCTGAGGGTGGTGTTGGGATCGGTGTGTATTTGGAAGTGTAGATGTTCGGCGGTCTTGAGGGTGTCGTCCGTGTGGGTGTGGACCTTGATGGTGGCCTTGTGGGCGATGGCTATACCTCCTCCGATTCCGTTTGTGCGATCCCTGCGGGTGATCTTGTAGCCCTCCGGGATGGCTGTGGCGATGTCGGGTGCCAAGGACTCGTTCCACCAGGTTTCGGTAAGGAAGGCAACGTCCGGGGCTGAGGTGTCGAGTAGGTCCCAGAGCTCGATGGCATGCTTGCGTGCGGAGCGGCTGTTGAGGAGTATGCAGTGGAGGTGGTTGGTTCTAGTTCTTGGTGGTTTGGTGGGTCTGTCGCAGGTAAATCTGCAGTTGTGGCAGGAGAAGGGTCCTTGGGTGTTTCTTGGTGAGGACTGGAAGCAAGCTGTGGAGCGGCCAGGGTTGAGGGCGTTCAGGTCGCTGGCAGTGTAGTGGCGTCTGGAGGTGCGGGGGTTCTGTGGACTAGGGGGGGTTGCACTGGGCGCGGTCCAGGCGCGGGCGGGCACAGACGGGCTTGGCTCTGATGCGCCTCCGGCGCGCCAGCGGCACGCCCGCTGCGCTCTCGTGCAGCGACCGCCATTAAGAAGGGGAGGAGGGAGGGACGAGCAGCTGGGAGGCGGGAGGCGTGGACGAATGGGGGCTCGAGGGGCGCGGGCCGCAGGGGTCACACGGGGCAGTAAAAAATGTCAAAACTAATTAACTAACAGGTTAAGAGAAGGCAAAATACAGAGAAAACAGACAGGCTACAAAGAGCTAAGACAAGGCTGAAACACAAGAGCTAAGACAAGACAAAAACACAGAGGCTGAGACCAGGCAGAATACGAAGAGCTGAGACAAGACAAAACACAGAGAGACAGACAGGCTAAGACCAGGCAGAATACGAAGAGCTGAGACAAGGCAAAACACAGAGGAAACACACAAAAGTGGCTCGGGCAAACATAAGCACCACACATCCCACAGGCACTCACACAAGCACCATACCCATGCAAACATCCACAGCCTCCACTGTGTCCCCCTCCTTCACGTCCTCCACCTCCATGCCAGTCTCGTCACCACTCACACCTGCATGCACTACATCCTCAGCCAATACCTCCATCACCAGCACGCCCATCACAACACACTGCTCACTTGCAATCACCACCCCCACTACCATGCACACGTCCCCTGTGTCCTCTCCCAGTGTGTCTGTGAGCCCTCCTCCCAAAGTACACAAACGCCAGCACACAACCACTCAACAGCCATCCACCTCACAACAGCCTCCAGCCCATGCACCTTCACCCAAACTCAGCAGACGTACACCTCCTACAACCACTACCTCTTCCTCCACTCCCAAACCCCCTCCATCTTCCCATCCCGGGGTGTCTAAAAAACCTTTTCCTAGCTACCATTGACCTCTTCCCTACACCTCCCCCCCTGTCCTTCACCTAGGGCCAGGATGTCTAGATCCCCGCCCAGCACTTCAGCCACCAAATTCTTAGCCCGTGTGGTCACTGCAAGTCCGGGAACATGGAAGGGGGCACCCATCAGGGCTGCCAGTGTGCCACCTAGTGCGGCCAAGGACCACCCTATTCCGCCACCTGCCAAGGTAAAGAAGGGGCCAGCATGCAGAGAAGAGGCGCACCAACCACCCAGCAAGGCCTCTTCCAGAACCAAAGAGGACAGTGCCAAGGTTCCAGCAGCGACATCCAAGGTGGGGAAGGGACACAAGAGCAAAGGGAAGTCAGCTGAGGGCACGGAGCCTCCGGGTGAGGGACTGGTGTCACCACTTTTGCAACACAGACCAGCAACCTGTACGGCAGTGGGCACCGCCGCAACGCCCGCCACCTGCACCGCCATCTGCACTGCCACCTGCACGTCTGCTGCCTCTACTACAGTCACCAGCATCATCCCCAGTGGGCACCCTTCCGAGGCTGCAGGAGATGGCCTGGTGTCTCCCTCCACAAGTGCAGACACCTGCACCACCAGCAGCATCTCCGCCACAGGCACCGCCGCAGCCACCGCCACCTGCCCCGCGAAGTGTCCAGCCAGTGCCACTACAGTAGACGTCAGCAGCATCCCCAATGGGCAGGCTTCCGAGGCTGCAGGAGACGTCCTGGACCCTGCACACACTACATGAGGCACCACCACCAGCACTGGCACTACCAGCAGTTTGCAGCCTTAGTCGTCGCAAGGAGGAGTGTGGCTCTGCCTCCCTGGAGTTTCATGCTACCTGTAGCCGGTAAATCTCGTGGCTCAGACTCCCATGTGAGGGAATGGGAACTGCCACGCCGCTGGTGCAGCATCACTGGGCACCATGCCCCCTCCAGAACCAGTGGAGAACAGCATCCACTCACTCAGTCCTTGGCAGGATGAAGTACTCTGGGCACCATGCCCCCTCCGGGAACCAGTGGAGAACAGCATCCACTCACCCAGTCCTTGGCAGGATGAAGCCCTCTGGGAACCATGCCCCCTCCAGAACCAGTGGAGAACAGCATCTGCTGAAGAGACTGTGGCTTTGCACTCCCCAGGACCAAGCAGTGGGCAAAGCACCCACTTGAGAGACTGTGGCTTTGTACTCCCCAGGACCAAGCAGTGGGCAAACCACCCACTTGAGAGACTGTGGCTTTGTACTCCCCAGGACCAAGTAGTGGGCTAACCACCTACTTGAGAGACTGTGGCTTTGTACGCCCCAGGACCAAGCAGTGGGCATGGAGCCCCCTCGAGGAGCAGTGGCGTTGTTCCATCATCCGGCTGAGGTGCCCCCCCTCCCCTTCCCCATGCTTTTTGGGACCACTGGTCCACGGACATTTAATGGAACAGTATACAAACTTGCATACTTGCTGTAAATATTTGTATATACTGATGATTTAAAGTTATCTTGGCCTATCTGAATGTTCGATTATTACACTCGTTAAACTCATTTCATTTGGTCCTTGCATTCTTCCAGGGGGTGACGGGATGTAAATGTAATGTTGTTGCATGTGTTTGTGTGTATGGTGTTGTGGGGGGGAGGGTTGCGTGTTGTGTCTGTGTCACTCTCTTTTCCTCCCCTTCACCCCTGTGTGCTAGGTGCAGTACTAATCATTGTCGCTGCCGCCGTCTTTGATGTTCCTGGTAGATGAGGAGGTAAACCAACATGGGCAGGACCTGCAACTCGGGCTCCATGGTTCCTCGTTGGGTGTCGTGAGGTGAGTGGTTTCCATTCCAAAGACTGTTTCCGCCGTGCTTTTGATGGCATTGGTACCACCCCGGAAAAGCTGTCGGATTGGTGCCTTGTAAGACTGTGGGCAGTACATTGTCTTCCGCCTGGCTGTTGCCGGTTACCGCCGCGGTGTTTGTTTCTACTGCCGTGGCGGACAGAGTGTTAAAGTGGCTGTCTGTGTTGGCGGTTTCCGCCATGGTCGTGATTCAGTTTTTTTGAACGCCGGCCTGTTGGCGGTATTACCACTGCTTTATCACCGACCGCCAGGTTTGTAATGAGGGCCTTAGTCTGTTCCAAGAATGATAGATACAATAATGTTTACTACCTTACTTTTTTATGTAACATTTTTTATTAGTATTTTGTAGATTAATTGACATCATTGCAGACCATGCAGCCAAGAAATTACCAAGACAAAAATATCAGCACTGACTGCCAAATGGTCACATTAGTTAGTATCACAACTGTCAAAATACACATAGCCCCAGAGTAGAAATCCCTCCTTTAACTAAACATAAACCCACCGACTCTCTTAATCCTAGGGGGGTGAGAAGTAGCCCCACCAATGTTTTTTTTTTTTTTTTTCTATTATTATTTATTTTGGCATTTATAAACAGCAACATCAAACAAACACATCGGAGAGGTCATAAACATGCATCATTTCCAAATAGTGAAGTAAATAACATGAAAGTCTTACAGCCAACAGCTTTGTGAGAACTGAAGAGACAATCAACGCCATAAATCACCGTTATAATCTGAACCGCAACAGTTTGACCTCTTGACGTAGAAAAGAAACAACATACAAATGACCTCCAAGCCAGGAGTACAAAGCAGCGAAGAATAGAGACAGAGAGAGACGAGAGGGAGACAATAAAGCAAGAGAGGAGAGAGAAGATAGAGAACACTTAGCCATCAGATCAGCCATACTTATGGTACCTGCAAGGAAGTAATGCAGCAGAGGGGCAAAGCCTTTGCGCAAGTCCGAGGACGCTAAGAGCGGGAAGTTAGTGGCAAATAGGTCTCTAAAAAGGAGCGCAATGGGGCCCATACATCTCACGGCTGAGATCCCTCTGGCATCAAATCCCAGTAAATCATCAATTGGTCCTGACAGTATGAAGCATCCTGCAACCATTCTGAACAACAAGGAGTCCTCCGCCCCCCTCAACACATCTCCACCCTACGCTTAGCCAGCAGCAGCAGCAGTCCGATCAGTCTCCTGTGTCTGGGTGTCCGCAGTAGCTTAGTCTCAGTCATCTCCTCAATCACCCACAGCACCTCTGACCAGTACGTGCACAGTAACAGGCAGCTCCATGCTAAATGCATGAAGTCTGCATCAGGGGTCATGCATCTCTAACAATGCGCCTCATTCTGGAGGCCCATTTTCTTCAGCCAAAGAGGAGTATAATATAGTCGATGCAGAAAATTGAAGTCAATTAGGCGCAGTCTGTAGTTGGGGGACAGCACTTGCATGTGCATGCAATAGCGTTGCCACTCTTCATCTGAAATGGGCTCACCCAAATCCACCTCCCAGTGGGCCATGGCCATTGCCTCAGTCACACCGCTTCGAGCTGCATGCATACATACAACTTAGTTATAAGCCTACGCGGGGACTGCAGCTGGTACAGGAGGTCTAACGCTCTGCACGCCTCAGGGATGTCTGGGAAGCAAGGATAATGTGCGCAGCATAGAGCAGATTCTAAGAAAGAATAGTCGATGTAGCGATGTGTCGCGCGTGTCATCAAGTGCAGCTCTGGGTGTAATAAATCACTCCTCAGGGGACCAAGACCCTATGGTAAGCAAGCCAGACTCACAAATGTACTCACGCACCCGTGTATCTTTCGTCAACTGCATGTCGCCTATAGCCAAGATCGATATGGAATGGTCAAAGAGCCTCCCTCAAGCCGTGCGCTTCAACAGCGCCATCTAGGCTCTCACCATGCACGTCACGGTGTCAACCCTACGCGGTCTAGGTCTGGGCGGCCCAACCAAGAGGCGACAATCGAAAGCTCAGCCCCACCCGAGCAAGCAGTGCGAACATATACTGCCATGTCAATGAGTCGAAGGCCTTAGTGGCATCAAGAGACACCGCCGCAGCGCTATCGTCAGGTCAAATCACACTTAAGATCGCAAAGAAAGTTCAGAGGTTATATAGGGTGGAACACACCGGCACGAATCCCGACTGATCCGGCAACACCAATGAAGGGAGCAGAGGTTGCAGAGGATCTTATTATCAATATTGATGATTGAGAGAAGCCTATAGGAATCACAATAGCTCAGGTCTTTACCGGGCTTCAAAATTGTCACCAGGAGAGCCTCCTGCAACGAGGTCAGAAGATGAGGAGCTAGTATGTCAGCATATTCCTTATAAAAGGCAAACGTAAGACCATCCAGCCCGGCGCTTTATCCCTGGGGGGACTGCGTATAGCCTGACTACATTGTCCACCGAGAAGGGAACATCTAAATACTGCCTATGTGTATTCTCAAACCACAGAAGGTTTACGGTCTCGAAATAGTCAGCGGCAGCATCTAGGTTCATCCCCGGGGGTTCAGCATTCAGAGCAGAATAAAAAACAGAGGGTACGCATAATCGCGTCCGTGCCAGTGCGACGAGCCCCAGGCGTGTCATTCAGCTCCACAATATAATTATCCACCCACGGCTTGTGGAGCATAGCAGCCAAAGTTCGGCCAGCTCTGTCACCCTCACCATATTGCCTCACCGCCGCGTGGAAGCATACCTCACGCAGGGCAGCCTCCACAAATTGTGTCACTTTCTCCCACAACGCCACCAACAGGTCCACCGACCAATTCAAAGCTAAACACTTTTCAAGACCCGCTATCTGGGCCTCCAGATCAGCCAACTCACGTCTTAGCACCTTCAACACACCATGGTGCTTAGAGAGGCAAATCCCACAGATCACCACCTTGAAGGCCTTCCATACAGTACCGGCAGAGGTCACCGACCCCCGATTCTCAGTGAAATAACAAAGTATAGCTTCACGGACCTCATCCCTGAAGACCCGATCCCGGAGCGCGCCATGGGGGAGACTCCACAGGAAGGCACTGCGTGGCCCGCCCGGAACCGCCAACTCCAACAGGACCAGCGAGTGATCTGACAAAGTGCGGGCCTTATGCTCAATGGCCGTCGTCCAGAGCTCCACATCCCTGGTTCCGAACCATCTGTCTAGGCGGGATCAACTACCATGTACATAATTGACACAGGTACCCTCCCTGTCATTCCTGTGTGCGCTCCTCCACAAGTCCACCAAGGCTCCCTCTTCCATTACCCGAATCAGAGCTCTGGCAGCAGCCACATGCTGGGGCCGAGCGCGGCTCTCACGATTTAACTCAAAGTCCAACACCACATTAAAGTCGCCACCCCATAGCAGAGATCCAGGACCAAGCGAGTCAACAAGTCGCCCAACTTCGCCAAAGAATTCCGGGTCATCCGTATTCGGGCCATTTACCGCAACCAGCCTGCACAGTCTGTCAAGCAGCGTACCCCGCAGCATAACATAGTGGCCATTGGGACCTACCAGCACCCTCTCGATGCGCCAGGAAAGACCTTTTCTGATCAGGATCACCACACCTCTCGCATAGCGCGAATACACCGCAGCATGCCCCTCGCCAATCCAACCAACCCTCAGCCTGTGCTTAGTGGCCTCTACCGAATGAGTCTTCTGTAGCATGTAGATATCCACCGCATGCCGCTGCATATAGGCAGAAACCAACCAAATCTTGCCCCCGTCATTCAACCCGCGAACATTCCAGGTGAGACATCGCACAGGCGTCACATTTGCTTGCATTGCAGCAATGCCTTATACGAACATTCATTGCCCCCCAGCATCGCAAACAAGGCTACCACGTTAAGCAGGAGTAGGCTGAAGCCCAGAACAGAAGAAGCAAAGAGAGAAGACCAAGCATAAAAAAGTCCCAGCCCCCACCCACGATGACCCACCGAATGGGTCAAAACTATATCCCCTCTCATCCCCCAATGCTTCCCCCAAAACAAGATAGAAAACAGTGTAAATGGACTCATCCAGCGGGGCAACGACAAGGCAATCTGTACCCATCCCAAGCGGGATGAAAGGGCAGGGGGACCATCAAATAAAGGAACTTACAGCCGATCCTCCCGCCCCATCCTCCACCATCAATAAATGAACAGAGCACACGGCCCCAGAAACAGGCACAGACCCTGGGTAGAACAGGAGCAAGTTCAGTCATTATTGCTCAGCAAGCCATCCTCACCCACGGCGGCCAGCGGGCTCCCCAACTGCGCTTTCTTAGGGATAGAGTTAGCAAATTTTGCAGCCAGTTTCGGGTCAGTAAGGAAATGTAGCTTGCCCCTATGCTCGGCCCGCAACTTTACCAGGTAAATGAGGGAGTATTTTGCGTCAGTCTGGCTAAGTGCACGCTTAACCGGCAGAAAGGCATATACGAATATTTTGGAAAGCCTTTTGAACCTCGTATTGCTGCTATTTTATTATTTTTAATAGTTACTTGTTTTATGCTGTTTTGTTGTGTTTTATCACCCTGACAATATTTTCTTGGACGGATTCCCTATTTTTTAAAGGGGTCACGGGGGGCTGTTTGGAGCCACTTTTAAATATTTGTAATTATTTTCCTTTTTGGGTGTTGTTCAGCACCGGTGCCTGCATTTTTAGAGGCTCCCGGTTGCCTTTTTTCTTTTTCATTGTTCAGCCATTACGGTGCCATTTTACGGCAGCCATCTTTGTTGCCGGGCTAGTTGTTGTTCCTGGAGCCAGGTCGGGCCTCCCGTATGACTCATTTAAACGCAGGCGGCCGCCGGCTTCACCAGGTATATACGAATATTTTGGAAAGCCTTTTGAACCTCGTATTGCTGCTATTTTAATAGTTCTAATATTTTTTATAGTTACTCGTTTTTATGATGTTTTGTTGTGTTTTATCACCCTGACGATATTTTCTTGTACGGATTCCCTATTTTTTAAAGGGGTCACGGTGGGCTGTTTGGAACCACTTTTAAATATTTGTAATTATTTTCCTTTTTGGGTGTTGTTCAGCACCGGTGCCTGCATTTTTAGAGGCTCCCAGTTGCCTTTTTTCTTTTTCATTGGTCAGCCATTACGGTGCCATTTTACGGCAGCCACCTCAGTTGCCGGGCTAGTTGTTGTTCCTGGAGCCAGGTCGGGCCCGATTCATTTAAACGTGGGTGTGCCGCTGGCGTGCAGAAGGCGTGCCAAAGGCAAGCCCGTCTGCGCCCGTCCGCGTCCTTCCGTGCCCATAGCCCAGGGTTGCTGCCCATTTTTCCACTAATAGACTTATATATTCCTCTTCTCAACTGCAGGCTCTTAGAGGCATCCATATATGCTCTACCTGTGCAGGTACTTCTCAGCCTTTTGTTTACTCTTCTTGTCCTAGCTGCTCTTGGTCACCCATTTTTGTCCCACTTCCTAATACCCCTTCGCATCAATTGGGCAAATTTCTGTTGCTCAATTGCCCCTCCTTAACGGCACATTCTCTACATATTTACACGCTCCTGGAAGACTCAGTACCGGATGCCTTGTTCCTGACGGAAACTTGGCTAAACAAAGAATCTTCAGTTGATATTTGTAAAACCTTACTTTCAAATTATTCTATAGCTCATATAGATAGACCCCAGATGAAAGGTGGCAGTATAGCCATTATCTATAAAAACTCTATTAAGTGTGTGACATTGCCACTTGAGATTCCAGGATGTGAAAGTATGTCCTTCTCTCTATACCTGTCGTCCATCTTTACCCTCCTGGCCCCTGTGCTTGTTTTTTAGAAGGTATACCCAATGTTGTGGCCAGTTTTATCGGTAAGACTCCTAATTTAACTGTCCTTGGGGATTTTATTATTCATCTTGACAATTTAGACTGTCCTTTGGCGAAATCTCTGTCAGCCTCTTTTTCCGCGTTAGACATGGCCCAATTTGTCACTGGCCCCACTCATTTGAAGGGTCATACCTTAAATCTTATTTTTAGCAATATCTCCGATCTTACTATTTCTTCCTCTTTGCCTTTACTCTGGACTGATCACTTTCTTTTGTCATTTATCTTTCCTTATGATGTCTCCAGAGATCTCCAACCCAGGCTCACCACCTCGGGGCGTACCTGGTCGAAGCTGGTGCCAAGTATTTGGCATACTGCACTCCCTGCCTCTTCTACAATCAGTGACCATTCCTCCCCTAATGCCGCAGATCTATTTGATAGTTGGATCTCTATCTCTCTGAATTCAGTTTTGCCCATTAAACTGAGAATAAAAAAACCTTCTCATAAGTCTAATCCTTGGTTCTCGTCTTCTCCACTAGAACTTAGAAAGAATTGCAAAAAATTAGAGAGAATTTGGAGGAAAAATTACAGTTCCTCAGCCAAAGAAGCTTATAGGCAAGCTATTAGATCTTATCATTATAATATCAAGGCAGCTCAAACTGCCTATTATAGCAATAGAATAGAGAATTCTATTAACTCCCAGAAATAAATTTTCCAGATCTTTAAAGAGCTTACTATAGCTCCTATGCCTGCTTCTCCGATAGAAGCTTCCACTACATATAGTAATTTATTAGCAGCTCATTTTCGGGATAAGGTTACTAAAATATACTCTGGTTTTCTTTCATCCCCCTCTCAGGAGCTGTCAGATGAGCAGGCCACGAATCCCCCTCTTGCTGGGACTCAGTTAACTAATTTTCCACCTCTCACAGATGCTTTAACTCTTAAATTTCTCTCTAACATTAAATCTGGCTCCCCCCTGGATCCTGCTCCCCCTTCTATTCTTTTGAAGGCTGCAGACATTATTCTCTCACCTCTGACAAAAATACTTAATAGTTCCTTGTCTTCAGGCATCCTCCCCAAGTCCCTCAAACATGCTATTATAAAACCTCTTCTGAAAAAGCCAAAGCTTGATCCCTCCGTCTTGGACAACTACAGACCTTTTGCTCTCCTTCCTATTCTAGCTAAGATTCTGGAGAAACATGTAAATTTGCAACCCACCAGTTATCTTGAGAGTCATGAGCTCCTACATCCTACTCAAATAGGCTTTAGAGCTCAATCTAACACAGAGTCGGCGCTCCTTGCGGTGACTGAGTCTGCTCGTCAACTTTTAGATCAAGGAGGTCATGTTGCTATTATCCTTCTTGATCTTAGTGCAGCCTTCGATACTGTTGATCACACCCTCCTTTGTGATAGACTCTCTAAGACAGGATTAGGAGGCATGGCCCTTTCTTGGCTTTCCTCATAGGAAGATCTTTCCAAGTTTTGGATCGTTCTTTTTTGTCTGATGTTGTCTCTCTGACTTGCGGAGTTCCTCAGGGCTCTTCCCTGAGCCCAACTCTTTTTAATATTTATCTATCATCTCTGGCCAAAGAAGTCACTCCCTATAATCTTTCAATGGTCACCTATGCCGATGACACCCAATTAGTGGTATCCCTTTCTAGTACTGCGGATTCTTCTTCTGCTAATTTGGCCTGTTGTATGAAGGATATCGGTGATTGGATGACCCAATCTAAACTTAAATTTAATGATAGTAAATCGGAAGTACTGATTGTAGGAAACGGCCCCCTGCCTCTCCTTTGGCACTGCACTCGGAGGCCTTTAATAGTCTGCCTCCTACAAAGGCACAGGTAAAAAGCCTAGGTTTCCTGCTCTACCCTCGTTTGACGATGGAGTTGCAAGTCAAAAGAATCTCCTCGGTCTGTTTCGGTTTTATCAGAGTTTTTAGAAAGATTCTTAATCTTCTACCTTTTACAGCCAGAAGAATTCTTGTCCAAGCATTGGTTCTTTCCCGCTTAGACTATGGGAACTCTCTTTATCTTAGTTCCCCAGAATACGTAATAAGGAGGCTGCAGATTGTGCAGAACACTGCAGCTAGACTTCTTACTAACTCCCCCAGGCATCTCTCTGCCAAACCAGCACTTGTAGCACTTCATTGGCTTCCGATCAAACAGCATATTCATTTTAAATCTATGTATATCACCCATAGAGCCTAACATAATAGGGGCTCTCTTTTTTTTAGAAGGCGGATCTCTATTTATGTTCCCTCTAGACACCTGAGATCACTATCTACTCGACAGATATATATACCTCGTGTCAAGAGATCATGGGGAGGTAACTCTTTTACCATCAAGGCTGCCCGTCTCTGGAATGCTCTGCCCTCTGAACTTCACCACAAACCTTCAGAACTTCTTTTTAGGAAGAAGCTGAAAACTATCCTTTTTTGGAGTTAATCTATTCCCTTTGGTCTTTCCGAGAGTCGTCTTGTACCTTTAGCACTGGGATGCCCTAGGGTAGCTACGCGCTTTATAAATCCATAAAAACTAAAACTAAACTAAAGGCCCTGCGAGCCGCCTGCACCCCAGGGGTATAGTCAGGGAAAATGTTCAGTTCCACGCCATTGTAGATCACAGGCCTGCGTTCCCTGACTAGACAAAGGACAATGTGCCTATCCCTGTAATTAGGCACACAATAATAGGGCGCGCACGGGCTCCTGGGGGAGGCCGCAGTCCCAGAGATCTGTGGGCCCTTTCTACCATCAGCACTTGAGACAGCTCGCCTGGGAAGAGCGCAGAGGGCATGCTCCCGACATAGTCCTCCATGCGTCCCATAGCCATCGACTCCAGAGAACTCAGTCTACGAATGTTTTTGCGGCAGGACCGGGCCTCAAGATCCTCATTCTTATTCTGAATCACCTCCCGCAAACGTTCCATACACAGCCGCTGCTCACCATCACCACGCCGACCATCCTCCAAATCCGATGTGCGGCACTCCAGCTGTTCAAAACGGGAGTCATGGCTGCCCACTCATTCCCTCAAGCGATCCATCTGCACCGTCAAGTGATCAAGTTTAGCGTCGATACCGGCCAGGCTGTGCTTCAGATCCAAAAACATAGCCTTTACGGAGGACATAGAAGGCTCCTCCTCAGGCGGCAGGTCATCCATCAGCAAGCCAGCCGAGCCGCCCTTCTTTTTCCCGCCTTCAAATGAAAACTTAGCCTGCTTCTGTTCAACCTTCCCCATCTCCTACACAGCTGAACAGACAGCTCACCAGCAGGGTGGCACCGCACCTCACCAGCAGACAACCATCCAGTGGAGGGCCTCAAAAAAGCATTTTGCACAGCCAGGAGACCTCTTCTGCAGGCCACCCACCCCGAAACGAGGCGCGGGGAAGGAGAGGTAGCGGCGGGCTCCAAATCCAGGCCAGCAGCAGGCACCACGCAGCCAGGCGCATACATCGAGACCAGCCTGCTCCACCGCAGAGACCAGCAATCCTTAGGAGCGCAGCACCCCCGACAGGTCAGCGCCACCAACAGCCCCACAGGGCAGCAGCGCCAGGGCCCCCAGGGGGCCAAAAAGGCTGCAGCAAGAAAGAAGCCAGGAGGGGGCCGCATGACAAAGGAATGTAAATGTAGCACTGCCCCTGTATATCTCACAGGGGCCCACTGGTGAAAAAGGGCCAGATGCCCCCCCGAGGCTCTGACACAGAAGAGGGATGAGGGGGGCCACTAATAGCGGTGATTCAGCGTCCCCACAGGAGCTCACGGCCTGACCCAGCTGCCGAGTGGGCTCCCGCTGGGACAAGAGCACAACACTGCAAGTCCAAAGGCCAGGGGGCCACTGCAGGTCCCAGGCCCCCTGGCACCAAACAAAAGTGTTGCAAAGATGTGTAGCCAGCCACAGCAGGAGAGGGGAAGAAGGCCCCTCCCGCACCAGCACAGACCCGTAGCTCAGCAGGAACCCGCGGCCCAGACCAGCCACCAAGATGGCCCGCGGGCACCCGGCAGCGCAGTGCCCGCAGCCGGTGCAGCCAAGATCCTCACCACGCCTCAGTACCCAGTTCACGGGGTAAGGTGGATTCAGCAGGGGGGGAGCCGCTCTCTACAGTTCCAGCTCCGGCGGCTCACAGCTAAAGAGCACCCCGGAACAGCCACAGCCTGCATGGCCTGAACGCCAACGAGGCCCCAGAAAGGGGACCGGGGGCAGACCCGCTAGCCCAGTGAGGGAGCGAAGACGAGCACCAACCGGCAGCCTCTCAAGGCCTCCCGATGTCGTCCCAGGTGGTGAAGGCAGGCAGGGAGGTTGCTAGAAAGGAGAAATTGCACGTTCTTGGTCCCCTGCCTGCAGAGCCTCACAATGTGGCAGCCATTTTGCAGGACGTCCAAGCCACGCCCGCCAGCCCCATCAAATTACAGATGTAGATTTCACTCATTTTTATGGTCAACTTCCCATTGACCACAGTGGTGCACTGTAATTCGAAGTGTCTTTGCTCAAGGACAAAGCTTTAACAGTTTTCCATCAAAATGCCCCAGCGCTCCCCAGAAAGGAAAGAGCTCAGTGTTTGGGAGGCCACAACTCATTACCCTATACACCAGTTTCCATTTAGTTTCAACGCATAAATGAGTACCGTTCGTACTGCTGGCCAAATACTCAAGCACCAAGATAGGCCATCTTCTGTGGCACCATTGGGTGATTGAGGATTCCTTTTTCTACTAATTATAGGCAATAGTCACTTTTGGCACACCCAGGCAATGCAACACCATGTACCAATCCCAATGGGCTGCTGTCCTAAATTTCTCTGGTTTAAAGCCAAAAAGCAGCACCTCCAAGAAGAAGGGAAGTGGTTAAGGCGATATTTCCCTCATAGTGTTGGACACGCCATCCCAAAATGAACAGACTATTGAGCATTGCCACCATATTTGACCGCCTTGCTTTTTGCCATTAGTGGTGCAAATTACTTTATGGCCCTTGTGGTTCACTGTGGCCTCATTTCTATAGCATCTGCACAGATGGATCTCTAGATGAGAAAATGTCCTTCTGGGAAGATATAGGCCCTCATTACAACCTTGGGGGGCGGCAAAGGCCCCAGGGGCCCCGCGACTCCCCTTCCCGCCAGCCTTTCCATGGCAGGCCCAGCCTGTTGGCGGTACGATCGCCAAAACAACCCTGGCGGTCTTTGACCGCCAGGGTTGTAATGAGGGCCATAATCTCTTTTTAGGTCTCCCAACCCAATTAGTGGTCCACCTTCAAATAAGTCTCCAATTCTCTCTGCATCCCAATCTGCCTAATTTAAAGCACCTCCAATCCCCTTTATGTTACAGAACTTGTGTGCTTGGCAGGGAAGCTATGGAGCTAATGGCACCTGTGTATGTTCTTTGCACCATTCTCATCCAAGAGTACATAAGTGTTTCTTATATCTTCCCCAGGTCCCCCCTTGGGTCTCAATCATATGTTCACCAATGCCATTAAAGTAAATACACTTGGAACCAGTCTTGTGGGGCGTGCTCTCTGTTTCACCAAACTACTGGTAGCCCACTGCAGCTATACTACCAGGTAATACAGCTCAAGGTTGGGGGCAGGTACACCTCCCTCGTTCACCAAGAGTCATAATTTGACAGGGCCACTCTAGGCCAATATACACCCCATAAAAGGGCTCAAAGTCTGGAGTCCAATTACCGAAACAACCCTTTTGCCATTTTGTTTAGGAGCATTGTGAAGTAGTATAATAGTCTGGGTAGCAACAACATTTGCTCAATTACTACTCTTCCACCCTATGATACTGGTAACTTTTGCAAAAATTTCACACTACTATTCATAGCAGCTATTGCATCATATATGTTCTTAATTAAGTTTATTTCAGTCCTATAAACTCACATCCCCAGATGCCTTGTAGGAGTCGGCTCCCATTTTGTCTACTAGCCCCTTTGGTTATTCATTCATCATTTGAATGTTGATGTACTGGTATGCACTAAATTTACTCAAATTCCCTTTTAATCTTGACACTCCCCCAAACTTTTATAAGGAGTTTATAGTGCCAAAAGTATCTTCCGGCCCATCCTGCAAGAATAGAACCCTTGCCTTAGTGTACTGCTATGGTGAACAGTATTGGGGATAAAGAGTACCCTTGCTATGTGCCTCTGGCAAATGCATATATTTTGATGTTATCTACTCAGTTTGAATGCAGCGAGGTTTGTGTCCACCTTCAACATTCATCCCCAAGCCCACTCAGTTCAACAAAATATATAGTTATTTCTACAGAACACCATGATGAAAGTTCTTTCAACATCTACTGATAATGCATTTTGTTGCATGTAAGCAGGGTGATATATTATTTTTATCAGCCTTCTGATATTAGTCACTGTGTTGCCTTCTGGTATAAACCTACTTTCATACAGTTGTACTAGTCTCTGTATCTTCAGGAGGAGTCTGTTGGCTAGGATCCTGCAGCACATGTAGAAAGAGGAATATGACTCCCAGAATTGTTTTGTATAGGAAAGTGTCCCTTCCTGCACAAAAATAATCCTGCATGCAATGCAGGCATCCTTGCACCATGGTATAAGGGTGCCTGCCTAGGTGCCAGGCAGCCCATTATGCACCAGTGCATCGGGAAAGGACAGGAATGTGCCGTATTGCCTTAAATACAGCACATTCCTGCCCTTTCCCTGTCACGCAGTGCAGTGCAGCAAGGTGACTTGCTGTGCTGCACTGCGTGACTCCTCTTAAATGAAACCCTAAGAATCCAACCCACATATAGAGTACACATGATCCCAGGCTTGCCTCCTTGTTTACTAATAGCATTGCCATCAGGGCAGGAGTGTTTCTCAGTTTGTTTAAACACTCACTTTTAATAAATATAATACTAAGGCATGCTGTGGTAACCCACTGTCACTTCCAAGCAGTAAATTTCCAAGAAGTGGCCAAATACCTTCCTACTAACTTTCAGCTTTGATGATAAAACTATATAGTATATTTAACAATAATCTGTGACAGTTGGGTTTCAGAAAACATATTTATCATTTGCACATCACCAAGTGTTCTGATTTGTTTTCATACTATTAAAATATTTTTAATCACTCAGAAGTACAACAAATGGGCTTTTACAACTACTAAAATGTATTTTGAATTGTTTGTACAGCTAACTTATTTTTAGGTATATAAATGTGTGTTAGGAAAAATCTGACACACTCTGGCCTTTCATTTCACACGCTTTTTACAGAAGGTCAGACAGTTCACTTTACAAAATCCTTGAACTCTGCAGTCAGAGGTGGAAGAGTAATTGCAAGGAGACTAACTGACTTTTGACCTCCATCTCTGAACAAAGAAGAAATGTGTCAAGATAAAAACAAGATTCAAAGGTGTCTGTATTGCTCTTTCACTTTCTGACCGAACAGAACTCCTGTTCTTTGTCAACTCGCCAGAATGAGCGAGTAGGTCCTACAAATAGTTCGACCTGAAAAAATATGACTCACCATAGCAAGTGGTCGCGTAGATTTTATGAGACCTGAACATCTAACACTAAAATCCTAAAATCCAGTTTTAGGCATACCCTTTACTCCCAACAACAAAGAGACAGGAGTCGGGATGACTAGGGTGACAGACTGAACTGACAGCAGGCATCTGGAGCAGACTGGTCACACTGGGTGAGTGTTCATCCACCCCAGCATTCCTAACACTGTTAAAAAGTGCAACCCATTTCACAAGCACCTACGTTCCCTGCCCATTGCCTGGTTTACTCTAGAAGAAAATCTGAACTCTGAATCTGTGCTATTGATGTTGGGGATGTACACTTTCAGGAGAAAGACACCTACACCATCAAGTATACCAACAATCAGAAGGTAGCTGCCCATTAAGTTTCCCTTAACACGTGTAAACGTGTGGTGTATTTAGGGTCAGCCATATACTCACATCCATTGCTTTAAATTGGCATATACTGTCCAGCGCCTGCACTTCTTTAATTGGAAAGGGAGAGCACTTGCACTTCTCAGCATTCTTGCAATAGATTTAAAGGGAGAGTATCAGTACTTAACAGGAAACAGAACATCTAAATACTCAATACCTGCACTTCTATATTTCCATTTAAAGCACTGCCCACACTCCTGTGGTGTGACTTGTAGCACAAGAAATAAATGCCCTTACAATTTTTTGGGAAATCTTAACATCGTTCTCCTTAATTAAGTGCGTTTCCTGCAGAAATGTGACTGGAATACTGTGTTGCTTCAGATATGAGCCTATCCATCGACATCAACATTAAAATATACTAACTAGATTGGCAATGTGGTGGATCGCCTAGCTTCTCTAAAATCTCATAATGATCATAGAAGCAAACCTATAGCGTCTTGGTATTCCAACAAGTTAAGATTCCAAAAACAACTCTGTCGATGTCAGGAATAAAAGTGGAGGGAAAATAACAATACATGTGAGAGAGATAAATACAGGCAGTGTATCAGGGACAAAGCTATGATTCAGACTGAAAAATGTATCTACTATATTGACAATATAGAATTGGCAAAAAATTCAGCCAAAGCACTTTTTCAAATGGTTAACACGATTGCCAATTTCAAAACACCTCAGATATGAAACAATTTTTTTGTAATAGACTTGCTAATCAGTTTCAATCAAGAGTTAAATATGTCTATAATGAAGTCTCCTTGGACATGCAAGCCAATTCACCTGTCACTAAACATGTAAGACCTCCCACAGTAACTGAGACCTTTAATTTGCTAAATATCTAGGTGGGTTTATTTGACGAGCAGCTGGGTTTTTCGGAATAGATTAACATTATAATGTCTTCCTGTTTCTATCTGTTAGAAAAGGTCTTTGCTTATATCCCCTTGAGATGCAAAAAATGGTGGGTGTTGCTCTTATCCTTTCTAGGATTGATTATTGTAATGCATTCTATCTGGGCATTAACAAAAGCTCACAATCTATGCTTCAATCTCTACAAAATGCAGCAACTTGGCTGTTCCTCGAAGTACCTAAGTCCAGCCCTATAACCAAGAAGATCCATTACCTTCACTAGTTGCCCATTTCAGAAAGAGTTACATTCAAGGCTCTTTGCATAGCTCATAAAGCTGTGCATGGAACTGGCCCTCTTTATTTTCAAAAAGTATTTAAACAGTATGTTCCACGGTGTGAACTAAGATCTTCCTCTACTAAATTCGTGGCCATTCCTAAAATAAAAAAGATCATATGGGAAGGCAAGAGTTTTTCATTCCTGGCATGTAAACTCTGGAATTCCCTATCCTTGTCCATTAGATCTCAAACTAATTGTATTCCTTGTAGGAAATTGTTAAAGATGTAGCGTTTCAGTTCCATATTGAAATAGGCTGTTGTCTTCGATATTTGCGTGCTTTAGAAAATTGCAACTTACTTACTTTTAATTAATTTATCCCTTTAACAGCTGAGCAAATAAAAAACTGATGGAATCAATGGAATCTGGTTTTCCATGTGACCCCTACCGCCCCACAATAATACATCTGGCTCCAGAGATGGTAGCTCCACATCTTACTAACCTTTTCCATGGGATGTTTAGAGCAGGATATTTTCCTATATTGTGAAAAAGGGCCTCTGGCCTTCTCATAAATAAACCTATGTTTAATCTTTAAGAACTCAGTAGGTATCACCCAATCCCTCGCCTTCCAATGCCAGTCAAAATAGTTGAGAAGGCTATGAACTTGGAACTATCCTAGTTCATAAACAACAACCAACTGCTAGATTCTTCTTAGTTTGATTTTAGAAGCAATCACAGTACCCCTTTGGCCCTGATTGTGGCATTGGATGAAATTAGAGCGATAGTGGACAATGGTAGTAAGGCAGCCCTTATTCTTCAAGATCTGTCGGCCGTGTAAGACTTGGTCAGCCATACAGTGCTTCTGGACTGTCTCAAAAACATAGGGATTAAAGATTCTGCTTTTGCCATTCTACGTTCTTTCCTCTCAGACAGCGATCAGTCTGTCTCCCTGATTGACTCCGTATTTAGTCCTTTCTTGCTCCCTTCCGGGTCCCTAGGGGGTCGTCATTAAGCCCAATGCTTTTCAATGTGTATGTTACACCTCTGGGCAGTCTGATTAGCACATTTGGGCCCATATTTATACTTTTTAGTGCCGCATTTGCGTCATTTTTTTACGCAAAAGCAGCGCAAAGTTACAAAATATAATTGAATTTTGTAAGTTTGCGCCACTTTTGCGTCAAACAATGACGCAAATGCAGCACTAAAAAAGTATAAATGCGGGCCTTAGGTTCTCTATAGTTTCTTAAGCAGATGACACTGAGACTGTTGTCTCCATTTCAAGTGACAAGCAGGACGCTGCAAACAGGTTTCATGAGTGCATGATGAAACTGGGCAAAAGGATGAAAAACAACTGCCTCAAACCTTACTCTGGAAAGACTGAGGCCCTTTTGTTTGGAAACAATACTTCATTCTGGTCCCCCATATGGTGGCCACAGGGCGTAGGAATTTTTCCAACTCCCGTTAGAAAAGTAAAGAACTTAGGAGTTATGTTTGATGCTAAGATTTTCTCAGATCAAATCAATTTAGTCACTTCATCCTGTTTCCATACTCTGAGAATAGTAAAAATTATTCTTTCTAGCATCTCGTTTGAACCTCAGAAAACAGTAATAGTGACCATTGAGCTATCTGAAATTGATTATTGCAACACCCTATATGTCAATATTCAACAGCAACTGTTAAACAAACTTAAGACTCTTCAAAATGCAGCAGCTTGCCTGCCCTTAGGTATTCTTAAGTTCCAGGCGGCTTCCCAGGCATTACCAAAACTTCACTGGTTATCGACTAGGAAATGGACTGTTTTTAAAGCCCTCTGCATTGCCCATTATGCTTTTCATGAGGCTGGCCCAAAATACATGAAGCGCAGCTCCAAGTGGTATACTCGCAAAGGGCGCTATGATCCACCTTAACTAAAAATATGTGGTTCTAAATGTAAACTGGCATCTTGGAGCAGTAAACATTTCATTGGTTCCACTGCCAAATAATGGAATACTCTTCCTTTACACATAAAATATCAGACCAGTTTGCTACATTTCAGGAAGGCCTTCAAAACCTATTTGTTTTCTAATCAATAGTTCACTAACCTGGTTTCGTGGCCTATTCTTGACAGTTGCCTGCACCAAGACGACTGTGGGCAGTTGCACGCTTTCTAAAACATATAGGGGGTCATTCTGACCCTGGCGGTCCATGACCGCCATGGCGGAGGGCGGCGGAAGCACCGCCAACAGGCTGGCAGTGCTTCCTGGGCAATTCTGACCGCTGCGGTAAAGCCACGGTCAGAAAAGGGGAACCAGCGGTTTCCCGCCGGTTTTCCCATGGCCCAGGGAATCCGCCATGGCGGCGCTGCTTGCAGCACCGCCATGGGGATTCTGACCCCCTTCCCGCCAGCCTGTTTCTGGCGGTGTCCACCGCCATAACCAGGATGGCGGGAACGGGTGCTGTGGGGCCCCTGGCGCATGGGCAGTGCAGGGGCCCCCTAACAGGGCCCCACAAAGATTTTCACTGTCTGCTTTGCAGACAGTGAAAATCGCGACGGGTGCCACTGCACCCGTCGCACCCCTGCAACTTCGCCGGCTCCATTCCGAGCCGGCTTCCTCGTTGCAGGGGCTTTCCCTGTGGGCCGGCGGACGGCCTTTTGGCGGTCGCCTGCCGGCCCAGCGGGAAAGTTGGAATGACCGCCGCGGTCTTTTGACCGCAATTCGGTCATTCGGCGGTAACCGCATGGCGGTCAGAATGACCGCCATAATATCATCATATCATATCCTCCTCTTCCTCCTCACACCCTAAATCAATGCACTCAAATTTCAGAAAATAACATGTCCACCCCCGCATCTGGCAATCCATGTAAGCACCATTCCCCAGTACTCTGTCCCGTGCTTGCAACTGTCAATTGAATTGATTAGAATGCCCCCCTATACAGCTGTCGGATTAGAACGTCCCCTTGAAGCGCTGCCTTGCTTAATGGTGCCAATAGCAGCCAATATCCAAATGCTCCTCTCCCACAGCATTAATGATGTGCTCAGAGTTGACCTTTTAGAGCAGTGGTTCCTAACCGGTGGTCCGAGGACCCCTAGGGTGTCACAAAAGCCTACTCAGGGGTCCGTGACTGCTTAGAAAATTAAAAAATATTAACAGATTAACACATTTTATATAAAGAAAAAAGCAAAATGTAAAGCTACACATTTTTTAATATTCTGCAAATGTGAAGAAATCTGAAATTGGATGCTAAAAATTAAGTTAGTAACCTCAGATTAATTCACTGGAGCATCAAACAGATCATACAACAGAAAATACTATAGATGACAAGTGGCCACAATTGAATTTAGAAAAGCTCCAACCTTCACATTAACATTAAAATTAAATTTAGATTATTTAATATTTGTTTGTATATTAAATAAAATATTTCAAAGTGTATATATTGGATTGATGAATGCATGTTTCTGTATTGTTTTGCGGTTCAATAATATCAAATATTCAGGTCATGGTCCCGAGTTTCTAGTAATTACTCAATGAGCGTCCCTGGATTTAAAAAATGATTCAGTGAGGGTCCCGGGGTACCAGTAATAATTAAGTGGGCGTCCACAGAACCTGTGCTTCCTTTTACCACCCTCTGGAACATCTGAACTAAAAACAAGGTTGAGCCTTCCCGTGTAACAAGTGATTAAAAAAATGAACACTATAACGAAACAAAACACACAAGTTATTACATTGATATACCCTCCTGTCCTGTGTTGCCTTCGGGAAGGCCCACCCACAGATCCCAGGCATACTAGACCCGCGGGCCGTAAAGGGCCACTAGTTCTTGGGGCCGGTATTTAGCTAAGCAATACACTGCTCCCTGAGCAAAGCCGTGCTTAATGTAAACAACGTGTGTTAGGGTCCCAGTCTCCCAGAACAGCCAAAAACAATGTTTCATGTAGTGTCCCCAAAAAGTGTAGCATGTGCACCGAGCCAAGAGTGCCTATAAAGGGGCGCTAAGGCCTAGACTCCCAGTCACAATATCAAATCATGTAGGTGCTTTAGCAAATCACACCCTGGGCGGAATCCAACCCTTTTCACTTTAGGGGCTACACTACAATCAAGCCACTGTCCATGTGGGACGCGTCGTCCAGACCCTGTGCCATGTTCTCTTCTTTCTGTATTAAAAAATCACAGTATTATATTTGATAGGCTCAAGTGATTCCTCCGGATAAATTCACAGGTAGCACTTTGGACGGGATAAATTCACAGGTAGCACTTTGGACGTTTTAAAGCACAGCTACTGTCCCCTTTGTAGTCAAGTCTGGTCTGGTGGCTCAGTGGACTATACCCTCCAGGAATCTTTGTGTGACCCCACGGGAGAGGCTCACATCATGGTGGGCCCATTCAGTCTTTCATCTTTCTGAGGGCTATAAAATTAGTGCCATTGGGTTGGGAGAAAATAGGTATCTGACACAAATGCCAAGATGTCTCCCTTTGCGCAAACGTTGCACTCCACAAAAACATGTTATGCTGTGATTCTTCTTCATCCATTTCCAGGCTTGTTCTTGCACTGTGAAGAGACTGGCATTGCCCCAATGACAACGATCAGTTTTGCCAAAAACAACGTCATGTTTTGTAGTGCCAGTGCGTGGTGGGAAAGCATTTTTATTGAATCTTAGCGCCCTCTTTATTTCTGCGCCTCTTGAGTGAAGTTGAGAAACAGCATGTTGTCTCCGTTTTCGTAGCCTATGGAGTCTCTCAGCCTGAGGGATAGCGTCCCTGAAGTTGAGAATGCCAAAGAAGATGGCACTAGGAGAGGCCGCTGTTACACTTGCAGACGGAACTCACCAGAGAGTGGCTTTGGTTCACTGGAGGTGGTGGCATGGTCATCTGGCCTGCCTTCTCTTGTACTCTGCCTCTCTCTGGAAGTTCCTCTTGCCTGGCGTGCAGGGAGGATTGCCAGCCTGCTTACTTGTGCCTGCAGCAGCTCATAGTTCCCTGCAGCCAGCTGGCTACTCCACGCACGGTCCAGGATACCAAGCTGAAGAATGAGGAGTGCTCCAATGTGGAAGACCAAAGATGCCAGCCGGATCAAGGGCAGGGTGCCAAACATTCAGTTTCCTTCTCTGTGCCTGCCATACAAGGCAAATGCGTTTCCTGAGGTGAGCGTGGTTAGACATATCCACTCCTCCTCAAAATACTCATCATTCAAATGTGAGGTGCCAAAGGTTCTGAGTCCAAACAGTGCCCAAAACTTTCTTATGAAGTGATATCATTTTCTGCCTAGCTCTCCATGTATATGTACACACAAGGAACCTTTAGTCTGAAGAAAATGCACTGCAGTGCTTTTAAATTCCCAAACCTTAGATGCCTTTTGTCCTTGATATTTGCTCCTTTTCCTAACGAATAGTCTTGGCTGGAAGTCTATGTACTGGACTCCTTCTCCGCTGTGTTCCCCACTGCCTCATTGTAGTTTTGGTGTCTTCATTTCCAACTCCTACAAAACTCTTCATCTTCAATCACGAACTACCACTATTGTCGAGGATGTTTTTCCTCCTAAGTAGGACCTTCTTAAGGAGCTATGTGGACATTTCTCATGCATATTAAGTGCTGCATAGCATTGAGAGTAATTGCCCTTTCTTTGGGCAATCAAGGAAGGATCCAGATGAATCTTCACTGCGTTAAGTCTTTCGCAGCAAAACGGGGTGACGGTAACACCAAAGATGTGTATGCAGATATTTAAAGGAAATGTTGATGTCAATATTGGCATGGTCAAGTATCTGGAGTGATCTGGGATGAAGGGTTGACCTCTTTGTGAGAACTGGATTAAACACCAACTCAAGCATAGGGGTCTGCCATGGAGAACACTTGACTACGGAGTCTGTAGAATATTTCAGTATTTGCTACTCAGGCTTGCAAGCAGTCATTTCAAATGGCCAGCCATTTTGCTAGCATATTACTCCTGCTTCAGTTACAAGATCCTTTTAATTTGAACCTCACGCATTCTCAGCAACTTGGATTCTCCTACACGCTCCTATCCCAAGTCTAGCTTTTCTGAGACTTAATTGCTTACAATTTAACAGATTCCAGTAGCACCCAGTCCTCACCCTGTGCACTTAAAGTTTCTGGGAAGAGCTGGGCAAAAGGAATATGTCAGCTGTGTGCAGCTCAAAGAAAATAACATCAACTGTCACATCTAGATATTAAATATGCCGGGACGATTTATGATAGGATTGATAAAACTCATCAGGCTAGGTATACACTTATAATTTCTGTAAAATGTAATACTTGGGCATAATTAAACATTGCTCAGTGCATTTAAAGTTATTTAGAATCCTACCGTGACCTTTAATTAACCAGTTCCAAGGGACTGCTTCAATAGGCATGGTGTTGATTTTTTGATTATAATATATTATTAAAATGTTCGACCAAAATTATGTGAAAAGTACTAAGTAATTCTCTTCTTATTGTGCAAATATCTATTTCAGACTCTTCTCTCTCGGTTTCTTTTTTAAGTAAAAGTTTTACAAAGTCTTTTTGAGTCATGCAATGTTCTGTGATTATTTGTTTCCTGGTTTCATAAGCATTTTCTCAAAATTTTGATGAATGAACGAAATAATCTCTTTGGTCTCTGAAGTGTCAGCAGAGCCTAGTACAATGTGGGTAAAACAAAACAGCACGTTATCTATTCCAGGGTTCTCCAAAGAGTAGCTTGTGAGCTACTGGTAGCTCTCTAGCTACCTGTAAGTAGCTGTCCTGTGTACAGTCCAGATTAATAAATTAGAAGCTTTTGCTTGGCTGAATTAACATATGTATACCAAAATGGACAGTGTGTATTCAAGATGAAAATGTGTGCATTTTTAGAATTGAAAAGCTGATGTTTGTTGAAAAATGGTTGAATTTTACAAACATATATAGAACTGTATTTAAGGAATAAATCATGTGGCGCTGGCGACACTTATTACTAACATTATTACCTTGTTGCCAGGGGCATTGCAGCTATTGCTCTTATGTATTACCCATGTAAAGACACTGCAAAGGCCTTTTACATTACCACCATAAACCCCCCCTCTTATGCTGTAGTGACTACTACTGGTAAACAGACAGAGGGTGTCCACTAGTGTTCTCTTGACTGACATGGTAACTATAATGACACTAATATTACTAGCTTTAACTAATTTACAATGAACATAGGTAGCTCTTTTCACAGAAGAGGTCGGGACCCTGGTCTATACCCAATTTTAAAAACATGAAAAGACCACAACTTTTGTCTTCGCCTTTTAAATACTACCTGTGGAGGACACATCGCACTCTTCCAGTCCAAGCGCATCCACTGAGTAGCATGCTGTCAGTTCATGAATCTGTTTTAGCCTTTCACCAGGGGTAAGAAGCACTACATAAACACAACTACAATATGAAGTGCCAATAGAATATATGCAACCAGCAGTATAAATCAGCTACAAAGGAGGAAATATAGAACTGACATGGTGTAGGGAAATGCCTCCCTTGGCATGGTTACCCCCTAACTTTTTGCCTTTTGTTGATGCCAGTTATGATTGAAAGTGTGCTGGGACCCTGCTAACCATGCCCCAGCACCAGTGTTCTTTCCCTAAACGGTACCCTTGTTCCCACAATTGGCACAGCCCTGGCACACAGATAAGTCAAATCAAATCAAATCAAATCAAATCATTACCATTTATAAAGCGCGCTACTCACCCGTGCGGGTCTCAAGGCGCTAGGGGGAAGGAGGGGTTACTGCTGCTCGAAAAGCAGGTCTTGAGGAGTCTCCGGAATGCGGAGTGGTCCTGGGTGGTCCTGAGGCTGGTGGGGAGGGTGTTCCAGGTCTTGGCTGCCAGGTAGGAGAAGAACCTCCCACCCGCCGTGGAGCGGCGGATGCGAGGGACGGCAGCGAGCACGAGGCCAGAGGAACGGAGGAGATGGGCGGGGGCGTAGATGCTGAGGCGACGGTGGAGGTATTCCGGTCCCTTGTTGTGGAGGGCTTTGTGTGCGTGGGTGAGAAGTCGGAAGGTGAACCTTTTGCTGACTGGGAGCCAATGCAGGTGTCTCAGGTGTGCGGAGATGTGGCTGTTGCGGGGTACGTCGAGGATGATGCGGGCAGAGGCGTTTTGAATACGTTGCAGGCGTTTTTGGAGTTTAGCGGTGGTCCCAGCATAGAGGGTGTTGCCGTAGTCCAGGCGGCTCGTGACGAGGGCGTGGGTCACGGTTTGTCTGGTGTCGGCGGGGATCCAGCGGAAGATCTTGCGGAGCATGCGGAGAGTGAGGAAGCAGGTGGAGGACGCGGCGTTGACTTGTTTGGTCATGGTGAGAAGAGGGTCCAAGATGAAGCCGAGGTTGCGGGCATGATCTGAGGGGGTCGGTGCGGTGCCAAGGGCTGTGGGCCACCAGGAGTCGTCCCATGCGGTCGGGGTGCTGCCGAGGATGAGGACTTCCGTTTTGTCAGAGTTCAGCTTTAGGCGGCTGAGCCTCATCCAATCTGCGACGTCCTTCATGCCATCTTGTAGGTTGGTCTTAGCGCTGGCGGGGTCCTTGGTGAGGGAGAGTATAAGTTGGGTGTCGTCGGCGTAGGAGATGATGATGATGTTGTGCTTGCGTACGATGTCGGCGAGGGGGCTCATGTAGACATTGAAGAGTGTCGGGCTGAGCGAGGAGCCTTGTGGGACGCCGCAGATGATCTCGGTGAGGTCTGAGCGAAAAGGTGGGAGGTAGACTCTTTGAGAGCGGTTGGAGAGGAAGGAGGCGATCCAGTCCAGGGCCTGGCCTTGGATCCCGGTGGAGCGGAGGCGGGTTATTAGGGTGCGGTGACAGACGGTGTCGAAGGCAGCCGAGAGGTCGAGGAGGATGAGGGCGACTGTTTCACCGTTGTCCATCAGGTTTCTGATGTCGTCTGTGACTGAGATGAGGGCGGTTTCAGTGTTGTGGTTGGTTCGGAATCCGGTTTGTGAAGGATCGAGAAGGTTGTTGTCTTCCAGGAAGTTGGTAAGATGTTTGTTGACGGTCTTCTCTATAACCTTGGGAGGGAAGGGGAGGAGCGAGATGGGGCGGAAGTTTTTCAGGTCGCTTGGGTCAGCCGTAGGTTTCTTTAGTAGGGCGTTGACTTCGGCGTGTTTCCAGCTTTCGGGGAAGGTAGCAGAAGAAAATGAAGAGTTGATGATGGCCTGGAGGTGCGGGGCGATGATGTCGTTGGCTTTATTGAAGATGAAGTGAGGGCAGGGGTCCGATGGGGTGCCAGAGTGGATAGAGTTCATGGTGGTTTTGGTTTCTTCAGTGTTGATGTGGGTCCAGGCGTTGAGGGTGATGGCCGGGGGTGTGGGTTCGGTGATGCTTGGTTGGGTCTGGTGTCCGAAGCTGTCGTGGAGGTCGGGGATCTTGCGATGGAAGAAGGTGGCGAGGGAGTTGCACAGGTCTTGTGAGGGCGTGACGGCGTTGGCATTGGTGTTGGGGTTGGAGAACTCTTTAACGATGCTGAAAAGTTCTCTGCTGTTGTGGCTGTTTTTGTCCAGTCTGTCGGTGAAAAAATTCCTTTTGGCTGCGCGGATCAGGTGGTGGTGTTCGCGGGTTGCGTTTTTGAGGGCGGTCATGTTGTCGGCGGTGTGGTCCTTGTGCCTGGCCTTCTCGAGGGCGCGACAGGTTTTCTTCGATTCCTTAAGGGTGTCAGAGAACCAGAGAGGTTTTTTGGTGATAGCCTGTTGATGCGTGCGTCTGAGGGGAGCAAGGTTGTCTGCGCAGTTGGAGATCCAGTTCGAGAGGCTGAGGGCTGCGTCGTTGGGGTCGGTGGTGAGGGTAGGTTGGTTGACGGTGAGTGCGGAGAAGAGTTGTTCTTCGAGGATTTTGTTCCACTGTCGACGTGGGATGGGTTGGGTGCGGAGGTGGCGGGTCTCGCGTCGGAATGTGAAGTGGACACAGCTGTGGTCGGTCCAGTGTAGAGCGGAGGCGTGGCTGAAGGAGACGTGTTTGCTGGCGGAGATGATGGGGTCAAGCGTGTGTCCGGCGATGTGGGTGGCGGTGTTCACCAGTTGCTTGAGGCCGAGGTTGGCCAGGTTGTCGAGCAGGGCGGTGGTGTTGGGGTCGTTGTTCTGTTCCAGATGGAAGTTGAGGTCGCCTAAGAGGATGTAGTCCGGCGAGGCGAGGGCGTGCGTGGAGATGAAGTCGGCGATAGAGTCGCTGAAAGGGGCGCGCGGTCCGGGGAGACGGTAGACAAGGGATCCTCTGAGGGTGGTCCTGGGGTCGGTGCGAATCTGGAAATGCAGGTGTTCAGCGGCGAGGTGGGTGTCTTCAGTGGAGGTGGTGACGCTGATGGAGTCTTTGAAGACGATGGCGATTCCTCCTCCTACTTGGTTGGTGCGGTCTTTCCTGGAAATCTTGTAGCCTTCGGGGATGGCAGTGGCGATGTCAGGGGCCGAGGAGGCGTTCATCCAGGTCTCCGTGATGAAGGCGACGTCCGGTGCTGTGGGGTCCAGGAGGTCCCAGAGCTTGTGGACGGAACGAGCGTTGACCAGGATGCACTTGAGGTGGTTGATGGCGCGTGGGCTGGTGGTCGTGGTAGTTGCGTGGTGGAAGATGCGTTTGCAGGAGTGGCAGGCGAAGGGTCCATGGGTGCGTTTGGGGTGAGCTTGGAAGCAGGTGTTGGAGCGCCCTGGGTTGAGGGCGTGGAGGGTGGTGGGGTCGTAGCGGAGCAGCGGGGTTTGGGAGAGCTGGGGACCAGGGGTCGTGGCTCTGGGCGTGGGCCAGGCACGGACGGGCGCAGACGGGCTTGCCTCTGGTGCGCCTCTGGCGCGCCAGCGGCGTGGTCGCGCAGCGGCCGCCATAAGAGGGAGGAGGGGGGGAGGGGTCAGCTGGGGGCGAATGGGAGCTGGGGGGCGGGGGCGTGCAGGAGGTGGCGGCGGGAAAGCGGAAGGGAGGGGGGGGACAGGTAGAGGGAGAAGAGCTGGGGGAGGGGGGTTTAAGGGTGGTGGGGGGTGAGTTTTAGGAAGTTTAGGGAGAGAGATAGGAGTAAGGTTGGGAAGATAGGGGAGGGGTGGTTGTAGAGGTGGGTGAGGGTGAGAGGTAGAGTGAAAGGATAGGAAGATAGGGGTGGTAACAGAGGGGGGTGGCGAGTGGGGGGGAAAGATAGAGAAATAGGTAGATAGGAGGAGGTGGTGAGTGAGGGAGATGGATAGTGAGATAGAGAGATAGGTAGATTGGTAGATAGGAGGAGTGAGGGAGGCAGATAGCGAACGGGGTAGATAGGGGTGGTACAGAGGGGGAGGCGAGTGAGGGAGAGAGATGAGACAGGAGCAGGAGGGCAAGCGCAGGAAGAACAGAAGACAGAAGATGAAGAGCAGAAGGCAGAAGCAGAAGAACAGAAGACAGAAGATGAAGAGCAGAAGGCAGAAGCAGAAGAACAGAAGACAGAAGATGAAGGGCAGAAGACAGAAGACAAAGAACAGAAGACAGAAGACAGAAGACGAAGAACAGAAGACAGAAGACCACAGAAGAAGGTACAGAGGTCGAAGAACAGAAGACCACAGAAGAAGGTACAGAAGACGAAGAGCAGAAGACAGAAAACTACAGAAGAAGATAAAGACGAAGAGGAGCGCAGAAGACAGAGAAATACAGATGAAGGTGAAGAAGAGGAGCACAGAAGAGTACAGAAGAAGATTACAGAAGAGGAGCGAGGAGGAAGAGCAGAGAAGAAGAAAAGAAGCAGGAGAGAGGGTGAGTAGCGCGGGGCAGGGCGAGGGGCTGGGAGGTACTTACTGCGAGGTAGCTGGGCGGTCTCAGGAACCTGGAGGAGCTGGAGGAGCTGCAGCGGCAGGGGGAGCGACCTACACTTGGGTCAAGGGTCGCTACCACTGTCGCGCAGCGGCCGCCATAAGAGGGAGGAGGGGGGGAGGGGTCAGCTGGGGGTGAATGGGAGCTGGGGGGGTGGGGGCATGCAGGAGGTGGCGGCGGGAAGGCGGAAGGGAGGGGGGGAAAGGTAGAGGGAGAAGAGCTGGGGGAGGGGGGTTTAAGGGTGGTGGGGGGTGAGTTTTAGGAAGTTTAGGAGTTTAGGGAGAGAGATAGGAGTAAGGTTGGGAAGATAGGGTAGGAGGGGTTGTAGAGGTGGGTGAGGGTGAGAGGTAGAGTGAAAGGATAGGAAGATAGGGGTGGTAACAGAGGGGGTGGCGAGTGGGGGGGAAAGATAGAGAAATAGGTAGATAGGAGGAGGTGGTGAGTGAGGGAGATGGATAGTGAGATAGAGAGATAGGTAGATTGGTAGATAGGAGGAGTGAGGGAGGCAGATAGCGAACGGGGTAGATAGGGGTGGTACAGAGGGGAGGCGAGTGAGGGAGAGAGATGAGACAGGAGCAGGAGGGCAGGCGCGGGAAGAACAGAAGACAGAAGATGAAGAGCAGAAGGCAGAAGCAGAAGAACAGAAGACAGAAGATGAAGAGCAGAAGGCAGAAGCAGAAGAACAGAAGACAGAAGATGAAGAGCAGAAGAACAGAAGACAGAAGAAGAAGAGCAGAAGGCAGAAGCAGAAGAACAGAAGACAGAAGATGAAGAGCAGAAGGCAGAAGCAGAAGAACAGAAGACAGAAGATGAAGAGCAGAAGACAGAAGATGAAGAACAGAAGACAGAAGACGAAGAACAGAAGACAGAAGACCACAGAAGAAGGTACAGAGGACGAAGAAATGAAGACCACAGAAGAAGATAAAGACGAAGAGGAGCGCAGAAGACAGAGAAATACAGATGAAGGTGAAGAAGAGGAGCACAGAAGAGTACAGAAGAAGATTACAGAAGAGGAGCGAGGAGGAAGAACAGAGAAGAAGAAAAGAAGCAGCAGAGAGGGTGAGTAGCGCGGGGCAGGGTGAGGGGCTGGGAGGTGGGGGGGTACTTACTGCGAGGTAGCTGGGCGGTCTCAGGAACCTGGAGGAGCTGGAGGAGCGGCAGGGGGAGCGACCTACCCTTAGGTCAAGGGTCGCTACCACTGTCGCACAGCGGCTGCCATAAGAGGGAGGAGGGGTCAGCTGGGGGCGAATGGGAGCTGTGGGGCGGGGGCGTGCAGGAGGTGGCGGCGGGAAAGCGGAAGGCAGGGGGGGGACAGGTACAGGGAGAAGAGCTGGGGGAGGGGGGTTTAAGGGTGGTGGGGGGTGAGTTTTAGGAAGTTTAGGAGTTTAGGGAGAGAGATAGGAGTAAGGTTGGAAAGATAGGGGAGGGGGGGTTGTAGAGGTGGGTGAGGGTGAGAGGTAGAGTGAAAGGATAGGAAGATAGGGGTGGTAACAGAGGGGGTGGCGAGTGGGGGGGAAAGATAGAGAAATAGGTAGATAGGAGGAGGTGGTGAGTGAGGGAGATGGATAGTGAGATAGAGAGATAGGTAGATTGGTAGATAGGAGGAGTGAGGGAGGCAGATAGCGAACGGGGTAGATAGGGGTGGTACAGAGGGGAGGCGAGTGAGGGAGAGAGATGAGACAGGAGCAGGAGGGCAGGCGCGGGGAGAACAGAAGACAGAAGATGAAGAGCAGAAGGCAGAAGCAGAAGAACAGAAGACAGAAGATGAAGAGCAGAAGGCAGAAGCAGAAGAACAGAAGACAGAAGATGAAGAGAAGAAGAACAGAAGACAGAAGATGAAGAGCAGAAGGCAGAAGCAGAAGAACAGAAGACAGAAGATGAAGAGCAGAAGGCAGAAGCAGAAGAACAGAAGACAGAAGATGAAGAGCAGAAGACAGAAGATGAAGAACAGAAGACAGAAGACAGAAGACGAAGAACAGAAGACAGAAGACCACAGAAGAAGGTACAGAGGACGAAGAACAGAAGACCACAGAAGAAGATAAAGACGAAGAGGAGCGCAGAAGACAGAGAAATACAGATGAAGGTGAAGAAGAGGAGCACAGAAGAGTACAGAAGAAGATTACAGAAGAGGAGCGAGGAGGAAGAACAGAGAAGAAGAAAAGAAGCAGGAGAGAGGGTGAGTAGCGCGGGGCAGGGCGAGGGGCTGGGAGGTGGGGGGTACTTACTGCGATGTAGCTGCGCGGTCTCACGAACCTGGAGGAGCTGGAGGAGCTGCAGCGGCAGGGGGAGCGACCTACCCTTAGGTCAAGGGTCGCTACCACTGTCGCGCAGCGGCTGCCATAAGAGGGAGGAGGGGGAGGAGGGGGCAGCTGGGGGTGAATGGGAGCTGTGGGGCGGGGGCGTGCAGGAGGTGGCGGCGGGAAAGCGGAAGGGAGGGGGGGACAGGTAGAGGGAGAAGAGCTGGGGGAGGGGGGTTTAAGGGTGGTGGGGGGTGAGTTTTAGGAAGTTTAGGAGTTTAGGGAGAGAGATAGGAGTAAGGTTGGGAAGATAGGGGAGGGGGGGTTGTAGAGGTGGGTGAGGGTGAGAGGTAGAGTGAAAGGATAGGAAGATAGGGGTGGTAACAGAGGGGGGTGGCGAGTGGGGGGGAAAGATAGAGAAATAGGTAGATAGGAGGAGGTGGTGAGTGAGGGAGATGGATAGTGAGATAGAGAGATAGTTAGATTGGTAGATAGGAGGAGTGAGGGAGGCAGATAGCGAACGGGGTAAATAGGGGTGGTACAGAGGGGAGGCGAGTGAGGGAGAGAGATAAGACAGGAGCAGGAGGGCAGGCGCGGGAAGAACAGAAGACTGAAGATGAAGAGCAGAAGGCAGAAGCAGAAGAACAGAAGACAGAAGATGAAGAGCAGAAGGCAGAAGCAGAAGAACAGAAGACAGAAGATGAAGAGCAGAAGACAGAAGACGAAGAACAGAAGACAGAAGACGAAGAACAGAAGACAGAAGACCACAGAAGAAGGTACAGAGAACAAAGAACAGAAGACCACCGAAGAAGGTACAGAAGACGAAGAGCAGAAGACAGAAGACTACAGAAGAAGATAAAGACGAAGAGGAGCGCAGAAGGCAGGGAAATACAGATGAAAGGGAAGAAGAGGAGCACAGAAGAGTACAGAAGAAGATTACAGAAGAGGAGCGAGGAGGAAGAACAGAGAAGAAGAAAAGAAGCAGGAGAGAGGGTGAGTAGCGCGGGGCAGGGCGAGGGGCTGGGAGGTGGGGGGTACTTACTGCGAGGTAGCTGGGTGGTCTCAGGAACCTGGAGGAGCTGGAGGAGCTGCAGTGGCAGGGGGAGCGACCTACCCTTGGGTCAAGGGTCGCTACCACTGTCGCGCAGCGGCTGCCATAACAGGGAGGAGGGGGGGAGGGGTCAGCTGGGGGCGAATTAGAGCTGGGGGGCGGGGTGTGCAGGAGGTGGTGGCGGGAAAGCGGAAGGGAGGGGGGGGACAGGTAGAGGGAGAAGAGCTGGGGGAGGGGGGTTTAAGGGTGGTGGGGGGTGAGTTTTAGGAAGTTTAGGAGTTTAGGGAGAGAGATAGGAGTAAGGTTGGGAAGATAGGGGAGGGGGGGTTGTAGAGGTGGGTGAGGATGAGAGGTAGAGTGAAAGGATAGGAAGATAGGGGTGGTAACAGAGGGGGTGGCGAGTGGGGGTGAAAGATAGAGAAATAGGTAGATAGGAGGAGGTGGTGAGTGAGGGAGATGGATAGTGAGATAGAGAGATAGGTAGATTGGTAGATAGGAGGAATGAGGGAGGCAGATAGCGGACGGGGTAGATAGGGGTGGTACAGAGGGGGAGGCGAGTGAGGGAGAGAGATGAGACAGGAGCAGGAGGGCAGGCGCGGGAAGAACAGAAGACAGAAGATGAAGAGCAGAAGAACAGAAGACAGAAGATGAAGAGCAGAAGGCAGAAGCAGAAGAACAGAAGACAGAAGATGAAGAGCAGAAGGCAGAAGCAGAAGAACAGAAGACAGAAGATGAAGAGCAGAAGACAGAAGACGAAGAACAGAAGACAGAAGACGAAGAACAGAAGACCACAGAAGAAGGTACAGAGGACGAAGAACAGAAGACCACAGAAGAAGGTACAGAAGACGAAGAGCAGAAGACAGAAGACTACAGAAGAAGATAAAGACGAAGAGGAGCGCAGAAGACAGAGAAATACAGATGAAGGTGAAGAAGAGGAGCACAGAAGAGTACAGAAGATTACAGAAGAGTCCCTTGTAATCGGTACCCCTGGTACCAAGGGCCCTGTGGCCAGGGAAGATCTCTAAGGGCTGCAGCATGTATTATGCCACCCTAGGGATCCATCACTCAGCACATGCACACTGCCTCACAGCTTGTGTGTGCTGGTGGGGAGAAAATGACTAAGTCGACATGGCACTCCCCTTAGGGTGCCATGCCCTCAACCCACTACCTGTGGCATAGGTAAGTCACCCCTCTAGCAGGCCTTACAGCCCTAAGGCAGGGTGCGCTATACCACAGGTGAGGGCATAGTTGCATGAGTACTATGCCCCTACAGTGTCTAAGCCAAACCTTACTCATTGTAAGTGCAGGGTAGCCATAAAGAGTATATAGTCTGTCAATTATGAACTCCACAGTTCCATAATGGCTACACTGAAATCTGGGAAGTCTTGAATCAAACTTCTCAGCACAATAAATGCACACTGATGCCAGTGTAGGATTTATTGAAAAATGCACACAGAGGGCATCTTAGAGATGCCCCCTGTATACCAGTCCAATTCCTGGTGTTAGGCTGACCAGTTCCTGCCAGCCTGCCACAACCAGATGAGTTTCTGGCCACATGGAGTGAGTGCCTTTGTCACTCTGTGGCCAGCAACAAAGCCTGCAATGGGTGGAGGTGCTTCTCACCTCCCCGTGCCAGAACTGTAACACCTGGCGGTGAGCCTCAAAGGCTCATGCCTGTTGTTACAGCACCCCAGGGCATCCCAGCTAGTGGAGATGCCCGCCCCTCCGGACACAGCCCCCACTTTTGGCGGCAAGTCCTGAGGAGATAATGAGAAAAACAAGGAGGAGTCACCCACCAGTCAGGACAGGTGTCCTGAGCTGAGGTGACCCCTGCCTTAAAAAATGCTCCATCTTGGTTTTGGAGGATTCCCCTAATAGGAATAGGGATGTGTCCCCCTCCCCTCAAGGAGGAGGCACAAAGAGGGTGTAGCTACCCTCCAGGGCAGTAGCCATTGGCTACTGTCCCCCAGACATAAACACACCCCTAAATGCAGTATTTAGGGGTGACCCTGAACCCAGGAAATCAGATTCCTGCAACCTGAAGAAAGAAGAAGGACTGCTGACCTGAAAGCCCCGCAGAGACGGCGGAAATGACAATTGACTTGGCCCCAGCCCTGCCGGCCTGTCTCAGGTTCAAAGAACCTGCACAGCGATGCATCCAGTGGGACCAGCGACATCTGAGGACTCAGAGGACTGACCTGCACCTAAAGGACCAAGAACCTCCTGAGGACAACAGCTCTGTCCAGAAACAGCAACAAAATTGCAACAAAGAAGCAACTTTAAAGAGACTCTCACTTCCCGCTAGAAGCGTGAGTCTTCACACTCTGCACCCGACGCCCCCGTCTCGAGTACAGGACAACCAACACCACAGACAGGACTCCCAGGCGACTCCAGTGACGTGGACACCCTGAGTCGACCCTCCTTCACCCCCACAGCGATGCCTGCAGAGATGATTCAGAGGCTTCCTCTGACTGCGACTGCCTGGTATCAAAGGAACCCAACGCCTGGCCCAAGCACTGCACCCGCAGCCCCCAGATCAGAGAGGAAGCACCTACCAGTGTAGGAGTGACCAGCAGGCGGCCCTCATCCTAGACCAGTCTGTAGCTAACCCGAGAAGCCCCCCTGTGCTCTGCCTGCATCGCCAGAGTGACCCCCGGGTCCCTCCATTGATTTCTACAGCAAACCCGACACCTAATTTGCACACTGCACCCGGCCGTCCCTGTGCCGCTGAGGGTGTGTTTTGTGTGCTTGTGTGTGTGTCCCCCAGTGCTCTACAAACCCCCCCTGGTCTGCTTTCCGAGGACGCAGGTAGTTACCTGCGAGCAGACTGGAACAGGAGCACCCCTGTTCTCCGTAGGCACCTATGTGTTTGGGCCCTCCTTTGACCTCTGCACCTGACTGGCCCTCCGTTGCTGGTGCTGTGGCTTTGAAGTTTCCTTGAACCCCCAACGGTGGGCTACCTATGCCCAGGAGACTGACTGTGTAAGTGCTTTGGTTACCTGAGAAATTAACCAAATCTTACCTCCCCCAGGAACTGTTGATTTTTGTAGTGCCAACTTTTAAAATAGCTATTTGCCATTTTAACCAAAACTGTGTGTACTACTGTTTTAAATCAAAGTTCTATACTTACCTTTGTGAAGTACCTTGCATTTTATGTACTTACCTCAAATTTGAATCTTGTAGTTCTAAAAATAAATCAAGAAAATATATTTTTCTATATAGAAACCTATTGGCTTGGAGTTAAGTCTTTGAGTGTGTGTTCCTCATTTATTGCCTGTGTATGTACAACAAATGCTTAACACTACCCTCTGATAAGCCTATTGCTCGACCACACTACCACAACATAGAGCATTAGAATTATCTAATTTTGCCACTATCAACCTCTAAGGGGAACCCTTGGACTCTGTGCACACTATCTCTCACTTTGAGATAGTATATACAGAGCCAACTTCCTACACCTGGTTAATTCCAAAGTAAATGGAAATCTTAAAGAGGTGTGCTTACTTTCATTAGGACAGACAAAACCAAACTTTAGGGCTTGACATATATGAAGTTTTAGGTTTGCTTTAACTTGAGAATTTCTAACAAAAATGAGTATTTGATTTCTGCCTGATAGCTGTTGCATGATCCATGAACCAAGTCAAATACTAATTAGGTCTATAATTTTCTGCCGTGTGCATATCTACCAATATTCCTCATTCATTGTGCTGTTTTTTCTTTCTTGAATTGCCACTCTCATACCCCATTGCCTTACATAAAACTTCAAACTTTATGAAAAAAAGGATTCAACCATATTGAGTTTCAGTCAATAGTATGAATGATTGCCTGGAACATTAACTGACTAGAGCAACTTTAGTAAATCGTTTACATGTATCATTGTAGGAGGCTGGCCTGGCTTATAGTGGGTACCTAGTGGTACTTACACCTTGTGCCAGGTCCAGTTATCCCTTATTAATAGATTAGAAGTGTTCTAGCCGCTTAGGCTGATAGAGGTAGCTATAGCAGAGCAGCTTAGGCTGAACTAGGAGACATGCAAAGCTCCTACTATACAACTTATATCACTTAGCGCTACATCATAAGATACACAATACTCAGAGTTACTAAAAATAAAGGTACTTTATTTTAGTGGCAATATGCCAAAAGTATCTCAGAGGATATACTCCCTTAGGAGGAAAGTAACATACACAAAATATACACACAAGCCAAAATCAGGTAAGTAAACAGTTAGAAAAGTAGTGCAAACACTGTAGAACACAATGGAATGCAATAGGAGACAGTAGGCCTAGGGGCAACACAAACCATATACTCCAAAAGTGGAATGCGAACCACGAATGGACCCCAGGCCTAGTGTAGTGTGTAGAGGGTCACTGAGAGTGTAACAAAACACTAAGGGTGTCCAAGATACACCACCCCAAGACCCTGAAAAGTAGGAGTAAAGTTACCCTACTATCCCAGAAAGACAGTAATGTCGAGATAGGGGATTCTGCAAAGACAACAACTGACTGCAAAGCACTGAAGACGGATTCCTGGATCTGAGGACCTGCAAAGGAAGGGGACCAAGTCCAAGAGTCACGCAAGTGTCCAGGGGGGGCAGGAGCCCACTAAACCCCAGATGAAGGTGCAAAAGGGCTGCCTCCGGGTGGAAGAAGCCAAAGATTCTGCAACAACGGAAGGTGCCAGGAACTTCTCCTTTAGTCAGAAGATGCCCCACGGTGTGCTGGAGGATGCAGAGTTGTTTTCACGCAGAAAGACCGCAAACAAGCCTTGCTAACTGCAAGAGTCGCAGTTGAAGGTTTTGGGTGCTGCCAGGGCCCAGGAAGGACCAGGAGGTCGCCCCTTGGAGGAGGAGGCAGAGGGGGCACTCAGCAACACAGAGACCCCACGCAGAAGCAGGCAGCACCCGCAGAAGCACCTGAACAGGCGTTCAGAAGATCTGAGCATGACGGTCGCCTCAGCACAACAAAAGAGGGTCCCACGAAGTCGGAGTCCAACTCAGCGAGTTGGGAAATGCAGGACAAAGTGCTGGGGACCTGGGCTAGTCTTGGCACAAAGGAAGTCTTGCAAAAGTGCACAGAAGCCCGAGCAGCTGCAGTTCACGCAGTACACAGTATTAACTTCTGCCGTGGGGAGGCAAGTACTTACCTCCACCAAATTTGGACAGAAGGGCCACTGGACTGTCGGGGACACTTGGATCCAGCTCCTGTGATCCAGGGACCACGCTCCTCAAGATGAGAGGAGACCCAGAAGACCGGTGATGCAGAAGTTTGGTGCCTGCGTTGGCAGGGGGAAGATTCCGTCGACCCACATAGATTTCTTCTTGGCTTCCAGTGCAGGGTGAAGGCAGACAGCCCCCCTCAGAGCATGCACCACCAGGAAACAGCCAAGAAAGCCGGCAGGATGAGGCGCTACAATGTTGCTCGTAGTCTTCTTGCTACTTTGTTGCGGTTTTGCAGGCGTCCTGGAGCAGTCAGCGGTCGATCCTTGGCAGAAGTCAAAGAGAGAAGTGCAGAGGAACTCTGGTGAGCTCTTGCATTCATTATCTAAAGAGAGATCCACAGGACAGACCCTAAATAGCTCTCAGAGGAGGATTGGCTACAGAGAAAGGTAAGCACCTATCAGGAGGGGTCTTTGATGTCACCTGTTAGCACTGACCACTCAGCAGTGTCCATTGTGCTCTCACACCTCTGCATCCAAGATGGTAGAGGTCTGGGACACACTGGAGGAGCTCTGGGCACCTCCCTTTGGGAGGTGCTGGTCAGGGGAGTGGTCACTCCCCTTACCTTTGTCCAGTTTTGCGCCAGAGCAGGGCTGGGGGGATCCCTGAACCGGTGTAGACTGGCTTATGCAAGGAGGGCACCATCTGTGCCCTTCAAATCATTTCCAGAGGCCAGAAGAGGCTACTCCTCTCAGGCCCTTAACACCTATTTCCAAAGGGAGAGGGTGTAACACCCTCTCTAAGAGGAAATCCTTTGTTCTGCCTTCCTGGGACTGGGCTGCCCAGGCCCCAGGGGGGCAGAAACCTGTCTGAGGGTTGGCAGCAGCGGTAGCTGCAGAGAAAACCCTGGAGAGTTAGTTTGGCAGTACCCGGGCTCTATGCTGGAGCCCCGGGATGCATGGAATTGTTCCCCCAATACCAGAATGGTATTGGGGTGACAATTCCATGATCCTAGACATGTTATATGGCCATGTTCGGAGTTATCATTGTGACGCTACATATAGGTATTGGCCTATATGTAGTGCACGCGTGCAATGGTGTCCCTGCACTCACAAAGTCCGGGGAATTTGCCCTGAACAATGTGGGGGCACCTTGGCTAGTGCCAGGGTGCCCTCACACTAAGTAACTTTGCACCTAAGTGAGGGTTAGACATATAGGTGATTTATAAGTTACTTAAGTGCAGAGTACAATAGCTGTGAAATAACGTGGACGTTATTTCACTCAGACTGCAGTGGCAGTCCTGTGTAAGAATTGTCTGAGCTCCCTATGGGTGGCAAAAGAAATGCTGCATCCCATAGGGATCTCCTGGAACCCCAATAACCTAGGTACCATATACTAGTGAATTATGAGGGTGTTCCAGTGTGCCAATCAGAATTGGTAAAATTAGTCACTAGCCTGCAGTGACAATTTTAAAAGCAGAGAGAGCATAAACACTGAGGTTCTGGTTAGCAGAGCCTCAGTGATACAGTTAGGCACCACACAGGGAACACATATAGGCCACAAACCTATGAGCACCGGGGTCCTGGCTAGCAGGATCCCAGTGACACATATCAAACACACTGACAACATAGGGTTTTCACTATGAGCACTGGGCCCTGGCTAGCAGGATCCCAGTGAGACACTAAAAACACCCTGACATATACTTACAAACAAGCCAAAAGTGGGGTAACAAGGCTAGAAAGAGGCTACCTTCCTACAATCATACAAAGAAGCTAACACATTGCAATAAAGAAAGAGATGATTTAAAGTTTCAGAGCTAGTAGCACAGAAACGACATGTTCTAAGAAAGCTTGTTGTTCCATTTGCTGGTCTTCTCCAGTGTCAGAACAGGACTACACTGAATTCTCAGATGTCATAATCGTACAGTGAATAAAGAAGTCATTGTACAAGTTTGCAAGCGGAACGTTGTTGTGAATTGAACAGTAGAGGAACTAGTTGTAGCTGAAAACTGGCATGATCAGCAAACTGAATAATCTGAGATGTGATAAAGGATTAAAAAAATCTACTTGACAAACTGGCACAGCAAAAGTGTAAAAAGTCTGAGAAGAAGCCACCATTGGGTTTCACTCATTCAGAGACAATCCAGCAAGTAACGCTAACACACGGGCATGAGTGACTTCAAAACACCAGCTGAGTGCTACTTTGAAGGCAAATACCTAAGATTAATTAAGTACTTCTAATGGAGTGGTCTGCCCTAGAGTGAGAGACTTCCTAGCTCTCAATAACATATTTACCCACTGAAAACAAGACAGTGCAACCATAAATATGAGGGTTTGGTTAAAGGGTTTCGAATTTCTGAGCTGTGTAATAAATAGCACCTATTCAGAATTTGTTTTGCTAATTGAGAATTACATGCAGATTTTGATGCCTGCTGCACCAAAAACACAGTTATTAGTGGGCCTTTCCCCCCGTAAGTTACAGCAGGTCTGACATAACGAAATCTAATGGAGGTGCAGAATTCAGTGCATCCATAATTACATAGATACGAATATAACTGCTAAACTATCGGTGAGCGAACAAGTGTTTTCCCAGAGATTGCAATTGTCAAGGGCACTTGGAATTAGGGGTCGGCAAAATATTCTGTTCCGCCCGCCAAACTGTTGGAATTTTGGCCACTTCGCATTACTCTTTAACACAGGGTTCTGGAAGAAATTCCGCCAATTGTCAGCAGCAGGAATATGCCGGCTGGCGAGCGAAATTTGGAATGCCCTACTGTGATTTTCAAGTGTTCACAGTCGCTGTTCAAGTAGATTGGCTGCCACCTGAGTAGATTGTCTACTTGGGCGGCAGCAAAATCAACTCGAATGGCTGCGTGCTCTGGCGCTACGCTTGGTGACGCTCATGGTGATTTTCACCACTGCTTGTGCTACTGGTGCTAAAGAGCTGCACAAGCAGTGCAAGCTGCAAATGTTCTGCCCGTTGGCGGAATTTCATGGAATCTTGGAGAGTTTTTATACAACTCTGTGAATTTGGCTCTCCCTTACTTGTAATCAGGTCCTATATTCGGATTACTTTGTATAAGCATGTTTTTCTAAATTGTGTCAAGGATTATTCTCCAAAGTGTAAATAAAATTTCAATTAGTCATTTGGTATACTGGTCAAAGATTTCATTTTTCATTTGTACTTGAAATTCCATGAAAGCTTATTATCAATTACTTTCCTTATATATTGAGAGAATTAAACAATCGATAAATATTCATAATGCAATAACCAAGAACACCTATAGGATAACTTTTCAGTGTGATTTTTCACGCTTTATGCTTAGGTTATTCATTTGTGCATAGGCAGTAGTGTGTATATTAAAAGGAGGTGTAAACCCAGAGCCGCCTAGTCAAGTAATGCAACAAGGCCATTTTAATAAACACCTTAATGTGATGGGTAGCCAACATTTGGATGGTCACGGATTGCCACTTACAGGCTGGAGCGGATGTATTTATTGCCCACCCATCCTTTCTCCAGGTACTAACTGTGCCAGTATTATTTCTCTTGTTTCGGCTCTTCCTTTCTCTGGCTTAATGCCATGTCTTTTTGTTTTACCACTGTCACCTTTCTACACACCAGGCTTTTTCTCAAGGTCAGATTTTTATTTGCTGTCTCCTGAAAGATTCCACTTTACTGCCAGTTTCTTTGTCTTGTTGTTTTCTCCATTTCGGAGAAAGAAAACGGGTCCGGTGTGTGGCTAAAGTGTTTCAGTCTTCTGCGTTCAAGAGGGTAGAGTGCCCCATGCTGATACAAAAACGTGAATGGCACAGGTAAGTCTGAGCTTGTGATGGGTGGGGTGGCACTTTTACTCTTATAGGGTTTGGCGACTGTGCATACTCAATACAGACCCCCTATTGCTGCCCAATCAACCAATCGCAGCCCCTTCAAATACTAGCAACAGTATTAATGCAAGCAACATATATTTAAGGGAAACAATGTCAACTTAAATGTTTTGTGACTTGTTATTTCCAGTATTACATAGAATAGGGGTCTCCAATCTTGTCCCCCAAAAAGAGCTACTTATGTTCAATGAAAATCATCCTGAGCTACTGTTATTAGTGTTGTAATAAAAACCACATCAACCAAGATTACCAGTGACAGAACGCAAAATGATGCCCCACTCTGCAGAATGTGATGAGGGGTCTCTAATACTCCCATATCACAAATATTAATTAGCCTTAGTATGAATTAGGGCCCTGTCAAATAGAGGGGCCCCTGCACCGTAGGGGCCTGAGTTATACCCCTGAACATTACTTTTATGGTCATCCCTTGCAAGGTTACCAGAAGAAATCAGCTCAGTCCACCAAGCATGGTTGCCAGCAGCAATGTAAACAAGCATTTTTAAAGCCAATAGTTCTCGCCCATTGTGAGAGTTATTAGCTTTGCCAATGCCTTTAGAGACGATGTACAGCAGGGTAGTTGCTGATCAGCATGGCTAAACGTTAGTGTCATGGCATAGCTGGCCTCAAAGCCACATGCTCCAAATGGGCTCTCGAAGGCGCAAGTACCTGCCCTCCGATTACCCACTCTGTATTTACCCTGCACGCTTCGACTTTAAGCATGCTAGTATTGAACGCCACACCTCCCAGTAAAGTACACACTGCTTTCATTTTCATGTCTGTCCATGAAACATTGAACCCAAATCATGCCAACGAGAATGTTCTTCTTACCTAAAGTTATCACTTCTCGTAGCAACGCTGTTCTTTGCGCCCAGAAACATGTATATTTATATAAACACCCATACAACAAAGAACTACCCAACAACCCCGATGCCCTGTACATCTAGTTTTAAGCGTGAGGTCGCTTTCTACAGATCAGCAGCACGTGCTGTATATTTTATCAAAAATATACTGCAGGCTATTTTCCAGTGCGACTGTTGTTTTTTTGTTCATTTTAAGACACCGCTTGTTTGGCCTATGTCTTAGTGGGTGGAGTATATGTTTGGCGCATCTTCAGAGTATTTCCTGTGGCCAAGGCCTGTCAATGTATTAATAGCAAAAGCCTGGCAACGCAATCCAGCACGTTATGACGTATTACAGGGGACATCCAGCGTAGATAAAAAAAACAGTCTTCTTGAACCGGTCCCGCATCTCTAACAACAGTCGTTCTAGAATATTCGTGTGTTTGATGATCGGTTGTTCACCGGACTGCCCGTTTAAGAAAACTCTAGATTTGAGTTTTAAAAAATGAGCTTTGAGATAAATTTATGCCGCAAAATGGTGAACTCGCACTGAAAAGTTTGCGTACATTGTCTACCCTGGCTTGGTTTTTATTAGAATAAAACTGATTTGCAGTGAGGTGCAAATTGTCTTGCAATGCCCAGGGAAACTTCGCGCAAGTTAAAATGAGCTTAAGTAGAAAAAGCTCTGCAAATGACGAAAAAAACCTCACCAGCATTCGAAACATGCATGTTTTTTGCTTCCCGGTAGAAGAAATCGGAACAAAACAGTGGAAAAAATTTAAAAAAAGGGTCAACAACAGAAACTTGACAGCAACTGTGGCGTGTGGTGTGTGCTTAAATGGTTGCAGTAGGAGTGGTTATGTAAACGGACAGCCTCTCTGGCAATACGTCTTGTTTATCTCTCCTCTCTTACAGCCACAACCTCCGTGCCGTTCACCGCGCCTTGGCAGGTCACACACCACAAGCGTCATCATTTTCTGAGACTGAACGCGTTTACGACAGAAGCTCATTAAACAGAGGTGCGTTAGGCCTTCAGAGCCTAAAGATTACTTTTCGAGAATGATAAAAATATAATACATAAAAAAAGCAGATTTTCATGGTTAGCTGTGAAAATTTAAGAACATATCTCCATCTCCGGATTTCACCAACTCACAAAAGTACTCAATACTCGGGATGGAAATCTTGATTCTCTTGATAACATATAGCATCACAAAACAAGGAAAAAAGGGCACGCGCTATGGAAGCAGGCAAGGTTAGCGGGGAGGGGGATAAAATAAAACTTTAATTACCTCGGGAGTAGTGGACTGGCATAGATTGACTTGAATCAGACTGTGCTTGGTCCCTGCTTCACAGCAATGATCGGAAATTACATTTCGCCTACGATGACCAATTAAGGAGGTTGTGAAGAACAGTGACATGAAGGGAACACATAGTAAGCAATGAGTGGGTTCAGAGCCCCTTTTTTTTTTAGGTTGCAGCCTACCAGACAAAAGACATCTTGGGGACTTTTAGAAAGTAGACCTAGGAATGTATTCTGCTTTTTGACTACCATAGGTTTGTGGCTGTAAATCACACTTTCTAGCTTTCCATTTGCTGCCTCTATTTGCATTAGGCTCTCCAGATTCAATTTGTCTCTCCCATTGCCTAAAGAGTGTTTTTTGTATTCTTCCACAAACTCGCTTTCTGTTAACAAGCCTTTAACCCCTTCGCTCCTAGGCCTTTTCCCCCTCATGTGCCAAGCCTTTTTTTGGGGGGCTATTTGGGGTAGTCCGCACTTAGGCCTTTATAACATTTTGTCCTCATAAGCTACCTACGCCAAATTTGCGTCCTTTTTTTTCAACATCCTAGGGATTCTAGAGGTACCCAGAATTTGTGGGTTCCCATGGAGGAGACGAAGAAATTAGCTAATATACAGCTACAATTTTGTTTTGTTTTTTTAAAAAAATGGGAAAAAAGGGCTGAGGAAGAAAGCTTGTGTTGTTTTTTCCCTGAAAACGGCACCAACAAATGGTTTGTGGTGCTAAAGTCACCATCTTCCCAGCTTACAGGAATAGGCAGATTGGAATCAGAAAACCCAATTTTTCAACACAATTTTGGCATTTTACTGAGACATACCCCATTTGTACTATTTTTAGTGCTTTCAGCCTCCTTCCAGTTAGTGACAGAAATGCGTGTGAAACCAATGTTGGATCCCGGACAGCTAAACATTTCTGAAAAGTAGACAACATTCTGAATTCAGACAGTGGTCATTTGTGTAGATCCTTCAAGGTTTTGCTACACAAAATAACAGCTAAATTAAAAATAATATTGAAATTGAGGTAAAAAAAAGGGCCATTTCTGTCCACGTTTTCTTTTATAACTTTTTTCAGCTTTGGCAGATTTTTGAAAGCAATATATTGTTACGTCTGTTGGACTCTTCTGGTTGCGCGGATATAGAGGGCTTGTAGGTTCATCAAGAACCCTAGTTACCTGGAGCCAATAAACGAGCTACATCTTACAATGGGTTTTAATTTTTTTTTGGGTACACAGCAATTCATTTGGTGAAATATAAAGAATGAAAAATAGGTATCAAGGAAACCTTTGTATTTCCAAAATGGGCACAAGATAAGGTGTTGAGAAGCAGTGGTTATTTGCACATCTCTGAATTCCGGGTTCCCCATAGTAGCATGTGAACTACTTGACATTTCTCAAATATACGTCTTTTTTACAGACTGTCTTACATTTGGAAGAACAAAATGTAGAGAAAGACCAAAGGCAATAACACTTGTTCTTCTATTCTGTGTTTCCCCAATTCTCCTGATAAAAATGGTACCTCACTTGTGTGGGTAGGCCTAATGCCCACGACAGGAAATGCAATATGGACACATCACATTTTTACATTGAAAGCAGACATGTTTTTTGGAAAGTGCCTAGCTGTGGATTTTGACCTCTAGCTCAGTCGGCACCTAGGGAAACCTACCAAACCTGTCAATTTTAGAAAACTAGACACCTGGGGGAATCCAGGATGGGAGGTGACTTCTGGGGCTCTCACCAGGTTCTGTTACCCAGAATCCTTTGCAAACTTAAAAATTTGGCAAAAAGAAACACTTTTTCCTCAAATTTTGGTGACAGAAAGTTCAGGAATCTGCGAGGAGCCACAAATTTCCTTCTACCCAGCATTACCCCAAGCCTCCCGATAAAAATGGCACTTCACTTTTGTGGGTAGGCATACTGCCCGCGACAGGAAACGCCCCAAAACGCAACATGGACACATCACATTTTCACAAAGAAAACTGACCTGTTTTTTGCAAAGTGCCTAGCTGTGAATTTTGGCCTATAGCTCAGCCGGCATCTAGGGAAACCTAGGAAACCTATACATTTTTGAAAACTAGACAGCTAGGGGAATTCAGAATGGGTGTGACTTGTAGGGTTCTCACCAGGTTCTGTTACCCAGAATCCTTAGCAAACATCAAAATTTGGCAAAAAACACTTTTTCCTCAAATTTTAGTGATAGAAATTTATGGAATCTGAGAGGAGCCACAAATCTCCTTCCACTAAGCATTTCCCCAAGTCTCCCAATACAAATGGTATCTCACTTGTGTGGGTAGGCCTAGTGGCCGCGACAGGAAACGCCCCAAAATGCAACATGGACACATCACATTTTTACATTGACAACTGACGTGTTTTTTGGAAAGTGCCTAGCTGTGGATTTTGGTCTCTAGCTCAACCGGCATCTAAGAAAACCTACCAAACCTGTGCATTCTTTAAAACTAGACACCTAGGGGAACCCAGGATGGATTAACTCTTTTGCAAACCTTAAAATTTGGTAAAAAATACACTTTTTCCTAACATTTCAGTGATAGAAAGTTCTGGAATCTGAGAGGAGCCACAAATTTCTTTCCCCCCAGCATTCCCCCAAGTGTCACAATAAAAATGATATCTCACTTGTGTGGGTAGTCCTAGTGCCCGCAGCAGGAAATGCCCCAAAACACAACATGGACACATCACATTTTCCCAAAGAAAACTAACCTGTTTTTTGCAAAGTGCCTCGCTGTGGATTTGGCCTCTAGCTCGTCGGACACCTAGGAAAACCTAGAAAACCTGGACATTTCTGAAACTAGACATCTAGGGGACCCAGGATTGGGTAACTTGTGGCGCTCTCCCCAGGTTCTGTTACCCAGAATCCGTAGCAAACCTCAAAATTTGGCACAGAAAACACCTTTTCCTCACATTTCTGTACTGCAAAGTTCTGGAATCTGAGGGGAGCCACAAACTTCCTTCTACCCAGCGTTCCCCCAGATCTCCCGATAAAAATGGTACCTCACTTGTGTGGGTAGGCCTAGTGCCTGCCACAGGAAATGCCCCAAACACTATGTGGACACATCAAAATTATCTAATAGAAAACTAACTGTTTTTCCGGGTGGGGCACCTCCGTTTTTGGTCCTGGGCTTAGCAGCAATCTAGGGAAACTTAACAAACCCAGTCATTTTTGAAAACTAGACACCCGAGGGAGTCCAGGGAGATGTTACTTGCGTGGATCCTCCAGTTTTTTCTTACCCAGAATCTTCAGCAAACCTCAAGTTTAGCTAAAAAACATATTTTCCCCACATTTCTGTGTGGGATCACTGCACCAGCATATGTTTCCTACCATCCAACGTTCCCCTTAGTCGCCTGATAAAAATGATACCTCACTTGTGTAGGTGGGCCAAGTGCCTGTGACAGGGAAGAGCCAAAAACATGTCAAAATTGAGGGGAAAGCAAAGCAGGTCCAAAAGGGCAGTTTGAAAAAAAAAACGTTTTTAGGGTGACAAGTGGGGTAAAAAAATTATCGGCATAAATGTGGCAATGCTGAGTGGTAGGAATTTTGTGGATTCCTGCAAATTATTGAAGGTTATATCACAAAAATGTGGGAAAAATGTGTGATTTCAAGCAACGTTGGAGGTTTGCAGGGCATTGTGGATAAGAAAAGGGTGCGGGGTGCACGTGAAGCACACCACCCTGGACCCACCCAGATGTTTAGTTTTCAGATGTGTCTAGGTCTCTAGATTTTTCTACATGGCAGCATCTTAAAGTCCAAAAACTGCAGCCCTCACCATTCCAAGTGCAATGATTTTGAGAGTTAGACAAGCTCTCATGGCCCAAATGTAAAACTGAAACCCAAAATAATAAAATGTCCTCTTGCTTGCCATTGGGCTAATGGCCCTCATTATGACATTGGCGGTAAAAGCCGCTTACCGCTGTGCAGAAGACCGCCACCACACAGCCGCAGCCGTGGAATTCCACCACAGCTATTATGACCCACAGTTCTGAATCCGCCAAAATTCAGACACCCACACAAGTCCGCCACACCAAAGGTCAGTGATAAACTGGCAAAAACAAAACCTCCACTGTCACGCCAACAGAAATACGCCCACACTATCACGACACACGAATCCATGCAGCGGTATTTCAAATGCGGTATTCCAATGGCGGTACACACCGCCGCGCTCAAAATACACACACTCTTACAAAACACAGCCACATTGGACAATTCCAAATACATACACCTGATACACATACACACACCACTCCCACAAACTCAATACACTATAAAACACACACCCACATCACCCACAAACCCTTACGACCACAAATCACGAACGAAAGCCAGAGAGAGACACCACCATCAACAACACTAGCATCCACAGGCACACAACACCATCACCCACATAACTTCCACGCACCTCACACAACACCCCACTACATATCAGCACACTTATCACCCAACACACCACCCCACACATCACCTACACCACCCCATGACACTGCAAAGACACCCCAGGTTCTCGGAGGAGGAGCTCAGGGTCATAGTGGAGGAAATCATCCGGGTAGAACCACTGCTATTCGGATCACAGGTGCAGCACACCTCCATTGCAAGGAAGATGGAGCTATGGTGAAGAATAGTGGACAGGGTCAACGCAGTGGGACAACACACAAGAAATCGGGAGGACATCAGGAAGAGGTGGAACGAACTACGGGGGAAGGTGCGTTCCTTGGTCTCCACACACCACCTGGCGGTTCAGCGGACTGGCGACGGACCCCCACCTCCTCCCCCACAACCAACAACATGGGAGGAGCAGATCTTGGCGATTCTGCACCCTGAGGGCCTCGCAGGAGTAGGTGGAGGAATGGACTCTGGTAAGTCAAAGCTTTACTATTACATCCCCCACCCTACCTGCATGCCAGCACATACCTCCACCCTCACACTCACCCCCATCACTCCTACTCCTCACAAATGTCCCACTATCACAAACCACACATCCCAACACCAAGCCCTGCATGCAACACCAAAGCATGGACACCCATCACTAAAGCATGCCCACTGCATATACCCATACACCCCCCTAAACCATCCTCACACAAGGTCCCACACAGGAATGCTAGCACTGGGGTACACGGTCACCCACCCAGTGCACTCCTTGACACACACAGATGCAGTAATCATGCCTTTATACCCCTGCAGGACCCCTACCCAACGTCACCGGACAGGAGGGTCCACACATGTCCACACCACCAACAGAAGAGGCCCACAGTGATGACAGCACCTCTGTCCAACTGGATCTAGATGACCAGCCCGGCCCATCTGGGATCTCGGGACAGTCGGTTTCCCACACCCAGTCACAGGCCACTACAGAGCTTCCCCCCTCTAGAAACACCAGCACAGCACCCACCCAGCGGGCCCATACCTCTGTCCCCAGGACACGTCAATCAGCAGTGTGTCCACCATTACAGGGAACCCAGGCTAACCCACCACCCCAACAACAACAGGGACCTGGGGGCAGTGGTAGTGGGCACACGGTCCAGGGGACGGAGGCCCAGGAACACAGGGGAACTGGGAGGGCTGCTGTGCGACAGGGGACGGACAGGCCCAGGGAACCCACTCTCCACGAGGCCCTCTCCTCCATCATGGGAGCCTACCACCACTCCCAGGAAATGATGGCAACGGTACTGGCCAAATTTCAGGAGACCCAGCGCCTGCAGGAGGAACAGTATATGGGCTTCAGGGAGGAACTCAGAACAATCAATTCCACCCTCAGCACCATCGTAGGGGTGCTGAAGGAAGTACTCAACACCAGGAGAGACACTGTGGTACTACAAGGGGCCCCAGACACTAGCCTGGACGATGAACTGCCCACCACCTCCGCCGGCGCTAGTGGACAGGAGGCACCGCCACAGGACCACCACACCAGCACCCCACCCCTTGCAGAGGGAGAACCACCTCGCAAACGGTCCCTGAGATCCAGGAACAAGACAGAGAATGATGCCAAGACCCCGCCAAGAAATTAGACCACCCTGATTGTCATCCTACTTTCCCACTTTGTCACCCTGTCCATCCTTAAACTGCCCCAGCTCCACTTCCTATGCCCATTTGGGCAATGCACCTGTGAGACTAATAGACTGGACTCTGCCATGGACATTCCTCCGCCATCACCCCTCACCATTTTGCTACACCCTCCAATTTTGAGCACTAAAATAAACACCCTTAAAGCACAAAACAATCTGGAGTTTGTCTGTGATTTCGGAATACTGTATTAGCAATAACTGTGGCAAAAAGCTCTTTCATTTGTAATGTCAACATACCTATGTCACACAGCTCTAGTCCATGAGGAATCAAAGCAGATGTCACACTGTGGGACCCAGATCTGTGAAATCGTAAGGGAAAGTGGCAACTCAGTGACCATACACTGGGTGAAAAAAGCCTGACAGTAGAGAGGTAGTAGTGTGTAGGTACATGTAGTAGGCTGGTTTGTATTCTTACCTGTGTTTCACTGGAAATATTGCTGGATCATTGTGTCCCTGTTGTCCATGTCTTCTTCCTCTGCTTCCTCGTCTTCACTGTCCACAGGCTCCACAGCTGCAACAACACCGCCATCTGGACCATCCTCCTGCAGAAAGGGCACCTGTCGTCGCAAAGCCAAGTTGTGAAGCATACAGCAGGCCACGATGATCTGGCACACCTTCTTTGGTGAGTAGAATAGGGATCCACCTGTCATATGGAGACACCTGAACCTCGCCTTCAGGAGGCCGAAGGTGCGTTCGATCACCCTCCTAGTTTGCCCATGTGCCTCATTGTAGCGTTCCTCTGCCCTTGTCCTGGGATTCCTCACTGGGGTCAGTAGCCATGACAGGTTGGGGTAACCAGAGTCACCTGCAAATGGCGAGGGACAACTGTTAGACACAAACAAACCTGGAGGGATATCACAAGACCCAGACAACCATTCCCACTGACTAGCTTCGAGGTGCTCATCTAATAGCCACACACGGTGCCTCTGGAGTTGACCCATCACATAAGGGATGCTGCTATTCCGCAGGATGTAAGCGTCATGCACTGAGCCAGGGAACATGGCATTCACATGGGAGATGTACTTTTCTGCCAAACATACCATCTGTACATTCATCGAATGATAACTCTTCCGGTTTCTGTACACCTGTTCACTCCTGTGGGGGGGGGAGCAAAGCCACATGTGTCCCATCAATGGCACCTATGATGTCGGGGATATGTCCCAGGGCATAGAAATCACCTTTCACTGTAGGCAAATCCTCCACCTGAGGGAAAACGATGTAGCTCCGCATGTGTTTCAGCAGGGCAGACAACACTCTGGACAACACGTTGGAAAACATAGGCTGGGACATCCCTGATGCTATGGCCACTGTTGTTTGAAATCACCCACTTGCAAGGAAATGGAGCACTGACAGCACCTGCACTTAAGGGGGGATTCCTGTGGGATGGCGGATAGCTGACATCAGGTCTGGCTCCAGCTGGGTACACAGTTCCTGGATTGTGGCATGGTCAAGCCTGTATGTGATTATCACATGTCTTTCCTCCATTGTCGACAGGTCCACCAACGGTCGGTACACCGGAGGATGCCCCCATCTCCTCACATGTCCCAGCGGACGGCTACTATGAAGGACAACAGCGAGCACAGAGTCAAACAACTCAGAGGTACGTACCCACAGCTTACACAGAACACCATTCATACTCAAAAAAGTGGCCTGTATGTGTGTTGAGTCTAGGCCTAGGTATGTGTGACGCAGTTGAAAATGAAGCCATGTGGGCCCCAAAAAATGGCGGCTGCCTGACCTCTAAAGTGGGACAATGAGATGTGAGGTAACTGCACTGGCGTTGTACACCGTTGCGGTAGGCGGTCGAAGACCGCGGCGCAATGCTGCAGTGGTTAACATTGGACCCTATGGGTCCCAGGAGCCAATGACGATGTACGCCGGCGGTGACGGTACGCACCGCCACGGACGTGACCGCCATTTTCTATCTTTTCAATCACTCGATACCTGATCTTCGACAGGAGAGGACCTACACTGCAAGTGCTGCTGTGACCTCGGTCTGGAAGAGACAATGGCTCGAGTGTCTGGGGAAAGGGCCCCTACCTTCACATCGGAGGAGTTGGAGAAACTCATGGATGGGGTCCTCCCCCAGTACACACTACTCTACGGTCCTCCAAACAGGTAAGAACACTGGGAGCATGATGTATGGGCTATGCCTGTGTGGAGAGGGATGGATGTTAGAAGGAAGGGGGGAGAGTGCGGCGTGCATGAAACGACGGTGAGTCCATGTGCCACATGGCAAGGGAGGGACGGGAGACAATCACTTTGATAGTGCAGTTGGTAATAACTTTCTCTTTCCCCTGTACAAATCATGTAGGTCAGCGCCCACCAGAAAAAACATATTTGGCGTGGCATCGCCAAGGACGTCCAGACCCTGGGGGTCTACCACAGACGGAGCACCCACTGCCGGAAAAGATGGGAGGACATTCGCCACTAGAGCAAGAAGACGGCGGAGGCTCAGCTGGGGATGGCCTCCCAACGTGGGAGGGGTGCCCGTCGCACCATGACCCCCCTGATGTTCAGGATCCTGGCAGTGGCGTACCCGGAGTTGGATGGGCGCTTGAGGGCATCACAGCAGCCACAAGGGGGTGAGTACACTCGATTCTGCTGACTTTGCGTGCAGTGGATTGGTCTGGGTGGGGGAGGTGGGCTGTGGGTTTCTCTGGGCCAGGGCGAGTTCCGTAGGCAAGGTCCCTCCATAAGACAGGCCATGCGGCACCCCACCCCACCTCTGTAGAGTGACAACTACACCTAGTCATGCTCCTGTGTCACCTATGTGTGCAGATGTCGTCCATAGCCTTGTAGGCCATTTCCCAGGAATTGAACAGTGGAGCCCAAGAGCGCTGCGTAGTGCAGGGGGCTTCTGTGTCTGTCGTGTCCGCCAACGGTAGCGGTAATGCATGCACTCAACATGTCTTTCTTCTGTCGCTCCACCCCTTTTTGTGGTCTCCCTGTTCTTGTGTGCATTAGCATCACCAGGCGAAGGAGCAGTGGCACCGGAGCAGGAGGGAGCTGCGTCCCACATGGCCATGGAGGGCCACACTACGGACTCGGAGTTCACCAGTGGGATGGAGGGCGAGGGGAGCTCCATGGCGGGGACAGGAGCTGAGACCAGTGACACGGACTCGTCCTCTGATGGGAGCTCCCTTGTGGTGGTGGCAACATCTGTGCCCCCCCATCTACAGGTACAACCGCCACCCCCCCTTCCAGCACTGCCCTCCCAGCAGCCCCTCAGCCTTCGCCCCGTGCCTGCTCACCTGGGAGGGTGGGCATCACCTTCGCCCCAGGCACCTCAGGCCCTCCCCCAGTCACCACTGCTGCCCTCAGTGAGGAGGCCATTGACCTCCTCAGGTCCCTCACTGTTGGGCAGTCTACCATTTAGAATGCCATCCAGGGTGTAGGAAGGCAGTTGCAACAAACCAATGCATTCCTGGAGGGCATTCATTCAGGTCAGGCGGCCCTTCAGAGAGCTTTTCAGACTCTGGCCTCAGCACTGATGGCAGCCATTGTCCCTGTGTCTAGCCTCCCCCCTCCAACTTCCTCCACCCGACCCAATCCCCTGTACCTCAGCCTATCCCAAGCATACCTACAGACCAGCATGCACACACCTCAACACACAAGGGAAGCTCAGGCAAACATAAGCACCACACATCCCACAGGCACTCACGCAAGCATCACACACATGCAGACACACCAAAATCAACTGCCTCCACTGTGTCCCCCTCCTCCTCGTCTCCCTCCTCCCTCCCTGTATCGTCTACACTCACACCTGCATGTACTACCTCTACAGCCACTACGTCCACCTCCAGCACACCCACCACCACACCCTGCTCATGTGCAGTCACCACCCCCACTACCATTCACACGTCCCCTGTGTCCTCTCCCAGTGTGTCTGTGATGCCCCCTCCGAAGATACACAAACACAGGCACTCACCCACCCAACAGCCATCCACCTCACAACAGCCTCCAGCCCATGCACCTTCACCCAAAGTCAGCAAACGAACACCTCCTACAACCACAACCTCTTCCTTCATTCCCAAACCCCCTCCAGCTACACGTCCCATTGTGTCAAAAAAGCTTTTCCTGTCCAACCTTGACCTCTTTCCCACACCACACCCACCCCCTCCGTCTCATAGGTCCCGAACTAGCACTTCAGCCACAACATCTCCGGGACCAGTGGTGTCTGTAGTCACCAGAATCTGGAGTGCACCGGCCACCAGGGCAGCCAGTGTGGCACGGAGCCACAGCACAGACAGTCGCCCACCTGTGAAACATCAGAAGTTGGCCAGTGCCCGGCGGGAGAGGGGGAAGACTCCAGCCACCAAAGCCGCTACTAGGGGTCCCGGTGGGAGTGTGGAGTCAGCTGTGACACCTTCCAAGGTGGGGAAGGGCCACAAGAAACCCGGCAAGTCTGGGAAGAGCAGCACGGCGGAGAAGACCGCCATCATCCCCGCTGCCCAGGAGGCCACCTCCAGAACAAGCCCAGCTGCCCAGGAGGCCACCGCCAGCACCAGCCCAGCTTCCCAGGAGGCCACCGCCAGCACCAGCCCAGCTGCCCAGGAGGCCACCGCCAGCACAAGCCCAGCTGCCCAGGAGGCCACCGCCAGCACAAGCCCCGCTGTGCCATGAAGGACCGCCAGCACAAGCCCCGCTGGGCCATGAAGGACCGCCAGCAAAAGTCCAGCTGGGCCATGAAGGACCACCAGCACAAGCCCCGCTGGGCCATGAAGGACCGCCAGCAAAAGCCCCGCTGGGCCATGAAGGACCACCAGCACAAGCCCCGCTGGGCCATGAAGGACCGCCAGCAGCTGAGTCCCTGCAATGGAGACCGTCGTCTCAAGCATCGCTGACCAGGGCACCGCCGTCTCAAGCACCGCTGAACAGGACACCGCCGCCTCAAGCACCGCTGACCAGGGCACCGCCGTCTCAAGCACCGCTGAACAGGGCACCGCCGCTTCAAGCACCGCTGAACAGGGCACCGCCGCCTCAAGCACCACTGAACAGGGCACCGCTGCCTCAAGCACCGCTGGCCCATGAGCGCCAAGGGCACTGACGCTACTGAGTCCGTCACGAGCAGAATGAAGCACTCTGGGCACAAGGCCCCCTCCAGAACCAGTAGAGAGATCCATCCACTACCTCTGTCCTTAGCAGGATGAAGCACTCTGGGCACAAGGCCCCCTCCAGAACCAGTGGAGACTGTTATCCACTTGAGAGACTGTGGCTTTGCACTCCCCAGGATGGAACAATGGGCAACCCACCCACTGTATAGACTTGAGAGACTGTGGCTTTGCACTCCCCAGGATGGAACAGTGGGCAACCCACCCACTGTATAGACTTGAGAGACTGTGGCTTTGCACTCCCCAAGATGGAACAGTGGGCAAGCCACCCACTGTAGAGACTTGAGAGACTGTGGCTTTGCACTCCCCAGGATGTAACAGTGGGCATGTGGCCCCCTAGTGGATTTGGCGTCATGCACTCAACCGACTGAGGTGCCCCCCTTTCCCTCCCCCTGAGGTGCTTGTTTAGTTGCTCCCTGATGCCCCTGCAGTGTTCTCTCCGTCATGGTCGGGGATCTTGTGTGGGCCTCGCCCATACCGTGTGGGCCCAGTGTTCCACGGACTTAATTGGAGCACTACCTGGACTACTATGCTTGGTATATATTTTGTAAATGGTGTATATATATATTTTTGCCTACTTGATTTTAATATATTACAATGGTTACACTAATTTTCTATTGTCTTTGCATTCTTCCGGGGGGGTTGGGAGGTGTAACTGTGATGTATTACTATGCATTAGTGTGTGTGTTGTAGTGGTTGGGGGTGGGGGCGTTGCGTGTGTATGTCCCTGTTTTTTCCCTCCCCCCTCCCCTGTGTCGTAGGTGCAGTACTCACCATAGTCTTCGCCGCCGGCGTTCGTGCTCCTGGTAGAGGAGCAGGAAGACTATCGCAGGTAGAATTTGGAGTTCCGGGTCCATGGTGTCCTCGTTCCTCGTGGGGTGTGTAGAGGTGAGCGTTTTCCCTTCGGAATTCCTGTTTCCGCCTTGTTTTTATCTGTGGTGAATCCGCCCCGGAAAAGGTGGCGGATTGGCCTGTCATAATAGTGTGGGCGGTACATTGTCTCCCGCCTGTCTGTTGGCGGTGACCGCCGCGCTGTTTGTTTGTACCGCCGTGGCGGTCGGAGTGTTAAAGTGTCTGTCTTTGTTGGCGGTTTCCGCCACGGTCGTAATTGCAAAAATTTTACCACCGGCCTGTTGGCGGTCTTACCGCCGCTTTAACACCATCCGCCAGGGTTGTAATGACCACCAATATCTTTTAGTGTGCAGGGGTATAGCTGAAAGATTGCTACCCCCTTCAGTTGGGGTGGGGGCATAACCATGCCCATACTGGTTGGTAGCCACAACCCCACTATTTATTTTTAATTCCCTGGCATCTAGTCGGCTTTCTGCGCCCTTGGGAAGTGGATCAGGACTAATTGCCCCATCTGCCCACCAGTAGGCAGAACAACTTTGTCCCCATTTATTTGGGGTGGTGGTATGGCCATACCCCCACCCTCTTTTTTACAAAAAAATTCTTCCCTGGTGTCTGGTGGGTTTTCTATGGGCCTTACAAAAGTAGGGTGCTCTACCCCCAAGGGGGGCAGAAATGTCCAACAATAATGTGCCCCCATGGAGCTTAACCCTTGCCCACTGGGCTGCCCCCCAAACAAAACACACACACACCAATCCCTGGGCAGATAGGCTTAATAGAAATGGGCCGACCTGCCAAATGGCCTAAAATAAATTTGCCCTCCAGGGGAGCAACCCTTGCCTAAGGGATCACTCCCTGTCTGTAAACTTTTTTTTTTAAATCCCTGGTTCCTATTCCTCGGACAGCTAAGTGCCAAAATAAGCTATTAATGCCATTGTCCTCTTTCTTGGTGGAGGGGGGGAGAGGCTGGCGATTGGTCCTCAAGCATAACCGTAATTGTAATAATCAAACTCTACTCTTGGTTGGGTTATCTGGCCTTTTCTCTTGTGAATGTTACACTATCCTGAGGATTGGCTATGGCTCATGTCTTGGAGTGATAATGGATATACCATCTTGCGACTAGAATCTTGCATATGTTCTTTGATGCAGCTTCAGTTGTTGATTAAGGTCATGGAGTCCGGCGCTGTTGGCTCACCCCTTCCCCCGTCCCACTCACTTCCACTCAGGGTACGGGCCTTTTGTCTTTATGCTGGGCTTTCCTGGGATTGTGTTCCTCCTTCTGGGTACTCCTTGCTTCAATTATCATTTTTTCTCAACTCTGAGACTTATATATTGCCCTTCTCTTGAAGTCTGGCGACTTAGCCCGTTGGTTTTACTGACTTTAGTGTACATGATATGGACTGCATATTTCTTTATTACTATAGTTGGTTCTCTTTTTATTGCTCCTTGTCAGAATGATCAATAAGGGTGTACCTCTAGCTCCCCCTTCTCTTCTCTGACCTCTTTCTCAAATTTATACCATCCTATGGCTTTGTTTGCAGGGGAGGCCCCTTGGAAATCATACTAGTTAACATGATTGATTTCCTTGTCCCGCTCCCGTTTCCCGCTGATGACCACCCGGCGCGCGGGTCTTCCATGTTTTGACCCGCAGTTTAACAGGACTTCTAGTGACAAGACATTCCTCGATCACTGCAGCTTCGTCCCTCTTGTAGCTCTGGTTCTTTATTTTCATTTTCCTCTCCCTTCTGTTTCCCATTTTATCTTTCACTCCCTTCCCCTTTCTTCTCTTTTCTCTTCTCTTTCTTTTCTGTGACCGAGGGGTTTCCTCTTCATCTCCCGTTTTGCCTTCCTTAATTATCCCATTTTAAAACACAAGTTTGCGGAGCTTCGCTATATTTAGCTCTTACATATATCTATTGTCTCACCGATCGTGAATTCCCCAACTATTTGTAAGACTGCGCTCATACTCTGCTAAATAATGGGGTTGGCGACACCGCTCACAGTTCTCTCTTGGAACGTACATGGCATGACTCATTATATCAAGCGTCAGAAAGTCCTCTCTTATCTTTGATCAAAAAGTACTGACATTGCTCTTTTACAGGAAACTCACCTTACTCCCTCTGAGTCAGAAAAACTCGGCAGAGATTGGGTAGGCAAGTGACAGGGTTCGGGGAGGAAATGCAGGGTTGCAATACTTATTCGTCGATCCCTCCAGTTTAGGCTTCTTAAAACGTGGAACGATCTGGAAGGGCGCTACGTATTGGCCAAGCTTATCCTTGGATCTTCTACGATTTGTATTGGTTCCATTTACGCTCCTATCGGTTTGAAACGCTCTTTTTTCCTCTCTCTTAACAGAACTCTGACAGAAATTGGGGCCTCCCAATACTTGTTGGGCGTGGACTGAAAGTTAGTGCAGGATGCCATCTTGGATCGCTCTAGTGGTCTGGATGCGGGTAATAATGCGGACCGGGCCATTTTCTGTGATGTTATATTAGACCATGGTCTATTGGATCATTGGCAGCTTTGCCACCCAACAGATTGCGAATATACTTTCGTCTCTGCAGTACATGGGACTCAATCCCGGCTAGACTACTTTTTAATTAAACCACCGGTTATTGCAAACGGTTTGTGTATCTGAAATTCTTCCGGCTGCATTGTCTGATCACTCCCCAATTTTGCTAGCTTTGGAGCTGGGGATGGCCTCGCCGGGTCGTAAGCCTTGGCGTCTCTCAAACTCCAGATATCGATCCCCGAAGGGAAAAGAACAACTCAGGTCTCATCTTGCCACATATCTCCAGAATAATAGGGGTTCTGTCTCCTCACCACAACTATTGTGGGCGGCGGCAAAGGCGACCATGAGAGAGCAGCTTCTGAGGGATGCCGCCATTTCCAGTGCCCAAAAGAGAGTTCGACAGAACGACCTGAAAATCTGCATCGCTCAGGCCACACGAGAATATACTCGAACGCCCACCCCAACCGTTCGTCGACGTCTGGAGCTAGCTAAAATGGAAATCAACTCGCTCCATACGTCGTGAGCGGAATATGCCTTACAGAGACTGAAAGGCCGTCATTATGAACACGGCAAGAAGGCAGGTCGTCTACTGGCTGCTCAACTCCATCAGAGGGAGGCGGCGCTGGCCATCCCAGCTTTACGCAATCCAGACGGTTCGTTTATCACACACCCAAAGGCAATTGCAGAGGAGTTTGGTTGTTTTTATCGAACCCTATATCAACCGGAAACTACTGAAGAGATTAGACGATTGGAGGCCTTCCTTGATAGAGTAAATATACCATGTCTTTCAGATGAGGGTAGAGCACTCTTAGAGGGTGACATTAGCAAAGAGGAGATACAGCAGGCTGTGGCCAATCTTTCTTACCATAAGGCATCTGGGGAAGACAGATTCACGTCAGAATTTTATAAAAGGACAGGAGCAGATACTGTAGATGCATTGTATGAGGCATTTCGAGGGGCTGATCAAACGGGTACATTACATCCTCTGTCCAACAAAGCCTCCATAGTAGTTCTCCCCAAGCCGGGAATAAAACCATCTTCTATGCGGTAGCTATCACCCTATATCTCTTCGTAATGGAGATATCAAGATACTGGCAGGGATTTTGGCGTCTCGCCTCAGAAAAGTCGTCCCTTCTTTAATTCATCATACCCAAGTGGGTTTTGTTCTGGGCTGTTCGCCTAGAAATCATCTTTGCACATTACGCCATGCTATTTGGACTGCCCGGGACTCACAGGAGGAGACCATTGCCCTTTCACTTGATGCTGAAAAAGCGTTCGATCGAATAGAGTGGTGGTACCTCTTTGAAGTATTGCGCCGTTTTGGTCAAGGGACGAATTTTATCAACCGAGTACATTTGCTCTACAACTCCCCTACAGCCCAGGTAAACTGTGGTGGGTTCCCTTCTCATGTTTTTTCGATCAGTAGGGGAACACGTCAAGGCTGCCCTCTGTCTTCGTTATTATTTCTTTTTGCCGTGAAGCCCTTAGCGGCACTGATACGCAATTCCAATCTTATATCCGTAATCCCGGTTCCAGGCGGCCGATCCACCATTTATTTGTATGCTGATGATATTTTCCTCACTCTCACTGACCTATCCACTTCTCTTCCAGCTCTTCGAGCGGTTCTGGCGGAGTTTGAACATCTTTCAGGCTACCAAATCAATTGGGACAAAAGTGGGGCGTTACCACTGTCTCCAGTAACAGTATGTGCTTCAGTCCAGGGGCTTCCAGTTAAATGGAAACAGGCATGTCTCCGTTATTTGGGCATTGATGTCAACAGAGGTTTGGACAACATGGTGGCGGACAACTTGGATCCTTTAATTTGCAGTATGAAACGGGATTTTGCGAAATTGACCCATCTGGGCCTTTCTATGTGGGGTAGAGTTCAAGCGGTGTGAATGGTGACCTTGCCACGTTTCTTATATGTTTTAGGTATGCTGCCCCTAAAAATACCCCTGTCCCTCCTCCGAGGGATTGATCGTCATATTTGGTCTTTTGTTTGGGGATCCTTGCGTCCGCAGTTGCCCCGAACCACGTTACTTGCCAGACGTGAGTACGGAAGTTTGTGTCTTCCCTCCGTAGAACATTACACCTTGGCACTACACCTATCGCAAATGGTCTATTTACTCCCTGGAATATGAGATCCACCACATTGGGTGGAAATCGAACGACTGCTTTCAGGTGCTGAATCAGGACTCCAAGTTATATACAACGCAGGTCCGATTTCCCACCGCATTCACAACCCTTTGATTGGGACCATGCGTACTGCATGGCGGCAAGCACACCGATTATTGAATGTAGATCCCTACATGCACGACAGGGCAATCATCTGGGGCAATAAAGGTTTCCTCGTTGGAGGAAAGGCCGTTTTTTGAAAGGACTGGGGCCTGAAAGGTCTCAGGAGGGTAGTTCAGTTCCTTATGGGGGACAGATGGAAGACGTTCTCTGAACTTAAGGAGAAATTCGGACTCTCCAAACACCACTCGTGGCGTTTTATACAGCTCAAGCACTGTCTGGTGAGTCGTCTTGGGAATCCCCCTCGACGACTCATTCAATCTCCAATACTTCATTACTTGGAAACATGGGGGCACCTGAGGGGGGCTGTATCAGGCCTACAAGCCTTGCTCAATTGTCACCTCTTTTCGCTCCCCCTTCTGGTTTCTCTCAAGAATAAGTGGGAGGCACGTCTACAGGTTGGCTACGATTTGGAGGACTTGGCGGATATAATCGAAGCTAGAGACCGTGGAGCCCTGGAGGCCCGCTCAAAATTCAGTCTTTTTAAAACATTACACAATTGGCATTGGATCCCCCTGAAGCTCTGTGCTGCTGGGTTACTACATCATGCCTCCTGCTGGAGATGTCCTCATGTGCGCTGCGATTTACCTCCCATTTTGCATGATTGCCCAGCCATACAGCCTTTCTGGCGAGCAGTGGGGGCTACTCTTAGGGAAACACTACCCTTGCCACTTTCCCTTATCCCTCACCTTCTCTTACTATACGACACCAGGGAGCTCCCTGATCTCTCCAGACCACAATGTCGCTTGTTACACACTGCACTAGCCACGGCAAAGATATGTATCCTCAGATATTGGCGCGCGACACTTGTACCCTCCCACGGGGAGTGGATCTGTGCAATGTATCAGACTGCCTCCCATGAGCGTCTTATTTATGATCTACAGGATAAGACAGATGTGTTTCTACAGACATTGGCACCCTTTCTCTCTAGGCCGGTGACCTGATTATCCCCTATGTGGAATACGTCATAGATGCTCCAGTGGCACCGTGCCTTTCCAATAATCTTAATCTTAATCTTAACCTTTTTATTATACCTCAGTACAAATCGGTCGTTCTTACCCTTCTTTATTTCACATTGGACTCCACTGAGTGTGCACATGCATTCTCTTCACGCATTCCTCCATACCTTTCCCTCCTTCCCTTATGTACGCTGGTCTTCCATAGACATGTTTTCTCTTCTCCCCTCCCCCCCTGGTCACTATTACTATAGTCATTCTTACTCTTATTACTATTACTATTATCATCATCATTATCATTATCATCTTCACTATTACTACCACCTTCACATCATCATTATTTCTCTCTATTTTTCCTCGTCATTTTTCTTCTGCCTTTGCCCTTTCTGTTTCCTTCTTTGATATTTTCCTCCTCTCCCTCTTTTTTCCCTCTAGCTTCCATTTCTTCTTCTCCTTATACAACTTTTTTAGCCTAATTTTGTATATATTCCTATCTTGTCAGATATATCCCCCTTAACTATGACTATATCCATGTCATTGGACATTACTATTCAGAGACACTCATCTCTCTCTCCTCTATTTGGGTCCCAGAGGACATCATGTCCCATCTAAAGTCAGATGTCCCCAGCTTGGAGGTATGGAAATGCTATGTGCCTCTAATTCCTTCAACACTCAGTTGGGGGTCTTTGTAGTTACGAGACATCTAATGATGGGGCAGGTTGGAGAGGGCGGGTCTATTCGTTCTATTAGGAATACATATACCTGTGTCCTCTTTTGAGGCCTGAAGTAAGGTAGATAATTACTTAACTTTATATAATTGTAAAGTGGTAACAATGAATTGCTCCTATACACACGTTACGTTATTCTGTTGTATTATGCTATCTCATCGCATCTCCCCATCGAGGTGCGGTGTTTTGGTATTGTATTATAGATACTTCATACGGTATATGTCAGTAGATGTTGTATATCTTAGAAATTAGTACTAGATAGCAGACATTTTCGGGAAGCTTTACCTCCATTGCTTGTCTCTATTGTTTAATTTGTTTGACATCCCACTGGTGTGGCCCTTTCAGACTTTCAGCTGTATGATGCATGCGGATGTTAAAGGCTTATTGTTAGTTCTCTATTTCTGTATGCTGTATATTGTTTTGAAAAATGACAATAAAAATATAAAACACAAAAAAAGAATCCCTGGTGCCTAGTGGTTTCTGCCCCCCAGATCGGCCTAATTAAGATAGGCCACTCTGCCCCCAAAGAGGGCAGAAACGACCTAAAATAAATGTGCCCCTCAGGGGAGCGACCCTTGCGTGAAATTGTCATGAAAAAAAATCTGTGGTGTCTAGTGGTTTCTGCCCCCAAAGGGGCAGATTGGCCTAATAGAAACAGGCTGATCTTGCCTCAAAAGGGGCAAAAATGGCCTAAAAACTATTTGCCACCCTCCCCCAGGGTAGCGACCCTTGCCCAAAGGGGTCGCTCCCCATCTGTAAACACATTTTTTAAAAATCCCTGGTGCCTAGTGGTTTCTGCCTCCCTTGGGAGGCCAATCGACCTAAATAAAATAGGCTGATCTACCGCCAAGGGGGGCAAACATGGCCTAAAAACAATTCCCCCCCCAGGGGAGCAACCCTTGCCCAAGGGGCCACTCCCCTTATTCATAATCAACAAACAAAATCCCTGTGTCTAAAGGGCATTTCTGCAGCCCGATCGCTTTACGATCGGGTTGCAGAAATGCTCAGATACACAGGAAAGGAAAGGCCTTTCCTTTCCTTTCATGTCTCTCTGCCGTCCCCCATCCCCGATCGGAAGAGAAATGCAAGCACTTCTCTTCCGATCGCGCTGGAAACTCAGCTTCAAGCGCGATTGGGGCGACCTCTGAGGAGGTCAGCTCGCGATCTTACCACGAGGGCCAGTACCAGGACAAAATGGTTACATTTGTGGCGCCTGAGTGCTGCGCCATGGGGCATAACCATTACGTCCGTGGCATCCAAGTGGTTAAATCTTGTGCGTATTTCATCACATTTGCTGTGTATTCAAATACTGATGTCAAATGTCAGGCACTGTCTTCCAAGGGCGCTTGTTTACTTTTCTTTCTCTGACTTCAAAGTGAGATGATTTATGTGTCAATCTTGCTGGATACTGGGGGTAGAAGTTTTTTTTCTAGTACACAGCAACATTCAAATGAACTGTGTAAGTGTATCAGGATATATCAGAATTATGAAGGGACAAATGAAGCATTTTTTTGTTATTTCTAAAGTGTGTTGGAAACAAATTCTTTAACATGATCAAAACAATTTCCACACATTTTAGTCTGTGCACTGTATAGTTTTTTTAGTAAAGCTGTATGTCTGTGCGAATGTAATGGTAATTTCAATTGCTAATGTTTTGTCTTTGATGGAAGTGTGCTACTACACCATAAATACTCCACTCTACACCACTCTACACCACTGCACTCCACTCTGCACCATTCCCGCCACTGCATTCTGCACCACTCCACTCTACGCCACCACACTCTATACCACTTCACCCTATTCTTCTTTACTCTACCCTCTACCACTCTACTCTATGCCAGTGCACTCTTTGCCACTCATATCTGCCTATATAACTGCACTCTATACCACTCCAGTCTAGGCCACATCAATCTACTCAACAGAACTTCAACCTACACTACTACACTCTACGCCACTCTATGCCACTGCACTATATGCCAATACACTCTACACCAATGCACTTTACTTTGTAACACTGAACTCTATGCCCCTGCACTCTATGTCAATCCACTGAATGCCACTCTAATCTACTCTGCTCTACTTCACTCTGCACCACTTTACTCTACACCATCACTTTCTATGCCACTCTACGGAACTGCACTCTACCCTGCACCACTCCACTCTATGCTACTGACCTCTACCATGAAACAATCTGATCCTCTGCATTGCATTCCTCTCTGCCATTCTACTCGACTTTGTGCCACTCCACTTTATGCCACTGCACTCTATCCCACTCTACTCATAACCACTCGGCTCTATGCTAATGCACTCTACACAACTGCACTCTATGTTGCTGCATTCTACGCCACTGCCCTCTACTCTGTATCACTGTACTCTCCGCCACTGCTCTCTATGCCACTCTACTGCTATTCTAATCTACACTACTCCACTCTATGCCACTGCACTCTGACACTATACACTACTCTGCACCACTCTGTCACAGCACCCCATGCCACTCAACTCTACTCTGCACTCTGTGCCACTGTACTCAATGACACTCAACTCTACTCTGCGCCAATACCCTCTACATCACTCAGCTATATGCCACTCCACTCTGCACAACTCTACATCACTGCACTTTACATCACTGCACTCTGCACTACTTTACTCTGTGCCACTTTACTCTGTGCCACTCCACTTTATGCTGATCCACTCTAATCAACGCCACTGCATTCTACGATGCCACATTGTTCACTGCTGAACTCATTGCCACTGCACTCCATGCCACTACATTCTATGCCACTATACTGTGCAACTCTAGGCCACTCCACTGTATTCCACTCAACGCAACTCCACACTATGCAATTCAATACACAACACTCTGCCACTCCACTCTATACCTCTCTACTCTACTCTCCGTCATTCCACTCTACGACACTCCGCTCCACTCTCCTCCACGCCACTAACGTTTAGCAATGCTGAACAGCAGCCAAACAGGTGAACAATATGGCTAACACACATTGGCAAAGCCAAAAGCTCATGCACAGGCAAGAGCTATTGGCTTTGCCAATGCTTGTTTGTATAAAATAGTGTCTCACAAGTGAGAAGCATGCACTAGCTCTCGAAGGCTCGACCTTAAAGAGGGTTAATCCGTTTTGAATGCCCTCACTATGGGTATTATGTAACAGTCATGCAGTGGCACCAAGGTAATGATGCTAGATATATGTATCTCCAATGCCACACAATTTATAACTCAAATATCAACTTTAAATAGATTTTGGAAACTTTTTGCAAGCATCAACATATAAGTTCTGAAAATAGAAACTTTTAATTTCTCAATTTAGGGATACACATATTAATTCAACCAAGCAAATGCTTCTAATTTAATAGACTGTTCTGCACATAAGAAAGCTACTTACAGGTAGGTGGAGAGCTACCAGAAGCTCACAAGCTACACCGTGGAGAAGCATGAAATATAGAATAGGTGATATATCTTCCTCCATGCCAAAACAATTGTGCGCTATTTATCACATGTGGTAAATATCGCACTCAATAAATATAACACGTGAGAAAGGGTTATCTGCATAAGAAGTTTTTTGCAAGGGAATTTTGTAACACTTTAATCAGTGATTTCTGACAGGGATGGAAGCACGCAGATGTGGGGGACTGAGCACAGCACCAGCCGCCAATGGAGTGGCATCAGCTGCCAGTATTGTGGAAGAAGGTCACAGCCAGGGCTGGCTTTAGAGTTGGTGGCACCCTGTGCAACAGTCTTTTTTTGGCACCCCTCCACCCCATGACCACTTCCTCAGATCCCTCACTACCACCCAGCAAATGTGCCACTCATCTCTGCATGGACCCCCTTTCACATACATTCATTTGTTTTAAAGCACTTGTAAAGGCTGGCTTTACTAATCCACTCAGCTATTCACACAAAATATCATTATGTTCTTTGCAGCAGGCATATTAACCCTCTAGGCTACTTTATGTCGAGTCAAAGCTGCCTCCAGACAAACCTCCAATCTCTCTCTCTAGCAAGAACAGTAATAACAAGAGGTATCTTGACATTTTAATTGCTTCTTGAAGGCTGAACGCACAAGAAATTTTTCAGCAGGTGCTTTTAAATCGCAAGTTTCATAAGTTATTGCTAAACACAGCGCCCCCAGGAGGTCAGCACCCGGTGCGGCCACTCTGCTTGCACCGCCCTAAAGCTGTCCCTGGTCACAGCTGATCTGAGGCCGCAGGAGCCGTGGAGTGGTTGCCGTGGTTGTGCCGGGTCATATATGCAGCCTAGTGCTCTCTAGTGCTGCCCCTCTGGGATACCGTGACGCACCCAGTAGTCTTGTAAGGGTGGCACACTAGCCCAAGGCTAAGCAGCTGAGACCACGGGAGTCTACTCTGAAAACCTACCATTTCACCGTCAAAGCTAATCGCAACAGCGCCTATAAAGACTCTAACAAATGCATTTCAAAAGCCCCAACATTGCTATTTTGTTACCTGACCGCACCACCCAATAAAAAATTTTGGGAGCTGCACTTGAAAAGCCCTAACCCTGCATCTTGATTTTTAACAAGTCTCCAGCAAACTGTTGGTGCTTTCTCAGAGTTCCGCCAAAACCTGTGGGCTATCAAAGTGTCTTTTTCTCATTGTTTTTCCACTGCTTTGTTGCTCCGAAACAACAGACTGCATAAAATGAAAGTGGCAATGAGCAGAGGAAGTGTTATCATTAGGTTTGCAAAACTCTGGCAAATTTGGCAAGGCCTCTCTCAGTACGTCTCCCTGATTGCTATGAAGAAGATACACCGACGTCACCACTTCAGAGGACCACGCAGCAACTATTACTCAGTGAAGGTGAAATCTTTGTTTAGTGAATGCTCACAAAAATGGAAATTGTAATGACAGGGAAATGGACTACTGACTCAAACATTCACCATATCATCTCTCTCCGTTATTGGAAGAGAAGTCCCAAGTGGTCCAGAAGCGACTATTATCACCTTAGATACAATGGATAAAGCATTAGACTACCAGTCAAATAAATCTGAATTAAAAAATTGCACTGCTAGAACCTCTTATGCAGTACACATCCACAATAGATGCTAGACTGGAGAGCTTAACAAACTATATGAAACAATTTGGAGAGAACACGTTCAATATAGCTGAACCAATATAGCATACTTGCTCAGGCACGCCAATTGTAATTGTATTTGTATAGTGCTTACTACCCCTGGCGAGGCACTGAAGCACTTTTCGGTGAGTAGCATGCTACTCTGGAACCCAAAGGATTGGTGGTCGAATAGTATACAGAAATATAAGTATGGTAATAGTATTAGTACATGACAATATGGGTTAGCGTGAGCAGTGGACATGGGAGTCTGTAAATTGGATTGAATAGAATTATGGAGGTATGGAAGAGGGAAGAATCTACAAGTGTTAATTGGGAGATCATAGTTGTAAGATGAGGTTTGGGATAAATAAAAGAGATGGAGGAGGGAAGAGTCTGGAGAAAGAGATTAGGGAGATCATTGTAGTAAAATGAGATTTAGGATGAGTCAACTTACAGATACATGAGGGAGAATTTAGTAAGGTTGTTTGAGATATCATAGTGCTAAACTGAGGTCAGGGGTGAGCCAGGAGGGGTAGAGGAGTGAAGAGTCTAGGAAGGGTTATTTTGAAGTTCATAATAGTAGAATGAGGTTTGGGATAAGTCAGAGAGTAGGACAAAGGGTAGATTGATAGAGGTATAGGGTGAGGCAGAGTAGTGCATTGGAGAGAGTGTTTTTGACATTTATTTATTTTCTTGTACAGTAGGACTAGGGTAATAAATATATAGCTGCATTATTACATACGAAGGGAATATAAGTCGAAGAAAAATATATATTTAGATTTAAAGTTGTATCGTATAAACACAGACTTTCAAGCGTTGCAGTATTTAAAGTAAATTTATTTATGTGCGTTTTATAACACTATTTTGATCTTTTCCTTAATATTTCAAAAGTGAAATGCTTGTAGATAAATAGTTAAGATAATATTTACCTATTGTGATAGATAAACAGAACAGAGACTCATAAGCATCTAATCAGACAACTTATATAGAAACCATGCAGTGACCTTTGAACATGTTAAGGGTAGAATAATATGTATGTATATATATAACACCATAGGTAATGTATACATTTAAGCAGGCCTTATATATGTATATATTTTAGGAAAATAACATAGTTATTATACATATTTGTACAAAGAAATACACATATCTAGATATATACATATAATCAAATTATAAATGTTTACATACACAGGGATATGCAGTAATGTGCTGTTTCAGTATGGTGGTTATGTAGGAAAGAGCCAACTCTTCAGTAGTCTTCTGAAGATAAGATAGTTATCCATGGATCTTATATATGGGGGTAATGAATTCCATAGTTTGGCTGCTTGAACAGTGAGAGGTACCACCTATTGTCTTTTTCTTTGATGGTGGAGTTTTGAGGTGAAGTGCAAATCTTGAGCGGAGGTTCTTTTGTTGAATGTATTTAGTGAATTTATTCCTGATGAAAAACTGTCCTGATCCATGCACTGCTTTGTGGGTGATACAAAGGAGTTTGAAGGTGGATCTTTTGGCAACCGGTAACCAATGTAGGGCTTGTAGCTTTACAGGTAGGAGTAGTTTAGCCGTAGAGTTCTGAATCCGTTGAAGTATTTTCATAGTAGATATAGATGATTCATGGTAGAGGTCATTGGCTTAATCCAGGTTAGACAGTACAAGAGAGATAGCAGCCTGGATCTTGTGTGGAAATCCCAGCTGGGGGAAGATGTGTCTCAGAGCTTGATTTTGCTTGTTTGTCCACTTGGGCATTCATTGTTAACTTAGACTCCATGGTAATTTCAAGTTTTCTTACTTCCTTAGATACTTTAGGCAGTAGTCCCAGATCGTCAGGCCAGGCGTGAAGTTGGTCATAATTGTTCAGTCACCGAATGTGAGTATTTCTGTTTTGGAAGCATCCGGTTTGAAATGATGACATGTCGTCCACTGATCAACGGCTCTGAGGCAAGTGAAGATTTTGAGTTTCCAATGTGTTTGGGGTATTCCAGTTTACAGAGTATTTGTGTGTCATCTGCATAGTTGTAGCATGTGAGATAAAATTCATTGATCACTTCTGATAATGATTTCATGTAGATGCTGAAAAGCATGAGTGAGATGATTGAGTATTGAGGGACCCCTGCTTTTGTGAAGTATGGTTTGGATGAGAAAAGGGGAGTATGGATGACATTTGTTCTATTTTGAAGGTAGGATGTGATCCAGTCGAGAGCAGTCCCCTCTATGCCAGATTTGTAGAGTCTTTGTATTATGGTGTCATGGTCAACTGTGTCAAAGGCAGCTAAGAGGCCCAAGAGAAGTAGTGCAGCAACTCCATTGTGGTCAACTGTGTTTTTAAGGTCATCCCTGATGGCGATGAGGGCAGATTCTGTGCCTTTTCCTGGGCGGAATTCAGTTTGGTAGTTTGAAAATATGGAGTTATCATCATTAAATTGTGACATCTGGGCAAATGCTGCTCGCTTAATTTGAACTAACAGAAAAAAAAAGAACCGGAGCATTACGTCCTTTGGTACATGGAGTAATCTGATTATTTTAGGAATCAGAAATAACAGGAAAGTTTTGTTACCCACTAGAGACCCTAAAACACACCATGGCTCACCAAAGGCAGCAGGCCTGGTGTGTGGCAGAGTGGAAGAGAGTGGAATATCATCACACAGCGTTCTTTTAGGGAGAAAAGCAGCTGTCACACCTAACGAAGGGAGTGTTGAGTGCAGGCAAATCCCTTCCCACATAGCTGCAGTGGTGTTTGTTCTACATCTCTCTTTTTATGGCCAACTTTAATTGAGTATTATGGCGCTGTTTAGGAACGCAGTATTTACATGTGAGTCAAGAATCACTGAAAGAAGTATCAGTGGGAGCAAACTACAAAGACTGATACAGCTCACAGTCTGTGATATGCTAATATTTGTGTGCATCCCACAGCTTAAGTATGCCATGCACATTACAGATAATAGGGCATTTTTAGCAGATTTCTGGGGATTGTACAATTGAAAAGAACTAATCAATTGTGTACATATCACACCAGTGTAGAATACATGATAGGGTTGCTTAAAGAAGTTCTGTCTGCATGCCACAGAAACAGAGAATAATTGTAATATAAAGTTGATGTTCTATCAATAAGAACCATGCCAGAATATTCATTTGTGGTTCTTGCAACACCATGGTTATTCCTACCACTAGGCAGACTCTGTGGTAAGATACATCTCCTGGTAGGAATTAATGGTCTAGGCAAGCAGAGCAAAGGCCTGGTAGCACACAGTCTTCTCGATTGTTGGTAGAATAAGGGACGTCTGCACAGACTCCAGCAGCAGACACGCTCATCCGTGCCAGTTGGGATAAAAGTAACTGTCAGACTGCGCAAGCTCTGTAACATGTCGTCTTTGCATACTACAGCAGTAGTCTTCAGTATTCTGGAGATCGACTGGTGGAACTGAAATAATGGTGTGTCAGACTGATGCCTCTCACGTACTGCATCATGACAAACATGATTATTTCTAAAGAGGCAGAAAAGAGGAGAGGGCTACACCCACTGCTTTACCCGTCAGCGCTCACAATTTTTAAAAATACAGTGCACACAACTCCAGAGGTCATCTAGAAGAGCTCTGAATTGTGAGACAATTGTTTTTAGTGTAGTAATATGGGGACTGTAATGCATTTGGGTTAGTCTGACATCCTAATGAGTGACACTTGGCAGAGCTGTCCACAAACTTGAGTTCACTGCTGAACTGTGCTTTGAATTTGCTTTCTCATTGAATGGACTGATTTGACTTGCTACTGGGATGCTCCTTTGAACTGTATTTTGATCTGTGGTTTCAATAGAGACATTAACTTGACTTTGTTTTTTAAACAAATAATTAAGAAGAATTCATAGGCCCCAGGGTGCAGAAGGAGCGCAGAGGTGTCATTAGAAAAGACGCAGTAGGGTTAGGGAACACTCACAAAGATTGTGTAAATAATTCCTTTTTACATCACATGACAATTGTTTTGCCATTTGCACAAGCAGAAATGTACAGGGAAGACTCTGTTTGCTGCTAATTTCTACTCAATAGTCTGATTCTAGAGAAGTCATGGAAACTAATAACACTAATAGACGTAGGTTCATATTAGTGGGAGTATTATTCACTATTGTTATAGTAGTGATTGTCTTGTTTTTAGGATTGTCTTCACCAACACTATCCAGATTAGCTGGGATTAAGCCTAACATTACCCCTGAGACCCCAAAACCCTTAGATGATAGTTTGCATACACTTTATAAGGCACTGCATGTGAATTCATCAAGAGGAGATTACTCCTTTAATGCTTATTTCAAATTGCTTTATGAGTACATTGACACTATGGATGCTAAGGATTGAAATGTCTGTACGCAGCTACTTACGCCAGCTGTGGAAGGAATCACCATATTCTCCTTATGTATGGTGTTATGTGTAACCTTTTATGCAGCCCTTTATATGGACAAAATCATTTTCAATATTATTTCTCAAATTATGACTTAGTTCTCTCTGAAGTTCCTATGTTTAAGCATTGAAATCGCAATCCAAATGCTAAAACAATGAAAACAGCTGACAGTTTCTTTAAGCCTATTATTACATTAGACACAGTTTATGCACACAGACACAATTTGACTTGTTCTTTAATTAAGGTTGAGAAGACATTTTTAGACACAGTATAAGAAATGAAGAGAGCAATAGATGCACAAGAGAAAACAGGATGGGATCAAAGATATAAGGGAAAGTGGGCTAAAGAATAATTAAAACACCAGGAGTCAGGGGTCATGCCTACACTACTTTTAGATTGGCAGCACAAAGGAAAATTGTGTGTAGGAAGTGTCAAATCTGTTCTTCACACTAAAAACCAGAGTAGGAGTGACTGTGATCATATTTTTGAATATGGAGAGAATTGGCCTTTATTCATGGGGGGACATTTGCTCTTATTCTTGGAGTTTATTATGTTTGTGGGGACCATGCATATTTTACCTTGCTCTGGGGATTGTATAGTACATGCCATTGAGCTGTAGTTTTCCTGAAGGTTTATCATGTAGAACATTGAAATGATCCTGTGATGGAATCTAGAGGTAGAACTCAATGAAGTAGTAGTGGTGCTGAAATAGTGGGAGATATATTTGGTACAGTGATTCCATCTGTTGGAGTGATTCTGAATGAGCTCACAATTGGAAAGTTGTTCTCCTTTGTGGATAAGTTGTTACCTAGTACAGCAAGTTCACTACTGGCTGTAGACACTGAAATGATAGCTATAAGAACTGTGGTGCTGCAGAACCGTCTTCTATTAGACATCTTTCTTTTGAAGGAGGGCGTAATATGTAAAATGTTGAATGTTCAGCAATGCTGTATTTATAAACCTGACAAGATTGAGGAGATAAAGAAATACATTAAGAACATAACTGACTAAAAAGGAGATTCAAAGGAATTGGAATTTACAGGTGCTTGAGATGCAACTGGAAATGGATTTGCTAAAGTTGGTAAATGGTTTGGAAACGTGGGAAATTGAATATCAGGTTCCATTGTGAGGCATCTTATGGTCATTAACATCTATGTAATTTGTCTGTTTATCATCATTAAGGGGTACAAGTGTATAAAGGTAAGGAAGGAAGAGCAAACTGTTAAAGGGTTAAAAAGAACTAGAAAGGATATAGAATTAGAGGAGAGTCAGAGTAGATACCCTGACAAAATGACAAATTTGGAAAATCCCAGATGAAAGTTGTTGAAAACCTCAAGGTTTTGATTTGATTTTATCTCATAAGATTCATGTGTGTTATTCTAATGACTAATCGCCATCAGAAGGAGGATTGGAGTAGCGCAATTTAGACTCCATTCTTTACATGTCACCATTGCGTAATTACGCATTTATATTTGAGATTGTACTCACTGTGTGCCTTAATCATATTAACATGTGAAGCATTAATGAAACATAACCATTATAGAGACTAAGATATTTATACACATGTGCACTAATGTTCAGTTGAAATATATTTACATACAGGCTAAAAATGTACATAAAAGAGACAAAAAATAATATCCAAGTTGACAAGCAGACTAGGCCGAGATGTGCATCCAAATTCACAACAGGACAATTCAAGAATTTTAGAAAAATATCCAAATGCCAAATTAACAATAGTCATGATCTATCAGGAGGTCTCGAAGCGTATTGATGGAGGGGGAACCCAAGATGGACCCCGCTTTGGCAGACAATAAATCCACCAGCTCATTAGATAAAAGGTGGAAGGAGCACACATGTTCAGTTGTTTGCGCCTAAGCTCCAGCTGCAGGGGCAGCGTTCTGTGCTGTGCCAGATGTTGAAGCACCAGGAGCCACTAAATCCACAAAGGGCGGCTCATAGAAGGCATCCTGCAACAACCGTATTCTCATTGGACAACTCCGGCAATGAATCCTCATCGAGAACATTATCAGATTGACGTCCATAGATGGTACATGTTGTAAGGCAAGACACACCTCCAGTGCAGTTTCGAAAAGGTAGCACAAGCAGCGAAAGACAGGCTGCACACAATTGAGAATGGTTTGAAATGACAGTAACCAGTTCATGTCTAGCTCTTCCAAAAGGGATGTTCCAAAGTACTACATCATGCATTCGCAACACCCAGGTTGGCTGGTGGGAGCTCTATCATTTCTTGTTGTTGAGATGGGGCAGCCACTGTGAATCAAATATAGCAGGATACAGCCAATTAATGCCAATGTAATCGGAAATCTGCCAAAAACACTAGAAAAAAGTGAGAGGATGGCTGAAGATATTAATCCAAAGACAGTCTGGAAAGTGCTGACAAAACCAGAACCTACAGCCTTAAAAAGTGTACAATCCCAGTGGTGTTTTATGCATTAAAGATGCAACTTATTAATTCATCAAAATGTTTTGGAAACTTGGTATTTAAAAAGGACTGTATCTCTGTGGACGACCTTGGCACTTGTAAGTCATAGGTTTCACAGGCTGATGTGAAAGCCACGTGTTTTTGAAACAAAAGAGGCTTCAGTCTGCTCAGCTTATCAAAATTTGCATTATAACTAGCAATGTGAGGCCACATATCTACTACTTTTATCTCATGCGTGGGGAACAAAAGTATGTTTCCCCCTCATGTGACAATCTTAGAGACCAAAATTACATAGGGAATACCTGGTTTCCTCCTACAGCAGCCTTGATCGCTCAGCATTAAGTAACCCCCATTCAAAAGCAACTGGAGCACTGATTGAATCAAAGGGATGGGAATACCCTTCAGATAGCAAGCCAAATTCACGACAGTAGCATTGCACACTCCGAGCAAGGACATCTGTTTAAAAATCCTAGAATGTCTTACAGAAGTCTGGCATTCGCTACTGCTAAGAAAGACCTCTCTCTCGCTGTTAAAGCATTTGTAATCGAAAGGTAACTCCCACACCTCATGAATGTAGCTGTCTCCCAGCTGTTCAAATCTGTCAACAGGAAAATATTTTAAATACAAAGTGAACTGAAATGTTGAAATGGGCAGATGAATCACTCCATGTATTAACCACACTGACAATGGTATTTCCACCACAGTAAAAGGCAACTTTTCTAACTTCTCAGTGCTAACCATGATGTAACTAGCTTCTTTCTTAGCCAGTATTTGTTGTTTCCTTGTCAAATTAAATGTGGCAAATAACTCCTTTGAGCTCACGTGCTTCCAAGGCAAGCGTCCATTTTTAAGAACTTGTAAAGCCCAACTCAAAAGCATTACGGTCCTAAGTCTCTCTGTCCATGGTGTTAAAGTGACATGTCATTTTGAATAATGTCAATTGCAGAAGACACAATGTTGTTTAATGTGTAAATGCGATTGGACAATGTGTTCATACTATTATTGACAACGGCTAGAGCTTTCTCTAAATTTTCTTTCTCTAGTTGCCTTAAACAGGCAGCAGCTTCCATTTGTGAAAGCTTCCAAATTTCATTATATATTGCATATAAGAAACATTTTGAGCATGGTTTTCTGGGACCTAACAAGAAATCTTGTAAATCTACACCTTCGGAAAGGAGACTAAGGTTTTCTTTTATAACTGTTAATGTGGAAAAGTTGTTACAATACCAGATTGTTGTGTGATGATGTAACAAGGGTCTGGTCGCTCCTAAACCCTGTGTGGAGTTAACAAAATGTGCACGACAACCATTTGTGTCCACTGCCCACAATAACCACCTAGTGGGACCTGAAAGTGACAAATTAAAGGAGCTGTTCTGAACCTAACCATTGAGCTGTTCTTCGCTGACATTTAAAATCTTTTGCCAATTATCAAATGTAGCTGGTGAGGGAATACTTGGCACATTAATTTCTTTTATTTTCGCCAAGCTTAAACAAGTTATTTGTTGTATGGTGTCATTGAGAAATATAATATGTACCAGAATAAGGCATGATCTACATAAAGCCTCCTTTTCCCTGAAAATGGCATCAACAAATAGTTTGTGGTGCTAAAATCACTTTCCTTGCAGCTTTCAGGAACAGGCAGACTTGAATCAGAAAACCTCATTTTTCAACACAATTTTGGCATTTTACTGGGACATTCCCCATTTTTACTATGTTTTGTGCTTTCAGCCACCTTCCAGTTAGTGACGGAAATGGGTATGAAACCAATGCTGGATACAAGAAAGCTAAACATTTCTGAAAAGTAGACAAAATTCTGAATGCAGCAAGGGGTAATTTGTGTAGATCCTACAAGGGTTTCGTACAGAACATAACAGCTGAAATAAAAAATATTTAAATTGAGGTGAAAAAAACAGCCATTTTTCTCCACGTTTTACTCTGCAACTTTTTCTTGCAATGTCAGATTTTTTAAAGAAATATACCGTTATGTCTGCTGGACTTTTCTGGTTGCGGGGATATATAGGGCTTTTAGGTTCATCAAGAACCCTAGGTACCCAGAGCCAATAAATGCACCTTGCAATGGGTTTTCATTCTATACCAGGTATTCAGCAATTCATTTGCTGAAATATAAAGAGTGAAAATAGGTATCAAGAAAACCTTTGTATTTTCAAAATGGGCACAAGATAAGGTGTTGAGAAGCAGTGGTTATTTGCACATCTCTGAATTCCGGGGTGCCCATACTAGCATGTAAAATACAGGGCATTTCTCAAATAAGCGTCTTTTTTACACACTGTCTTACATTTGGAAGGAAAAAATGTAGAGAAAGACAAGGGGCAATACATTTTTTTTGCTAGTCTGTGTTCCCCCACAAAGAAAGAGCCAAAAACATGTTGAAATTGAGGGGGAACCAAAGAGGGTCCAAAAGGGCAGTTTGCAAAAAAAACATTTTTAGGCTGACAAGTGCAGCAGAATTTTTATCTGCATAGATGAGACAATGCTGGTTGGTAGGAATTTTATGGATTGCTGCAGATTCCGTAAGGTTCCATCACAAAAATGTGGCAAAAATGTGTGATTTCCAGCAAAGTTGGAGGTTTGTAGGGCATTGTGGGTAAGAAAATGGTGCGGGTGCATGTGAAGCACACCACCCTGGAATCACCCAGATGTTAAGTTTTCAGATGTGTCTAGGTCTTGTAGATTTTTCTACATGGCAGCGTTCCAAAGTCCAAAAAGTGCAGCCCTCTCCATTCCAAGTGGGACTATTTTGAGTTAGCCAAGCTCCCACGGCCCAAATGTAAAACCAACAGCCAAAATAATCAAATGTCCTCTTGCTTGCCATGGGATAAGTTGTTTTAGTGTGCGGGGGGAGAGCTGAAAGAATGTTACCCCCTCCAGTTGGGGTGGGGACATAACTTGGCCCATACTGGTTGGTAGCCACCACCCCACTATTTTTTTTTATTTTTTATTCCCTGGCATCTAGTAGGCTTTCTGCCCCCCAGGGTGTGGATCAGGGGTATTTGTCCCATCTGCCCACTAGTGGGCAGAATACATTTGGCCACATTTATTTGGGGCGGGGGTATGACCATACCCCCACCCTCTTTTTTTGGAAAAGGGGGGCAGATATGGTCAACAGTAATGTGCCCCCATGGGGAGTGACCCATGCCCCCCAAGCAAAACACACACATACACACACACCAATCCCTGGTGCCTACATGGTTTTTGCCCAAGGCCCTGGGGCAGATCTGCCTAATATAAATAGGCCGATCTGCAACAAAGGTGAGCAGAAATGGCCTAAAATAAATTCCCCCCCTCCAGGGGAGCGACTCTTGCCTAAGGGGTCGCTCCCCTTGCGTGAAATTGGTGCAACAAAAAGAATCCCTGGTGCCAAGGAGGGCAGATCACCCTAATAACAATAAGGTGATCTGCCCCCAAGGGAACAACCCTTGCCTAAGGGGTCTCTCCCCTTGCGTGAAACTGACACAAAAAATAAAAATCCCTGGTATCTAGTGGTTTCTGCCCCCCTTAGGGGCAGATTGGCCTAACAAAAATAGGCTGATCTGCCCCCAAGGGGGGCAGAAATGGCATAAAGTCAATTTGCCCCGAGGGGATCGACCCTAGCCTAAGGGGTCACTCCCCACATATAAAAAAATTAAATAAACAAAAGAAAATCCCTGGTGTCTAGGGTTTTCTGGACCCTCGTTGGCAGATCAGCCTAATTACAATAAGTCGATCTGCCCCCAAGGGGGACAGAAATGGCCTACAACAAATTCCCCCCCCCCCCAGGGGAGTGACCCTTGCCTAAGGGGTCACTCCCCTCACGTGAAACTGACCAACAAAAAAAATCCCTGGTATCCCTGGCCTAATAAAAAATAGGCCGATCTGCCCCCAAGGGGGGCAGAAATGGCCTAAATACAATTTTCCCCCCAGGGGAGTTACCCTGCCTAAGGGGTCGCTCCCCATATATAAAAACAAAAGTAAACATAAAAAATATATGTATCCCTTGTGTCTAGGGGTTTCTGCTCCCCCTGGGGGCAGATCGGCCTAATTATAACAGGACAGCAGGGCTGACTGGGGCAGGACCTGAGGTGCCTGGGGTGAAGGAGATGCCCACCCTCCTGCGTGAGCGGGCACAAGCAACTTGGTGGGGGGCTACTCAGAGGGCAGTGCTGGTACTGGGGTGGTGGTAGAACCTTTTGCTGGGGTGGTCCCAGAGATGTCCACCACCACCAGGGAACTCCCATCGGAGGAGGAATCTGTCTGTGCTGTGGTGCTCCCTTTGCCCTCTGTCCCACTGGTCCCCTCGTCGTCGGTGGATTCTGCCTCCTGGGTTCTGTGGGCTGCAACTCCCTCACTCATCTGTGCCCCTGCTCCTTTGCCAGATAATGCTAATGCACACATGGACAGGATGACAAAAGGAGAGAGAGGGGGCAGAAAGAAAGGGAGTACACGGCCAATCACTGCACCCTGGACCACCCTGGCATTCCATTGGCTAAGTACCACAGCAGGTAGGAGACAAACACTGCCAGCTACATACCCACTGGGACCAACTAAGCCCTGTCTGCCATAGAAAGCCAGCTACCTAGCTATCAAAAACATGCAGTTTACCTTATTAACCTAAGCTGGACCACGTAGCAATGTCTAAACCAGCATATTGGGGCATCCACTGACTAGTACCCTACACCCAAATCCCATGCCAGGCAACAGAGATGGTTGTCAAACACACTGTGCTCACCCCCTTGTGGCTGCTATAATACCCTCAAGCGCCCATCCAACTCAGGATTGACGACCATCAGAATACGGCCCATCTGGGGGGTCAGGTTCCAAAGGGCACCCCTCCCTCGTTGGGAGGCCACCCCCAGCTGGGCCTCCACAGTCTTCTGGGCCCAGCATCTCAGGTCTTCTTACTGTTTCCTGCAGTGGGTGCTCCACCTGCTATAGACCCCCAGGGTCCGTACTTCTTTGGCGATGTCACGCCACAACCCCTTCTTCTGATGTGCGCTGACCTGCAGAGGAAACACAAACAGTGGGACACCATGAACAAGACAATCCAGCCTGTCACACATAGGGCCTACAAACTGCATTAGCCCCTCATCAGTCACACACATGACCCGCACCCCTGTATTAACACTGCCACCAGCCACACACCCCCATGACACACTGCTGGCACACTCATACATCTCCATACAGCCATGTTGCATGCAACGTACCCATGATGTACTCCCCTGTTGGTCTGGAGGCCCATGCAACTGCCTAATACAGGGGTAGGACCCCATCCACGAGCCTCTGCAACTCTTCTGACATGAAGTCTGGGGCCCTTCCCCTGTCGCACCTGCCATGGCAGGTTCCATACACAGGTCACAGCAGCACACGCAGTGGAGATGTCGTCCTGTGAAAAGTCAGGAACCAAGTGAAGTGGTAGAAATTTAGGGGGTCATTACAACATTGGCGGTAAAAGCCGCTTACCGCCGTGCAGAAGACCGCCAATACACCGCCGCGGCCGCGGAATTCCGCCACAGCTATTATGACACACATTTCGGAATCCGCCAAAATTCAGACACCCACACAAGTCCGCCACACCAAAGGTCAGTGATAAACTGGCGAAAACAATTCCTCCACCGTCACGCCAACAGAAACACGCCCAGGCTATCACGACCTACGAATCCACGCGGCGGTCTTTCAACCGCGGTATTCCATTGGCGGTACACACCGCCGCGCTCAAAATACACACACATCTCCAAAACACCGTCACATTGGACAATTCAAAATACACACACCCCCTTGTGTCTGCTGTCCTCACACTCCCACACACCCAACACAATATAAAACACACACCCACATCACCTACAAACCCCTACGACCAGAAAGTTTGAGGAAGCCGAGAGACAGAGAGCACAGCAATTGAGAACCCTACCACACACAGGCACACAACACCATCACCCATACAACAGTCCACGCACAAAACACCACACACCACTACACATCACCACACACATCAACACATACACCACCCCACACCTCACCCACATCACCCCATGTCACGCCAAAGACACCCCAGGTTTTCCGAGGAGGAGCTCAGGGTCATGGTGGAGGAAATCCTCCGGGTGGAGCCACAGCTATTTGGCTCACAGGTGCAGCACACCTCCATAGCCAGGAAGATGGATCTATGTTGCAGAATCATGTACAGGGTCAACGCTGTGGGACAGCATCCAAGAAATCGGGAGGACATCAGGAAGAGGTGGAACGACTTACGGGGGAAGGTGCGTTCTGTGGTCTCCAGGCACAACATTGCCGTACAGCGGACTGGCGGCGGACCCCCACCTCCTCCCCCACAACTAACAACATGGGAGGAGCAAGTCTTGACCATCATGCATCCAGAGGGCCTCGGAGGAGTCGGTGGAGGAATGGACACTGGTAAGTCAAATCTTAACTACCATATCCCCACCCTACCTGCATGCTATCACACACCCCCACCCTCACCCCCTCCCCTATCACTCAAACTCCTCCCTAATGTACTAATAACACAAACCACCCATCCCAACACCAAGCCCTGCATGACACAACTAAGCATGGTCACCCATCACTAAAGCATGCTCACTGCACATACCCATAACAACCCCCTAACCATCATCACACAAACCCCCACACAGGAATGCTTGCACTGGGGTACACGCACACCCACCCATTGCACACCATGACACACACACATGCAATAATCATGCTCTTCTACCCCTTCAGGACCACTACGGAACGTCACCACACAGGAGGGTCCAGACATCTCCACTCCACCCACAGAAGAGGCCCACAGTGACGACAGCAGCTCTGGCCAACTGGATCCAGATGACCAGCCCGGACCATTGTGGGCCTTGGGACAGTCGGTTCCCCTCGCACAGGCACAGCCCAACACTGACCTTCCACCCTCTGGTAACACCAGCATAGCACCCACCCAGCGGGCCCATACCTCCGTACCCAGGACACGTCAATCCGCTGTGTGTCCACCACTACAGGGAACCCAGGATAACCCACCACCCCAACAACAACAGGGACCTGGGGGCAGTGGTAGTGGGCACACGGTCCAGGGGACAGAGGCACAGGAACACAGGGGAACTGGGAGGGCTGCTCTGCGACAGGGGGCGGACAGGCCAAGGGAACCCACCCTCCACGAGGCCCTCTCCTCCATCATGGGAGCATACCACCACTCCCAGGAGACGATGGCGACGGTCCTGGCCAAGTTTCAGGAAACCCAGCGCCTGCAGGAGGAGCAGTATTTGGGGTTCAGGGAGGAGCTCAGAACCATCAGCTCCGCCCTGGGCACCATCGTAGGGGTGCTGAAGGACATACAAAAGACCATGAGGGACACCGTGGCACTCCAAGGGGCCCCTGACACTAGCATGGGCGATGAACTGCCCACCACCTCCGCCAGCGCTAGTGGACAGGATGCCCCACCACAGGATCACCACACCAGCACCCCACCCCCTGCAGACGGACAACCACCCGCAAGCGGTCCCTGAGATCCAGGAACAGGACAGAGCAAGATGGCAAGACCCCCGCCAGGAAATGAGACCACCCTGATTGTCCTCCCCCTGTCCCACTTTGTTACCCTGTCCATACTTAAACTGCCCCAGCTCCACTTCCTATGCCCATATGGGCAAAGCACCTGTGAGACGAATAGACTGGACTCTGCCATGGAAATTCCTCCACCATCCCCCATCACCATTTTACAACCCCCCTCCATTTATGAGCACTTAAATAAACACCCTTGAAGCACAAAACAATCTGGAGTCAGTCTGTGATTTGGTAAATTTTTATTATCAATGACAGTGTCAAAATGCGTTTTCTATTGTAATGCCAACATACCTATGTCACACATCACAAGTCCATGAAGGATGCAAGTAGATGACACATGTTGGTAACCACACCTGTGAAACCGTAATGGAAAGGTACAACTCAGTTACCAAATACTACTACTAAATGAAAGACAGGATAGAGGTAGAAGTGTGAAAGTGAATGTAATAGTGAAAAATAAATTTCTCACCTGTGTGTCACTGGAAATATTGCTGTATGACTGACTCCCTGTTGTCTATGTCTTCTTCCTCAGCTTCCTCCTCATCACTATCCACAGGCTCCACAGGCTCCACAGCTGCCATGACACCGCCATCTGGACCATCCTCCTGCAGAAAAGGCACCTGGCGTCACAAAGCAAGATTGTGAAGCATCGAGCAGGCGATGATGATCTGGCACACCTTCTTTGGTGAGTAGAATAGGGAACCACCTGTCATATGGAGGCACCTGAACCTGGCCTTCAGGAGGCCGAAGGTGCGTTCGATCACCCTCCTAATCCGCCCATGGGCCTCATTGTAGCGTTCCTCTGCCCTGGTCCTGGGATTCCTCACTGGGGTCAATAGCCAGGACAGGTTGGGGTAACCAGAGTCCCCTAATAGCCACACACGGTGCCTCTGGAGTTGACCTATCACATACAGGATGCTGCTATTCCGCAGGATGTAAGCGTCATGCACTGAGCCAGGGAACATAGCATTTACCTGGGAGATGTACTGGTCTGCCAAACATACCATCTGTACATTCATGGAATGATAACTCTTCCGGTTTCTGTACACCTGTTCACTCCTGTTGGGGGGGACCAGAGCTACATGGGTCCCATCAATAGCACCTATGATGTTGGGGATATGTCCAAGGGCATAGAAGTCACCCTTCACTGTAGCCAAATCCTCCACCTGAGGGAAAACGATGTAGCTCCTTACGTGTTTCAGCAGGGCAGACAACACTCTGGACAACACGTTGGAAAACATAGACTGGGACATCCCTGATGCCATGGCCACTGTTGTCTGAAAAGACCCACTTGCAAGGAAATGGAGCACTGATAGCACCTGCACTTCAGGGGGGATTCCTGTGGGATGGCGGATTGGTGAGATCAGGTCTGGCTCCAACTGGGTACACAGTTCCTGGATTGTGGCACGGTCAAACCTGTAGGTGATGATTAAATGTCGCTCCTCCATTGTCAACAGGTCCACCAGCGGTTGGTACACCGGAGGATTCCGCCATCTCCTCACATGTCCCAGCTGACGGTGCCTAGGAAGGACAACAGCGACCACAGAGTCAACAAAGTCCCAGGTATGTACCCACAGCTACACAGAACACGACACCAAATACAAAACTCTTCCTGTATGTGTGTTGAGTGTAGGCCTAGGTATGTGTGACGCAGTAGTAAATGAAGCCATGTGGGCCCCTGAAATGGCGGCTGCCTGACCTCTAAACTGGGACAATGGGATGTGAGGTATCTGCGCTGGCGTTGTACACCGTCGCAGTAGGCGGTCGTAGACTGCGGCGCAATGCTGCATTGGTTAACATTGCACCCTCTTGGTCCCAGGAGCCACTGATGAAGTGCGCTTGCGGTGATGAGACGCACCACCGCGGACGTGACCGCCGCGGACGTGACCGCCATTTTCTATCTGTTAAATCACTCGATACCTGATCTATGACAGGAGAGGAACTACACTGCAAGTGCTGCTGTGACCTCGGTCTGGAAGAGACAATGGCTGCTGCGTCTGGGGAAAGGGGCCCTGCCTTCACTGCTCAGGAGTTGGAGAAGCTCGTGGACGGGGTCCTCCCCCAGTACACGCTACTCTACGGTCCTCCAGACCAACAGGTAAGTACACAGGGAGCACTTTGTATGGGCTATGCCTGGGTGGAGAGGGCTGGATGTCAGTAGGAAGGGGGCAGAGGTCAGGGAACATGAAGGACTGTGAATGCATGTGCCACATGGCAAGGGTAGGGATGGGGGCCACCCACTTCGACGGTGCTGTTGTTAATGACTTCTCTTCTTCCCCTGTACATGTCATGTAGGTCAGCGCCCACCAGAAGAAGGACATTTGGCGTGCCATCGCCAAGGACGTCCGGACCCTGGGGGTCCGCCAGAGACGGGGCACCCACTGCGGTAAAAGATGGGAGGACATTCGCCGCTGGAGCAAGAAGACGGCGGAGGCTCAGCTGGGGATGGCCTCCCAACGTGGGAGGGGTGCCCGTCGCACCATGACCCCCCTGATGTTCAGGATCCTGGTGGTGGCCTACCCTGAGTTGGATGGGCGCTTGAGGACAGCAGACACAAGGGGGTGAGTACACTCTCATTCTGCGTACTTTGCGTGCAGTGGAGGGGTCTGGGTGGGGGAGGAGGGCTGTGGGTTTCCCTAGGCCAGGGCAAGTTCCATAAGCTAGGCCCCTCCGTAATGCAGGCCATGTGGCACTCCACCCTACCTCTGTAGAGTGCCAAGTACAGGTATACATGCCCCTGTGTCATCTATGTGTGCAGATGACCACCATAGCCATGTAGGGCAGATCCCAGGAATTGCATTTGTAGAGGCCAAGAGCACGGCGTAGTGCAGGGGGCTGCTGTGTCTGCATTGTCCGCCAACGGTAGCGGTAAGCCATGCACTCAACCTGTCTTTCTTCTGTCGTCCCCCCCCCCTTTTTGTGCTCTCCCTGTTCTTTTGTGCATCAGCATCATCAGGCGGAGGTACAGTGGCACCGGAGCACGAGGTGGCTGCATCCCAAATGGCCATGGAGGACCACACCACGGACTCTGAATACACCAGTGGGACGGAGGGCGAGGGGAGCTTCACGTCGGTCACCGGATCACCAAACAGCGACACGGACTCGTCCACCGATGGGAGCTCCCTTGTGGTGGCGGCACCATCTTTGCCCCCACTTCTACAGGTACAGCCGCCACCCCCCCCACCAGCACCGCCCTCCCAGCAGCCCCTCAGCCTTCGTCCCGTGCCCGCTCACCCAGGAGGGTGGGCATCACCTTCGCCCCAGGCACCTCAGCCCCTGCCCCTGTCACCCCTGCTGCCCTCAGTGAGGAGGCCATTGACCTCCTCAGGTCACTCACTGTTGGGCAGTCTACCATTGTGAATGCCATCCAGGGTGTAGAAAGGGAGTTGCAACACAGTAATGCATTCCTGGAGGGCATTCATTCTGATCAGGCTGCCCTTCATCGAACCCTGCAATCTCTGGCCTCAGCACTGATGGCAGCCATTGTCCCTGTCTCTAGCCTCCCCCCTCCAACTCCCTCCACCCAGACCCAGTCCCCTGTACCCCAGCCTATCCCAAGCACACCATCAGACATGCATGCATACACCTCAACACATAAAAGTAGCTCAGGAAAACATAAGCACCACACAACCCACAGGCACTCACACAAGCATCACCCACATACAGACACAACAACATCCACTGCCTCCACTGTGTCCCCCTCCTCCTCGTCTCCCTCCTCCCTCCCAGTGTCATCTACACTCTCACCTGCATGCACTACATCTACAGGCACTAGGACTCGCACCAGAACACCCTGCACCACACCCCGCTTACCTGCACTCACCACCCCCACTACCATTTACACGTTCCCTGTGTCCACTCCCAGTGTGTCTGTGACGCCCCCTCCCAAAGTACACAAACGGGGGTACCCACACACTCAACATCCATCCACCTCACGACAGCCTCCAGTACCTGCACCTGCACCCAAATCACCTAAAGTTACACCTCCTACAACCACCTCCTCTTCCTCCACTCCCAGACCCCCTCCAGCTACCCATCCCAGTCTTCGTCAGCAACTCTTCCTCAGCAACGTTGACCTCTTTGCCACCATCCCCACCCCTCCAATTCATAGGTCCCGTAGTAGCACCTCAGCCACAAAAAGTCCAGTACCAGTGGTGCGTTTTCAAGGTGTGTGGAGTGCACCGGCCACCAGGGCAGCCAGTGTGACACGGAGCCAAAGCACTGCCAGCCCACCCCCTGTAAAGCACCTAAGGTTGGAAAGTGGCCGACGGGACAGGGTGAAGACTCCTGGTGGCAAAACTGCTCACAAGGGTCTCAGGGGGAGTGCCGAGTCAGCTGTGACTCCTCCAAAGGTGGTGAAGGGCCAGAAGAAGCCTGCACAGTCTGGGAAGAGCAGCATGGCGGAGAAGGGTGCCATCCTCCCCGGCGGCCGGGACGCCAGCACTGTCGTCACTGGTCTGGAGACCACCGCCAGAGTCATTGCCCAGGAGGGCAGCACAATCGTCACTGGTCAGGAGACCACCGCCAGAGTCAGTGCCCAGGAGGGCAGCACAATCGTCACTGGCCCGGAGACCACCGCCAGAGTCATTGTCCAGGAGGGCAGCACAATCGTCACTGGTCAGGAGACCACCGCCAGAGTCAGTGCCCAGGAGGGCAGCACAATCGTCACTGGTCAGGAGACCACCGCCAGAGTCATTGCCCAGGAGGGCAGCACAATCGTCACTGGTCAGGAGACCACTGCCAGAGTCAGTGCCCAGGAGGGCAGCACTGTAGTCACTGGTCCGGAGACCACCACCAGAGTCAGTGCCCAGGAGGGCAGCACTGTAGTCACTGGTCCGGAGACCACCGCCAGAGTCAGTGCCCAGGAGGGCAGCACTGTAGTCACTGGTCCGGAGAGCACCACCAGCGTCAGTGCCCTGGAGGGCCCCGGCAGCCACAGCCCCGCTGGGCAATGAAGGACTGTCATGCCACACACCAATGCACAGGTCAGAAACTGCAAAGGCAAGCACCGCTGAACAGGGAAAAGACCGCCATGGTGAAGACCGCTGCACAGGGCAAAGCACCTCTGAACAGGTCAGACACTGCAAAGTCAAGCACCGCTGAACAGGGCACAGACCGCCATGGCAAAGCACCGCTGAACAGGGAAAAGACCGCCATGGTGAAGACCGCTGAACAGGGCAAAGCACTGCTGAACAGGTCAGACACTGCAAAGTCAAGCACCGCTGAACAGGGCACAGACTGCTATGGCAAAGCACCGCTGAACAGGTCAGACACTGCAAAGTCAAGCACCGCTGATCAGTACACAGACCGCTATGACAAAGCACCACTGAACAGGGAAAAGACCACCATGGTGAAGACAGCTGAACAGGGCAAAGCACCGCTGAACAGGTCAGACACGGCAAAGTCAAGCACCGCTGAACAGGCCACAGACCGCCATGGCAAAGCACCGCTGAACAGGGAAAAGACCGCCATCGTGAAGACCGCTGAACAGGGCAAAGCACCGCTGAACAGGTCAGACACTGCAAAGTCAAGCACCGCTGAACAGGCCACAGACCGCCATGGCAAAGCACCGCTGAACAGGGAAAAGACCGCCATGGTGAAGACCGCTGAACAGGGCAAAGCACCGCTGAACAGGTCAGACACTGCAAAGTCAAGCACCGCTGAACAGGGCACAGACCGCTATGGCAAAGCACCGCTGAACAGGTCAGACACGGCAAAGTCAAGCACCGCTGAACAGGGCACAGACCGCTATGGCAAAGCACCGCTGAACAGGGAAAAGACCGCCATGGTGAAGACCGCTGATAAGGGCAAAGCACCGCTGAACAGGTCAGACACTGCAAAGTCAAGCACCGCTGAACAGGCCACAGACCGCCATGGCAAAGCACCGCTGAACAGGGAAAAGACCGCCATGGTGAAGACCGCTGAACAGGGCAAAGCACCGCTGAACAGGTCAGACACTGCAAAGTCAAGCACCGCTGATCAGTGCACAGACCGCTATGGCATAGCACCACTGAACAGGGAAAAGATCACCATGGTGAAGACCGCTGAACAGGGCAAAGCACCGCTGAACAGGTCAGACACTGCAAAGTCAAGCACCGATGAACAGGGCACTGACCGCCAACTCAAGCATCGTTAGCCCATGTGCAGCTGGGACAGTGACGGAACAGGAACTGTCACGGGAAGCCTGATGCAGTCTGGGCACCAGTCCCCCTCCAGAACCAGTGGAGACTGTTATCCACTTGAGAGACTGTGGCTTTGCACTCCCCAGGATGGTACAGTGGGCAAACCACCCACTGCAAAGACTTGTGAGACTGTGGCTCTGCACTCCCCAGTATGGTACAGTGGACAAACCACCCACTGCAAAGACTTGTGAGACTGTGGCTTTGCACTCCCTAGGATAAAGCAGTGGGCAAACCACCCACTGTAGAGACTTGTGAGACTGTGGCTTTGCACTCCCTAGGATAAAGCAGTGGGCAAACCACCCACTGTAGAGACTTGAGAGACTGTGGCTTTGCACTCCCCAGGATGGTACACTGGGCAACCCACCCACTTCGGAGACTTGAGAGACTGTGGCTTTGCACTCCCCAGGATGGTACAGTGGGCAAACCACCCACTGCAAAGACTTGTGAGACTGTGGCTTTGCACTCCCCAGGATGGTACAGTGGGCAAACCACCCACTGTAGAGACTTGAGAGACTGTGGCTTTGCACTCCCCAGGATAGAGCAGTGGGCAACCCACCCACTTATGAGACCGGAGAGACTGTGGCTTTGCACTCCCCAGGATACATCAATGGGCATGGAGCCCCGTCGTGGATCTGGCGTGGTGCTGTAATCCGGCTGAGGTGCCCCCCCTTCCCTTCCCCCTGAGGTGCCTGTTGTATTTCTATCTGATGCCCCTGCAGTGTTCTCTCCGTTTGTGGACAGGTATCTAGTGTGGGCCTCGCCCTTGCATTTTGGGCCCAGTGGTGCACGGACATTGAATGGTGCATACCTGCACTACTAATCGTGATGTATATTTTGTTGAATGTGTATATATATCTGTATATATTAGCTTACTGTATTTTGATACATTACAAGTTTTGAACTGATTTCCTTTTCTCTTTGCATTCTTCCGGGGGAGGGAGGGTTGGGGGTTGTTACTGTGCTGTTTGGACATGCATTGGTGTGTGTGTTGTCGTGGGTGAGGGTGGGGTTGGGGGTGTTGCGTGTGTGTGTCCCTGACTTTTGCCTCCCCCCCTCCCGTATGTCATAGGTGCAGTACTCACCGTTGTCTTCAGCGCCTACGTAGATGGTGATTGTAGAAGAGGAGAAAGACAAGCGCAGGGAGTATTTGTAATTCGGGCTCCATGGTGGCCTCCTTCCTCGTGGAGTGTGATCAGGTGAGCGTTTTCCCATTTGAAAAGCTGTTTCCGCCGTGTTTTTATCCACAGTGAATCCGCTCCGGAAAAGGTGGCGGATTGGCGGGTTGTGATACTGTGGGCGGTACATTGTCTTCCGCCTGTCTGTTGGCGGTGACCGCCGCGCTGCTTGTCTGTACCGCCGTGGCGGGCGGTGTGTTAAAGTGGCTTCTATGTTGGCGGTTTCCGACACGGTCATAATTCCCTTTTTTTTTCCACCGGGCTGTTTGCGTTATTACCGCCGCTTTAACACCGTCCGCCAGGGTTGTAATGACCACCAAAATGCCTGTCACATCTGCAGCAGTGAACACCATCATCGCCGGTGTTGATCATCATTGGTTCCCATACTCCATAGAGGGCTATGTTAGCCAATGAGGAATTGCACGGCGGTGCAGACTGCCTCACGCCATGATGCGAACGCCATCAGAGTGAGGTCACTTCCACCTGTCCCTGCTATACAATTCCAGTGTCGAACATACAAGCATGCTCTGTGTACACTGCTGTAGTGTGTTCATGGTTCCTGTTGTCACTCCCTTCTTACTTTTGGGTCCCTTAGGACCCAGCCACTGCGGAGGAATAGGAGGAGGCAAGCACCCATGTACATACCCCTTGTGGACTTGGCTATACTGGAGAACAGGCACATCATACTCACCTATCGTCTGGACAGGGCCACCATCACAGAGCTGTGTGCACAATTGGAGCCTGATTTGCTACCTGCTATCTGTTGCACCGCAGTAATACCTCCTCTTATGTAGGTACTCTCAGTGCTCCATTTTCTGGGAACTGGCTCTTTCCAGGTGACAGTGGGCTTGGCTGCAGGAATGTCACAGCCAATGTTCTCTATTGTGCTTGCAAGGGTATTGTCTGCCATGCTCAAACACATGTGCAGCTACATCGCATTCCCCCAGGTAGATGAATTACCCACTGTGAAGGCTGGATTCTATGCGATGGGACATATACCACATGTAATTGGGGCCATTGACGGAACCCATGTTGCCTTAGTCCCCCCCAGGGCCAATGAACAGGTGTACAGGAAGCGGAAGAGTTTCCACTCACTCAATGTCCAGATGGTGTGCCTTGCTGACCAGTACATTTCCCACATCACTGCCAAGTATCCTGGGTCGGCAGTCCCACAGCTGATGGCACAACTACAGAGGCACACAGTGTGGCTTATAGGTGAGCCTGAGTCCCCATCCAATGTATGTCAGTGTATGCCTTCAGGAGTCATACCCCATGCCATTGTGCAGGACTAATGTGTGTCCCTCACTTCCTGCAGGTGATTCCGGCTACCCAAACCTGTATTGGCTCCTGACCCCTGTTAGGAATCCGAGAACAGGGGCTGAGAATAGATACAATGATGCTCATGGGCGTACAAGGAGGATTGTTGAAAGGACTTTATAGCGCCTGAAGGCTAGGTTCAGGTGCCTCCATCTGACAGATGGATCCCTATGCTACTCCCCCGAGAAGGTCTGCAGGATTGCTGTTGTGTGTTGCATGTTGCACAATTTGACCCTCAGATGGCATGTGTCCTATCTGCAGGAGGAGGGGGGTGACAATGCAGCTGTTGCAGCAGTGGGCACTGAGGACAGTGAGGAGGAGGAAGGGGAGGAGGATGTAGACAACAGGACACATATGATTTATCAGTACATCCAATGGCACTCAGGTAAGACTGTTGAACAAAACATTTCTCCATTTCAGTGTTGTGCTGTGTGGCTGTAGCATAATGCTAGTCATTACCTTTGCATCCCACCTGACTGTCACGTATGTCTTCCCTTATTGCAGATGTTGCTGTGGTTACAACAGTGTAATGCTGTGATGTGTACAGACTGCTGAGAGACATTTGCAGAATGGATCAACATATAACTGGGCATTTACACAGTTTGTTGTAGTTCATAATAGTTCTATACATTGTACATTACCTTCAGATAAAGCACTATTACTCAAGTTGTGTCCAAGGGTGTGTATCAAGAATTGGTATACAATGCAAAGTGCAATAGAGTGGGGTGATGGTTGGGAATAATCCAGTGTAGTGGGCCAGTCTGTTTGTGGCACAGGTCCAGTGTCCAAGGGGCCATAGGAAGGGGGGCAATGTCAGTTGAAAGTGGACAAGTTGACAAAGTGGAACACAAGGGGGACATTCAGGAGGGGCTCATTTCCTGGCGGTGGTCTTGGTCTTGACAACTGTCTCTGGTGTCTGTCTGGGTCGCAGGGACGGTTTGTGGGGTGGTTCACCTTCTGCAGGGTGAGGGGTGCTAGTGGCCTGTGTGTTCTGTGGCAGGGCTTCCTGTCTACTTTCTGCAGCAGATGTTGAGGGCTGGTCAGTACACTGGCTAGTTTAAGAGGCCTGCTGGTATGCTGTATAGTTCCTCATGATGTTGGCCATATCACCCAGCACCCCTGCAATGGGGACCATGGTGGTGTTCAGGGCCTTCAATTCTTGCTTGATCTCCTGGTGATGTTCTCTCTGCAGCCGCTGGTTCTCCTGCATAATCTCTATCCCATGTCCCATCTTATCCTGGGATTGTTTGTAAGCCCCCAGGACATTAGTAAGTGCCTCCTGGGCAGTCGGTTCCCTGGGCCAGTCCTCCCCCTGGCGCACAGCTGTCCTCCGATCGTCCCTGGCCCCCTGTGCTTGTGTCCCCTGAACTGTGTGCCCACTGCCACTGACCCCAGAACCCTCATTGTCTTGCCTGTGAGGTGTGGACAGGGGTCCCTGTACAGGTGTGCACGCTACTGATTGACCTGTCCTGGGGACAGAGGTCTGGGGACGTTGGGTGGCTGCTGTGGTGTTAGATTCTGGGGGGAAGGCTCTGTAGTGTCCTGGGTGTGGGCTGGGGTAGCTGACTGACCAGTGGTCCCTGATGTGCCAGGGAGTTCATCCATATCCAGAGCTCCAGAGTTTCTGCAATCACTGGTGGCATCTTCTGGTGGGGAACTGGATAGCCCTGATACCTCCTCGCCGCTGAGATTGGCTGGGGCACCTGTGGGGATGTAAGTGGAGTAATATGCTACATGTGGGTGACATATTCTGCAACACTAGCTTCCCCTAAATTATTGCTGTTTCCCTGCCATCTTTGTCTGTGTATGGTGATGTATTGTGGGATTGTTAGTTCTCCATGCTGTGCAAGCATTGGTGGTGTGTGTAAATGCAGGGCTGGAAGGGATGTGCATGCAGTGGGTATGGCATGCAGGGCTTGGCATTTAGGTTTGTTAATTGTTGTGGTGCACTGTGTGGGATGGAGTGGGGTGATGGGTGTCAGGGTTGAGGGCTGGTGGTGGCATGTAGGTATGGGGGGGTGATAGGTAGTAAATGTTGACTCACCAGTGTCCAGTCCTCCAGCAACTCCATTGAGCCCCTCAGGATGCAGGATTGCCAAGACTTGCTCCTCCCATGCTGTCAGCTGTGGGGAGGAGGTGGGGCTCCACCGCCAGTCCTCTGGATGGCGAGCTGGTGCCTTGCTGCAATGGAATGCACCTTCCCCCGTAGGTCGCTCCACCTCTTCCTTATGTCATCCCTTGTACGTGGATGTAGTCCCATGGCGTTCACCCTGTCCACGATCCTCCGCCATAGCTCCATCTTCCTGGCAACGGATATCTACTGTACCTGTGCTCCAAACAGCTGTGGCTCTTCCCTGACTATTTCCTCAAACATGGCCCGCAATTCCTCATCGCTGAAACAGGTGTGCCTTTGTGGGGACATGGGTGTTGTGTGGTGTGTATAGGTTGTGCAGAGGGTGATGTGTGATGTGGTGGGGTGTGAGGTGTGTGATGCGTGTGGGATGAATAGGTAGTTGTGAAACGTGTGTGCAGTTCTCTTTTGTGTTAGTGTCACTAAGTATATCCATCTTGTCGTGTTAGCAAAGGATTGTGGAAGATGTGGCTGTGTGTTTTATAGTGCTGTTGGTGGGTGTGTGTATTAGTGTCAGGTGTGGGTTTTTTGTTCTGACCAATGCTGTCTTGTTTTGTATTTGGGTGGCCTTATCCGCCTCGGCAGTGTTCACCGCCAATGGTTTACCGCTGTTGAATGTCTGCCGTGGTGATTCGTGGGTCATTATTTGGAGGACATAGTATTGGTTGCGTAACAGTATGGGTGGTAGTGCAGACAGTTTATCATGTTCAGTGGGTCTGGCGGATTTGTGATTATGGCTGATTTCTGTTGGTTTTGCGTGTATGTGTCATAATCTGGCAGACGGATGTTCGCCTCCACAGTGGTATGTTGGCGGCAGTCACCGCAGCATTATTCAGAATTTACCTCTAATGTCATAATGAGAGCCTATGTGTTAGTGAGTGGACCATTGCCTGGATCGACAGCAAGTGGCATTTCTATTTCAGATGTGGTTCGAGATGGACTTCTAGATATTTATAAGACTGCACCACCTCCACCCTTTTTCCTCCCAGGAACCAGTTAATTGATTTATGATTCGCCCCAAGGAGCCTCATCAGTTTTGTTTTGGCCAGGTTTGTTTCTAGGCCTTGCTGATCCGTAAAGGTTTTAAGCACTGTTAAACTCTGTTGCAGTCCTCGTTGAATGTGACTCAGTAGTAGAATGTCTTCAGCGTATCGTAGGCAACCGACTTTCTATGGACCTAAAGCCGGGGGAAGGTTGCTTACCTGTGCCAATGCACCAGCAAGGCCTGCCAGATATAAATTAAAAAGAATTGGAGCCAGAACACAGCATTGATTTAGGCCAGACTTTGTTGGTATTCTTTTTGTTAATCTGGTACCATGTCCGATTTTGACCTGGACCCAGGTGTCGGTGTAAATGTTTATGATGACCCTCAGCAGGCTATATGGGATGCCCCATTTGGCCAGCTTGAACCAGAGCCTTTCTCTGGGGACCAGGTCAAAATCTGACTTGAGGTCAATAAAACATGCGTAAAGGCTCAATTTCCTGTCGCTGGCCTTTTCCACGATAAGGGAGAGAGCGATTAGATTTGTCGATGGTCCCATGCCTGCCCTGAAGCCTGTTTGAAACCTCTGGAGTAGCTTGTTTTCATCTGCCCAGGTTTAAAGATATTGTAACAGGCACGAGTGATATTATTTGGCTTCCACATCGATTAGGGCTATTAGCCTGTAGTTCGAAGGCAGGGCTGGATTTCATTTTAAAAATGGTGTGTATGATACTGCCTCTCCATGACTCTGGGATCCGATAGGCATAAGCAACGGTCTTAAAAAGTGGTGGGAAATACAGCGCACAGTATTCTGGATCGTGTTTGAAGATTGCGTTTGGAAGCCCATTAGGTCCAACAGACCCTTCTGACTTCACCTTCCTAATCAGGCCGGCTAGTTGTTCTGGCTCCCAAACTTGATCATGATTTTCCTTCTCGGGGATGGTCAAAAGCTTCCCCTCTGCTTGGTGACTTGACGGCTGGTTATTGCTCAGCGGTTGAACCTCCATCAATTTGAGTGGATGCTTAGCAGGTATTTTTCCGCCATCTGTCGGCCCGTACAGACTGCAGATGTGACTCTCCCAGGAGGCTAGGTCAATCCCAAAGCTGTGGTGTCTGTTTTTTCCTAATGCCCGTTCATTCACTAGTCCCCAGAAGAGCTTGCTATTTGGCGTTGTACTTGCCCAAAGTAATTTGGTCCATGTGTATTCTTGAAAGCTTTTCTTTGCGGACCAGCAATCAGAGCAATACTTTTTTTTCATGGCCCACAAGGTGGGTTTATTGCCGCCCTCTCCCCGAAGGATCGCTTTTACCAGTTTCCTAGTCTGCTGCGCAATTTATGATTTCTGTGTGTGCAAGGCTTTATTAAACCAGGGCTGTATGACTCAATTCCTCTTTGAGTCGGAAGCCAATCGCTGAAACATTGAGTTGGAGGTGGCCGGAAATTTTGCGAGCAGACCGCAACTGAGCTCGGCCCAGTCTTTTTTCCAATCCCCTTTGGAAGTGGGCTCCTTTTGTTGCGTGAATGTTAGGTTTGTTCTATCCTCTAGGGACCCTGCCCTATGATACACCTCATCCATCACAGTCGCTATCCCTTTCTGATGCCGTTTTAATCTCTTAAAATTGAACATTACTGGGGGTGTGATTAAGTTGCTCAAGGGTTGCAGCATCTCAAGTTTGTATGTCAATTCCAATGTTTGTGGGAAGTGATTGCTCCCAGATCTGCATTTAATTTGAAAATTCCGCACCAGGGTCGCAGCGGAGTTGTTTATCAGGGTGTAATCAATGATTGAGTTGGTTTTTCTGCTTACAAAGGTTAGAGATGCTGGGGAGTCCTTTTCGCTATTTCTGTTTAATAGTGTTAGGCCTAAATGTTCCAGGTATTTCCTGTGAATACTTGCAATTCGATTCTTCGTGGTTCCTCCTTTTGTGGTCAGCAGGTTGAGATTGAAATCGCCACTGATGATGAATATGGACTCACTGTGTTGTCATTGTAAGACCTTAATTAATTCACCCAACATTTCCAGTTTTTCCCTCTTTTGAGCAATTTTTGGGTGAATATACACGTTTATGAAGATTAACTCTGTTTGACTGCTGTGCGGCCTACCAAATGTGACCTTGGTTGCCTGGATCCAGTTTGACTCTGTGTTAATTGAGACTTTATGCCCTATGAGTGCCGTGGAGACCAGGAGTGCCAGGCCTCCTTTTTGCGTGACCATATTTACTGGAGCACTTTGCTGGATATATGAGGCAGCATACCCGGACACCACAATCGGTTCTGAGCTCCAGGTTTCCTGAAGTAGGATGATGTCATACTCCTGGAGAAAGGACTGCACTTCTGTGGCTTGTAATATGAATTCAATGAGTGGACATTCCATGTGCAGATGTTGACGTATGGTCTGACTAATCTTTGGCCGCCGGACATTTGGCTGTTGTCAGGGATGTTTTTTGTGGTATAGGGGGCTGAAGCTCTTTGGAAGCCCAAAAAATGTGGCCTATGCCTGTTTCACCAACGTGTTTCACAACCAATAGATTTCCCATAACCGATGAGATTGTATCTGCTCCTGTCACCATTCTTAGTACTGATTTGTTGCAGTACATGGGGGCCCGCAGGGGGCCTGGGTTGCGAGGATGATCTACTTGTTGCACTTCAATACCCCATGAATTAAAGGTGTCAGAGAATGAAACTAGTTGATGTACTAGGCCTATTTTGGTCCATGTGGTGAGTGTGGCCTCTTAGTCGCTCCTTAATTGATGGGGTTTAAATTAGATAGAAAGTAGGTCTACTGATGAGTCTCTTATTTCCCCTATCAGTTTTAAGATGTTTCCTCTATTGAGGATGTCAAAATTTCCCTCTGACTTAAAGTGCAGAATGAGGAGTAGTTTATGCGCCTCTGGAGACGTGGCGGCTGACTGAACCACTGATAACTTTTCCCCACGTTGGATCGGTGGGGGCCCGTTAAGACCTGCTTCTAGATGATACTGAGGCGGGTGGTTTGACTGTAAACTAGTGCTGTGTATACTCCTTTCTTTCCCTCTTTGGTCTAAGGCCTCCTCCTCTGGCTCCTGGTTGGTGTAGTCTGTTGGTATAGGCTGATATTCTACTGCACTACGGAGCTCTGTGCTCATGGGAAAGCGCACCGGTATGAATTCCGTATGGACTACCTTTTTGCAGCCCGGCTTGCTTGTCGGATTTACATCTTTCTCCTCGTTGTCTTGTCCCTTTGTCGATTATCCAAAAATGGAGCTGTGTTCCTTGCTTCTCTGGCCCCCGTCGACAGGGGTTGCAAGTGATCTTTGGGGGCTTGAACCTGGATTGGCCCATCCTTCGACTGTTGAAATCTGTTTTAAGTCTGGTGGTGATGGTGAAATTACATTGGTGTTGCTGGCGTTTGGCGCGACCGTCTGTTTCTGTTGCGCAAAGAATTGCCATATGCTGTTCTACTTGACCGTTATTCCTTTCTTTTTTCCATGCTTGCCTTTGCTTCTTCTTTTCTCTTTTTGATTTTGACGGGATTGAGCTTTGTGGAGTGCTGTGGAGGGCATTCACCTCAGTTGTTATGATGGTGCTTGGGCTTTTGCAGTTTTTTCCCTATGTTGTGGGCCACTTCCAGTGAAGTGATTGATGAGCTTCCTGGCTCTGCGTGCCCTATTATCTGTTGGGAGGTTAACGTGGATGGCTCCCTTAGCGAGTTTTCCATGAACGTGTTCATTTCTTCATGTTCGTCTAATTCTGAGACTCAAAGCCTTTTCCTTGCCCTAAATTCCATAAGTATTTCATTGAGAATGGGGGCAATGACCTGAGTCTTGTTCCCTGGTGGAAGGAAGTCACATGACACTTGCTCAACGTAGTTGTGCTTTTGGGCTCTGAGAATCAGATAGTTGAGGGCAAGTAGCTTTGAGACAATATGTATTTGGCCATAATGTGAAGTAAGTCTACTTAAATATTTTGTTTATCTGCCTGATGCTTTATTGCAACTGCTCCAATGTTGAGTGTCGACAGAAGTGAGCTCCACGCATTGGCTGGAACCTCCAATTGCATCCGGGAATGTTGTGTGCCATCCTGGAATGGGCTTCAGGGGATTGCGGTGTTCATCAATTCCTCTTCATACTTTTGGATAGATTTGTGGGAAGGGGTGTTCTTTTCCTGCATGATACTAGCCTCGCCCCCAAAGGATTCCATATCAAAGAGTTCTATTAGGGGGTGGTGGAGGGTGCCATTGAAAACCGGCAGAGCTGGATCCTTCCTTGCACGTGGGCTTGGGGATTGATCATCCTAGCTGCTAAAATCCAAGGCTAGAAAAGACTCCGGAGAATCCGCTCTATCGGTTTCAGCCTTCAGGCTCCCAGCTGTAGGAGAGTAATGTGCTTTTTGGATGTTGCTGGAATCTAACTATTCAGGCTCTTTCTGTTTGATGGTTTGAGTTATGGGGGGAAAGACCCCTTGGGGATCTTTCTCAGACTTCTCCCCTGTTGCTGAGTCTGTTGATTCTATTGGTTCCTGCGATTTTGGATACCAGGCAGTTAAAAAGTCTATTTTTATACCCCACTTTTTTTGCTGGTGGTGCTAAAGATATTTTAGAAGCATTCGCCCTCTGTTCCATAGGCTGATCTCCTTTATTTAGAGAGGCGCCTAGGCATGCTGTTGATGAATTCGCTGGGGAGTTTTACCTTCATCTTTTTGGTGGCCGTTTCCTTCCCCCATTGGGAATCCCCCCCGGAGCTTGCCGGATCGCATTGATCTTGACATGCTGGTTTAATAATTAAAGGGATCAGCGGTGGTGGGCATATTGTGTGAAATTGTTGATGGGTTTTAGTTTCCGCTCCCGGAGATGTCAGGGGCTGCTGTTTCAGCACACGGAGGACGAAGAAACCCAGCTCTTCAGGTTGAGCGATTTTAGGACACCCCAGTTGGCACTGAGGTTGGTGTATTGGTGTCTTATATTCAGTGAAGATCCGGATGGCATCAAAGAGAAAAAGGCTCTTGGGAGTATTTCAGGTGGGGTGTGAGCAGGTCGCGCTGGGGGATTCACAAGCCGCACCCAAGCCTAACTGGACTGCTTCTGTGAACCACCAGGGCTCGCACTCAGCAGCCGGTGATTACAGCAGCTGCGCTCATCCACCCCCACCGGAGCGCCTCCACACCTGAATTGATTGAGGTCCTGCCCTCCTGCTGCTGATTCTGGTGCTATCTGCACCACTGTGAAACTGTTGGAGTTCTTTCCTTTATTTGAGGTAGGAGTGAGGAGGTGAGGGTGAAGTTTGGCATCAATTGGGGGCTCCTCTGGCACGTCAGTCCCCTCAACCCCCTCCTACAGGAGTGCGAGGAGCAGTTTAGTGGTAGGGGGCAGAGTCTGATAAATTTGGCAGCGTGGGCCGGTCTCCGAAGGGTTAGACAGGAATAGGAGAACGTAGTCGGCATGTAATGCTACACAGCTGTCATGGCCCATGTCCCATGCCAGCCCTGAACCTGCTCATCGCACCAAATGAGCCGTGCCGGGGGTTGAATGACAAAAGCGAAAATTAGGGGGAATAGGTGGCAACTGTGTCTAGTTCCCCGACGAACAGAGACCATGCCATTGATTTGCAGATGGTATGGTAATCTCCCTAGCCGTAATTGGCTGTTCTAAGTCATGTCTCTTAATCTGCAACACTGTAGGTAACGGACTGTCACCTAAAAGTAGGGAGACCTGTTCTGCCTCTGGTCTCGGAATTACACTGCGTATAGGTGGGGGTGGAAAATATGCCAATGCCTGGACTATAGCTGGGGTAGAACGAAGGCGGGTGCCATCAGCATCTAACACCTCAGGGATCACTCGGAAAGTCAGGGAATTAGTAGCTAGCCAGTATAGCAACTTGTCATTTTTGTCACCACACTGGTATACCCGCGCTGTGGAGGCGCGGCAAAATTGACACACTTCGTCAAGCGAGCTGTCAGGAGACCTCACCTTGGGGTCATCAGGAAGTTGCACCTGCAGCTGGAGGGCCTGAGCCTCCAATTAAGTAACGCATTGAAACCTATCTTTGTCTTTCAAACTGAGAATATTTTTGGCATATCCTTTAATGGTAGTCTTACAGGCCGCCCGTAAATTGTCAGCGGAAACCACCAGTCCATTATTAGTTTGGAAATATGTCTTGAGCTCATTAGAGAGAGCCTGAGAGTATGCTTCACCCTTTAGATGCCATGCGTAGAGGCATCACATAGGGCACTGAATAGGAGTCTTAGAACCTAGGGAGCATGGGGAAGTGATCAGAAATCCCTCTGGGAAAAATCTCTACTTCTGAAATGTGTAAATGGTCAGTGACCGGCATGAGCAGAAGGCCTATGCGTGCATGTGAGTAATAGGCCACTGAGGTATGTGTGTATTGTGTTTTTCAGGGGTACCATAGTCGGCACGTGTCACACAAACCAAGGAAGGCCACACAATTGGAGAGTTGATGGGCCCTCGCACATCTATGCCAGGATAAAACATCTGTAGAATCGGCACAAGGGTCAAGGACCGCATTGAATCTCCTCTCACCACTGTGGTGCCACCCGGGAATGCAAGATAAAGTTTGTAAGAGTCTGAAGAAAGGGCTCAGTCGTCAATGGGGGGTGTAGACACATACCAAATGTAGGCCTTGCCCTTATCCTCTACCCTTGAGGACACGGTATCAGTCTTGGGCATCAGGGAGGACATGGCTAATTACCATAGGAAAGGAGAAATGAAAGAGAATCGCCACCCTTCAGGAGCCCCGTGCAAACCCAGCATGAAAGACTCTGTCATATCTTTGACAGAGCAAAAAGGGACAGGGGTACCCAGCAAGTGTATCTCCCGAAGCATCAAGATTGCAGGAAGGAAGCGAAGGGCATAGGGCAGGATTGTAGACCATTAAATACAGTATATCATTCTGTTAACATTCCACAATAAGATCTAGAAGTCCGTGAAGGGTAGCATGTTAGAGAGATTAGAGTCTGAAAGGTGGGTGCCACTAGGCACAAGTGGGAAGACTTTTGCTAGAAAACGTACCTCTATGGTGGAATTGCTGTATGTGCTGGTGTTGCAGCATAGTAAACGCAAAACAATTTATAGCAATAAAATACAGTTACAGTAAAAAATTCAGAAACAACAGCCCACAACAGTCCCCCACCCCATACTTCTACCCAGGAAAAACAACAGCAAAACCCAAACACATTACATATGTAAGACATGCAGTGGTGGACACCCTCCTTTTAGCAGGCTCTCAGATCAGCCGTTGTCCAACAAAGATCTAGAATGCAATGTCTGCTCATTCTGGTCTCTCAATCTAGCAGACTGTTGGAGAGCTTTGAGTCAGGCTGTAGGACTCTAATGCACCCCATATTGGTGTCAGTCGGCCATGAGGTGGAAGCCTTCCCAGGGGGTGCAGTGCATGGCACGGATCCGAGGGATGTGAGGTCAGGTTGTGATGCGCAGTGGGGCTTTTGATTGAGGTACAGATGTGTCTGAATCCGGCAAAGGTGACATGGTTGTCGCGGGTCCTTGGTCTTTGCAGGAGTGGGTCCAGATCTTCAGTTTCGATAGGCCAGGTACGGGCTTCTTCGATGGGAGTGTTCTCTCAGAGGACAGGGGAAACTGGGCTGGGTGATGGAACTGTCTTACATCAGTGAGCCACACCCATGCAGCTTCCAGTGTATCAAAGAACATTGTTTTGCCCTCAAAAATCACTTTCAGCCATGCGGGGAACAAGAGCATATATGACAGGTTTATGAACTTCAACTTTTGTTTAATTTCTGGATATGACCTCCATTTGGCCTGCACTGCTCTAATATAGTCCAGGAACACCATTATCTTAGAGTTTTCCTAATGCAGGTCTTAAGTTGTCCGGCTTCACAAAGGATGGAGTCCCTATCTATAAATTTAAGAGTGATCATGGGACATGTGCGGGGCTCCGGGAGGCAGAGTGGGTGTGAGAGCTCTCTGCACCCGCTCCACCACGAACCAGGTAGATAAATTGTGTGCTGGTATCAAGGACCAAAGCCATTTTTATAAGAATTCAATGGGATTCTGCATTTCCGCATCCTCAGGGAAGCCAACTAATCTAAGATTGTTGCACCGAGAACGGTTTTCAGCATCTTCTGCCTGATAATGCAGCTCCTTAGTCTGTGTCATAAGGCAAGATGCTTTGCAGTCTTGATACTGGGTACACTGACATTTAACAGTGGCAGCTGTGGGCTTCTGAGCAGCACTTTGGACATTGGCACTCTTTACTTTACAAACTAAGCACTAGAGAGCACCCTCAGCTCATGACCAAATTCATTACATACATGACAAGAGCTGAATGACTCTTTACTAAACCATAATAGCAATCATTACCTTTCTTGAAAGGTGTGTATGGTTTGCACTAAAACAGCACAAAGCAATGATGATAATGCATCCAGCATTTAGAACTTCCAATTTTAACATGAAACTGGATTCCCACCTGAATGACATGACCAGTCCTACCAGTGCTGTCAGCACTTCTAACTTGGCTTGTATTGACTTGTAAACACTTTTTCACAACTTGTAATTTCAAACACAAGAGAATATAGGCTGGGGGGACATGGCTAGGTGACAACCAATATGGCCGCACATTGTTGGCTCCGTAATTGCCACCAATTACATCCCTAAAATCCATGTATGAATCTGCAGTTGCACAACCATCCTGAGGCTTGGGGAGTCCAGACCATCTGAGCAATTGAGTAGCAGAGTGTAGAAGGCAGAGAATCCCCTTACGAGCCAGATCACAAAGTAGCACCGGAAGAGGCCTTGCAAGATGGTAACCCACAGCACTAAAGGCAGACTGGGGAGTGGAATGAGCTGAGGCAGGCATAGACGGGGCTGCGGGCTAGTGTAGTGACGATCGCACAAGAGTTCGCCAGGCAGGACTCAACCCGAGAAGCTGGGAATTTGTGATGGTGTGAGAGAACAAGCGGCGCAGAGGATACCTGCCAACCCCCCCAAAAAAGTTGCAAATACGCAGGTTGAGGATGACCTGGTGGGGGCCGCTAGGGCTGGTTAGGGTCGACATACAAACTTGCGCCTGGGACAGTGCCAATCTGTGCAGGTGAGGGGGGAAACAGTTGCCAGGCCGGGGAAGACTGCTAATATACAGTTATCTACAGTGACTGGTTGTGGGTAGATGTGCTCTGAGCGGGTCAGTGGTGAATGTGTTCATGGTGTTAGAGCTGTGACCTCAGGGTTAAGCTGTAGGGATGTGGAGGTGGCCAAGCTAGGTCTCGGCGTGGCTTGTGCCTCAATGTGACCTCCCACGCACCCCCTTCTCCTACAGGGCCCGATGCAGAGCTACTTGGCCTGCCCGCAACAATATCTGGTTTCAGTGACACCGGAATGGTGCTTGCTGTGGAACAGCGAGTGGCAACTACCAATGTTTATTGGAATTGGAGACACCACTAGAGCGCAGGTGATTTTGCCCCCTTTCTCCCCAATAGAAACAAGTTCCACAGCAAAGATCATTCCCCCCAGGGACAATACTAAAGAACTGAGTTGGCACCACATAGGTGACCGCGGGCGGGTAGCAATTCCCAGGAGTATGGAGCGTACAGCACAGACAGCATACAACCCTGTGAGTCCACAAGACTTGAGACGGCGGAGAGGGCTGTGGACATGTTAATCAATAGGTATAGACTCTGTACAGTAGTTGAGGACCTCCCCCGCTTGCTCTTAGGGGGAACCAAGTGCTGGGATCTGACGGACCACTGGGATAGCCCAAAGCACAGAGGTGGGAGTCCTGGAGTGGCTTGTGGGGGCCTGGGAGGACACCTGGATCACTGCAGCACAGACTCAGAAGATTTCTCGCCAGGGACATGGTCAGGAATAGTGGGCCCAAGTACATGCAGACAAACAACCTTACTAAACATACCGTGCAGAGGGCATTCCTGGGCGCATGGGCGAGCGATGGTGCTGCCAGCGTAAATAGACCGGAGGACCACCAGGACCAAGATCCCTTGCTGCCTGAAATAATGACCGCTATACAATCACTCAAAGGATCCTTCGAACCAAAACCTGATGTGGTCACAATTGACGTAAATCTCCTCTTTGTGGATGTTAGGAAGATGGCGGACAAAGTCACAGTGGCAGAGACTCAAATAAATGGGCTACAGTCGAGAGGGCACGCAGGGTGGCAGCTCCCCCGGTGCAGTTGGGTGCCCCCGCAAACAATCATCACAAGAGTGTTCAACTATAGAGACCGGGATGCAATCCTTCAAGTGGCCCGAACCCACAAGAACTCCTATACGAAAACGCCACCATTCGTTTCTTCACTGATTTCACAATGCAGGTCCAGCATCAGGTAATAATTTTGAAGAGGTAAAGAAAGCAATTTGTGCTAAACAACCTAAGTATATGATGCTTTACACAGACGGATTGAGAGTAGTGGCAGACAACAAGAACTGGCACTTTACATCTCCATGACATACATGGGACTAGCTGGAATGGGCCGGAAAGACAATTGAGACCAGAGGGACAAGAGAACCGAGGATGAGCGGAGCACCAGCACTCCGGCGTCGCAGGGGGAGAACTCGGGTCAGGACACCCAGGTGACAAGTAGTGGTAATTTCTTTCATATGGGTGCCAGTAGCCAGTAACTGCTTTAATATGGGTGCCAGTAACCGGTTATTAAGTAACCTTTAATATGGGTGGCAGTAACAGGAAGATGCAACGTGCTATTAAAAGGCACTTCCAGGAGCATCAGAGGAGATCGGCTGGAGGTATCATGTGTTGGGCACAAACAGGGTTCTTCAATGGCTGAATCCCCCAGAGAAGGATTGAGGGGCTTAGAAGGGCAAGGTGGCAACTCCCAGATTGATTCACATGAATGGGCAAAGTTTGGGTTTAACTATCATTGAATTTACGTGTGGCACTGGTAGTCAACCCCTTACTATTAGAAATAGGTTAGGGCAACAGACACTCTGGTTGGGGTGGTGGGTAGTTGAGGGCCCACAAGGCAGGGTAGTGTGGGGGAAGGGAGTTTGGGATCAAAACAAAGGTTTTGTGTTTATGGTTTATTGTGTTCTTATATTGGCTGCATGCATGCAGTGCAAGGTAAAGACTTTCTCCCTCAAAGTAGATATATAGCAGACTTGGTACAGCAGCTTGGTCACCTGGGATGGAGTGGTGACTGACACACTCATGGGTGAATGGGTTGGGCAGTAAGATAAAGCATACACTAGTTCTCCAATATCTTCGTAGACATGCTCTTGGCCTGGTATTGTTACAGGAAATGCATCTCCATGGGACAAGTTACAAAGCATTAGATAGATTAGGGTATTTCTAGCTGTTCACGCTGGATACACAACATATACAAGGGGAGTGGGAATCCTCATTAAAAAAATGGTGTTCCTGACCCGGTACAGACCTGGTTGGACCGTCTGGGTACATATGCGGTTCTCACAGGATGTTGTGAGGGCCTCACCCTCAACATTTGTTCCTTATATGTACCTGCCATACTCCATAGGTCGACCCTTCCGGACATTAGTGCGCTGCTCTTGGGGATGCTGCCCGGGATCCTGATATTAGGGGGAGACTTAAATGCGGTGGCTGACCCTGAGGTGGACAGATCTAGTAGGACAGATCCCCGTCCTACGGAAAGGTCCTTGCAGCCCTTCATGGATGTGATGGGGCTGACAGACTTATGGCGGGTCCATAACCCACAATTACAACACTACACATACTTTTCAGCACCTCACAGTAGTTTCTCACATATAGACCAGATATACACACAGTAGATGCATGCCGGTAAATTTTGTGATGCAAGTTATAAGGCGAGAGGGATCTCGCACCATTCACCAGTAGAAGCACTGCTGAAGGGAACAGCACATGATTACATATTGCCCCTAGGCTAGACTGGTGGCACTTGCGTGACAGAGACACCAAAAAGAAACTCAGGGAGGGGACTCAACATTATTTTACCAATAATCAGGGGTCGGTTGACTCTGCTTGTATACTTTGGGAGGCCTTTGAGGTGGTACTTTGCGGACAGGCTCAAGGCCAATTGGTGGCAAGAAGCAGGAGGCCAAACTTGAATATGAGACAGTTGAGAGGCAGATTACTTCCCTGGAGACCCGGACCCTGACTGAGAATGATGCCAGCTCTCAAGTCCGGCTTCGACTCAAACAGCAGGAATTGCGTGACTTGGCAGAGAGTGGGCCCCACACTTAGGAGCTAATGACCCAGAGTCATCTTTACGATGTGGGAGACAAGGCCACAAAGAACTAGTGCGACCAAAATCATGACTGAGGCACAGACTTTCTAAAAGACATTAACCTCTTGACACAGAGGAGGACCGAGAGGCCCTGGAGGAGGACATCACATCTGCAGAGACAGCAGAAGCAATCAGACGCCTCAAGTCCGGTAAGGTGACTGGGCCCAACGGCCTGCCAATAGAGTTGTTTAAACCCATAGCAAATGTAATCACTGACCATATGTAAGCTATGTTCTTGGAAGCGCGTAAAGGAGAAGGCTTGCCAAAGGACAAACGAACGGACACCATTGTGGCCATCAATAAGAAAGGGAAACCCAAGATAGATTGTGGGTCGTATAGGCCCATATCTCCACTTAATGTAGAGTCCAAGGATGCTAGCCAAAGTTCTTGCAGCCAGGCTACAGAAAGTCAGAACTAAAGTGATCCACCCAGATCAGTCAGGTTTTATGCCACACAGATTTATGCAGCTAACATTACAGCGCCTCTTTGGGGTGCTACAAATGACTGGGTCACCCAGGACCAGACAGGCAGCACTTATAGCTCTGGACATAAACATAGCATTTGACAGCATAGAGTGGAATTACATCTTTGCAACGCTGGTCAGGTTGGCGATTTGCCCCAAACTTCTGTGGGTGGATCCAACTTTTATATCAAAGGCCGCTTGAATGGGTTAAGGTCAATAATGCGGTGTCCAGGCTGTTTGCCTTGCAGAAGGGAATGAGAGAGGGGTGCCCCCTCCCTCATATGATATTTGCTCTGCCACTCAAGCCACTTCCTGCATGGGTCCACCCTTATACAGGGGATATGGACTGAGGGGGGATGGGAGGAGCGCATATGTCTATATGCCAAAGATGTGTTGCTCTACATCACAAACCCAAGCCTGTCAATCAGCAGATATTCAATATATTTGGCGACCACTCTGGCTATCGAATCAACTGGAATAAATCTCTGATCTACCTCTTGGCAGGAGCCTCCCCGAGTCTTACCCTCTGTACAACGGTCCCACTGGAACAGGAGGGCTTGACGTACCTGGGGATTTACATCACCCGGAATCCCACTGAATTCCTGTAAAAAAATCTGTTCCCACAGGTTGCGGAGAGAGGTAGCACATTGGAGGAAACTGCTCCTGGCACTGATGGGAAGAGCAGCCCTATATAAAATGATGATGCTCCCCGCCTCCTTTATGTGTTCCAAAATAGGCCATTTAGTGTCCCTCTAGATGTCTTCCCGAAAATAGAGCACAAGGTCAGACTGCTACTGTGCGACGGGGAGTGTGTGAAGGGGGACTGCTGGTCCCGGACATCCTGCAGTATTATTGGGCGACACAGTTGGTAGTAGTGAATGGCTGGGTGTTTGCCAACCGGGAGAAACCGCATACAGAGTAGATAGGGAGGCGATGGGCACTGAGGGGTATGTCACCTCACTCTGTAGAAGGAAACGGGACAGACTCCTGCCGGTGCATCCTCAGACGGTGGTCAGAACATGGAGAGAAGCAACCGGTTATTTGGGGGTGAGATAGGATCACTGGTCTAACCCCCCTCTGGGACAGGGATCTCCTGCAGGAGGTGGGTGCTTTGCAGGGCCTTAAGAATTGGGCTTTGATCGGCATAGAGCATATGGGGGATGTATGAAGGAGTAAAGCTATAGTGTCATTTGAGGTCCTGCAACAACAATTTTAAATAGTAGGGACAGCACGTTATCAATATTTGCAGCTCAAGCACGCACTGCGTTGACATATACTGGAGGGGGAGCAATTGCCAGAGGCGACACCTCTTGAGGATCGCCTCCTGTCTGACCCTATTACAGAAAAGTCCATTTCAGCGCTATACAGGAAACTACTTGACAACTCCCTGACCCTATGGTAGCCCTGAGATGGTCCTGGGAGGGAGACCTGTGGGCACTTGAAGATGAGGAGTGGGAAAAGGACATGCAGAGCCCACAAGAAATTGCAATCCGCACTAAATTTCAATTGGTGCAGCTGAAAATCCTACATAGATCATACTACTCTAGGGTGCTGCTCCAAAAATGGGCAGGGTAGACTTGGCACTCTGTTTATGGGGATGTGGTTTAGCCGGAACCTTCTTCCATACAACCTGGGAATGCCCAATGATACAGAGCTACTGGGTGGAAGTGTTATGAACAATGTCACTAGATGTAAAATGTCTCCTACTAGCTATTACTGGGGAAACCACTTGGCATACGTACCAGAAACTCTAGTTGCTGATAGCTGTAGGAATGGCAAAATGCAATATTGTCAAGGCATGGGGTGCAGCCCTCTCTCCGCTAATGGAAGACTGTGAATCCGATCTGGATTGGAGCCAACTGGCGGAAAAGACAGTTTATGAGAGTAGGGGCTGCCCAAAGAAGTGGAACAATATATGGGGGTTCTGGAGAGCATATCAGGGGTTATGAGGGAAAAGGTAGGGGAAAGGTTGGGTGAAGGGAGTGATGTAACACATATGTGCTGTTGTATTACCTTGCACTTCTCAGTTTCTTTGATTGATCTACAGCCTAAATGTAATAATGATGGATAGGTTACAACCCTGCGATGTCTGTTCTGGTATTGTATACAAGATAATGGCTGCAGGCTTCTATGGTACCCACTATATGCTTTGCATGATTTCATAAAAAACAATTTAAAAAAAAGAGAGAATATAGGCTGGATTGTGTAACATCTTATAACCACAATGCACGCCGCACTTTAGGCCTTCTTGAGCTGTTCGGTATACTTCTAATCTTGTTCTTACAAAATTCTTGTTATAAATTGCAGTTTTAAATAATCAAAAGTATGGTTTTAACTAACTAAAATAAATAAATGTATTCATTCACATGTACAAATCATCAAGAAGTGCCCATTTTCAAGCACTGGAATTTCCTGGAGTGAGAAACTAAATCAGTAGAGAATGGAAACAGCCACAGCAGCTCACAGAAGGACACCCCTAAAGTACACCAATTCCTTCCTATATGGAAATGTGCAGTCATTCATTTTGTGCGGACAAAGCAATTTGGAACAGACAAACTGAATTTGTAGCCATCACTCAGTCATCACAAGCAGAAACCTGTAAAACTCCTCCATCGTGGACCCCAACAGTGAAAGGAAGACCAAGCTTATGGATCCTGAGCTACAGGTCCAGGCCAAGGAGGTGGTAAGACACGATGACTGTCTAATGTGCTATCTTGCGTTGAAGATTCAACCAAAAACAAATAAGAACATGCCTGTTGAAAGAGATAAGGGATACAATCAATACTGTTGAACAATATCCACATGTTTCCAAACCTTAAAAAGCACCAACACTAAAGAAAGGTATTTGACTACCCTTAACATGTCTAGTGTGGAAGACGTGAAAGGTCTCAAGGTCAGAGGAACCCAAGGTAAGAGGCATAGGTGTTGTAATGGAATTATATGTGGATGTTAAAAATTTGACTTGGCTGAGCATTATCACCAATGTGAACAGTGATCAATGTAATGGTTACACATATTCACGTTGATCCGGGTACGTGCTGCTATAGGGGCTACAAACTCTCTAGTGGTACTACTGACATGTATTGTGAGTGGACTACACAATCAAAATGCACTTTAATAATGATGATGAAGGGCTGATTTGTCTACCAAGCATGTTGAGGGTGATGGGTAACCATAGTATGACAAATGTGTCTTCTCTGTAGGATCATTGTATTGTGGTTTGATCCAGGACACCTAACACAGCGGTTCAGTATACACAGGTCCACATCACTCTGCATTTGCCCATTAATTGTGTGCTTTGTTTTATGCTTGCAGCACACTTATTCCTGTCTATGTTGGGCCACCAGATGTATACGAGTGCGGTCAATTGACCTTAGGATGTTTGAATTCCTGCTGTAGTATAGATGCTGGCTTTACTGGTACTGGCTGTGTGGGTATACAAACTGAATTTATATGTTGCCCACTCACTCTTGTCAAAGCATCGATAAGCTAGCTGAGTATTTTGCCTGAGAAATACCACGCAGAAATCCTACTGTCCACTGTGTGGTGCCTGTAGCAAAGGATTCTAACACTGCTGGCATTTTCCCAAAGGGGGGGTGCAGAAGTTCCCTATGTTGGGCTCTGGGGTATCTGTGTTGATGAAAAGGTGTTTTGTAAGGTGCCCATATTAAGCCTGTATAACCCCTGGATTTCAAGTGTGTCTATAGTGTCTAGCCTCACTGTGTCAATCCTGGCTTTCCTGCATTGCCACACCATTTGAGGTCACTGATGGGTGGTCCAAATTCCATCTTTGAGCTGCATGGCTTACTGTAGCAGAGTATGGATCTGGCATAGAAAGGGGGAATGGAGCACACTGCAGCGCATTTACCATAATGCATCTGAGCAACTTGGGTGCTGCGGTGTCAGGTAGTGTGGTCCCTTCTCCATTTGTTGGTTAGGCTCCCTTGAGCTGGTAAGCTGACGAGCTCTTTGTGATGCACCTGCACTCAGTGAGTGGTATAGAGATCTGAGATGACAAAGTAGCCTTGGTATAGTTTGAATTAGCTCTAACCAGCCATGAAGTCAGTTTACTGCTGAATGCAGTAGTAAAAAGTGTCTGTGCCAGTGGATGGACCAGTGGCTCTGTGTCAGTAATGTGCCATGTAGTGCAGCTAGGATACATAAGCAAACAAAAATTGGGAAACTGATTTTGTTCAGTCAAAATGTCAAATGGAATCAATGCTCCATTTTTAAAGAGGTTATCTATGCAGCTGATCTTAGCATTGTCCAGGATCAGATTCAAAGTCGCCCTCAAAGCAGCAGAGGCTCTCAGAGTGATCGGTCAAACGTACACCATCACCTTAGACATAAAGATAAATGGTGTCTGATAGCTGTGAAGCGATATGTGTAGTAACCTTTTGCGTGATAGAGATACAGGGGCCCTTGGGAAAACAATTTGCCTGCAATGTCTAGTGCTAGCCTGTCATTGTGAGTCTGTTTCTTGTAAGTGCCGACTAACTAGCCATCAGGCCAACCATTGCAGTTGTGCTGTCAGATAGTGATCTTTAAAGCTTGGAACACCCAGACCCAAGATCTGAAATCAGTTTGAGTGTGGAGAACCCCACTCTGCGCCAACTGTTGCTCCATATCAAGTTTCCCAACATACCATCCAGAGTGTGAAAAAGGGATCAGGGTGCCTGGAGGGGCAGATTGGAAAAGTAATAAAGCAATTGTGGCAGCAACACTATCTTGGCACCGGCATCCCTTGGAGAGGAGACTGTGTCCAATAAGTCACCATCCAGCAAGTCTTAATGAGAATATCAACACTGAGGTATCAGAAACCTTTAGTTTCCCAACGCATCTGGTGTCCATCTATGACAACAGTTTGTGCAGGGCATGCAGCATTTAATGGGAACAGGCAAGATTTAGCCCAGTTCACTCCGAGATCTGATGTTGCTTTAAAAGTGTTAAGGGAATACACCACCTCCTCCAACCCTGTACAGACATCACTTAGGTATATTAGGACATTATTTGCTTATCACCCAGTGGGATCCCCAATCTCGCCCTAGCTGGTGGAGTAGTAGGCCCAGGGATCCCATCAACAATGCAAATAGCAAGAACGATAGAGGGCATCCTGGTCTTGAGCCTTGTGTAACAGGAATGGATTTGGAGCAAGTGTAGAGTAACTAGATCAGTCGGATTAGCCCATGATCCATGGCCAGCTTATGCAGCACTGCAAACATACAGGGGGTCATTATGACCCTGGCCGTCGGTGCAATAGTGGAAGTATTACCGCCAACAGGCTGGCGGTACATACCTGTTCTATTATGACATTGGTCGTTTGGCCAAAGCCAAACTGACAAGTTAACATATCGACCGCCACAATGGTAACGACCGCAGGGCTGGAGACTACTGTCTCCAGCCCGGCAGCCGTCACTAGGCCGCCCATGGCATTTTGACCCCACCCACCGCCATGGTTTCCGTGGTTTCTGTACCAGCACGGAAACAATGGCAGTAGGCACTATCAGTGCCAGGGAATTCCTTGGCAAGGAGTCCTCCCCTCCTCCTACTCCCACCCCTCCCACATATTCACGCACATACATACACACCCATACACACATGCATACACACATTCACCCACACATGCATACATTCATACACACTCACAGAAACACTCACAAACATACATCCAGGCACACACGCAATCACACGACACAACATGCACGTACACACACACCCTCTCATGCACACACGCATGCACGCATTCAAACACAGTCACACACACCCCCACACAACACCCCTCACCCCATCTCCTGTTCGAGAACCGGACTTACGTGCTTGCAGGGGGTCCTCCGGCAGGAGACGGGACATGGCGCTGCTGCCAGCAGCAGCGTCCGCCAGCAAAACACCGCCAGGCTGTATTATGGAACATGATATGTTTTGCTGGCGTGGCGCTGCTGCTGGCAGCAACGCCACCTTACCAAAGTCCGTTGCCATGACCGCCACCGGAATTCCGCCAGCTTTCTGGCGGAATTCCGGCTACGGTGATAATTCCATGGACGGTCGGCAGCCACGGCGACAGTATGTTGGAGGCCGTCGCCGTGGCGGTAGGCGACATTTGCCGCCAGTGTCATAATGAGTGCCATAGTCCCAGTTGAGCATGTCAAACACTATTTCCATATCTATGATGAGGCCTGCCTAATGGAGCCACTGCAAGGCGCCTCTTCCAGCAGGCGATGTAGGTGACAGATGTTGAGAGAGGTTGTTTTACCAGGAATTAAGTCATTTTGATCTGGATGAACCAGATCAGGGATCACCGATTGCATACTGGTTCCTTAAGATGGTCTGATCAGTGTTAAGAATGGCTGAAGGTATGTGGGAGGAGACATTTAGAGGGTCACAACCAGGTTTAGGGAGAGAAACTAATTGGGTCTCCCCAATTGGGTCTGACTGCGAGTATACTATATTGCCTGGGAGAGGCAGATCGCAGCTCTCCATGTCCTGTTTTATCAACCAGGCTAACAATCGTCCAAACTTATCCCCTTCTGTATGCGTTTTTGATGTGTGGGCTTTGTATTTCATACACCTCAGCGATTCCATCAATTAAGCATGTTGTTCCCTAGCAGTAAGTACTATATCCCTTGTAGTGGCATCAGTTTGGGATGCGCTCTCCAAGCCCATAAGGGAGCGTTCTGCCTTTTTCAGGTCAGCTAAGACTGATTTATGCACCACCAACACTGCTTGTACACAGTCGCCTCTCAGCACTAAATTAAATGCATCCCATTCAGTAATCTGGGAAGAGGTGGATCCACTATTCTTGGCATAATAGTTGTTAATGGTTTCTTGAATTTGTTCCGTAATGATGTGGTTTTCAAGGGCAGTGGGCTGAAGACAGCAGATAGGAACCGGCAAAATTTAGTTGCCCCATTCAAGTTTCATTAGCACAGCATTAAGATTCAAACAGGTTTTACTGAGGTATTCTGCATTATAGACTTTAAAGTGGATGGAATTGGAACTGAAAAAACAGTGTAAGTGAACATGGACATCGTATGGGGGAGAATAAAAATAGTAATCTTGTGCATCAGGCTAGAAGGTTCTCCAAATGTTCACAAGGACACAATGAGTATCGCATTGTTTGAGGTATTCAGCATGGCGAACTGTGTATGTGTTAGGCAGTAAGGGTGTGACCTATCCAGGCTGGGGTTCAATACGCAGCTAAAATCACCACCTAAGATCCAGGGGAGAGAAGGCCACTGAAGTAGCTGGGTGGAGAGGGGTGACAGGAATTGGAGTTGGCCCAATTTAGGGGAATATATGCTTCCTAATAAGACTGATTCACCATCCAGTACCCCAATACACTTGTTAAAGGGACCATGGGTCTGATCCAAATCAGTACTCCTTTGGCATACCTGGAGTGGTCCATACAGCAGCATCCCCCCCTCAAACACCTTTGAGGTTTGGAGCTCTCGTCCCTAGCCAGATGGGTCTTTTGTATATGTGTGCATCTTGGCGCTGGTGGAAGGCATGGATACAGAATAGTTTCTTAGTTGAGGACATCCCCTTCGCGTTCCAAGAGATGAAAGTCTGTTTAGCAAAATTACGCAAGATAGTGTAAGCAAGACAGTAGGACTGCTGAGGTAAGCGATGGAGAGGGAAACGGGGATAGGTGCAGGGGAAGGGCAATACCCCAGTACCTTTCTAATGAAAAACTAAAGAATATATATGTGTAGCACCACACCTGTCCACATGAGCTACCCAACCCCATAGCCGCAAAGTAACATCTAACCACCCACAATAACAAACTAGTGATTATATTGGACTCTAGTCACCGTGATAGAGAAGATAGACCAATAGAGAGGCGCTGTGTCAGGACCAAGCCGTCTACCACACAGGAAGGCGGTCCAGATGGATCCACTGCAACAGTGGAGGCCTCTGTGGAATTTGCGTGTGGCAGCTGACCTAAACAATTCAAGAAACTGAGTTCACCAAGTGGGAGCCAGGGTGCTTGACGGGCCAAAACACATCCAGCAACAAGCACATTACAAAAGAGTGATCTATATGTAGGGCAGCAACACTCTTCATTGTGTGAAATGAAGCAATATGCTTCATTTGACAAATTGGTATTAGAGGACCTGAAAGCCCCCACAGTTAAGCATTATGGTGAAGAACCCAGAACAGTAAAACGTGTGAGGGGTGGTCACTAGAGTTACAATCAAAGCAGTACTTTAAACAGAACAGGTGGACACTTTGGGAGAGGCTGGGAAATCAGGTCCTCAAGAGTGTCACCTTTCTCTGGCTTTTCAGTTGTACAGCAACAGACAACACCGAGTCCATCTGTGATTGAGGGGGCAGGAGTCCCCACAGAACTCTGCCTCAATAGAGTCCATCGACAAACTCAGCAGGAACGTCCAGGGTTTGTGTCATGGTGCTGAGTGGGGGAAGTGCCACAGGATCTTGGCAAAGGGTCCTATTGTTCTATTTAACCCCAGACATCTTCTGCATCAGTGAGGAAATGCAAGCCTTGGGCACAAAGAGTTTTAACCTTAGCTAGGAGAAACAAGGAATAATTGAGCCTTAAGTCTCTAAGTTTGTGCTTAATGCTCAGGAAAAAGGCTTTTCACAGTTGCAGCCGGGGCACAGTGGGCCCTCTTCACCATGAAGTGGGGGAGAGGGGCTGTTGGGTGCCATACAAGTTTTTAGCCAGTTCTCCATGAAGTTTGTGGGATTTGAACCATCGCTTCCTTTCTGATAGGCCAACGATGTGAGCACTGTGGCATGGGAGCAGCCCCTCCACATCTTCTGCTCTGTGGCCTAGAATACAAATTCCATCAAGAAGCTTAGAAAGTTGTTTATGGTGGTGTGCTGATTGGTACTCTAAGTGTTTGAGAGACAGTTCTGTTTATTTTCACTCTTTCCAAGACCCTACACTGTTCATCACGGAGAAGGCAACCTTAACTGCCACCATACCTATCTTGCATTCTAGAGCAATCCTGGTGTCCGCAATGGCTCGCAGGATCTAATCAAGTTTCCCATTTGAGCCATGCGATTCATCTGGCCATTTCTGGGAAGACGTAAGTGGTGTGTTGGGATTTTCACTGACCGATTCACAAGATGTGGTAAGACTGGGACGTGGAGTAACTCCTCTACCTATCCAAAGTTGACCCATGCTAGCAGATCGATGATGCAATCTCCAGGGGGAACATAAGAGGCTCCATGGTTCCCCGTTTGGGGCTTTTATTTCCCTTTCATAGTGAATTTTGGACAGCAAATGAACAGGTGACAGTCACTGTTATGCCCCATCTTGGGTTGCTATGGGAATAAGGTGATAAGGGTGTTTTTAGGGTCTGGGGGTAGGTAAAGGTATAGGGTGGTAAAAGTGATTTTAGGGTTATGGGGTGGGTAAGGAAATAGGCTGGTAAGGTTGTTTTTAGGGTTTAGAGGAGGGTAAGGGTATTGGTTGGTAAGGGTGTATAAATGTGGGTATATATATATATATATATATATATATATATATATATATATTACCTACTGGTAGTTGCCAGTTGGTAGTTATAGTTAGGACCATGTTTCTATGAAAAAAACATTTTTTTTGACTTGCCTATATCTTTGGCTCCTTTTGACGAATCTTCACAACATTTTCCCCCAAAAAATGTGGCCCGGCGATTTTTTTTAATGCACGGGCAGTTTCGTGGTGATCCGTCATGTGAGGGCCGAGAAAAAGGGGGCTAAAAAACATTCTGTTTCCCATGTTAATTCCCATAGGACCTGTCAACACGTTTACAGCCCAAACCACTGGACGGAATTACACCAAATTTGACAGACAGCTAGTTGCCAGTACACAGACTGTGCTTTATGTTATTTGGTGTAAATCCGTTCAGTAGTTTAGGAGATATTTGAGGACAAATACATTTGGATATCTCTGGTGCGATTAATCCCAAAATTCGCGAATATTCACAAATACGTGTGCGAAAAGCTTTGTAATTGGCTGACCGCAACCTAACTATAAAGTTGCAACCATTTTATTTCACGGGACACTGTTCCCAGGTGTGAAAATTAAAATTGAAAGCGACATAAGGAGTCAGGGTGAAGGTACCCTGACCCCAAGGGTGTGATACAGGTGTGTTTTAGAGGCAAACCATAGGCTTAATACAATTTTACATCAGGCGCACGATATTCATGAAAATTCACGAATTTTCGGGAATTTCTGCGAATGTTTTGCTAAATATTCACGATTATGGAAAAATGGGAAAGAAAAACCACAGACTCATTCATAATTTAATACGTGCACTCAGAGCCTCATGCACCCATTCGCACACCCACTCAGACACTCATTCACCCAACTCAGACCCACTCATAGACTGACACACCCACTTTTAGACCAGACCCACTCAGACACTCACACGCCCACTCACACATCCACTGACAGAGATAGGCTCTGAGGCCGTCTGCCCGGTGCACTGCCAAAGGCCATGTGTGACGCGGGGTTGGGTGGTTATAAGGGTATGGCTGCAAGGCCAGACCTTGCGACCAACCCCTGCCAGGCCAAAGGGGTTGGTGGCAAGGTCAAAGGGGGTTGGAATAACGTATGGTAATTAAAATTACTTTACGTTAAGAAAAACATAGAAATTCACTGGAAAAAAACAAAGGTTTCAGGGACGCTATGGCTAAGCTGTGAATTTACTCGTACAAAACCATCGAAAATCAGCAGTTATAGTCAGAATTCTTTCAAATAACTATAACTCGCGCCTTAAGATAACTATAACTTGTGCCTTCGCCTTGCACGGCTAATTACTCCACATATTATGTAATTGATGAGTTTTTGTATGGCATCTATGATATCACTGCAACATTTGCAATAACTATAACATTATTGATAAGATAACTACACATTAAACAGGATGCAGTCTTTCAATTTCTGACACACCCTCTTACACCCAGACACTCTCACACCCATGGGCACCCTCTCACACCCTGACACACCTCCTCACACCCAGATAGACGCTCTCATGCCCACTCTCACTCTCACTCCCAGGCACACCCTCTCACACCTGCTCTCAAATGCACACACTGTAACACCCAGAGACACACTCTCAAACCGGCACATCCTCTCACATCCACACAGGTACTCTCACACCCTCTCACATCCACGCTCACACCCAGACACATCCTCTCACACCCAAACACACTCTCTCACACCCAGAGACACCCAGAGACACCCACTCACACCCTGAGTCACCCTCTCACCCCCAGAGGCATCCTCTCACACCCGCTCTCACACCCAGAGACACACTCACAGTCTCACACCCTGACATACCCTCTCACACCCACACATTCTCACACCCAGACACACTCTCACACCCAGACATATCTTCTCAAACACACCCTCACACCCAGACACTTGCACACCCACTCTCACACCCATAGAAACCCTCTCATACCCACTCTCACAATCAGAGACACTCTCATACCCAGAGACACCCTCTCACACAACTCTCACACCCAGACACATCCACTTTCACACACAGTCTCACACCCAGAGAAACATTTTCACACCCCCTTTTACACCGAGACAGGTACTCCCACACCCAGATACATACTCACCCAGTCTTGGGTAGCCACAACCAGGCAGGGAAGTTATGGCTGCGAGTTTTTTTGATTGGGAAATGGTACCTGGGGCAAAAATGTAGGCTGCAGTGGGCATGAAGGGGCCAGGGTAGAGGTTCCCTGACTCCATGGGGTTGATAGAAATGCAGTGAAATAGTGAATAATAGGCTTAAAATGGATACAAAATATTTTTTGACAGTTTTTGAGATCAGTGCGGCTCCGATCTAAATTTGCAGTTCGATCTGCTGATCTGAATGAGTTTTAACAAAAAAAAAAAAAGTAATATCTCTATGGTAAAACGATTGTCTCTGAGAAGAGTCTTTGTGTTTATGATGTGTAGGTGATAACTACACATGAAACAGGTCGCAGTCTTTCAAGTTCAAGGAACACCCTGTTGCCTTTGTCTGTCATGTGAACTCCATCTTTTCTATACATACCATCCATATCAAACCAAACATTATTGTGGTATATAGAGCCCATAATATGGACTCTGAAAAATGCAGAAACAGATTAACATATTTACTGAATTTGTCTATTTGTGGACAAAATTCACTTGCCCACTTCCACTTCCACTTCTGCATTTGGCATATGTTAGAAAAAACAAACACAGAGTGTGGGAAAAGAGCCATAATTTTCCAAAGATATCCTTCATTAGAATATCCAGTTCTACCCCAATAAGTGTACCCAGGTCATTGCCACCACAGTGCATAATCATGAGGTCTAGATTATGGCAATCCTTTATGCTTTCAACCAAAGGCAGCAATTGATGCCACTTTAACCCTCTCTGGCCAACCCGAGTAATGTCCATATTAGATAAACCAAGGTCCCTGTCAATGCCTCTCTTTCTAGTATTCTCTCTCACCCAACACACAAAGCTGTGACCCGCAATCCATACCTTGAGGATTTTGGAGGGAAGATTGAGTACTACTCTGGGCAAGGCTGCAGCGGAATGTGGCAGTTTTGAAATTAAATGCAGTTGAAATGGAGGCTACGAGTTACAATTCGAAAGAAGACATTTGATTGGTTGTTGTCAATATGTTGGTACTTAAAAATAGTTAGTGATATTCTGAGAAAAGTAAGTAGACATCAGATTGGCTTTGGAGAAATTAGAAAAAGTATTTGTGTTTGGCATATTTTTATTATTTCAAACATTCAAACACACCTCTTTCATTTGGTTTAAAACTAAGCATGCTGCTCTCAGAAACTGTTATGAGCTTGTTTCAAAACACGTTACCATGATAATACACCTAAAGGAGCATGGAAGAAGGGAATTAAAAAGATTAGACTGCACATTTGTATTCACAGTTCTATTGTTATACATTTATTATAAAGTGTAATTGGTTATAAATGTATTTATCTGTGTAAACAGGAGTATGAATGAGATTGTTTGGGAACAGATAGTAAAAATGAATTTCGCACTCCCGCGTGGATGCGCAGATCCGCCTTGAAGTTACGCAGGGGCTGCTTTGAGCACCCCAGTAGATTTGCAGATCTGGCCAAAACCCCTATCAAATTGGGGTACCTTTGGAGGAGTGTTGGAAAAGGTTAACTATAGTAACCAGTCACAAGTAATATAACATTAGTTGAATATGAAAGGGAGATTGTGATTGTTTTTCTGATCGAATAACCTTGAAAGCAAAGATGAAAAGGTTGCCATTTATGGTTGCCCTGTATGAGAGTGTTGTACCATTTTTGTGCTTGGCTTTTGTGCATTTTCAGTGAGAATAAATTCTAATGGATACTGAGAGACAAACATACAGACCAACAGACACACATTACAAGTATGTGAATTAAAATGTACTCTAATTTAAAATGTGTTACAAAAGGCATGAGTCTATATAAGGTAAATGAAAGTGAGTAGCATGTTGATAAGCAGTGAAGGGGAATATAAATAGAGGGTATGTGATGAAAATAAAGAGAAGTAGAATGATCATAAAAGAAGGAATTAAAGGCACACACTGTGATGCAAACTTATATGCTGAAAAATACCAAAACACCTGATCTATAAAATCATACACCCATGCTTACACTTACAGATGCACTAACAAAACATTAAACTTATGTTTTACTATGTAGTAGAACCCCCTTAGGTCAGATGTACCTAAGTAATACGGTACACTGCTATGTGCTTAGAGGGTAAGAAATGTACTTATAAGTCATGCTTAGTCGCATATGCAGTTTGATACCCTAACCATACTTAAATATGCAGTCTTTCACCCATAGTGCAAGTTATATACATATTACAAAAGCAGTGCTACTCACCCAGCCTTTGAGAGAGAGACAGGGGCATGTAGATATTCAATGGCATGCCCACACACCACTAATGTATGCAGAACTAACTACATATGTCACCCCTAACATAGGCTATAGGTAGACCGTACAGAGGGTAGTTTGAGCTTAAATGTGCTTTTAAGGTTCACTGAGTTACATGTACACTTACAGACCCATATGTCCAGTTATATATCCGATCTTCCACCCATACTTCAACTCACATACACCTATTTACAAAAGCATAGAGGCACCCACACACCCAATCACACAGCGACAAAGGCTCTTACACTTTCACTCATATACTCACACAGCAGTTATCTGTCCAGTAGTATCAGAGCCAGTAACATATCCTTATGCGTACTTCTCTCTCCTTTCCGCTTCCTTATTAGCGGTATTCCCTGTCAGTGCCTATTGGTGTACTGTGCCTTTTAATATCCTGTGCCCATTGTTACTGTGCCCCGTGTGTACTTCCCCAGTGATTCTCCTTCCCCCCTCCCTCTCTCGTTCGTACTACCACCCTTCCCCTCCCCAGTGGTTCCCTGTTTACCGAGAGGTTTGTACCTGAGCTGGCCACGTTCTCCCCTGAACGTGGCCGGTGTCTGCGCGCCCTCCTCCTTCTCTGCACAACTCCTCCGTACCGCCGTCCTGCTCCTCCTCCGTCCTCTCTACACCGTCCTCGCCTCGCTCTTCTTCTGCCGTCGCCCATCCTGTCTCCAAGTCTTCTGTCCACGCCCCGGTTTCAGGACTTACGGGGTTTTTAACTCTCTCTATTACGGATTCCTCTGGATGTCCTCCACTCCTGTGCGGCACCACCTCTTCTGGTACACCGTCAGAGAACTGTGGAGGGCCTCCAGGGTACTTCCACCGCAGGCCCGCGCCCGGCACCCTGTTACATATACCTGCGTACTTACTTAACATCTGGTGGCAACCTCATAGAGGGACTGATACACTTACTCAAATATGTAGTCAAATACTGACACAACCCACTCAACCAGCCATACAATTAGTGGTTTAAACATGGGTTAGAGCTAGTACCGCAGAGCGTGAGTGTGTAGTTTTACTGCCAGCTTGATTTGGCATTCAAAGGCTCTCGCCCAAGCCTTAAAGTCTCCTTTTACTACACATAACTCACACCGCAGCTAGGGTGTTGATAGGCCATAGGTCAGAGTACTTTCTAGGTTAGACATGTCCTTTTCAGTTTTGCTGATTTACAAGTCCACTTGAAGATGCCTACCCAGTTGTAAATGCAGCTCCCCACCCATACTGCAACACAGATAACTATTTACAAAACCATACAAAAACTCAAACACTCAGTCAGAGAGTGAAAAAGGCACTTACACATTCATGCGCACACCCAGACAGCAGTTATGTATCTAGCAGTATCAGAACACATACCCCTATACTCAATAACGCAGCTAGTAAGTGACTCACACAGCTACTTGCTTATACATTTAGAGACCCATAGAGTTACGTAAATAGCCAGTCAAAACCGGAATAATTACTTTAACATTTGATGGCATACCCATAGAGGGATTGATATAGTCACTCACATGTGTAGTTAAGTAGTGACACAACGTAGTTACCCATATAAAGAAATAGTCATTTAAACATGGCTTGAGCCTACTACTGTAGAGCTTTTGTGTGCAGTTTTATTGCCAGGTCAACTTGGCATTTATAACTCATTTGCCGAGCCTTAAACACTACTTTTGCTACATACGTCACCCCTCAGCTAGGCTGTGGGCAGTGCTTTGTCCTTAAACGTGCTTTTAACTTTTACTGACTTAAATATGCACTTACATATGCACTTACAGACCCATACACCAAGATATGCATGCAATCTCCTACCCATAACAGAAGTCGAATACCTATTCAGAAAGGATAGAGCCACGCACACACCCAATGAGACAGTGACATAGACACTTATACATTCACTCAGACACCCAAACAGTAGTTATGTATCTGTCAGTATCAGAGCCAGTTGCAGACACAGATACAAACTCCTATTCTCACTAACACAGGAGTAAGCAATTCATACAGCCACTTACATATACATTTAGAGACCTAAACAGTTACTAAAATAGCCAGATATATACCCGTTTACTTACGTCAATCTCTGTTGGCAGCCCCGAAGAGGGAATTATATACTCACTCAGACATGTAGTCCAGTAGTGACACAACATAGTCACCCACCTAGACAAGTAGCCTTTTAAACATGTTCTGGGCCTACTACTCCACAGTCTCTGTGTGTAGTTTTACTGGCAGGTTCCCTTGGTTTTTTTCAACTCCTTTGCCAAGTCTTAAACTCTCCTTTTGCTACATATAAGTTATCCCTAAGGTTTAATGACTCTTATTAGGCCATAGGGTACTGTACTTTGTGCTTAGAATATAAGACATCTGCTATTAAGATTCACTGGGTTACATATGAACTTACAGTCATATGGCCAGCTATACATCCAGTCTCCCATCCTTACTGTAATTCAAAGAAGTATTAAGAAAAACATACAGCCACTTGTACACCCAGTCAGACAGCGGAAGAGGCACTTATACATTTGTGCACACACTAAGACAACAGTTATGTATCCAGCAGTATAAGAACCAGTTGCATACAACGTTACATACTCTTGTACTGACCAATACAGTCAGTATGCATTCACCTACATACACATTTAGAGCCCCAAAGAGTTACTAAAAGAACCAATTACATACCAGCATACTTATTTAAACACCAGCTGGCACACCCACAGAGGGACTGATTTCCTCACTCAGAGGTGCTGTCAAGTACTGACACAACCTAGTCAGCCATCCAGACAAGTGGACCCTTAAACATGGCTCAGCTCTACTAGTGTAGAGGCTGTGTGCAAGGTTTTACTGGCAGCTCAACTTGGCATTAATAACTAGTTCACCTAGTCTTAAACTCTCCTAAATCATCCCTCAGACTGGCTGTAGGTAGCCCATAGAGCAGGGTGCTTTGTACTTAAAAGGTAAGATGTCCTTTTGAGTTTCACTGAGTTACACATACACTTGCAGACCCCTACATCCAGGAATATATCAGGTGCCCTACTCATACTATAACCCACATACCTATTTACAAAAGCATGGACATACTCACTTACACAGTCAGACAGCAACAAATGCACTTATACTGTCATTTTATGACACACAACTTACCCCTTTGCTACCCAAAAGAGCCTTTTATATATTTATACACACACTCAGACAGCATTTATGTATTCAGTAGAATCAGAGCTAGTACTCACACAGCTACATACCCCTGTACTCACAAGCAGAACCAGTAATAAGGTATAAAAACACTTACGTACACATTTAAACACCCAGACTGTTACTAAAAAAAGTCAGTGATATACTTGCATGGATACTTGCTTAGTGACACAATCCAGTGGCCCAACCAGACAAGTACTTCTTGAAACATGGCTCCGACCTACTACTGTAGAGCCTGTGTGTGCAGTTTGACTGATAGCTTGACTTGGCATTCAAAACTTGTTTGCCAAGCTTTAAACTGTCCTTTTAGTATATATAACTAACACCTCAGCTAGGTTGTACATAGACCATAGGACAGAGTGCTTTGCCCTTAAAAGGTTATACATGTTCTTACATTTCACTGAGTTACATGTGCACTCACAGAGCACTATGTCCAGATAAATATGTAGTCACCCACCTATATTGTAACTCACATACTTTTTTACAAAAGGATAGAGTTGCTCAAACACCTGGTCAGACTACAAAAGAGCCACTTATACATCCATTCACACATCCAGAGTAGTTATGTATCCCCAACTATCACAGGTAGTTGGACACAGTTACATACTCCTGTAGTCACCAACGCAGCCAATAAGTAACATACACAGCCACTTACATAAGCATTTAGACACTCATATGTGGTCATTACAACCTCGGCGGTCTTTTAAGAAGACCACTGAGGGACCGCCGTGCGGAAGACCGCCAGTAGTGGCGGTTTGCCGCGCAGCGTATTATGACCGTTGGCTGCCCTCCGTCGTTTTTCCGACGGAGAGCCGCCAACAGCCATACTTGCGGGCGGCGGGGAAGTGGAGGTTGCTCCACCTCCACCGCCACGCCAACAGAACACCGCCGAGCTAATCACGTCCTGTGATTCTGCGCGGCGGTGTTCTGTTGGCGGTGTGGTGTTGGCGGAGCTGCCCCCATGGCTCCCGTCCCCTCCCGGAGGATCGACGGAACAGGTAAGTCGATCGTCCGTTAGGGGAGGGGGATGGGGGGTGTTGTGTGTTGTGTGGATGCATGGGGGTGTGCGTCTGTGTATGTAGGGGGGGTGTGTGAGTGCGTGTATGCTTGCGGGGGTGATGCGTGTTTCGGAAATGTGTGCGTGTCTGTCTGTATGTATGTCTGTATGGATGTGTGCGTGAATGTGTGAATGTGGGTGTACGTGTCTGAGTGTGTTATGTGGATGTTGGCATGTATGTCGGTGTGTGTGCATGTATGTGTGTTGGTGGTGCCTGCGTGCGTGTCAGGTGTGTGTCAGTAATGTTATGTTGGGGGTCGGGGTGGGGAGGGGGGCCCTGCCACCTTTGGGGTGTGGCAGGGGTGGTGGGGGGTGTAGGGGAGGGAGTCAGGGTGGGGGTGAGGGAGACCCCTATCAGTGCCAGGGAAGGAATTCCCTGGCACTGATAGTGCTTACCGCCATGGATTTCATGGTGGGTCCTACCGCTGGAAATCCACGGCGGTAAGCCGGGTCGCAATACCGGCGGAGGTATTGTTACGGCCGCCGGGCTGGAGACCCAGGTCTCCAGCCCAGCGGTCGTCTCCGCCCTGGCGGGCGGAGCGGGAAAGCGGCGAATGACCATGGCGGTAACAGCCATGGTCATAATACAAAAAAAAGACCGCCAGCCTGTTGGCGGTCTTACCGCCGCTTTAACACCGTCCGCCAGGGTTTTAATGACCCCCATAGTCACTATAACAGCCAGACATATATCATCATACTTACTTCAACAGATCCAGGCAGCAACTGACACATTAAAAAATCTCTGCCAAGCCCTAGACTGTTGTTTTACTAGACATAATTCACCCCTCAGCTAGGATGTAGGTAGGCCATAGTGCAGGGTTATTTGTGTTTAAAAGCTTACATATGTCCTTTTGAGTTTCACTGGGTTACAAGTGCACTTTCAGAATCCTACGCCGAGTTGTACATACAGTCTCCCATCCATACTGCAACTCACATACCTATTTGCAAAAACAAAGAGCCACTCACACACCCAGTCAGGCAGCAGAAGAGGCACTTATACATTTACAAACACACCCAGACAGCAGTTATGTATTCAGCAGTATCAGAACCAGTTGCATACACAACTACATACCCCTGTACTCACCAAGGCAGTCAGGAAGCAATTCATATAGTTACTTACATATAGATTTGGAGACCCATAGAGTTACTAAAAGAGACAGTAATTTACTGGCATACTTACTTAAACATGTGGTTGCACATTCGTCAGATATGTAGTCAAGTACTATCAAAACCTAGTCGTCCATCTGTTTTGCTTTCAATAATAACCAAGCTGACAAAAATCTCTGGAATGCACTTCTTAGTTTAAAGAAGGCATTTTTTATTACTTCACCATGAGGCTCCTGAGAGAGGAGATTAGTTGGTTGGAGGCACACGTTTAAAAACAGTCACAGCAATTAAAGGAAAACATATCAAAGTGATTCTCAATTGCAATGTACACAGCAAATATATGTGATTATATTATAGCATAACTGCCAAGCAAAGAATAAAAGTCAAAATTAATCACTGTAGGGCCTATCACTGCTCGTCATATTTCTCATGCCAGCAAGTTGATGACCCCTGTTCAATTGCGAGAAAGAGATTTTCCACCCTCAAGGGACAGGTCAGGCAGTTGATGTCCACTCCTGACTGAAGTCTCAGAAAACTCCCCTCGCTGCTGCCCAGGGACACCTTTTATAATATTCAAAACATGCTGGCTACTGTAGGTCAGAGTTGGAAGAAACAAGTGTGAAAGTTGGCCATGTTTTCAAGGCTGTCTCTCCCAAGGACGAGTCTTTCCCTGCACTAGAGAAAAACACAAAATATGCGCTTCCTTATCATGCTATCGTGTTCGGTAAGAGAGAATACGAAAAACACAAGCTTAGTTTACCATGTGGAAAAACACAACTCATCTGCAATGTCTCAACTGCAATGTCTAACGCCACGATAAAGCCAATAGGAAGCTAAACTGAATGTCTAACACCACGATAAAGCCAATAGGCAGCTAAACTGAATACAGAATGTAATGTCTAATGCCATGTTAAAGCCAATAGGCAGCTAAACTGAATACAAAATGTAATGTGCTACTGGTGAACATTGAACAACTAATATGCACAGTGGTGAAACACAAAGTCAGTGGTCAAACATAATTATTTTCACTACACCATCCAGACAAGTAGCCCTGTAAACATGGCTTGGGCCTACTACTGCAGAGCCTGTGTATTGCAGTTTTATTGCCAGGTTGACTTGCAAATGAAGACTAAGACAGATACACCTAAGAAAGACTATTGGGGTCAGTGACATACCCATGTACAGTACATGCCAGTGCACACAGTGACACACTTAATTGTTTATAGTATGTAATTTAATACTATTGTCTCTAGAGCTAAATGTATTTTTTATTTGATTTGCAAATATCCACTTGTATTAAAGAAAAACAAGAATCAGAATGCCTGATAAGAGACAAAGAAGAAAGAAACAGAGGAAACAATACTACCTAATTCAAACGGAGAGTAAAAAGACAGATGAGGTGGAGAATGTGGACAAGAAAAAAAAGAACAGCTGGTAAGAGCATTAAGAGGTTTCTGAAAAAAAAGCATGTTAAAAATTGCAAAATGAAAGAAACGTATCCAGTAAAAACAGGAGTTTGAAAGCAAGTGATAAACAGCAAGGAGTACATGCTTTTAAAAGTAGGAAAGGTAATAAGGAAAGAGAGAATTTGACTTGGAGATAGAAACAGTTTAAGGAGTTAAGAGAAAAAATGTTTCGAACAAGAATAATACAAAATCTGCTAAAAAAGATTAAGTATAAGAGAAGTGCTGTACTTAAGCAAAAGCAATATATTGAGACTATAGTTGAGAAAGCATCTGCTGTGAAGAGGAAACTTTTTTATCTTAATATTGAACAGAATGAAGACACAAGACAAAACAATATTGTGTATGAGGAAAAGAATACTAAGAAAAGGGTTTATAAATAAACATTTTGTAAACATTTTTTAAAGGTGAATGGAAACGCACATCAAGTACAGAGGCATTTTTAATGAAGAGAGCTTCTTACAAGAAAACATATTAGTGCATGCAGTTGACACAACTGGTTGTTGCTATGAGGTAAAAGACGGTAGTCCAGTAGAAAAAGAAGAGATAGTTCCTAGGAACGTAGAAAACCATGAGTGGTACAAGCAAGGCGTAGACTAGTACCTGTGTACAAATAGAATTGTAGCAGTATTTGCAGTGTTGGTCAGGAATAAATAGAGAAATTAAGAACTTTTGTAAGGGAATGTCCATGCAGATGTCTAAAACAGAAAATTATAATGTTGAAAGGATTAGATCCTTGTAAAGGTAGGAAATATTTGAAATTACATGTGGATTGACTGGTATGTTTATCGAAGAAAGTGAGTATATGCTCTTTTCATCACTTTAGAATGTTGCCCGTGCATTATTAAAAAATGCAAAATTTAGGACACTTTACTATGTGAAAACTTCAGCTTTATGTTTAGAAGAGATGAATAGAGCTCTATTGCATGAAACGGTGGCAGCTGTGGAGAAACCTTGTGAAGATGTTCAGTTTTGTTTCTTTGGTCCTGGAGAGAAGTGTAGCAATAATGAGGAGGTAGCGAATGGGGGTGTAGAGCAACAGGACACAGAGATTATTACTGAACAAATTGCACAAGTGATAGCACAATTTAACACAGTATCTTCAGAGAAACCAGACTGTTTGTATTTATTGCTGCCACACTCACTAGAAAAGACAAACTTATGAAGTAGCAGTATTTTCTAAAACAGAGGAAGAAAGCAGAGATAAGTGCCAGGAATTTGGTGCATATTGATTTGTAGAAGAACACTTTGATTTGGCAACAAAGTAAATAAAATGTAAGTATTGTTATAAGTTAGAGAATAATAAAATGCCAGCTAGAACAACACATAACAGTCATTGAGTATTGCCCCAATCAGACGCAGGGCAAGGGTGTTACCTCTCCCCGATTTGAACCAGGAATCGGATGACATGAGGGATGAAGGCCACACTCCATCCCCAGAAGCCGGATCCACCGTAAGGCAGCAGTCCCTACCCCTTAGGCTAGGGTCGATCCCCTGGGGGGGGGGGGGCAAATTGACTTTATGTCATTTCTGCCCCCCTTGGGGGCAGATCAGCCTATTTTTGTTAGGCCAATCTGCTCCTAAGGGGGGGCAGAAACCACTAGATAGCAGGGATTTTTATTTTTTGCGTCAATTTCACACAAGGGCAGAGACCCCTTAGGCAAGGGTTGTTCCCTTGGGGGCAGATCAGCCTATTGTTATTAGGCTGATCTGCCCCCAAGGGGGGCAGAAACCACTAGGCACCAGGGATTTTTTTGTTGCGCCAATGTCATGCAAGGGGAGCGACCCCGTAGGCAAGGGTCGCTCCCTGGGGGGGCCAAATTTATTTTAGGCCATTTCTGCCCCCCCCGGGGTCAGATCAGCCTATTGTTATTAGGCCGATCTGCCCCCAGTGGGCAGAAACCTCTAGGCGCCAGGGCTAATTTTTTTTTTTGTTTTTTTTTTGTTTGTTAGTTCTTTTGGAGATGGGGAGCGACCCATTAGGCAAGGGTCGCTCCCCTGGGGGGCAAATTGTATCTAGACCATTTCTGCCCCCCCTGGGGCCAGCTGATCTAGAGGCCAAAATCCACAGGTAGGCACTTTGCAAAAAACACCTCAGTTTTCTGTGAAAAAATGTGATGTATCCACGTTGTGTTTTGGGCCATTTCCTTTCGTGGGTGCTAGGCCTACCCAGACAAGTGAGGTATCATTTTTATCGGGAGACTTGGGGGAACGCTGGGTGGAAGGACATTTGTGGCCCCTTTCAGATTCCAGAACTTTCTGTCGCCTAAATGAGAGGAAAAAGAGTTTTTTTGGTCACATTTTGAAGTTTGCAAAGGATTCTTGGTAACAGAACCTGGTCAGATCCCCACAAGTCACGCCATCTTGGATTCCCCTAGGTGTCTAGTTTTCAGAAATGCGCTGGTTTGCTAGGTTTCCCCAGGTGCCGGCTGAGCTAGAGGCCAAAATCCACAGGTAGGCACTTTGTAAAAAACACCTCTGTTTTCTGTGAAAAAATTTGATGTGTCCACGTTGTGTTTTGGGCCATTTCCTTTCGTGGGCGCTAGGCCTACCCACACAAGTGAGGTACCATTTTTATCGGGAGACTTGGGGGAAAGCTGGGTGGAAGGAAATTTGTGGCTCGTCTCAGATTCCAGAACTTTCTGTCACCGAAATGAGAGGAAAAAGTGGTTTTTTTGGCCACATTTTGAGGTTTGCAAAGGATTCTGGGTAACAGAACCTGGTCAGAGCTCCACAAGTCACCCCATCTTCGATTCCCCTAGGTTTCTAGTTTTCAAAAATGCGCTGGTTTGCTAGGTTTTCCCAGGTGCCGGCTGAGCTAGAGGCCAAAATCCACAGGTAGGCACTGTTTTCTGTGAAAAAATGTGATGTGTCCACATTGTGTTTTGGGCCACTTCCTTTCGTGGGCGCTAGGCCTACCCACACAAGTGAGGTACCATTTTTATCGGGAGACTTGGGGGAACGCTGGGTGGAAGGAAATCTGTGGCTCCTCTCAGATTCCAGAACTTTCTTTCGCCGAAATGAGAGGAAAAAGTGTTTGTTTGGTCACATTTTGAGGTTTGCAAAGGATTCTGGGTAACAGAACCTGGTCAGAGCCCCACAAGTCACCCCATCTTGGATTCCCCTAGGTGTCTAGTTTTCAAAAATGCACTGGTTTGCTAGATTTCCCCAGGTGCCGGCTGAGCTAGAGGCCAAAATCCACAGGTAGGCACTTTGGAAAAAACACCTCTGTTTTCTGTGAAAAAATTTGATGTGTCCACGTTGTGTTTTGGGCCATTTCCTTTCGTGGGCGCTAGGCCGTCCCACACAAGTGAGGTACCATTTTTATCGGGAGACTTGGGGGAAAGCTGGGTGGAAGGAAATTTGTGGCTCCTCTCAGATTCCAGAACTTTCTGTCACCGAAATGAGAGGAAAAAGTGTTTTTGGGGTAAACTTTTGAGGTTTGCAAAGGATTCTGGGTTACAGAACCTGGTCAGATCCCCACACGTCACCACATCTTGTATTCCCCTAGGTGTCTAGTTTTAAAAAATGCGCTGGTTTGCTAGGTTTCCCCAGGTGCCGACTGAGCTAGAGGCCAAAATCCACAGGTAAGCACTTTGCAAAAAACACCTCTGTTTTCTGTGGAAAAATGTGATGTGTCCACGTTGTGTTTTGAGCCATTTCCTTTCGTGGGTGCTAGGCCCACCCACACAAATGAGGTACCATTTTTATCGGGAGACTTGGGGGAACACAGAATAGCAAAACAAGTGTTATTGCCCCTTGTCATTCTCTAAATATTTTCCTTCGAAATGTAAGGTAGTGTGTAAAAAAAGACGTCTATTTGAGAAATGCCCTGTAATTCACATGCTAGTATGGGCACCCTGGAATTCAGAGATGTGCAAATAACCACTGCTTCTCAACACCTTATCTTCTGGCCATTTTGGAAATACAAAGGTTTTCTTGATACCTATTTTTCACTTTTTATATTTCAGCAAATGAATTGCTGTATACCAGGTATAGAATAAAAACCCATTGCAAGGTGCAGTTCATTTATTGGCTCTGGGTACCTAATTGTTGATGAACCTACAAGCCCTATATATCCCCGCAACCAGAAGAGTCCAGCTGACGTAACAGTATATTGCTTTAAAAAATCTGACATCGCTGGAAAAAGTTAGAGTAAAACGTGGAGATAAATGGCTGTTTTTTTCACCTCAATTTCAATATTTTTTATTTCAGCTGTTATAAATGACCCCTTGCTGAATTCAGAATTTTGTCTACTTGTCAGAAATGTTTAGCTTTATCAGATCCAGCATTGGTTTCTCACCCATTTTGGTCACTAACTGGAAGGAGGCTGAAAGCACAAAAAATAGTAAAAATGGGGTATGTCCCAGTAAAATGGCAAAATTGTATTGAAAAATTGGGTTTTCCAATTCATGTCTGCCTGTTCCTGAAAGCTGGGAAGATGGTGATTTTGCCACCGCAAACCCTTTGTTGGTGCCATTTTCAGGGAAAAAACCACGAGCTGCCTTCTGCAGCCCTTTTTCCCATTTAAAAAAAAAAAAAAAAATTTACTTTACTTTGGCTAATTTCTTGGTCTCCTTCACAAAGTCTGGGAACCTCTAGAATCCCTAGGATGCTGGAAAAAAAGGATGCAAATTTGGCATAGGTAGCTTATGTGAACAAAAAGTTATGATGGCCTAAGCGCGAACTGCCCCAAATAGCCAAAAAAAAGGCTCGGCACAGGAGGGGGAAAAGGCCTGGCAGCGAAGGGGTTATACTTGAAAGAAAATGTTTTTTTTCAAATATTGATATTATTGGAGGTGTAAGTTGTATCAATGATGAAACATTACAATCATGTGGACAGATTGCAAAAGTGGATAAACAGAAGTCAGAGGAAATATGAGCAATACAGAATCGACTGAACAAGTGGATAAACAGAAATCAGAGTAAATATGAGCACTACAGTATCCATCCACTTAATTTATTTTTAAAGTGATGCGACTGATCTTTTTCAAATGAAACAAGCTAATGGAGCTCCAATGAGTGTGTGGGAAAAATGTTTAGAGGCTCGCTGTTTTCCACAGCTATGTCCCACAGGGAGCAGGTGGGTGACACGACGGCCTACCTGTACAGATACCAGCGGCTGAGTACAGGTCAACAAGACTATATTCAAAGGACCCTCGGTTTTGCCAGTGTATACCCTATATATTCCATCTATTGTCTAAGAGTGACTTGTCAGGACTGTGAACCACATTCTAAAGGCAGGAGTTAATCTGTAAAATATCTCTGCAAGGGAGTTTGTTGACAAAGTAAGGAAGAAAACCTAGAATACAACTTAATTAATTTGATGGCATGTCAACGTGGTACCAATGTATATTGGTATCGTCGTCATGGAGAACTTAAATGTAGGCTGCAAAACTTAAATGCACCTACTTGGTTTATCACACTTAATTGCGCAGAGTACGCCTGGGATGATTTACTTGAGTTTATACAAGAAGCAAAGTCTAACATTAAGATTATTAATTTGAAGACAGCAGGAGAACTTTGTGTTCCCAAATGTCAATTATGATAAAGGCCTAAGACAGCAAGTTCTACGGTTTCAAACACATATATGTGGCAAATATTGCCACTGAAGATACAGATGTAAAGGAAAATGTTATACAAGGTGTCGCTTTGGATTCCTAAGGAAAAGTGAACAGCTTTTTATCTGCATTCAGACATACACTGACACACGAAAATCACAAAAAAATACATATAACCTGAAAAGGGCAGAGGCCTCCAAGTATATTAATGATTATAATCCTGTGATTTTTAAATTATGGAATGCAGATATGGATATACAGTTTGTTGCAGGCAACTCCATTACTGTTGCTTGTTGCATCACTCTGTACAATACAAAATAAGAGAAGACAGAGATGAAGGAAGTGTGAGAGGAGATTTCTGCAGAAAAGTCATAAACCAATAAATTATACAGCTTCAGCTTGAAAATGCTTTCGCATGGAAAATAAGTTCTTATGAGTGCTGTGACAGGTTGAGCTCAGCTAGTTTGTACTCAAAGTCAAGGGAATTGTTTGGGTTAGTCTAGGCCTTGCCAGCACCTGAAACAGAGTCTTGAAATAACACGTGAAACAGAGTCCAGAAATTCAGTACCTAGCAGAGTTTGATCTGGAGAGTAGATATTGTAAAAACAAATATGTTGGATACTTACTATCCAAGAAGAAGTTCACACCTAGAAAACTTGTCTTTACGAGATTCTGCAACACTACACTACAGGCACAGAAACAATGTGACAGAAAATCTAGAGGAGGAGAAATATGCTGTACTTGGTTGTGATGGTTGTTTAGTTCGACATGCAAAAGGTAGTTTAATAAACCATAGAAAACTTAGTTGTCAACCTCTTGGGAAACAAGTTTACTTCTGAGCACTTCTGCAACTATTCAAGCCTGGCATTCCGAAACTGAGTTACTCGGACAGTATGACTGCTACAAAGATTCTTTCAATGTTGTTGAAGACAGCATTGAGTGTTCAGCCTTTGCCAACTACTTCAAAAATATTCAATGATGAGAGTGAACAGGAAGAAACAATTGCTACTGAGATAGCAAAGGACAGTTCACAGAGCAGCCAAAGTTCGGTACCTCTCAGTCAAGACCCTCTTGGACAGCCAGTAATTGAAAATGAAGCTGCAAAAGCTATGAATGAGATAGAGTCTGCAATACAACAAGCAAGAGAACAAAACTGTTTACTACAGACTCCATTTTGCAGTGTGTAGTAACAGCACCAACTGGATTAGATGCACACAATAATAAAGGAATTACTTTGCATCTACTACTTATGCTACCTGTAGAACTTGACAATAAACTGGAATATCAAAAGTTATCCAGTGAAGCCTGTCATGAAATTTCCAGAGTTTTGAAGAAATTGAAACTTGTAATCATCAATGAGGTGAGTATGGTATCAAACTTAATGCTCGTGTTTGTCCACTTGAGGCTGCAACAGATACTAAAGACATACTATAATGTACTGTTTGGAGGAGATCCATTACAATTTAACCTTGTGAAAGGACAGCCTGTGTTCAAGATACTTCTACATGAAGAAACACAAATGTCGTTGGGAAGGATTGGAAATTTAAACATTTGGTTAAACTTCCAATACAAGTAACTACTTAGAAATATGCACCAATCCTCTGACATGGGATACAGAAATGTTCTGAAGGATATTAGAAAAGAAGTTCTCACAAAAAAAGGAAAGCTTTCCTCGCAATCTCAACTTATAAAGAACTTTTGCAGAGCTAGTGTTCAAATTTATTGAAGGAGGAAAATCCATTCTATGCCTAATGCCTACTCTTCAAGAGTGTTCCAGTTTCAATAAACAATTACCACAGCTGGAGAAAGAAGACACGTTGGAAATAACAACAATTTATAAAATAGAGCACAAGGAAGTGACAGTACTGTTGACTGAAAAACTAAAATCAAAAATTAGTTAATTGGAGGTCTGTTTTCAAAACTGCGGGATTAAACTGTAGTGTAATTTTGAGCCGTAATTTAAATGTTGAAGAAGGATTAGTTAATGGTGCTATGGGTAAAATAATAGATTTTATTTTGTTTCCACACAGGACTGAAGTTGAATACCTAGTAATTACATTTAATCAACTTGAAGTAGTAAAACAAATAGCAAAGTCTGCGTGTGTTTCTTGCTTGTAAAAGGCATGTTCAGGGGAAGCAGTTCCCAGTGTCTCTAGCATATTCTCTAACAATCCATAAATATTAAGGCTTAAGTGCAAATGCCGCATTCATTACAATTGGTACTACAGTCTATAAGGAAGGTATGTCATATGTAGCATTGTCACGAGCTAGAACTTTGTCTGGTTTGTACCTCTTAGAGTTTGATGAGAGTACAGTAAATGATGATTCAAGTTGTATAAAAGAGTATAACCGTTTAAGAAGTGTTTATGCTCCTCATTTAGGGCACTATCTGGTTTACAAAAAACCTATGATCTTGGCGAAGCTTGAGGCTTCAAAAGATCACAGTGATATTCCTAAGAAAAAGTGCAAAAAAGAAGTTACGAAGACAAAAGTACTACAAATGCCAGTGACAGTGTTGGTTACCATTTGTCAAACCCTTCTGGAGTCAGCTGTTATGCTAATGTAGTTCTCAATGCACTTGTCTTTACCTCATCTTGTTCATGCAATTGGACAGGAAAAAGCAAAAGTTGCGCTCTGCACTGTTCACATTGTTAAAACACTTGTGAACAGATAAAGCTAAAACATGTTCTGCATCTCATATTAGAGATCTTGTAGATGTGTGCACTGGATCTGTACACTTCACACAAAACACTCAAGAAGATGCACAAGAATTCTTAACAGCCATACTTGGTTTATTAGAAGAAGAGATGGTACCTCTTACGACGTATTTGGACTAAGTTACTCATGGCAGCATGAGTGTGAAAATTGTTCTTTTGCATCAAAAACATAAAGATTCAGAAAGATTTATCTACCTAACTCTACCAGACTATAAATCTATAAATTTTTGACAAATTGTTTAAAGAACCACCACAGAATAATACCTGTACAAACTGTAAATCAGAACTTCTATCAATTTTAAGTATAGACAAGACAGGGGATGGGTAGTGGTGGTAGAAAGGGGTGCACTTCCCACACGTTGAGGAAGTATAGTCAATAGTAGTTCATGTCGAAAATCATGCAAACATGGGGTGAGTTATGGTGCTATGCGGTAAGATGTTCCACTACCCAAGAACATACAATAGTGCTTCAAAGAAACACTAAACATGAAATTTAGCACAGAAGCCACAGCACTCAAAACAATGTTCATAATAAAGATGTCTTCCAATTGAGTTGGTTGTAGTGGATTCATTGTAGGTCGGACTCCATTTCCTGCATAGATGTGGTCGACATAGACCAGGAACAAGACTTACCACGGTCTTGGTCAGCAGGGCTTACCCTTCACCCTGTTCGTTTTAGTAGTGAATGACCTTACTTCCCTACTTACTGTGTCGTCTCATAGCCTTGAAAAAGTCGCCTGTTGTGACGAAACACATGTTGGCTGTGTGTATGGAACTATGCTCAACTGACTACTTGGCTGTATCTATGGATCAAAGCTCAACTGATCTCTTTTGATGCCCTTGGATACTAATTAAAGGAATCCACTACACCCAACTCAACTGGAGGACATCTTTATTATGAACATTGTTTTGAGTGCTGCGGCTTCTGTGCTCAATTTTAAATATAGGAAGGATTGGCAAATATCTCATCCTAATGCTACAGCAATGCACAGTTAATGTAAGTAAATTAGAAACACAAATTACACATTGTAAATCAGAGATAGCACTAAATTGGAAACAGAGATCACAAACTAAAAAACAGGCAAAAAAACAATTTTATGGAGAAACAAATATTGCTAAAGTTATTAAAGTTAAACATATTTCTGGATATTGAACTAGTTAAAGCGGATGGACAGAAATTCATAACAAGATCATCATAATCAAACAGATATTGCAACAACAGCTATGAAGTTATGAAAAGTATTAGAATTGGTATAATGACAAACTCCACTCCTGGTTAATGAATTACTAGTTTCTACAACATCATACAGCCTCCCAGGGGTGATGTTTTTATAACCACCAACTCTCGCACCCACTCACACCCAGACAGATACTCTAACACCCACGCACTTTCACACCTACTTACTCAGAAAGACACACCTAGTATCACACCCACACATACACTCTCATACCCACCCTCACACCTAGACACTCTCACAACTAGACACTCTGACACCCATTCTCACAGCCAGTCTCACGCTCATTCATACACTGAGGAATACACTTATGCATACACTGAGTCTTCCACTCTAACTCATACACTAAGACAGCCAGGGATGCACACTTATATTCACTGACACACCCAGGCATACACTGATACATACATGCATACAGTTATACACCATTAATACAATAAAGCAATAAAAGGACAAACGCAGCTATTTTTTTTATAATTGCTGTGGTTCTAAAAAGAACCTTTTTTATTATTTTTCTTTTTTAAACTAATATACCCAAAAAACAAAGGTACACAAATGTTATAAAACAACAAGAATGAAAACCAGCATGCTTTTTAACTGAAAACTAGATGCAGCAAATTTGGATGCTCTAAGCCAAACTAGCCGGGATGACTGGTCACTGCACCTACATATTCGGCCACAGTTGTAGTATTTAAGCCAACAGGCATGTGGCACTGTAAACAGTGTGTAGTAATGTGTCCCAAATTTCGGCACATTGCTGGCACTGTTATTGTGGCTGAGGTGGAAGGTGCTGGCGCATGTGCTCTTGATATGGAAGGATGAGCACTTCGGACCATTCTCTGATATGATCTTTCGTGTATAGTCTTCAGATGTTTCCACATCGATTACGTCCCATGTCTATATTTTTGATTATTTCCTTGAGACAGTTCCTTCCCACAGATGGTGCGCTTCACTATCCTGGCAGTTACCTTCTTTTTCACCAGAAGGATTGACGAAGAATTTCCAGAAGTCACTTTCTTTTTTGGGAGGTAGTCGATCCTGTCTTCTTCTTCCTCCACAATAACAGGATCTTGTTGCTGCATAGGTGGTGGTGCTACAGCCAATTAAAAAAAACAGCACTTCACAGCAGGTGGAAACTACAAAAAAGACCAGCTACTGGTAACTGTGTGCTGCTCTCTCATTGTCCTACAAGAAATAGCAGGTTTTAGGTGGGGTTTCATTATAAAAAAGGTGTGGACCCTATGGGCCAATTAAATGAGGTTTCGTTGTGTCATCACATTAATTTGTAGATTCTTTTGTGAATCCGTGTAATACATAAATCGAATGAGTACTGCTTTAAAAAATATATACTTATATAATCATACACCTATATAAGAGTACACTGACCTTGTACATAAAATGATTCCACTGTGTGTGTGTGTGTATATATATAAAATTGTATTTAAAAAATGTGATGAATCCGCGGTCCCGGCTTTGCGGATGCCTTCCGATTACATGATAGCAACAAGGAACTATAGAGTATGGACCGTCAATGTTTTCAATACCGCAGAAGATCCGCGGATCCCAAAAAATAAATTACATTTGCTAGCATTACATTTTTGTGCATATAGTTTTCACATTGTTGTTTACCCGTATTTTTTGGCTCCTTTCTCCTTGCTTTTCCCAATTTGTCACTGCATTCACCCTTCTTTTCAAGCAACATTTTGCGTAGTCGTTCATTACTGCTACATTAATTTCAGCACTTCCTACTTTGTTTCTATTTCATATTTTGTATTCAGTCTCCTTCTTTACCCTTCATTTTTACTGCTTTTCCATTTAATTTCCTGTCATTTTCTAGTCCCTTCTCCATACATTTTGCCTTGCATTCACTGCTTACTACTTGCTTTTGCTTTCTAATTTTTAGAGCCTACTCCATGCTTGTAGTTTCAAACATATGGGGGGGTGGGTTGGCCACAGGGCTGCGTTTAAAAAAACCATAGAAATTCACTGAAAAAACCATGTTACACAAATGTAATGGTTAGGAAACAGAATAAAAAAAAAATTAGAAATTCACTGAAAAAAACAGAGGTTACAAGGAGATTATAGTTAGGGTGACATTTAAAATGTACAAAACCATATAAATTCAGCAGTTAAAGTTACCTCCATAAGGTGGTCATTATGACACTGGAGGTGTACTGACCGCCTCTGTTAAAGTGGCGGTAATATCGCCAACAGCCTGGCAGTAATTACTGCTAAATTATGACCATGGTGGTTATACCTCCCAAAGACAGCCAATGTACCACACCAATTGCCAGTGTGTTCACACCACTGACCACGGCGGTAGGCACCTATAGCCAGGTGGACGTCAAGGTACCGCCCACCACATTATGACATAGTAAACCGCCAGGATTTCCGGGGCGGTATTAACGCCATTAAAAGCCTGACAGAAACACAGCACAGACAACGAAAGACTCACCATCAGGGACACAGAGGACTCCGCGGCCGCCATGGAACCAGAACTCCAAGTCTTCCCAATACTCTACCACGCCATGGCCGTCCTGGAGCACCAATGCCGACGAAGACGGTGAGTACAGCCGCCTAGCAGACAAGGAAGGGAGGGAGGAAAAGGAGAGTGACACACACATCACATACACAGAACCTGCTGCAGAGTAAAACGACTGTCACAGGACCCACGAGCAAATAATGCAAGGACAACAATTCCGAAGTACGAACACTGTAATTTGCCACCAACAGCCACCATAATGAATAATGAATAATTACATCAAAATGCAGATGTCAATGTCCAGATTGGGCCAATGGCCAGTCCAAAGTACCAAAGGCCACATGGCCACAGGGCATATACCAAAGCCCCAACTTGACTCCTGACAACATCTGGACTCCAGTGTTCAGGGGCATCATGTTGGAAAGGGCCAGGCACCTCAGGGGGAAGGGGAGGTTGTGGGGGCACCTCAGCTAGAGTTAGTTTCATGCCCAATGGCTCTTGGGGGATTCCCTGCCCAACAATCTCTGGAGGGGAGTGAAAGGCCACAGTCTCTGTGGTGGGTATCATGCCCACAGGTTCTAGAGGGGGCTCCTTGCCCCACAGTCTCTGGAGGGGAGTGAAAGGCCACAGTCTCTGGAGGGTGGGCTACATGCCCGCAGAGGGTGGAGGGGGCTCCTTACCCTCAGCTGGTGGAGGGGGCTCCTTGCCCTCAGATGGTGGCGGGGGCTCCTTGGGTTCCTTTCCTGGTGGAGGGGGCTTCTTGGGTTCCTTTGCTGGTGGAGGGGGCTGCTTGCCCTCAGCTGGTGGAGGGGGCTCCTTGAGTTCCTTTGTGGTGGAGGGGCCTCCTTGAATTTCTATGGTGATGGAGGGCGCTCCTTGGGTTCCCTTGGTGGTGGAGGGGGATCCTTGGGTTCCCTCTTGTGACGGGCCCCCTTGGCCTTTGTTATGTGACTTGTGTACTTGCCTCCAGGTCTAGGAGGTGCCTCCACTGACCCAGTATTCTGTCCCTTAGGTTTTGCCACCCTAATCCTCCATTTCTGAGGCAGAGGTGTGGACTAACTGGGAGTGGCTGCCTTCAAACTCCGGGGCCCCTTAGTGCACGGAGCAGATTTCTTGGTGGGAGCGATGGCAGACTGTTTGGCTGAGGTGCTGTGCTGGGTCGTTGGGACCCTGCACTTATAGACAAGACGGGGGCAGGGGGAGGGAAGAAGTCAAGATGGGCAAGGAAAAGCTTCTTAGGGATGTTGGGGCAGGATGTGGGAGGAGGGGTAGGAGTGAAGGTAGAGGTAGTGGTTGTAGGGGCGTACGTTTGCTGGACTTGGCTGCAGGTGAGTGGACAGTGTGCATGTGTGAGATAGATGGCAACTGGGGGTCTGAGTGCAACCTCTTAGGAGGGGGGCAGACAGGGTGGGAGGAGACAAACAGGACTTGTGATGGGATTTTGTGGAGGTGTCTGCAAGTGAGGTGAGTGTGCTGCAAGATGTGGTGATGGCGGTGGTGGCTGTTGATGCAGTGCATGCAGGTGTGAGTGCGGATGTGACTGTGAGGAATGAGGAGGAGGGGGAGACAGTGGAGGCATTGGATGTTGTGGTGTGTGCAACTGTCTGTTGTTTGTGTGGGTGCTTGTGGCTTGAAGTTTTCTGCCTGTGTTTGTCTGTGCCACTCGTGTGATGTTTTGTGTGCATGTTTGCCTCTATGTGTGCATGGGATGGGTTGGGGTTAAGGAGACTGGGACTGGGAAGTGGTAGATGGAAGGGGGCCGTAGGGCCAGGGACAATGGCTGCCATCAGAGAGGAGGCCAGAGCCTAAAACAATCTCTGTTGGGCCGCCAACCCACCGTGAATTCCCTCCAGGTAGGCACTGCACTGCTGCATCGAGGATGCCAGCCCCTGGATGGCATCCACTATGGTTGACTGCCCTACATAGATGGATCTCAGGAGGTCAATAGCCTCCTCACTGAGGGCAGCAAGGCTCACTGGGTCAGGGCCTGAGGTGCCTGGGGCGAAGGAGATGCCCACCCTCCTAGGTGAGGGGGCACGGGCAACCCGGTGGGGGGCTACTGGGAGGGCGGTGCTGGTACTGGTGGTGGCGGCTGTACCTGTAGCTAGGGTGGGTCTAGAGGTGTCCGCCACCAGGGAGCTCCCATCAGAGGTGGATTCAGAGTAAGTGTCACCTCCTGTCTCCGCCGTGGTGCTCCCCTCGCTCTCCGTCCCACCGGTCCCGTCAGGGTTGTTGGACTCTGCCCCCTGGGTCCCGTGGACTGTGTAGGAAGGTAGCCTCTTTCTAGCCTTGTTACCCCCACTTTTGGCCTGTTTGTGAGTATATGTCAGGGTGTTTTTACTGTCTCACTGGGATCCTGCTAGCCAGGGCCCAGAGCTCATAGTGAAAACCCTATGTTGTCAGTGTGTTTGATATGTGTCACGGGGATCCTGCTAGCCAGGACCTCATTGCTCATAGGTTTGTGGCTTGTATGTGTTCCCTGTGTGGTGCCTAACTGTATCAGAGGCTCTGCTAACCAGAACCTCAGTGTTTATGCTCTCTCTGCTTTTAAAATTGTCACTGCAGGCTAGTGACTAATTTCACCAATTCTCATTGGCACACTGGAACACCCTTGTAATTCCCTTGTATATGGTACCTAGGTACCCAGGGTTTTGGGGTTCCAGGAGATCCCTTTGGGTTGCAGCATTTCTTTTGCCACCCATAAGGAGCTCGGACCATTCTTACACAGGACTGCCACTGCAGCCTGAGTGAAATAACGTCCACGTTATTTCACAGCCATTTTTCACTGCACTTAAGTAACTTATAAGTCACCTAGGTGAAGGCTAGGTGCAAAGTTACTTAGTGCGTGGTCACCCTGGCACTAGCCAAGGTACCCCCACATTGTTCAGGGAACCTTTCCCGGACTTTGTGAGTGCCGGGACACCATTACACACGTGCACTATGTATGGGTCAATACTTATATGTAGCGTCACCATGGTAACTCCGAACATGGCCATGTAACATGTCTAGGATCATGGAATTGTCACCCCAAAACCATCCTGGTATTGGGGGGACAATTCCATGCATCCCCGGGTCTCCAGTATAGAGCACGGGTACTGCCAAACTAACTTTCCGGGGTCTCCACTGCAGCTACTGCTGCTGCCAACCCCTCAGACAGGTTTCTGCCCCCCTGGGGCCTGGGCAGCCTGGTCCCAGGAAGGCAGAACAAAGGATTTCCTCTGAGAGAGGGTGTTACACCCTCTCCATTTGGAAATAGGAGTGAAAGGCTGGGGAGGAGTAGCCTCCCCCAGCCTCTGGAAATGTTTTGATGGGCACAGATGGTGCCCTCTCTGCATAAGCCAGTCTACACCGGTTCAGGGATCCCCCAGCCCTGCTCTGGCGCGAAACTGGACAAAGGAAAGGGGAGTGACTACTCCCCTGACCAGCACCTTCCAGGGGAGGTGCCCAGAGCTCCTCCAGTGTGTCCCAGACCTCTGCCATCTTGGATGCAGAGGTGTGAGGGCACAATGGACAGCTCTGAGTGGCCAGTGCCAGCAGGTGACATAAGAGACCCCTCCTGATAGGTTCTTACCTCTCTCAGTAGCCAATCCTCCTCTGTTGGCTTTTTAGGGTCTCTCCTGTGGGTATCTCACCAGATAACGAATGCAAGAGCTCACCAGAGTTCCTCTGCACTTCCCTCTTCGACTTCTGCCAAGGATCGACTGCTGACTGCTCCAGGACGCCTGCATAACCGCAACAAAGTAGCAAGAAGACTGCCAGCAACATTGTAGCGCCTCATCCTGCCAGATTTCTCAACTGTTTCCTGGTGGTGCATGATCTGAGAGCTGTCTGCCTTCAACCTGCCCTGGAAGCCAAGATGAAATATCCTGTGGGTCGACGGAATCGTCCCCCTGCTAACGCAGGCACCAAACTTCTGCATCACTGGTCCTCTGGGTCCCCTCTCATCCTCACGAGCGTGGTCCCTGGAACACAGGAGCTGGGTCCAAGTGTCTCCCATAGTCCAGTGGCCCTTCTGTCCAAATTTGGTGGCGGTAAGTCCTTGCCTCCCCACGCCAGACAGTAATCCTGTGTACTGTGTGAACTGCAGCTGCTGGGGCTTCTGTGCACTTTTGCAAGACTTCCTTTGTGCACAGCCTAGCCCAGGTCCCCAGCACTCCGTCCTGCATTGCCTAACTTGCTGAGTTGGACTCTGACGTCGTGGGACCCTCCTTTGTGACTCTGAGTCGACCGCTGTCCTCACATCTTCTAAGTGCCTGTTCAGGTGCTGCCTGCTTCTGCAGGGACTCTCTGAGTTGCTGAGCGCCCCCTCTGTCTCATCCTCCAAAGGGCAACCTCCTGGTCCTTCCTGGGCCCCACCAGCACCCAAAATCCTCAACTGCGACTCTTGCAGCTAGCAAGGCTTGTTTGCGGTCTTTCTGCGTGGAAACAACTCTGCATCCTCCAGCACGCCGTGGGACATCTTCTGACCAAAGGAGAAGTTCCTGGCACCTTCTGTTGTTGCAGAATCTTCCGCTTCTTCCACCGGGAGGCAGCCCTTTTGCACCTTCATCCGGGGTTTAGTGGGCTCCTGCCCCCCTGGACACGTGTGTGACTCTTGGACTTGGTCCCCTCCCTTTACAGGTCCTCAGGTCCAGGAATCCATCTTCAGTGTTTTGCAGTCAGTTGTTGCCCTTGCAGAATCCCCTATCTCAAATTTACTGTCTTTCTGGGGTAGTAGGGTAACTTTACTCCTACTTTTCAGGGTCTCATAGGGTATCTTGGACACCCATAGTGTTTTCTAACAGTCCCAGCGACCCTCTACACACTACACTAGGCCTGGGGAAAATATAACTTCACATTGCTGGCTAGCTAAATAACTTCAATCAGGGTGGTTCACATCCCCACAGGGAAGTAATTATACAGTGGATGATAAAGGGAGTAACCAATCTATTACAGAGCTACTCTCCACTTATCACCACTTAGACAATTAAGACTCAACTGGCCAAGGTTAGCCTTATTATCCTTTGTTTGGGGGGGGGGGAGGTTGTGTAGGAAGGTAGCCTCTTTCTAGCCTTGTTACCCCCACTTTTGGTCTGTTTGTGAGTATATGTCAGGGTGTTTTTGCTGCCTCACTGGGATCCTGCTAGCCAGGGCCCAGTGCTCATAGTGAAAACCCTATGTTGTCAGTGTGTTTGATATGTGTCACTGGGATCCTGCTAGCTCCTGCCCCCCCGGACATTTGCGTGACTCTTAGACTTGGTCCCCTTCCTTTACAGGTCCTCAGGTCCAGGAATCTGTCTTCAGTGTTTTGCAGTCAGTTGTTGCCCTTGCAGAATCCCCTATCTCGACTTTACTGTCTTTCTGGGGTAGTAGGGTAACTTTACTCCTACTTTTCAGGGTCTTGGGGTGGGGTATCTTGGACACCCTTAGTGTTTTCTAACATTCCCAGTGACCCTCTACACACTACACTAGGCCTGGGGTCCATTCGTGGTTCGCATTCCACTTTTGGAGTATATGGTTTGTGTTGCCCCTAGGCCTATTTCTCCCTATTGCATTCTATTGTGATTCTACATTGTTTGCACTACTTTATTAACTGTAACTTACCGGTTTTTGGTTTGTGTGCATATAATTTGTGTATATTACTTACCTCCTAAGGGAGTATATCCTCTGAGATACTTTTGGCATATTGTCACTAAAATAAAGTACCTTTATTTTTAGCAACTCTGAGTATTGTGTTTTCTTGTGATATAGTGATATATGATATAAGTGGTACAGTACGAGCTTTGCGTCTCCCAGTTCAGCCTAAGCTGCTCTGCTATAGCTACCTCTATCAGCCTTAGCTGCTAGAACACCTCTATTCTACTAATAAGGGATAACTGGACCTGGCACAAGGTGTAAGTACCACAAGGTACCCACTATAAGCCAGGCCAGCCTCCTACAGACTGCAGCTTCCTCACTCGCCGGTGCCCCTGTACCTCCGCCAGATGATGCTAAGGCACACATGGACAGGATGACAGAAGAAAATTGGGGGGTGGGGAGAGAGAGAAAGGGAACACTGGGCCAATTACAGCACCAACACCACAGATGGCATACACATTACCATCACACACAGGGACCAAGATTGAGCACTAACCACCACACTGGCATTCCATTGGCTAGGTACCAGAGCAAGATGAGAGCCAACCACCGCCATCTGCACCCCACCTGGGACCTACTACGCCCTGGCTGACATGGAATGCCACCTAGCTAGTTAACATGATTTTGCTTTCACCCATTTACCCTGGGCTGGACCACGCAGCAATGTATGAGCTGGCATTAAGGGGCACACACTGACTGGAACCCACCACCAGCAACCTATGCCAGGCAACAAGGATGGGTGTTACACACACTGTACTCACCCCCTTCTGGCTGCTGTGCTGCCCTCAAGCGCCCATTTATCTCTGGGTAGGCCATTAGGGGGGGTCAGGTTCCGACAGACACCCCTTCCTTGTTGGGAAGCCATCCCCAGCTGGGCCTCTGGGGTCTTCCAGGCCCAACATCTCAGGTCCTCCCACCGTTTCCTGCAGTGGGTGCTCCGCCTGCTATAGACCCCCAGGGTCCGCACGTCCTTGGCGATGGCACGCCACAATCTCTTCTTCTGATGGGTGCGGACCTGCGGAGGAAACACAGAAAGGAGGACACCATTAACCATACAATCCAGCCTGTCATACATATAGCCCACAAATACCATTTCCCCTCATCAGGCACGCACATCACCTGGAGCCCTGCATGTACACTACCACCAGCCATACCCCCCCACCCAAACGACACACTGCCAGCACACACACACATCTCCATGCAACCTTGTTCCATGCATCGTCCCCATGGTGTACTCACTTGTTGGTCTGCAGGCCCATACAGCTGTCAATACAGGGGTAGGATCCCATCCACCAGGTGCTTCAACTCCTCTGAAGTGAAGGCAGGGGCCCTTCCCCCCGCCACACGGGCCATGGCAGGTTCTAGACACAGGTCACAGCAGCACACGAAGTGGAGGTGTTGTCCTGTGGAAAGTCAGGAATGAAGTGAGGTTATAGTCAGAAAATGGTGGTCATGTCCACGGTAGGGGAACACTGTCACCGCCGCCGGTGATCCTTATTGGACAGTGTACTTCATAGAGGCCCATGTTAGCCAAAGAGGAATGGCACAGCGGTGCAAGACCGCCTTCCACCATAACGCCCAACACCAGCCGAGTTACATCACTTCCACCTGGCCCTACATACAGGACAGGCGGTCGCCATTTTATGGTGCAGGTCAACATTCTTAGATTGAAAACTGCATCATTGCTGTCAATTGTACATACATTGCCATTAACATAGTCCAGATACATACATGGTCAATGGACACTTAAGTGGTAGTTACATTGTTCAGTTTGTCACTCCCTTCTCACTCTTGTGTCCCTACCACTGCAGAGGGATAGGAGGAGGAAGCAAGCCCCCACGTACGGACCTCGTGTGGACTTGGCTACATTGGAGGACAAGCACATTATACTCAACTATAGACTGGGCCGGGCCACAATCACAGAGCTGTGTGCTAAACTGGAGCCTGAACTGATATCCGATATCTGTCAACCCACTGGGATTCCCCCTCTTGTGCAGGTTTCCAAGTGACAGCGGGCTTGGATGCAGGAATGTCACAGCCAATGTTATCAATAGTGTAGGGAAGGGTTTTGGCTGCCCTGGTCAAACACATGTGCAGCTACATCGCTTTCCCCCAAGTGGATGATTTGACCAACGTGAAGGCAGGTTTCTATGCAATGGAACATTTTCCAAATGTTATTGGGGCCACTGATGGAACACATATAGCATTTGTTCACCCCCCCCGCGGGCCAGTGAACACGTGTTCAGGAATCAGAAGGGTTTCCACTCACGCAATGTGCAAATGATGTGCCTTGCTGACCAGTGCAACTCCCACGTGTGGGAAAATGGCTCCTTGTTGCAGTTACCCCCCACGTTTTGCCTGATATGGATGCTGACTTGACTAAGAAGTGTGCTGGGACCCTGCTAACCAGGCCCCAGCACCAGTGCTCTATCAAATGTACCATTGTTTCCACAATTGGCACACCCCTGGCACACAGATAAGTCCTTGTAAAAGGTATCAGTGGTACCAAGGGCCCCGTGACAAGGGAAGGTCCCTAAGGGCTGTAGCATGTGTTGTGCCACCCTAAGGGACCCCTCACCTTACACATGCATACTGCCATTGTAGATTGTGTGTGTGTCGGTGGGGAGAAAAAGGCAAAGTCAACATGGCATCCCCCTCAGGATGCCAAGCACACAAAATACTGCCTGTGGCATAGGTAAGTCACCCCTCTAGCAGGCCTTACAGGCCTAAGGCAGGGTGCACTATACCACAGGCGAGGGCATAGCTACACGAGCAATATGCTCCTACAGTGTCTAAGTCTATTCTTAGACATTGTTAGTACAGTGTGGCCATATTAAGTATATGGTCTGGGAGTTTGTCAAAACGAACTCCACAGCTCCATAATGGCTACACTGAATACTGGGAGGTTTGGTATCAAACTTCTCAGAATAATAAAACCACACTGATGCCAGTGCTGGATTTATTACAAAAATGCACACAGAGGGCATCTTAGAGATGCTCCCTGTATTTTACCTAATCCTTCAGTGCAGGACTGACTGGTCTGTGCCAGCCTGCCATTGAGACGAATTTCTGGCCCCATGGAGTGAGAGCCTTTGTGCTCTCTGAGGCCAGAACAAAGCTTGCACTGGGTGGAGGTGCTTAACACCTCCCCCCTGCAGGAACTTTAACACCTACCAGTGAGCCTCAAAGGCTCAGGCTTCATGTTACAATGCCCAAGGGCACTGCAGCTAGTGGAGATGTCCGCCCCCTGGGCACAGCCCCCACTTTTAGCGGCAAGTCCAGAGGAGATAATGAGAAAAAAAGGGGGAGTCACCTACCAGTCAGGACAACCCCTAAGGTGCCCCCTGCCTTTACAAATCCTCCATTTTGGTTTTGGAGGATTCCCCCAATAGGAATACGGATGTGCCCCCTCCCCACAGGGAGGAGGCACAATGAGGGTGTAGCCACCCTCAAGGACAGTAGCCATTGGCACCTGACTGGCCCTGTGTTGCTACTGCTGTGGCTTTGGGGTTGCCTTGAACCCCCAACGGTGGGCTGCCTATGCCCAGGAGATTGACTGTGTAAGTGCTTTACTTACCTAAGAAACCTAACCAAACTTACCTCCCCTAGGAACTGTTGTTTTTGCACTGTGTCCACTTTTAAAATAACTTATTGCCATTTTAACCAAAACTGTGAGCACTACTGTTTTAAATCCTATACGTACCTGTGTGAAGCACCTTGCATTGTATGTACTTACCTCAAATCTTGTGGTTCTAAAATAAAGAAAATATATTTTTCTAAATAAAACCTATTGGCCTGGAGTTAAGTCTTTTGAGTGTGTGTTCCTCATTTATTGCCTGTGTGTGTACAACAAATTCTTAACACTACCCTCTGATAAGCCTACTGCTCGACCACACTACCACAAAATAGAGCATTAGTATTATCTAATTTTGCCACTACCAACCTCTAAGGGGAACCCTTGGACCCTGTGCACACTATCTCTCACTTTGAGATAGTATATACAGAGCCAACTTCCTACACCACGTCACTGCCCAGTAACCTGGGTTGGTGCACAATGCCCTTGTCTTGAGGAATAGCAGCATCCCACATGTGATGGCACAACTATAGAGGCACAGGGGTGGCTTATAGGTGAGCATGAGTCCCCACCCAATGCATGTCAGCGTATGGCTTCAGGCGTCATCCCCTATGCCATTGTGCAAGGCTAATGTTTGTCCCTCACTTCTTCCAGGTGACTCTGGCTACCCAAACCTGTCCTGGATCTTAACCACTGTAAGGAATCCGAGGACAGGGAATGAGAATAGGTATAATGATGCTCATGGGCAAACCAGGAGAATAACTGAGAGGACCTTCTGTCTCCTAAAGGCCAGGTTCAGATGCCTCCATCTGAAAGGTGGATCACTCTGCTTCTCCCCTGAGAAGGTCTGCCAGAGAGGTGTTGTATGCTACATGTTGCACAACCTGGCCATCAGACGACATGTGCCCTATCTGCAGGTGGAGGGGGGTGAAAATGCTCCTATGGCAGCAGTGGACCCCGAGGACAGTGAGGATGAGGAGGCAGAGGATAAGGATGTGGACAACAGGACGTCAGTTATACAGCAGTACTTCCAATGACACACAGGTAAGACAGTGGCACTGACCATTCCTCTGATTAATTATTTTTCTGTGTGGCTGTACATGATGGCAGTCACTTCCTTAGCATCCCAACTGACTGACACCTATGCCTTCTCATTTTACAGATGTTGGTGTGGTTACAACTGTGTACTGATGTGATGACTACAAACTGCTACAGGCCAGTTTTTGGATGGAATCACAAAGTTCAGGACAATTGCACAAGAGGAAACAGTTCAAAACATTGCACATTTTTCTCAGATAAAGCCCTATCATTCAAGTTGTGTTCAAGGGTGTTTATTGAAGTGATACATTTGGAAGGAATAGTGCAATGGAATGGGGTGATGGGGTAGGTAAGTTCAGGATATTGGACAAGTCTGTTTGTAGCACAGGTCCAGTGCCCAAGGAGACATAGGAAGGGGAGCAGTGGCACTTCAAAGTAGGCAAGGGGACACAGTGGAACACAAGGGGGACGTTCAGATGGGTCTCTGTGCTGGGCTGACCATTGGAGATCCGGCCCAGCAGTACCCCGGGGGCAACATCAGGCCTGGAGTGGGTGACCCAGATGGAAACCTCCTACCAGCCAACAAGGTGACGACAGCAGCCACAGGAGGGGTTTTTAAACCAACTCGTTCTTCACCAGTGAGTCGACAGATCCCGGCAGTGACGGCACCGGTGGGTGGACCCCACTAAGGAGCGGAGCAGAGGAGAAGACGCCGGCACCAGGGAAAAAATGAAGGCAGCAGCCCGACAACCTTCCCGACACCCTGGGGGACGAGCAGGATGCGGTGAGGCAAACAGACTGGCCACGCTCTGGGGAGAGCCTGGCCTCGTCAGGTACGGTCCTGTAACAGGATGGGGAGAGATACAATCAGGAACAGTGGGAGGAGGGAAAGCTGACTACTTGAAGACTGTTTTTTTTTTGTTTGTTTTGTTTTGCTGGGTGAAAAGGAGTAAACACCCTAGCTATATGATATCCTGTGTACGGGTAGTGGAATTGTGTTGAGGATTTATTTATTTTTGTTTGCTCTTGTTTCTGTTTTGGATTTTGATACATAATTGCTAATGGGTTCCAGGGGAGTAGAAAACCAATACCAAGTAGAGCGTAGTCTCATCAGATATACAAAAACAAAGAGAAAAGAGACAGCAAAGCAAAGAGAAAAGAGACAGCAAAGCAAAGAGAAAAGAGACAGAAAAGGACGGAAAGAAGACAGCAAAGGAAGGAAAACAGAAAACAGGAAAGAAGTACAGAAAGGGAAAGAGAAAACCAGCAAGAAAGAGAAAGAAGATACAAAAGAAAGAAAAGAGGGGAGAGCCAGACAGGCCAGGGGAAGAAAGAGAAAAGCGCAGTAGTAATACTTACCTATCCACCAACAATCTTGGATTCTTCTTTCTCCCCATGCGCCTCCTGAGTCACCATCTGGGAAAAGAAGAATGAAGAGGGTGAAGACCACATGAGACCACCGAGAAGAAAGAAAAGCAAAGAGAAATAAAATGAAGAGCAAGGAAAAGAACTATAGAACTGTTATTTGTCATACAAAATCTAATAAACCACATGTACTACAATATCGCCTGCGAGCCTCCATTACTGTGACCCTGTCACCGTCTCATTTCCTAGCGGTGGTCTTGGTCTTCGCAAGTGTCTCTTGTGTCTGTCTGGGTCACAGGGAACGTTTGCGGGTTGGTTCACCTTCTGCAGGGGGAGGGATGCTGGTGGCTTGTGGGTCCTGTGGCAGGGCCTCCTGTGCACTGGCTGCAGCAGATGTGGAGGGTTGTTCAGTTGACTGGCTAGTGGTAGGGGCCCACTAGTGTGCTATGTAGTACATCATTATTTTGGCTATATAACCCAGCACCCCTGCAATGGAGACCATGGTGGTGTTGAGGGCCTGCAATTCTTTCCTGATCTCCTGGTGGTGTTCCTCCTGCATGACATCTATCACCTGACCCATCTTGTCCTGGGATTGTTGGTAAGACCCCAGGACATGGGTGAGTGCCTCCTGGGCAGTCGATTCCATTGCCTGTCCTCCCCCTGGCGCACAGCTGTCCTCCGTGTGTCCCTGTCGCCCTGTGCCTGTGTCCCCTGAATGGTGTGCCCACTGCCACTGACCCCAGAACCCTGATTGTCTTGGCTGTGAGGTGTGGACTGGGGTCCCTGTACAGGTGGGCACACTGCTGATTGACGTGTCCTGTGGACAGAGGTGTGGGGCCGTTGGGTGGCTTCTGTGGTGTTGGATACTGATGGGAGAGGCTCTGTGGTGGACTGGGTGTAGGCTGGGGTATCCGACTGACCAGTGGTCCCTGATGGGCCAGGGAGTTCATCCAGATCCAGTAGTCCAGAGTTGCTGTCATCACTGGGGGCATCTTCTGGTGGAAGACTGGGTGGCCGTGGCACCTCCTCGCCGCTGGGATTGGCTGGGGCACCTGTGGGGATGTAAGATGTATATTATGCTACATGTCTGTGACATATTCGACATCCCAAGTTTCCCCATTATTGTTGCTGTTGCCCTGCCACCTTCGTTTGTGTATTGTGATGCATTGTAGGACTGTTATTTTTCCATGCTGTGCATGCATTGGAGCTGGGTGTGCTTGTAGGGCTGGGAGGGATGGGCATGCAGTAAGTATGACATGCAGGGCTTGGCATTTGGGATTGTTGTTTGTGTTGGTGCACTGTGTAGGATGGAGTAGAGTGATGGGTGTCAGGGTGAGAGGTGGTAGAGCATGCAGGTATGGGGGGTTAAGTAGCAAATATTGACTCATCAGTGTCCAGTCCTCTGGCAACTCCAGTGAGTCCCTCAGGATGCAGTGTTGCAAAGACTAGCTGCTCCCATGCTGTCAGCTGTGGGGGAGGAGGTGAGGGTCCACTGCCAGTCCTCTGGATGGCGAGCTGGTGCCTTGCTGCCATGGAACGTGCCTTCCCCCGTAGGTCGTTCCACCTGTTCCTGATGCCGTCCCTTGTTGGTGGATGCTGTCCCATGGTGTTCACCCAGTCCACGATTCTCTGCCATAGCTCCATCTTCCTTGTAATGGAGATTTGCTGTATCTGTGCTCCAAACAGCTGTGGCTCTCTCCTATTTCCTCCACCATGAACCGCAACTCCTCATGAGTGAAACGGGGTGCCTTTGTAGGGACATGGATGTTATAGTTATGTTGATGTTTTACCCATACAAAACCATAGAAATTCAAGTTATAGTAATACTTATATGTGTATGTATGTAGGGTTTTGCCTACCTTATATACAATTACCTTGTGATGTGCTGGAAGTGCTGAAATTAATGTAGCAGGCCCCTGTCAGGAAGCAAGGCCCGCAGATTGAGCCCATTCCACAGCACCGCAAGGGATTCATAAATGTCCTGCAGCCAACGTATAAGCGGCCCTAGGCAAGGGAGGCTGTGAAAAATTAGGTTATTGAGTGGGAGATTCTGAACTCACTTCAAGCAACAAACACAATCCTTGTCAGGGTGAACGAGAAAAAGTCACTAAATTATCCTGTGCTTAACCCTTTCGTAGCTTGGCACAAAAGCAGTCAGACTTAACTTAGAGGCAATGTGTAAAGTATTTATACAGCACTTAGTCAGTAATAAAGTGAAAACACACCACAAGCAAAAACCCACACCTATGTAGAAAAACAGAGTGAGTTTTAATAAATAAAAGTATGCCAGTATGAAAAAGAAAATCAAATCAGTAGAACTTGAGATATACAGTTTCAAATCTAGGATAAAAGTAATGCCAAAAAGTGCAAAGCACCAAATGGGGTTATCTGGTTGTGCCATACTGGGACAAAGTCACAAGTTCAAGCTGACCACAGTGGAGTGCGGGCGGCTTATAGGACCAAGTTTGGCTGGCTGGGAAATGTACCTTGCTCTATTTGGACTAAGATGTGATGTTCTGCGTCGCACTGTCTTGGGTCCCATCAGTTTGGATGAGGCTGCCCATCAGCAGCAGCGAAGTACTGTGTAGAGTTGCGTTGCTTCAGTTCCAATGTAGCCACCACTCAGGAGCTGCAAGATGCTGCTATACAAGGTTCTGCGTCGAGATGTGCAGTGCATCAATTACGATAAGCCTGCTAATTAGGAGCTGCGATGCAACGTCCTGCACCAACTTGTGTTGTGTCGGTTCTGATGGAACCCACAGTTGGACCAGGAGGTATAGACTTTGATGCCAGTCAAGGATCCAAGACCTGGGGGCATGTCTTGGGAATCAGGACTTACTTCAGCAGTGGCCAGCAGCAGAAGGCAGGTCCAGTTGAGTCTAGGCAGCGGAAGGACAAGTCTTTAAAGCTTATGTCCTTGTAGCTCAGATAGGAGGCCAGTCAGCTAGCATTTGGAGTCACACTGGTGGTTCTGGGTTCAAGCAGCAGGTCCATTCTTCCTTCTTCAGGCAGCAGGGTTGTCCATCTTGCAGCAGGGCAGTCCTTCCAGCAGCAGAGTAGTCCTTACTTTGAGTCTTCCGCAGGTTCAAAAGTGATCTACAGAGTTGATCTAAGGGTCCAGTATGTATATCTGGTGCAAACTGTGTTGTGGGAGAAGTTTCTAGACTTCATCCCCCACATCAAGTTTTGGAATTTTCTTCCTTCTGCTGGCATGGCTCTGAGGGGGTCAAGGGTGACAATAAACTAGTGTGAAGTCCTTTGTGAGTGTGCTGTAAAAGCCACTTTGAAGTGTAATTGTAGTAGGTGGCAGAGTGTGCTGTAAAAGCCACTTTGAAATGTAATTGTAGTAGGTGGCAGATCTGTCCCTCCAATCAGCTCAGGATGGCTCATTCTACTGACACCCAGTCTTCCTTTGTGATGCTGTTTGTAAGGAATACACAAAGGCCAACTGCCAGCTACACCTAGTCAAGTGAGACAGGATACAGGCAACAACCAAATGGTTAGGACAAAAAATGCCAAATTTCTAAAAGTGGCATTTTCAAAATTCTGACTTAAAATCTATTTCACCGATAAAGGTTTTAAATTATTATAATTAAAGACCAAACTTGACATTGCAGCCTGCTCCTAATCAAAAGTTGTCATGTATTCAATGTAATAAGGGAGCCCTATATTATCCTATGGGAGGAGGTAGACCTTGCAGTAGTGAAAAACTGATTAAAGAGTGTTTCACTACCATGACATGTAAAACTTAAAACTGTGTCCAACTGTTTAAATACACTTCAACCTGACCTAAGTGCCAATTGTACAATGTTTTAGGGAGAGAACTCAAGTGCTTTAGCACTGATTTGCATGGTTAAGTGAACACACTCCTAAAACTAACAAAATACAAATTCTGCACGACAGGAGGAGTGAAGGCAAAATGTTTTGGGGGATAGCACCCAACGGAGTCAGGTCTAACAGAGGTCCATCTGCAGTGCGGGCTGACACCCACAGCAATGGGTCAAGGTGGGTTTCATCAGGGAGGCCATGTGGTCTTCAGGGCATTAGCAGCACCTGTGGCCACGGGGGGTGCAGGGGGATCCCATCAAACTGTATCGCAGCCTAGGGGCCCAGCATCAGACAACAGCCACGACCCAGAGTAAGCAGCGACTATGCCCCTGCCTGAGTTCGGACAAGACGGCACCACCCGGTGCCTTTAAGAAATCTTGAAGGGTCCTATGCTAGGTGTTGGACCCGGCTAGAAGCTCCTCTATTGTGTGTCTACCATATTGCAGTCCCAAGCCACGCCCCTCCTGCCTGGTAATAAACAGCCATGGCTGCACCAACCATACTGAAAACAAAAGTCTTTTAACTGAAGTGTTATCATGCACCTCATTTACGATAATGCATCTGGGTGAACTGGGTGCTGGGATGTCAGGCAGCGGGCTCTGTTACTCCTTTGATTAGGCTCCCTTGAGCTGGTGAGCTGATGTGTGATGCACCTGCAAACAGTGAGTGGTACAATGATCTCAGAAGCCTATGAGCAGCCTTCCCAGCATCTTTAAAATGAACTTGTTACTTTCTACTGATAGACAATTATGATGAAACACGTGTCTAGTGATATACAGCACTTGCTGCACCAACCATGGTGAAAACGAAAGACTTTTAAATGAAGTAAGTGTTACCATGCATATAAAATGCATCTGAGCTAATTGGGTGCTGGAATGTCAGGCATTGTGCTCCCTTTCCACTCTGATGGACCTGGCACAGCATGACAGTCATCTAGCAGAGCTGAATTCACGGTACCGCGGAATGGAAACATGAGCTGCTGCAATCAACCTGTTAGAGCTTTATCTAGCGATAGCTATTTATGTAGGTCTTGCCCCGGGAGCAGGTGTTTGATTATATTTTCTTAGCTCAAACAGTTCATGCACAGTGTTTTTTGCATTATTCTTTTGGTCTTAGGAGTTTGCATTGTTTTACAGCGTCTCTTTTATTCTCTACACTGTCCAGAATCGTTACAACCTGTTTTTGATTGAGGGTATTTTACACTGGTTTTCAATGACATTTCATACTTCTAATTAGATGTTATTTACCACATGCTTTATTTTTTGCTTGTGGGAAGATCATATGCAGGCCCAAATCTCTTATATAAACTCCTGTTTGCTCAGGGATTGGTATTTACAGCTGGGTGGTACTTATCGAAGCCAGTAATCATCGGGTGCATTAAATAGGTTACCCTTTGTTATATTTCGACAGGTAAAACCTGGCAGAATATAACTGGGGGGTAGGGGAAAGTGTAGGGAACGACTGTGCCAAACGGATTTTGGTGCAGTAGGCATCAAAATCCGCATGGTATTCCCCAAAATGTGTTATAGGTTCTTTTTATCGCATCTGATGAATAATGAACCCTGTGGTATTGTTCCCCATCAGGTGCAATAAATAGCAACTTCGCTCGGAATCAAGGCCGCGATAAATAGCGCATATGGTCCACAAATATGCTGTATTTGACACGTAATAAAAAAAAACACATCTGGCTTTTAACACGTGATCAGAGGAGTCTGTAAATTTATTTGCTATTGACCCTGGCATGTGGAAATTCCCACTACACCTAACACATAATAAGGAAGCATGTGTTTCTAGAATAATTATGCAAAATACCTGTGAAAAAAACGACAAATAACTACTATGCTCTATAAGGGGTTACAGTTACCTGAAACCTCTCTGACTCTCTAAATAAAATCAACCACGTAGAGCGGAAATATTAAGAGTATCATGCACCTGCATAATCTCAAAACGCTGTGGATTCTAGTATTTGAAACAGAAAGTGCGTGCACTCTGCACCCTCACAGTACATGTCCCATACTATAACATCACAACTTGCCTTCCTTAATGTAAACGTCCACGATTTAACAGCAATAATTATAATACGTGTTAATTAAACATCTGCTGAAAATGTTATCAATGCAAGCAATGTCCCTGAATAAAAGACGAAAGGCAGTCATTTCTCCATCAAGCGGCTAAAAATAAGCAGCTCCTCACACCACCTGAGTCTGCCTCCCTTTTTTGGAGCGAACTCTATCGACTAGTTCTATCCACACATTGCTCCCGTATGCTGTTTACAACGAGAAATGCATGCTGGGATGTCTACATTCTGACTGTAAGTCAGGCAGCAAGTTAACCCTTCAGTGTCACAGTCTCCTTAGTGTTTCAGAGGCGCGCTGCAAGTCGCGGTGCTGGTATGTTGCACAGGCGGCCCGTTGTGCGGGCTGCAGGGCGAGTTACCTGCGCAGGTCTGGAGGCACAGGGCTGGGCTCGGTGCCCTACATGGCAGAACAGGGAGGAGGAGACCTGCAGGACATGCCTTTTCCACACACCTGCCGCCAACATGACAGAGTTCACACCAAGGCCGTGCCCAGTAGAAGCCCTGCGGCGAGGGCGGACCGCCGGCCCGGGGTGCCTTGCGGGGTACAAGGGCAGCGGAGAAGGGCCCCCCCGCCCCCGGACTGGGCGGTACATCCCCCAGCAGCAGGGCCCCGGAGGCCCCGTGCGTCGCCCGTCAGGGCGCAGGGGGAGGTGTGCGCGTGCAGGGCGCCCCACACCCCAGAACCTGACACTCGCCAGCTGTGCTCCCCCCGCCCCCCGTCTCCCAGCGCGAGCCTCCTCCCCCCAACCACCACCACCCCAACCCGGCCAGCTCGAGCCGCCCCGTTGCATTGTGGGCGCAGTCCGTTGTTCATTTGCCATCCGCGACCTCCTTGGCCGAGGCCTAGTGTTGGAAGAGTGGGGCGCGCGGGGGATGGTGACGCCGGCGCGCCGAGGGGGGCTTAAAGCGAATACTGCTGACTGAGGAGGGGGAGGAGAACGGCGCGGACCCCCCCTGCGCTGTCTGAAGCGGACACTGCCCCCCTGGCGCGCTCCGGCGGGGGGGCTCCCCATTGTGCGGTCTTGGGGCTCTGATTCTCGAACGTTGTGTAGAGGGGCTCGCGGCCGGTGAGAAGGGGAGGCAGGAGCCTCAGGGCGACCGTTGAGCGATTGGACAACATGTCGGGAGAACGAAACCGCCGGACGCTGGCGTTCAGGGGCTGCGGGGGCAGCAGTGGCCTTGGCGGGCCCAGCGGGCTGTCTACCCCCGCCGCCGAGGTCACACCGGCCGTGGTGGCTGTTCCAGTGGAAGAACCAGCCATTTGGCCCCCGCAGCAGTTGAACGGGCGGCTGCGGGAGGAGGTTGAGGTGGAACTGGAGCCCGAGGGCCCAGACGACGACGACGAGGAGGACGACGAGGCCGAAGCGCCTTCGGCCGGCCGTACAAGACAGGAAGCCGAGGACGGGGGATCTCTGAGTAGCGGCAGCAGCGACGAGGACGAAGACGACGACGACGATGATGATGACGAGGAAGACGAGGCTGGCAGCCCGGGGAGCGGCCTCAGTGGGAGGCCCTCCGGGGATGGTGGCGACGATGCCGAGGCGCAGGACGTGGAACCAGCAGAGGAGCAGCCGGTGCGGCGCCGGGCTCTGGCTCCTGCCAGGCCGCAATCGCTGCTACACGGCCTGCACGCCGGTTCCTTCCAGGACTCGTGGCTCCGGGAGTTCCCGTGGCTGCGCTTCAGCCAAGAGACGGGGCTTATGAGTTGTGCTTGGTGCCGTCAAGAGGACGGCGGAGGGCGAGACGAGCTTAGCAAGGGCACCCGCAACTACAAGCGACCACTGTTGTTGAGGCACCACCTTTCCGCCGAGCACAGACTCAAGGATCCTGATTCACAGGTAGGTGCTGGGTATTGCATCCTCCATTGTGTGTCAAGGGTGTTGGAGACACGGCTCAATCTCCGTAGTCGTCCTTCTAGGAGACTGACCTGTTATGTAAATATTCATCTGTCATCTGTCTTAACTCGAAGCACCCGCCCCATATACAGCATGGCCTCATGTCACACTGTCGCTGACCACGGTGTTTTACGACCCTTCCACACGACCCGAGGAGTTACCTAACACTATTCGACATCTTACTTTCACCCAAGAATTTGAGCTTTAGACCTGCCATGTGCGCCCCATCCTCGAAGCTTCGTAAATCACGATGTCATCTGCGGCCTTGTTCGCCCACTTTACGCACATCAATGTCCAATAGACCTATTTGATAGCCAACATTAAGGCTTGCCTTTCAGTCTTGTCTAGCCAAAGGTTAAGCGGTGGTCGCTTTACAAACTGATACTGTCTTGTGTTTGTGTGATACTTGTTATTTGTGCGAGAACTGGTATATCTCTGAAAGTGCTAATCAGTTATAAATTCAGATTAGAGATCCAGGTAACGGCAAGCATTGGCAAAGGGAAGATGTCTTGCCTGTATGATATCTGCTGGCTTTGGCAATGTTTTAGCCATGTTGTACTACAGTGTGGCTGCTGTTAGTCTAGCTAAACATTTGTGGAGTGGGATAGACTGGGGTAGAGTGGAACGAGATATATAGGAAAGGTTGGAGTCGGAGTGGATTGGGTAGATTGTTGTGAGTTAGGTTGAATTAGGATGGATTGGGTAGATTGTTGTATGGTAGGTTGAATTAGGGTGGATGTGGGTAGGTTGGAGCAGAGTGTGGTAAATTGAAGTGGGGAAGATTGGATTATTGTAGGGTAGATTGGGTCATTTATAGTAGACTAGATTGGGGTGGGGTAGATTGAGTGGATTATAGTAGGGTGGATTTAAGTTGGGTGGAGTAGATATGAGTGTGGTATATTAGGTGGCTTGGAGGGGAGTAGATGGGGTGGATTAAAGTAGTATGGAATGGGGTGGATTAGAGTGGGTGGGGTAGTTTAGGTTGGAGTGGAGTCAGAGTGGAGTAGACTGGGCTAGAGTCGAGTTGATTAGAATGAAGTAAATTGGGGTACATTGGAGTGGGGTAGTTTAGTCTGGAGTGAAGTGGGGTGCATTGAGGGTGTGGGTTAGATTGGCCTGAAGTGGGCTAGATGTGCGTGGCTAGTGGTAGATTGGAGTGGAATGGAGTGTGGTAGAGGGGAGTGGGTTTGGAGTGGGGTAGATCAGAGTGGTGTTGGATAGGTTTGAATGGAGTTGAGAGTTGAGTGATATATATATTTTGACAGTACAGCAGATTAGAATGGAATGAGGTAGATTGGGATTGAATAGGGTGGAGTAGATAAAGGCATATTGTAGTGGGGTAAAGATGGGAGTGGTAAATTGGACTAGGACTAGGGCCGATTTGGGTGGATTGGAATTGGGTGGATTGGAGTGGAGCGGGGCAGATGGAAGTGGAGTGGGCTAGATTTGGGTAGAGAGGCGAGTCAGGTATGCTGGAGTGTGATAGATAAGGTGGCTGGAGTGGGTTAGACTAGGGTATATTGGAGTGAAGTGTAGTAAACTACAGTAGATGGGGAGAGTGGGATAGATTGAGGTGGATTGGAGTGGGGTAGATTTGATTTTAGTGGATTGGGGTCGGGGGTAGATTGAGGTGGGGTAGGTTGGCATGGGAGACAGTGGAGTGGGGCGTATAGTGGAGTGGCATATTGAGTGAATGGTGTACTGGCATGTCGTAGAATGGCATAGAGTGGAGTGGCGTAGTGTCGGGTATGCATGGTGTGGTAGCACACTGCCATTACAGACCAAACATTTTCAATTGAAAGGTCCATTACATTTATACCGAGATACGGTTTTTACTACGTACAAACAATTTGTGCAAATGTCATCACCTGGTGGTTTTGTGTTTCAATCATATTAACATATTCAGATTTCCACTACACTTCAGAACCACAAAAAATGTGCTTAGTTTATACTGATGTATTTTGAAACATGTTTGTTTTTTGTGTGCGCTAGGGGAAAAAATCTTACACCCTCCCCACTCACATGGCTGCTCAGCAGGGTTGTCACCTAAATTCTCTCACTTTGAAGTTGGAGAAGGAAAAGCAAACACCAAGCTCCCTCCAAAGATGGAGGCTGACTTTTGACCTCTGTTTTTGAATGCACAGGAAATGTGACAAGATAAGAACAAGATTAAGAGCCCTGTGTACAGAAAGCGAGTGTGTAAGAATACAGTAAACAAGGTTGGAACTACATAAGGGACGAACTGAAGCTCAACAGCCAAAAACAAATAGCCAGAAAATCTTAGTTACAAAGCCAGTTGCCAGCAGTGGGAGGAATGCATTCTCAGGCTAGCTTTCAGAATACCCACAAAAGTCATAAGCAGCCAGACAGCACAGCTCAGGTAGGCTTCGACTGTAAACAGATCAGATAAAAAAAAAAAAAAGTTTTCTAATGCTATGCTCCCATATTATTATTATTATTATTATTATTATTATTATTATTATTATTATTATTTTTTTAAACGGACAGGCAGGGGATCACCAGTACTCCATCAATTCAGGAAGGAATTCAAGACCCACTTGATCAGGCAATACAGGGGTGTGGAAATTAACAAAATACTTGTCCATGGGACACGTTGCTTCATAAATCTACTTGCCCTGTAAAAAGTCTACTTGCCCCTTTGGTGCCATTTAGTGTAGTGACAGTTTATGGCAGTCATTTCACTAAGGAAGAGCTCTGTTAGCAGCATCTCCGATTTATAACAGAGGTAATACTATAATAGGGCTTGAATACCTGCAATTTAAGCCCCACTATAGCAGTTTTTTTTTATTTTGCCACCTTTACGCAGATCTGCATTCTGGGGCTGGAGGAAGAAGTAAGCAATAGTTCCAGGACTGGAATGCCTTTGGGTCTGTTTAGACCTACAAACTTGCATGTTTTAAGGATTTTTACTAGTCTTTCCCCCCTACTGAGAAATGTTGGAAATTTACTCCTGAAAAAGGCAGTAGAAGTTCTTCCAGGGTTGAAGGGAAAAAGTGATTGGAGGGAAAGTAAACATGTACGTGCTCAATAGATTTTTGCATGAGCAAATCTATATCTGCTCTTGCTAAAATACAGTTCACAAATATTTTTCTAGGAGTATGATTTCCTGGTCTGCTGCTGTAAATTCTTGTGCATTCACGAAAGCTACTAATGCAAAGACATATACAATGGGTGCACTTTTGTGACTTTCTTAAAGAATTGAGCCCCTAATTAGGTCTGGCGTTTTAACCAAGATATTTTGTTTTTATTACAATTCTATTTCTGTTTTAACAATCTATGTACTAGCTTTGAGGTGATAACATTCTGCTGTTCCATAAGGAGCGTATTGGAACACAAACTAGTTTTATTTAGTGCCAGGAAGTACTGTGGCAGTGTGTGCTTTTTAAGACCATATGACCTGATTTTTTATTTTTTTATTTTTTTGCCATTGTTTGTTACAATGGCAAGGGCCTGGCAGCCCCCACAACAATAAAATGTTTCAAAAGCCATGTCAAAACAAGACACACATTGACAAAACCAAAAGACTGGATCGGGTGGCTTTGCCAGTGCTTATTTATTTTCATGCTTCCCATAATATTGTTGAAAATGGTTACAGTGCTCTTTCCTTTTTTTGAAAATACTAGTATGCGTCAACACATTTTACTAATTGACGCTTCAAATAAATAGTACCTAAAATGTCACAGTAATTTAGCAGAACATTTTTTTCCTACTTGTTTTTTTTTTCTGAAGATTTTATTTTGAAAGCAAAGAATCCTCAATCTTGCTGCGTTCTGGGACCATTATGCCTGGCCTCATATTGTTGAGCGTTCAAAAAGTGTGTATATACTCTTTTTTTTTTTTTTTTTTACTGAAACCACACTCACTAATGCAGTGTGACCTTACATTCTTTAATAAGAGCACTCACCCTAATGATAAAGGCTTAGAATTATAGAACCATAAATACAAGTTTTGAACAGCATTAACATGTAGACACAAATATTACCTCCATTGCAGACAGTTTCCTTCCCTGTAACTGGCAGCCAAAGGGTTTGTGCTGGACGGGGGTTGGGCTTATTTGTCTCAAGGACAAAGAAAACATCACCTGGACGTCGGTCTATAGGAATTCCACACCCCTACAATAAGTACACCAACTTGGCTAGCAGTAATTTTTCTTTCTCCACAAGACTTGGTCCAGATCTGTAGCTGACCCCATGTATTGTCTTTCAATATTAGTGTGTCTACTGTTGTGTTTAGGTACCTCGGCTGATAATACCTGCTTTGTGTTTCTCAATTTTCCACTTATGCAATGAATTTTTCCACTTAGGCTGTGCCTCTGTTATTGGAAATATCCGAAATATGATGCACCTTTAGCTACCTCTTTATTCCATCACCAAAGGAAAGCTACCACTTGCTGATGACTACCTCATGTGACCTTACCTTTGTCATTGAGATGCCTGCTTGGCCCTAGATTAGAAGTGCCTTCCCCACCATCACGCCTATAGGAATGCTTAAAAGTATATAGACAGTGACGTATTACCTTAGCACCGTCACGCGTGGCGTCAAGTATCCACCATCTTCTTCACATAAGTCTAGTCACCATTGGTTTTTCGGTATCCGACTTGCATGTCTCGAGTGCCGCAGTAGAATGAGGGGAAAATAAATGTCCAGGGAAATTCTTTTTTACCACATAGTAGGGGTGACCTCTGCACACTCCTCCAACTATTGCATTTGCGAAAGTAACATTAAAAAACGACCCTTTGCCTGCGTTTGTTCCCCCAAATGTTATAAGACTTTGTATCCGATTTTACATTCGCCACTCACTTGGAATGACGCGATTCTTACAGTTCTTCGCCTTTTAACCTTGTTTGCCCAGGGTTTACCAGGGGGACCATTTCTTTGTTTCTTCCCAAAGGCTGATTCAAAGCTGCACAACAATGTGTGCCAAACACCCATGTATAAACTGCTTGTGTGCAGTATGTGGTTAATTTTTGCCTCCCCTTATTACGCTTGTGTTTTTTTGCAGTAAAGTTTGTTTACGGTATTGCCAATACTGCAAATTTTTTCCCACCACATATTCCTCCAGGTATGGCTTTGAGGAAATTTCATGCACAGTAATATCTAGTGAGCAGAATTGATACTCCTAGTGTAGTGGGTGCCAATTTCAAAACTAGTCGTAGACCTTCGGCCCTGTGATTTTACTTTGCACATAACTAGGACTGTGACCCCACGTCTGGTCACCATTACAGTGTTAAAAGATTTAACAAATTAACCTCCCCTCCACCTCACTCCCAAGCTTACTATAGGAGCTTGAGCGAAAGCTGCGCATTAGTCCTATGTGCTGGTGACTTGTGTGTGGAACATTTTTATTTTTGAATGGCCATCTTCTATCACTTTTGGGGAAAACCACGACACAGGTGTGTGGGGTGACGTGCACAGTAAAAGAAGGAAGAATGATAACGAGGGGAAAATCCCGAAGTACACATAGGAAAAAGTGAACATTAGAAAGAAAGGTAAACAAGGAAAAGGATAAGAAAAAATCATTGGGTAAAGTAAGAAAGGGAGAAGACTCAGAAATGGGAGGAAACGTGAGCTATAGTGGAAGGGTGAAAGAATGGATTAGTGGAAGAGGGAAAGGATGAAGTGCTGGACATGAATGAAGGGACAGAAGAGTGAAATGGCAAATTGGTGGAAGGACGGAAAAATGTACAAATGGGTGAAACACTTGAAAGTAAGAGCGAAAGGATCAGTGGGTGAAAACATGAGAGGAAGAAGGTATGATTTGATGAGTGACTTAAAAGGTGAAGGTATGGTCAGTTAGATGGATGAATAGATGGAAGGGGTGAAGAGAACACCTAAGAATGGTTGGTTTTCTGCTCTTCGTGTACTTTTTCTGGCTACTTCTTTGACAACAAATAAACAAACTGAAAAGTTGTGTATACGACTAAAAGAAAAGAAACATGTGAGTACTTATTATATTATTATTATATTAGATTTGGACATTTCAGTTAACTGTATTTTGCCTTTTTAACTTTAAAGATTACTTCTGATTTGATTAATTTATTTTTTGAGGTCGAGTAATGTACTTATAAAGAAAGATAATTGAAGATCATCATTAAGGGCTCTGCTTTTCAGTCCCATAGACAAGTGGTTTGTGTCCCATAGGAGTAACAGAGTGGCGAATGTGGAACATATTTGGAACTTATTCATCAAGTATTTGATAGCTGTGTAAAATAGTATTTTTTTCTATATTCTAAAAAACAATTTGCTTCCAACGGAAGTGCCATTTGTCTAAGTATTATTTTTGTTATTGATTTTACATTAAGTGCTGTCGAATAAAGAGTGTAGGGACATTATCCCTCTGAATTTATTCATATTGCATAACAATTACTAATCTTTTCAGGAATAATGCTACAAGTCTAAAAATGGTTTGTATTTTAGAGTTAAAATAAGATGAGTATGAATTTTTTTACAAGTTCTAGCTATCACATTTGAGCATTTCACGTAATTGTTTCAATATATCATGGAAGTCATGATTTGGCAACATTTGTACAGGCGAGCGCAAATTGCTCAGTTCCGTGTTCTCTCTTTGGGCTTCAAACTACGCCCATGTCACATCAGTGTCTTTCATTGGTTCGTGGGCCTGCTTTTTAAAATCTGCTTGCTATCATTAGTGGAAGGCATGCACACGTCGTACCTTTTCCGGCGGTGAGCCCTCCTCGAGCGCAGCGACCAAGTACTGAAAACATACGAGGCTCGCTGTTTCCCGTATGGGTTGTGGACTACTTTTTCTCTCTTTTCGCAGCACGATCTCGCTTGGCAGAATGACAATGACCCTGTTACGTAGTTAATTGCACTTTTGCCGGTTATGTAGATAATTGCAATTTTGCCGATAGGTTTCGCAACGAGTGAACTGTTATTTCCGTTTGTGTGTCTTCTTTGCACTGATGGCGGCTGTCAGCTCTTTTATGTGAAACTTTTCAGTTTATATGGCAAGTAAAGTCCAGTTAGTTATGTGAAACTGTTTTATTTTTAATTTTCAATTTATGTGGCAAGAAAAGTCCGGTTCGGTGATTACAATGCTAATTGCTCGAGCTCAAGCAAACGTGAGCCTGTTTGCATTGCAAATGCTTGTTCAATTTGGCACCAAGAAAAAAAAAAAACGAGGCAGAGTGACTGGACTCTTTGACCCTGTGGGGATAAATGAAATCGGAAGCGTGGAAAAATTGTAAGAAAAACAGTAAAAAATGTGCCTGATGTACTCCGAAACTGTCACCTTTTTATCAACTTGAAGTTTCTGAACATTTGGTAGTTTCAGAATTTGCGAGTTTTAAGAGTATCATAGGCTATAAAAAAAAAAAATCACTTACCTGCTTTTCAGCCGCCGCTCCTCTCCGTCGATGCAGGCATAGGCATTAGGATTGGCTGGGAGCGCCCAGCCAGGGCACTCCCAGGCAAACTGGGAGTCTGTGCCTACTCTCTTTAGCGTGGCAACTGTGTTGCTGGGCCGGAGAGAGACTACGGTGCATGTATGTTTGGCAGGCTCGAGACGGCCAGGCAAACATACATGCGCACTGAGGGGAGTACACTCCCACATCCTCATCATCCCCCATGGCCCCACCCCTTTACCAAACGAGATGATGATGATAAACATGGTTTATTATCGTTTTGTTTGTTTGAAGGATTTGCAGCGATGCTCCTTCGCCCCAATGGAGGAGCCGCAACTGGTATGCACTGCACCAAGCTTATCCATAACTGACGCCTCCACATGGCAGCGGGAATATCAGTTGTGTATTGAGCGTGATAGCTTGCGCCATTTCTGGATTTTTATATATATATATATATATATATATATATATATATATATATATATATAATTATAATATTGGAGTAAATTTAAAAGGGGCCCACCAACGTTATTTGGAGCACATTTAATACTACAATCCAAAGGTCAAATACCATATTAACACAACCAAAATTGAAATCAGGGAACACTTGCCCCTGTCATGCACTACTTACGTCCTCACATTTGATATCGCTAATGATGTGTTAACTAACATTTCTGGAGACATTTCAGATGACATCAAAGATGATGTCGCTTGGCTGAGGGCAGCATGCGTTGTCTGCAGGACGTGGCCTTCAGATCCTACAGGCAACCGTATTCAGGAAGTACCTCCTGCTGCACATGGACACCAGCTTTGTGCCTTGGGGGTTAGCTTCTGGTCCTTATCTACAGTCAGACCATGAGTGCCACTACCACAGAGTGGCCCATCCTGGACAGCAGAGGTTGACTGCAGAGACCCAGCACCACCCAACCCCCCTCGGGGTCTTCGTTTGTGCACAGATGAAGGTGTCTGCATGGCCTGGCCTACAGCCAAACACCACACCCAACTCTTCACTAGTGGCCAATCAGTGCAGCACACAATCTTCAGCTTTGCACTGCAGGGATTGGTAGCAGGACCTGAACTACAGGCTGCCTCAAGCCCTTGTGAATCATAAATTGCATCACTACCCAGATGTGGAAGCTGAAATATTCTATTTTTTGAGAGATTCAGGATATAGATTTTTACGTCTCAGCTCTAGACCGCACATGCTTTGTCTAGAAAGAGACATGTATGTACTTTGTGGGCTTCAGCCAGTCTATAGGCTTTCCATGTGCTGGCTCCATTGTAGCTCTTCTGTTCATTATCCCCATTTGTCCACGGCATGCAGGCGTCATGCCTTTCTTGTGCTGGTCCCTCCCTGAGAGCAGTGACCAATTACTAATGTCCACACCTAGCGGCCTTTTTAGGAAATGTTTTTGGGACTACTACTTTGGTTAACATCGCGTTTCACAAGCTCGTGTGTGTGTATAAATTTGTTCTGAGCAGTTCTCTAAACAGGCCTGTAAATCTTGTTCTTATCTCATCACATTGCTGTGCATTCTGGTGTTCCTTGCCCGTCTCCGAACCCCCCTCCTCATTAGCAGTTTGACCCCTACCCCCCACTCCCACGCTCTTCTTCATCCCTGCTTGCTTTGTGCACGTGCAATCGTGACAAAGGCTTCCCAGCTTTCATTTGCTCGAATACATAATGGCCAATGGAAACGCGAGTGAATCGGAATACATTATTTAACAAGTGGTTTACTGAACGTGGGACTTATATCTCGATGGCAGACATGCTCCCTATATGCACCTTCATTTACTTCGCAGACATGGTGCCTGTTAAAGAAGCCCAAAAGCTGTGAATCAGAATGATTAACATTCAGGAAGGTCTGGACTGATCTCTTTTCTAAGCCATTTGAATTAACACAAAACAGCAAACAAAGAGAATGCTAATGGATTTCCGATGTTGGAATTCACGCAGGATTAGCACATGGTCACTAATGTGCAGTTAGTGAGTTACGGGGGGTTGCTTTGTAGGTGTCTGTGAGGCGTTTGACAAGTCACTTTTTTTGGGGGGGGGGGGGGGATCGGAAGCCAGTGGATCTCTTAGAGGTGCGGAGTAATGCGAGTGTGGAGTGGTAGGTTGAGGGTACGCCTGGCCTCTGAGTTTTTTATGTTCTGGAATCTTTTGAGAATGAGGTGAAATTTTGTTTATGAAATAATGCTCTGTTTCTCTAATTTGTTTTGGGATTTTTATTGTTTTGCATTTTAACTTTTACTGTTTTAGTGCTGCATAAATACTTGATATATTGCCTCAAAACAAAAAAAGCCTGGCTGCTTTATTCCAAGCTACTAGAGGGTTAAGCGCAGGTTTGTTTATTGACTACCCTGAATAGTATTGTAATTATTATTTGAGGTGAGTTATCATCCCCCCCCACCCTCCCAAATAATACTCTGTTTTCTTCTATGTTCTTATTTTGTGTAAGGCAGCAGTCATTCCGTACATGAGAATTACGCAGAGAAGAATCATTAGAGGTAGTTCAAACAGTCCACCTACCCTTTTTTTGTCCTAAGGTAAACTCCTCAAAAATTCTTATCACTGGAAAGTTGTACCCTGGATAACAAGTCCATGCTGATTCAAAGAGCAACCAAGGTAGGCTCGCAATTCACACACAAAATATGAATGCCCTCCTTGTTGGTGGCATTTGCGAAAAAGTCCATAAGGGAGGCAACATTAAAAAGAATGTCACCTGGAAAGTATGTTCTTCACCGTTGTTAGGATTCTCAAAGCAGCATTGAGGAGGGTGGGCCAGACCCACAGAAGTTTCTGGTATCCAGAAGGAGGAAGTGGTAGCGATGAGAAGAAATTGGGGCGACCTCAAGTGTTAGTGGGATGCGGGGGGAGGCACACAAATGAGGTGGACACTGAGGCTTTGACCTCTCAACAGACAAGGCCGCAGCTGAAATAGTCTTGGAAGATGGTCCGAAGTCAGGCATGGGCCCTAAAGCAGAGTGAGAAGCACCATCTTCTCTAGGCATAGCAGCTACCTTGCAGTGAGCTGAGTGGTTCCAAGTCTCCAAACCACCACATTTAACAGCTGTGTTTGTGATGATCGCGATCTTGTATGGTCCATGCCAGTGGGGCTGTAGAGCGACCTTCTCTGAAACACCTCAACGTAGCTCCACTCACTGGGGAGGAGGGAATGGCAGGCTTCTTTTGACACCTTGGTAAGGTAGCTCTTAACTGAGAACAGAAACTGTAAATCCATCTTGGCGAAAGAGACTGGGACTCGACAGAAGCATCTTAGGTCAGCCCATGACTATATCATACAGGCTCAATTTTGCCTTCTGGGAATGGACCATAGGACTAATGGCAGAGCATCAGGCCATTTTAACACACCTTTGCCATTTTGTTCTTCAGGGTCCCATTAGTCCTCTTAAGCTTGCTGATGGGCACAATTACATTTCTGGTGCTTTTCCTAGGCCTTTGCAAACTGCCTGGACTCCTGCGTCATGAAGTGTGTCCCTCAGTCACTACTGGTTTGGCTTGGCACTCCACCCTAAAACTGAGCCTACAACATTGGTACAAATGCCTAGTAACTAAATGGCATCCTCACAGGCAGAAAAGTATGTTTCCACTAGTCATGAAAAACTAGACATCACAACAAGGATATAGGAATAATATGGGCATCTAAATAAAATCTATCTAGATGTGTGGGAAGGGGACCAAGAGGGAGTGTGAGTAGCAGGGTTTGCCTCAGCATTGTTTGACATGCATATTGCACAGGATTGGCAATAAGTGTGGGCTATAAAGGAAAAGAAGTGTGCATACCAATCTGTTGCCGCAGCATGGGCTCCTTGAAGTAGGTACACTGGCTCTTCTTGTTCTTTCCTTACAAGTTTATTTCCAGTTATAATGTACAGACAGAGATACATGTGCTCGCCATCCCCAAACCGGCACAACTCCAACCTTTCATATGAAAACATTCCAATCCCCAGTCACAGCCTGCCCCAACATTCCACTGCCCCAACATTCCACTGCCCCTGATGTCATAGCATTCTTCTTTTACATACAAACCAATACATCACTACACATCCCCTTCCCTTAAAAAAAATAACAAAAAAACAAGAATTTTTTTAAATAATATGTATATAAATAAATATATATATTTTTATTTATTCACACACAAAATTTTCTAATACCTTAGGTTTTCTCAAAACCCTGCCGAAACAACTTTTCTTCACTTCACCACAAGCTACATTTTTATTCTGTTCACGCTCATTCACATTACATTCAAATTCTCCCATATTAATACGAGTCTGGACACCTTCCTGACAGCCCCTAGCTCCCAATTCCCCAATAACTCTAGAATCTTTGTTACCATCAATATCACACTCCAACCACCAATATTTGTTATTATTACCTTCCAGCAAATCATACTGCACAAATTGTTGTTTGCAAGGCTTAGCAATAGCAACGCGACTCATGTGACATACACTGCCATCATCCAAAATGACAGTATTTCTCATCACTTTCTTAATTCTTATAGGCTCGCCAAACTTGCCCTCACCTTTAGCCACTTTCCTTACGGATTTCACTCTCACCCAATCTCCCACATTCAAATGTGCTTCTTTAGTACCATATTTATTATTAAAATATTTCTTGTTCTTTTCTTGTGAACTCTTTATGCACTTTCTTACATGTTCTTTGCTCCAAAGTACTTGTCTGCTTCTTTGCATCCAACCAGGGTTAATCTTCGAAAATGGAATTCTACCTCGCATTATATCAAACGGACTTTGACCTATTGTCTCATGAGGTGTCACTCTATAAGCCCATAACACTTTCCTTAACTCAGAATCTATATTACTTTTGTTTCCATGCTTTGCAATTTGAATGATGCCCTTGAAAATCCTATTTATACGTTCCACTACAGCATTCCCCCTGGGATGATATAAAGCTGTAAACCTTTGTTCAATACCAGTCATTTTAGCAAAAGTTTTCATTTCCTGAGATTTAACTTGAACACCATTGTCCGTCAATAAAATTCTGGGAAATCCTTCCCTCAAAAATATTTCCTCCAAAAAATTAATCACTGCCTTGGTATCAATTTTTTGTAACACAGAAAATTCAATCCACCTTGAAAACAAATCAACTAAAACCACAATAAACTTTGAAGACCCATCATGCCACGTAATAGGACCCATAATGTCTAAAGCAACTTCTTCCCATGGTATATTAGGACAACTTGAAGAAGAAATTGGCGGGTTAAGTGTCTTTTGAGATTTGTCACTATTCACACTCCATGCAGTCACGTACATATCTCTCAATTTCTACATCAATTTTTGGCCACCAATAAAGTACTTTAATTCCTCTTTTGGTGCGAGATATTCCTGAATGACCCTCATGTCCAATAGCGATAAGTTTATTTCTAATACCACAGGGGGGAACAATCTTCCCACCTCTACACACAAAATCACCTTCAATACTCAATTCATCTCTCACTTCCCAAAAAGCTCTTAACATATCACTGCTTTTGACTTTCTTGTCATTATACCAGCCGAACATCACTTTGTTTTTAACTTCTTTCAACACTTCGTCTTTCTCATACTCCATGATCCATTCTTCTTTTTGCCATGAGCTTAAAGTATTCTCATCAAACACACCAGCTACACACCAGTCATTCCATGGATGTTGATCCAACTCTCTTAAAGGTAAGGACATTCTACTTAAAAAATCTGCAGTAACATTTTTTACCCCAGGAACATACTGCACTTCATATAAGAAATCTTGTAGTCTCATAGATAGTCTAGCTATTCTCGCAGATGCTCTACATAAACCTTCTGTAGTTAACAATTTAGTAAGAGGCTTATGGTCGGTCCGTATGATGCATTTTTGCCCCCAAACAAATTTCCGAAAGTGTTCTAATGCCCATACACATGCCAAAGTTTCTCTCTCTATTACAGAGTATTTTTCCTCTGTGGGAGACAAAGAACGGGATGCAAATGCAACCACATATTCTTTACCCACATTGTCACTCTGTGTTAATACACTACCAAGGCCCTTACCACTTGCATCCGTAGTGATAATAGAACAAGCTTTTGGATCGTACCCATGCAACATTGGAGCACTCACAATTGCATTCTTAATTTCCTGAAAAGCCTTCTGACAACTTACATTCCATTCAAATTTCAGTTTGTTTTTTAGTAACAGTCTCATTTGGTAGGTTTTAGCTGAAAATTTTTCTACAAATTTCAAATAAAACTCGGCTAGACCTAAAAAGGATCTCAAATCATCTTTAGATGTGGGGCATGGGGCATTCTTAATAGCTTCCACCAACTTTTTTTTAGGTCTTATGCCTTCATGGTCAATCTCATGTCCTAAATACGTTACTTTTCTATGTGCAAACCTACATTTACTGATCTCTGCGGTCAGACCTTTTTCTTGTAAGATGTTCAAAACATTCCTCAATTCCTTATCATGATGTTTCTTGCTACTTCCCATAACTAAAATATCATCCTGAAAGAATGTAACATTAGGCAAATGTCCAAATAACTGCGACATCAACCTTTGAAAGACGGCAGCCGCAGACGCCAAACCAAATGGCATACGTTTGAAACGAAAACAACCCCATGGTGTACAAAAAGTTGTAAGATGTCTGCTATGATAGTCCAACCTAACCTGGTGGTAAGCAGACGACCAGTCCAAAGTGGAAAACCATTTAGCATCTCTCGTGGCAGACAACATCTCATCAATACGAGGCAAAGCAAACTGATCTACTATGATATTATTGTTCTAACCTCTCAAATCCACACACAAACGCACTTTGCCATTAGCTGTACGCGCAACAACCAAAGGTGAAACCCACTCAGAAGCTTCAACTGGTTCTATAATCTGTGAATTTTGTAACCTGTCCAACTCTTTTTTTACCTCTTCCCTGACAATAAACAGAATATTCCGTACCTTATGAATTTTTGGTTTGGCATCCTTTTTGAGTCTAATCTGATGTATAAAGCCTTTCAGTTGACCTACTTGCCCATTGAACACTCCTGGAAACTCTTGTGTGACCCATTTTTTTTGTGTCTTCATCATCACACATTACTAAGACTTGCTCTACACTGTTAGGATCAAGCACAATATGCAGTTTCTTTTGGTCTTTCCAGCCTAATACCGACGGACCATCCTTAGCCACATATAATTTACATATGGCTTGTCTTTGCTTAAATTTGAATACCAGCAATCTAAAACCAATAATATCTATTCTATCACCAGTGTAACTTTCAGGAGAAATGTCAGAGGTTTCTAAATGTTCTCCTAAACTATGTACAAAATGCTTTTGCCATGTGCATTCTGAAACAATACTGTATGGGGAACCAGAGTTTGCTGCCACCTGCAGCATAACTCCCCCAAATGATACCGAACACAAGGGTTTGTTTGACGTTTGTCCTGAAATGTTCAAAACCACAGTTTTGTGACCCCTCAGTTTATAATTTACGTCTTCATCACTGTCATCAGAACAGTCTTCCACCACTTCCTTAATGCAGGCCACTTTACTGTTCACTTTCTTCATTTGTTTCTTCCTGCACACCCTAGCAAAATGGCCTACAATTCCACATTCCAAACACTTAGCATTTTTAGCTGGACACCCATCAAATTTTGCAGAATGAAAGGAACTCCCGCACCGGAAACACTCATTTCTGGATCGATCAGACATGTTATATTTTTGATTCTTTGCAAAAGTTTGATTTTTCTCTTTTTTAAAGTCATTATCCCGCTTATCCATGGACCATTTGTTGTGCTTGCGATCACTAACTTTGGCAACAACTTCTTCAAAGTTCTTATCCTGTGCCAAAGTGATTTTCGCACATCTTTCGGATAATTCCGCTGTAAGGAAATGCCTCCTTGGCATGGTTGCCCCCTGACTTTTTGCCTTTGCTGATGCTATGTTTACAATTGAAAGTGTGCTGAGGCCTGCTAACCAGGCCCCAGCACCAGTGTTCTTTCCCTAACCTGTACTTTTGTATCCACAATTGGCAGACCCTGGCATCCAGATAAGTCCCTTGTAACTGGTACTTCTAGTACCAAGGGCCCTGATGCCAAGGAAGGTCTCTAAGGGCTGCAGCATGTCTTATGCCACCCTGGAGACCTCTCACTCAGCACAGACACACTGCTTGCCAGCTTGTGTGTGCTAGTGAGAACAAAACGAGTAAGTCGACATGGCACTCCCCTCAGGGTGCCATGCCAGCCTCTCACTGCCTATGCAAGTATAGGTCAGTCACCCCTCTAGCAGGCCTTACAGCCCTAAGGCAGGGTGCACTATACCATAGGTGAGGGTACCAGTGCATGAGCATGGTACCCCTACAGTGTCTAAACAAAACCTTAGACATTGTAAGTGCAGGGTAGCCATAAGAGTATATGGTCTGGGAGTTTGTCAAACACGAACTCCACAGCACCATGATGGCTACACTGAAAACTGGGAAGTTTGGTATCAAACTTCTCAGCACAATAAATGCACACTGATGCCAGTGTACATTTTATTGCAAAATACACCCCAGAGGGCACCTTAGAGGTGCCCCCTGAAACTTAACCGACTGTCTGTGTAGGCTGACTAGTTCCAGCAGCCTGCCACACTAGAGACATGTTGCTGGCCCCATGGGGAGAGTGCCTTTGTCACTCTGAGGCCAGTAACAAAGCCTGCACTGGGTGGAGATGCTAACACCTCCCCCAGGCAGGAGCTGTAACACCTGGCGGTGAGCCTCAAAGGCTCACCCCTTTGTCACAGCCCAGCAGGGCACTCCAGCTTAGTGGAGTTGCCCGCCCCCTCCGGCCACGGCCCCCACTTTTGGCGGCAAGGCTGGAGGGAACAAAGAAAGCAACAAGGAGGAGTCACTGGCCAGTCAGGACAGCCCCTAAGGTGTCCTGAGCTGAGGTGACTCTAACTTTTAGAAATCCTCCATCTTGCAGATGGAGGATTCCCCCAATAGGGTTAGGATTGTGACCCCCTCCCCTTGGGAGGAGGCACAAAGAGGGTGTACCCACCCTCAGGGCTAGTAGCCATTGGCTACTAACCCCCCCCAGACCTAAACACGCCCTTAAATTTAGTATTTAAGGGCTACCCTGAACCCTAGAAAATTAGATTCCTGCAACAACAAGAAGAAGGACTGCCTAGCTGAAAACCCCTGCAGAGGAAGACCAGAAGACAACAACTGCCTTGGCTCCAGAAACTCACCGGCCTGTCTCCTGCCTTCCAAAGAACTCTGCTCCAGCGATGCCTTCCAAAGGGACCAGCGACCTCTGAATCCTCTGAGGACTGCCCTGCTTCGACGACGACAAGAAACTCCAGCGGACCTGCTCCAAAAAGACTGCAACTTTGTTTCAAGAAGCAGCTTTAAAGAACCCTGCAACTCCCCGCAAGAAGCGTGAGACTTGCAACACTGCACCCGGCGACCCCGACTTGGCTGGTGGAGAACCAACACCTCAGGGAGGACCCCCGGACTACTCTACGACTGTGAGTACCAAAACCTGTCCCCCCTGAGCCCCCACAGCGCCGCCTGCAGAGGGAATCCCGAGGCTTCCCCTGACCGCGACTCTCTGAAACCTAAGTCCCGACGCCTGGAAAAGACCCTGCACCCGCAGCCCCCAGGACCTGAAGGACCGGACTTTCACTGCAGAAGTGACCCCCAGGAGTCCCTCTCCCTTGCCCAAGTGGAGGTTTCCCCGAGGAAGCCCCCCCTTGCCTGCCTGCAGCGCTGAAGAGATCCCTTGATCTCTCATTGACTAACATTGCGAACCCGACGCTTGTTCTAACACTGCACCCGGCCGCCCCCGCGCCGCTGAGGGTGAAATTTCTGTGTGGGCTTGTGTCCCCCCCGGTGCCCTACAAAACCCCCCTGGTCTGCCCTCCGAAGACGCGGGTACTTACCTGCAAGCAGACCGGAACCGGGGCACCCCCTTCTCTCCATTATAGCCTATGCGTTTTGGGCACCACTTTGAACTCTGCACCTGACCGGCCCTGAGCTGCTGGTGTGGTAACTTTGGGGTTGCTCTGAACCCCCAACGGTGGGCTACCTTGGACCAAGAACTGAACCCTGTACGTGTCTTACTTAGCTGGTAAAACTAACAAAAACTTACCTCCCCCAGGAACTGTGAAAATTGCACTAAGTGTCCACTTTTGAAATAGCTATTTGTGAATAACTTGAAAAGTATACATGCAATTGAAATGATTCAAAGTTCCTAATGTACTTACCTGCAATACCTTTCAAACAAGATATTACATGTTAAATTTGAACCTGTGGTTCTTAAAATAAACTAAGAAAATATATTTTTCTATAACAAAACCTATTGGCTGGATTTGTCTCTGAGTGTGTGTACCTCATTTATTGTCTGTGTGTATGTCCAACAAATGCTTAACACTACTCCTTGGATAAGCCTACTGCTCGACCACACTACCACAAAATAGAGCATTAGTATTATCTATTTTTACCACTATTTTACCTCTAAGGGGAACCCTTGGACTCTGTGCATGCTATTCCTTACTTTGAAATAGCACATACAGAGCCAACTTCCTACATTGGTGGATCAGCGGTGGGGTACAAGACTTTGCATTTGCTGGACTACTCAGCCAATACCTGATCACACAACAAATTCCAAAATTGTCATTAGAAATTGATTTTTGCAATTTGAAAAGTTTTCTAAATTCTTAAAAGACCTGCTAGGGCCTTGTGTTAGATCCTGTTTAGCATTTCTTTTAGAGTTTAAAAGTTTGTAAAAGTTTGAATTAGATTCTAGAACCAGTCTTAGATTCTTAAAAAGTATTCCAACTTTTAGAAGCAAAATGTCTAGCACAGATGTGACTGTGGTGGAACTCGACACCACACCTTACCTCCATCTACAGATGAGAGAGCTAAGGTCACTCTGTAAACTAAAGAAAATAGCAATGGGCCCCAAACCTACCAAAGTACAGCTCCAGGAGCTTTTGGCAGAGTTTGAAAAGGCCAACCCCTCTGAGGATGGCAACTCAGAGGATGAAGATAGTGACTTGGAGGGAAATTCCCCCCCTCCAGTCCTACTTAGGGAGAGCAGGGCTTCTCAAGCCCTGACTCCACAAATAATAGTCAGAGATGCTGGGTGCCTCACAGGAGGGACCAACAACTCTGAAATCACTGAGGATAACTCCAGTGAAGAGGACATCCAGTTAGCCAGGATGGCCAAAAGATTGGCTTTGGAAAGACAGATCCTAGCCATAGAGAGGGAAAGACAAGACATGGGCCTAGGACCCATCAATGGTGGCAGCAACATAAATAGGGTCAGAGATTCTCCTGACATGTTGAAAATCCCTAAAGGGATTGTAACTAAATATGAAGATGGTGTTGACATCACCAAATGGTTCACAGCTTTTGAGAGGGCTTGTGTAACCAGAAAAGTGAACAGATCTCACTGGGGTGCTCTCATTTGGGAAATGTTCACAGGAAAGTGTAGGGATAGACTCCTCACACTCTCTGGAAAAGATGCAGAATCTTATGACCTCATGAAGGGTACCCTGATTGAGGGCTTTGGATTCTCCACTGAGGAGTATAGGATTAGATTCAGGGGGGCTCAAAAATCCTCGAGCCAGACCTGGGTTGACTTTGTAGACTACTCAGTAAAAACACTAGATGGTTGGATTCAAGGCAGTGGTGTAAGTAATTATGATGGGCTGTACAATTTATTTGTGAAAGAACACCTGTTAAGTAATTGTTTCAATGATAAACTGCATCAGCATCTGGTAGACCTAGGACCAATTTCTCCCCAAGAATTGGGAAAGAAGGCGGACCATTGGGTCAAGACTAGGGTGTCCAAAACTTCCACAGGGGGTGACCAAAAGAAAGGGGTCACAAAACCTCCCCAGGGGAAAGGTGGTGAGACAGCCAAAAATAAAAATAGTAAAGAGTCTTCTACAGGCCCCCAAAAACCTGCACAGGAGGGTGGGCCCAGAGCCTCTTCACAAAACAATCCTGGGTACAAGGGTAAAAACTTTGATCCCAAAAAGGCCTGGTGTCGAAACTGTAGTCAGTCTGGACACCAAACTGGAGACAAGGCCTGTCCCAAGAAAAGTTCCACTCCAAACTCCAATCCAGGTAACATTGGAATGGCTAGTCTCCAAGTGGGATCAACAGTGTGCCCAGAGCAAATCGGGGTCCACACTGAAGCTACTCTAGTCTCTGAGGGTGGGGTGGATTTAGCCACACTAGCTGCCTGGCCGCCTAACATGCAAAAATACAGGCAGCAGCTCTTTATTAATGGGACAAGTGTAGAGGGCCTGAGGGATACAGGTGCCAGTGTCACCATGGTGACAGAGAAACTGGTTTCCCCTGGCCAATACCTGACTGGACAAACTTATCCAGTCACCAACGCTGACAATCAGACTAAAGCACATCCCATGGCAATGGTAACTTTAGAATGGGGAGGGGTCAATGGCCTGAAACAGGTGGTGGTCTCCTCAAACATCCCAGTAGACTGTCTGCTTGGAAATGACCTGGAGTCCTCAGCATGGGCTGAGGTAGAACTAAAAACCCATGCAGCCATGCTGGGTATCCCTGGACTGGTGTGTGTAAAAACAAGAGCACAATGCAAGGCACAGGGTGAAAAAGTAGAGCTGGAGTCTGGAAAAATGGCCCAGCCTACCAAGAGAAAAGGAAAGTCAGTTGGGAAACCAACTGCAACACAGTCAGAAAAAGAGAACCTCTCTTCTCAGGAAGAAGTTCTGCCCTCTGAGGGAACTGAGCCTTTGGAGCTTGAACCTTATCAGGTTGAGCTCTTAGGCCCAGGGGGACCCTCAAGGGAGGAGCTGTGTAAGGGACAAGAAACCTGTCCCTCTCTTGAAGGCCTTAGGCAGCAAGCTGCTGAAGAGTCCAAGGGCAAGAAAAATGGAACACATAGGGTCTATTGGGAAGATGGACTCCTGTACACTGAGGCCAGAGACCCCAAACCTGGTGCCACTAGGAGAGTGGTAGTGCCTCAGTCGTTCAGAGAGTTTATTCTGACCTTAGCCCATGATATTCCCCTTGCTGGGCATTTGGGACAAACCAAGACGTGGGAGAGGTTAGTCAACCACTTCTACTGGCCCAATATGTCCCAGAAGGTTAAGGAGTTTTGCCTCTCCTGCCCCACCTGTCAATCCAGTGGTAAGACAGGTGGGCACCCAAAGGCCCCCCTCATTCCACTTCCAGTGGTGGGGGTCCCCTTTGAAAGAGTGGGTGTGGACATAGTTGGTCCACTGGAACCTCCCACAGCCTCAGGAAATATGTACATCCTAGTAGTAGTGGATCATGCTACTAGGTATCCTGAAGCTATTCCCCTTAGGTCGACTACTGCCCCTGCAGTAGCCAAGGCCCTCATTGGTATCTTTACCAGAGTGGGTTTCCCTAAGGAGGTGGTGTCTGACAGAGGTACCAACTTCATGTTAGCCTACCTAAAACACATGTGGAACGAGTGTGGAGTGACTTACAAATTCACTACACCATACCATCCACAAACTAATGGCTTAGTTGAGAGATTCAACAAGACATTAAAAGGCATGATCATGGGGCTCCCAGAAAAACTCAAAAGGAGATGGTATGTCCTCTTGCCATGTCTGCTTTTTGCTTACAGAGAGGTGCCACAGAAGGGAGTAGGATTCTCACCCTTTGAACTTCTGTTTGGTCACCCTGTAGGGGACCACTTGCTCTTGTTAAAGAAGGCTGGGAGAGACCTCTTCATGAGCCTAAACAAGACATAGTGGACTATGTACTTGGCCTTCGCTCTAGAATGGCAGAGTACATGGAAAAGGCAACCAAAAACCTTGAGGCCAGCCAACAGCTCCAGAAGTTTTGGTATGACCAAAAGGCTGCAATGGTTGAGTTCCAACCAGGGCAGAAAGTCTGGGTTCTGGAGCCTGTGGCTCCCAGGGCACTCTAGGACAAATGGAGTGGCCCTTACCCAGTGCTAGAAAGGAAGAGTCAGGTCACCTACCTGGTGGACCTGGGCACAAGCAGGAGCCCCAAGAGGGTGATCCATGTGAACCGCCTTAAGCTCTTCCATGACAGGGCTGATGTAAATCTGTTGATGGTAACAGATGAGGATCAGGAGGCAGAGAGTGAACCTCTCCCTGATCTTCTGTCATCAAACCCAAAAGATGGCTCAGTAGATGGAGTGATCTACTCAGACACCTTCTCTGGCCAACAGCAAGCTGATTGTAGGAGAGTCCTACAACAGTTTCCTGAACTCTTCTCCCTAACCCCTGGTCAGACACACCTGTGTACCCATGATGTGGACACAGGAGACCGCATGCCTGTCAAAAACAAAATTTTTAGACAGTCTGACCATGTTAAGGAAAGCATCAAGGTGGAAGTCCTCAAGATGCTGGAATTGGGAGTAATTGAGCGCTCTGACAGCCCCTGGGCTAGCCCAGTGGTCTTAGTCCCCAAACCTCACACCAAAGATGGAAAGAAAGAGATGAGGTTTTGTGTGGACTACAGAGGGCTCAACTCTGTCACCAAGACAGATGCTCATCCAATTCCTAGAGCTGATGAGCTCATAGACAAATTAGGTGCTGCCAAATTCTTAAGTACCTTTGACTTGACAGCAGGGTACTGGCAAATAAAAATGGCACCTGGAGCAAAAGAGAAAACCGCATTCTCCTCACCTCATGGGCATTATCAGTTTACTGTTATGCCCTTTGGTTTAAAGAATGCCCCTGCCACCTTCCAAAGGTTGGTGAATCAAGTCCTTGCTGGTTTGGAGTCCTTTAGCACAGCTTATCTTGATGATATTGCTGTCTTTAGCTCCACCTGGCAGGATCACCTGGTCCACCTGAAGAAGGTTTTGAAGGCTCTGCAATCTGCAGGCCTCTCTATCAAGGCATCCAAATGCCAGATAGGGCAGGGAACTGTGGTTTACTTGGGCCACCTTGTAGGTGGAGGCCAAGTTCAGCCACTCCAACCCAAGATCCAGACTATTCTGGACTGGGTAGCTCCAAAAACCCAGACTCAAGTCAGGGCATTCCTTGGCTTGACTGGGTATTACAGGAGGTTTGTGAAGGGATATGGATCCATTGTGACAGCCCTCACTGAACTCACCTCCAAGAAAATGCCCAAGAAAGTGAACTGGACTGTGGAATGCCAACAGGCCTTTGACACCCTGAAACAAGCAATGTGCTCAGCACCAGTTCTAAAAGCTCCAGATTATTCTAAGCAGTTCATTGTGCAGACAGATGCCTCTGAACATGGGATAGGGGCAGTTTTGTCCCAAACAAATGATGATGGCCTTGACCAGCCTGTTGCTTTCATTAGCAGGAGGTTACTCCCCAGGGAGCAGCGTTGGAGTGCCATTGAGAGGGAGGCCTTTGCTGTGGTTTGGTCCCTGAAGAAGCTGAGACCATACCTCTTTGGGACTCACTTCCTAGTTCAAACTGACCACAGACCTCTCAAATGGCTGATGCAAATGAAAGGTGAAAATCCTAAACTGTTGAGGTGGTCCATCTCCCTACAGGGAATGGACTTTATAGTGGAACACAGACCTGGGACTGCCCATGCCAATGCAGATGACCTTTCCAGGTTCTTCCACTTAGAAAATGAAGACTCTCTTGGGAAAGGTTAGTCTCATCCTCTTTCGTTTGGGGGGGGGGTTGTGTAAGGAAATGCCTCCTTGGCATGGTTGCCCCCTGACTTTTTGCCTTTGCTGATGCTATGTTTACAATTGAAAGTGTGCTGAGGCCTGCTAACCAGGCCCCAGCACCAGTGTTCTTTCCCTAACCTGTACTTTTGTATCCACAATTGGCAGACCCTGGCATCCAGATAAGTCCCTTGTAACTGGTACTTCTAGTACCAAGGGCCCTGATGCCAAGGAAGGTCTCTAAGGGCTGCAGCATGTCTTATGCCACCCTGGAGACCTCTCACTCAGCACAGACACACTGCTTGCCAGCTTGTGTGTGCTAGTGAGAACAAAACGAGTAATCGACATGGCACTCCCCTCAGGGTGCCATGCCAGCCTCTCACTGCCTATGCAAGTATAGGTCAGTCACCCCTCTAGCAGGCCTTACAGCCCTAAGGCAGGGTGCACTATACCATAGGTGAGGGTACCAGTGCATGAGCATGGTACCCCTACAGTGTCTAAACAAAACCTTAGACATTGTAAGTGCAGGGTAGCCATAAGAGTATATGGTCTGGGAGTTTGTCAAACACGAACTCCACAGCACCATAATGGCTACACTGAAAACTGGGAAGTTTGGTATCAAACTTCTCAGCACAATAAATGCACACTGATGCCAGTGTACATTTTATTGCAAAATACACCCCAGAGGGCACCTTGGAGGTGCCCCCTGAAACTTAACCGACTGTCTGTGTAGGCTGACTAGTTCCAGCAGCCTGCCACACTAGAGACATGTTGCTGGCCCCATGGGGAGAGTGCCTTTGTCACTCTGAGGCCAGTAACAAAGCCTGCACTGGGTGGAGATGCTAACACCTCCCCCAGGCAGGAGCTGTAACACCTGGCGGTGAGCCTCAAAGGCTCACCCCTTTGTCACAGCCCAGCAGGGCACTCCAGCTTAGTGGAGTTGCCCGCCCCCTCCGGCCACGGCCCCCACTTTTGGCGGCAAGGCTGGAGGGAACAAAGAAAGCAACAAGGAGGAGTCACTGGCCAGTCAGGACAGCCCCTAAGGTGTCCTGAGCTGAGGTGACTCTAACTTTTAGAAATCCTCCATCTTGCAGATGGAGGATTCCCCCAATAGGGTTAGGATTGTGACCCCCTCCCCTTGGGAGGAGGCACAAAGAGGGTGTACCCACCCTCAGGGCTAGTAGCCATTGGCTACTAACCCCCCAGACCTAAACACGCCCTTAAATTTAGTATTTAAGGGCTACCCTGAACCCTAGAAAATTAGATTCCTGCAACAACAAGGAGAAGGACTGCCTAGCTGAAAACCCCTGCAGAGGAAGACCAGAAGACAACAACTGCCTTGGCTCCAGAAACTCACCGGCCTGTCTCCTGCCTTCCAAAGAACTCTGCTCCAGCGACGCCTTCCAAAGGGACCAGCGACCTCTGAATCCTCTGAGGACTGCCCTGCTTCGACGACGACAAGAAACTCCCGAGGACAGTGGACCTGCTCCAAAAAGACTGCAACTTTGTTTCAAGAAGCAGCTTTAAAGAACCCTGCAACTCCCCGCAAGAAGCGTGAGACTTGCAACACTGCACCCGGCGACCCCGACTCGGCTGGTGGAGAACCAACACCTCAGGGAGGACCCCCGGACTACTCTACGACTGTGAGTACCAAAACCTGTCCCCCCTGAGCCCCCACAGCGCCGCCTGCAGAGGGAATCCCGAGGCTTCCCCTGACCGCGACTCTCTGAAACCTAAGTCCCGACGCCTGGAAAAGACCCTGCACCCGCAGCCCCCAGGACCTGAAGGACCGGACTTTCACTGCAGAAGTGACCCCCAGGAGTCCCTCTCCCTTGCCCAAGTGGAGGTTTCCCCGAGGAAGCCCCCCCCTTGCCTGCCTGCAGCGCTGAAGAGATCCCTTGATCTCTCATTGACTAACATTGCGAACCCGACGCTTGTTCTAACACTGCACCCGGCCGCCCCCGCGCCGCTGAGGGTGAAATTTCTGTGTGGGCTTGTGTCCCCCCCGGTGCCCTACAAAACCCCCCTGGTCTGCCCTCCGAAGACGCGGGTACTTACCTGCAAGCAGACCGGAACCGGGGCACCCCCTTCTCTCCATTATAGCCTATGCGTTTTGGGCACCACTTTGAACTCTGCACCTGACCGGCCCTGAGCTGCTGGTGTGGTAACTTTGGGGTTGCTCTGAACCCCCAACGGTGGGCTACCTTGGACCAAGAACTGAACCCTGTAAGTGTCTTACTTACCTGGTAAAACTAACAAAAACTTACCTCCCCCAGGAACTGTGAAAATTGCACTAAGTGTCCACTTTTAAAATAGCTATTTGTGAATAACTTGAAAAGTATACATGCAATTGAAATGATTCAAAGTTCCTAATGTACTTACCTGCAATACCTTTCAAACAAGATATTACATGTTAAATTTGAACCTGTGGTTCTTAAATAAACTAAGAAAAGATATTTTTCTATAACAAAACCTATTGGCTGGATTTGTCTCTGAGTGTGTGTACCTCATTTATTGTCTGTGTGTATGTCCAACAAATGCTTAACACTACTCCTTGGATAAGCCTACTGCTCGACCACACTACCACAAAATAGAGCATTAGTATTATCTATTTTTACCACTATTTTACCTCTAAGGGGAACCCTTGGACTCTGTGCATGCTATTCCTTACTTTGAAATAGCACATACAGAGCCAACTTCCTACATCCGCTTTCTTCACTAAAGCAACAGGGGTGTGGAATTTATTAAAATATCTACTTGTCCAGGGGACAGGTTGCTTCTCAAATCTACTTGTCCTGTAAAAAGATCTACTTGTCCCTTTGGTGCCATGTAGTGTGGCGACAAATTATGGCAGCGATCTCATTATGTAAGAGCTCTGATAATAGCCTCTCTGATTATGCCAGGGCTACTACCATAGTAGGGCTTGCAGTTTCAATCCCTACTGTAGCAATTTCCTTATTTTGCCACCTTTCTGCAGATCTGCATACTGGGGCTGGAGGAAGCAGTAAGCAATAGTTCCAGGGCTGGAATGCCTTTGAGTCTGCAAACCTACTAACCTGCATGTTTTAAAGATTTTCACCAGCTTCTCTCTAATATTTCCCCATAATAAGAAAGGTTGGACATTTACTCCTGACAATGGCAGAATTAGAACTTCTTCCAGGGTTGGGAAGAAAGTGGCTGGAGGGAAAATGAACTTGCAAATGCTCAATAGATTTTCACATGAGCAAATCTACACATTGTATTTACCCATGCTAAAATACAGTTCACAAATATTTTATAGGGGTACGACATATACCATGGGTGCACTTTTGTGACTTTCTTTAAGAATTTGGGGCCACATGTAGGTATGTTCAGATTTGCGACCGGCAAATTGTGAGTCAGAGCGACTCGCAATTTGCGAGTCGAAAATCCGAATGTAGGATGGTGTCCCTGACACCATCTGTGATTCGCAAGGGCTTCGCAAATGCCCACCTCATGAATAATCATGAGGTGGGTCGCAATTTGCGACCCCCTTGCGAATGGCGGCCCTCACAGGGATGGTGTCCTGCTGGAGACAGCAGACCACCATGTCTGTGACTGCTTTTCAATAAAGCATTTTTTTTTTTTTTTGTAATGCAGCCCGTTTTCCTTAAAGGAAAACGAGATGCATTACAAAAACGAAAAATGAAACGTTTTCGTTTCATTTTTTCAGAGCAGGCAGTGGTCCGCAGGACCACTGCCTGCTCTGAAAAAATGTTTACAGTGACCTTCACAATGGTTTTGCGAAAGTGTTAGCACCCATTTGAAATGGGTGCAAACTGCGATTGGTTTGCGCCCGCGTTCACGGTCACAAAACAATCCTACATTGCACTGCGAGTCGCAATTAGGAAGGGAACACCCCTTCCTAATTGCGAGTCGCAAACCCGTTTTGCGATTCAGTAACCAGGTTACCGAATCGCAAAACTGGGTTTGTGCATCGCAATGTGCTTTTTGCACGTCGCAAACAGATAAAGTCGCAGTTGCGACATGCAAAAAGCTACCTACATGTGGGTCTTGGTCCCTAATTAGGTCTAGTGTTAACAAAGACATTTTGTTTTTATTAAACTTTTATTTCTCTCTCTTTCGGCTGGCTTTACTGTGAGTGATCGCATTCTGCTCTTCCACACGGAGCATATTGGCACACAAAGTAGTTTTGTTCAGTGTCAGGAACTACAGTGGCAATCAGTGACGTAACGAAACTGGAGGGTGCCCCTTTGCAAAGAACATGGAGGAGCCCCCTCTCCAGACTCACTCAGGGCAGGTGCTGTGCTGAAGGGGCCCCCTGGAGGGCGGCTGCAGGGCCTTTGTTATGCCACTGGTGGCAACGTGTGCTTTTAGAGTTCAAAAACTTTTTGGTTTTTTTTTGCCAGTGTTTGTTACAATGTTGAGGGCCTGGTAGCTCCCACAACAATAAAGTGTTACAAAAGCCATGTCAAAATAAGACGCGCATTGATGAAACTAAAAGACTTATAAAAATATGTCAGATCAGTTGGCTTTGTCAGTGTTTGTTTATTTTCATGCTTCCCATAATCGTGTTGAAAATGGTTACACTGATTTTCCATTAGAAATATTTTTGGGAAATACTAGCATGCATCAACACATTTTACTAAATGACACTTCATTTGCATCTAATCAGAGAGCATTCTGGGAGCATTATACTTCGCCTCATAGCCTAAACTTTTCAAAAATGTGTATACATGTTTGGTTTTTTTGTATTGGAACCAACGTCAGTAGTGAAGTGTGACCTTTAAACATTTATTTACAGCACTTACCCTAATAATGAAGGCTTTCAAATAATGAACCATAAATACAAGTTTGAACAGCATTGTCTTTTGGAAACACATTACCTCAACTGCAGAGAGTTTCACTCTCTGAACAGGCAGCCAAAGGGTTTGTGCTGCAGAGGGTTGGGCCTACTTGTCCCAAGGACAAAGTAAACATAAAAACTTGTTGCCCTTGACCCCAAACAGGATGTCCCGGGCGTCGGGCGATAGGAATTCCACATCCCTGAGCAATACTATCCATTAAACTCGATTCGCCTTCAATCCACAACCTCTCTTGAATAGATTTGTTTTTAGTATACATTACAATCTGGTCCCGTACCAGTTCATCATGTAGACCAGCAAACCTACATGAGCTAGCTAAATGTTTTAAAGCAGAAACGTAGCTCTCTATGTCCTCGTGTTTCTCTTGTTTCCTATGGAAAAATGCGTGACGAGTAACCGCAATGCAAACAGCAGGAGAAAAATGATCATTTAAATCCAAAATAGCACTTTGAAACACATCTTCATCGCCTCTATCGTGTTTTTGTAGTTGATTGTAAATACGAAGACCTTCAGGGCCTAAACAGTGCATTAAGATCCTTTTTTTTCTTTCAGCAGAGATTAAACCATTGCAATCTTCTAAGTTTGCTATGTAATTCAAAAAATATTCCTTCCACTCCTTCCATTGTACAGCTGGTTCACCAGGAGATGCTAAAAATTCCTTTGGTGTACTCAACTGCAAAGAAAGCGACGTCCCTGTACCAGAAGAATCTCCACTCGAAGACATGGTGTACTAAAAATTATAGCTGTAAAATATAACTCTTTAGCTTACTTCTTCAGCAAGACATGTATCTCTGTTATAATAATTTCTGTTAGTTTTCCTTTGTGCCGGATAAACTTCAGTAATGAAGTTGCTAAAAAGTTAAGAATAGTAAAAATAATACCATGTACTTGGTACTAATTAACATTAAAAGGGCGCTGTTCCTGCTCCTATGTAACTTCCAGCGCAAGAACCAGCACGTTCACAAGACATTGTTATTAAGCATTATGTTGTCCAGGCAACCAGTAACCAGGCGGGGGTGCACGCGAGGACCGACGCGATGGAAAATCTAACGTTTGAGCAGTACACACGCGCCTCAAACAAAATAAACAAACAGCAACTGTATTAGAGAAAGAGAAAAATAAAAATAAAAAACTGCCCTCACTTGCTTAAAATAAGTTGCCTTTAACATAGCAGGTCCGAAAATAGCTGCTCTCCAATCCTCAGTCTGATGTCTGTAGCGTTGCCTTCCAATACAGTTTTCTTAGTCCAATGCTTGCTGCTTTACGATCCCGTCCTCGTCGCCATGTGAAGTAAGTACACTGGCTCTTCTTGTTCTTTCTATACAAGTTTATTTCCAGTTATAATGTACAGACAGAGATACATGTGCTCGCCATCCCCAAACCGGCACAACTCCAACCTTTCATATGAAAACATTCCAATCCCCAGTCACAGCCTGCCCCAACATTCCACTGCCCCAACATTCCACTGCCCCTGATGTCATAGCATTCTTCTTTTACATACAAACCAATACATCACTACACTCCTCCGTGATACAGCTGGATGAGGTTGTGTAGTGAAAATATTAGTGCAACCATACTCCCATTGCTCGCTCTCCATACACCTACAGGGTCTCTTATATTGTGGCTTGATCTGGGACCGTTATTCATTCGCAGAGGCTTGCTTCGGGAGTTGAAGCAAGCCCATTAAAGTGGGCACAGGAAATTTATCAATTCTTATAAAATCCAATGTAGCGATTGCGGTTTTAAACAATGCAGCATTTGGTGCTGCTGAATTGGCTAGGGCTTTGTAATGCGAAACGTTGTCATGAGGATGCTGGTGAGCAGCGAACTAAACAACTGCAGCCTTTTTTGACCACTGTAAAGCATCAAGTTTCAGAACGTTTTACCTATTAAATAAAGTTTCTGCGGAAGCCATTAAGCCTTGTTGGATCCATAGGAGCCCAAAGTCATGTTTCACTCCAAATGCATTCTTAGTCTGTGTATACAGTAAGTCTTTTCTTTGGGAGTGTACAAGCCTGAGTGACAACAAGGATATCTGCAGCTTGAGCTGATTTCAGAGTGGTAAATTACAGCTTTGGTCTTCATTACAGATAACCAGCGACTTTGGTACCTTGATCATTCCCAGGACTTGATCAGCCACAAAATACATTGCTTCATTCTTTGAGGGGCACGCCAGTCAAATAATTATGAGGTAGGGCAGTAACTAGAACACGGTCATGGTTGTTTCCATCCTCACTAGTAGGTATTAAAAAAGCAGGATTCGGAGTGAGACAGCAGATAAAAGTAATATGAGAGGCAGACAGTGGCTGTATTTCATATCGAGACATTTGAGCTGTTTGGATGCTGCGTTTTTGTAACCAGGAGGAACGGGGCACAGCAACATTTAATGAAAACAATAACAATACTTTCAGATGCTTCAGCAAGATTTGTGTGAGCCCCCACAGATCATAAATGGCATAGGAAGCCAGCCTCCCCTGGGTGCAAAACGGAGGACTAATAAGCTATTGACGTTTTCTGATCCCCGTGGCTTTGTACCAACACTGCAAGGGCAAATCCATTTTTTATGACAGTGCAGGGTAAAAGATTCATCATAATCTGGCAGCCCTAAGGCCGGGACAGATGTGGGCACTTGCTTGATTTTTACAAATGCCCCCTCTCCTTCACTAAGCCTCTGCAAGCGTGCTGGGGCAGATTTTTTAAATTAGATTCTTACAAAGGCCTGGTATCTCAGCATAACCCAGAATTCACGGTCTGCAACTTCCTGCAACTACCAAAAAGGTAGGTACCTTGAAAATAATGTAAGGATGGCTTAAACTCATTTAGAGGAAGGGGGTGGTGCTTGCCAGTGGAAATTTCTTGTCCAGGGTATTGCAGTTCACGAATGCGAAACCAGCATGTTCAAATCCTTCTCTAGGGCTTGTGTAAAGATTAGGGGTTCTCTATAAATACCGGAGAGAGACAGGTTCACAAAATCTGGGATCTTTAGATTATGAAGAAGAAGAGATATTGTCTCTCCTCTTGTATGGGGATGGAGAAGAATATGGGGAGGTAAAAAGGTCAACCATGGGGAACTAGTGGGCATTTGTAGTGCTGTAGGAGAGACTGGTAACTTCTGGTGACAACAGAGAAGCTTGCAGTCTCCTCATTTATAGCCTTACGGTCTTAATACAAATATGTACAAGTTGGATTTCTATGCCTTGCTTATCTGGAGAATGTGGGTGTTACATCAATTAACGGTAGGTACTAGAACCCTTTCTTTAATCAAATCTGCGCTTTCATGGCAAATGCCTTCCCCTGCCTCTGGTACAGACCAGTACTGAGGTATTCCGGATAACTTCTTTTAAGGCTCGGCCTTTAACATGACTGGTTCCATTAAACAAATACATGCCACATTGTTGTTCAACCATGTGGATGATGCCTATAAAAATAATTCTGTTAAATCAGGGGACATGCCGCCTATTTTGCTTCTTTTGAGAAATTCAATTGTTTACATAGAATGCAAAGTACCTTCAATTTGCAGTAGTTTGGCTAAGCTGAAATGAATACTTATCACTAATACGTCCTACAGAAATGGACACTAGTTCAGCAATGTGAAGAACTCTCCAACTGGAAATGTCAATCGTGTCTTGGCAATGAAAGCAATTTGGATGTTTAGAGAGCTGACCAGCATGTGCCTTTGTTATAAGGCAGGTATGTTTGCCATCAGTGATATAATTTCTAAAGGACCTTTCTTGATCCTCTGCTACCTGGGTATATTTAACACAGTTGGAATCTCCTGGGATGTCCTAAAATTAGGGTATGGAATCTGAGCAGTTTGCTGATACCCATGTCGATCTCGGAGTCTTGGCATATTGGAGGCAGTATTGGGGTAATCTAATTTCCAGTGCCCCATCTGACCGCCTGCAAAGCAACAACCTGCTATCCCTTGGTCCTCTCCTGCTTCTTCTTCAAGTTCTCCCATCTTCCTGTCCTCCTTTGCCCTCCCCTTTGTTGGGCTCTTTCTCCCACTCCTTTAATCACTTGCTGCATGTTTTGGAATTTAAGAGATCTTAATTTTGATGCTGAATTATTTATTTTTCTTCTGTGAAGCGACACAGTGATTTGCAACTGTCTTCAATTCTGATAGCTTCTTTGTTTACAACCCAATACAGATGGTCAGTTGACCCTTCTCAGTCCATAATAATCCTTGCACAAAAGCCACATTAACATCTTCCTGAGCCATGTCAGTTGAACAAGATATACCTGAATACCTTTCAAACTCCTCTTTAATTCTCTCTTAATAAAGGTGCGTCTCCTGTATTTTTCTTAAAATTCGAAATTTTAGTCCTGTCAGTTTTCACAGGACATACCTCTGGGATTGCATTTACCATCTCATCCTTTGCAGCATTTAACTCCCCATCAATCTCAGGCTGCGCTTGGCCTTGAAGGTCTCTCCACCAGTCTTTCTTTCACTTCATTTGTCTTTGTCAATCACAATAATTGATCCACTTATGCCCAGGTGGGTCTATACACCTAAAGTGCACTATGTATTCTCTAAACTGGGTTGGACTTTCCTGAATGTTAGGGAATTGCTTCTTTATGCTCATTAGGTCGGAAGGGGGCTGAGGATCGTAGACCACAGCTCTATTCCAGGCCGCTGGGTAGTAGCTTTAAAGGAGAAGGATGGAAAAAGATGGACTCTACTCATCAGCGTCATTCAGATGGGGTGAAAAGGGGGATAGGGGATGTCTTAGACATCCATTCTGCATCTCTAGATTTCAAGAGTGATCATCTGACTAAGATATCTCAGATCCTTATGACATGGGACTGATCACGTTTTCTCTAGCTCTATTCACAGTAGTGAAATCAGCCTCCAACCTGGTCTTTTTTTTTTTTTTTTTCCGGCCAATTGTAGTTCTTGCTTGCTTGTTACCTCCTTGTGCTCCAGCTGCTGGCAGTCCCACAGGTGGTGCTCCGTTTCCGGGTGCATCATCAGTTTCACAGTGATCCCACTGGCTGGCATGGGGAAATGTCCAACAAAAGCTTCTTCCCACCTTGTGTTTTAGCTGCCCTTCTCCTTCTCTCCTGGTTCATTGATGTGGGGAAATATGAAGCAGAGCAGTTGGAGCACAAGCCCTAACTTGGTTCCTGAGTTTGCTAATTTGATATTCCAGTTTCTCCTATCTTTCATAATTCATATTTGGGATTCATGTTTTCGTTTGTGTGCCTCCTCATGCCACTGGATTAACCCCTTCGCTGCCAGGCCTTTTCCCCCTCCTGTGCCAGGCCTTTTTTTGGCAATTTGGGGAAGTTCACGCTTAGGCCCTCATAACCTTTTGTCCACATAACCTAGCCAAGCCAAATTGCGTCCTATTTTTTATTTTTTTTTCAACATCCTAGGGATTCTAGAGGTACCCAGACTTTGTGGGTTCCCCTGAAGGAGGTCAAGAAATTAGCCAAAATACAGTGACAATTTCGTTTTTTCTTTTAAAAAATGTGAAGGTGGCTGCAGAAGAAAGCTTGTGTTTTTTTCCCCTGAAAATGGCATCAACAAAGGGTTTGCGGTGCTAAAATCACCAGCTTCCCAGCTTTCAGGAACAGGCAGACTTGAATCAGAAAACCCAATTTTTCAACACAATTTTGGCATTTTACTGGGACATACCCCATTTAAAAAAAAAATTGTGCTTTCAGTCTCCTTCCAGTCAGTGACAGAAATGGGCGCGAAACCAATGCTGGATCCCAGAAACCTAAACATTTCTGAAAAGTAGACAAAATTCTGAATTCAGCAAGGGGTCATTTGTGTAGATCCTACAAGGGTTTCCTACAGAAAATAACAACTGAAAAAGAAAAATATTGAAATTGAGGTAAAAAAAATAACCAGCAATTTTTCTCTACGTTTTACTCTAACTTTTTCCTGCAATGTCAGATTTTCGAAAGCAATATACCGTTACGTCTGCTGGACTCTTCTGGTTGCGGGGATATATAGGGCTTGTAGGTTCATCAAGAACCCTAGGTACCCAGAGCCAATAAATGAGCTGCACCCTGCAGTGCGTTTTAATTCTATACCGGGTATACAGCAATTAATTTGCTGAAATATAAAGAGTGAAAAATAGCTATCAAGAAAACCTTTGTATTTCAAAAATGGGCACAAGAAAAGGTATTGAGGAGCAGTGGTTATTTGCACATCTCTGAATTCCGGGGTGACCATACTAACGTGAATTACAGGGCATTTCTCAAATAGACGTCTTTTTTACACACTCTTATATTTGGAAGGAAAAAATGCAGGGAAAGACAAGGGGTAATAACACTTGTTTTGCTATTCTATGTTCCCCCAAGTATCCCTATAAAAATGATACCTCACTTGTGTGGGTAGGCCTAGCGTCCGTGACAGGAAATGCCCCAAAACACAACGAAAAGAAAACAGTGCCTACCTGTGGATTTTGGCCTCTAACTCAGCCGGCACCTCGGGAAACCTATCAAACCAGCGCATTTTTTTAATACTAGAAACACAGGGGAATCCAAGATTGGGTGGCTTGTGGGGCTCTAACCAGGTTCTGTTACCCAGAATCCTTTGCAAACATCAAAATTTGACCCCCAAAAACACTTTTTCCTCTCATTTCGGTGACAGAAAGTTCTGGAATCTGAGAGGAGCCACAAATTTCCTTCCACCCAGCGTTCCCCCAAGTCTCCCGATAAAAATGGTACCTCACTTGTGTGGGTAGGCCTAGCGCCCACGAAAGGAAGTGGCCCAAAACACAACGTGGACACATCACATTTTTTCACAGAAAACAGAGGTGTTTTTTGCAAAGTGCCTACCTGTGGATTTTGGCCTCTAGCTCAGCCGGCCCCAGGGGGGCAGAAATGGCCTAAAAGAAATTCCTTTAATTCTCTTTGAAGCCTCTCTGGGCCTCCCCCACGTGATCAAAAGAGAAATTCTTCCAGCACGATGGGAGGAGGCCCTCTGTGATTGTCAGCACGTGATGCGCGCTGACGTCACAGGCGGGTGGGGGGGCTTGGGGGTGGAAGGGATTCCCTTCCACCCCTGCCTTGGGGGGTTGGGTGGGGAGCACGGGGGTGGGGGATGGCTAGCGATTTTCCCCCCCCCCCAGTTCCCGGGTGGAGGACGGGGTGACCTCGTCCAAGGCACCTGAGGGGTTAAGAGCAGCCACTGTTTAATATATATTCTATTCTTTGGGATTGTTAGAAATGGGGTCTCTAGTTGGCAGTCACTTTGCACCCTGTCCAGGTAGTGACCCTCACTCTAGTCAGAATAAGGGAAATACCCGCTCAGGTAACCCCTGCTCACCCCCTTGGTAGCTTGGCAGGAGCAGGCAGGCTTATCTCAGAAGCAATGTGTAAAGCATTTGCAGATAACACATAGTAATAAGTGAGAACACTACAAACGGACACCACACCAGTTTTGGAAAAATTGCCAATATTTATTTATATAAAACAAGACCAAATATGATAAAAATCAAATCCAACATACCATAATAAAAATATGAATTCTGCAAGATTTACTCAAAAATACAGTTCCTTGAGGTCGCTAGCTCCACCTGGAGCTAATCACAGCATTGTGATCAACAAAACCAACAGTTCAGGCTGGGTGCGGCGAAGTGGGCCAGCTACGGTGTCAGGAAAAGACCCACAAACAAACTTCAGGCTGATGAAGTCAGGTGCGCCGGCGTCGATTGCGTCTGGACTGCGGTGCGAAGCAGGACAATGCGACGTGCGGTGCCCACAGGTCACGGTGTTGGCAGCGGCGTCGTTGTTGCTGGAGCGCTGTCGTCAGTAGGCCCAAGCCAGCGGGACGGGGCGGTGCTTCGTAACACTCAGGCAGCGGCGTCGGTGAGACCAAGGCTGCGGTGTGAGGCGGCGACGTGCGGTGTCCACAGGTCACGGTGCAGGCAGCGGCGTTGTTGTTGCTGGAGCGCTGTTGTCGGTAGGCCCAAGCCAGCGGGACGGGGCGGTGCTTCGTAACCCTCACGAGCGGTGTCCACAGGCCACGGTGCAGGCAGGATGCCTGGTGATGACACAGGAGTCGATGGTGCTGGCGTCGATAGACCGGGTTGGGACAGTGCTTTATGTACCTCACGAGCGGTGGCCACGGTGCCGGCAGCGGCGCTGGTGTTAGCAGGAGCGTAGTCGTCTGGGATGTCCAGTCTGCGGTATGAGCAGGGGATGCCGGAGTGTGGGACCCACGGGTCGCGGTGCGAGCAGGAGCTCAGGATGACCGCGTCGGGGAGACAAGGGTCGCGAAGCGGGGCAATATGACTCCATGTGGCATCTGCAGGTCACGGTACAGGCCAGTGGTGTCGTTGGCGACGTTGTAGTGGTTTCTCCTCTTGAACAGCACAAAACACACAGTTCCCAGTGCTGCAGGTCGAGGAAACTGAAGTATTTGGTTTCCCTGAGACTTCCAACATGAGGCAAGCTCTACTCCAAGCTCTTGGATAATTTTCTCAAGCGGGACACACAGCAAAGTTCACCCGTTGCACTCTTTTCAGGCAGAAGCAGCAACTGCAGGCCAGTCCAGCAAAGCAACATAGCAAAGGGATAGTACTCCTCCTCCAGCTCTTCAGCTCTTCAGCTTTTCTCCTTGCAGAGGTTCCTCTTGATTCTAAAAGTCTGGGGTTTTGGGTCTTCTTCTTATACCCATTTCTGCCTTTGAAATTGGCAAATTTCAAAGCAAAGTCTCAAGTGTTTGCAAGATCCTTCCTTGTCCAGGCCAGGCCCCAGACGCACACCAGGGGGTCAGAAACTGCATTGTGTGAGGGCAGGCACAGTCCTTTCAGGTGTGAACGACCACTTCTCCCTCCTCTCTAACTCAGATGGCTCATCAGGATATGCAGGCTACACCCCGCCCCCTTTTGTCACTGTCTAGAGAGGTGCAAAACAGCCTAACTGTCAAACTGACCCAGACAGACAATCCACAGACAGGCAGTGTCACAGACTGGTATAAGCAAGAAAATTCCTACTTTCTAAAAGTGGCATTTTCAAACAGACAATTTAAAAACCAACTTCACCAAAAGATGTATTTTTAAATTGTGAGTTCAGAGACCCTAAACTCCACATTTTTATCTGCTATCAAAGGGAATCTGCGCTTTAAAGATATTTAAAGTCCGCCCCCATGTTAACCTATGAGAGAGAGAGAGAGGCCTTACACAGTGAAAAACAAATTTGGCAGTATTTCACTGTTAGGACATATAAAACACACCAGTATATGTCCTACCTTAAACATACACTGCACCCTGCCCATGGGGCTACCTAGGGCCTACCTTAGGAGTGCCTTACATGTAGTAAAAGGGAAGGTTTAGGCCTGGCAAGTGGGTACACTTGGCAACTCGAATTGACAGTTTATAACTGCACACAGAGACACTGCAGTGGCAGGTCTGAGCCATGTTTACAGGGCTACTAATGTGGGTGGCACAACCAGTGCTGCAGGCCCACTAGTAGCATTTGATTTACAGGCCCTGGGCACCTCTAGTGCACTTAACTCGGGACTTACCAGTAAATCAAATATGCCAATCATGGATAAATCAATCAATAGTACACTTTACACAGAGAGCATATGCACTTTAGCACTGGTTAGCAGTGGTAAAGTGCCCAGAGTCCTAAAACCAACAAAAATAGGTCAGAAAAAATAGGAGGAAGGAGGCAAAAAGACTGGAAATGATCCTCCAAAAAAGGGCCATTTCCAACAGGGGTCTTTCAGCTTCTAGTGTAAATTAGCTAATATCTTTATATCTAAGTGAATTCCCCTCGTCCTCATTAATGAGTGCCCTCAATTATCCTAAATATTTGCTTGTGCCTTTATGATATTGTTGGTCCCTGGTATACCCAGGCATCCTTTCAGTGGCGTCTCGCTAAGGTTAGATTGTCTGTCCCCGTCATGATTCCCCCCACTTCATTCACACTCTAGCAAAGAGGAGAGAGTTCATGGGCCTTGCCCACAGGTCATCTTGTGGACAAAAGTAGAAAACGAAAGAGGATAGGGTTTCCTTCTATTATAACTTTCTTCTTGCTGATCTTGTGGCTGAAGGTCGATATTTATTTTGTAACCTCTCCAGTCAAGGGGCTAGATCAAAGGGTCTCTTTCGCTCACACGTTCATTCTTCAAGTGTCTGTTCCCTGGTTCTGGAGCTCCTGCCTGTTGTTTCAGCAGTTGCAGTACTTCTAGAGCCCACTTGCTCGGTGTCTTGGGTGCACAGTCCTACTAATTTTCTCAGTTATCTCCAGACTCCTTACAGTTCTATCTACCCAATCATTTTCATTTATTTTTGCTATATATTTAGTCACAGACGAAAGCCATACGAGCAAACAGGCAAATGATAACTACTGATATTTAACAAAAATGTTTTTTCCAGGGCCACTGGAATTATGTGGCTAGAGTGAGCACGAAATTATGCTGGGGAAAATAAGGTAAATTATGCTGGGGGAAAATAAGGCAAATTATGCAGGATATTGGGGCACATTTTGTGATCGTACTACTTAATTACGTCATTTTTATACATGGCAGGCTTGTCTGAGCAAAGATTTCACCTCATTAGTGCCAGTTTAACAACCAAATGCAAAAACAAGCTTCTGAAAGATGACCAGTAAACCTTTGTAAAGGGACTTCCACTGCACTCGAACACATGTCTGCATGCTTTATGGTTATGTGGCACATGCAGCAAATACATAACTATATGTAAAAAGCAGCGGCCGCAGCATTGCATAATTCCAGTGGCCCTGGTTCTATACACTCTTGCTTTAAGCCTATTTTCCAGGTCTGGCGCTGGGCTGTTCTCTAGCCAAATTTCTCTATAAAAATCTCTCCTTTGCCTGGGGTCTTCTTAGGGTTGAGCATGCGTATCGCAGCGAGACGCTTTAGTTACTAGAAAAGGGCTTGGAGCCCTGTCGACGTCACGTCAGTGTGTTTGATTGGTTCGTGGGCTTGCCTAGTAAAATTGCTTGCTTTCATTAGTGGAAGGCATGCCCAGGTCATGCCTTTTCCGGTGGCTAGCCCTCCTCGAGCGCAGTGACCAAGTACATAAAGCAGGCGAGGCTCGCTGTTTTCTGTCGGATCGTGGACTACTTTTTCTCTCTTTTCCTAGCGCTATTTCGCTTGCCAGAAGTAGAGCGCTTTACACAGTTAATTTCACTTTTTCGGGTTACCTACATAAAAGCACTTTTGGCGATAGATGAAAAGTCGGGTTAGGAGTTTACAACGCGATCAGCTCTAACATGAGCAAACGCGAGACCCATTGCATTGCAAATGCTTGTTTCTGTTGTGGTGATTTCTGCTGCCACATGCCCCATCTGTTAAAAATAACATACAACACACCAGAAAGCCTAAACTCCAACTATTGTTTAATACAACATACCAAGTGGCATAGCAGAAGATGAAAGACCGAGATTTAGATCAGGAAGGAACAGCAGCAATAATACCATTGAACCTCACAGCTGTCGATGATGCCATTTTGCATGACTTTCTCTGGAAGCAGCAGAGGGGTGCCAGGTTGTCTCCCATCCAAGTACTAACCAGGCGTGACCCTGGTTAGCTTCCCAGATCGGACGAGATTCGGAACATTCAGGGTGGAATGGCTGCAGACTGAGAGGTGGCAGGTTATCAGGATTTCCCCTAAACACAAACCATAAGCTTGGGGGGGCTTCAGCTCATGGTTAAACAGATACAAGTTTGGATTCCTCAGGGATTGGCACAGAGTCTGACTCTGTTTTACCTATTTGTCTCCCCTTTAGATGGCTGATTGTTTCTTTTGGACGTCTTCTTTGCCTATGCTGATGACTCCCAACTTGTGAGAGACTAGAAGGGGACCCATAGAAACTGCCCAGTTGCACTTGCCAGTTACTTAATTGAAGTAGCAGAATGGATGAAGAACAAATCCCTAATGTTAAATGGAGACAAAATAGAAATAGTGGTATTTGTGAATTTGTGGAGCCAGCCCTGGTGGACGCCCTTACAGTGCCTGTCCCACAAGCAAGAAACCTTGACTTGATTTGTCATCAAAACCTTACATAAGTAAAACTGTTTCAACTTATGTTCTTAAGTCATCAAAAAAGAGTCCAACTCCTAGCCACTTTCAGAAGAAGGAAATGATATGCACATGCTTGGAATTTTGTAACTCCCTTCTTATTGGACTACCGAAGTACTTGTTACAAAGACTACAAATAGTACAGAATACTGCAGTAGTACTACTACAAGGGTTGAAGAAAAAAGACCCTACCAGAACCCCTCCAACAAGCCCTATCATTAATAAGCTTCACAATCTTCATTGGGTCACACCTGTAAGGAAGCGATGGAATTTTAACATGCTAAAGCTATGACCCAAGTAGGAATAATTACATGAACATCTTATTTAGTCATTATATGCCCCCAGACCACTGTGATCATTCCACCCACAACTACTCCAGGCCTGCAAGTTCTCTAAATGAAGGACAGAAAGGTCTAATAGCCTCCGTCGTCATTGTGAGGATTTGGAATGAAATGCAGAGCGAATAAGAACCGTGGATACCTCTGGAGGTCTGTTATGTATTGTACAAGTCTGATATTCATTTCAAATGACAAGGGCTCTGCAAGAATGGATCAGTAGGAGCATAGAGCTAAAATTCATAAAACAATTAACCAGCATATATATATGTAATATGTATATGCAACTTTTCTCAAAAAGTCAATAGATCTTAGTCATGACAGAAACGTGTTGCTCGCAACGAAATATATCAAGTTCTCTTGTGTCAGGATCTTCTCCCCAAGGAAATTCTGGACGTTCTTGATGAGAAGATGATATACCTACATACAGTACTAGGCTCATTGTTCTCCTGAAATCGTGCTTCCACTTACCAGGCTTGAAAGCGAGGTTGTGCTGTTAAGTGCACAAAGGTACAAACCTGAGCCTTATGGTTTCCAGGACTTCAAGAGCCTTGAAAGCCTATTTTCTTTAACAATTCTTTGACAAAAAGGCTTTATCATAAATACTTATAATAAACAGATCAAACATATAGCGCTTGAATTAACCTTTTCCAATGAACTTGTAATGCCAGTGGCTTTTACTATTTTGTGACACCATAACCAACACAGGCAAATAATGTCCCAACTCTGATGTCAAAGAAACTGGTCTTATCTTAAATGTAGAAATATTAACAAATGCCAGAAATTATATTTTGTTTTCCCTGAAATGGCTGAATCTGATAATGCCTCTATATGACCAGCCCATGGCTGTGAACAAATAGATTCCAAAGGTAAAATTCCATTGTTAATATCAAAACCTCTGTTCGAAAAGATAGACCCATAGAGATTGAAGCATCGACTGTGGTAATACAGTTCACAAGGTCCACCTTTTGAATTTGAAAGGTAATCAAGTCCTAAAGGAAAGGAGAACAAGGAATCCATGACTGAAAAAGCCAACAAATGGCTGTCTCCGGTATATGTTCAAAACAACTAAGAAACCTTTCCCCACTGAATTCCCTTCAAAGTCAAACAGACACATGATTTCAAAAACTAAAGCCTTAATGCACAATCCTCTATGATCCCAGCGTGAATTGGATAGAAAAGGGCAGAGCAAGCAGGCTGGTTGACTTTTTGGAGGGTAGAAACACAACTGTAGTGTCATGCACTGCACAGACCACACAATTCACACGCGAAACAGGTAGATCTTGCAAAATATTGAGGAACAGAAATACGTTTGACATAATTATACAGGAGAGGAACAAAAATGTGGAGTGGCTAAACTCAAACTCTAGATATTAGGAAGTAGTTAGTTACCCTGGTAGGTTTTCTCCAACTGATAACATCTTTATATCATGCATTAATCAAAACACTGGCACTTTGATTCCTCTAGAAAAGGGGTAAGAGGAATAGGGCTTCTTGCATGAAATGAAGCACTACCTCCTATACCAAGAAGCAGCCAATTGCTAACAAAGTAACTGTGATTTATGTCTGGGCATAGAGTTTTTCAAGGCACTTTCAGTGGCTAATTTCACACCATGAAATGAACAGGAAGACAAGATATCTTCATATAATCCTGTATGTTCTAAAACATTCTTGAGTGCCTAACTCACGAACTGTTTGTTTAGGTACAAAGAGGTCTCTGAACCCATCTTCAATTACCGGTCTGCCGCCACATAAAGAAAGTAAATAACTGGATGTGTAGTCCCATCGCTTTTTCATTCTTTCTAGCAACTAATCTACTGTCCTGCCAGTGAAGTGCTCAATCGTTAATAGTTGTGCCAGTTATAGTGGCTTGCACTCTACTCTCAGCCAGGCATCAAACCATAGAAAGCAGGCTTTAGATTCTGTTGTTTTAAGTACTAAGACATACCTGACCTTCATCTAGTCCTCGGCAAGTCCTAAGCATAGATAAATCTCACCTCATCGAATAGATATTACACAATTTTCACTTTCACGCTTCATTGAAAAAAGAAAAAAAAAAATCTATTTTAAAACAAGTTTTGGAAAAAAAAAATGTAGTAAACTCCCTTCTGGCAGCAGCAACTTGAAGTAAAGGTTTCCTGTGAGTTTTGATCTCCCCTCGCGATTGGCAAATTACATTCTGTTGCTCAGAAAATTGCTTCAGCTTGTTTGTTTGAGGGAGCAAGTTTCTGCACAGTCGTCTTTAGGTCCTCACAAAGCCTAATGTTATTAAGTCTGGACTTTAACCTGGTCCTTCCAAAATGTAGATTCTCATCTTTTTCAGCTATAGAATTAAGGGTGCTTTTTCCATCTAGAATGCCTGGTGTCCACATCCTGCACTTGCACTGCAGGTTCAAATCATTACACCTTCACCAATTTGCTGGCCAACTGCTATGAAGCTCCTGAGGTAATACGCAGTCAGGCTGAATTTTCCCCATGCATATTGCTTTAAGGGACCAAAACTTTGACAAATGATTGTACCCTAACTCTTGTTTATAAATGAATGGTTCTTTGTTCGAGTAGCTGTACAGTACCGATTCAGCAGAAAAATATTTGATTCCTTTGTATTGATGTCTTTTGCCTGAGACAAACAATTGATGAATAATTGCACTTTTAAGTATTGCATATTGAAGGATAGTTCCTTGTATAAGAAGTAGTGCTTTACTTTTTGACATAGAAACATGATATTTCCTTGTGCTTACTATTTGTAACCAACAATTGTATTGTACATAATAAACTACTCTGCAAGAGGTCTTCCTTTCCACCTGGGTAGAAGCATAACTACGTATTAGTGGATTCTTCTGATCCCATCTTTTTTGTGACAACTCTCAAGCATTGCTGGGAGTTGCCCCTTTCACCCTAATTTTTTCCTTTCATGTAACTTTTTTTTTTTTTTTGCTTTTCAACCTTGAAATTGCTATATGCATAATAAATTATATTTTTTACACTCACATAGATTTCATTGTATCACTGTGTGTGCTGGAAAATTATTTGACTCGGTAAGGGATCACTGTTTTTGACAAGATAAATTAAGCCAGCAAAAAGCATTTTTCAAGGGTGAGCTGTGAATAAGGGAGTGGTAAAATACCAATCTGCAATGTAGTGAACACCAGCAGACTGAATTTTGCCAAGCGTAACGCCAAAACATGCACCCAGGTAAGTCCTATCAACCACCTATCTGAAGATACATGCAGAGTTATATTGTGGAGAAACCCAACAATTTAGTCTAAAGATGGCATGCAGTTTCAACTTTAATTGAAATAATGGATCTGCATACTGAAAATGTATTTTATTTATTTTTATTCACCTAAAGTTTTATATAGCTCGAACATAATCCTCAAGTATCAGAGTGCTGTACAGTCCTTTTGGTATTCAAATGTAATAACCTATCCATCACAGAACTCTTGAGGTAAAACTTGCAATCAGCAGAATGAAGACAACCGTATTTACATAGAGAAATTAGGGATGTGTTGTGTAACTTTGCTATAGTAGTGTCTGTTAAGGTAGAAATTTGTTGTTTAGTAAAGCTTTCACCTCTCTTGAAGGAGGTGGTTGATGGGTTTAACCTAGTCTCTGGAGGTGGTGAGTTCCAAGTTCTTGGTGCTACTCTGGTGAATAAGCGGATATAGGTTTTGTCTTTTTGAACTTCGGCTGTTTCATTAACTAGAGCATGTGTTTCCTGAACTTCTTTCATTCCCACCCCCTCTCCCTACCCCTCAAGAGCTTGAGATTAAGCGTGGTAAACTGGGGCATTATGGTGGAGCGATGTATGTGTTATATTGGATATTTGTAGCTGAATTCTCCTCTTCTGTGGTAGCCAGTTTAATGATTTAAGAGACGGAGTGATGTGGTGGTCCCCCCCCCCCTCCTTTTTGGGGGGGTTGGGATCCTGTGATTTTTGCTGCGACGAATGGTGAAGCCCTAAGTGGTACTACGGTCTTGGTTTTGGCTATCCATGTGAAGATTGCTCTCCCATCTCCTAGCCTAGAGATTATTGGAAAGCAGACTGGCTGTACCCATTGCCGACAACGCAAATAACTACTTGAAAAAAAAAAAGAAGAAAATAAATCCTGACCAAACCGTTAGAAGGCGGAATAAATTTGTTTGTGACTCTATATGAGTTTAATTCTCCAAACCTGTTGTTACTAGTTAGTACCTATTTCCTTCTTGTTTGAATTGCCATTAAAAATGACAATCCTTTCAAATTGCATACTAGAAAAGGAACAGACCAGAATACTCTCAGTCCAACAGGTGTTGTGTTGCTGTCCTTTTGATCACCAATGAAGGCAGCCGAATCTCCTTCAAGCAGCGTTTGCAGGCATTGTTAAGCATGGACCTACACTGTAGTATACAAAAAAAAAATCAAGGAACAATCCAGGCTTGCGTAGGAAAGAACTGGCAAGTGCTCCTCAAGAAATAAGCTGTAGAAAGAGTACAGAGTCCTGAGAAAAAAATTGTGAAGAAATGAACGATTAGAAGCCAAATATAAACCTTGAGGTTTTTAACCAGTTCTTGATTGAAGCGGATGGCAATAGTGCAGAAGATCCTAACACTCTTTTTCTGCACGTTTTCACATACCTAAAAGCAGAAAATCCCTCTGGTTTGTGGTGGACTGCTTTCACTTGGCAATTTAAGGTTTTTTCCTTGGTATACATCTTCAGTGTGAAACCGAGTGCAGTCTACATAGTTCATGTTTATCAATTTGTGAACAGTTGGAAAGTGAGAAGTTTCAAACCCCCTAGAGTAAGAGCACAGTTTGGCATTGAAAAGACAGTTGTTGATTAGTGAAGGAATGTAGCAGGAAAGTAGGATCTTGTACATTATATTTTTCCTTCTAGGTGCTGCAGTTATGTATACCACGTATCTCTCTTGCATTAGGCTGATTTAGGAAGTAGTGGGGCAAGTGATTGGATATTTAAGGAGACCTATTGCACCCCCTATCTCGGTTTACAGCAGTGTTTCATTTCAGTCCAGCAAATACACCATCCTTTCACAGTAAGTCATCTGCAAAGCATCACTCTCACATCTGTGACCTGACGGTCAACAGACATGGCCAGAGAGGGAATATCACTTCAGTCTAAACCCTTCAAATTCAGGGAGCTCTGTTCCTCTTGCTCATGGTTGGGTATTTAGGGAACATTGCAACAGCAAAGCTACCAAAATGTAATCAATATGAAAAGGAAGAGGAGGTCCTCCAAATCCATCAGGACAACTCAGCCATTGTAAATGTGCGTTTATAATCCATATTGTCTGGGATCACTTGCTGGGTATTTAAAAAAGAAGGAATAAAGCATCTGCAAGATCGCAAGCAGAGACTTGTTGGAGATATTCAAGAGACAAAACACTCCTGGACGTATTTGCCACAAAAGAGAAGGAAAACTGCCCAAAACTTAAATGGGGGGGTTCTGGCCTGTCAGAAGAGCTGCTGGGTTATTTTGCTCGTTCCATTCTGGGCCAGATCAGTATGACGCACAGCCAACATAAACACAGTCCAGAGGTGAAATTTCTTAACATTTATTTAGAGCTGTTCTTTTTTTTCATCAGACAGTCCATGACTATCCTGTTGGTGAAAACTTTGTTGGCAGGATTGCCGCCGATAATACTCTCTAAAAGTATTATTGGTGGAAACCTTGCTGAAGGCAGTGTTGTCAGTGACCTATCTGCTGCATCACCATCAGTTGCTATCTCGTAGTTTAAAAAAAAAAAAAAAAAAACCTTTTCAAATACCTTGCAAAAAAATAATTCTATTTTGCCCCAGTTGGGGTACTTGAAGGATCATGATCCACTCCTGTGGTGCTGACTGTTACCACAGCATCCTACAGAATTGTCCAAGTTGAAAAGTTGGTCACAGTTGCATTACTGCCTATGAGAGCCGTTGCCGAGGTCAGACCTGATTGATATTTCAGCGGTGGATGTCAACCACAATTAGATCTTTTAGTGATATTAGAGGACTAAAAATACTTGTTTTTTTTGGCTGACAGCCAGGACAAAAGAGGAAGCATTTTTGATCAAACGATGTGGAATATTTGGCCATGTTCTGCATGTTTCCCCCAATCTGCAAAGCAATTGTCAAATTGAAGAGAGAAACCTACACACTGCTTTTGATAGTTTAGCTTAATCGAGGATGTATTGTTTCCCAGATCTGCCACAGCTCTTTTATTTCCTGTACCAAGGCCAGGCTCCTCCTTCCGGTTATTTGCAGGAGTCACTGTGCCCTTCTTTACATATTACTGTAGCCTGTCATACATTGTGACCTGAAGTCACTCAGCTGAGCCAGGGTCTTGAGTGTCTAGAGTTTGGTCATTACATTACACAAGAATGCACACAGCTTTTTGACCAGCACATTAGGGCTCTACAAAGAAAATCTAAAGGGCCAAGTGAAAACATTTCTGTGTCTGCAGTAGGTTTTGCAACCACTATCCCTGAAACTGCCAATTTGCTTGTGTAGCTGTTAAGTCTGGCAGAACAGGCTGACGTACATCTCTCTGAGGGTTTACATAGCAAACGTCTGAAGATTCGACTACAATACCCAACATTTTTCACTTTTCTTTGTCTATTGTATTGACATTTGAATAGATCTTTCCTATCCATTGAAATGCCCATAATGTAGATAATAAAGTAGTTACTGACTTCTTGTAATATACTTATCACTTCATGCCACTTTAAGCTTGAGTGCCACTCATTGCATCAGGTTTGTGGAGGCCCTTTGAAGTGCAGGGTTGAAAGAATGTTTGTAATTTGTCCTACGTGTAAGAGCATAGCGTATTGAAAATGCATGTCCTTAAACATAAGGTGCTACATAAGAATCAGTGTATCCGGATGTGCTGCTACCTGCCATCTTTAGGAGTAGACTGTTTAGTAATTAACAACTGCCAATAACTTGCTTGAGTTGGGGCACCAAGGTACATACTATAAAAAATCTGCCTAGTAGTGATACAATACACTGGAAGTACGGTTGAAGCACTATGGAAGTATTATATATGGAGTCTTCTGGGGAACGAAAGGGTCCAAACCAGCTGGATGCACATTTAATCAACTAGAAAGTACTATAAAGAGAGCATCAAGATGCGACTGGACCCTACACGTCTATTAGCACTGCTAAGCAACTAGTCAGTATTACATGGAGCCCACCTTGGAGTGACTGGGTTATCTGCTTTCAGTGCCCAGTGTTAGTTACAGTACATGGTCCAAGCTGGAGCATTTAAGTGTCAACTGACCAGTACCTTTGGGGGTCCCCCACTATTGAAGGACAGACATTGTGTTTATGAGAGAAACTAGAACTGTTAGTGGTGCATCCCAGCAGTTGAGAAAGTGATACAGATCTAATGGGTTTATGCTAGCCTAAGGAAACAGACACCTTAACACTGAGTCTGTGGTCCCACATAAAAGCAGAGATGGAACAACCTACTAAGGTGAGTACTGTTGGTGGATGTAGGTTTCAGTCTGCAATTCTGTAGGAGAAATGAGTATGACTGGTGTCAGGCCACATGGCCTAAGGAGGCCAGTAGGGGTAAGATACTTGAGAAAGATATACAACACCTAGCCAGTTCTTGTGTGAGCCAGAAAGTACCAGCCTAGAACTGGTCTCTGATTTTTATCTTAATGAATTAGTCAGTCTTAGATAATTCAAAGATGAGCAGGCCCTCACATTTCTAGATCAGCGGAATAAAAGACCAAAGCTCTGTTCATCTATTTGTTTCTACTGGTCATTGTCGCAGAGGGGGACAGCTTGCAAAAAAGGATGTTGTGGTTTGGATCGCTGCCTTCCTCACTTACTGCCACTCAAAAGCCAACTGTCTGCTAAGGGGCAAGGCATAAGCCAGTTCCACATGGCATATGACCTGCATAGTAGCTTTTATGTAGGGGTTCTGCTGAGTGACATTTGTTCAGCTGCCATTTGGAAGGAAAGTACTACTACCGGGATGTCAATGTGGCTGGTGAATAGGGAGTGGGATCTGTTAGCTCTGGAAAAATCTTTTATTAAGATGAACCTGCCTACCCTTCATGCACATGTTCTGATAATACTGCTCATTGTTTTTATTCAAATCTGTTTAACTATGAAATATCCAGTGCTGTAGAAATATGTACAATTGCCAAACAGTGATATATTTCAAAGGTTTACATTTAACCCTCGCTCCTTCACATGGAGAAACTCCCCTTTCTCCTACTTAATTTTTCGCTTGTGCTTCAAAATGTGAGCTGTGGTTGACTTTAGGTGGAATATAGTGCTGAGTACCTGTTTACCTCATTGGTTAAATTTAGACACTCTACATCAGTGGTTCCCAACCATTTGACTTCTGTGGACCCCCACTTTATCATCACTGGGACCCTCACTGAATCATTATTGGAATCCAGGGAGCCCCCAACCCCACCCCCACCCCCACCCCCACCCACTGAGTCCATACTGGAAGCCAAGGACCCTGGTCTAAACATTGTTGATGATTTGAGCTGCAAAACAATACACAAAAAATACATAAACGAGCATTCATCAAACACATACACAAATGATAACACCTTTCATTTACTTTGTAAACAAATATGAATTAAAAAAATTAACAAAAAATTCAATAGTAAGGTTGGAGCTTTTCGGAATTCAGTTGAAGCCACAAATGGTCCATACTATATTCTGTTTGCACCTGCACTGCTCCCATGAATCAATCTGAGGAAACTTATTTAATTTTACACCCCCCCCACCTTTATCAAAGATACCTTCACATTCAGATAAGGATGCCATTGATACATTTGACTTTGACTGTGGTTGTGCTCTCCAAACTGCTTTCTTATACCAGACTCCAACTCTGTCTCAGTCTGTGGGGAGGAGGCCCATGGGGAAAAAAAAATCCCCAAAATATTTTTCTTTTTTCTAAATTTTACCAGCAAAACAAGACCCATTATAAAACTAAAGTTTCTCTTCAAGACCTTCAGATTAAGAGGATCCTTGTAGATGATCCTCACATGTAGTGTACCTAATTGCCTTCATCACATTATGCGCCACTGGGATCTGACTGACGTTAGCAGAAACATCACAGGAAAAAGCGTAAGGGGCAGGTTAAGAAACTCACATGAACCTTGGCTTTGCTGCTTGGCTATTCAGTCATAAACTGAATATCTTATGTCTTCATTTCATAGTTTTATTCCAAAATTCGAGTTGTCATTTTTTTTTTTATAAAGGATAGTTATTTATGTGCTTTAAAGAAGTGCATGCAAAAATTAATCTCACACTTATTACACTTTTAGCATGGGTGACCATTGCAGGTCTGGATCTAGGCTAGGTTTTCAGTTTGGTGATTAGATTGTAATTTCCATTTATTTAGAATAAGTTTATGTACATTTTTCCTAAGCACATATCCTGAAAATCTGGCATGATAGTTTAGCCGTCATGGATATTTATTAGTCAAACTGACATACATAATTTGCCTCAATGTACATAGATATATTTTAGATGTGTTTTTAGTTCAATCAAAGGTAGTTTGTAAAACTTTTTAAAGCCCTTAATTAACATTTTTTTTGAAAATTAATTTCCTTCTGTTTTGAAATCTAGAAACCAGAAATAACTGAAGAACTAACAGAGGGATACAGTGATTACAGTGTGAAGCCAAATGAGAACTCGTACTGCTATCAGCTCTTGCAAGAACTGAACGAGCAGAGAAAAAAAGGCATTCTTTGTGATGTCAACATTGTAGTGAGTGGAAAGGTCTTCAGAGCTCACAAAAACATTCTGGTTGCCGGCAGCCGGTTCTTCAAGACATTATATTGCTTCACAAACAAAGAAAGCCGTGACCAAACCACTGTTACCTACTTAGATGTTGTTGCTATTCAGGGTTTCTCTGTCATACTGGACTTCATGTATTCTGGGAATCTGGTGCTTACAAGCCAAAATGCTATCGAAGTGATGTCAGTGGCCAGCTACCTTCAAATGACCGAAGTTGTTCACTCCTGTCGTAATTTTATTAAAGATGCCTTAAACATAAGCACAAAATTGGAAGGGCCTGAGGCTGTTGTTGTAAATTATAACAAAAGGAGAGCTATCAGTAGGGATGGTTTGTCATCAAGAGAGCAAAAGATTGCTAGTTTCTGGGCAACCCGCAATCTTACAAATTTGGCAAGTAACATAAAAATGGAACATGATGTTCCCAGTCCAGAGGAGGGCCAAAAGGAAAATTATCAACAAACTGACTCCACTTGGGTCGATGATAGTTCTCCGGAAGTGAAAATTGAACCGGAAGGTCAGGGGAAAGTTTTTGTGTGGAATGAAATGTCCTCACATACTGTTTCTGCACAAGAACCTGGAAAAGGAAGACGGAAAAACCAGACAACGAAAAGATTTGTTTATAACATACCACCTACCACTGATGAAGCACTGTTGGAAAGTGCTGCAATGCTTCTTCCATCACCCGTGCCATACCAAGATGAGGACGTTCAGTGTTTGCAAGATGGTGCAGGTAACAATTTTGTTTTCTCTGACAGAATTAGAACTGCCAGTTTTATATGTACACAAGAAAAACCCTTTGCTTTTCTTTAATCCTTCTGTTAATTTGTTGGAATGATCATGTCTTAATCAACAAATGTGTGCACAGAATTTGCATTAATTGGTAAATAATGGTACTCTTAAAAATATAACGAATCTACCCATAAAATTATTGCCCTATTGAAGTTACGTTTGCAGTAAAGATTAGCGTAAGTAAAGGTGAAATTTGATATAGTTTGCTCTTAAATATGTCACTTTTTAAAATTACTTTTTTGCTTGTTAAATTGTAGGTGATTTTTGTCTGCTTCTCCGCTTCTACCTTTTCGGTAAGGGGTAGAATTGTAGGGATCTTAAGATACACTCTTCCAAACTACACTTTTTTCACGTTTTCAGCATTAACTCACAAATAAAAGATGTAAGGCGCGGTAATCATGGTAAAAAGTGTCGTGTCTTTTTTAAAGATACTTGACCCTAACCACTTCAAAAATGTCCAACATCTGAGCTGACGTCTTGCAGTACTGTTTATGCTCTGACAGAGCACAATTTCTGAAAATACAGTCTATTAAGAAGGTAAGTTTAATGCAGGGATCTTTATTTTTTTTGTCCTTTATAGTTTTGCAATGTTTAACTTTTTTCATTTTATGCAGGCTTCCTCCCCTTTTTTTGTAAGCCCTCTTTCCATTTTAGAGGTCTGCGAGTCTTACTGATAATATACCGCATGTACCATGTTTTCGGCTCAAAGGTGACTGTTAAATTATTATTTTTTCCTCCCCACATGCTTTCAGAGTAGTGGAACAAAAAACATCTATACGTTGCAGTGGCAATGCAATTACAAAGTTTGAAATGCTCTCTTACAAAACTTGAGGAGTGTGGCTGTTTAATCCACTTTGGCAGAATCCCCACTAACTTTAGTAGGAAGCTCTGCTCAAAAGGCAGTAGACCTCAACATTATTTGTTTAGTAGCACATACACCTTAATTGAAGCAGCCCAAACTTCACCCAGCGAGGTGGAAGTGCTGAGCTCTCCTACCAATAGCGACTTTGCTAGCTCCTATTTCTCCTACATACATGTTGTGTATAAGGGGGTGGGGGAGCACGTGAAGAGCACTACTTTAGCCTCTTTGACCTTATCATGACCCTTATTGGTGTACCCTAGACTTGAACAGCCACGGAGACCCATTCTCAGTTGCCATCGGTCACCTTGACTGACAGGAAGAAAATCTTCAAATCCTCTTTATAAGGTTTTTATCTAAGCTAACTATAACATCCCTTGAACTTTTTTTTCCCCAGTGAATTTCTTAGTTTTCTGTTAATGTTAACTAATAGGTTAATATCCCCCCCCCCCTCCCCCCCCCCCCCCCCCCCCCAAAAAAAGGCCCCAGCCATGCATTTCCAAACACTGCGCCCAACCCTCCGTGGACGGTCAATTCCACTTGCCTTCAGCCAGACCCTGCATTTCCCCCCCTCCCCCCCCCTCCCCCCCCAACACTCTTGTGCATGCCATTGAGTTCGCCTTAAAAGCCCGGCCTGTTTTAAGAAGAGACACTCACCACACTTGTTGATTTTCAAGTTCAGCAGCATTGTTGCAATCGCAAACAAAATTGATGGTTGTCCGTTTCCCCACTCCTTCAATGCACTTTTGGAGACTGTTACCGAACACTGGATCTTCGACTCAACGGTACTCCCTTCCTTTCGGGGCTCCATGCATATTTCATTTATGGAACTGAAGAAGTTAAAAAAAAAAAAAAAAAAAAAAAGGGGGTAGAGGGTGGCAAAACAGGCACCCTTCAGGAAATTATCTTATTGCCAAGTGCAAGTATACAACTGCCACTGTAATCTCTCTCTCTCACCCAAAATCATCTCCACGTGCACCTTTCCTTTCACTTGGCTTCTAGGTGCTAAAGGACCCTGAAGACTTCTTTGGTGATCCCCCCCCCCTTCCCTTGCCACCCGAGGTCATCGATTCTGTCCCCTCCAAATCAGAAGAAAGGGGGTTACGTGGGGTGGTGGAGGTGGGGTAATAAAGACATTTCTTCCATTTCTCTTGACACCTGCGATCACTGAGTTCACCATGAGAGCCGGTTGTATGGTCGAAGTCAAAGTGCTTGAGCCTAGGGGGTCGGACATTGAGTCTTGTGCACAAGCTACAGCTGCTGGCAGGTTCCCCCCCCCCCCCCCCCCCCCCCCCCCCCCCCCCCCCAGACCTTCTGACTCCAGTATGTACTAACGCCATACACTGGAGTAGAGACGAGATGCAGCCAAGAGCTCGAACCTCATTGGTCTTCGAGTCCAATGAAGTATGTCATTGCCCAAAAATCCTTTGCAGCCCCCATAGGCACAGTTGCCTTATAGGGTGCAGAAACCATCATCAATGCTGAGACCAGCCAGTCTTGCGGACTCGGACATGCACATCCTTTTAAAGCTTCAGGACGCAGTTGATTAAAGACACAGCATTGCATTCATCCCTTTATGGTTAAGATCTCTGCGAGCACCGCAGAGGCTTTGCTCACGAAGAGGGGGCAGGCTTTTGAGGTCATACTGGCATCTGATGATTCTTCTGAAAACTGTACCGCCCAAGAGGGCCAGAGACAAAGCTGCAAGTCCTCTAGCTCCTTCAGTGGGGTTTTGCATTTAAAATGTGATAAGACTAACGTTTTGTTTTTCTAGTAAATAGAGTGTGTGTGTGTGTGTGTGTGTGTGTGTGTGTGTGATCTACTCAAACAAAGTACTAGCTGGAGAATTCCCAGTATTTGGCTACTGACTCCTCAAAAAATAAAAATCACCTCATTGCTGTTTGGGCCATGTATTTTATCAGTGCTTCACTGATATGCAATTCACCCACTTCCAAACTGCAAACTGTGCAACTATCAGTGTAAACCAGCACACCCCTTGCCAGCAGTTCCAACTCTGCCCTGAAAACATGTTCGTGAGCTCACTGGGTGTACTCATGTTTAGTGGCCCATACATCTGCTCTTTCTCTTGGCATTTCAGATGCCTTATACACCTGATGATAAGTTTCATTATTGTCAACATTGTTGCCTCAGATCTGCATCTGTCTCTTTAAAATATTTCGGCAACACCCTGTGATTCAGTTACAAGATCTCTCCCTTCACTCTTTGAGGCTCCCTCCATCCAAGATGTTTCACTCCACAAAGTCCATCACATCTTCTGCTGCATTGAAGAAGTGAGCTCATCCCTTGTATTCCGCATGCAGGATTGAGGAGAAAAGCATTGCATACTTCACCTTATTTGACAGCACCCTTTTCACTTCAACAAATCTCTTGCATGCTCCCACCAGCTTTGCTTGTAGCAGCATTTTAGTCCTAGGGTTACGAATAGAACCAGAGATTAACTCCTCCGCATTTTTCTGGTCAGAAATCTGCTACCTATTCAATACTTTGACCATTTTCACCCTATTTATCCAGTCACCTTGTTTGGATCAATTTTCACATCGAGTATCTTCTAGATTTCAGCTCTGGAGCACATTTGTAATGTTTGTTGTGTCCTGCTGCTACCCTCATTTTCTGTGTGGTGATTCTTGGCAGGCACTTGCACCTCTTGTATATGAAGCAGAAGTTTTGTTTGATGCTTGCTGGATTTGTTTGTGCTAAATTGTATAAGCGCAGACTATTCCAGTATTGATAGAAACTTTTCCTTCCTCCCCGTGTCCAAAATGGACCAATCAAGTATTGTTCATCAGCTACTCAGAATTAATCTCTTGGATGCGACAGTCTTTGGCAAAAATGTATTTGACCACTTCTCCAACATTGTATCTTTTAAATGATTGCATGCTTGAATCATTCCCCTTTGCATTCCCCATTGTCATGCTGGGAATCCCTGGTACATTAAAATAGCAGTATACAGTGTAAAAAAAATAATAATATATATATATATATATATATCTATATCATACACAGTACCTAATGTAAAATGGCCATAGGCCTGAAATAGCATAGTATGTTCCAGTAGCACATCCACCTAATTTGAAAGAAACCAAACTTCAGCCAATGAGGTGGAAGCTTAAGCTCTCCGACTCCCGTAGCGGCAACTATAGCTCAGTTTTCAGATTGTTGGAGAACTGGAGTTACAGGTAAGTAACTCATTTCATTTCCATACTAGAGTGGAGCCAGTACTGCACTGAAATTCTTACCTATACGCACCAGTAATCCTTTAGGTCCAGGAAGGAAACCATTAATAGTGCATGATACTGCGCACAAGCTCCACTTAGTGGGTGGCCCTCTTTGAGCACCTTCCTGCCTAGCTTCCTCCCACCAACCTTCACTTCTAGCATGATTGCTAGTACAAGCACTAAAACTGTAAGCTAGGACCAGCTTCACCATGTGAGTACAACAGCTGCTGCGCCCAGATCAGTAAGTTCCCCCCCCTTTCTTTTTGCTTTTCAATGCAGCGTGTTCTTTTGTTCATATGCCAGTACTTCAAGCTTTTTGGAAACCAACACACTGAGTCTGCTTCACTGCATATGAAGTCCTGGTCAATGCACTTGGCTGACCTAGCTCAGTCCCTGAAAGGTCACACCACACAGTGTAAGCATGCAATTACTGAATGGCCAGTAAGGCGCATACATTTTATAGCACATAAATCATGTCCATCCTGTGTAAAAACAATGCTATAGGTGCCAGTGTGTGTCTAATACTAAAATCAGTCTGGGTTTAGGAATTAAGAACGGAGCGCGACGTGCAGAGTTCCAGCTAGCAATAAGGCACCATAAGTATAATTTGGAACATACTGATGCAGAATCAACCATATTAAAGATATGTAGCCTTTTTCTAAATTTGCAACAGACTGTGCTTTAGAAGGCCGATAGAGCATCAGAAATCACAAGCCCTTGAGGAGATGACTGCAGTACCTCGCTTTGTGTAAACGTCTGAACAGATATTGGAAAATAAGTCTGGAAAAGTATTTTCTTTTTATTTTAACGGAATAAAACATCTTGCAAGCATTGTTGCCGCACATTTAATTTAGCAGAGCAGCCTAAGAAGATTTATGGCCCCCCAATAAAGGAGATAAGCAATGCGCTGTGTTGTGAGCGCTGGCAGGGAGGGACCCTGGAGAGAGAGACCGAGCTAGGCTAAGCAAGTTTCACATCATTGCTTCTAGGTTTAGCTACATTCTACCAGAAAGGGCATGAGCCGAGAGCTAAATGAATGGGTATTTCTTTTGTAAAGTAAGCTCATTTTAGGAGCCATAGGTAAACTAGGACAGCACTGGAATAAAGCCAAAACAAATGTCGGGGACATGGGAGGAGATGGGAGGAACAGAGTGCTGCAATAAAACGCAGGTAGCTTCCAGCCTAAAACACCCACAAATAACAAAAATAGTCCTTTTCAGCAACAGATAAACAAACCAAAGTGGAATAATACTGTAGTTGGTTACTGCTCTGAAACAGAAAAAGGAGGGGGAAAAAAGGCCAAACTGACCACTAGAGAGCAAGATTTTTTTAAAGGAGGCTGCATCCAACAAATGAAATAACTTTAAGCCAGAAGAAGTATACTAAAAGTATACATGAGGTTGAATGCTTACGCTTGACCTAAAAAAGGAGGAAGTACAGAAAACAATGATCTGATTCCCTACAAACAACTAAAAGTATGTCTTCCACTCTAATTAGAAAGTTAGATATTATGGATCTGTGTGTGGGTGTTCCCTACACTACAGAACTGCTAATCATGGTCAACATGTTTCTCGCCTAACACAGTCACAAGGATGAGGTGGCGATTCTTCAGGGCCTGTTGTGCCTAACCCTCATTAAGAGAGTAAAAATAAACTCTACTCCTATTACCTACGTTAGAAATACCTGAAATCCTATGTTAGAATCATAAACTTCTGAATGTGGAGATGTAATCAAACAACATAAAATGAGAAGTTAAAAAAACACGTAGTGACCTAATTTTCCACCTTAAAAAAACACGTGTTTGAGGTATATGTGAAAATGACAAGCCACATTCATGCCTGACTTGGAGTAAAGTGACGATGTGCTCATGCTGAAGCAGAGGAGGAGCATCCCGCTACGAGTTATTCTTACCCTCTTAGGTCAGGTACATGGGGCCCCTTGGGGGATCGCATGAATGCTGGCTGCTCTTCTTTCAAGACATCTGCTAACCATGGTTGTGAAATACATGAGAAGTCATTATTTAGGTGTCCTCTATTGGGTATGCCTAAGCTGTACTGAATTTATAACATTAAAAAATGTACATATTACATGAAATCCTAAAGTGTAAATTCATAACTGAATACCTAAGTGTAAATCACATTGGTTGTTGCCCTGGGCAGTGCTATACTCCCATCAACCAAAAATTGACCTTATGCAAGAAAACCAAAATATGGTACTCACTTAACTGAAGAGCGCCCTGGTCCGTCTCACCTACCCCGTGGTCCAAGCTCCCCAGAATGATTCGGAGCTGGGAAGTGCTGCATTTATCCCCCATGTAGGCGGTGGCCAGGAGATCGATGGACACCAAAAACAGGACCAAAAAGATAGGTGAACTGAAAGGCGATGGCCATCTTAGAGTGCATTCCCATGCAGGAGGGAAACTGAAAAACGACTTAGAATAGGTAGATGTTCAAGAGGAAAGTGGCAGCCATCTTAGAATATATCTTCCCTCGGCCTATTGGTATGGCAAATTCTGTATCTAGGATAATGGCATGCATTTACAAATCTTGTGATATTGTTGTAAATTGTGCCTTAACACACACAAGGAAAATGAAACTAAAAATATAAATAATAACTGGGGTGCAGTGAACTCAATTGCATGCTTCCCATTCAGTTCGTAGGATGCAATTATGGTCATAGTATCAAGGTAAGGTAATTCAGTTTGTCCTCTCTAATGCTCTAAACTTAAGGGAAGGAGGTCATCGTTCCTACTCCCTGTTCTAGAATTCCTACCAAACTATCTCATCGTTTAACCTATGGATATGGGTCCGTAACCTAAAGTCCCATCTCTGTTCTTTTTCAAACAGTTTTTTTTATACCATATGGGAGTTCTTCACCGTTTCTAGGATCACCCATTTGAGATCATTAGGAGAGTGCTGCTGTTCTACAAAGTGGGCACAAAGTTTGTTGATAGTGCGGTGACATCTGTTTGCGATGCATATTGATGCATGTTTTAATCATTCTTGTAGTCATTCTTACATGCAGGAGATTGCATGAACACTTGATCAAATTTACACAATTTTTAGTGTGGCAGTTTGTTTTTATAGAGATGCCAGGTCCCTGTTTCTCCTAATTCCACTGATGTGTTCAGGGATAAGGGGTATATATTGCAATGCCCATAAGGATTGTGGCCTCGCACCGTTGGTAGATTCCCGCAAGCTACCTTTGTATGGTTATTGTTGGATGTTGTGTTCCTGGTTATTGTTGGATGTTGTGTTCCTGGAATGTGTGTGGACCAATTAGTCTTTATTGTTCTTGGTTTTTTTTTTAAAGCAAATAGAGGCCGGTCTAGTGTCTCGCCCGTACTCGTCAAGTATGCCACCTCTTGTTTATGATCTTCTTTAATTGGTTTGCGAGGGGTGTGCAAGTAGTAATGCATGTTAATCTGATTTGTTCAGGTTTATGAAAGGTCATCAGTAATGAATCTCTCTGAATATTCCTTGCTCTTTTTCTGGCTGAATTGATCACATGTGGTGGATAATATCATTTCCGGAGCTTCAGACTCAAACTGTCTGTATGTGTGTCAACATCGGTGCCCTCACTGCAATTGGTGTGAGCCTCAAAAACTGCCCATAAGATAGATTCATCCTGAGAGTACGAGGATGGTGACTATCAAACAGGAGTAAACTATTCCTGTCCGTAGTCTTCTGAAAGACAGATGAATAGAGACTTCCTTCTCTTAAGGTGATCCGGAAGTCCAAAAACGAGACCTGTCTGTGGGACACTGTGGCAGTAAAGTGAAGATGTTGATATAGACCCTTAATCCAAGCAATGAAATCAGGTACTTTCTCTTCATTGCCTCTCCAGATTATCAATAGATCGTCACTGTATCCTGTGCAAACATGCCAGACTTGGGGCAAAATTACTGCCCATCTATGTACCTCGTATTTGGCGGTATAATTGGTTCTCAAATTCAAAGAAGTTCTCTTTAAGGGCTCGTATCCACCACAAAATGTGTGGGGGTATTATACTTCCATGTGTCTAGGAGAAGCATTTCTTAAACCATAGATTGTGTAGCATCCTGGGGTATACTGGTGTAAAGAGCTTCAACATTTAGACAAATCAATACATCCGTCAATCCCTGTGAATTAATCTGGTCCAAAAGGATCAGCCCATCCTTGGTGCTGTTCAAGAAGATTGGAGTGTGTCATACAGTTGGCTGCAGAAAGTGATCGCAAAATTTAGATAGAGGTTCCTAGACCGATCCAATCCCTGATGCTATAGGCCAGCCTGGTGGAGGTATCTTCCCTTTGTGGATCTTAGGTAAGCAGTAGAAATAGGGTGATCGGGGTTCCTTACTATTCAGAAATTCAGCTTCTTGATGTGAAATCCACCCTGCCAATTCTTCTTCCTCAGTCAGCGCCCAAATATCCTGTTGGAGACGCCGGGGAGGATCCTTTTGGATCGGCTCCTAGAAAGAGGTATCACTCAAGAGTCTTAGACATTTTTGTCTGTATGTCTCTGTGTCTTTGACCACTGTGGCTTCCCCTTTGTCCGCTGGTTTGATGATAATGGTGTTATCATCTGCCAATGAGGTCAGTGCCCTCCTCTCTACGTTGGATAGGTTCTGAAATGGGTGTTTCAGTTGGAGATTTTGAATATCATTCCTGACTGCCTTTTCATACGTGAGGACCTCAATATGTACTATGCTTGAAGATGGTGTAAAAGTTTAGGGATTCCATAGTTCTGTCTCCCCAGTCCTTGGCGTAGTTGGTTGGTCTTTGAAAAAGTATGGGATCTTCCTAATTAGAGCTGCCACTTCACAATTCAGCTTGAAAAGGCCCTCTTTGGGTATAGAGACAAAACCCAGTCCCTGACTTCTTCTTAAAAAAAGATTGTAAGGCATCAGGGGACAGAGTTGATAATAAGAATAGGGAGCTGGTTGCCACATTGGCAGTTGGGGTGGGTATGCGAATAGAGCCATGACATTAGTTGGAGTGTAGTGTTGATTCGGGTTCTTCCTCCACCCTTTATCGCTGCTCCAACCATCCGAGCTAAAGCTGTAGTTGCGTGTTTTTGTGGTGGGCCCATAGACTCGTTCCGAGAACTCCTGTACGGCTGCGTGTTGATAATCATCTTTGGTATAAGGGAATACCTTCTCTCTGCTAAATTTCATAATGTCCTTTTGTAACATTGTGATCTTCTGATGTTAGGTATTCCTTGGTCTCATCCAGCTCAGAGTTAATTTAGGCCAGCCTTGCCTTCAATTGGGTTGCTTGTATTGTGGCTTTGATGGTGGTCTCAGCTAAGGTGATCTGGACGGTAATTCAATTTGCCAGTCTCATGTAAGTGCTGATAACCAGCTCCAGCCAGCCTCTCTGTGCCCAGTCCTGTCTAAATTGTAAATCAAATCCTGGAGAAAAACACGAGGCAGTGCTATATTTGCCTATAAATATTCCGTCTTAATGGTCCCATGCAAGGTAGTCTTTATCAGTTCTTTCTTTAGAGAAGGTCGACTTGTCCCAATCCTCTTTCAAATGACTAAAAGGCCCACTAGTCTCCTCCCCAAGTATGGAGGGGGTTTTGAGTATGGCTTTGACCACGTCATCCTCCTAACTCAATCCTTGTAGATCTGGCACCTTTAACAGGCACCTGGTATTAACTCTATTTTGAGCCCCAGTTATTAATTTCACAGCTGAGCCGCTGTTCTCAAACTATACCAAAAAACATTTAGGGATACAAAACTAGGGAGAATTATGTGGTCCAGTGCATCAGTCTCCCTACATTGACCTATAACTGAAATAAGATGCACTGTTGCAAAGTCAGTAGCAATGGCAGCAACGCCACATCCTTTCCCCTAACATATAATCAAGTGATTGATTGGATAAAAAAACATCAAGATAGCAAATAATTTAAAAGTGCTTTGTGTCTGTTTGAGAACTCAGAAAGTATGTCCTCATTTTAGTTTTAGAGCACTAACCATAATTCTTATGGGAATAAGACCCTCTAATTTTTATAATTTCTAAAGAAAATTCTGCAAGCGTTAAGATTTTGATTACATCAAGATGAGGCCAGGCGTGGGACACTTTTGTCATAAGTATGGAATATTTGCAACCCAGTTGTTCATTAGAATACTGTGGATCTGTGTGGGGGCAGAGGTCAGGGGCACGGACTTGGCTAATAGAAGGCAGGTAGGAAAGTGCAGAGGCAACAAGTTGACTATGCGGGCAGATGGAAGGGGCAGTGGCAGCAAAACGGACCCTGGAAGGCAGGGGAAAGGGAGGTCAGGGGTAACAAACCATGCCGGGCAGTCAAGAAAGGCTGTGGCAGTATAACAGACCATTGAGGGCAAAAGGAAGAGGCAGTGACAGTACAACCGTACATGCCAACAGACCGATTCAGACAGGAGACTCCAAATATTTTAAGGCCAAAAGGGCTTTATTTTTGTCTCCTGGCTAAAGTCTCTTCTTTTTCAGTGTAAGTCAATGGGGAAAATTCCCCAGGTTTCCTCACCCCCCTCCCCCCCCCCCCCCCCCCCCAAAAAAAATCTCCCATCTATCAAGTTCAAAATGTTAGCAAGTGTGGTACATTAGAGTACAGAGGGCATTGTGAATGTGCTAGGGACATGGACTTGGATAACCTAGGGCAGAAGGGAGATAGGCTGATCACCAGCCTGCCTTGCAGGGCAGGCGTCCGGGGTTCCAGCGGCCTAATACACCACACAGGGCAAGCAGGGTGGCAGTGCAGCACAATAGACCATGGAAAGCAATAGGGAGGGGATATAGACAACAGAGAGCAGAGGGGAAAGAGGCAAGGGCAGCAAGCTGACCACACAGACAGGAGGGAAAGTTGCAGCATAACACTACATGAAGGGCAAGTGTGAGTGGGCAGGGGAAAGACAATAGACCAGACCAGGTATGAGGGAGAAATAAGGGCCTGCACATGAAAAACGGGACAGGGCAGGAGCAGCAAGCTGACCATGGAGGGCAAGCATGATGGGCACTGGAAGAACACACTATGGAGCACAACAGTGGTACCATAATGGCATACAGACAGACAACAGGTGGGTGGGGGGGGGGGGGAGGGGGTCAGGGGCAGGTGGAAGGGAAGCAGTGCCATGGGGACCACCACCTCCCAAGGACAAACTCTTTATTGAAAATGGGGGAGACCCGTATGGTCTTCCCCGAAGCCGCGGGGACTGTCACCTGCCCGGGGCTTAATATGAAATAATGCGGGGGCCTCGTGCACCTGGGACCACCACCACCTCCATGGGGCAAAGTGTTTATTTGAAATGGGGAGGGCATATTGCCTCCCCCAAGGCCCCTGGGATTGCCTCCTCCCCAGGTCTAAGTATGAATTAATAAGGGGGAGGCCTGTGCGACCCCCTCTGCACCCCCCCCCCCCCCCCCCCCCTGCAGCCTTGGGGACCATCACCTGCCTGGGGCTAAATCAATCAGTGGGGGTTCAAGGGGGGGCACGGGGCGGCCCCCCCTAGAGGAACAATATGTGGCCCTGAGGAGGATTACCACACCTTGGGGCCAGCCCCTCCTATGTCCTGGGGAGTCCACCTTCTGGGACACAGCTGTTTGCTTGACTTGCCAGGAACTTTGACCGTTCCCCCTGCCAGGTCACAGCAAAAACTCTTGCTTGCCAGAAGCAGAGGTTTCCTCTTGTATCCCTGTCCGCGGACAGGGAAACAGAGGAAACAATTGCTCTCACAGAGAGGGTGCTGCATCTTCAGCAGCTCCCGCTCTGTGACATCAGTGCCGGCTTCGCAGGAGGCGTCAAAATGGCTGGGACCACATGGTGCCTTCGAGCTCCCCCGCGGTCCCCATTTGTGGTGACTGGGTGCCCTAGAAGGCACCCAGGTGATTTTGGTGGTTCTTGGGGGATGGTGTTCCTGGGGCTCAAATCGGCCAGGGGAGGAGGGTGGTGTGGTGCTCCCATCCCCCCACAATACACATTAACCCAACGAGGTAGCACATACTACCTAAGCAGAAGAAAGTGCTTCAGTTGGGTAGACATTTTATGCAGAACTTTATAGTCTTGTTGGATAAACGAGCAGGTGAGCTTTCGTTCTGGCCATGATGCTTATTTCACAAAAATTAAACCTCAAAAGGTGATCTTAACTCCTGGCTTGGCTAAGGCAAAGTAAGTGTGCTTGCTCGGTGTTTCCATATTGAAAAACGATCGGAAAATCCTTCATGGAGGTGAATGCCTCTTTCATCTATTGGAGCGCAGTCGGACCCTCTCACACCCACTCTTACACCCATAGACACCCTCTCACACCTATTCTCACACCCACACAGGCCTTGCGGCCAGCTCCTGCTGCACATGGCCAAATGTTGTGTGCGAGGGTGCTGGAATTAACTACTACAGATTTTACAGCACTCATGGCAACTTCCATAACATTATTATTAACAATATAAATGAAACATTAGCAGTCAACTCATTGGGGAAAAAAAAAAACTGAGCATGATGGGGCACGAGTTATAGTTACTTGAAATTACTCTAACTGCTGAATTTCTATGGTTTTCTACGAGTACATTTAAAACCTAATTATATTGTTTTGAGTGTGGGTGTGTGATACATATATCTCAATAAAGGAATGTTAATGTTAAAGTGGATGTCTGTAATGCCTACAACACATAACCTAAGAAGACAGAAAAATTGCAAGTTAAAGTAATCCCTTAAGCTAATCCAACACTGCTATGGTAAAATAAGCTGAACTCGCATGCCAGAAGTGTGAAAGGTGGGAATTGTATGTATTTAAGAGACTGAGTGTGTACGAATTTGTATTATTGAGTAAGTAGCTGGATTTGAAATGGTAATTGTATCGTGGTATGTGTACGTATTGGCATTTTGAGATAGTGTCTTTCTTAGAAGAAATGATTGACCTTTTGTTATTATCTTGAGGAAGAGAAATGTTATGATTAACTGTGGTGCTATTGTCTGATATAACATAGACCCTATTATATACGACTTTGACAGTAGATTGTACTGTATCATCTTCTGACATTTTTGTCCTTCAAATTTTTGGATTCCATCCATGTGTAATCATTTTCACTGTATTTCCTGATATTGTAAGTTGTGTTGTGTGTGTGAAACCATGTTTGATGCTGGTAAGAATATACGACAGGGTTAAATTTCTGTAGTAGCTGAACTTGTGAATTTCCTGATATTGTACGTTTTGTATTGTAGAAGTCAACCTACAAATTTTGGAAATTTGTGTTTATGTGCCAGGTGTAGCATTTGAGCCTGTCACGACAGACTATGGATACGTCAGATGTGTTCATTTGTTTTCCTTAATCAAACAAATGTTGCTTGCTTGATTTTAGAGCCCACTATAACTTGACATGACTTGGTTTTTAGGGTCGAGCCTGCATAGCATGCGCGACGCTGTAGGAGTAAAAAAAAAGAAAGAAGGGCTCGGAGCCCCTCCCATGTCACATCAGTGTCTTTCATTGGTTTGTGGGCTTGCCTTTTTAAAATCTGCTTGCTTTCATTAGTGGAAGGCATGCTTGCGTCATGCCTTTTCCGGTGGTTAGCCCTCCTCGAGCGCAGCGAGCAAGTACTGAAAATATACAAGGCTCGCTGTTTTCTGTCCGGTTTGTGGGCTACTTTTAAAAAATATATATATATTTTTTTTTCGCAGCACAATCTCACTCATTCTTTTTCCATTTAATGAGGCAAGAAAAGTCCGGTTGGGAGTTTGCAACTGCTAATAGCTCTAACTCGGAGAAATGCGAGACCTGTTGCATTGCAAATGTTTATTATTGTTTGATGTGATAGATGGCACTGCACCAGCGCTATTTACCTGAGGCCAGCCCCCTTGTGATTAGTTTGTTCTTGAGAAACATAGGAGCATGTTTGTTACTTAGGATCCTTGCAGCGCGCTGTACATCATCACCCTAAGCACAGCCGCTGTTCATTTGGAGACCAAAGACTATGAAAAATGTAATAAATAACATCATGATAGCCTGGTGTTATAGCCTTCTAGCTAATTCATGTTCGTAAAATAGATTGTCTTTCGATTTTGTTTGATAAGGCAATATATTTCTTTTACTCTTTAAAAGCTTTTATTTGCTGTTGCTGAGAGAAAAGCATCAGTGCATTTGAGGCTAATGCTATCCATTAGTAAGAAATTGTCAATTGCATTATGTTAATTCTTGACACAAACTTTGGACCTTGCGCTATGTAATGGAGATTGTCACTTACTTTCCAGTCTCTTTTTGATGGTATGCCCTTCTCTCACTGTATTTATTTTTAACCCATACATCTCATTCAGCTCTTAGATTTTGTTGGTGTGACCTGCTTCGTTCATGCCATCATTTTCTGGATCTCAGTTAAAAATAAACTATTCATCTCACTTGGATCGCTCTTAACTTTAAAGCCCCCTCCAACACTCCCTCCCACCCCCAATAATACAATAGCCACTCTGGTCAGTTTCTCCTTTCTCAATTTCAAGTTTACTGATTCAAAATAGTACAACTCAGAAAGAGATGCTTGTTCACTGATATACTAAAGTTTCTAGTTAACTCCAGGTTTGCTGGTTTAAACCCATCAGTCAGTGTTTAGTGCAAACATGCCTTGTTACCTGTGAAACAAAAAATCTGTGGGTCATGTTTCTTTTTTAAGTTGGACCACTCCTCACCCTGATCATCAATTGAAGAAAAGTTACCTCACAGAATTAGATTCAAGAAATATAGTAGACATAAGATCAAAGAAAAACAGTCATTTGATCCAAGTAGGATTCATTTAATAGGTTTCATTATAGCTTGCGTATGAATATTTTTAGCTGCAATCATAAACGAGCTAACAAAATTATGGGAAAACGACATTCGTAATGACAAGTCTCAAAACGATTAAATGATGTGGAAGCAACGCATTACACAAATGTATTCCGTTCAATAAATGTTCATCCTTCTCTTTAAAAAATGCTCGTGTTAACTTGAAATTCAGACAGTAAAAAAGTAATTTTCCAATCTGTCCAGGTAATGACAATTCACTGTTTTGTAAATAAACCAGTTCAGTTTTTATATTTATATATATATATATATATATATATATATATATATATACACACACACACACAAAGCTAGTGTACATTTACATCTAAAAAAATATTTTTTGTTTTTATCAGGAAAGGAAGTACACTTCTAATCGGAAATGAAAGTGTTGGTAAATCCTTATGCAGAAAAGCTGAATAAGCCTCCCATCGAAAAAAAAATTGGGATCCCTGCTTTCCCTTTTTCCATGTGTATCAACTTGTTTCGACCTTCTGGGTTCTCCTCAGGACAAGGGGACTGATGTTGTGTATCTACAAGGTGATGTGTAAAAGGAGTTACTTTTCTCATGTAGGTGGGGCCACCCAAGGGCTAATTGTGAGTATAATGAAGGTTCAGGAAATACCTTCTGTTGTTTGGACTTGGTTTTACACCCGCAAATTATCATGGAAAGAGGAAATCTGAGGAAGTGGGAAGTTTTATAAAGGGAAGCAATCCTGGAAATGAGGTGAGGGTGACATACGTTTTGTCACTTATTTATCAGAAGGCGCGCTCAGCCGGACTTGCAGTGCTGACCGGGTGAAACATGGAAATCACTGGAAGCTTGCACTTGAAAAACCTTCCTGGCTTCCTCTTGAAGGCCAGCTTGTCCCACTATCTTCTGTCGACTCAGCTGAATGTACAGTGTAACTTTTTTTTTTTTTCAATATTCCTTCTGTGGTCAAGCATTGTCCTGTGTTTGCTACTCATTCTTCATCTCTGTTATCAGCAGCCATTATTTGGACCAGGGATCACAGCCCTTTGTGGGAGTTACCCCGTACTAATGTCCATGCTACTTTTGGTCCAATGTGGTTGATCTTTCCACCTTAATTGTTCTTCATCTTCATTTTGGGAGGCACATGATAGGAAGGTAAGCACACATATGTATGGGTGTTCATGGAAATCGTGACCCTGGGTATTGAGTGTCCGTGTACTTTCCCACTTGTCTTTGAAATGTTGTCTTAGTTGTGTGAAGATAGAAGAATCGGTATCAATGTTTTGAGAGGTCTGAATGTCGCAGGAAAGACTCACATTCCCTGGAAGTAGTGATGATGATCCAAGATGACTGGTGGTGTTGCCTTATCAAAAAGCTGTTGATAATTTTAGGAGTGCTCAGGGGCTAGTGCTGGTCAATCACAGCTTCTAAGATTCTCCTGATCACCTAATTAAGGGCCCATATGCAGTGTACGCTTGTTGGTGGGTTCTAATTATTAAGGTCCCAGTGCTCAAGGGGAATGAAAGATTTGAACTGTATTGTATCCTACTGTAGTGTTGTAAGGTGTAGAGCCACCGATGATGGAAAATATATCTGGTCATTTTCGATTGGAAAGATAGTCTGAATTTCACACTTTTCGTTTAATCCAGGGGTGTATAATTCCTGCAGCCCGACCCCCCTAGGACATGTTTGGGGTCAAGGACAGCAGGGTTTCATGTTATTTGTGTCCCTAAGACAAGTAGGCCCCAACCCCCTGCTGCTCAGACTCTTTGGATGTTGGTTTACAGTACCCCAATATGGATCAGAAAAGGACAGTCTACAGTTAATGCAGTATTTATGTCCATACATTAATGCTTTTATTTATGGTTAATTAATACAAAGACTTTATTATTAGGGTGAGCACTCTCAGTAAATATTGTAAGCTCGGACTGCAATGCTGGCAGTGGTCCCAGAATACAAATGTGCACACACGTTTGCACAGTTTAGCAAATAAGGCTATGCATAATGCTTCCAGAATGCGCTCTGATTAGATGTAAATATTTGAGGAAGTTTGAAAGCGAGATTGAGGAGTCTTTGCTTTCAAATTAAATGTTCACAAAAAAATGCAATAGAAAGAAATGTGTTGCTAAACTGTGAAATTTGGGTAACATTTCCTTGAAGCATCATCTACTAAAACGTGATGATACAGGCTAGAATTCCCCCAAAATAATCATAATTGAAAAATCAGTGCAATCAATTTCAACTAGATTATAGGAGACATGAAAATAAACAATCATTGACAAAGCCAGTCAGTCTAACATTGGTGGTTAGCCTTTTGATGTTGTCTTATTTTGACATGGTTTTTAAGTAAAACTTTGTTGTGGGAGTTGCCAGGACCTCACCTTTATCATAAACTCTGCCAAAAACAATGCTATTTTTGGTCTCAAAAAACACACACCGCCTCAGTGTCTTTTGTGACAAAGCAGAATGCTGCTGTTCACAGTGAAAAGAACATATCTTAAGACTTTTTAAATTAAAACAAAAGGTGTAGGTCAGGAAATTGACTCCTAGAAAATATTTGTGAACTGCATTTTTGCACAAGCAAGTTTGCATGTTTTCATTTGCTTATGCGACAATTTGTTGAGCGTTTACAAATTCACTATCCCTCCGACAACTTGTTTCTCAACCGTGGAAGAAGTTTAATTTCTGCTCTTGTCAAGAGTACATTTCCAGCCTTTCTCAGTATGGGAAAAGATTAGAGAAAAGCTGGTGAAAACCCCTAAAACATTCAAGTAAGTAGGTTTGCACAGACTCCAAAGCACATTCCAGCTCTTGAACTACTGCTTAACGCTAACTCCAGTCCCAGTATGTAGATATGTGGAAAGCTGGCAAAATGCGGGATTAGCTAGATTTCAAGCACTACTAAAGTATTAGCCATGGCATAATCGGAGAGACATTATCAGAGCTTTTATATAATGAGATTGCTGCCATAATTTATTGCTGCACTACTTTGAACCAAAGGGACCAATCTAAGTATAAGACTGGCTTACTTTTTTGTTAAGAGTGAATTTATATCTCCCCCTAGTGGGTCTTTTTCTCTTACATCTCTGAGTGGACATTTATAGTCTGTTTCACCGTGCAAATGTTCCAAAAAATGTTTTACAAGGGGAGCAGTCCTGTTCCTGTATTTGATTATCGATTTGTGCTGGACATGCACTGTACTGATAGGTTGCCTCACAGCCTCAGTTCTTTTTGAATAGCACTATGAGATTTGTGGAAACTGAGAAGGATAACAATTGTATTGACAACTTGAGAAGGGAGAGTTGTTTGTGACCTTGAGGATACCTACGATGCAGAATTATAAGTAAATTACCTTTCCTTCTACATTATAAGATCCTCACTGATAGTCATGAATGTAGAGAAGAGTAGCAAGCATATCCGTTACTAGTAGATGTCAATACAAAGTTATGAGCTAAAAAGATTTACAGCTTTATTTTATATAGCAAGTAAGAATCTTTGTAGCTAAACAGCTTCTGTAAAGGTGTCTGACCTAATAAAGAACGGGGAGGAGGCGAGGGTGTGTTGAGAGACATTGTTCCATGTCTTTGGTGTGATGTAGGAGAATGAACGACCACCAAAAGCAAAAATGGTCACTAATTTTCCTACATCGCATCCAAGACCTGGAAGTACCTCCCTTAACGCATCAGAGAATCAATCTCACTTCTTGAGTTCTACAAGAAGCTGAAGACCTGGCTCTTCCAGTAAGCGCCTCGGGCACTACACACCTATCCAAGCGCTCGGGTACCCTCTCGGGTGATTAGTGCGCTGTACAAATCAATATGGCATAACTAGTCGCTCTTTAATCCTCGCCCAAGCAATAATGTGTGGAACAGGTATGAACAGATTTCATGTAGCTGGTTTTCTGTTATTGGAAAAACAGACGTGCACAGTGAGTTCTAGGTTTACCCGGGAGAGCCTTGTTGGCCATTTGATAACTTACATCAATAAAGGAAACAATCCATCTAGCTATTGCTTGTTTAGAGGAAGCTATACCATTTCTCTGAGGTCCATAATTGATGAACAGCAAGTTTTAGTTTATGGTAGGGAAGGATTACTGAAAAATACTCCAAGTTAAATGTTTTGATTTGATATGAAAATCTGAGCCAACTTTCGGTAAAAAGGAAGGCTTTGTTCATAATACTACTTTATGGTTGTGAACTACAGTCTATGGTTCTGTTTAGGAAAGAGCTTGGAGTTAACTGATTCTTCTTGCTGAAATAATACCTCCTGAAAAAGCTACCGTGCACGAAAGGTGCTGCATTGAGGTCTTATTTATTTGCTCAAAAGGAGGAGCCATTCATTTAGATACAACTTGAAGTAAATCCTATGGAGGCACAGAGGCTGTCCAATGGGAGGGAAAATTATTTTTAAATCCTTCCCAGAAACCTTTTTAACTGAGATAGTGAAGAATGCTCTTTGTATTGTTTTTTTTCTACATGCTGTTCTGGCAACTAGAGGATAGAGAGATCACTGAGGAGATAGAACCGTAGACTGATAGCTCCAGTCATTGCAGTGATACTGAGAGCAGTAAAACCTGTGTTTAGAATCCTATAGCCTTCAGGTTTCTGCCTCCTTTATTCTCCCTATTTCTTCTTCATTGTAAGTTCCAAATAAAACAGGCCTGGTGAAATGAAGGATGAAAGTAGACCTCGTGGTTGACGTGTAAGCCTAGTTTTGTCAAAAATATGTTCTGATGTTGAAGTTAAATTCCGCTTGATGATGAGATGCTTTTATCAACCAGTCGTGTGGATATGGATAAATGTAAATCTTTTTCCTACATAGGTGAGCTGCAGCCACTGCCTTCCGTTTGGAGAATGTTGTTGGTGCTGAATTGAGTCTAAAAGGAAGGACTTTGTATTGATTATAAGCTTTGCCCCCAGCAAACGTTAAAATCTGCACTTTTTTTCATTATGGGTATATCAAAGTATTCATCTTGAAGATCCAAAGAGCAAATCCCTTCGTCCTCCATTACCTGTAGATCTATTGGGTGTAAAGCCAGCATCCTCCAGTTTTGTCCTTGAGCCATTTGTTTGCCTGTCGTAAATTGAGGATAGGCCTAAATTCTGTTTTTTTGGCTTTGCTTTAGGTCCCCAGAAGTTTCTTGAATAGTTACCTTTTCTTTTTTTAGATTGAATAACTGGTTCTATTCCTTGTTTTTGTAGTATAGACTTTAGCAACTGATGTTTTTATGCTGGCTTCAGAGGTATTGGGGTGGATTATTTCAAAAAAAAATTTTTTTAACGTTGCCATTTTTTTCCAAAACACAATACAATCTAGCTAAGCCAATCCAGTAAAAGTGAGCATTGAGGGCTATTGTGACAAATCCAGTACAGAAGAATAAGAATAAATGTACTGAGTGACCAAGACATATCGGGGAAAAATGAAATGACAATTTAAAGGAATAAGGACTACCTTACATCAAAAAATGAATATAGGAGAAAAGGACGGTTGTCACTGTCCCAATGTGAGTTTCCCCCATAGCAGCCATTAAGTAACATACTGCATCATTGTCATCATCAGTTGCCAGTGTCAAGAGGTAGTAACGCAATGGCTGCCATATATCTTTGGGTCTGGAAGTAGCCAGTTGCAAAGAAGCATAAAGCTTGGCGGTAGTATCGCAGTACGATATGCCATTCAGCCAGGCTGATATGATAGGGAATGTAGCAGCACCCTAGTGCAGTGAGATCTGCTGCATAGCGATGAGGAGGGCAAAGGTGGTATAACGGCTTAGTCCCTGGGGGAGTGGCTTGACATATCCCAATAGTGCCATTAGGGGGGGCCGGAGGCAGCGATTGTTCAAGAATAAAAGAGATCGGTGTATATTTCACCCCAGTAGTTAGCAATCGTCCTACAGGTCCATGAGAAGTGGAGGAAGTCTGCCTGTTCCGCATGGCATTTAGGGCAGCAGTGGGATCTGGCTAGATCAAGTTTTGCAAGTGCCCACATAGTTGTATAGGCCCTGTTGAGATACTTATAGTGTAGCAGTTTGACAGTGATTACCCGAGACACTGCTTGGTCTGTGTACAGCAGTAGTACCAGGTTTTGTCTGTTTGAGAGACATGAAGATCACGTTCCCAAGCCACCCTAGCCTTCTCAGCACCAGTGGGCCTTATTTGTAAGGAAGTGAGGTACAATTTTGCTATAATGCGACAGCTATCTGGGGAGGAGTTGACTAGTGTGAGAGGAGGGTCATCTTTAGGCTCGTTTTGGAAATCTGGCAATGCCTCACGCAGTATTTGGTATTGACTGATATACGTGATGTTAGCATTGTTAACATAGGGAAATTAACTTTCTAATATTCATGGCCACATGGGTCATGGAGCGTGAAGTTTACTGACTCAAAATTTTGACAAATTGATTGTTGTATATGTTGTTGTCACTAGATTTGGATGTGACGGTGAGATTCCTGCAAGCGTGGTTAAAAGATCTATCAAACCTCTAACGTGTCCCCTTATGAATACCTTATAAAAGACCAAATAAGGTTAGATGCGCTCACACCACTCGACCCGCTTCTCTGGGATTCCCTGTGCCCTCCACCACAATGAAGCTACCAGCGTGGGAGACCTAGCAGGCTGCAGGAACAATGGTGCAGGGGCAATGCTGGAGGCCCACACTGCGCCTAGCAATTCTCCATGTAGTCCGATGGCAGGAGATCCCGTCACCAGTTTTAGCAAGTCATCCTGAGTACATGTAGGGTTCAATAGGTGATAGTTCTTCTCTCAATTATAGTTTTTATCAGGTGAGCAAGGGATCTTCAATGTCGCTTGGCCAAACAACCTATGGTGGTGGTTTTTTTTTTTTTTTACTGGATGGCGTATCCTTTCTGGATGCTCTGTAACCCCCATGTTTTGGTGGTTATTATTTTCTACTCTTTTAAATTATGTAACCTACTCCCTCCCACTCCAGCAGGAAGAATTGTAGGGGAAGTGGGATTTTCAGTGTTTTGACTGAGCTTGTGACTTGTAAGAGTGTTGGCACTGTGACTGCTGCTGACTTCTTCCTTGATTACTCCTAAGAAGGAACTGCTGTTGCTGTTTTTGCTGTCCCTGAGATTAAGGGTAGAGAGATCATTGAGGGGAATAGATCACTCTACCATAACTGATATTTGTAGTCCCTATAAAGGTATTGGGAGTGGTACATTTTCACCCTCCTTATCCTCGTTTTTTTTTTTAAATAGTGTGAGCCCCAAATAAAACTGGCCTTGTGAAAGAAAGGGTTATGGTTTTCAATTGGGAATTAGGTTTTAGAGCAGTTAACCTACGCAGGGTTGATCTTTTGAGGGGATAACATTGCAGAATTGTGTTAACTGAATAACACAATTGGAGGTTGAGAAGAGAACTCGCTTGTCTTTCCTAACTGCATTTAATCATACAACAAAACTCTCACCCACCAACATTAGTTGGTGAATGCTTCATCATAGGGTTCTCAACCAAGACACCTAATGCATCTGGCCAGTAGGGCTGGGGCCAAAGCAGTTGTCGTCTTCCTTCTCTGCTGGAGGTTTCAGCTTAGTAGTCCTCCTTCTTGTAGGTCGCCAGGAATCTGGTGAGTTGGGTTCAGGGAGGCCCTAAGTCCTAGTCTTAGTGGCAGGTCAGAGGGCAGTAGCCAATGGCTACTGTCACTGAGGGTGACCACACTCTCCTTGTGCTCACTCTCTTTGGGGAGTAGGGCACATTCCTATCCCTATTGGTCCCTGTCCTCCAAACCAAGATGGAAGACTTAAAGGGAGGGGTGGGGTGGGGGTCACCTGAGCTCAGGACACCTTAGGGGTGGTCACTCCTCCCTGTTTTCCCTAATTGTCCCACCGGACTTGCTGCCAAAAGTGGTGCTTTGTCAAGGGGTGGGGGTGGGAGCATCTCCACTAGCTGGAGTGCCCTGGGGCACTGTAACTGGAGGTTTGAGCCTTTTGTGGCTTATCGCCAGGTGTTACAGTTCCTGCAGGGGGAGGTGTGAAGCACCTCCACCCGGGACAGGCTTTGTTTCTGACCGCAGAGTGCACAAAGGCACTCGCCCCATTTGGTCAGAAACTTGTCTGAAAGTGGCAGGCTGGCACATATCGGTCAGTCCTACACTAGCAGTTGGGCTACCATACAGGGGACATCACTAAGATGCTCTCTGTGTGCATTTTCCAGTAAATCCCAAACTGGCATCCGTGTGGGTTTATGTGCTGAGAAGTTTGATACCAAACTTCCCAGTATTCAGTGAAGCTATTCTGGTACTGTGGAGTTCGTAATGACAACACTGCATGTACAGTGTCTAAGAATGAACTTACACACTGTAGGGGCATATTGCTCATGCAGTTGTGCCCTCACCTGTGGTATACACCCTGCTTTTGGTCTGTAAGGCCTACTAGAGCGGTGACTTTACTGTGCCACAGGCAGTGGTTTGTGGGCATGGCACCCTGACGGGGTGCCATGTCAACTTGGTCTTTTTCTCCCCACCAGCACACACAAACTGCAAGGCAAGTGTGCATGTGCTGAGTGCGGGGTCCCTTAGGGTGGCATAATACATGCTGCAGCCCTTGGAGATGTTCCCTGGCCACAGGGCCCTTGAAACCATGGGTATCTTTTACAAGGGACTTAACCGTGTGCCAGGGCTGTGCCAATTGTGGAAACAAAGGTACAGTTTTAGGGAAAGAACACTGGTGCCAGGGCCTGGTTAGCAAGATCCCAGCACACTTTTAATCAAAGTTGGCATCAACACTAGGCAAAAAGTGTGTGTGTGTGAGGGGGGTAAATCATGCCAACAGTGGCACTTTCCTACAGAACTGCTATTGACATAGATGGTAATTACATTGGGTACAAAAGTACCTGCGATTTTACGTTGAACATCTGTTGTTCTGTCTTCCTTGTTGATGGCGAGCAGGTTGATGCTGAAGCCTAAAAGTTGACCAGACCAGAAAGTTAACAGCAATGTTTTTTCCTCCTCCTCCCTCTGTGGCAGTCTTTATTACAAGAGGGTCTGGTTTCAAGTTCACTTCTGACGGCAAATGGCATCACAGTTCTTAACTGTGTGAGAGATTTGTAATTGTATATATATCTTACTACCCCTGAGGAGCCATTGAAGCAATGTTTGGCGAGTGGCACACTACTCCAGAACCCAAGAGGAGTTAGTGGTGGATTAGTATAGGGAAACATGAGTACAGTATTATTATGAGTAAATTTGAGCAGAGGATATGTGAGTTTGTTAGTTGGATTGGCTAGAGTAATTGAGGGATAAAGGAGGGAAGAATCCAGAAGTGTTAATTGGGAGTTTATAGTAATAGGATGAGGCTTAGGAAGAGTAAACGGGAGATAGAGAAAATAAGAATCCAGCCTTATAATCAAATTTGACACTGTTGGAATAAATGAGATCTCATAAATTCCGAATATCCCATAATTTTCTAACAAATATGACCGGATATACTTTGCATCTTTAGTGGCTTCTCTGGTTATGCCAGGGCTACTACTAGGGCTTGAATAATTGCAATTTCAATCCCTACTATAGCAATTTCAGTATTTTACCACCTTTCCACAGAGCTACATACCGGGGCTGGAGGAAGCAGTAAGCAAAAGTTCGAGGGCTGGAATGCCATTGAGTCTGCAAACCTAACTTGCCCGTTTTTAAGGATTTTCACCAGCTCTTCACTAGTCTTTTTTTTCCATACCCTGGAAGAACTTCTACTGTTGCCAGGAGTAGATTTCCAACCTTTCTAATTATGGGAAAAGAGTTTGAAGGGAAAGTGAACTTGTAAACGCTCAATAGATTTTCACATGAGTAAATCTACACATGCATATTTGCTCGTGCTAAGATACAGTTTACAAATATTTTGTAGGAGTACGATTTCCTGATGTTCTTGTGAACTCATGAAAGTCACAAATTTGAATTCAAAGACCTATACCATGAGTGCACGTTTGTGACTTTAAGAATTGGGCCCCTACTTAGGTCTGACATTAACAAAGACATTTTGTTTTTATTAAACTTTTGTTTCGCTCTCTATCTGCCGGCTGACTTTACTGTGAGTGATCGAATTTTGCTCTTTGGCAAGGAGCATATTGGCACACAAAGTAGGTTTGTTCAGTGCCAGGAACTACTGTGGCAATCAGTGGCGTAACGAAACAGGAGGTCCGGCAAAGAACCCTGGAGGCTCCCACCTCCAGTCTTCCTCAGTGCAGGTGCTGTGCTGAGTGGGCCCCCTGGAGGGGAGCTGTGGGAACTTTGTTATGGCACTGGCAATGTGTGCTTTTTGAGACCCAACATTTTCTTTTTTGCTTTTTGCCCATGTTTATTACAATGGTGAGGGCCTGGAGGCTCCCACAATAATGGGTTACAAAAGCCATGTTGAAACAAGACACGCATTGACGCAACCAGAAGACTCGCAAAAAATGTTGGATTGGTTGGCTTTGTCAGTAGTGCAGTGTGCCCATAAAACGTTTATTTTTAGCGCTCACCCTAATAATGAACGTTTTTCATTAATGAACCATAAATACAAGTTCAAACAGCATTAACATATGGACAAACATTACCTCAACTGTAGACAGTTCCCTTCTTTGTAAACTGGCAGCCAAAGGGTTTGTTCTGCAGGGGGTTGGGCCTACTTGTCCTAAGGACAAAATAAACATGAAAACCTGTTGCCCTTGACCCCAAGCTATATGTTCCGGGCATTGGGTGATAGGAATTCCACATCTCTGCCACAAACAGATGCTTACTGTGTAAGTAAATGTTTCTTTCACAGCATCTTGTAGATAAACTTAATCAGTCCCCTTATCCTGAGGAGACCCCAGAAGCACAGTGTGTTGAAACACATCAACACACATGAAAAACGGGGACTCCAACCAGTGTTCTATGGGAGACTTATTCAACTAAGAATTAAGAATGTTTCTCCTCTGCCTAAGGGTTTGCATTGCTCTTTCTTTTATATTATTTTTCGGATTAAGAGTGTACCTTTTTAGAAGGGATGGTACACTAGATTTGTGTTTTATATATAAAAAAGCTTAACTGGTGTGTGTGTGTATATATGTATGTGTAAAATATACACACACACACACACGGTATATAACATGTACAGTTAGCACAATTTATTTTTATTATCAAACTGTTGTAGTAGGTGAATGCCCAACAAGACAGAGTAGATAAAAACTAAACTGCACACAACAAGAAGTCACAGATTGGGATGTCCTCTGGGATGTGAACAGGAGATATCACACCACCAGCAGAGATAAGATCACCAGTTCACCGAGGACACGAAATGCTCATTCAAAGGCTGCCAGCAACATTACTGTTCGAGCTGGATTTGTTTGTTTATATCCATGTGCTAGCCAAATATGCTGCATTTCCGGCATGACTACCAAGCCCCCAGGGCAATTATTCCCGATTCTGCGAACAATAATAACTTCTCCCATCCAGTCAACTCATTTTATTTGCTTTTCTCCTTTGTTTGAGCACCTTTAAGCTGATAGTGTGCTTCTTCCCATTTCAGTTTTGAGATAAATGCATTTATAAACACAGTGAGTCAAAACAGGGCACTGCCTGAATATCCATGAAACACGCAGGCCACGTCTGAGGACAGAGATCTCAAGTGGTGTCCTGTCAGGTTTGGATTAGTTCCCCCCCAGGACTGTTTCCTTTTACATTTGGGTACATGTGGTTGTGTATTTACCATAGAGAAATGCATATGTACATGGCGAAAATGTAGTTAACATTCCAGGAGAAAGTATAACAAGGAAACAAGCATTTGAAATGCAATGGGTCCCAAGTTTGCTTGAGTTAGAGCTATTAGCGTTTTAAACTCCTAACCAGACTTTTCTTGCCACATAAACTGAAAAGTAAAACAGTTTCACCTAAGTGAGCCGACAGTCGCCATGAGCAAGAAGCAGACACACAAAAGGAAATAGAAGTTTGCTTGCAGAGAAACGTATCTGCAAAATAGCAGTTATCCATGTAACCAGCAAAAGTGCAATTATCCATGTAACCGGTTCGATGTCATGCAAAGCGATATTACTGCCCAGCGAGATCGCGCTGCCTACGAAATTAAAAGAAAAAGTAGTCAAGAAACCATCAAGCCTCGTATGTTTTCAGTAGTTGGCCAGTGTGCTCAAGGAGGGCTAAACACCAGAAAAGGCATGACATGTGCATGCCTTTCACTAATGTAATCAAGCAGATTTTAAAAGGCAAGCCCACGAACCACCCAAACCGATGGGCGTGGTTTAAAGCCCATAGAGAGATTACACCATGGACAGAGCGCTTTGTACACTCGACCCTAAAAACAACTGCATGTGTTAATCACGCTTGGTATCTTGCCATCCTTAAGTGCTGACTCACAACTGATCAGCACTTACTTTTTGTGCATGTGTGCTCTAGTCATTCCCTACAGCCAACATTTCCTGACACAGGTAAGTCTTTCCCAGGACGTTAAACCCTTTTCCCAGAGAAAGAAACAGCTGCTTAAATTTTCATTAATAAAAAAACTAAATTTCTTTCAGAGGGAGGTGTAGTGCAACATCACACAAAAGGATGGCTTAGGTTAACCGAGAGAACTGTGTTTCTGTACTTGAGCAATAATCAAAACAGCAACACGAGGGTCAGACTCAAAAGCTACCCCCACCACCTCAACATTAACAGACAAGAATTCTATTGTAATTAAATGTACCTACAATGCCTGTTGCACTAACAAAAACTTGCTTCAGGACATCTGTTGACACAAAGAAAACAGACTGCAGCTCAGAAAAATTAGCTATAGCCGTGTTTACTGTTGCCTGTGCCTGATGTTTCAAGCACAGGGTTTGTTTACATCATGTGATCTAAACTTGAAAGCCGTACCCTTCACGGGATTGTTATCGGTTTCCAAAGCAGAATAAAAACAGTAATAAGCAGGCATATAAAGCAGGCAAAAGTATTCTTGTTTTCGCACATTTTTTTCCAGGTATAGCTCAGACGTCTGGCTATAGACGCATATGGGGACACTTGAGCGGTTTTGGGTATTTAAAAGTGAGATCCACCGACGCACACACAGCCAGCAAAAAATAAATGTCCAATGCACTTGGAAAGTGAACAAGCTCACATAGTTCTGCGTTCTTGATTACCAAAACTGGGCTGTTTCTTCTCTGAAGTGGCAACCTTCCGACTGAACGACTTTCTGCAGTTGCGTGAAGAATTGGAACAAGCACCCTTGGAAGACTGCGTCTGACATTTGACCTCTGCCTTTTAATGCCCAGGAAATGTGATAAGATAAGAACAAGATTTACAGGCCTGTTTATTACAGAAAACAAGTTTGTGGAAGAATACTGAAAACACTGCTTTCGCATGGGGGGAGGGACGAACTCGAGCTGTACAGCCTAAAGCAAGTAAAGCTTGCAAACAGAAAGCCAGAAAATGTGAGTTACTAACACAGCCAATGATAAGCTTTCTGAAACTCCTCAAGATGTCTTTAGCAAACCAGACAGCTGCACTGTCTGGTAAGCTGCAACCTAAACATGTTTACTTGAGGGATGTAGTGGAATTTGTGGATTGAATCCTACTAGGATGAAGTGATTGTTTTCCTTTTGATCTTCTGTCAAATATATTTCTAAAAGATAATTCTGTGAGGTACCTCTTGTTTATTGTTACTGGTGAAACACTGCTGCTGTACTCATCATTTCCATACGTTCCATGTTTACCCAAACAATGGATTAAACCCAGATCTGTGACTGGGGGTGAGTGTTTGCATTGTCAGCACTCCGTGCATCATCATTTTGTTTTGCTAATGTCGCCCTAAGTGGGAAGGGTATGCCCAGACGTGGGCCCCGTGCTTCCCATGCCACTGGATTCAAGCTAGCCTGGCTGATGAGGGGTGAAACCCCGAAACCGGTCCCAGGATGCTTGTTTCCAGTCCAGGGAAGACCTGGCCTGGCAGTTCGGGCTGGACTGTTCCCATTGGGAACAGGGTCAAGACTGATTTGCATATGGCTGGGTCCAAACTGGAATGGCATGGGCAGCAAAAAAACGATGGATTAAACCCAGATCTGTGACTGGGGGTGAGTGTTTGCATTGTCAGCACTCCGTCCATCATCATTTTGTTTTGCTAATGTCGCCCTAAGTGGGAAGGGTATGCCCAGACGTAGGTCCCATGCTTCCCATGCCACTGGATTCAAGCTAGCCTGGCTGATGAGGGGTGAAACCCCGAAACCGGTCCCAGGATGCTTGTTTCCAGTCCAGGGAAGACCTGGCCTGGCAGTTCGGGCTGGACTGTTCCCATAGGGAACAGGGTCAAGACTGATTTGCATATGGCTGGGTCCAAACTGGAATGGCATGGGCAGCAAAAAAATATAGCACAGTGCTCAGTATAATCTTAATTCTTTATGTCCATTGAGCTAGTTGTTTGTACCTGTTGCCCATGCTGGTCGCTTCTTCTGTTTCTTAACTATCATTTGTGACTGTTTTTGTAGGGATCAATTTTCTCACTCTTATATTGCAGCGTCAATGGATGTGAATGCTTGGTGTTATTTAGGTAGTCAGATTATTATTCCGATTCTGATATGATGCTGAAGACCTTTTTTTATCATTATGCCAAATTAACTTTTCACCACTTTGCCTTTTAGATTACAGCTGGTTCGTTAAAAAAAATCAAAAAAAAAATCATATTGGTCCAGTATTATAAAAGCCCGCTCTGCTCAGCAACTACTGATTCACTTGTAGTTGTAAAAATGATTTTGTAGTCTGACCTGTTGGTCTGTTTCCTGGCATTCACTTCCACCCATGTGTAAATGTTAAGCTTGTAGTACATTTGATATCTTGAATACACATAATAGACTTTCTTTTATTTGTTTGGTATACTCCTCTGTTTTCTTGTTTTTAATTTAAGAGTTGTTAATTCTGGGTTCTGTGTGGAATTAACTTCTTCGCCTCCGGTTCATTTTTCATAAATGAAATAAAATTTGTTAAGTGAGTGCTTATTGAGAATAGCGTTCTGTTTTTCTGCAATTGTTTGGGCTTATGTGAATGTGGTTATTGGCAACTGGTTGGTCCTAGATGAATTCACCTGCATTTCAGTTGCTTTAAAGTCTGTAATATTTCTTTGTGTGCAACAGGGTATATTCCCTTCTACCCTTTCATAAACGAATACCTTGCTACATCTAATCTTGTACAGCAGGAGAACATGGAGACCTGCATATATTTGTTCTTGGTTTAACACTTGGTACAGCCAGGGTGTTGGGCTTTGCCCTTGCTCAGTTTTGGCGTTTATTATTTTTTTTGTTTCTTTTTGATGTTTGCAACAATTTATGGCAAATCGAACTTTGTGCATACACAATGTCCACAACATCTACTGCTTGTTGGCATTTGCAGATGTATATCCATTGTATCTGCACATAGGCTTTTTTGCCTAAAAACGCAGAATGGCTGAATTAACATTTGCTAAAATTAGAACAGGCTAAGATTGGAGCTATATCTGTACTTCATTAGGTATTTTAATTCGGCATTTTCTTTTACTTTCTTTGTGGCTGGAGTGTCCAGTGAAAAGTGGCAAGTTGCTTCGTAATGTATTTGGAAATAGGCATCTTCTTCTAAGTGTTCAACAAATTTGACCAACCCACACATAAATTGGTGTGCTGAAAGATTGAAGTTCGAATTGCATTTCCCGGAATTGTGGTGTAGATTAGTCAGAAGAGTGGTGGGTAAAAAATGTGGATTACCTATGCATTGATTTGTCTGTCATCACTGTAGTTGTACACATATATGTTTAATGCCATGTTTTTGTTCAGTTGTACAATGCAGGCAGTTAATTTAGTGTAGTGAGATAGTCACATTGAATATGCCTCCTGCTTCTGAGCTCAGTTGTTCTCCTTTGTAAAGTGATGTTTAAAGTGGAAAGCTTACAGGTATAATTCTCTTCTTTTCTCAAGCTAAATATGCTTGAGGATGAGGGCATCCTTGAAAATGACCTTAGCATTCTAGTAATAATTCTGTGAATCTGTGTTTATTGGTGTAATTTGTCTAGATTACACAACTACAGGATCTCGGTGGATCGCCTAAGAGCGGTGTTCCAGATAGAGACAGCCCTAACCTGGGCGACGTGGTATTTAGGACTCAGCCTACCCGACAGCATATCATTCTGGTTTGCTAAAGACATCTTGGGGGCTTTCAGAAAGTTGACCTAGGAATGCATTTTGCCTGTTGATTACCATTGGTTTTGTGGTTCGTAACTCACATTTTCTGGCTTTTATTTGCCTTAGGTTCTCCAGGTCCATTTCGTCCCTCCTACACCGTGTTTATTGTAATCTTCCATTCTGTAAACAGGCCTTTAAATCTTGTTCTTATCTTGTCACATTTGCTCTACATTTAAAAACAAAGGTCAAATGTTTTCAGAGGGCACTTGTTTACTTTTCTTTCTCTGACTTCAGAGGTTTTATTTGACAATTTTTTAAATGAGATGTTTATTTCAGAATATATCAGAATGAAGACCACACATTTTATGTTATTTTTTAAGTGTGTTGGAAACACATTAATATGATCAAAACAAATAATTGCACTGTGATGCAATTTGAACAAGTTTTCGCTTGTGCACTGTATTATTAAAATGATATGTCTGTGTAAATATAATGGTAATTTCAGTTGAAAATGAGTTGTCTGTAATGGCAGTGTCCTACCACACCATGAATACTCCACTCTATGCCACTACACACCACTGCACTCTACTCTTCACCAGTCTACACCAGTGCACTCTATTCCACTAGGCGCTATGCTTCTCCACTCTACCCTGTACCGCTCTACTCTTTGGCTTTGTACTCTATACCACTTTGCAACACTGCACTCTACGCCAGTACACTCCATGCTAATGCACTTTACACTCCACACCCCTACCCCCTATTACAGTCCACTGTATGTCACTCTAATCTACTTTTCACCAGTGCACTCTACACCACTTTACGCCATTACACTCTGCCATTCTACGCAACTGCACTTGACCTTGCACCACTCCACGCCACTTCACTCAGGAACAATCTACTCTATGCCACTGCACTCCACTATGTACCACTGTATTCTTCTCTTAACCACTGTGCTCTAAGCCAGTGCACTTTACACAACTGCACTTTGTCACTGCACTGTACTCTGCATCACTGTACTCTCTCTGCGACTGCCCTCTACACCACTCTACTACACTCTGGCACACTACTCTGCAACAGTGCACTCTTCTCCACTGAACTCCTTCCTAGTTTGTGGCAAAAGACTGCATAAAGCCGCCCTTCTTTTTAAAGTAAATAAGGCTACATACACCTCAGTGGCTAACCAGAGTGTGTTTAGGAGACTGTTTAATCTGTTTCTGTGATTTAAATTGTGTTAGGTGATTCAGACAGTTTCCAGTTTTGCCTTGAAAAAGCTACATTTCTGAGCATGTGACAAGCAGTATTTCAGTGTTTTTTTTTTTTTTTTGTTTTTTTTTTGCAATCTGTCCCTTACCTGGAAAGTAGACTGCTACCTTGGCAGTGTGGATGCAACTTGTCTGTATCCAAGGAGATTCTGAATAGAGCAGCAGTTCCCTCCTCACTTTCCACAGGTGCTGGGCTTAGCTGATTGGCTCTCTGAGTCCCTGGGAACCTGAGCCCTCCTCCCACACATGCCCTGGCCCCTTAAGTTTGTAGGAGGAACCCCAAGACAGCCACCTCCATTTTGCGAGGCCAGCTTTTTCCCTGCTCCCTAATACAGCCCAGTGATCAAGGATTCCTAGGAGACCTAGGTAAGGAGCATCAGACTTTTTTTAGGAAATCTTATTCATTTAAAAGTGTTTGCTGCTGCTACCCGTGCCTGTTTACTGTAGACTCTGTTTCAGGCAGCTTGGTCCTTTAAATGCTGTTTTTTTAGCTGGAACTGTTTGAAAGTTCCCCCCTAGATTGTGGCAAAAGACTGCATAAAGCTCTCAAATCCCAACCCTTCTTTTTGAAGTAAAAAAGGCTACATACACCTCAGTGGCTAACCAGTGTGTGTTTAGGAGACTGCTTAATCTGTTTCTGTGATTTAAATTGTGTTTAGAAACTGTCTGTATCACCTGTTTTGCCTTGAGAAAGCCAAATTTCTGAGTGCGCGACAAGCAGTATTTCAGTGTTTTTTTTTTTTTTTTCAGTATCCAAGGAGATTCTGAATAGAGCAGCAGCTCCCTCCTCCCTTCCCAGATGGGCTGGGTCTTCAGTTAACTTGGCCCTTATATAGGTTTCTATTGGTTGTTGCATATTGTGTTGTGATAAATTGTTGGGGTCGGTCTTTCTATTGGCTTAGGGATTAGGGTTGGATTTGTGATTGGTATTAGGGTTGACATTCCTATTGGCTCCTGGTTTTTAGGGTTGGGGTTGTGATTGGTATTAGGGTTGAGATTCCTATTGGCTCCTGGTTTTTAGGATTAGGGTTGTGATTTGGTTGTCAGGATTCGGGGTATGATTGGTTATTAAGGTTGGTTCTTCCACTGGTTGTACAATTTAGGATTACAAATCCGATTGGTTAGGACTAGGTGTTTATAGGCTAGTAGGGCTATTTAAGCCTAATACTCTTGCTGTTTCAGCTCGGGTGTCGTTGCTAAGGGTGGAGAAGACAAGGTCAGTTGCCTGTTTGGGGCTGGTCAGGACTGGTAGGGCCATTGGCCAGAAATACTGCCCAATTTTCCATTTATTAGAAAGGAACTTACTCCCTATACACACATCAGCAAAGTCATCCAAATTCTGCATCACAAACTAACCTCATACAGATTGCATTATCTCATCAACCAACACAAAACCCCATAAACCACACGTATCCACTACAACAGTAAAACACCTTAATTCTCACAGCAAACACAACTCTGTCCATTCCCACTAACACAACCTGCCTTCGCCCACACAACACAAAACCACATTATACTTTACTTTCAGCCATCCAGATACACACTCACTGATCATACAAACCAACAGCACTATCCTCCGTTTGGTCCACACAGACCCCCTTTTATCATGGCAATGCCTAAACCCAGCCTTCCAACACACCATCTACAAACACCCTTCCCCTCTCTTCACCAATTACACACAACCGTACAATCATCGCACTCCACTCCATCACACATAGTACCGCTTCTAGTCATGACAACTAACACAAACTCCCTTGACACACATCCATCCCCTCCTACACAGATTATACACTTCTCCAAAAGTCATCAACGCCTCCTGTAATACTCTAATACCACTCACCAGCACCATCTCGCATACAAATCCTTCACAGAAAACCACTACATCAATATCCCCTCTATTCCACAAAAACAATAGACTACACACATCAGCACATCAAAATAGCACAAACTTTCATTATACTTTCCGTCACGCCCACTCCCACCCTCATGACTACACAAAGAATAAAAATCCTGACCATTCTATACACCTACATTCACTCTTCATTCACAAACATCTACCACAAGCACCCCAACGCAGCAGCATTCATTTACCCGCTTATTATCCTTTGCACAATTTAGAACCTTAACTTATGGTCCACATGCTCCTCCAACACCCCTAACCCATACTCCTTTCACACTAAACAGATGCAAACAAAATAAACAGGCCTCTCTTAACTTCACATCCCCTTGTCTATTACAATAAAAGTACACTCTTCATGTCTCTCTCAGCCACCAAGTCCACCACCGACACACACAGACTCAAGAAAATGCCTCCTAAGCCTGCTGGAAGAGGGACACTGTATTGAAAAACAGGACAATTGTGACCCTCACACAGTTATCACAACTAACGCACCTGCTGCAAGCTCAAAACATACTGCTCACCCTTCTCCTAAACAAAACAGTGCCACGAACACACTTTTTCTAAACTGCCAGCTCGTAAATGCTGATCGCTCTAAAAAAACAAGCATCACATCTACGACCTGCTCACAGACACACAACCTGACTTACTATTAATAACTGAATCATGGTTGAGAGATGACATGGCCCCAGTGTTGCATGAAGCAGTTTCTCCGGGCTATCAAACCATAACACCGAACCGTATAGGCGAGAGAGGAGGTGGACTAGCTATTATATTCAAACAAGCAATAAATCTCAGTAAAACAGACAACATTTCCATACAAGGTTATGAAGCCCTCCTCACCAGATGCCAACCTACTCCAACTTCCTCCTGTAAATGTCTCCTCCTTTACAGATCTCTACCTAACAACTCAACATTCTCAGACACTTTTTTTAGCTACAGCCTCAAACCTTATTACATTATCCTCAAACCTTTGCATTCTTGGAGACCTAAATATTTGGTTTGACAAACCCAATATGCCCTATCCAAAAGCTATTCACATTGAACCTATATCAGATTGTACACAATCCCACACACATCTCTGGATGCATCCTAGATGTCATTTTTGCTAATCCAGAACTAGTTACCATTCATAGCAGCACCCCAATCACATGATCAGACCACCATTTGACAACTTTCCGACATAAAACACCACAAATCAACACACCCCACAACTACTTGCACCCATCGACCATGGAGCAAACTCAATTTTGATGACTTGGAAACACAACTAACAGCCAACACAGATCTAGATACAAATAATTATGTTCCAAAACTTTGAGTGGCTACAGGAAGCTTTTGATATCCTAATGCCACTCAGAAAAACTAAACAGGACAAAAGAAAACCAACACTTTGGAGAAACACAGAACTTAAAAAGATAAAGCAACAAATCAGAAGGTTGCAGCAGACCTGGCTCAAAACAAATAACATTCAAGACAAACTGCAGCTACACAAACTTAACAAAATATACTAATCATCAATCAAAAAAGCTTTAAAAAAAACAAAAGGTACTACTCAGATAGAATTCTAAATGCTAAATCTGCAACCAAAGAATTTTATAAAATTCTCAGTGAATTTCAAAAACCTAAATGCATGGAAGGAAGTCATCCCACTACTCAAGATTTCACAAACAAACTGTCAACTCATTACACAACCAAGGCAGACACATTGGACTCCTATTTAAAACCGAAGAAAACCATCTGCACCAACCCCTTTCCTAAAACCCCCCTCTAAGAATAAACCAACCCAGCCTCTACAGTCCTTCAAACAAATATCCCAAGGTGTATTTATGGATTTGGTCAAAGCAAGCATGCCTTCCGGTTGCCCTCCTGACCCTTGTCCACCACACATCTTTAAAAACATTCTTTTGTCTACTTCTGCTGCCACACCTGTAAGAAAAATCATCAACCACTCTAACTACAGAAACCTTTCCTGAAGACCTGAAAAAGGCATAACGTACGTCCGTTATTAAAGAAAACAAACCTAGACCCGCAAGACCCCAACAACTGCAGACCAATCACAAATGGACCTTCCCTGGGCAAACTGATAGAATGAGCAGCATTTGCCGAGATGGCGTGGTTCACTGGGGACAGCTCCATACTTTCAGACTACCAAACTGGATTCTGCCCAGGAAGAGGCACTGAATGGGCACTCACAGCAATCTGGGATGATATTAAAAATAGTCGACCGCAATGGAGTTGCTGCACTGCTTCTCTTGGCTGCCTTTGATAAGGTTGACTGTGACGCCCTAATTCAAAGACTCTATGAAGCCAGCGTAGAAGGGACTGCTCTCGACTGGATTACATCCTACCTTCAAAACAGAACTAATATTATCTATTATCCCTCTTTCTAGTCCAAACCATACCTCATAAAAGCATGAGTCCCACAAGGATCAATCATCTCGCCTTTGCTTTTCAACAGCTACATGATATCATTACCAGAACTGATCAATGATTTTCAACTCGCATGCTACAACTATGCAGATGACACACAAATACTACTTAAATTGGACTGCCCCAAAGACATTGAAAACTCAAAAATTTTCAGTTGCCTCAGAGCGATGACTTGGAGCCATTTCAAACTAAATGCCTCCAAAATGGAAATACTCATATGTGGTGCCTGGAAAAAATTATGTCCCACTGTGCGCCTAGCCTGACTATCTTGGCCCATCTCCTCAACTATCCAAGGAACTTAAAACCCTTGGAATTACCATAGAATCCAAGTTAATAATGAATGCCCAAGTGGACAAATTAGGATGATCAAGCTTCAACACCGTAAAGACTCTGCGACACATCTTTCCCCACCTCGGATTTCCACACAAGATGCAGGCTACTATCTCTCTTGTACTATCCAAACTGGATTATGCCAATCGCCTCTACCGTGGATCATCCCTATTATGAAAAAACAACGTATTCAGACCTCCGCTGCCAGGCTACTTTTACATGTAAAGCCACAAGCCCACATCTCCTGGCCTTGAGAGCACTACACTGGTTACCTGTTGCCAAAAGATCCTCCTTCAAGCTGCTTTGTATCACCCACAAAGCTATACATGGAACAGAACCACTGTTTATCAGAAACAAAATAACGAAATACATTAAACAAAGAAACCTCCGCTCAAGATTGGCACCCCGCCTTAGAACACCACCATACAAGAAAGAGTATAGGTGGTACATCCTTCTCCGTTCAAGCAGCCAAACTATGGAATTCATTACCCCCCCCCCCCCATATATAAGATCCATGGATACCTGTCTTGTCTTCAGAAAACTACTGGAGTTGGCTCTTTACTTCATAACCACAATATTCAAACAGCAATTGACTGCATATGCCTGTGTTGATAAACTATTTTTAATCTGATTGTGTATATTCTATTTATGTATTGTTCTTTAGGAAATATGTATCGCTACTATGTCATAATAATAATAAATTACACACACATACCCTTTTAAACCTGTTTAACAAATGTATATTTACTGACTATTTAAATATGTGTATGAATGTGTGTGCATGTATGTATATATACATATATATATATGTGTGTTATTCTATTCTTAACATGCTCATAGGTCATTGCATAAATCCTAGATAAGTTGTTATATTAGATACTTATGAATCCCTTCTGTTTTATATCACACTGATCAAATGTTTTATTATCATAAGCATTTCAGTATTAAAAAAATGAGGAAATAAATAAATGTAAAAATAAGTACACTTATTATTTAACTTCAAGTATTACAAATTTTGAGTCTGTGTTTATACAATGCTACTTTTCTTCTCATATTATTATACCCATTATTATATTCCCTGAACATATATTCCCTTACTATGTATTTACATATCTATTTATTTATTACTCTAGTTCTTCCTTACTAGGGAAAAGTGTAATAAAAATAAAATCTATAGATACATTTCGAATTATAATTAAGTAAATTAAAGTAAAAAAAAAAGATTACATTAAAGAAAAAGAAAAATGATTAAAAAAAAGTATATATCTAAATAAATACAAATATAAATTCAGTCTCTTCTAAGCTTTACTCTGTTCGTTTCTATCACCATATCTCATGTCTCGATCAATCTATCCTCCATCCCCACTCTGACTGATCCCAAACCCATTCTACTACTTACATCTCCAAAATAACCCTGCCTAAGCTCTTCCCAGTCTAGCTCACCCAAACCTCAGTTTCCTACTATGATCTCCCAGACAACCCTACTAAATTCTCCCTCATTTATCTCACTTTTGACTCCTCTAAAACCCCTCCTGCTACTATAATCTTCTTAACCCTTTCCGCAGAATCTTCCCTCCATATCTCCTTTACTCATCCCAGGCCTCATCCTATTACTATAAACTCCCAATGAACACTTCTGGATTCTTCCCTCCTCTGTCCCTTCATTACTATAGTCAATCCAACTAAAAATCGTGCGTATCTTCTGCTCAAATTAACTCATAATAATACTAAAACTGTACTCCTATTTCCCTATAATAATCCACCACTAATTCCTCCTGGGGTCCGAAGTAGCGTGCTACTTGCCGAAAAGCGCTTCAGCACCTCTTCAGGGGTTGTAAGTGCTCTATGAATACTATTACAATACAATTCTGCATCACTCTACACTGCACTACTCCACTCTGGGCTACTGCACTGTAAACCGGCCCACTCTTCTCCTCCACTCCAGTGTATGCCTCTCTGCGTGACACCACACTATGCCACTCCAATATTCCACATTCTGTGCCACTCGACTCTACAACACTACTCCATTCTTGCGGAATCCAGTCTACGCCACGTGACTCTCCTCTTTGCCTCTAACTTTTAGCCATGTTGAACAGCAGCCACCCTGGTGTACAACATGCCTAAAACACATTGGCAAAGCCAATAGCTCCTTTATAGGCAAGACCTATCGGCTTTTCCAATGGTTCTTAAAGAACCATACTCCAGCTGTGAAATTGGGTTCCTTCATGTTGAACACTTCACAACTTATGGGTTGAGTCCCTTAGGGTTCTTTGTTGTCACCACGTTTGTTTAACATAGACATTAGGCCCCTCATCACTGAGCTGCTGCAAAGAGGTGTCTCCTTTAGACAGTTTTTTAAACAATACATTTATCTGCTGTTGGTTGAGTAGTAACTAAGGCCATATGCGAAGAAGACAGATCGTTATTTTAAGCAATGTGGTAGATCTCTGGTGTAGTGCCTACTGGCCACCAGTGCTGAGTAATCCACCCATCCAAAAACCCTTAGCTAGAAACTTAAGGTATGGTGGACAGTCATCTTCCAGTGACAGCCCAGGTGGAAGCAGTCACTTCCAGATATGCTTTTCTTTTAAAATAAATTAGAAAACTGTCTCTTCTACTGCCACTACAAATTCCCAAATCTGTGATAGTGGCAAACATCTTGTCAAGACTAGATTTTACCAATTCCTTCTGTTTAAGGCTGCCTGTCATGACCACTCCTATATGACAAATTATTCAAAATGAGGCAGTGATCCTCATTAGGTTGAGCCTAGACAGCGTTGTCTGCAAGCATGTTGTATTCAATCTATGGGGTTTTAACCATGCCTACTTTTGCCATCCATTCTTTGTTGTGCTTGTATTAAATGCTTCCTTTTTATTGTTGCATTCTTCTAAATGTCCCTCCCTTTTGGGCTTAGTTCCCTCCCAGGCGATTTCACTAATAGAACATTTTTGTTGGCCATCACGCTTCGTTCACACGTCTTCCTACTACAACGTGTAATCACCCTCCTCCAAGTGGACTTCACTGTTTGATCCTGTTTGTTGCCCATCTCTGGCCATCTGTTGCCTCCTCGCTCACACCCCCTCTATCATGTCATTGCTGCCACCCTTCCTGCACCATTGCTTGTGATGTGTATCATTATTAATGCATCAGTGAAAACGTTTGTGCATTTTTGTCGCATTAAGTCAAATTCCACACGGTCATTGTTCTATTTTTAATTGGAAGGAACATGTTAGTGTGTGAAGTGAGAATATAGAGCTTTTATTTGGTACGTGTCCCCCGTGCACCATCTCCCTCTATTGGTGTGGCTGCCTCTTGGTGTATTGGCCTTTCCTCAGCTTAGGGCTACCCCGATATCCTACTGATGGCCACACACAGTTACCTTTGATGCTCCGTGTGGCGTGACATCACGCCTTTAAAGGTGGGTTATCTACAAGTACCAGTGTCCACACTCAACGTCCGAAACGAATGGCAGTTTCTCCATGTCCGGCACATTATGTAGCAAGGTTCCTATTGCCATGGAACCACCATGTGCAAGAGCTGAGCTGCTCCCATCTACCTTGACATTGTTTGAATATCATGTTAATATTTTGAGATTAAGTTTAAATGTGGCTAGTTTAACATTTGTTCACAGCGAATGATATTACAAGTTACAAGTTATTTTATCACCATCAAAGAAGCTCCATAAATTGCACTGCTGACAACTTGCATTCTGCATAAAACAAATGTGAATTTAAATACCAAATCAAGCCAATGGATTATATAATGGTTATATCCCTGCCCCTTTTACCACTGTAAAGTGAATGAATGTGAAAGCATCAGAATTGTTCTGCCTTTGCAAGTATTAATGGCATTCTTTTCTGGGGGTACATAAAATATCTATAATAAAGGCAATATTTTAATTTTATGCTGCAGATAGGAGGTCAGTGGAATTACTTTGGTTATATACAGGGCCATTGGAATTATGTGGCAGAAAGGATCAAACTACGCGGCAGGGTTAACCAATTTGTGTTGCAAGAAAAGTCCAGTTATGCATTTACAACACCAGTAGCTCAAACGCAAGCAGGTTTGAGACCTTATTGCATTGCAATGGTTGTTCTTAAATTAAGGAGCTCCAATGTGTCACCTGCCCTTATACAACTTCACTAGCTTCTTATCAGGCAGTGGTCAAGTCCCGCTGTATAACATTCAAAGCCCTCGACAGTCAGGCTCCTCACTTCCTAAATCAGGAAATATGTGCCAGGTCATAAGTTGAAGTTTGCTGCATTGAATTATTATCCCCAAATACAGGAGAGTAAGAATGGATGGACAAAGCTTCTCATTTCTTTTCAGAACCCATTTAAGAAATGGACATTGTATTAGATCTCAGTGGCCCTTGTCCTGTGCATCGTATAGCGGCATGAAACGTGTGGTGATTGCGCTCCCTTTTAAATGAATTGCCTGTGCTCCCTTTTAAGCAAATTATGACATAACAAACAAAATGGTGTATTAAGAAACATTTTACAGAAATCGCATACATTATCATAGTCTGCTAGTCAAATCAAACTTGCAAAATGTAATCCATAAAACCATACATACAGAAAAACAAAAGATCACCTAACATAGTTAATATACGTAATAACATTGCTTTATTTAAAAAAAAAGTGTTACTACCTTTAGAAGTACCCACTGAATAATTTTTGGGATCTGGGGACTCTCCCCGGTCGTCTACCACTCCACCCTACCACTCTAACTTAAGCAATGTCGATGATTTGAAGAGCAAAATTATAAACAAATAATGAAATGATGTATTTAATTCACAAACAAATACAAAATAAGAACATTTTAATGGGAAAATTGCAGCTTTTCTAAATTTAATTAAGACAACCTGCTGTCAATACTTAATATTTTGTATGCACTTGCACGGTCCCACGAATCATTTTGAGGACACAACTTAATTTTTACACTCCTTTTCACAGTTTCTTTACATTTACAGAACGTTTTAAACTTAGGTTTACTCCTTCTTTTTTATATATACTTTATTCATCTATTAATATTACTTAATTTTCAAAACAGTCATGGACAAGTGTGCTTGGTGCACCCACAGGGATTCCCAAACCACAGGTTAAAAACCTCTGACATTGTGCATCCAGTCATTAGCTTAAATATACAATTTGAAATTAATGTAAGGTATTAACACTGTCCATAGTCGGATTGCAAAGTCAATGACTTTTAGATAAAATGAGAAACGCAGTAAATAATGTTCACATACTTCGTAATATGAAAGTCCGAAAACGTTGTACTAACTTTCTTTACATTAATTTACTTCAGAGTCGGTAACAGCCATTGTGTCCTAATACAGCAGTAGTTAGGACAGGTAAAACATGAAATTAGGAACAAATACATGTGTTGACTAATACCATGATCGCTGCATCTCCATTTCATTTCGGGTATAGCCACATATAAAATACCAAACATGGATTTCGGATTAATATTCCCACATACCTCAGACATTCAGGGCTAGATTTTGTTCACAACCATAATAGCCATATTAACCATTTTTAGGTCTCACCTACCAGCAACGACTTTGCAAGGTGTCTGTTGCTGAAAAGACCTATTCCCATCTTGCTACAGGCTTAGAGCCAATTCATTATTTACCATTGTTGTCTTTATTTTCTGATAAAGATTAGAAAACTCAGATTCCTCACCTTAGAATATTCCTCAGGTGTCAGAGTAGATCTGGAAAATCTTGAGTAGACCTCTGCGCAAACAGGTGATGTTGAACAGGTCAGGAGACTAGGATCAGTTCCTTTCTGTTTTTGCCAGCAATGCAGATCTGAAGAGCTACCTTTGTCACTTTTTGATAATCTTTTTTGAACACCCCCCGATCCCACTAAGTTAGAGGAATTCTACAACTCCATTCACGCCATCTTTGGACCTCGGAATCCCTTTGCTTTGATGTACCTTTGGGTGTCATGGAGCAGAGAGGTACCCCTGCTGGTTGACGACCCAGTCGAAGCACTGAGGATCTGTTCATACGCAGCCATGGATGCCGGCACCCATCATTGGCTCGCCTTCACCAGTACCAATGCTGCTGGCTGACAAACCCAATGTGATTTCCTACAAAGATGGCACCGCTTAACGTCTGCTCTGGTGCCGTCTGCACCTTATCTGTCTCAGGACTGGCTGCTCTTAGATACTGAAGAAGAGTTGATGAAGACTGATATGGACCCGTAGAGCCATGGGCTCATGCATGATTGGCCATTGTCAGCTCCCTGCCCAAGGAGATCTAGTGTTCCTCTAACAGCATCCCTCTCATGAGACCCTGGTTGTACAGGACTCAACTTCCAAGGGTAACCCAGACACTTTCCTTTCCGCTCCACCAGGAATCTATCTGGGACACCTTTGGGAAGAGTGACCTCGCTTCCACTAACTCTGCCTTGCGGTCGGTGAACACTGCACGCATCTTGGGCGGTTATTCCTGTGTGCTAAGGGAGTCTGTTGTGCAGCTGCTGCCTATGTTTCCTGAAGAGGCAGTCATTATGAGCCAAGTACTGGTGGATGACCGGGATACAGCAAAGTTGGATATCAGGTGTGGAGTGGACACTACGGACTCTCTAGATGGGCCCATAGCATCTATGGTGGCACTTCGATGCCATGCCTGGTTGCTTCCCATTGGCTTTTCAGGGGATGTCCAAGCAACCTTGATCAGATGACGACAAATCTGGCACAGTAATTTGGTGGGTTTCATGAAACCCAGGTCAAAGACAGATCCTTAGACCTATTTGGCTTCACGACAACAGCAACAATCCTTTAGTTTCTTCCTTGGTCGCAGATGGGTCCGCTAAAGGTGTCCACAATACCAGCCCTACCCTCCCACCCAGCAGGCTCCCCAGTCCTTTTGTGGCCAGGCTCGCACATCCCAGAGAGGGTGTGGGAGCCACACCCAGTTTGTTGCCAAGTCCCCTGCCCCTCCGACAGATGTGGCCCCCAAATGCCTCCACACAGCACAACTGACTGAGCAAAATCACTCCTGACAAGTGGGTGCTACAAATGTTGCAGAGGGGTTATGCTCTTCCTTTTGTGGGAATCCCTCCAGGTTTGTTGCCATCCCTAGAATGGTTGACCGAGGACAATCTCTCCCTCCATCAGGAAGGACAGGCTCTATTGGCCATTAAAATGGTGCCAGCACTAGAAATCAGATGATGTTGCTATTTCCACTATCTTCTGGTGCTCAAAAAGGGCGAGGCCTCTGCTCATGTCTAGATATGCAGTTGCTCAACACCTTCCTGAAGAAAGAGAAATTGAAGATGGCCACATTGATTTAGGTCTTGTCTGCTCTGGACACTGGAGACTGGATGGTGGCATTGGACTTGCAGCATGCTTATTTTTACATCCCCTGAATAGCAAGCCCACAGTAGTTACCTGCTTTTCACAGTAGCCCACAAGCATTTCCAGTTTGCTGTGCTCCCCATGGACCTTACCAGTCCCCCTGGGTGTTCACAAAAATTATGTTGGTGTTTGCAGCTCACCTTCGGAGGTCAGGGTCCCAATGGTACCCTACCTTGATGACTGGCTGTTGAAGGCTGGCTTGTCTCAGGCAGTTGCCACCTACCTCCAGACTGCAGTGGACCTCCTGCAGTCGCTGGGGTTCATTATCAACATACCAAAGTCACACCTTATGACTTCTCAAATGCTCCTTTTCATCTTTGCTATTCTGAATACGGTGCATTTCTGCCCCACCCTCTGGAATGGAGAGTGCATGGCATTCAAGCTATATATGATCCGATGTTTGAACTGCCGACCTGGATTTCGATGAAACTGATTCTGAGGCTGCTGGGTCTGATTGCATCCTGCTGGTGAAGTATGCCCAATGGCACATGTGGGCCCCACCTCCCTTCCCCAATTGAAAAGGAGAGTGGTGACTGACGCATTGCTTCTGGGTTAGGCCAGCCATCTGGGAGAGGTGGAGATAAGGGAACTCGAGTATCCGGTGGAGTCCCAGCTCTACATCAGTCTTCTTGTGCTGACGGTAATTTGCTTGGCATGGAAAACCTTACTCCCATTCATCAAGAGAAGGCTGTTTTAAGAGTTCACAGACAATACTACTGCCACGTGGTATTGCAACAAACAGAGCAGACTTTGGACTCTGCCTAAAGGCCCTGTGCCTTTAGACCTGGCTGGAGCGACAGTACATCTTTCGGTCATAGAGCACCTGGCTGTGTTTGTGAACGCCAGGGCGGATGAACTAAATAGCTATTGCCTTGCTGATCATGAACGAAGCCTATACCTGCAGGTGGCGCAAGGCCACTTCCGAGTCTGGGGGGGAGGCGTGGAGGGGGTTGGAGGTATCTTGGCTCAATCTATTTGCCCTGTCAAGATTGTGCAATGTTGGCACTTAAGTGCTTTGAAGTTCCCAAAGCGGTTCTCATTTGAAATCTGCATTTCCTTAGAATGGAACTGAGTACTTCTGTACTCCTTTTCGCTGATACTGCTCCTTCTCGGAGTTATCAAAAAGATAGGAACCGACCAGGCACAAGTCATCCTCGTGGCTGCAGACTGGGCAAGAAGTCTAGTATCCTGAACAGCTGTCCTCCGATCCAGCTGCCTCTTCCGGAGGATCGTCTGTCCTAGCAGCAGGGCAGGGTTCTACACTTGAACCTACGCACACCTCTTTATGCGTGGAGATTAAGTGGCTTCAGTTAAATGCTTTTGATCCGCTTCCTGACATCTGTGATATCCTCGTGGCAGCCATGTGTCCCTCCACAAAGACAGTATATGCCTGTTGTTAGGAGAGATTTTTGCCAGTTTCGTCCTCAAGGACTTTCTGGTTTGAGTCATTTGCAGACCCACCTCCAGGAGGTACTGCTTGGGTATCTATTCAAAGCTGAGAAATCTGCTGTTAGAAGACTCTACCAGAAAAAGTGCTACAGAAGGTGAAGTAAGTTCTTCTGCTAGAGACTCTCTAGCTGCAGACTCCTCACCATCCCTCCCATCCTCCCCTCTCTGCAACATGGCTATTCACTGCTAGTTTCTGCACACTGGTCAGACACTCATTCTAATGTGGCTCCGTGCTTTTTGGTGTGGAAGTAGTCAAAGAAACTGATGTTAAGGGTGCAGGGGTGGTGCCTATATAGACACTGCACAAGTCACTTCTGACACAGCTGATTAAGAGCAGATTGACACCACCTACTGGCACGCTGAAGTAATTCTCAAGTATTTCTGGATCCAGTTTGTCGTCTGGGGAAAATTCTCAGGGGAGGAATCTATGGTTAGTCTCTTAAGAGTTTCTACCAGAGTGAATGACCTTTTGGTAATGGTGAGGGTCCTGATGTTAGACACATGCTTGATGGTGATAAGGCAGAGGAGAACTTAGCTGGCAGTTGCTTAATGGGCAAATCCTTATTAGGGATTTAGGCACAGAGATAGAAGAGGGTGAGGAGGACAGGAAAAGCAATAGCCCTCAAGTCTGCAGACTGGGAGAGAAATACATAGGGGATAGCAATCCAAAGTGGACGTGCCTGCCAGAAATCTCGGAGAGAAAAACATTAACAGTTTGAAGGAGGTTAGCTAAGTCTAAGGTAAAGGTATGGTCCATGTTCCCTTCAAGGCATCAGTAAACTGAGACCAGTTTGAGTGAGAGGTGTACTTGTTTCCAGGAGCCATGAGTTTTGCATGAGGCAGGAAGCTGCAGCCCAAGGCAGCCCCATACTCCTCTAGCCTTGAAACTAGTGCCATCAGGAGTTAGAGGTAACTGTTCATAACAAGGGGCTGGGGGGAGTGCCTTTTTTAGATGAACTATAAAGTTCAAGAAGAATGGCATGGATCTTGACATCCACATAGAAATTGACCACATTACCTTGTAACAGCGTGGTCTGTCCCCGTGTTAGGATCAGACCTGATTCTGCTTTGATGTGCTTTCACTGCTGGCCTCAGTCTCAAGAGGTCGTGTCCCTGATGTGCCAGATAAAACATGCATGCTAGGTGGCATTCAGTGTGTACAGTGAGGGAGAACGAAGGCAGTGCTGAACATAATCGGGTGTGGCGACCAGAAATAGTGAAAGCAACCATGTGATTACAAGAAACTACTTAGGCAAACTATTAGAAGAGACAGAGTAATTCAATGAGGCACCAGCTGAGGAGTTGGCGACCAGAGCCATTGTTATCAACCGGAGTCATCCTCATCGACCTGATAGAGGTCTGATATCAAAAGATGGCAAAACTGACATTATAATAGCTAGGCTGACTATCAAAGAGGGTTGATAGACAAAATATTAGTGTTGATGGTGCAGAGGTATGCATCTCTCTGAACATATTACGCCATCCAGTGGAAAACTGGTAACAATGGAAAAAGATCGGGATCCTTTTAGAAATGCTGCTGGTGGAAAGAGAGCTCCACTCTGGTGTGGAACCTGCCACCAGGGACCATTCCAGAGGCAGTAACAACCTTAGTCCTAAATAGATAGCTTCCCTAATCAGAGACTTGCCACTGAGAAGAAAGTGCTCCAGTATCAAGCATTGTAGATATCTAAACTTAACAATAGCTGGTCAAGAGGCCGATGGAAGTTCCTGGACATGAAAAGAAGTCTTAAGAGCTAAAATGAAATACTCTGCTTTATCCAGCTAAATTGAAATTTGAACGTCGGGAAAGGACACATCTTTTTATGGGTGGAAAGGAAGCCCCAAAGTTCATTAAGAATCTAGGTAGGCTGCGGAGGAGAAAGGTAAGGGACAACAGCCAAACGAACCAACAAGCAGCTCCAAAGATGCATGGAGTAATACCAGTGTTAAAATTTCACATGGCCTTTTACTTCATCGGAAACGGGTGGTACCTATGGAATGGCAGCAAGCTTATGTTGCTATTTATTAAAAAAGAAAAAACATACACGATCTACTTATTCCTAGCCCACTATTCCTTATTCTCTGCATTTTGTGTGTAGAATGGAAGCCTGGAGAAGACTGCAAATACCCAACTAATGGAACAGTTGGCTTCTTGAGTGGTGTTTGATCTTAGTACAGAATAAACATGCAAGTTTTCTGGACTGATGTGGGGCTGCAGCTTTTATATTATTATTCTTATCAGCAGTCTGTGCCACAGTGTTCCTCAATATCTCACTGGCCAAACTTCAGCAACAGGGACCATTTGTTGGTATGAATTTATGAATTTGTTATTTGTAAGTGATCCTAAACTTGATCTTATGTCCCCTCACTGCTCTTTTTTTCTGCTCAGAATGGTGGCACTACCTTTTTTTCTGAGTCCAACCTTTTTAATTAGTATGTTGCACCACTGGCTGTTTTTATCAGGAAACCTTTTTTTTTAACTTGTATATGTTCTCCGGATGACCGCTAGATCATCCTTGAAAGTGGATGGCCTTGGGCCATCTATGCTCTTGATTATTACCCTGGAGTAAAAACTGTGGCAGACTGGCTTATCTAGCTATGGCCAGAGTTTAAACTTGGATAAAGCAGATGTTGGGATCTAGAAGAAGGTTTTTGGGTGGCAGGGGGAATTGTTCTACTCCTTTTTGATCATCCAATTGGTGGGTTGATTCTCTGGGTCTTGTCCAACATCTGGTAAGCTCACTGGGAAACTTTGGGTGGGCTTTGTTTAATCTCTCTTGTTTTTACACCAGGTAAATTAAGTAAACATACAATTTTTGTCCTCAGTTAACTTCTTGTTTCCCTCTCCGCATCAGCTCACTTTACCGTCGTCCAAGCCATCATTCGAGCCAGAATTGATCATTGTTATGCCCTGTATTTAGGTCTTCCATCATATACAATCCACATTATTTCAAACTGTGCTTCTCTGCAACTCCTGAATCTTCCTAAGCATTTATCATTAGGTAACCGTTTGCAGAGTTTGCATTGTGTGTTTAAGAGCCTGTGCATCAGTGATCTTGGTCCTCTATTTATGCGTCCGCTATTTTATATTTACTGTCCCTCACGGTCGCTTTGTTCGGACCCGGCCCATTTCTTAAAGTTACTTCAGTTATTAAGATGCACTAGTGTGGTTGGATTTTCTTTTGCTCCTCTAACAGCAATAAAATTGAACAATCTCCCTCTTCATCTTGACTCTGAAACCAGCTTATGCAGAACTGAAAAACAGGGTGATGTTGGACTTTCTTCTCTACTAAATAACCTCCCATTTCTATTTTGACATGTAACCTCTTTGTCAACATTTTTAAAACTACATTTCACTTCTGGAACAGGTTCATGATACAGATTGAAACAATTTGCACCAGCTGCATATGGTCCTCTACTATAATTATATAGGAGGAAAATAGCATTGACCACCCACTTATTTCTCCAGAAGTTTTCATTTCCCGGTGAATCTGTTGAACAGTTATCCAAATCGTGTAGTACCATTAAACTGTCAGTACTAAAAGATTGCGGGAAATGGTTCACCAGCCTTTTTTTGAAAGATTGTTTTTATAGTTAAATAAAGGGAGATTATCCATTGAATATTCTAATATAGCATGCTTATGGGAAGATACAGGCATTGAATTCATCAATAGTATTTGATAACTCAACAACTCCTAACCTTAAAGTGTGTCAAGCTGGCAGTAAAGTTCTGCACAGTCAATCCTTTCTTTGTGAAATACGAGACAGTGATGGAATTTGCCATGATATCATGCACAAGATTAAAATGAATATCCCCTTAGACCATCTAATGGGCCGTAGGGAAATTGTATTTTATTTGGATAAAAAGGTGCTGTATTAATTTATTTAAAATTATTTCCTTCTCTTTTTTGCTTGTGACTGATATAAAAATTTTGTTACAATAAAAGGGTTGCATAGTAACCTATTACCCTGTTCCTTGTTAACAAACCCACAACCTGAACTTTACATACTGATTTTATTTACTTCTGAATCAAAACAGAAGAAATATATGTGATGTTCAGCCTTTTCTCAAATGTCCTCTTTTAGCTGTTCTGTTAGCAAATGCATGATAATGCATTTAACCAGTTAAAGGAACGTTCTGCTGACGCCCTGTTTCTTGAAATAATATGAAGTCAACTTGTTTCCAGAAGTTTACTACATCTTTATCTCGTACCATAGAAGCTAATCCATCAGCATTCCGGAAACAGAATCCATTCTTTCGGTGGGCCTTGCTCATTAAACCTGAGGGCTTGTAAATAAGATATTCGGTTATTTCATTTTAAATAGTGATCATTCACAAATGGCTTTAAAACTGAATTCTTGCCAGTCACATAATTTCCTGACTATTATTGGCCTTAGATGTATTTCCACTTTGTTGAAACCCTTTTGTTAAGGAGTTAATAATGGGTCATCTGTTTGTTCCATTTTTTCAGCCCTTTTCGATTACTTTCCATGGCGTAGAGCAGCTATTCTGCAGTGGTCAAATCAATGATGAACCTTTAGAGTTGGTCCATTTTGGTGGATGAGGTGGAAATAAGTGTTGCACTTGATTTTGGCCACTGCCAACAACTTCAGTTCCTACAAGTTTTTTTTTATTTTTTTTTTATAGGATCTAGCCTTTGAGAGCATACACTAGCTCATGCTTCTCTCTTGTGAGATCCTCTTGTATACAAAAAGAACTTGAAGCCCTCCCAATGATGTACCATTTATTGGGTTTGCATCATTCTTTGTATCCTCCTTAATTGGCTGGTGCAGCCAAAACATAAGTTCCGATTTCTGTGGTGCAGGGACCAAGCACAGATTGATTTCAGTTAATATGTACCCATCTCCTGCTCCTGGCGTGACTGAGGTAGTATTTTTCTTTCTTGATACTTGCCCCTCCTCGTTAACCCCGTTGTGGCTTGCATTTCTTTGTGCAGACTTGTATAGCGTGAACTCGCCCGTAGGTATTGCAGCTCTTTACACAAGCATTGGTCAAGCTTTCATGCAAGTGTAACACTCCGCTCTTGTTTTTTCTTTCTTTCTTTTTAAAATTTTTTTTTGTTGCAGTCTTGTATAATAAAAACTCGATGAGCAGGTATTACAGTTCTTCACCTGAACCCTAGTTATATTGCAGAAGGTAGCATTCATGTCTTTATATGCATGGGCACATGAAGTGTTATGCCCAAAATCACAAGATGTTGAGCTGACGCCGAGACACAAACCTGGTTCCCAAGTCAGCATTTCTGTGGCAATAATGCCACATCGTCTTCTCGCATTCAGTATATCTAGCTCCAATGCTCTTCCATGCTTTGAAGCTGGCAATCGGGCCTTGCTAATGGATAATGTGTTCCCAGCAATAAATGCAGATTAGGCAGCTGATCTAGGTCCCACAATTCCCCTTCTCCCTCTCCGGTTTCCAATCCTTCAAGGAGTGGAGGCGTAGGGGCAGAGGGAAACAGCAGCCACAGCCTGAACTGCTCCTAGCCACATCATTAAAAAAAAAGCATTGCCAATGCCAATAAGTCTCTCTTATACAAGATCTGCATGTTGCACAGAGGCTGCACTGTCATGCAACAGAGCAAAAAGGTATTGACAAAGCCAATAAATCTTGTATAGGCGAGACCTGGTGGCTTTGCCAATGCTTGTTACTTTTGCTTCCAGCAAATTTAGGACTGATGGAGACATTTTTGATCATTTTGGAGCAGCAGCAGCTTGAAGCATGCAGCTCTGTATACCCTTTTGTCCAATAAATTAAATCACTTATCTATTTAGAGAACAAATAATGCCATCAACTGTAACAGCTCAAATTATACTTCTAGATCCTTTCTTTGCAGTTGCATCCTAGGTGTAAAACAAATAAGGCAGGGCGGCTGTTCCGCCTACCCAATTTTTTCTCGCTTTTTCAGAAATTAGTGTTCCTTAACAAGCATTTCTTTACCACAGACTTGATTAGCTGCATAAGGAACACTAAATTTGGGGAAAGATTAATCCAGAACAGAATTCAGGAACAATGTTTAAAAAAAAAAAAAAAACCCTTACCTTAGACTAATCCCCAGGCATTAGACTGGATCTGAGAAATTTTCGTTAGCAGTATCTCTGTGTGGCGGTAGGTGGTGGTGTTCAGCTCCACGCAGGATCGGTGATGTCTACCCCCAGAAGTGAAATACACAATGCCTTTGTAGATGTCACCCCAGCGCGTGGTCAGTTCTTCTATTTTTATGGCATTCAGCCCAGATCTAAAGAGGAGCTACTGACCGGTTATTTTATTTATTTATTTTTTGACTGACTTTTTTTTTTTTTTTAGACCTTTTCTCCTGGTGCGTCTAGGATGTCAGTGAGGAAAGCTGATTTCAAGCCATGTCGCAGCACTCAAGGGCTAGCTCTGTTGTGGACTCTGCAGCTGTTTTTTTTTTCACATCTCCTAGGCTTTCTGGAAGCTGGAGTGAACTCCGCCCAGTTATGAAAATTTTGTGGCCATGCACCTCATACAAGGACAGCTCGCCCTCGCTGTAGCTCTTATCTCTTCTTGACAAAGGAGAAATTCAGTATGTTCATGCTTGTGCATGTCCTGTCTGCCCTGGACCCAGGAGACTGAATGGTAGCACTGGATTTATAGGACCTTTATTTTCACACCCCTATCATGCCTGCTCACAGGTGTTACCTACAATTCACAGTAGGCCAAGAACACTGTTTGCCGTGCTTCTCTTTGACCTTACTATGTTCATGAAAGTGATGGCAGTGGTTGCAGCTCATCCGCGCAGGTTAGGGATTCCATTCTTTTCCTACCTTGATGATTGGCTGTTGAAGGCGGGCTCACCCCAGGTAGTCGTCTCCCACCTTGACTAAGACGAACCTTCAGTGCTTGCTGGGGTTCACTATCAACATGCCGAAGTCACACTGACTCCTTTTCAGACATCCTTTCATCTGAGCTGTCCTGGACAGTGTAGTTTTGAGCCTATCATCAAAAGTGGCAAGTCCAGGGTATTCAGGCTATGATGTTGATGTTTCGGCCTTCATTGTGGATTTGAGTGACTTCAAAGCTGTTGGGCCTCATAGCCTCTTGCATCCTTGTTGTGACACATGCCTGTTGGCATATGAGGACTTTGCAGTGGGTACTGAAGTTCCAGTAGGCACAGTATCATGTAAATCTCTCCGACATGGCTCAGATCTTGAGGGGAAACTACAAAAGACCTGCAGTGGTGGCTAATGAACTGTAATTGGGTCAGTGTTAGACCCCCCTCCATTCCCCATCTAGAGCTGACTACTGTGACAGATGCATCACCTCTTGGCTGGGTGAGCCATCTGGGAGAGGTGGAGAGGAGTACTCAGTCCTCTGGCAGAATCTGGATGGTTTAATGTGGTTCTTATGTCAACCTTTTGGAGCTTTGAGTGATCTGGCTGTCATTTAAGGCATTTCTTCTTTCAATGAGGGGAAGTCTAGTTCAGATGTTCGCAGACATCATTATCACCATGTGGTATTGTAACAAACAGGGTAGGGTGGGTCGTGGACCCTTTGTCATGAAGCACTGTGTCTTTGGACATGGCTGAAATGTCCGAGCATATCCCTGGTGGTTCAACACCTGGCAGGCACTCTGAGCACCAGGGCAGACATACTCCTCCCTCAATGCCCAGTGGGTCAGCCTTCATCCGGAGGTGGCACGAGGTCTCTTCCAAGATTGGGGAGAGCCTTGGTTAGATCTGGTTGCCTTCATCTCGAGCGTGCAATGTCAGCAGTTTTTTACGCTAGAGTTTCCAAGGCAGCTCTTGCTGTGGAGCTCAGGCCTCCTGTATGCCTTTCAGCCAATACCACTGCTGCCTAGCGTTCTCAAGAAGATCAGGAAGAACTGGGCCCAAGCCATTCTTATGGCTCCGGGTTGGGCTCAGGGAGCCTAGTATTCAGAGCTGTTGAGTCTGAACACAGGTCCTCCGATCAGGCTGCCTCCTTTGGAGAATCTTCTGTTGCAACAACAGGGTAGGTTTCTGCACCCGTACCTGAAAACGCTTTTCCTTCATGCGTGGCGATTGAGTGGCAAAAGTTGACAGCTTACAGTTACAAGCTCATTCCACCAGAGTCAAGACTGCGACCACTCTGTTAGCTTATGGAGTGCCAGTCTTGGATATCCATCAGACAGCAAAGTGATCTTCTCAGCACATGTTTGACGCACTACTGCCTGGACAGTGAGGTCTGGCTAGATGGACATTAATATCATCTGGCTCTGCTGAAGTGTTGGTGCAGGTTAGTGGTAGGAGGCAGCTATGGAGGCCCGCTTGTTGAAGTAAGCCTCAGCAAGGCCTACTAGTGCAAGGGGTTCACCTTTCTCTGCACAAAGTCCTCAGACCAGGTAGGAAGAAGTTGGCACGGAAACTGGAATAAAAGACATAAGTTTATTAACCTCATGAGGTGGTACTACAATTCAGACAGCGCCCTTTGGTAATGTCTGAAGTAGCACACTGAACTGAGAGAGCATGGTCCTTTTATACCCACGCAGGGGCCAAAAGGAGATGGTACAATTATGGAAACAAGACTTGTATACATGTAAGGTCATGTGGAAAATGCACAGTCGACGGGTAGGAGGAGCTAACAGTTTCCAAGGACTAACAGCTGCAGACCTTACTGAGCATGTGCAAAAGTAAGAGATGCTAAATATAACTCGTCACTAGGCAGATTTCAAGAGCAGGTAACAGAATGGTAGGACAGATCACATGGTGAGCACATGGCAGCATGTAGCAAAGAAAATGGCTGCCATGAATACAAAATGGATTCCGCAAAATGTTTACAATAGTAACTAAATACAAGATGTCTTCTGCTAATGCTTAATCTAATCACTGCTAAATTACAACACGCTGGCCAGGACTTTCAGGTCACCTGGATCCATGGTGGTCCCTCACTGGACGGGTTTTCTTATTGCCATCTTCTGCTCACTTCTGGGTGATAGTAACATGGAATGAGCTGCAGTCACACTTACCTAGTCACTGTGTGGCATGGGTTGAGCCAAGGTTCACTTGGTGATAACTGTACCCTTAGACCCTATTCCATGGCTTCTGACAGGAGCTGCTCCTTGACGAATCTGATGCCCACCAATGCCTTGGGAATACAGAGCATGGTCCTCCATCCTCCTTCCTGTGGAAGATGCCACCACCAGCAAGTTCTTTCTGTTTCATGCTATTCCTGGACAGGCACACCTGCTCCACGTTTGTCAGACTCCTTACCTGTCTCAGCAGACAGGTTCACTTCAAGTGTTGTTTTGCTTGAAGGAGCTGTTCATCTGAGCTTAAATGCCTTTAAGTGTTGTCTCACCTTGTAGGAAGTTGGCTCTGTATGCACTATTTCAAAGTAAGGAATAGTATGCACAGAGTCCAAGGGTTCCCCTTAGAGGTAAGATAGTGGCAAAAAGAGATAATACTAATGCTCTATTTTGTGGTAGTGTGGTCGAGCAGTAGGCTTATCAAAGGAGTAGTGTTAAGCATTTGTTGTACATACACACAGGCAATAAATGAGGAACACACACTCGGAAACAATTCCAGGCCAATAGGTTTTTGTTTTAGAAAAATATATTTTCTTAGTTTATTTTAAGAACCACAGGTTCAAATTCTACATGTAATATCTCATTTGAAAGGTATTGCAGGTAAGTACTTTAGGAACTTTGAATAATCACAATAGCATATATACTTTTTACATAAAACACATTTAGCTGTTTTAAAAGTGGACACTTAGTGCAATTTTCACAGTTCCTGGGGGAGGTAAAGTAATGTTAGTTCTTGCAGGTAAGTAAACCACCTACGCGGTTCAATTTGGGGTCCAAGGTAGCCCACCGTTGGGGGTTCAGAGCAACCCCAAAGTTACCACACCAGCAGCTCAGGGCCGGTCAGGTGCAGAGTTCAAAGTGGTGCCCAAAACGCATTGGCTTCAATGGAGAGAAGGGGGTGCCCCGGTTCCAGTCTGCCAGCAGGTAAGTACCTGCGTCTTCGGAGGGCAGACCAGGGGGGGTTTGTAGGGCACCGGGGGGGACACAAGCTCACACAAAAAGTACACCCTCAGCAGCACGGGGGCGGCCGGGTGCAGTGTGCAAACACGCGTCGGGTTTTCAATAGGTTTCAATGAGAGACCAAGGGGTCTCTTCAGCGGTGCAGGCAGGGGGGGGGCTCCTCGGGGTAGCCACCACCTGGGCAAGGGAGAGGGCCTCCTGGGGGTCACTCCTGCACTGGAGTTCCGATCCTTTAGGTCCTGGGGGCTGCGGGTGCAGGGTCTTTTCCAGGCGTCGGGATTTCAGAGTCAGGTGGTCAGGGGGAGCCTCGGGATTCCCTCTGCAGGCGTCGCTGTGGGGGCTCAGTGGGGACAACTTTGGTTACTCACGGTCTCGGAGTCGCCGGAGGGTCCTCCCTGAGGTGTTGTTTCTCCACCAGTCGAGTCGGGGTCGCCGGGTGCAGTGTTGCAAGTCTCACGCTTCTTGCGGGGATTGCAGGGGTCTTTAAATCTGCTCCTCTGGATACAAAGTTGCAGTCTTTGTTGAACAGGGCCGCTGTTCTCGGGAGTTTCTTGGTCTTTTGGAAGCAGGGCAGTCCTCTGAGGATTCAGAGGTCGCTGGTCCCGGGGAAAGCGCCGCTGGAGCAGTTTTCTTCTGAAGGAGGGAGACAGGCCGGTAGGGCTGGGGCCAAAGCAGTTGGTGTCTTCTCTGCAGGGTTTTTCAGCTCAGCAGTCCTCTTCTTCTTTAAGTTGCAGGAATCTACATTCTTAGGTTCAGGGGAGCCCTTAAATACTAAATTTAAGGTCGTGTTTAGGTCTGGGGGTTAGTAGCCAATGGCTACTAGCCCTGAGGGTGGGTACACCCTCTTTGTGCCTCCTCCCAAGGAGAGGGGGTCACATTCCTATCCCTATTGGGGGAATCCTCCATCTGCAAAATGGAGGATTTCTAAAAGTTAGTCACTTCAGCTCAGGACACCCTAGGGGCTGTCCTGACTGGCCAGTGACTCCTCCTTGTTATTCTCATTATTTCCTCCGGCCTTGCCGCCAAAAGTGGGGCCGTGGCCGGAGGGGGCGGGCAACTCCACTAGCTGGAGTGCCCTGCGGTGCTGGAACAAAGGGGGTGAGCCTTTGAGGCTCAAGGCCAGGTGTTACAGCTCCTGCCTGGGGGAGGTGATAGCATCTCCACCCAGTGCAGGCTTTCTTACTGGCCACAGAGTGACAAAGGCACTCTCCCCATGTGGCCAGCAACATGTCTCGAGTGTGGCAGGCTGCTAAAACCAGTCAGCCTACACGGGTAGTTGGTTAAGGTTTCAGGGGGCATCTCTAAGGTGCCCTCTGGGGTGTATTTCACAATAAAATGTACACTGGCATCAGTGTGCATTTATTGTGCTGAGAAGTTTGATACCAAACTTCCCAGTTTTCAGTGTAGCCATTATGGTGCTGTGGAGTTCGTGTTTGACAGACTCCCAGACCATATACTCTTATGGCTACCCTGCACTTACAATGTCTAAGGTTTGGCTTAGACACTGTAGGGGCACAGTGCTCATGCACTGGTGCCCTCACCTATGGTATAGTGCACCCTGCCTTAGGGCTGTAAGGCCTGATAGTGGGGTGACTTATCTATAATGCATAGGCAGTGTGAGGTTGGCATGGCACCCTAAGGGGAGTGCCATGTCGACTTACTTGTTTTGTCCTCACCAGCACACACAAGCTGGCAAGCAGTGTGTCTGTGCTGAGTGAGGGGTCCCCAGGGTGGCATAAGCTATGCTGCAGCCCTTAGAGACCTTCCCTGGCATCAGGGCCCTTGGTACCAGGGGTGCCAGTTACAAGGGACTTACCTGGATGCCAGGGTGTGCCAATTGTGAAAACAAAAGTACAGGTTAGGGAAAGAACACTGGTGCTGGGGCCTGGTTAGCAGGCCTCAGCACACTTTCAAATCAAAACATAGCATCAGCAAAGGCAAAAAGTCAGGGGGTAACCATGCCAAGGAGGCATTTCCTTACACACCTCCACTGGGAATCCGCTAGTCGGGCAGATACCAACTCTACTTGCACAGCAGCTCTCAGCAGAACACTCCCCTTCCTTGTGATAGAGAATTAGGAAATGTAACAACAAGTGGACCAGTAGCTCCAGTAGTCTTAGTATAAAAGCAGACAGGCTGTGGATCCACTTTCTGCAATTTCAGAACCAGATTATTTTGGTTCTTCAGTTAAATGACCTTTCCAGGCTTCTCAGTCTAGGTGCAAGAACTCCTTTACATGAACAGCTGGGTTGTGATTACATGTCAGACATGATGGTTACAAAAACATACATTCTTACATATTCAAACCTAATAATCTGCTTACATTTTTAAATGACCCTTTTACAGGTATGCTAACAATTTTTAAAATATTCACATATTATCTCAAAAGCTGAAACCCAACCCTGTACAATATCTGCATCTATCGTAAGACTTTTGTCACATTACCGCACTTTTACATACATCATGTCAACAGTAATCTACAAGGGGTGAACCTTTTGCACCTGGCTGTCCTCAGCCACAAAGAAAAGTGTTCAGGGGGAGTACATAAAGCTGGTCACACCTAAGGGGTCCCTTTCACTTTGAGCAACATAGACTGCAGTCCCATTCTTCATCCCCATCATCCTCAAAATGGTAGTGCTATAGGAAGACTAATCACCAGCTCCTGGCTTAGCAAAACGCCTAATTGAACTAATAAAAGAGCCCTGTCCGTGCCAGTAATACACTTAAACTGTTTTGGAAAACAATTGCATCTCCCTGTTGCTCACAAGGCCGTGTCCGGAGCATCCAAAATGGATCCCACACACCACCACTACTTTGGCTCACTCATATACACTAATAAATGTACCATGCAGGCTGCATACAGAAACACAATAAAATACACATGGGATGTTAGCATCAGGATCTGGATTAGCACATAGAAGTAGACCTTTACATTAGTGAGCCAGTAGGCCTCCACTCCAGTGACACTGTTAAAAAGGTCTGGTCACAGATATGGTTTCAGAAACCTCAGTATTCTGTTACAACCGTGCTATGTGCTAAACCCATGACTAGGGCAGTAATTCACTGTCATTGCAGTCAGAGCACCCTTGGTGCACCCCTCTGGGTCACAAGACAGGTCTAGTAGAGCCTCACTCATTTCAAGGGACACACCTAGGCCTCTGCTGACGCTAAATTTGTAACAAAGCTAGGCCCAAAATCAAAAACCAGGATACAATATACTCTCGAGCTCTCCAGGCAGGGGAACACGATTGTACACAGTGCAGGGGACATTGCTGTTCAAACAATGCGAGTGGTGCTGTGTAGTCAGATCAGACTACATCTTGAGAGACCCTTAGGAGTAAAAGGGAATACAGATTTAATTAAAGGGTGTGAAAACCATGGAGATCTATGTATGTATTGGTTTTTCTGAAGCACAATTCTAGCTGTCTAGCACTGGAAACTGGTCCAGCATTGACGGATGCATAAGGAGGTCAGGCTTGCATTTTGGTTAGAGAATAGAAAGAGAAAGCATTGAAGGTTTGAATAAAGAGACTTTAAAGAGACTTTAAAGAACAAAATGTAAAAATAAAAAGTAGAAGGAACAGAAAGGTACTAAATAATCAGAAAATAAATGAGAGAATGAGCCTCTGCCACTCATGTGTAGGTAGCATTGATCATAATGCCTCCCTACTGAGGGTATGTTTCTGTTAGCTGCTGCAAGTAGCAAAATTAAAGTGATAACAATATAATTTTCTCCTTCTTGTTTTTAACATAAAAAGAAAAACGCTGAAATGCAATAGTAACCAGTATACACAGTTGTTTACAATTAGTCTTTTGTTCACAATATGTGCAATTTATTGAACTCAGCAATGTCCACTGCAGGCCAAATATATTTTAGGGTTGGGGGGAGGGGGTGGTTGGTTGGGTTTATGTGTTGGGGGGAATTCTGTTGTATCCAGGATCTTGACCTTCACCCATCTAATATGGCGAAGAAACGGCTAAAAGCCTTGTACTCTTAAATCCTTATTGAGCCTAAGCATGATTTTTCCTTAATAGATCCATGCCGTGTGGCGCATCCACAGCTTAAGTTGTATACTTACTCCAGTATTGGAACTTTCATAGATTCACATGCTTGAATCATTCCCCGTCGTCAAGATTGAAGCTCCTGGTACATTTAACCAAGCAGTGTTACCTTAGATTTAAACCTAAGGGCCCTTAGGCCTCTTAATTTAACACTCTATCAGAGTCATTTTGAGAAAAAGGACCAAACTTAAGAATCCACCAATCAGGAGACACCGCCCTTTAGAACCCTCCTGAGAGAAGCTCCAGTACCTCAGATTTTCTACTGCACGTCGTGCTAGGGAGTCTCCTCAGAGCTCTGCTGTATTCTTCATATCTTTTTGAGTAGTTTTAAGCTGATATTCTTCTAAACTTGTTCTGACTGATTGTGGGTAAGGCCTACAGCATGTCTGACAAAGAAAGGAAAAGTTTGTTCAGATCCTGCAAGACCCGTGGGAAAAAGATTACACTCTGAAGACCGTCATCAGGACTGACTATACTGCCTTTACCCAGACCACTCTGCTAAGGACTGCAAGGTATGTTGTACATTCTTTTCTAAGACCCTGAAGGATAGAGAGGGCAGATTATTAATATGGCTGCAGAAACGAAAATTTAGAGATAACCCAGTCTCTGATTTAGACAGCGATGACTCCTCAACATCATCCAGAAAGTCATCTAAGAGAGCTAGATCTCATTCAGGATCTTTATCAGAACAGCCAAGAAAGGCCCACAAAAAGACCACCTCTGTGTCTTATAAGGCTGCAGCCCTTCCACATCACCTCATTAATTCTCCACAAAAGGGGAAAGAGGGCATGCCAGCAGCTCTGAAAGGCATAAAAAAATAATCTTCTGTGCCTCCATCTTGGTCTGCTGAACCTTTCAAAAGGCCCTCCTCTGCTCCTGTGGTGGACAGACCTCTGGCAAAGTCTATACCGTAGACAACCGCCTCATCTCATTGCCGACCACATTGGTGAGTGCCTTTTCACAGTCGATTGCGGTTTCCACATGAACATCGCAGACGGCTGTGCTGACAACATCGCCGATGACCAGCCTTTCACCGTCGACGAGGACCTACACGTCGTCATCGTAGACAGCAGTAACAATGGTGTCCTCTTTGCTATCTTAATCGTCGACGGTTGCTTCCAATTTAAAGCTGGCGATTATTAAAATCTCCATGCGTACGTCGTGGACATCTCCACCGTAGACGAAGGCTGTATCTACTCCGTTGACGAGGGGAAAACTACATAGCATTCAGGAAAAACTTACTCCACAGCATACCTCACCTAGTAAAGTAACCCCTCTGATGCCAGTACATCTGTTGGAGGGTGATGAAGACTCTGATGACGAGGAACCATTTGGAGCAGCGCACAGCCCCTCACAGTTAAATGTTAAATATCAAGATGATGATGAGGAGTATGGTGAGACGTATAACCCACAGTACTACGCAGGGGACCAGGGATATCAGGAGGATGTATACATGCCAAGCTCTTTACTTTCTGATCTGAGATGCTTGCAGACTATAGTAGGCGTTTTCCTCCTCAGGAACAGGTACAGCCGTAGCCTCCTTCATCGCCCGTTTCAAGGGTTACCACCCCACGTCAGAGGCCAACTTCTTTACCACTAGCGAATGTGGCCACACCAGATATGACCATACCACATGACACTGACATTTCCGAGGGAGATCAAGAAGGAGAACTCCTCGACACCCAGTCTGAGTGGGATGAATGTTATTCCAGCTCCTCCTCAGCCAAAAGTTGATTCGCCTCCAGATGACATCAGAGGATTCCATTATCTTTTGGAAGGGCACCTAAACGTTTTGCATTTCCAATGCCATCCATGCAAAAGGATTTGCTTTCTGTATGATTTTAAAGAAACTTTCCAGGAATCAGTACGCTCCATACTGCTAATCGTTTTCTAATGGGAAGAGGGTTTGAAAGTTATGCACAACCATGCCACAGTCACGGTGTTGCTTCCTCGCTTGGACAAGAAGTACAAGTCGCCGGAGGACGCCCCAGCATGTTTGACTGGTCACCCCCATCTAGATTCAGTGGTCGGTCAAGGGGCACAGAGAAGATCCAAGAATCCCTCTACTTCAATTTCCGCACCTCTGGACAAAGAGGGTAGATGTTTGGATAACATCAGGAAGATGTTTTCGTCAGTGTCTATCCTCGTTATAAGAGCGGCTAACTCCCTGGCAGTGTTAGCCAGATATGATAGGCAATTATGGGCAGACATCACCACGCATATTGATCAGTTGCCGAGGATGTTAAATCGGAAGCAAAAAAGACATTGCATGAGGGAGAGCGTATATCAGTGGAAATAGATTGTGTGATGGATATAGCCACTACTTTGTTTCATCAGCTCGCAGGTTTGGCTGTCCTTCGGAGGCAAGGTTGAGAAAACAATCCTTCTGCATGATAAGCCTTCAGGATGTCCTTCTGCGATTGAACCAGGGAGATTTTATGTCTACACTAGACCTAAAGGATGCCTGTTTCCACACATCCCCATTTACCCAGCCCACAGACAATACCTGAGATTCATGGTAGCCAGAAGCCATTTTCAAATTCCGAGTCCTTCCCTTTTGGCCTAAAGTCAGTTCCCAGAATATTTAACAAGTGCCTAGCTCCTATTGCAGCCTTTCTCAGGAGAAGAAAAAAATCAAGCATTTCCATACCTAGACGATTGGCTGATAAAAGCAAGCACCTACATAGGAGCACGCAGGTCAACAAAAAAAGTGCATTTCCTTGCTCTTCAGCTTATGCCTGACTCCCAACTGGGAGAAATCCAAACCCCAACCACCATGCAGGATCACTTTTCTAGGGGGCAAAACTGTACACTTGTTCCACCATGGCATGTCCCACTGCGGAAAGACAGCAGAAAATAGTATCTCTAGCAAGATCGATTCAAGGAAAAGACTACATTTAGTACACCTCTTCAAGTCCTTATTGGGCATGATGTCCTCATGCATACCTCCAGTTCTCTCTGCAGACTCCAAATGTGTCCCCTGCAAGAGCAGCTCAATCTACAATGGCTACAGGTTTCAAGAAGCTTCGAAGATCAGATAAACATTAAACCGGCAATCAACAAAGCTCTGGTATGGTGGTCTCAAAAACATCATCCGTCTATTGGTCTATTGTTTCTTCATCGCCCAGCACCGTGGACAAGCACCACAGATGCCTCCCTGGAAGATTGGGGAGCAGTTTTACAAGAAGTAAGTGGCAGGTGGCTTCTAGAGTTGCGGACAATGTACATCAATCTGCTGGAGCTCAAAGCAGTTCATCTAGCTGTACAGGCTTTCCTCCCAAAGATTGCTGATTCAGAAGTGGTAATAAGAATGGACAACACTACTACGATGCATTACCTCAACAAACAGGGAGGCACAAGATCTCATCCTCTCTCCAGGGAAGCTCAGAAGATCTGGAACTGGGCAGCGCAGCAGGACATCCTGCTCACAGCAGTGCACCTTCTAGGCATACAGAGCATGATAGCAGACTTGCTCAGCAGGCAAAAATCAAAGTGTTACGAATGGGAACTGGACCAGTCCACTGTCAACAACATTTCCCAGTGGGGAACACCCAAACTCGACCTTTTCACCAGCGAGTTGAACGCCAAATGCCAATACTTTGCAAGCTGGCATCACCAAAAGCGATCTTGGGGGAATGCATTTTCCATAGCTTGGTTAGAAATCTTTGCATACGCTTTTCCACCTATCCCTTTGATCCCGACAGTCCTAACAAAGATGGAGAGAACCGTGCACACTGTTATTAATTGCCCAGTACTGGCCTCGTCAACATTGGTTCGCAGAGCTTCTTCTGTCAGTGAAGCCTTGCATCCCACTGAGAATAACTCTGCATCTGCTAATAATGAGCAATGGTCAGATCTTGCATCCGGATCCTCAATCATTGCGATTATCTGCATGGCTCCTGAGCACAGGGAATTTGCACATTTAAACATTCCACAAAAGTGCAGGGACATTCTATCCAAAGACAGAGCAGCCAGCACCAATAAGGCTCACTCATGTAAGTGGAAAAGGTTTTGTTTGTGGTGTCATCAACAGCAAATTGATCCGCTTTCCTCATCTCCGGAGCAGATATTACCTTTTTTGTTGCATTTAGCTCACTCAGGCCTTGCATATTCCTCTATTAAGGCTCACCTGGCAGGGGGAGGGGGATTGCGTCTTATAGACGCTCAGACTCTTCACCTTCGTTATGGTCCTCTAGGTTGATAAAACGATTCCTGAAAGGGCTTTTCAGAGTGTTCCCACCATTCAGACCTCCTTCTCCCTCTTGGAATTTAAGTATAGTTCTTGCACAACTTTTGATGCAGCCTTTCAAGCCAATTCATCTAGATTTCATGAAATTCCTCTCCAGGGAAGTCGCCTTACTTGTTGCCCTCACATCAGCCAGACGAGTTAGTGAGATACAGACACTTTCCATACATGAACCGTTTTTACAGATTAAAAAAAGATAGACTAATCTTGCACACTAACCCGCATTTTATTCCAAAGGTCCCTTCAGATTTTCATCTCAAAGAGCCCTTAGTTTTCAACACATCCTTTCCAGATCAGATGACCCCAGCGGAGAGAACATTACACTCTTTAGACATTAAAAGGTGTATTAAATTCTATTAAGACAGGACTAAACCATTTCGCAGGTCCAACCAACTATTTGTGGCATAGAGTGCACCCAGACGTGGTCAACCGCTCTCTTAACAGAGCATAGCTAGATGGATCTCCTCAGCAATTCAAATTTGCCATCAAGCAGCGGGCAATCCACTACAATCTTCTGTCTGTGTGCATTCAACGCGAGCAGTTTCTTCTTCAACAGCGCTGTTTGCTGGTGTACCGCTGCAAGACTTTTGTAGAGCAACAACTTGGAAGAGCCGCCATACGTTTACCAGACATTACTGCAGCATTATCTCAAGGAGAGGTAGCGTTGGGTCAAGCTGTCCTCAGGAACCTTTTCCAGTGAAGGTGAGCTACTTCTTTCATCCCACCGTCATGATGTCGGATAAGAACTTTGTCTATGACTAGTCATCTCAGATTCATGCTAAATGTATATTGTGATGTGTCTATAATGTTTTTTTTTTTTTTAAATAAAAAAAATCATAATTTCGATATATTGGTGTGTGTAAACATGTTTTCAATGTGTTTACTGAACAGATTTTAGGAGTATTACAATGTGCATATGTACTGCTTGCTACTCTGATTCAAGCATGTGAATCTATAAAAGTTGCAATTCTGGAGTAAGAAAATTAGTTACTTAGCTGTAAATTTAGTTCTCCGGTATTCTAATCTTTCATAGATTCACATGCGACTCGCCCGCCTCCCCGGAGAAGCTCACTTTAGCCTCTCTTTTTCTTTGTCATGTTATACACACTTGTGCTTTGAAAATCTGAGGTACTGGAGCTTCTCAGGAGGGTTCCAAAGGGTGGTGTCTCCTGATTGGTGGATTCTGAAGTTTGGTCCTTTTTCTTAAAATGGCTCTGATACGAGTGTTAAATGAAGAAGCCTAAGGGCCCTTAGGTTTAAATCTCTGGTAACACTGTTTGGTTAAATGCACTGGGGGCTCCCATCTAGACGACTGGTAATGTTTCAAGCATGTGAATCTCTGAAAGATTCCAATACTGGAAAACTGAAGTTACAGGTAAGTAACTAAGGGCCATATGTACAAACACATTTTCCCATAGACATAGAATGGGTAAAACCCTTTGCTACATCTGGCCCTAATTTTCTTATAATTCATGACAATTCTGCTTGACCTCTCAGCGAAAAGAGCATCCTAGGTGTGGGTTCAGTCTTGCTCTACTTTCAGATCTCGCTTGGTTAGAAAACACTAGATTTTTTTATCAAGTTTTTTTTTTTTTTTTTTTTTTTAGAATAATCAAGGCATCGCCGATGATCTAACGTTATGGGAGGCCTTTAAGTCTGCCTTTCACGGGCATGTTATAGCATATCATGCTCATGAACACTGAGTATAATGCCAAAGTATTCTCACTGCAAGGAGCAGTTGATCGTGCTGTCAATACAAACCTGTCTGGAGGAAATACAAGGGAGGAGGAAAAAAAGGAACTTGCAATCGCCAAACAAGCAACTTGTGATTTTTCATAATCAAAGAGATTAACATCCAACAAAAAATTTGAGGCGAGTCAGCATATCAGCAAGTTTATTGCTTGCTCCACTAGGCTGAGAAGAAATAAACAAATCATAGATCGATCGAAAACCTAGATACTCATTGTTTAGTGGGTGACAGTAGCAAGATTGCTGAGGTTTTGAGAGGTTATGAGAAAACGGAGGAGGTTCCAAGTTTTCGATTAGAACTTTTTTTCCTGTCCCCAACACTAGAAGAGAGCAGGGAGAGCTAGTCCAAGAGGGAATGCAGCTCACTGAATCAATGTGCGCTCTTAAACGCATGCCAAATGGTAAGGCCTGTGGTAGTGATGGCATTCCCACAGAAATATTCAAGATCTTTGCCAAGGAATTGCTACCCTTCTTAGTCTGTTTAACCAGTTTAGGATGGGGGAAGGCCATTCCCCAATTCTTTAAGAAATCAATATTTGTTAATTTCCTCAAGAAGGATGAGAATGCCACTAATGGCAACTCTTACAGACCAGTTAGTCTCCTGAAATCAAACTATAAACTATCCATTAAAATCTGGACTTCATGTTGTTATTCATTTTGATAATAGTTTAGTACATAGGGATCAGTGTGTTTTTTGTCTTTTTTTTTTTTTTTTTTTCCCCCCCAATTCCGGGCAGGCAAATGGCAGCAAACACCAGTTTCTTAATTCAAGCTATGGATTATTTCTCTTCTAATAAGGAAAACGCTGCCAATTTAATGATCAGTGCCAAAAAAGAGTTTGACTTGGTCAACTGGGGTGCATTGTTTTTTATTCTAAGGAAGTACGGCTTCACCGAACAATTTTTAAAAATGTTATGAATTTGTATCAAGGAGCAATGGCGAAAGTGATTAATTGTTAACGTGAAAGAGGCTGGAGTTGTAGAAATAAACTGGGACATTCGCCAAGCCTGCCCAATGTGCCTAGTACTGTTCACTATTTTTAGTGATCCATTAGCAACTAGAATCCGCAATGATATACCAGTAATTCCATTATTGATGGGGATGTCGAAAAATAATCTTTTTGCTGATGACATTGTTTACTTAAATCTGGATGCAGCAAACATCCAGAACATGCTAAGCGTTATTGCAGAACTTACAGGGGTAGGAGGTATAAGGATAACCAGACCAAAATGGAGATACTTCTTTTTAATACATCTTCCAACTATCTCCCTTGTGAGCTCCAGCGCCAGTATGCACCTCATCGCCATATCAGGTATCTTGGCATTTATCTAACAAACAACTATTCCGAATTGTCTCATTTCAACTATAAAGCGACTTTTCACAAGATCAAATCGCTTTTAGATAGAAGTAGTTGTCATCTTTTATCCTTAATAGGTGGGGTATCATTGATAAAGATGTTGATTCTTCCATTGGTGTTATGTTTACTGACCACAATCACTATTATAGTTAATAGTTCTTATTTTAAGGCTCTTAGCCAACTGTTCCAATTATATGAAATACTAAGCAACCCAGGACTAGAATAGCAGTTTTGCAACTGAAAAAATCGCAAGGGGACTCTCTCTACCCTGTTGCAAAACATATTATTAAGCTGCTCTTACAGATTATATTGCACGAATGATGGTTAATACAAATACGTTTGACTACTGTCTTTATAAAAAAAAAAAAATGAAACTTCCAAAGTAAAAAAGATATAAGTTGCTTCATGCTATTGAGTTCCGTACAAAGAAATGTTTTGAAGCTTCGCGGGTGCTGAAATGTCATGCTTTTATATTGCCTGAGGACTGCTGAATTTTGGACTTAGTCCCTTCCAGTGCCATTCGGAATGCTAGAAGAAGGGGTTTGCACGATAAGGCGACTTCTATAATGGTGACAGACACCTAACACGGGACGAAGTAGCCTTGCGTCTGGGGGATGAAGCCAGATGGCCTTATGTTTAGTGGTTTGCAGATATTTAGTCTTCTTTCCACAACTTAAGCTGCCTTGAGCCCAGACGCACATGGTGATGCGTCATTCATAAAAATGTCAGTTAACTGGTGTAGGGGAACTGGTACCAGCTTTTTACGTCAGAATGCCAAATCGCGCCTGATAAATGACATCCTAGTAAAAATTGCCCTCACTACTGGTTGTACAATCACAAAGGGAGAGTGGATGTAGATCGCAGAACTGGTGTATAAATCTTTACGAGCTACTAATTTCTAAAGAATGGCTTTGCTGCTAGGTGGCTGGCATATCACGCCCCTTGTAGACTGCATAAAATGGTCAGTGTGTTACCCGATACATGCTTTTGTTGCCAGTCGGAAAAGGAAAGAGACTGGTCCCATATTTGCTTTTTATGTCCAGCGCTTCATGATTTGTGGCTGAAGGTATTCAAGGCGCTCCCTAAGGCCATGCTAGTGCTATTTTGCTACTCTAATACTGTTCGTAAAGCCAATAAAAACTGTGGTGCTAGTGTTTATTGGCATCACAGTGGCACGTAGCTTAGCACTACAGAAATAGAGATCAACATTGATTCCTTCCCTGAGCACTGGCAGGCTAAGATGCAAAGAACTAAGGCATTTGAAAAAGCATATGCCGGACAGGTGGGCTGCACTGCGAGGTTCTTAGCAATCTGGGCTAAGATTGGGGTGCATAGTCTATAGACCGGGTAAGCCGCTCATCCCATACAAACGGGAAGTGGCAATAGTTAGTATTGCCAGAGGTGTTTCCAGGGATTAAGCTGTGCTGCTGGCATGAGAGGCAGATTAGACCGATGCCCCAGGTCTCTGTTTTCCTTTTTATACCATGTCATGCCAAAAGAATTTACTGCCCGCCCTAGACACTTTTATTTTTTCTAGCCTCATATATTGTAATGTAATAGTATTTATATAGCGCTTACTACCCCTGACGAGGCGTTAAAGCGCTTTTCGGCAAGTAGCACGCTACTCCGGATACCAAAAGGAATTAGTGGTGGATTAGTATAGGGAAATATGAGTATAGTTTTATTATGAGTTAATTTGAACCGCGGATATGTGGGTGAAAATATAATCCTTGTCAGACTTTCTGTATAACATGAAGTGATTGCACTGCTAACAATTGACAATTTTCTCTCTCCTGATTAGCACTTTATATCGATTCCATGTATTATGCTGCTAATTGATCACACGTGTGATTTTAAATATTAATTTCTGTGTATACAGCAGAGCCTTTTTTTTTTTTGTCTTTTAATGTATTGGTTATTGACTGCTCAATAAAAAAAAAAGGCCTACTTTCTTGAAATGTAGATAGTTCACCCTCATTGTCCTTTTCCAAGGAGACGGGTGCAGTGAAGCAAAGGCAGGAGTAAGGATTTGTGTCCACCCCTTAGCAGTCAGAACTGATGCATCCATCGATGTGTCATCTAACTGGAGCTGCTTTGTTGCAGAGGTAAAGTTGGTTCAAAGGCACGTGAAGTCAAGAGCAGGGTTCTTGCTATGCCTTTGGGCAGTGAGGCATTCCTGAGGACGTGTGTGAACAACGTTCTGCAGAGTATAAACATTAATAGGAACACTGCTGATTACCTGTTTATGTCTTTAAAATGGCCCATCAAAGTAGAGGAAGTAATTTGACTTAAACACCACATTGTCAGTAGTGTTATAGTTACAAGAAGTCTTAGCACAAAGAAGAATATGCCTCAGGCAGACAAGAGGCACATGTACCAAAGACTCTGTCAAGCAGTGCTTCAGTCGTCTTTTGACTACTCTAATAAATGTACCTAACTGCTCAGTTATGCTACTACAACAATCCTCCATGCATGTAGTCAGAGGGTGGGGAAGAATCTCAAAGTTTGTCTTGAAACTGAAAACCATTACTACTGACAGTTCTTGCTCTAGAGAATGGAGTTTGGGCATACCCTGGAGTTTCTACACATACCTCTGTGCCGTCCACCTTCGAAAAAGCACCACTTCCACCTGTGGGATCTGCAATAATAGCACATCACCTTTCTCAAGAAGGCCATAGAACACATCTTCGAGAGAAGAATTTTTTTGGTCAGAAAGATAACAAATTAATAGAATATGGACTTGTGCGAGATCAACTGACTCCTTAATGAAGCAGTCGTTTTGGATAGTAACCTTCTAGGAAGTGGTTTAGTTTCTGCAAGAGAGGAGTTACTCTCTCTTAAATCCCTATTTCATTTCATTACACCCAAAACATAGGCAGTATCTAAGGTCTGAAATGGTGGAGGAGCACTATTAATTCAAAGCTCTTTCTTTTGGCCTGAAATTTTCCCTCAAATCTCTATAAAATGGCTCCCCCGTGGAAGCTTTTCTTCTTATAAGGGTACAGCAGTTTGCATGCATAGATGACAGACTTCTAAAGGTGCCATCTGTGAGTTAGGTCTCAATTCCAACAGAAACTTGTTTCCACCCCTACCATAAACTGAAACTGACACGGAACACAGGTCTGTAATCACTTTATCCTTCTACTAGGCTCAAATCTTAGGCATCAGTGTAGGAAAGGCCTTTGTCAACTTAATGCAATTTCATGTTAAGAGCCATGACCACTAAGTATAACACCTTGCTAGTCAGGGTTTTTAAATCAGTAGTGGGTTTCATAAATTATAACATTCTGCTGTCTATGGGTGAGATTGATCAGCCAGAACTGGAGCAACAGTGGCATCATGATCATGGTAAGACAATGTAGAGGTTAACTAGTACCTCAAGCTAGTATGATTCTTTACAGATCTAAAATGGTTGACAGTCTGTTCTGCAAATGATGAAAACCCCAATGTTATTTTACCAGGAAATATTGGCTTTGGCTCCACCTCCACCCCCAACACCACAACCTCTGCAATGGGTGTGTCAAATGTTTAAGGACATTGGAGAGGAGGAAGAAGAAGAAAGAAAGGTAAAATTACAGGAGACAATGAAGACATAAATGTGTTCAACAAGGAGTGGTAAAAGTATATACTGCCCCAAGAAGGCCAGAAGACCCCACCTCAGACCTGTTCTCCTGATGACAAGATAGCAGTGCATGACAGCCTACAGAGAGCTCGCAGATATTTCAGCCAGCCAGTGTCTGCAGTTGAGAAACTGTGCTTTCTGTGTGAATTTAAAGAGAAGCTAAGCAGTTCAGTAAAGCCCACCCCGATTCTGTATTACTTATGGAAAGAGTGACTAAAGCTAACGAAGGCCCAATTAAGAGTACATGGTTCAGTGCTTCACCTGGAGAAAACAAACTGAGTTTCATAGTTAGCAGCATTGTCCTTTCAGCACTGTCTAATGCTTGCCTCCATTATCTAGGTGGCTGCGTACTGTTGTGCCCAGCACTCCCGGACAGATTTTTGGGAAAATGTATAATATATGTAAGATGGTGACCACCATGGCTGTCTCCTCTATAAAGGCAGCCAACGCATTAGCTAGCTTACAAAAGTGTGTCCTATGCCTCAAAGCAATCATAGATGCATTGACTGACGCATCAAATTTCAGTTTTGCCAATTGTCAGGAGTGGTGGTCTTGCACCAGCAGTGGCGGGTGCAGATTACAGTCCCAATGTCCAGAGCAAGATACACTGGTTATACCATTAAAATGGGTCTCCCTATTTGGAAAACAATTGACGAAGCTCTGCAAGGAATGAAGGCAGACAAAGTTAGTATATATTTTTTGGAGTTACTGGTCTGGTAACCAACCATTTGTTGTCGCTCTAAAAGGGCCTTGACAGATCAAGGGAGCTCCTGGTGTTGCAGGGGCCGAAGCAGTCAATAAAATATATACTATCTAACTGTCTATGGGCAGAGCTTCACCTCTAATGCAGATCAACAAAAGTTGTACAGCTGGTCTAAATCCAAGAGATGGAGTCTTGCAGTTTTTCTACCTGGAGATTCCCTTAAGAGCCTCCCTCTCTAATGCTGACCTGCAGGCTTCCCTGTCTCAGGCTGTTGGACAATGTATTTCAGATTTTGCTCCTGAATGGATGGGTACCGTGTCCAGTCGATAGGTGCTGTAGTACAGTTGTCATGTATTGTGCCTGTAGCAGCGTCCATGCCACCCGCTGAGGATGGAAATTAACCTTTAAGAATTGTAATCTGGGGATTTCAGGGTTGCTTCTCAGTAGAGCAGTAAATATGGTGACCATGACCCAGCACCGTCTGTTCCAGGCTATTAGTAAACAAAAAGGAGAGAGGATGGAAGCGGATCATGGACTTAAGTGCCTTAAATACATTTGTGAAAAATAGTGCTTCATCAGGGGCTGCTTGAAATGGCAATATCTTGTTGCTGTATTATGGAAAATATTTGACTTATCAGCCTCAAAGTTATTTAATTCAAAATCTATACTTATAATTCCCATTCACTTTCTGAGGTTCTCATTAGCTGTTACCCCTTGTCATTTCAAAACACAATTACTTTGGTTTGAAGCTAGTGACAAGAATATTAACGAAATGCCCAGTTTTATTGTCCAGACATCTGAGAAAACAGATGTTTTTGGACCTGGACAACTGACAGTACAGGAGTCCGTCGTATCCTCAGAAACATGCTTGCTCTTTATTAGTGTCACAATCTCATCCTGAACATATGCAGGTTAAAACTTCAGTCTGCAAAACACTGCAAGGTTTCTCTTCTTAAAGTATGTTCTGATCACTTCAGGGCAAGGCCTAGCCTCCCAAGACCATAATTACAAACTGATTTCAGTGGCTGCATACTTAGTTTCACGTTGGAAATCAGATCCTAAAAGTCATTCTTGGTCTTGATGCCATCATACATTCTGTTAACTTCCTTTTACTGGATGAGAATGCCCCCCATCAGACAGGCAGATGCCAATCGCAACAAGTCTCAGAAGTGTGCAAAGCTATTGTGCGGCTTACCCAATGGTTCAAGCAGATGATAATTTGTGGAGGATTTCCAAACTTTTGTCAATATATCTTCCATTCCAGCCCCCTTCTCCCAGCAATGTCATGACTACTTCAGCACATGCAGGATTTGTCTACACCCATGATCTTTCTACATGCAGGATCTGTCCCCACAAGGCCTGTGGATAAAAAGGTGGACATTAACATGCAGACAGTGCAGCTTGGCATTTGAGCCTTAATGCTGAGGTTGAGAGGTCAGTCAGTGCTGAAGAAAACGGGTAACAATACCTTTTACCTCCTATGTCATTAAACAAAAGAACACCGTCTCACATTGTTTCAGAGGAGATGTAAGACATGTTGAACTGGAAGGTCCATACCATTGTGTTACTGTCAATGGAACACTGTAGGATTCAGCACTGATTGAACGAATGCCCGAAATTGCCCTTTGTTGGACTGCCTTGAATGGGAGGTGCATCACAACCAACTTCAGATAACTCAAGTGCTTGGTCTAGCCAACAAAACATTAATTGGCCTGTCCCTTGCAAGCAGGGACTGGATGCTGTGGGTAGGATTGGGAGCACGGTGGAATTGGAAAGTATTTTAATGACCTATTGTCACTTTTGCACCTATTCTTTTCATGTGTATCTCTTGGCCCTAAGCATTATCAGCAAAATCATAATGGAACCTTGTAACCATAGTCTTGCAACACTGGTGGTGTTGACCCAGAACTGGATCTGCACTCTGCTGAAGTAGTTTCGCTGGTCACTGATTAGCTTCAACATCCAATCTCTTCTGCTGTCAAAACAACAGTGTCAGGTTCACATAAACCTGAAGTTCGTGGCCTGGCTCGTAGCCGCATAGTTTAGTCACCTGGAGATTCTTCTCAAATGCTTACCAATCCTGAATTCACAGAAAAAGGCTTGCATCCTCATCTTCCCAGATTCGTCGGATCCCAGTATACCTGATACCTTTGGCCAAAGACTGTCTCGCATGTCAACTAGACGACACTTCTTAGCCTTTTTCGGATATTTAAGATCCTCTCTGCCACCTCCTTTGTTATGAAATTTCTCTTCCGGACATTTCCATCAGTATGTCTGATCCAAAGGATAGTGCTGAAGTTCTTTTTTTGGAAGACTAATCTTCTCTGGGCTCTATCATCAGAAGATGGGTTGGTGAGAGTCACGTGTTTAAAGTTAAAAAAAAAAAAGCAGGCCTCAAAAAATCATGAAAATGTTACTAGACGTGCAGGTCGAGTAGCTTGAATAATCTACTTGACCTAACTGTAATGTACTTGACCCGGAAACGGGTCTCAAATTGTGTGATACTTGGCAAATATTGTATTTTACAGTCACCTTTTTCTTACTCACATGAGTGCATCTTCAAATATGTGACTTAAGCATCTCTGCTGTAAAAAAAAAAAAAAAAAAAAAAAAAAAAAAAAAGACCAAAAAAAAGAATCCTCTTTTATTTGATTAAATACACAAAACAATTGCTCCGTGTATAATAAATCTAGCCGACATATAGGGTACACATGATCCATGCAAGACTTGCCTCTTAGTTTACTAATAGCTTTGCCATCAGAGCAGGAGTGTTTCTCAGTTTGTTTGAACACTCACTTTTAGTAAATATATTGCTAAAGCATGATGTGGTAGCACACTGCCATTTACAGACAGTAAATTTCCAAGATATGTTCAAAAACCTTCCCACTAACTTGCAGCTTTACTGATAGAACTAGAGTATTAATAATCTGTGTTAATTGGGTTTCAGAAAACATTAATCATTTGCACATCACCAAGTAAAGTGTTCTGTCTTTTTTTCATACTATTAAAGTATTTTTTTCAAAACATCGGAAGTACAAAAAAAATTCTTTCACAGCTACTGAAATATATCTTGAAATGTTTGTAAAGTTGACTTAGTTATACAAATGTTGTGTGGTAGGAAAAACCTGATACCAAAAGTCTTTAATTTCACAAAGGTCAGACAGTTCAGCTCACAAAATCCTGGAACTCTGCAGTCACATGGAAAAGTACTTTCATTGCAAGAAGACAAACTGACTTTTGACCTCTGTCTCTGAACACAGCAATTAAGATGCCTTTAGATCTTATGCATGTCACATTTTCTCTCTAATTAAAAACACCTGTTCTTTGTCTACTGGCCAGAAGGGTCGAGTGGAATATAGAAATAACTCAACCTCATGAAATAAAAGTCAGAGCAAGTGGTCCAGTAGACTTTTTCGAGCCCTGAAAAGCATTCCTTCAATTCTCCAAAGACAGTTGCATTATGAACAAACCAGCGGCTGTTCCTCCATAGGAATGAAGGAGCACCCCCCACTACTGCATAAAGAGTGAAAATAAAATGGTAATAAATTATTTTATTACCATTTCATTTTTTACTCTGCTGAACGGAGTGTGGGAGAGGCGCCAGAGTGTCATTGCTGCTGATTGGCAGCAATGAGGAGTTGCAGCTTCGTTTAAACTGCCCAAATAGATTTGTCCGTCTGTTTTCCTATGGCCAGCCTAACATGCGCAATTCAAACCTCTCCAACCCAGCTGTCCTAGACAGCTGGGTTGGAGAGCAGACACATTGGATGGAGTAGGCTGCCTCAGGGCTCCAGTGCCTTTCGGAGCCCTGAGGCAGCCTACTCCATCCAATCCAGGCTCTTCACTCATGCTGCTTCACAGCTGTGTGATGTCACCTTGAGCTTGGAGGAGTCTGGAGCCAGGGTCTAGAAAGCATTGAGGACGTCCTGCAGGATAAGGTAAGTAACATTTAATCGTTTTCTTTAGTAGATGTTTATTGTACTATATTTCATGGGAATTGTTGAATGTTTGTGTGTTAATGTATTTGCTTTACTCTAATTCAGTTAGGAACTGTGGTGGCTGTTAAGTGTGTGGCATGCTTGGCACATTAGCCTCATTGGTTCGAATTAGGGAACTTTCCTTTTAGGTGAATATGCAGGTATGAATCGCTTTGCTTGTGGGCATGTTAATTAGCTCTCGCCTGAGACCGCGCATGTGCTGTTGCTTGTGAGGTTTTTTGTTAGCTTACACAGGGCTTAGAGCCCACCCATTGCTTAACAATGGTTGTCTTCATTGTCGATCTCATCTGCTTGCTTTTGTTTGGCTAGCGCATGTTATCTTTACTGCCTCCTTGTCTCTTTGACCCTCCACTGGCACATGACCAAAATACTTGCCCTTCCACGGCTTGACTTATGGGAGCTATTTTTTCACTCTATAACTGCACGTCTGTGTGCTATGCCTACTTCATCTGCCCACCCCTTGGTGGCTCCTTGTGTCCCATATGTTTTTTTTTTTGCATTAGTCAGCAGTTTTAGGTGCCTCGGTAACCCTTTTGAAAATGCCATGCTGACATAGTTTTTCTACTTGAAACAGCAAATCAGGTTCTGTAGTAATGATGCTAAAATGTGTCTTTTTGAAGCCCTGACCCCTCTCAGTAAGGCGTTTTAAGTTGAATTGCAAACGTTCCAGTAGCTTTGCTTATTTTTATTTTTTTTACTTTGCTAGACCGTGTTTATGACGTGTTAAAGGTCTCAAGCTCCACCTCACACCCCACTCTTGACATGTATTTTGTTTATTGGTATGTATTTGTGTGGTGATTTCATGTCACTTACCAGTAAAACTAGTGAAACGGTTGTGTAAACCCTATAGACTATCGAAGTATATTGGCCTCAGAAGAGGATGTTTAAGTAAAATTTTCATAGCTTCCTAGCTCTGTCTTTCATGTGATACAGGTGAGAATCACCCCACATTTAGAGCTAAGTTTAAAATGCAAGCGCAGTTTTGCATAATTATATTACAGCGCGTACGCAAATAACAGCAACTCACTCAAACAGGTTCCTAGGTAATCGTGGAGTTTTAAATATAAAACATTGCAACTTAATGCTATTCAATAACATATGAGAAATATGTGATTTAAAAGAGATCAAGTCTTATTTTCTGTAGATCGTCAAGCATTGGTAAAGCCGTTTGGCCTCTCCTATGAGAGCTATTGGGTTTGTCAATGTTTTTTCTTTGTCGTGTTATATAGCAGTGTGGCTGCGGTGCAACATGGCTGACAGGAAAAAAAAAAAGTGGCGGCGCTCTGTGGCACAGCGCTTTGCTTCAAACTTTGAGTCATGTTGCACAGCATCCACGTTGCTGTATGCACTTTGGTGTGCAGTGCTGCCTCATCATAGTACTTTTTTTGAGGGGTGAAAAATAATCTTACTTTGCACGTATTTTGGTACACTGGAGTTTAAGAATTAATCTTCTGCTAGTGGGCAGTGCTCTGCAAATAGGGTATGTGTGTAATATTTATTCCTGTGCTCCCGGTTTTTCCTTCTAGTACAACACAATCTTTTGTTTCCCTTGTAGGGACTTCAAATGAGTTAAAGTATGGAATTTTACCGGAATCCTGGCCAAAGGAATCTTGGGAAAATGGTAAGTGCCATAAAATTAAGTTAAACAAACTGATGCTTGTATTTTGGTTTATGCCTCACTGAATGTTATGAGATTAAAGTGAAGTATAATTTTTGAGTTTTTAGGAATTCACTTACCTTTTGCAAGCTTGTAATTATCAGTGGTATTTTACATTCCAGCGCGATTGAAAGAGAAATGCTTTTGCATTTCTCTTTCAATTCCATGGGGGAGGCCCGAGAGGCTTCAAAGGGAAGGAAATGTATTTCCTTCCCTTTGAAGTCTCTCACAGGGTTTCAAAAGCCGGATTGCAAGAATCCGGCTTTTGAAACCCCACTAGACACCAGGGTTTTTTTTTTTTGTGGATGAAACTGTCAAAAGGGAGCGACCCCTTGGGCAAGGGTCGCTCCCAGGGGGGGGGGGGGGGGGGGGGGGAGAATTTTTTTAGGAAGGCCTTTTCTGCCCCCCCAGGGGGCAGAAACCTCTAGGCACCAGGGAGCTTATTTTTTTTTTGCTTTTTTTTTTTGTGATGTTTTCTTTTTTTTTTTAGGTGGGGAGCGACCCCCAAAATTATTTTAGGCCATCTCTGCCCCCCCTGGGGGCAGATCGGCCTATTGGTATTAGGCCGATCTACCCCCAGGGGGGGCAGAAACCTCTAGGCGCCAGGGCAAATTCTTTTTGTGTGTTTTTGTTTTTTGTATGTTTGTTTTTTTAGAGATGGGGAGCGACCCATCAGGCAAGGGTCGCTCCCCTGGGGGGCAAACTGTATTTAGACCATTTCTGCCCCCCTTGGGGGCAGATTGGTCGATTTTAGGTCAATCTGCCCCAAGGGGGCAGAAACCACTAGGCACCGGGGATTTGTTTTTTGGCGCCAATGTCACGCAGGGGGAGCGACCCCGTAGGCAAGGGTCGCTCCTGGGCAGGGGGGGTCAAATTTATTTTAGGGCATTCCCCCCCCCCCCCCCATCCCCCCCTGGGGCCGGCTGAGCTAGAGGCCAAAATCCACAGGTAGGCACTTTGCAAAAAACACCTATTTTCTGTGAAAAAATAGGTTGTGTCCACGTTGTGTTTTGGGCCATTTCCTTTCTTGGGCGCTAGGCCTACCCACACAAGTGAGGTACCATTTTTATGGAGAGACTTAGGGGAACGCTGGGTGGAAGGAAATTTGTGGCTCCTCCCAGATTCCAGAACTTTCTGTCACCGAAATGAGAGGAAAAAGTGTTTTTTTTGGCCAACTTTTGATGTTTGCAAAGGATTCTGGGTAACAGAACCTGCTCAGAGCCCCGCAAATCACCCCATCTTGGATTCCCCTAGGTCTCTAGTTTTCAAAAATGCGCTGGTTTGCTAGGTTTCCCCAGGTGCCGGCTGAGCTAGAGGCCAAAACCCACAGGTAGGCACTGTTTTCTATGAAAAAATGTGATGTGTCCACGTTGTGTTTTGGGCCATTTCCTGTCGCGAGCGCTAGGCCTACCCACACAAGTGAGGTATCATTTTTATCGGGAGACGTGGGGGAACGCTGGGTGGAAGGAAATTTGTGGCTCCTCTCAGATTCCAGAACTTTCTGCCACAGAAATGTGAGGAACATGTGTTTTTTTTAGCCAACTTTTGAAGTTTGCAAAGGATTCTGGGTAACAGAACCTGGTCCGAGCCACACAAGTCACCCCATCTTGGATTCCCCTAGGTCTCTAGTTTTCAGAAATGCACAGGTTTGGTAGGTTTCCCTAGGTGGCGGCTGAGGTACAGGCCAAAATCTACAGGTAGGCACTTTGCTAAAAACAGGTCTGTTTTCTGTGATGTGTCCACGTTGTGTTTTGGGGCATATCCTGTCGCGGGCGCTAGGCCTACCCACACAAGTGAGGTATCATTTTTATCGGGAGACTTGGGGGAACATAGAATAGCAAAACAAGTGTTATTGCCCCTTGTCTTTCTCTACATTTTTCCCTTCCAAATGTAAGACAGTGTGTAAAAAAGATGTCTATTTGAGAAATGCCCTGTAATTCACATGCAAGTATGGGCACCCCGGAATTCAGAGATGTGCAAATAACCACTGCTTCTCAACACCTTATCTTGTGCCCATTTTGGAAATACAAAGGTTTTCTTGATAGCTATTTTTTACTCTTTATATTTCAGCAAATGAATTGCTGTATACCCGGCATAGAATGAAAACCCACTGCAGGGTGCAGGTCATTTATTGGCTCTGGGTACCTAGAGTTCTTGATGAACCTACAAGCCCTATATATACCCGCAACCAGAAGAGTCCAGCAGACGTAACGGTATATTGCTTTCGAAAATCTGACATTGCAGGAAAAAGTTACAGAGTAAAACTTAGAGAAAAATTTATGTTTTTTTCACCTCAATTTCAATATTTTTCTTTTTCAGTTGCTATTTTCTGTAGGAAACCCTTGTAGGATCTACACGAATTACCCCTTGCTGAATTCAGAATTTTGTCTACTTTTCAGAAATGTTGCGGTTTCTGGGATCCAGCGTTGGTTTCATGCCCATTTCTGTCACTGACTGGAAGGAGGCTGAAAGCACGAAAAATCGTAAAAATGGGGTATGTCCCAGTAAAATGCCAAAATTGTGTTGAAAAATTGGGTTTTCTGATTCAAGTCTGCCTGTTCCTGAAAGCTGGGAAGCTGGTGATTTTATCACCGCAAACCCTTTGTTGATGCCCTTTTCAGGGAAAAAACCACAAGCCTTCTTCTGCAGCCCATTTTTCCAATTAAATTTTCATTGTTTTTTGGCTAATTTCTTGGCCTCCTTCTGGGGAACCCACAAAGTCTGGGTACCTCTAGAATCCCTAGGATGTTGGAAAAAAAGGACGCAAATTTGGCGTGGGTAGCTTACGTGAACAAAAAGTTATGAGGGCCTAAGCGCGAACTGCTCCAAATAGCCAAAAAAAGGCTCGGCACAGGAGGGGGAAAAGGCCTGGCAGCGAAGGGGTTAAAGTACTCTAACAATGAGCAGTACAAAACACTATATTTAAAACTTTGAAATATGTAAACACATGAAATACACCAAACAGCACACACATGATGCGTGCGTAATCTACTCAGTATTTGGATTCTCCTATCGTAGCTCCTCCGGGCGGGTGTGTGTGTTTGTAGTCACACTCTAAAGATTTGGCAACGTTTTAGAATAAATTCATCTTACCGTATCTGTAGCTCCATGTAAACAATGTTCAAAAGGCACTTACTTCCTCAAAGCAACACTCCCGCTCTGTACCTAATGCTCACCTCCCCGGGGTCTTAAACTTGAATGCTCACATGGGAGCTGAGTTTAAGTGTGCAGCAGCTCTTGGATCTCGGCATGCTAAAGAGTGCAGCACTAGACTGCTAACTTCCCCAAGATGGCGGCCTCCAGTGGAACGAAGAGGGGTCCGTGAGGACCCTAAAAGTAGGTAACCCTTGTGGGCGCCTGTAATTGCACAGAGGTTATTGGGGCTTTATGGGCTTACAGAGGCAAAACTGGGGATTCCCATATCGTCTTGATAACTATTTGGAGTTTCTTTTTTTTGTGTTTAACGAAGGGTTACTCGTTCCCTTCTTAATATGATGGTGACTTATATGTGAGTGGCTAATATTTATTGTTGAGGGTTTGCTCTTTGTGCCACTATGGAAGGTAAAGGAATGAGATGAACATAGGACCTTCTGCGCTGCCTAGGTGTACCATTCATTTCAGGAGATGTATATCCGACTAATGATTAATGTGATGTTAATACTTCGTCGGCTGGCTCCAAGATATGTTCTCATTGAGGCCAAATTGGTGTGCGCGCAATTTATAAACCCATCGTTGTTCTATTTTGAACAGTGTAGACCCACAAATAATCTCTTTATGGTGTTCTAGGATAACCCACTGGTAATTGTCCACTGTGTGTGCTTTCTCTTTCAAATGAGTGGCTATTTTAGTCGTAGCCCGTCCACATCTCAGGTTACTATGGTGTTCGCACATGCGAGTCTTAACCTTGCGTGTGGTTGTCCCCACATAATGTAGGATGCATGAACAAGTGATCATGTATACTGCTCCCTGAGGGTTACAATTGGAGAACTCTCCAATGTCCCATGTTGTGCTGACGTTAAAGGTGACCTGTTTAGAGACCATCGTTACATGGCACAGTTCCCACATGGATAATGTCCATTGGGTAGTGGTAGGTAGTTGATATCTTCTGGTTTACTATGACGATGGCGTGGGCCGGTGTGTACAAGCATGTCTCAAAGACTCTTTCCCCGTTTATATGAAAACATGGGTTTGGGAATATTTAATGAGGCACTATTGAGAATGCATCAACGTTTGTTAATGATCTTGCTTACTTGATTGGAGGCTATGTTAATTGTTGTGATACATATCGGTCTTTCCTACTTCTCTTTTTGAGGAGCGGTGTCTAGAAGGGCTTCTCTGTTACTGTGAGCTCGCTTCATGGCTCGGTTGATTTATTCTTGGGGGGGTATTTCCTAGCTTCCAGTTTAGATGTTAGACTCTGGGCTTGTTTTTTGTAATCTGATATCTCTGAGCAATTTGTTCTCAGTCTGAGAAATTGTTTTCTCTCAAATGGTGGGCTTGAGCACTATCAAACAGGAGTAAACTGTTTTTGGCTGTTGGTTTTTCATGGGTGGTTGTTTCAAGAGCACCATTGGTGGTGATAATGTTTAAATCCAGGCAGACCAAATGTTCCTTACTCATTGTGTGAGTGAATTTAAAAAACTGGTCCTGTCTAACCACTTTAAAAATGTCACCACTTGTCTCATCCCCTTTCCAGATAACCAATATGTAATCAATATAGCTTTTCCACAATACTATGTTGTCTATGTATGGATTGATGGGGTTTACGACTCTCTCTTTCTGTAGATGATGGACTTAGAGACTGGCCAGACTCGGAGCAAAGGTGCTTCCCACGCTGGTCCCATGTTTCTGAAGGTACATATTTTTCTCAAATTCAAAAAAAGTTTTGGTTAGAGCCTTGAAACATCAATCCATAACCACATGTTCGATGGCATCTGTCGCTGTAGATACACATGTTGTGCATAGCCCGCCATCTGGTGTTGGGTCGGAGTGTTACAAGTTGTTTTTCTTCGAAGAAGTCTCTCGAGTCACGGGACCGAGGGACTCCTCCTCTTTGTCTCCATTGCGCATGGGCGTCGACTCCATCTTCGATTGTTTTCTTTCCGCCATCGGGTTCGGACGTGTTCCTTTCGCTCCGGGTTTCGGAACGGAAAGTTAGCTCAAATTCGGAAAATTACGTCGGTATTGTTGCGTTCGGGATCGGGTTAGATAGCACAGGGATGTGGAATTCCTATCGCCCGACGCCCGGGACATCTTGTTTGGGGTCAAGGGCAACAAGTTTTAATGTTTACTTTGTCCTTGGGACAAGTAGGCCCAACCCTCTGCAGCACAAACCCTTTGGCAGTTGAGGTGATGTGTTTCCAAAAGATAATGCTGTTCGAACTTGTATTTATGGTTCATTATTTGAAAGCCTTGATTATTAGGGTGAGTGCTGTAAATAAATGTTTTAAGGTCACACTTCACTACTGACGTTGGTTCCAGTACAAAAAAAACAGCTGTGTATAGTATGTTCGAAAACTTTAGGCTATGAGGCTAAGTATAATGCTCCCAGAATGCTCTCTGATTAGATGCAAATGAAGTGTCATTTAGTAAAATGTGTTGATGCATGCTAGTATTTCCCAAAAATATTTCTAATGGAAAATCAGTGTAACAATTTTCAACACGAATATGGGAAGCATGAAAATAAACAAACACTGACAAAGCCAACTGATCTGACATATTTTTATAAGTCTTTTAGTTTCATCAATGCGTGTCTTGTTTTGACATGGCTTTTGTAACACTTTATTGTTGTGGGAGCTACCAGGCCCTCAACATTGTAACAAACACTGCCAAAAAAAAAAAAAAAATGTTTTGAACTCTAAAAGCACATGTTGCCACCAGTGGCATAACAAAGGCCCCGCAGCCGCCCTCCAGGGGGCCCCTTTAGCACAGCACCTGCCCTGAGTGAGTCTGGAGAGGGGGCTCCTCCATGTTCTTTGCAAAGGGGCAACCTCCAGTTTCGTTACGTCACTGATTGCCACTGTAGTTCCTGACACTGAACAAAACTACTTTGTGTGCCAATATGCTCCTTGTGGAAGAGCAGAATGCAATCACTCACAGTAAAGCCAGCCAAAAGAGAGAGAAATAGAAGTTTTTATTAAACAAAATGTCTTTGTTAACACCAGACCTAATTAGGGACCAAGACCCACATGTAGGTAGCTTTTTGCATGTCACAAACAGCGACTTTCGCTGTTTGCGACGTGCAAAAAGCACATTGCGATGCACAAACCCAGTTTTGCGATTCAGTAACCTGGTTACCGAATCGCAAAACGGGTTTGCGAGTCGCAATTAGGAAGGGGTGTTCCCTTCCTAATTGCGACTCGCAGTGCAATGTAGGATTGTTTTGTGACCGCGAACGCGGGCGCAAACCAATCGCAGTTTGCACCCATTACAAATGGGTGCTAACACTTTCGCAAAAGGGAAGGGGTCCCCATGGGACCCCTTCCCCATTGTGAATGTCACTGTAAAAAAAAATTCAGAGCAGGCAGTGGTCCTGCGGACCACTGCCTGCTCTGAAAAAATGAAACAAAAACGTTTCATTTTTCGTTTTTGTAATGCATCTCGTTTTCCTTTAAGGAAGCAGTCACAGACATGGTGGTCTGCTGTCTCCAGCAGGCCACCATCCCTGTGAGGGCGCTATTCGCAAGGGGGTCGCAAATTGCGACCCACCTCATGATTATTCACTAGGTGGGCATTTGCGAAGCCCTTGCGAATCACAGATGGTGTCAGGGACACCATCCTACATTCGGATTTGCGACTCGCAATTTGCGGGTCGCAAATCTGAACCTACCTACATGTGGCCCCAAATTCTTAAAGAAAGTCACAAAAGTGCACCCATGGTATATGTCGTACCCCTATAAAATATTTGTGAACTGTATTTTAGCATGGGTAAATACGCATGTGTAGATTTGCTCATGTGAAAATCTATTGAGCATCTGCAAGTTCATTTTCCCTCCGGCCACTTTCTTCCCAACCCTGGAAGAAGTTCTAATTCTGCCATTGTCCGGAGTAAATGTCCAACCTTTCTTATCATGGGAAAATATTAGAGAGAAGCTGGTGAAAATCTTTAAAACATGCAGGTTAGTAGGTTTGCAGACTCAAAGGCATTCCAGCACTGGAACTATTGCTTACTGCTTCCTCCAGCCCCAGTATGCAGATCTGCAGAAAGGTGGCAAAATAAGGAAATTGCTACAGTAAGGATTGAAACTGCAAGTATTCAAGCCCTATTATGGTAGTAGCCCTGGCATAATCAGAGAGGCTATTATCAGAGCTCTTACATAATGAGATTGCTGCCATAATTTGTCGCAACACTACATGGCACCAAAGGGACAAGTAGATCTTTTTACAGGACAAGTAGATTTGAGAAGCAACCTGTCCCCTGGACAAGTAGATATTTTAATAAATTCCACACCCCTGTAGCATCGACATCGCATCGATACAATAACATCCCCGTTGCCCTTCGGGGTAGTTTTCGATCCCCCGTCGGGGCCTGGTCGGCCCGACCGCGTGTGACATCGACGCTGATGGAACGGACCCCGTTCCGTTTCTGTCCTAAATGCCACAACAAATACCCATATACAGACCAACATTCGGTCTGTAACCTGTGCCTGTCGCCCGAGCACAGGGAAGAAACTTGTGAGGCCTGTCGTGCGTTCCGGTCCCGAAAAACGCTCCATGACCGCCGAGCCAGAAGACTGCAAATGGCGTCCACGCCGACAGGACACCGAGATTTCGAGGAACAAGAAGAAGTAGAAGCCTTCTCGATCCATGAATCGGACTCGGACGAATTCGACGACCATGAAACAGTGAGTAAGACGTCGAAGATAGCACATAAGAAAACTAACAAGGCCCAGGGGACGCCACTGCCGTCAGGCCATGGCTCAACCCATAAACTCGGTGACCGACCATCGGCACCGAAGAAGGCCGAAATAGTGCCTAGATCGTCCGACTCGGGTCGAGACACAGGCACCCAGCCATCTCGGGACCGAGATAGTGCTGCTGGCAAAGATCGACGCCGAGATAGCGGAGCCGAAGCTGCTCGACGCAGAGACAGCGGCACCGAGGAGGATCGACGCCGAGAGGGGCCGACTCCGAAAAAGAGGAAAGTCGCCTCGGAGCCGAAAAAGAGCGTGGACATGGTTTCGGTGCCAAAACGACCCGCAACCGAGCCAACTACCGGTTCCTATTCAGAGGAACAATCACTGTCCTCTCAGATGCGAAAGCATAGATTCGAAGAGGAATTACAATCCACCGAGGTGGACCACACTCAAAAAAGGATTTTTATACAGAGTGGAACAGGGAAAATAAGCACCCTTCCCCCTATTAGGAGGAAGAGGAGACTGGAGTTCCAACAAGAACAAACACCACAAACAAAACTGGTGAAGAAGGTAACTCCGCCACCCTCTCCTCCACCTGTGGCTCCCATTTCACCAGCACAGACTCCTTCACATTCACCGGCTCACACCACCTTAAGCCAAGGTGACCAGGACCAAGATGCTTGGGACTTATACGACGCCCCAGTGTCGGACAACAGTCCTGAGGCGTATCCTACAAAGCCCTCACCACCAGAAGACAGCACAGCATATTCACAAGTGGTGGCTAGAGCAGCAGAGTTCCACAACGTGTCTCTACACTCGGAGCCTGTCGAAGATGACTTCCTCTTCAACACCCTCTCTTCCACACATAGCACCTACCAAAGCCTGCCTATGCTCCCAGGAATGCTAAGGCACGCAAAGGACATATTCAAAGAGCCTTTCAAAAGTAGGGCAATAACACCGAGGGTGGAAAAAAAATATAAAGCACCTCCCACAGACCCAGCTTTCATCACCTCACAACTACCACCAGATTCGGTTGTGGTAGGGGCGGCTCGCAAGAGAGCAAACTCCCACACATCGGGCGATGCACCACCCCCAGATAAGGAGAGCCGAAAGTTCGATGCAGCCGGTAAAAGGGTCGCAGTACAGGCTGCAAACCAGTGGCGCATCGCAAACTCTCAAGCGCTCCTAGCGCGATATGACCGAGCCCACTGGGATGAGATGCAACACCTCATTGAGCATCTACCCACAGAACTACAAAAGAAGGCGAAACAAGTGGTTGAGGAGGGCCAAAACATCTCCAATAACCAGATACGCTCCTCTATGGACGCAGCGGACACAGCAGCAAGAACGGTTAACACGGCAGTAACCATCCGAAGGCACGCGTGGCTACGAACATCTGGTTTTAAACCAGAGATACAGCAGGCGGTGCTCAATATGCCATTCAATGAGCAACGATTGTTCGGACCTGAAGTGGACACGGCAATTGAGAAGCTAAAAAAGGACACCGACACTGCAAAAGCCATGGGCGCGCTCTACTCCCCGCAGAGCAGAGGCACTTTCAACACCTTCCGCAAGACAACCTTTAGAGGGGGGTTTCGGGGTCAATCCACACAACCCAGTACCTCACAGTCAACACCGTCCACCTACCAAGGACAGTACCAAAGGGGAGGCTTTCGGGGCCAATACAGAGGGGGACAATTCCCTAGAAGCAGGGGAAAATTTCAAGGCCCCAAAACACCTACAAACAAACAGTGACTCACACGTCACTCATCCCCTCCACACAACACCAGTGGGGGGAAGAATAAGTCAGTATTACCAAGAGTGGGAGAACATAACAACAGACACTTGGGTCTTAGCAATTATCCAACATGGTTATTGCATAGAATTTCTACAAATCCCTCCAAACATACCACCAAAGGCACAAAATATATCAAAACAACATTCGGACCTTCTAGAAATAGAAGTTCAAGCATTACTGCAAAAGAACGCAATAGAACTGGTACCAGATACACAAACAAATACAGGGGTTTACTCACTGTACTTTCTAATACCAAAGAAGGACAAAACACCGAGACCAATCCTAGACCTCAGAACACTAAACACATACATCAAATCAGAACTCTTTCACATGGTCAAGCTACTGGAAGTGTTACCATTGCTAAAGCAACAAGATTACATGACAACCTTAGATCTCAAAGACGCGTATTTCCACATACCAATACATCCGTCGCACAGGAAATACCTAAGGTTCGTATTCAAAGGAATACATTACCAATTCAAAGTATTGCCCTTCGGTTTAACAACTGCACCAAGAGTCTTCACAAAGTGCCTAGCAGTAGTGGCTGCACACATCAGAAGGCAGCAAATACACGTATTCCCGTATCTAGACGACTGGCTAATCAAGACCGATTCACTGACAAGGTGCTCACACCACACAGATCAGGTCATACAAACCCTCTACAAACTCGGTTTCACCATCAACTATGCAAAATCACACATTCTGCCGTGCAAGGTACAACAATACCTAGCAGCGACAATAGATACAACAAAGGGAATAGCCACTCCAAGTCCACAAATGGTTCAAAATTTCCAAAAGATTATACAACGCATGTATCCAACACAAAGAATACAGGCGAAGATGATATTACAACTCCTAGGCATGATGTCCTCATGCATAGCCATTGTCCCACACGCAAGGTTGCACATGCGGCCCTTACAACAGTGCCTAGCATCACAATGGTCACAAGCACAGGGTCAGCTTTTAGATCTGGTGTTGATAGACCGCCTAACATACCTCTCGCTTCTATGGTGGAACAATATAAATTTAAACAAAGGGCGGCCTTTCCAAGACCCAGTGCCACAATACGTGATAACAGATGCTTCCATGACAGGGTGGGGAGCACACCTCAATCAACACAGCATACAAGGACAATGGGACGTACATCAAAGAAAGCTGCATATAAATCACCTCGAACTACTGGCAGTTTTCCAAGCATTAAAAGCTTTTCAACCATTCATAACTCACAAATACATTCTTGTCAAAACGGACAACATGACAACAATGTATTATCTAAACAAACAGGGGGGGACACACTCAACGCAGCTGTGCCTTCTGGCACAAAAAATATGGCAATGGGCAATTCACAACCACATTCGGCTAATAGCACAGTTTATTCCAGGGATCCAGAATCAACTTGCAGACAATCTCTCTCTCGATCACCAACAGGTCAACGAGTGGGAAATTCACCCCCAAATTCTAAACACTTACTTCAAACGTTGGGGAACACCTCAAATAGACTTATTTGCAACAAAAGAGAACGCAAAATGCCAAAACTTCGCATCCAGATACCCACACAGGCAGTCTCAAGGCAATGCCCTATGGATGAACTGGTCAGGGATATTTGCGTACGCTTTTCCCCCTCTCCCTCTCCTTCCATATCTAGTAAACAAATTGAGTCAAAACAAACTCAAACTCATACTGATAGCACCAACGTGGGCAAGGCAACCATGGTACACAACACTGCTAGACCTATCAGTAGTACCCCACGTCAAGTTGCCCAACAGGCCAGATCTGTTAACACAACACAAACAACAGATCAGGCATCCAAACCCAGCATCGCTGAATCTAGCAATCTGGCTCTTGAAATCCTAGAATTCGGACACTTAAACCTCACACAAGAATGTATGGAAGTCATAAAGCAAGCCAGAAGACCATCCACTAGACACTGCTATGCAAGCAAATGGAAAAGGTTTGTTTGCTACTGCCATCATAATCAAATTCAACCATTACACGCATCTCCAAAAGATGTAGTGGGTTACTTACTACACTTACAAAAATCGAACCTGGCCTTCTCTTCCATTAAAATACACCTAGCAGCAATATCTGCATACCTGCAGATTACCCATTCAACTTCACTATTTAGGATACCTGTCATTAAAGCGTTTATGGAAGGCCTCAAAAGAATTATACCACCAAGGACACCACCCGTTCCTTCACGGAACCTCAACATCGTCTTAACAAGACTCATGGGTCCACCCTTTGAACCTATGCACTCTTGCGAAATACAATTCCTAACATGGAAAGTTGCATTTCTCATCGCCATCACATCTCTAAGAAGAGTAAGTGAAATTCAGGCGTTTACAATACAAGAACCTTTTATCCAACTACACAAAAATAAAGTAGTCCTAAGGACCAATCCTAAATTTTTGCCAAAGGTTATTTCACCGTTCCACCTAAATCAAACGGTAGAGCTACCAGTGTTCTTCCCTCAGCCAGATTCCATAGCTGAAAGGGCACTACATACATTAGACGTCAAAAGAGCACTAATGTACTACATCGACAGAACTAAAAACATCAGAAAAACTAAACAACTGTTTATTGCATTTCAAAAACCTCACGCAGGAAACCCAATATCGAAACAGGGTATAGCCAGATGGATAGTTAAGTGCATCCAAATCTGCTACCTTAAAGCAAAAAGACAACTGCCCATTACACCAAGGGCACACTCAACCAGAAAGAAAGGCGCTACCATGGCCTTCCTAGGGAATATTCCAATGCACGAAATATGTAAGGCAGCCACATGGTCTACGCCTCACACATTTACCAAGCACTACTGTGTAGACGTGCTATCAGCACAACAAGCCACAGTAGGTCAAGCCGTACGAAGAACCTTATTTCAGACTACTTCCACTCCTACAGGCTGAGCCACCGCTTTTGGGGAGATAACTGCTTACTAGTCTATGCACAACATGTGTATCTACAGCGACAGATGCCATCGAACTGAAAATGTCACTTACCCAGTGTACATCTGTTCGTGGCATCAGTCGCTGAAGATTCACATGTGCCCACCCACCTCCCCGGGAGCCTGTAGCCGTTTGGAAGTTAGCTTCAACTTTGTACATTTGTAAATATATTCAATCTTAGATAGGTACATACTTATTCACTCCATTGCATGGGCACTATTACTAACAAACAACTCCTACCTCACCCTCTGCGGGGAAAACAATCGAAGATGGAGTCGACGCCCATCTGCAATGGAGACAAAGAGGAGGAGTCCCTCGGTCCCGTGACTCGAGAGACTTCTTCGAAGAAAAACAACTTGTAACACTCTGACCCAACACCAGATGGCGGGCTATGCACAACATGCCTGTCAAAAACAAAATCTTCAGACAGTCTGATCAAGTTAAGGAAAGCATCAAAGTGGAAGTCCACAAGATGCTGGAATTGGGAGTAATTGAGCACTCTGACAGCCCCTGGGCTAGCCCAGTGGTCTTAGTCCCCAAACTTCACACCAAAGAAGGAAAGAGAGAGATGAGGTTGTGTGTGGACTACAGAGGTCTCAACTCTGTCACCAAGACAGATGCTCATCCCATTCCTAGAGCTGATGAGCTAATAGACAAATTAGGGGCTGCCAAATTCTTAAGTACCTTTGACTTGACAGCAGGGTACTGGCAAATAAAAATGGCACCTGGAGCAAAAGAGAAAACCGCATTCTCCACACCTCATGGGCATTATCAGTTTACTGTTATGCCCTTTGGTTTAAAGAATGCCCCTGCCACCTTCCAAAGGTTGGTGAATCAAGTCCTTGCTGGGTTGGAGTCCTTTAGTGCAGCTTATCTTGATGATATTGCTGTCTTTAGCTCCAACTGGCAGGATCATCTGGTGCACCTGAAGAAGGTTTTGAAGGCTCTGCAATCAGCAGGCCTCTCTATCAAGGCATCCAAATGCCAGATAGGGCAGGGAACTGTGGTTTACTTGGGACACCTTGTAGGTGGAGGCCAAGTTCAGCCACTCCAGCCTAAGATCCAGACTATTCTGGACTGGGCAGCTCCAAAAACCCAGACTCAAGTCAGGGCATTCCTTGGCTTGACTGGGTACTATAGGAGGTTTGTGAAGGGATATGGATCCATTGTGACAGCCCTCACAGAACTCACCTCCAAGAAAATGCCCAAGAAAGTAAACTGGACTGTAGAATGCCAACAGGCCTTTGACACCCTGAAACAAGCTATGTGCACAGCACCAGTTCTAAAGGCTCCAGATTACTCCAAGCAATTCATTGTGCAAACAGATGCCTCTGAACATGGGATAGGGGCAGTTTTGTCCCAAACAAATGGTGATGGCCTTGACCAGCCTGTTGCTTTCATTAGCAGGAGGTTACTCCCCAGGGAGCAGCGTTGGAGTGCCATTGAGAGGGAGGCCTTTGCTGTGGTTTGGTCCCTGAAGAAGCTGAGACCATACCTCTTTGGTACTCACTTCCTAGTTCAAACTGACCACAGACCTCTCAGATGGCTGATGCAAATGAAAGGTGAAAATCCAAAACTGTTGAGGTGGTCCATCTCCCTACAGGGAATGGACTTTATAGTGGAACACAGACCTGGGACTGCCCATGCCAATGCAGATGGCCTTTCCAGGTTCTTCCACTTAGAAAATGAAGACTCTCTTGGGAAAGGTTAGTCTCATCCTCTTTCGTTTTTGGGGGGGGGGTTGTGTAAGGAAATGCCTCCTTGGCATGGTTACCCCCTGACTTTTTGCCTTTGCTGATGCTATGTTTTGAATTGAAAGTGTGCTGAGGCCTGCTAACCAGGCCCCAGCACCAGTGTTCTTTCCCTAACCTGTACTTTTGTATCCACAATTGGCACACCCTGGCATCCAGATAAGTCCCTTGTAAATGGTACCCCTGGTACCAAGGGCCCTGATGCCAAGGAAGGTCTCTAAGGGCTGCAGCATGTCTTATGTCACCCTGGAACCCCCTCACTCAGCACAGACACACTGCTTGCCAGCTTGTGTGTGCTGGTGAGAACAAAAACGAGTAAGTCGACATGGCACTCCCCTCAGGGTGCCATGCCAGCCTCTCACTGCCTATGCAGGTATAGATAAGTCACCCCTCTAGCAGGCCTTACAGCCCTAAGGCAGGGTGCACTATACCATAGGTGAGGGCACCAGTGCATGAGCACTGTGCCCCTACACTGTCTAAACAAAACCTTAGACATTGTAAGTGCTGGGTAGCCATAAGAGTATATGGTCTGGGAGTCTGTTTTACACAAACTCCACAGCACCATAATGGCTACACTGAAAACTGGGAAGTTTGGTATCAAACTTCCCAACACAATAAATGCACACTGATGCCAGTGTACATTTTATTGTAAAATACACCCCAGAGGGCACCTTAGAGGTGCCCCCTGAAACCTTAACCGACTATCTGTGTAGGCTGACACAACCGAGACATGTTGCTGGCCCCATGGGGAGAGTGCCTTCGGCACTCTGAGGCCAGTAACAAAGCCTGCACTGGGTGGAGATGCTAAAACCTCCCCCAGGCAGGAGCTGTCACACCTGGCGGTGAGCCTCAAAGGCTCACCCCTTTGTGCCAGCACCGCAGGACACTCCAGCTAGTGGAGTTGCCCGCCCCCTCCGGCCACGGCCCCCACTTTTGGCGGCAAGGCCGGAGTAAATAATGAGAATAACAAGGAGGAGTCACTGGCCAGTCAGGACAGCCCCTAAGGTGTCCTGAGCTGAAGTGACTCTAACTTTTAGAAATCCTCCATCTTGCAGATGGAGGATTCCCCAATAGGATTAGGGATGTGACCCCCTCCCCTTGGGAGGAGGCACAAAGAGGGTGTACCCACCCTCAGGGCTAGTAGCCATTGGCTACTAACCCCCCAGACCTAAACACGCCCTTAAATTTAGTATTTAAGGGCTTCCCTGAACCTAAGAATTTAGATTCCTGAAACTACAAGAAGAAGAGGACTGCTGAGCTGAAAAAACCCTGCAGAGGAAGACCAGAAGACACCAATTGCTTTGGCCCCAGACTTACCGGCCTGTCTCCTACCTTCCAAAGAAACCTGCTCCAGCGACTCTTTCCAAGGGACCAGCGACCTCTGAATCCTCTGAGGACTGCCCTGCTTCAAGAAAGACAAGAAACTCCAGAGGACAGCGGCACTGCTCCAAAAGAACTGCAACTTTGTTTCAAGGAGCAGATTTAAAGACCCCTGCAACTCCCCGCAAGAAGCGTGAGACTTGCAACACTGCACCCGGCGACCCCGACTCGACTGGTGGAGAACCAACACCTCAGGGAGGACCCTCCGGTGACTCCGAGACCGTGAGTAACCAAAGTTGTCCCCCCTGAGCCCCCACAGCGACGCCTGCAGAGGGAATCCCGATGCTCCCCCTGACCGCAACTGCCTGATCCTAAAGTTCTGACGGCTAGAAAAGACCCTGCACCCGCAGCCCCCCAGCACCTGAAGGAACGGAACTTCAGTGCAGGAGTGACCCCCAGGAGGCCCTCTCCCTTGCCCAGGTGGTGGCTACCCCGAGGAGCCCCCCCCCCCCCCCCCCCTTGCCTGCCTGCACCGCTGAAGAGACCCCTTGGTCTCCCATTGAAATCTACAGAGAACCCGACGCTTGTTTGCACACTGCACCCGGCCGCCCCGCGCTGCTGAGGGTGTACTTTCTGTGTGGACTTGTGTCCCCCCCGGTGCCCTACAAAACCCCCCTGGTCTGCCCTCCGAAGACGCAGTTACTTACCTCGGAACCGGGGCACCCCCTTCTCTCCATTGAAGCCTATGTGTTTTGGGCACCTCTTTGACCTTTGCACCTGACTGGCCCTGAGCTGCTGGTGTGATAACTTTGGGGTTGCTCTGAACCCCCAACGGTGGGCTACCTTGGACCCAAAACTGAAACCTGTAAGTTACTTACTTACCTGTTAAAACTAACATTACTTTACCTCCCCCAGGAACTGTGAAAATTGCACTAAGTGTCCACTTTTAAAACAGCTTATTGTGTTTTATGTCAAAAGTATACATGCTAATGTAATGATTCAAAGTTCCTACAGTACTTACCTGCAATACCTTTCAAATGAGATATTACATGTAGAATTTGAACCTGTGGTTCTTAAAATAAACTAAGAAAAGATATTTTTCTAGAACAAAACCTATTGGCTGGATTTGTCTCTGAGTGTGTGTTCCTCATTTATTGCCTGTGTGTATGTACAACAAATGCTTAACACTACTCCTTTGATGAGCCTACTGCTCGACCACACCACCACAAAATAGAGCATTAGTATTATCCCTTTTTGCCACTATCTTACCTCTAAGGGGAACCCTTGGACTCTGTGCATACTATTCCTTACTTTGAAATAGTGCATACAGAGCCAACTTCCTACATTGGTGGATCAGCGGTGGGGTACAAGACTTTGCATTTGCTGGACTACTCAGCCAATACCTGATCACACGACAAATTCCAAAAATTGTCATTAGAAATTGTTTTTGCAATTTGAACTATTTTTCTAAATTCTTAAAAGACCTGCTAGGGCCTTGTGTTAGATCCTGTTTAGCATTCCTTTTAGAGTTTAAAAGTTTTGTGAAAGTTTGAATTAGAACCTAGAACTAGTTTTAGATTCTTAAAAAGTATTCCAACTTTTAGAAGCATAATGTCTAGTGCAGAGATGAATGTGGTGGAACTCGACACCACACCTTACCTCCATCTTAAGATGAGGGAGCTAAGGTCACTCTGTACACTAAAGAAAATGGTAATGGGCCCCAGACCTTCCAAACTACAGCTCCAGGAGCTTTTGGCAGAGTTTGAAAGAGCCAACCCCTCTGAGGATGGCAACTCAGAGGATGATGATAGTGACTTGGAGGGTGATTTCCCCCCTACCAGTCCTATCTAGGGAGGACAGGGCCTCTCAAGCCCCGACTCCAAGCATAATAGTCAGAGATGCTGGCTCCCTCACAGGAGGGACCAACCTCTCTGAAATCACGGAGGATAACTCCAGTGAAGAGGACATCCAGTTAGCCAGGATGGCCAAAAGATTGGCTTTGGAAAGACAGATCCTAGCCATAGAAAGGGAAAGACGAGAGATGGGCCTAGGTCCCATCAATGGTGGCAGCAACATAAATAGGGTCAGAGATTCTCCTGACATGTTGAAAATCCCTAAAGGGATTGTAACTAAATATGAAGATGGTGATGACATCACCAAATGGTTCACAGCTTTTGAGAGGGCTTGTGTAACCAGAAAAGTAAGCAAATCTCACTGGGGTGCTCTCCTTTGGGAAATGTTCACTGGAAAGTGTAGGGATAGACTCCTCACACTCTCTGGAAAAGATGCAGAATCCTATGACCTCATGAAGGGTACCCTGATTGAGGGCTTTGGATTCTCCACTGAGGAGTATAGGATTAGATTCAGGGGGGCTCAAAAATCCTTGAGCCAGACCTGGGTTGATTTTGTAGACTACTCAGTGAAAACACTGGATGGTTGGGTAACTGGAAATGAAGTGCATGACTATGTTGGGTTTTATAATTTGTTTATGAAGGAACACATTTTAAGTAACTGCTTCAATGAAAAGTTGCATCAGTATCTGGTAGACCTAGGTCCAATTTCTCCCCAAGAATTGGGAAAGAAGGCAGACCACTGGGTCAAGACTAGGGTAACCAAAACTTCCACTGGGGGTGACCAAAAGAAAGGGGTTACAAAACCTCCTCAGGAGAAAGTGGGTGACACTAGAAACAAAGAAAAAGAGTCCTCTGTAGGCCCCCAAAAACCAGACCAGGTGGGTGGGCCCCGAGACACAACCCAAAACAAAGGTGGGTACCAGGGTAAGAACTGGGATGCCACTAAGGCATGGTGCCATAACTGTAAACAGACAGGGCACCACACCAAGGACACTTCTTGTCCCAAAAACAAACCCCCTAGCAAAATCCCAGGGGTGACCAGTGTAGCCCTTGGGGATGACTCCTCAGATGAGGAGGTCTTCATAGCCTTCAACTGGAAAAAGGGCCCAGCAGGTGAGTTGGAGATTCCAGAGGGAAGTAGACACTTCCACCACCTACTGGTGAATGGAATCCCAGCCACTGCCCTGAGAGACACTTGTGCCAGTCACACTATTGTGCATGACAGGCTGGTGTTCTCAAACCAGTACATCCCAGGTGAGATGGCCAGAGTAAGAGTTAGCCCAGACAGGTTCACTGATAGGCCTGTGGCTTTTGTGCCCATAGAAGTGGGTGGGACTTTTAGCTGGAGAAGGGTGGTAGTCAGTACAGACCTCCCCCTTGATTGTCTCCTTGGAAATGACTACCCAGAGGTTAGTCAGAGCCCAAGAGAGGAACTGGTCCAGTGCCAGTCCTCTCCCAAGGATTCTGGAGTGCCTGCCTCTGCAGTAAATGCAAGTAGGCCCCAGAAGAAACAGAAAAGGAAACAGAGTAGGAAAGGTGGACAACCTTTAGCCAAGGTTCCAGCAAGCCAAGGAGATTCTGCTCCAGTAGGGGAGAACTCCAAAAGTGGCTCTGATAAAGTCCAACCTGACCCACAAGAAGTCCTGGCTAGTCAGGGAACTGTTACGTCTGAGTGGGTTGCCCCTCAACTAACAGAAGAAAGAGTGGAAGAAGGGTGTTTACTACAAGATGTGGTAACCCCCCACTCTAATACAGCAGACAGGCACCCTGAACCCAAAGAAGCCTGTAACTTAGCCCCTTCCCTTGTAGGTGAAGAGCTAAAGGTGTGGTTCTGGGCACTGACAGCTGTCAGTGGCCTCTGCTGGGTGTTAGCCTTTATGGCTGCACTATCCTTGGCATGGTGGTCAGACCCCATGCCAAATAGCAAGTTAGGCCCCCTGACCCTGTTGGTCATGGTGGGGTTACTCCAGCTCTGGGTAACCTCTTTGGGTAAGCTAGGGGTGACCCTGGCTAAGATCAGATTAGCAGAGGTGGATACCTCTAACCCCAAAATAGAGAGAATGGGTGAAGACATTAAAAGCACAGACAAGAGGCAGTTCAGATTAGGTCCTATCACTGTGGAAGTGGGTCAGTTCCCCAAAGGGAATGACCTGGACAGGAGGATGTAAGGCAGAGTAGGCCCTGCAACAAACCAGCCTATTTCCTCTACTCTTCCTCGCCTGACAGACTAGGAAGACTCTCCCAGCTTTGGCTGAGTCTCCTGGCCTGTGGGCTTGGGGGGGGGGGGGGGGGTTGTGTAAAGAAATGGCTCCCTGTTGCAGTTACCCCCCACTTTTTGCCTGATACTGATGCTGACTTGACTGAGAAGTGTGCTGGGACCCTGCTAACCAGGCCCCAGCACCAGTGTTCTTTCACCTAAAATGTACTTTTGATTCCACAATTGGCACACCCTGGCATCCAGGTAAGTCCCTTGTAACTGGTACCCCTGGTACCAAGGGCCCTGATGCCAGGGAAGGTCTCTAAGGGCTGCAGCATATCTTATGCCACCCTGGGGACCCCTCACTCAGCACAGACACACTGCTTGCCAGCTTGTGTGTGCTGATGAGAACAAAACGAGTAAGTCGACATGGCACTCCCCTCAGGGTGCCATGCCGACCTCACACTGCCTATGCAGTATAGATAAGTCACCCCTCTAGTAGGCCTTACAGCCCTAAGGCAGGGTGCACTATACCATAGGTGAGGGCACCAGTGCATGAGCACTATGCCCCTACAGTGTCTAAGCAAAACCTTAGACATTGTAAGTGCAGGGTAGCCATAAGAGTATATGGTCTGGGAGTCTGTCAAAAACGAACTCCACAGCTCCATAATGGCTACACTGAGTACTGGGAAGTTTAGTATCAAACTTCTCAGAATAATAAACCCACACTGATGCCAGTGTTGGATTTATTAAAAAATGCACACAGAGGGCATCTTAGAGATGCCCCCTGTATTTTACCCAATTGTTCAGTGTAGGCTGACTGGTTCCAGCAGCCTGCCACAACCGAGACATGTTGCTGGCCCCATGGGGAGAGTGCCTTTGTCACTCTGAGGCCAGTAACAAAGCCTGCACTGGGTGGAGATGCTAACACCTCCCCCAGGCAGGAGCTGTGACACCTGGCGGTGAGCCTCAAAGGCTCACCCCTTTGTTCCAGCACCGCAGGACACTCCAGCTAGTGGAGTTGCCCGCCCCCTCCGGCCACGGCCCCCACTTTTGGCGGCAAGGCCAGAGGAAATAATGAGAATAACAAGGAGGAATCACTGGCCAGTCAGGACAGCCCCTAAGGTGTCCTGAGCTGAAGTGACTCTAACTTTTAGAAATCCTCCATCTTGCAGATGGAGGATTCCCCAATAGGATTAGGGATGTGACCCCCTCCCCTTGGGAGGAGGCACAAAGAGGGTGTACCCACCCTCAGGGCTAGTAGCCATTGGCTACTAACCCCCCAGACCTAAACACGCCCTTAAATTTAGTATTTAAGGGCTTCCCTGAACCTAAGAATTTAGATTCCTGAAACTACAAGAAGAAGAGGACTGCTGAGCTGAAAAACCCCTGCAGAGGAAGACCAGAAGACACCAACTGCTTTGGCCCCAGACTTACCGGCCTGTCTCCTGCCTTCCAAAGAAACCTGCTCCAGCGACGCTTTCCAAGGGACCAGCGACCTCTGAATCCTCTGAGGACTGCCCTGCTTCAAGAAAGACAAGAAACTCCCGAGGACAGCGGCACTGCTCCAAAAGAACTGCAACTTTGTTTCAAGGAGCAGATTTAAAGACCCCTGCAACTCCCCGCAAGAAGCGTGAGACTTGCAACACTGCACCCGGCGACCCTGACTCGACTGGTGGAGAACCAACACCTAAGGGAGGACCCTCTGGCGACTCCGAGACCGTGAGTAACCAAAGTTGTCCCCCCTGGGCCCCCACAGCGACGCCTGCAGAGGGAATCCCGAGGCTCCCCCTGACCGCGACTGCCTGATCCTAAAGTCCCGACGGCTGGAAAAGACCCTGCACCCGCAGCCCCCCAGCACCTGAAGGAACGGAACTTCAGTGCAGGAGTGACCCCCAGGAGGCCCTCTCCCTTGCCCAGGTGGTGGCTACCCCGAGGAGCCCCCCCCTTGCCTGCCTGCACCGCTGAAGAGACCCCTTGGTCTCCCATTGAAATCTACAGAGAACCCGACGCTTGTTTGCACACTGCACCCGGCCGCCCCCGCGCTGCTGAGGGTGTACTTTCTGTGTGGACTTGTGTCCCCCCCCGGTGCCCTACAAAACCCCCCTGGTCTGCCCTCCGAAGACGCGGGTACTTACCTGCTGGCAGACCGGAACCTGGGCACCCCCTTCTCTCCATTGAAGCCTATGTGTTTTGGGCACCTCTTTGACCTTTGCACCTGACTGGCCCTGAGCTGCTGGTGTGATAACTTTGGGGTTGCTCTGAACCCCCAACGGTGGGCTACCTTGGACCCAAAACTGAAACCTGTAAGTGACTTACTTACCTGTTAAAACTAACATTACTTTACCTCCCCCAGGAACTGTGAAAATTGCACTGTGTCCACTTTTAAAACAGCTTATTGTGTTTTATGTCAAAAGTATACATGCTAATGTAATGATTCAAAGTTCCTAAAGTACTTACCTGCAATACCTTTCAAATGAGATATTACATGTAGAATTTGAACCTGTGGTTCTTAAAATAAACTAAGAAAAGAGATTTTTCTAGAACAAAACCTATTGGCTGGATTTGTCTCGGAGTGTGTGTTCCTCATTTATTGCCTGTGTGTATGTACAACAAATGCTTAACACTACTCCTTTGATAAGCCTACTGCTCGACCACACTACCACAAAATAGAGCATTAGTATTATCTCTTTTTGCCACTATCTTACCTCTAAGGGGAACCCTTGGACTCTGTGCATACTATTCCTTACTTTGAAATAGTGCATACAGAGCCAACTTCCTACACAAGGGAAGGAGGCTTTTTTGGGTCCCTGATACTGCTAAAATGGTAACCTCCAGAGTAGAAAAGAAGTACAAACCATCTTATCAAGACCCAAAATAATTACAAAGGAATGCTCTGGCTGATTCCATCATTTTGGCAATCGCAAAAAAGTGAAACAGTGTACACACCTACACAGGCCCCCCCACCTGAAAAGGAGAGAAAGAGGCAGTACATGGTGGGAAGGAAAATGGAGAGGGAGTCTGCAGCCCAGTGGTGGATTGCCAACTCCAACGCTCTGATACAGTTACTAACAATGGGACAATATGTAGTCCCTCATGCAACATCTCCCAGAGGAGTACAAAGAGAGGGCCAAGGCAGTTATGCAAGAAGGCCGAAACATAGCCAACACATACCTAAAACCAGCCGTGGATGCAGCAAACGCTGCTAACAAACAGATGTGCACAAACACATCACTGATAAAACCTGCGTGGCTCACAGTGTTTTGGGGGTTCAAGCCAGAGGTATAAGTCTCTTATCATCAACATGCCCTTTACAGGATATGTATTGTGGTCGATAAGTCCTTACAACTGAAGGACGATAATGAAACAAAAGCTATGCGGGCTCTTCAGTAAAGAGGCTCATTCAGAAAGGTAGGAAACACACACCAGAGGTTTGCTGGCAGAGCGCCTTTCACACTAGGGCAGCAACCACAAGCAGCTCACACCAAGACACACAGCAGACCATGTACTAACAGTGGCAACACCCCGCTAGACAGCACTTTTGGGCACGAAGAAGGGGAAGAGGAGAGGCTCCTCAAAGGAGCTGGAGCAACAAGCAAGTAACTTGACCAACAACACCTTCCCCCAGATAAGACCAGTGGGAGGCCGAATAAAAAATTATCCCAGGGCGTGGGGAAAAATCACCCCAAACAAATGATTTTGAATGTAACAAGTCATGGATACTGCATAGAACTCATCAAGGAACCATCTTACATCCCCACCAAAACTAAACAGATTTCAACGGGAAGAGATCATACAACAAAGAAAAGAGGTGAAAGAACGCTTACTAAAGAAAGACACCTAAAGGGTAAGAAGGGAAAGCAACAGGGGAAAACTACTCCCCTAACTTCCTGGTCCCAAACCTGATCTAACCAATCCTAGACGTCAGATTCTAAAACAAATTTAGTCGTACCCAACACTCCAAGGAATTATACCACTCCTAAAGAAAGGAGACTATACACCTAAAGGATGCCTGTCTACACGTATCAATGAATCAAGGACACAAAAAATACCTCATTCATTTTAGACAAAGTGTACTACCAGTTCACAGTGCTGCCTTTCGGCTTAAAATAAGTGCCACAAGTCTTCACAAATTGCCTGGCAGCAGTTGCTGCATGCCTATTTAGAAAGGGATATACCCATACTTTGACTGGCTAGTAAAGACAAACTATACAGAAATGCCCACTGGACATACAGGCAGTATTTAACACTCTAGAATGTCTGGGTTTTTCAGTAATCCACAAAAAGTTGTTTCCACCGCTGGAACAAGAAAATATGTTTATGGTAGTGACACTCTGCTCAGACTGCCCGGGAAACCCTGTCCAGAAGAGGGCAAAAGCGATCACATATCAAGTTCACCTTTACCAGAAGGGGGAGTCTCTGGCAGTGAGGACTGTCATGAAACTAATGGGCATGATGGCATTGCGCATACCACTAGTAACACATGCAAGACTGCACGTGTCCTTTCCAAGAATGAATCTGCAACAAACGGTCACAAGCCACAGGTGGTTAGGAATACCTAATGGTAGTCACAGCAGCGATGCGCTGAATCACATCAGCTACTTGGAAATTAAGTTTTCCCAGCCTTGAAGTCATTCCAAACACACTTCAAGGTCACTCTGTGCTAATTCAAACGGACAACATAACTGTGTTTTACTTCAGCAAACCGGGAGGAACAAAATCATTCACCCGGAACAAGATAGCCCAAAAGAGATAAGGCAGTGGTCAATACTATAGAAGATCACACTGCAAGCAATACACGTACCATGGAAAAAAACACATAGTTAGACAAATTGAGCAGACAGTAGTGCAAACTAAAGCAACAAGCACTGGAAAAGATCTTCAAAGTCCAGGGAATCCCAAAAATAGATCTGGTTGCAACCGAAAGGCTTCGCCTGCAGATTCAAACACCACCAATCAGTGGGGAATGTCCTGTCAAACTAATCAGGGATATTTGTATACTGCTCTCCTCCAATACCCCTAATACAGAATGTGCTGGAGAAAGCCAGACAACAAGGGACACATCTCAGTATCCGAGCACCACAATGAGCCGGACAAACCTGGTACTCTGACCTACTGGAACTGTCCAGGGGTCAATTGATGACAATCAGTGCAGAACAAAACCTGCTAACAATTCAGGAGGGGAGAGTGCACCACTTGGACCTAGTAACCTGATTCAGTTTAGCAGCCTGGCTCCTGAAGATTTAGAATGTGGACATCTCCAACTGCTGCCTAGGACAATAGAAATCCTTAAAGTAGCTAGAAAGACTACTCCAAGGAAATGCTTTGCAGCAGAAAGGGAAAGATGCATTCACTGGTGCACAAATAACAAATATTTAGAGACCAGGACTAGACAGGAAACTGTGTTAATGTATCTCACTCACCTACTAGATACCAACATAACCTATTAATCCTTAAGGGTACGTCTGGCAGATATAGAGGCCTACATCCGGGGCAATTCATGCAGCACCTTCTTCACATCCCCAGTGGTGAAGACCTCTCTAGAAGGAACTAAATGAATCGCTCCAGCAAGATCCGTTCTAGCGACATGGAACCTAAAGACTGTGTTAAGTAGTCAATGACAAAGCCCTTTGAACCAATGCACAAAACAGATCTGAAATCACTAATGCTCAAGACAGCATTCCTAATCACAATCACATTGTTACGCAGAGTAAGCGAACTGCAGCCACTGGAAATGCAGGAACCATACTTGATAATACACCGGGACAATGTGGATCTCCAAGCATACCCACAGTTCATGCCAAAGGTGGTAACCCAGTTTCATGTTAATCAAAGTATTCACCTGCTATCCTTCTTCAAATAATGAACACACACAGAGCCTTAACACATTGGATGTAAGGAGGGTTTTAACGTACTGTCTACAAGAAAAAAGAGTTTCTTAAAGGAAATCAGTTGTTCCTATCATTTGCTAAAGCAACCAATACAGACTTGCTGTGCTAGGGCAAGAATCACACTGCCCACATGCCCAAGAGCCCATTCAACACGAAAAAAGGGTGCAACGCTGGTGTTCCTAGCAAACATAGCAATGGAGGCAATCTGTTCAACCAGCAACATGGGCATCACCACACACATTTGCATTATTGTGGGGATATCCAAATGATCAAGGAGCCACAGGTTGGAACAACAACTACTAAAACACCTGTTTGCTAACATCTTATTTCATCCCAACCAACCCATTGGGGGAGGGGAGGGAATACCAGTACCTAATCTATTACTCAATCAATCAGCATTTATATAGTGCAGCACTGTCACCACTAGGGTATTTGGGCGCTGATGGATAGCATGTGAATCCAGGAAAGGATTCATACTGCAAAACGAAATGGTTACTTACCACTAGGAGTAGTTTTTTAGTGTGAAACGTCTTTTTGGATTCACATAAGAAAAAAGAATCCAGCGATGACGACTATGCACAGAAACATCTGGGGCGCGGTCTGTCACACAAAGGGATGGAGATACCACCAAATGGTGGTCGAAAATGCCCAGAGGTTAAAAAAATAAAAAATTTCCATTCCGGACCAAGCCACTAGATGCAAAACTACTACTACTATTAAGTAACCAGTTGGCTTCTTACCATTGGCTCTGTCATACATTCACATGTTTGAATCGCCTTTGTCATCAAACGGGGAGTCCCACTGCAGTCAAAAAGAGCAGTGAGGTGTTAAGCATAATGTTAAAAGATTGAACATGGTCACAATAGCAACCTGTTCATATAATTTCAAAAGACCAAAACTTCAAGCAAGCAGGATGACTTTTGTGAAGGGAGTCCCTTGAGCTCTGTGCGGTCTTCTTCAGATAAGTTGACTTTTCTACTTCATTATGACCAAGAGAATACCAGTATTCGGAGTCCAAATCATCAACATCTGTGTTGTTGACGAGGCAAGCTCCAGTGACCCTGTATTTCATTAATGTCTGAGCATACTTCTCCAGGCAATGCTACTCAATACTCCATATCTTTAACACCTTCTGGAGACAAAGAATATGAAGATAAAGTTCCTTTTTGGCCAACCTATAGCCCAATGCAATTTAATGATAAGTACCAGCATCCAGATAAAGAAGACTATGGGAAACAAGTGGATGTTAGTGATAATAGACAGACTGCAACCTGCAACTTCTGATCGTCTAAGATAGCCTTCCAGACTATCATCTCTTGTTCAGTCAAGGGTTCAAACTCAGCCTAAAATACCACACTCTTGTGTGTCCTTGACAAAGACAGAGTTCGTCAGTGTCTCTGCCAGTGAAATACAAAGCACCCAAAGATACCCCTCCTTGCTTGATTGGGCAGCCTTGTGCAGACTCAGTGGTTATGCAGGGGGCCCAGAGCTGATCTATTGCATCAGCTGATGAGGAAGGCAAAAGACTAATCAACATTGGTAAAAGGTTTTCTGCTGCATTCCGCAACATCTGTCAGGGTATCCAGTAGTGCCGTTCTCATCCGATAACAGACAAATGTGGTCCGAGGTAAAGGCTGACCTATACTAGGGGTAAATGGGTCATGTGCAGTAATTGACTCTGCAGTGGACATTGCCAGTACCAGCTACAGACAGCTTGTGGGGGTGTAGCTGTTTTATGCAGACAAGGATGGCTGCAGTCTTCATCTTTAGACCACATTTTCAAGAGAATACTAGGTAAGCCATATGATGGCGAAATAGAATGATATGTCGGGGATTTTCTTCAGTCCATAACGTTTTACACTTACACAGCAAGATTGCTGGGAGTTCAACACAGGAGGTCACAACCCTTTCAAGGAGTCAGAAAAATGAGTCAATATTCATACAGAGGCATGTATCAAACCTATAGGTACCAGTCGTACCAGATAACCGAGCAGCTCTACCACCAGCATTATTCACAATAATACGGACATTATGTACAATAATACGGACACCACTACCAGCCCCTTGTAAGAATCAACCCGTGCATTGGAAAAATAGTAATAAGCAAGATGCCAAGAAAGTTCAAGGGAACCCAGACGACTCATGTGACGGTCACAGCAACTGCTCTTTTTTTTCTTCTGTTAGTCCCTTGTTGGTGAGGCTCTCTTTTTGTTACAAATAGGATAGTAATACATCTGATCGAAGGGTGGTATTAGTACAGTTTGGCCACTCACTGGCATTCACACAGAAACCTCCACCTATGTTGCCAAACAAGAGGCTCTATTAAGCAAAGATCCTTACCCTGTTAAAGAAAGGAGTAATAGAGCCAGTCCCAAAGTCCCATTGACGAGCATTTTTCTTCTCTCATGTTTTCCTTGCCTAGAAGCAATGCAGCAAATAGAGGCCAATTTTAGACATATAGCAACTGAATGAGTTTACTAAAAACAAACATTTTTTGTGGTAATGTAACAAAATCTCAGCTTCTATAGGACGGGCATTACAAGATCTCTTTAGCTCCACATGCCACGTTTTCACATCCCTATGCATTCTAAACATTAAACTATCTGAGATTCAGTGCAGTCAGTCATTGCTATCAATCCAGATTTCCTCCATTTGGCCTTGAATTTCCCCCCAGCAATATTCCCAAAATATCTGGCTCCACTCGTCATAAAACTAGGCCATTCAATATTCCCCTGTCTGACTGGTCAAGGGAAGCTCACCCAGAACAACAAAAGCCTTGCCTCTACCAAATCCTGCCTGCGGTTCGTCAACAAATTAGGCCTTACTTCAAAGAAAGACCACTAGTCTCTAACTCCTTGTACGTTCATCCAATTTCTAGGGGCAATATTGGACAAAGATATTAACAAAGCCTTACTATCCAATGAAAGGGTATCACACTTGACCAGGTTAGCCAAACCACTGCAAATGGAAAAGTCAGTCACGTACGACTCTGTCACTTTTAAGGATGGTGTCTTCCTCCATCCCTTTGATCCTGTATTACTTTCACCACACAGTCATTCAAGAGGAACTTTACAATCAGTAAATACAAAGCCATGGTTCATTCAAAGATCTGTTAAGAGTAACGCATATGGGACTGGGCCATCTGACTTCATATACACTTAACAGTAGAGTATGTATCAGGCATACCCAACACCCGGGCCAAAAGAAATCCACCCACAAATGGGAGCTCAATGAAGCTCAGCTGCACCAAATATTTGCTGAAGGGGCATACCGAATATGGACCTATTTGCAACTGATCAGAGTTGAAAACGCTGGTATTACTCCGGAAGGCATGCTCTGCAGGAGACAAAGGGCAATTTGTTTTCTCTAGCATGGTCAGGAACTTGTGGTCAGACCACCTCCCCACCTTTCATTGATCCCAAAAGTGTTGAACAAAATGAAAAGGGAACTATGTTGCCTAGTATTGATCACCTCAATGATGGCCCAACCAGTATTGATTCAAAGGGCTATTGATTGTCTTGGAGCAGCCTCAAATTCATTAGAAATCTTTACCAAATCTCCTTGCTACCAAAACCCAGAGTCACAGTTTATCAGGCTGGCTCCAATGATTTCCATTCCCTAGACATCCCAGATGAGTGCAGAGGCCTACTATTTAAAGCTAAAACACTATCTACTAACACATGTATGGGTCTATATGGAAAACCTTCCGTTCATGGTTTAATTTTAAAATGTGACATACTAGTGAGACAGTGCTCTGAAGGGATTTAAACATCTTTTACTAGCTGCTGTAGGAGTTGAAATATATTTGGCCAAATCCCCTAAAAGAATTATGTTAATGGGGTGCTAGGCTTCCTCTAGCTATTCAGCATCCAAAACTGGTTCTGTGCCATCACTGGCAAGCTCTCTTTACCTTTGGCACCGTACCAGGCTTCACCACTCACTCCATCTGCACCGCAACCAAGTCCACAGGCGCCTCAACTGCCTCGATCTAATTCATTACCTTTGATGGATTTTCCATCTCTTAGGTCAAGGTGGGAAGTGCAAAGGCAAATAAGGCATGGACAATACTTCTCTGCTCACTTTGACACATGCGAAGACCCTTCCTGGACACAGATGATGGTGACTGACATTCTGTTGCTATGGGTGCAGACCTTGCTGCGCTCAGGTACATGCGTGGTCTGGACATTTCTTCTGAGTTGGAGCTCTACTCTGCAACCTAGTTACCACCCCCCAAAGGTCAACATGCACAACGCCATAGTAAAGAAAGCAGTGAAAGCCCTTGGTCCTCCAACTCTCCTCTGCTGAGACAAAGCCATCTTGCCGACAGAGGTCTTACACTCATGCCTTCGCTGTGGAGCCTCTGTTCTTCAATGAGGCCTTGACGGAACCCACCCTAGCAGTGTGGGAGAAACCAACATCTACCACATTGAAGAGCGTGATAATGAGAAGATATAAGCCAGTGGAGGGGGACTATAGCCTTTTTGTCTTCTGATCCATCACTGGATAGTTTTGTGACACATGTGTCCTGTTCCTCCAAGCTTTCATTAGGGGCAATCCCTACCACTCCTTCAGACAGAGTCCAAAAAGATCGAACAGTTTGTCAAAAATCATTTTTAGGTGAGAGCATGGCATTAAGTCTCTCAGCATCACCTTTCTCGTGGGCTGTTAAACTCACAACTACATGGAAATGGCCCTGTTGGTGGTACATAGTCTATTACAACACCTCTAGCTCCATGTCACCAAGCTGGTAAGACAGCCAAGTGGCTGCAAAACATGATATACAGTCTGGGTTCCGTACTGCGGATTTGCTGGCATGCGCTATGGGGAACATCCATTTCACTTTGCCATTTATGGCTAAGGAAGTCTGGGTTCCCCCAGGTTGTGCAAACCACCCTTATGGATCTCCCCTTCAATGAAGCATGTTGGTTTGTGAAAAAGGCAGATTCTGTGCTCGAGAGGTTCAAAGAAAACAGAGAGGCAGTTTGATCACTCGGCCTCAGGGCACAGCTGAGGGCCTATTGCATTTAAGAAACATATGGCTTCTTGCTAGGTTTCTACTTTTGTTCCAGACAATAACATCAAACCTCCTCCATAGCCAGTGCAGGGCAACAGCCCTAGTTCCCTCTTGCTTAAACACAGGGCAGCAGCTTTTGACAGGCTTGAAAGACCATCACTTGAGATCAGTGGGTCTTAGAAATGGTGGAAAGTAGGCATGCCCTGCCCTTTTAGCAGGACCCTCCACCTTTACTTCTTCTCATTCTGTCCTCCCACCGGGTCACTGCAGATCCATTAACAGCAAAAGGGGTCAGTGGAGATGGCACCAGAGCAGAAAAGAGGACAGACGTGCTACTCCAAGTACTTCCTGGTCCCCAAAGATGACAGCGAGTCTTCATCCAGTCCTAGATCTCAGGATCTTGAAAAGGCGTCTGAGAAAGGAGAAGTTAAGGATGCTGTCCCCAGCACAGGTGTTGCTCGCTCTGGAAGCAGAAGACTGGATAGTGACTGTCAACCTGCAGGATGCATACTTTCACATCCTTATTCAGCTGTCCCACAGGAAGTATGCCAGTATCAGTTTGTGTTCTTTGATTTGGTTCAACTTCTGCACCAAGAGGTTTCACCAAGGTGATGGCAGTGATTGCAGCCACTTGGGATTTGGTGTGTCAAGTTGTCCCAGAGGACTTGCGACCTGTCCTCACCCAAGCCATGCAGGACTGTTGTGATGCGACCAGGTTCCCAGTTTGTTGTCGCTTGGACACGACCTGAGTCCATTGGGTGAGCCTTTGGCTCCAGCATTGCCATTTGATGCCACACCTGGCTGTAGTTACTCAGGTAGCGTCCAGTTGTCTCTTACGGGCATGCCGGTTGATGGGACTTGTCTGCTTGATGATAGAGCTGGTCTGCTTTAGAGGGGTTTAAAGAGAGCAGGGCCACTGGGCTTACCTGGCCAGCTTCGCCAGATGCATCAGCCCTACTGTTCCTTCAGCGTCTGTGGCAGATGCACCCCATCCCATTAGCTAATTGTAGGAAGTTGGCTCTGTATGCACTATTTCAAAGTAAGGAATAGTATGCACAGAGTCCAAGGGTTCCCCTTAGAGGTAAGATAGTGGCAAAAAGAGATAATACTAATGCTCTATTTTGTGGTAGTATGGTCTAGCAGTAGGCTTATCAAAGGTGTAGTGTTAAGGATTTGTTGTACATACACACAGGCAATAAATGAGGAACACACACTCCAAGACAATTCCAGGCCAATAGGTTTTTGTATAGAAAAATATATTTTCTTAGTTTATTTTAAGAACCACAGGTTCAAATTCTACATGTAATATCTCATTTGAAAGGTATTGCAGGTAAGTACTTTAGGAACTTTGAATAATCACAATAGCATATATACTTTTTACATAAAACACATATAGCTATTTTAAAAGTGGACACTGCAATTTTCACAGTTCCTAGTGGAGGTAAGTTATTGTTAGTTCTTACAGGTAAGTAAACCACCTACGGGGTTCAAATTGGGGTCCATGGTAGCCCACCGTTGGGGGTTCAGAGCAACCCCAAAGTCACCACACCAGCAGCTCAGGGCCGGTCAGGTGCAGAGTTCAAAGTGGTGCCCAAAACACATAGGCTTCAATGGAGAAGGGGGTACCCCAGTTCCAGTCTGCCAGCAGGTAAGTACCCGCGTCTTCGGAGGGCAGACCAGGGGGGTTTTGTAGGGCACCGGGGGGGGGACAAGTCCACACAGAAAGTACACCCTCAGCAGCGCGGGGGCGGCCGGGTGCAGTGTGCAAACAAGCGTCGGGTTTGTAATAGGAATCAATGGGAGACCAAGGGGTCTCTTCAGCGGTGCAGGCAGGCAAGAGGGGGGCTCCTCGGGGTAGCCACCACCTGGGCAAGGGAGAGGGCCTCCTGGGGGGTCACTCCTACACTGGAGTTCTGATCCTTCAGGTCCTGGGGGCTGTGGGTGCAGGGTCTTTTCCAGGCATCGGGATCTGGGAGTCAGGCAGTCGCGGTCAGGGGGAGCCTCTGGATTCCCTCTGCAGGAGTCGCTGTGGGGGCCCAGGGGGGACAACTTGGGTTACTCACAGTCTTGGAGTCGCCTGGGGGTCCTCCCTGTAGCGTTGTTTCTTCACCAGTCGAGTCGGGGTCGCCAGGTGCAGTGTTGCAAGTCTCACGCTTCTGGCGTGAATTGCAGTGGTCTTTAAAGTTGCTCCTCTGGAAACAAAGTTGCAGTCTTTGTTGAACAGGGCCGCTGTTCTCTGGAGTTTCTTGGTCCTTTTAGAGCAGGGCAGTCCTCTGAGGATTCAGAGGTCGCTGGTCCTGGAGAAAGCGTCGCTGGAGCAGTTTTCTTCCGAAGGGGGGAGACAGACCGGTAGGGCTGGGGCCAAAACAGTTGGTGTCTCCGTCTTCTCTGCAGGGTTTTCAGCTCAGCAGTCCTCCTCTTCTTTAGGTTGCAGGAATCTGAGTTCCTAGGTTCAGGGGAGCCCTTAAATACTAAATTTAAGGGCGTGTTTAGGTCTGGGGGGTTAGTAGCCAATGGCTACTAGCCCTGAGGGTGGGTACACCCTCTTTGTGCCTCCTCCCAAGGGGAGGGGGTCACATTCCTATCCCTATTGGGGGAATCCTCCATCTGCAAGATGGAGGATTTCTAAGTTAGTCACCTCAGCTCAGGACACCTTGGGGGCTGTCCTGACTGGCCAGTGACTCCTCCTTATTCTCATTATTTCCTCTGGTCTTGCCGCCAAAAGTGGGGCTGTGGCCGGAGGGGGCGGGCAACTCCACTAGCTGGAGTGCCCTGTGGTGCTGGAACAAAGGGGGTGAGCCTTTGAGGCTCACCGCCAGGTGTTACAGCTCCTGCCTGGGGGAGGTGTTAGCATCTCCACCCAGTGCAGGCTTTGTTACTAGCCACAGAGTGACAAAGGCACTCTCCCCATGTGGCCAGCAACATGTCTCGAGTGTGGCAGGCTGCTAAAACCAGTCAGCCTACACAGGTAGTTGGTTAAGGTTTCAGGGGGCACCTCTAAGGTGCCCTCTGGGGTGTATTTTACAATAAAATGTACACTGGCATCAGTGTGCATTTATTGTGCTGAGAAGTTTGATACCAAACTTCCCAGTTTTCAGTGTAGCCATTATGGTGCTGTGGAGTTCGTGTTTGACAGACTCCCAGACCATATACTCTTATGGCTACCCTGCACTTACAATGTCTAAGGTTTTGCTTAGACACTGTAGGGGCACAGTGCTCATGCACTGGTGCCCTCACCTATGGTATAGTGCACCCTGCCTTAGGGCTGTAAGGCCTGCTAGAGGGGTGACTTATCTGTAATGCATAGGCAGTGTGAGGTTGGCATGGCACCCTGAGGGGAGTGCCATGTCGACTTATTCGTTTTGTCCTCACCAGCACACACAAGCTGGCAAGCAGTGTGTCTGTGCTGAGTGAGGGATCCCCAGGGTGGCATAAGATATGCTGCAGCCCTTAGAGACCTTCCCTGGCATCAGGGCCTTTGGTACCAGGGGTATCGGTTACAAGGGACTTACCTGGATGCCAGAGTGTGCCAATTGTGAAAACAAAAGTACAGGTTAGGGAAAGAACACTGGTGCTGGGGCCTGGTTAGCAGGCCTGAGCACACTTTCAATTCAAAACAGCATCAGCAAAGGCAAAAAGTCAGGGGGTAACCATGCCAAGGATGCATTTCCTTACACTAATTAAGCCTCAGCAAGTTCTCATAACAGTTACAAGGCCATGGCGCCCAGGGCCCCCAGGGTCCGGGCTAGAGATTTTCTCAGCCCAACTAACCCTGCCCCGCAGCACCCCTTGCCCCAAACCTCTTTAGTATGCCTTTAGTAGCCACCCAATTGGTGCCAGAATCCAACAATTCTTGCCAGGTTGATAGCCCATCACGTCAGATAAGTGGTTCCTGCAGATAATCCGGAAGGAGAGTTCTTTACTTTTCATTGCCTTCTGCACGAGCACCTGACATTTAAACCTGTCCAATTATTGTTTGGGAATTCCTAAATAAGGGAAAAACAGACTGCAACTGCCATTAATGCATAAGGATTTGACCACATAACTGTTAGAAATCGTGTTCTATACTACAATTGGAACTTGTAGTAGTCCAGACTTGGAAGTCTAGACCTCGTTTCTCATTGAAGAAGGCGCAGTTAGCAGTTACCATTGTATACAGACAACATTGAAAGAAGAAATTGTTTTTCACAAATCCTACGTTTAAGGACTTCATGCAAGGGTTGAAAAAGCCTAACACTCTTTTTAGGAAATCCTCAACTCTGAGTTAGCTAGGTGTGTTTTTTATCAAAATTGTTGTTAGTCCCTTTCAAACATATACATAAAGCTTCTTGAGGAATCTGCCAATTATGATATCTTTGTTTTAATTGCAGTTACCTGTGCTTATGGTTGCTGATGGTTAGTGAGATCCCAGCTGTTTCAGCACAGGAACCTTATTCAGTTTTTCATCCCAGGAGTAATATGAAACTTCACTCGTCTTATTTTTAGGGGTCACCTGACAAAGTACGTGTGCTATCTGCAAGTCTTTTGTGCTGTAAAAAAAAAAAATAACAAAAAATAAAAAGGGCTTAGATGCCACCCATTACTTACCATTGGTTCGCTTGGATGAGTGCCATGATGCTCCCGCTTTTATTTTGTCTTAATTTCTCTTGGTCAGTCCACACCGTGGAGCATGGTCAGCTCCAGTTTTTTTGTGGTTACTGTCCTTCTGCTGGCCATGCACTTCTGAAGGTACTTGTTTTTTTTTCTTGCACTTCATACAAGTGCATGTGCTTTCAGTCTGTCTGCTTTCTGTCTTCATCTCCTTAGTCCTCCTCCTGCCCTCCATTGTCCTGCTGCCTCCTCAAGAGTTCCATCGTCCAACGTTGTTTGCTGCTCCGTTCCTCCCTGTCCTTACTTGCCCGTTTTAATGCTAGTGAAAAAAATAAGTTATAAACACTACGCTGTGGGGTTCAACTACTGATCATAATGGGCACAAGATGTCAGGGCAGTAATTGTCTGAATTCATTGCACTAGAATTTGGAGTCTCATTGACTCCCTGGTAAATGCAGGTTGATATGTGACGTTAACCTGAAAACTCTGTAACCCACAATAAACATCCCTCCAACGTACCTGATCGGCTGATGGAAGACCACCTTTCACCATTGATGGGGTGCCGGCATCAGAAGTAGGTAGGGTGGCAATTCCTGCTACTTTGCTGGTGTCAAAAAAAGGATGGAGGCGTCTGTCCTGTTGTAGACCTACTCTATCAATTAGATCCTGAAAAGGGAGACATTCAGGATGCTCACTGTGGCTTAGGTTCTGTGTCTCCTCGACCCAGGAGACTGGATGGTAGCACTGGACTTGTAGGACCCCTACTTTCATATCCCTGTCCTGCCTGCCCACAAGCATTACCTACAGTTCCCGAAAGGCCAGAAGACTGATAATTTTGATGTGGCCCCCACTTTGGCCTTAGCAGTGCCCCTTGGCTGTGATGGTGGTGGTTTCAGCACATATTGGAGGTCGGGGATATCAGTCTTTATTCTACCTCAATGACTAACTGTTGAAGGTGGGCTAGACTTAGGCATTCTTCTCCCATTTTCAATCAAAGGTGGACCTCCTGCGTTTGCTGGGGTTCACTATCATTGTGCCAAAGTTACATCTGACTTCCTCTCAGTCCCTCCATTTTATCAGGGCCTTTCTGGATACAGTACTGTTTTGGGCCTATTCTCTGTGTTGGAAATGGCCTTTTTTAAGGGTTATTGCCTCTGACCTCCTATTTGTGACTGTGCTGCATTTAGTTTTTGCTGGTTTTAAGACTCTAGGCACTTTACCATTGCTGACAAGTGCTAAAGTGCAAGTGCTTTCTGTCTAAATGGTATTGGTGATTGGTTTATCCATGATTGGTATATTTGATTTACTAGTACATATACTAGTGCATATAGTGCACCATGTTTACACAGGGCCTGTAAATCAAATGCTGCTAGTGGGCATGCAGCACTGACTGTGCAGCCCACATGAGTAACACTGTAAGCATGTCTCAGACCTACCACTGCATTGTGTGTGGGCAGTTTTAAACTGCCATTTCGACCTGGTAAGTGCACCCACTTGCCAGGCCCAACTTTCTTATTATTACTTGTAAGTCACCCCTAAGGTAGGTCCAAGGCATCTCCCTGGGCATGGTGCAGTATATTTAAAGGTAGGACATGAACTGGTGTGTGTTACATGTCCTGATAGTGAATATTGAGTTTAGCAGTATTTCACTATTACAGAGCCTATCTCTCCCATAGGGTAACATGGGGATTGCCTTAAAAATCTTTTAAGTGTAATTTCCCATTTGGAGCAAATTGAGATATGGAGTTTGCGATCTTTGAACACACAATTTAAAAATATATCTTTTGGTGAAGTTGATTTCTAAATTGTCCCCACTGAGTGCAGTGACCGTGACTGATGCCTCAGGCCTGCCGCTGTGCCTCCGAAGTCCCACTGCAGCACCTGTGGCCCCGTGGTATGATCGCAACACCACAAAGTCGAAACCTTACGTTTTGACCTGCTGGATTCATCAACCCTGCCTTATTGTAAGTAACTTATGCCTTGCCACCAACGCCGCTTCACCTCTGGTTCGTACTAAGATTTTGATGTTTTTAGCCTCTATCCTGGTTTTTGGTGAGACTGATTCTGAGGTTGCTGGGTCCCATAGCCTCCTGTACCCTACTGGTAAAACATGACATATGTGGACTCTGCAGTGGGATCTGAAGGTACAGTGCAGTCAGCATCCGGGGAATCTCTCTGACCTGGTCCATATAGTGGAGGGAATGGCAAAAGACATTCAGTGGTGGCTCACGGACGGTGAATTGTTCAGAGGCAGAATCCTCTTCTTTCCCCATTCAGAGCTCTCACTGGTAACAGAAGTGTTACTTCTGGATTGATGCTTCCATCTGGGAAAGGTTGAAATCAGATGACTTTGGTTTCTGACGGAGCCTCTGCTCCACATTAACCTATTGGAACTCAGTGGTATTGAAAGCGTTTCTTCCTTGCATCAGGAGAAGGGTTGTTCAGGTGTTCATGTACAGCACCACAGCTAGTTTGGTATTGCCCAGCGTCTGGACATTGGCTGGAACGTCAAGGCATTTTCCTGGTGGTTCAACAACTGGCAGGTTCTTTGAATGCTAGAGCAGACTAACTCATCTGTCGATGCTTCATTGATCACAAACAATGTCTCCATCCGTACATGGTGCAAGGTCTCTTCAAAGTTGGGTAGAACCTTGGTTAGATCAGTTCACCACTGTTGAGAATGTGTGTCAGCGCTTTGTGCACTTGAGTTTCCAAGGCAATTCTCAGAACCAGCTGCGTTTTGTCTTGAGTGGAGCTCAGGACTGCTGTACGTCTTTCTGCCGATTACACTTCTTACCATCACAGCAGTCTTCCTTGTGGCTATAATATCTTCCTCTGGGTTAGCAAATTGCAGGAGCTTTCTGTTTCCTACACCCTGCCCCTTCCAAGTACACCACTTCTTTGCCGGAATAGCTTGTGCCTCCTTATTACCCAAAATCGTCACACCTTTTAATGTCAGGCAAAACATTACATTGCCTACTCTTTTTGCCCTTTTCTCATCTTACCAAGGAAAGGAGGGACTCCACTGCCTGGGTCCAGAAAGCGAGTTTGTTGTTCTAAATTGATCACTCCAAATAATTCGGGGTCCACAATCAACTCTTTACAAGAGAATTATCTCCAGGTGGATTGTCCTCTCTATACAAATCTGCTATGTTATGGCCAATAAACAACCATATGAGAACTTGAGAGCTGATTCCAATAGAGCTAAAGCTGTGACCTCTGTACTAGATCAAGGAGTCCCAGTCTTGAATATCTGCCAGGCAGCTACAAGCATTGCGGCAACCATTTGCCAAGCATTACTGCCTGGGCAGCCAAGTTTGACGTAATGTGCATTTTGCCCGTTTGGTCCTTCAGGATTTTGGTCTAAAAGATTTGCAGACCCACTTCCAGAGAGAGATTGCTTTGGTATCTTTGGTAAATAATCTGAGGCTAGAAGTCTGACAGATGAACAAGTTTCTTACAGTTTGTAACGCTTTATCTGGTAGAGACTCTAACCGCAGATTCCTTATCGATCCTGCCCCATCCTTTCCCTCTCTGTGAACTGTGCATCTTGAATAAAAAAAAAGTACCATCTTTCTTGGCATGTTACCCCCAAATTCTACCTGTTTGAGAGTATGTTTTGCCTCTCACTGGGATCCTGCTGGTCAGGGCCCCAGTACTCCTAGTTTGGGGCCTAATGTGTGTGTGCTGTCAGTAGTGCTTAACTGTGTCACTGAAGTTCTGCTAACCAGAACTTCAGTGCTTATGCTCTCTCTGCTTCCAAATTAGTCACTATAGTTTAGTGACTTAATTTACCAGTTCTAATTGGCACACTGGACCCCCCTTTTAAGACCCTAGTATATGGTACCTAGGGCATTGGGGTTCCAGGAGATCCTTATGAGCTGCAGCATTTCTTTTTCCACCCATAAGGAGTTCAGAAAAACGTTTCACAGGACTGCCACTGCAGACCATGTGAAATAGTGCACACACTATTTCACAGCCATTTTCACTGCACTTAAGTAACTTCTAAGTCACCTATATGTCTAACCTTCATTTACTGAAGGCTAGGTGCAAAGTTACTAAGTGTGAGGGCACCCTTGCACTAGCAAAGGTGCCCCCACACTGTCCAGGGCCAATTCCCCAGACTTCGTGAGTGCGGGGACACCATTACACGCGTGCCCTACATATAAGTCCATACCTATATGTAGCTTCACAATGGTAATTCCGAATATGGCCATGTAGGGTGTCTAGGATCATGGAATTGTCCCCTCATTCCAAATCTGGTATTGGGGGGCCAGTACGATGCAACCTGGGGTCTCCAGAATGGACCCCCAGTACTGCCAAACCAGCTCTCGGAGGTTTGCACTGCAGCTACAGCTGCTGCCACCTCACAGACTGGGATCTGCCCTCCTGGGGTCTGAGCACCTCTGTCCCAGGAGGGCAGAATAAAGCATTTCATTTGGGAGGAGGGTGCTGCACGCTCACGCTTTGGAAATAAGTGTTACAGGCTTGGGAGGGGTAGCCTCACGGAGCCTCTGGAAATGATTTGAAGGGCACAGATGGTGCCCTCCTTGCATAAGCCAGTCTACATCGGTTCCGGGACCCCCAGTCCCTCCTCTGGCGCGAACCTGGACAAAGGAAAGGGGAGTGACCACTGACCCTGTCCATCACCACCCCAGGGGTGGTGCCAAGCGTTCCTCGAGTGTGTCCCTGGCGTTAGCCATCTTGTTTTCCAAGGTGTGGGGGCACTCTGGAGATCTCTGAGTGGCCAGTGCCAGCAGGTGACATCAGAGACCCCTCCTGATAAGTGCATACCTGTTCTGATGGATACAACTACCTGTGGATTCCTCACCTCATGAATACTCCCATGGCGCCAGCATTCGACGGAAATCTTCTTACTAGTCTCTGCACGTCGACGAGGACGTCACTGTCTCGCACGCGACGCCGTCTGACGTCATACAGGCAATAAGAGGTCCTCGACCAGGCATCCTCTGCAACTCCTGCTTCATCCTCTGACTGACTGATCAACCGCAGACTGCTCCAGGAACCACTGTAACAGCAACAAAGTATCCAAGAAGGCTACTGTGACTCTGTAACTTCAGCTCCAGCAACTGCAACAGTTTCCAAGGTGTGCACGCTCTGAGGACTCCTTGTCTTCACCTTGCACCAGAAGGACCGAAGAAATCTCCAGTGGAGTGACTGAGTCACTTCCCTGCTCCGACAGGCACCTTCCAAGACGACTACTGGTTCTCTGGGACTCATCTCCCAGGGACACAGGTGGTGGACCCCATTGACCCAGACTGTCCTAAGGTCCAACTGTCCAAATTTGGAGGAGGTAAGGGCTTGCCTTCCCGGTTTGCGGCAGTACCCCTGTGCACCGCGTCATCTCTATCTCTATCTATCTCCTGAGGCCTCTGTGCACTATTTGCAAGAATCCCTAGTGCACAGCCTGGCCTAGGTCCCCAGCACTCTATTCTGCGACACACAACTCGCTGAGTTGGTCTCTGGCGCCGTGGGACCTTCTTTTGTAGTGCTGCAGCAACCGCAATTTGCACCTTCTTCGTCCCTGTGTCCTGGGACCTCTGTGGGTGCTGCCTGGTCATCTGTGGGTTCCCTCCAGTGTTGGGAGCCTCCTCTGCCTCCTCAGCCTGAGCTGAGGTTCCCTCCTGGGTCCAGGCAGCGACATTTTGATGCAATCTGTGACATTGCTTGAACCAAGGCTTGTTGGACGAATCCAGCACTGCAACTCACCTGCATCCAACATCTCGACGTGAGACATCCTTTGCATTACGCAGGAACCTGCAGCCATCTTTGGTGCTTTTCTGTAGCTTCTTCCAACCGGAGAATCCTCTTTTGCCCCATCTTCTAGGTTGGCAGGGGCTCCTGTCCTTCCTGAAATCTTCTACGACTTCTGGACTTGGTCTCCTCTCTTCACAGATCTTCAGGTCCAGGAATCCACCATTTGTTGCTTGAAGTCTTGCTTGGTTCTTGCAGTAACTCTTATCACAACTTGTGTATCCTGAGGAAACTTGCAGTACTTTACTCCTACTTTCCTGGGGTCTGGGGTGGGGTATTTTACTCACCTTTTGTGGTTTTCTTACACTCACAGAGCTCCTCGACACACTACACTTGCCTAGGGTGGGAATTCACGATTCACATTCCACTTTCTTAGTATATGGTTTGTGTTGCTCCTAGGCCTATTTCTTCCTATTGCATTCTGTGGTATTTTCTACTGTTTGGACTATTCTGTGACTATTTACTTACCGGATTTTGGTCTCTAGTGTATATATTGTGTATAGTACTTACCTCCAGAAGGAGTATTGCCTCTAAGATATTTTTGGCCTCGTCTCACTAAAATAAAGTACCTTTATTTTTGGTAATACTGAGTATTGTCTTTTATTGTGTATAAGTACTGTGTATTTATAGTGGTATTGTAGGAGCTGTGCATGTCTCCTAGTTCAGCCTAAGCTGCTCTGCTACAGCTATCTCTAACAGCCTAAGCTGCTAGAACACTGACTACATTTCACTAATAAGGGATTACCGGACCTGGTATAAAGTGTAAGTACATAGGGTACCCACTACAAACCAGGCCAGCCTCCTACACTTCAAGACCTCATTTTGGCACCCTGGTCATTTCACCTCCGTATAGCCCCAGGGGCTTCTGGTATGGAAAAAGTCAAGAACGGAGGTCTGAACTCTGGATTGGAACCTATATAGGCACCACCCACTTCACTTCTTGCCGGACGCCGATGCCATACAGAGCTGAACCATGCCACCTATCTGCACTCAAGGGGGACTGCTCAAAATTTTCTGGATCCAGTCTGTACGCCTGGGAAATATTCTAAGGCAAGGAATCTGCAGCTAGATAGTCTCTACCAAATAAAGCATTACCAAAGACAAGTGGCTTGTTCATTAAATGGAACGGGATGTGTCAATCTTTTTAATTAAGCACGTTCTGGCTATTTCTGGGTCGTTAACCTGCCCAGGCCACTTTTACCATCAGTGAATTTAACTGGTAAAACAAAATTCAGGTCATGGTATCGCTGGAGTTTGTTGGTGGGGAGTGGGGGAGGCATTCAGTGAGCGAGAGGATGAGTTGTATGTCATCTACTTAGGATATGATGTTGAACCCGTGGGATTTGACGTCCATGGGGAGGGTAGGGGGGTGTCATGTAGGTGTTCAACATCGTGGTAGTGAGGAATGATCCTTGGGGTACACCACAGATGATGATCTTGGGTTCGGAGGTGAAAGGAGGCTGACCGATCCTCTGCTGTGCCCTGTGAAGAAGAAGGCAATCTACTTGCGGGCGTTCGCCTGTATACCAATACTGTGGAGTCTGTTGGTGAGGGTGTGGTGGGATGCGGTGTTGAATGCAGCGGAGAGGTTGAGGAGGATCAGGGCTGCAAAAGCTCCCTGCGGTAGAGGGGGGTTCTGATGTCATCTGTGGCTGAGATCAAAGCGGTTTCCATGCTGTGGTTGGCTCAAAATCCTGATTGGTAGATGTCAAGCAGGTTGTTATGTTTTAGATATGCAGTGAGCTGTTGGTTGATGGCGTTTGTGAGTACTTTGTGGTTGGCTGCTGTATTGATGCAGGCTATGATGGCTGCTGTCTTGGCTTACTTGATGAGCAGGTGGTAGTGGTTGAGGGCTCCTTTGTGAGCGACTATGTCGGAGGGATCCCTGGTGGAGTGCCAACATTTCTGGAGTTGGTAGCAGTTGTGCTTGGTTTTTCTGACCTCCGGGGGTGTACCAGCTGGCTTGTCTTGAGATCTTGTTGGTTCTCACTGGCTTCACGGAGGCGACTCTGCCGGTGCATTTGGTGATCCAGGTGGAGAAGTATACTGTTAAATAACATTTGAAACTGTCACTGTGTTTTATGCTGTGGTTCTGGTGGTCCACAGGCAGCCTTCCAGGCCACAAAGAATCTACACGCCGGCACTTTATGGCGAGTCATATTTTGTCAGGTTGAGCTATTTTTAGAACCTACTTGCCCTTAAGTTTACATATGTCAGGTGTTCTGGTCAGTCAGAAAGTGAAGGAGCAATAAAGACTTTAATTCTGGTTCTTACCTTATGACATTTGCTGTATGTTCAGAGATGGAAGTCAAGTCAGTTTGTCTTCTTCAAATTAATTTTCCTTCTGACTGCTGAGTTCCAGATCAAGAAATTAGCTAAAGTTTGGGTTTTTGGGGACAAATTGCAAAAAAGTGCTGCAGAAGAAAGCATCTGTTTTTTTCCCCTGCAAATGGGATCAGTGAAGGGGTTGTGGTGATAAAATCACCATCTTCCCAGCTTTCAGGACAGGTGAACTTGAATCAGAAAACCAAATTTTTCAACACAGTTTTGGCATTTTACCGGGGCATACCCCATTCTTACTATTGTTTGTGCTTTGAACCTCCTAGTTAGTGAAAGAAAGTGGGTGTGAAACCAGTGGTGGATCTTGGACAGCTAAACATTTCTGAAAAGTAGACAAGATTCTGAATTCAGCAAAGGGTCATTTGTGTAGATCTTTCAAGGTTTTCCTACAGAAAGTAACAATTGAACTTAAAAAATATTGAAATTGAGTTGAAAAAACCCAGCCATTTCTGTCTGCGTTTTCTTCTGTAACGTTATCCATCCATGGCAGATTTTTTAAAGCAATATGTTACGTCTGTTTGACTTTTCTGGTTGTGGGAATATATAGGGCTTGTAGGTTCATCAAGAACCCTAAGTACCCAAAGCCAATAAAGGAGCTGCACCTTGCAATGGGTTTTCATTGTATACCAGGTGTACAGCAATTCATTTGGTAAAATATAAAGAGTGAAAAATAGGTATCAAGGAAACGTTTGTATTTCTGAAATGGGCACAAGATCCGGATTTTAGAAGCAGTGGTTATTTTCATCGGCTCTGAATTCAGGGGTCCCCATGCTAGCATGTGAATTACAGGGCATTTCTCAAAATGACTTCTTTCTTACACACTGTCTTACATTTGGAAGATGTAGGAAGTTGGCTCTGTATGTACTATTTCTGATGGATACAACTACCTGTGGATTCCTCACACATTGAATTCTCCCATTGCGCCAGCATTCAACGGAAATCTTCTTCCTAGCTTCTGCACGTCGACGAGGACGTCACAATTGCCCACGCGACGCCGTCTGACGTCATGCAGGCAATAAGAGGTCCTCGCCGACGTGCCGACGTCGGTTCCCTTTTTTCCGTGCCATTCGAAACGGTTATCTTTGAGGGAGCTACTGTTGCTGCTCGACGTAGTTACAGTTTTTTTGGGCTGTTTTTTGCTTTGAGACATTACAATGTCGCAAAGAAAGTCCGGATTCAAGCCCTGCCGAGAGTGCGGAGGCAAAATGTCAGTTACGGACCCACATTCTGACTGTTTGTGGTGTCTTAGTTCCGACCACGACGTTGACAAGTGCGATTCTTGTCAACGTATGAATCCGAAGACCTTAAAAGAACGTGAGGCCAAACTTTTTCTTGCGAAATCAAAGAAGGAGAAAAGACATCACCGAAAGTAGTCTTCACCGAAGTTGCATCGTCGTCATCGAGAATCTCGACGCCGGTCGAGTAAGGAGAGGTCTCGATCGAGGTCACCTTCGACTCAACGTCAAAAGACTTGGGAAGTTAGTCTCTCCCCAGCCGCCGACGCCGTTAGCATCTCCAACTTCCCCGACTTCACCGATGTCACCGGTTAATCCTCCTTTGGTGTTCGAGGTTCCACAGCCTCAGGTGTTTTCTCCGTCCATGCAGACGTCGGGATGGGCGTCGATGTCGCCTTTGAACCAGGCACCTCAGTACCTGGCTTTCCCGGCCCCTGGAGCTAATAGTACTGCATTCTTGAATGCGATGTTCTCCATCTTCCAACTGATGGCTCCAGGTGGTGGACCGGCTGGTCCGTCAGTCCCTTTGGCCTTCAACATGGGTGCTCCGGCTCCACTACGACCAGCACCCTTTATGCCCTTTCTTCCCTTTGGAAACGTGGGCTCGACGCCGGTGTCGGCGCCTGTGGCTTCGGCTCCTGTGGTGTCAGTGTCTCAGCCAGCGACGCCGACTAGACCTCCACCGGCCCCGGAACAGTCTTCAGTCCGTGCTGCTCCGCGTTCAGCTCCGAAGAAATCCATGGTGCCGTTAGATCCGGCGTCTGACGGATCCGAGGATCGGCGTCAAGCTTAGACATCTGCTGACGCCATGTCGACACCGAGGATAGAGGAGAGACTACATTTGAGGAGGCTTGCTCTTCGCCTCCTTGAAGAGCAAGAATACCGGAGACAGGCATTGGAGGAAGGGGAGATTGAGGACTCTCGTGAAGGTCTCCATGGCTTAGACACTGCTAGTGGTCTGGACACCTCTCCAGAATGGGACTTGTCATCACCTGGGGAGTACACAGAGGAGGCAGCGACTTTTCATTCAGTCATTAGAAAGGCGGCTGACTTTTTGGACCTCCCTTTGCCGGTGTCTGAGACCAAGCCAAACATCTTGACAGAAGTGTTGCACCCTGCCTCAACAACTGCAGAGCCACTTTTGCCTTTTAATGAGGCACTATTGGACCCCATTATGGAAATCTGGAAGAAGCCGGTGTCCTCTTCGGTGGTGAATAGATCTGTGGCTCGGAGATATCAGGTGGCACCGGCGGACCCAGGCTTTCTTTCCAGGCATCCAACACCTGAAAGCCTGGTGGTTCAGGCTTCTTGCTCAGCCCGATCTGCTCCTGGATCCTTTCCATCTGTGCCTTCAGATAGAGACTCTAAAAAAATGGACATGTCATCAAAGAAGGCTTTCTCGTCATGTAGCATGGCTTTGAAATCCACCAATGCTACGTGCATCTTAGGGAGATACATTTACGCCCTGATGGACGAGATTAAGTCGACGCACACTGAGGTTCCTCAAGAATTATTGAGCCTGGTTTCTGATGCTCAAGCAGCGGCAGCCCAGGTTATTCAATCTGGGTTGGATACGATCGACTCTGTTGCTAGAGCTATGGGTACTGCTGTGGCTACGAGGAGGCAGGCCTGGCTTCGTAGCTCTGGATTTTCCTCTGATGTACAATCGACCCTCTTGGACCTTCCTTTTGATGGCGATAAGCTTTTCGGCGCCAAGGCGGATTCGGCTCTAGAAAGGTTCAAGGAGAGTAGGGCCACTGCCAAGTCGTTGGGCTTGCAAGCCTCTTTTGCTTCCTCCAGATTTTTTAGGAGGTTTCGAGGATTTGGTTGTGGTTCCTCCTCCTCCTCCTCCTCCTCCTTTTGAGGAAAATTCCAGCAACCCACCTCTGCTCTCTCCTATAGATCTTTCAGAGGGAGTGGTAGGGTCCGCACCAGGGGAGCCACTCAGCAGCACTCTGCCTCTTCCTCTGGAGGGGTGCAGCATGGGAAGCAGCCTTAGGCGCTTCCGCCAATTCCTTCTCACTCCACTCCTGTAGGGGGGAGGTTACTGAATTTTCTCCACAAGTGGGAGGTCATAACATCAGACTCCTGGGTTACCAGCATTGTGGGAAAAGGCTATGCCCTACACTTTCGGGAGTTTCCGCCCCCATCCCGCCCCGTCCTTCCTACTGTTCAGAAGAACACCTCCTGTTGCTAGAACAGGAGGTTCAAGTCCTCCTTTCAAAGGGTGCGGTGGAGTTGGTTCCAGAGCAGGAAAGGGGTCAGGGTTGTTACTCGAGATACTTCCTGATCCCCAAGAAGGATGGTAGATTGAGGCCAATCTGGACCTGAGGATCTTGAATTGATTCCTCAAACAGGAGAAGTTCAAGATGCTGACCCTAGCTCAGGTGCTTTTGGCGCTGAACGATGGAGATTGGATGGTGTCTGTCGACTTGCAGGATGCTTTATTTCATATCCAGATACCCAAGTCGCACAGGAAGTATCTCCGGTTTGTGGTGGGGTCGCAGCACTATCAGTTTGCGGTCCTCCCGTTTGGTGTTACTTCAGCACCCCGAGTCTTCACAAAGGTGATGTCGGTGGTTGCAGCAGAGCTCAGAAGAAAGGGGATAGCAGTATTTCCTTATCTGGACGACTGGTTGATCAAAGCCAAGTCTCCGGAGCTCGTGCTGCATCACCTTCAGTCGACAACCCAGTTGTTCGACCTGGGTTTTTCAGTGAATGGACCCAAATCTCACTTAGAGCCCTCTCAGCGCCTCCTGTCCATAGGGGCAGTACTGGATACAACATTGAGTCGTGCCTTTCCTCCGCCTCAGCGGATTCGGGATATTCAGGCGTTGGTTCCAATGTTTCAAAGTGGGGCGGTCATTCCGGTCCTCAAGGTCCTACGCCTGCTCAGTCTGTTTGCTTCTTGCATTCTGTTGGTCACTCATGCTCGCTGGCACATGAGGGCTCTTCAGTGGTGCCTCCGGAAGCAGTGATCTCACAAAGGGGATCTCGAAGGATCAGTAACGATCTCCGGGGACGCTGCGGCGGATTTGAAATGGTGGATTGCGGACAGCAATCTTTCCCAAGGAAGGCCGTTCTCGCAACCTCCGCCGGTGACCACAGTAATATCGGATGCTTCCACTCTAGGGTGGGGAGCTCATCTGGGGGACCTGGTGATCAAAGGTCTGTAGTCTCCAGTAGAACGGATGTTTCATATCAATCTGTTGGAGTTGTGGGCGATACGTCTTGCACTCAAGGCCTTCCTCCCTTCCCTTTGCGGTCAGTCGGTTCAGGTCCTGACGGACAATACTACCGCGATGTGGTATATAAACAAGCAGGGAGGAGTAGGGTCGCACCTTCTCTGCAGAGAAGCTTTACGGCTTTGGTCCTGGGCAAAGGACCATCAGATTTGTTTGGTAGCAGAACATCTGGCTGGAGTCTTGAACGTGCGTGCGGATTCTCCGTCGCCATTTCTTGACCGATCACGAGTGGCGTCTCCATCCGGATCAAGTCCGTCTAATCTTCCAGATGTGGGGGTTTCCTCGGATAGATCAGTTTGCCACCCGGGAGAACTCACACTGCCCGTTATTCTGCAACCTCCAGTATCCGGTAAAAGGAGTGTTGGGGGACGCGTTTCAGATGTCCTGGTGCGACCAGCTGCTTTACGCGTTTCCCCCCCATACCCTTGATTCCTCGAGTTCTGAGGAAAATTAGTCAAGACCGGGCCCAAGTCATCTTAATAGCTCCGTATTGGCCAAGGAGGGCGTGGTACTCGGACCTTCTCCAACTCTCACTGTGCCCTCCGCTCCGTCTCCCTCTCAGGGCAGACCTCCTCTCGCAATCGCAGAGGCAGGTTTTACAGCCCCACCTCCAGGGCCTGCACCTTCATGCCTGGAGATTGAACGCGGCAACCTGAATTCCTTTTCTCTCCCGCCTGATGTAGTGGATGTTATCTTATCGGCCAGGCGACACTCCACTAAATCTGTCTACGCTAATAGGTGGGCTAAATTTGTGATTTGGTGTGGAGAGAGGCAAATTGACCCCTTACGTGCCCACTTATCAGATATCTTGTCTTTTGCATTGTCTCTGGCACAGAGAGGTTGTTCAGTGGCTACGGTTAAGGGATACTTAACTGCCCTGTCAGCCTTTCTATGTCTTCCAGACCAGCCTTCTCTATTCAAATCCCCTATAGTACTTAGATTTTTAAAAGGTCTTATTAACAAATTTCCTCCCACTCCTTTCATTATGCCTCAGTGGGATTTAAACTTGGTTCTGACTTTTCTTATGGGTTCTCCGTTTGAGCCTATGCATTCTTGCCCCTTAAGGTTATTGGTCCTAAAGACGGTATTCCTGGTTGCAATTACTTCCGCCAGGAGAGTGAGTGAGCTGCAGGCTCTATCTGTAAAACCCCCTTACACATCTTTTTATGGGGATTAGGTGGTGTTGAGGACCAAGGCTGCTTTCCCACCGAAGGTTGTTTCACCCTTTTCATATGGCCCAAACAATTACTCTTTCCACGTTTTATCCTCCACCTCATCCTTCGAAAGAAGAAGAGAGGCTACACCGCTTAGACCCAAGGAGAGCGCTGAGCTTTTATGTGGACAGAACGAAGGATTTCAGGCTGGAGGATCAGCTCTTCATCGGGTACGTGGGAAAGAGGAGAGGAAAGGCAGTCCACAAGAGAACACTCTCCAGGTGGGTCCTTCTTTGCATTAAAATGTGTTACTCTTTAGCAAAGAAAGAACCCCCTGTTGGTATAAGAGCTCATTCCACCAGAGCTAAGTCGGCCTCTTCGGCCTTGGCTAGGGGTGTTCCTGTGGTCGACATCTGCCAGGCCGCAACTTGGTCATCCCTCCACACTTTTGCGAAACATTACTGCTTGGACTCTGAGGTTAGGAGGGATGGCCATTTTGCACGGTCAGTGCTGCAGGATTTCTTGGTTTGACCATTCAGGTACCCACCACCGAGTGCGGTACTGCTTTGGGACTCTATTCAATGTGTGAGGAAACCACAGGTAGTTGTATCCATCAGAAGAATGAGTTACTTACCTTTGGTAACAACTTTTCTGGTGGATACATTAGCTACCTGTGGATTCCTCACGGTCCCACCCGTCTCCCCTTGCCTGTCTGGTCTAACCAAGTTGTTCTTGGGTGTGCTCCTCTTGGTTTTTAAGGACTTGTACATATACTGTATATATGTGTATGTATGTATATATATGTATATATGTAGGAAGTTGGCTCTGTATGTGCTATTTCAAAGTAAGGAATAGCATGCACAGAGTCCAAGGGTTCCCCTTAGAGGTAAAATAGTGGTAAAAATAGATAATACTAATGCTCTATTTTGTGGTAGTGTGGTCGAGCAGTAGGCTTATCCAAGGAGTAGTGTTAAGCATTTGTTGTACATACACATAGACAATAAATGAGGTACACACACTCAGAGACAAATCCAGCCAATAGGTTTTGTTATAGAAAAATATCTTTTCTTAGTTTATTTTAAGAACCACAGGTTCAAATTTAACATGTAATATCTTGTTTGAAAGGTATTGCAGGTAAGTACATTAGGAACTTTGAATCATTTCAATTGCATGTATACTTTTCAAGTTATTCACAAATAGCTATTTCAAAAGTGGACACTTAGTGCAATTTTCACAGTTCCTGGGGGAGGTAAGTTTTTGTTAGTTTTACCAGGTAAGTAAGACACTTACAGGGTTCAGTTCTTGGTCCAAGGTAGCCCACCGTTGGGGGTTCAGAGCAACCCCAAAGTTACCACACCAGCAGCTCAGGGCCGGTCAGGTGCAGAGTTCAAAGTGGTGCCCAAAACGCATAGGCTAGAATGGAGAGAAGGGGGTGCCCCGGTTCCGGTCTGCTTGCAGGTAAGTACCCGCGTCTTCGGAGGGCAGACCAGGGGGGTTTTGTAGGGCACCGGGGGGGACACAAGCCCACACAGAAATTTCACCCTCAGCGGCGCGGGGGCGGCCGGGTGCAGTGTTAGAACAAGCGTCGGGTTCGCAATGTAAGTCAATGAGAGATCAAGGGATCTCTTCAGCGCTGCAGGCAGGCAAGGGGGGGCTTCCTCGGGGAAACCTCCACTTGGGCAAGGGAGAGGGACTCCTGGGGGTCACTTCTGCAGTGAAAGTCCGGTCCTTCAGGTCCTGGGGGCTGCGGGTGCAGGGTCTTTTCCAGGCGTCGGGACTTAGGTTTCAGAGAGTCGCGGTCAGGGGAAGCCTCGGGATTCCCTCTGCAGGCGGCGCTGTGGGGGCTCAGGGGGGACAAGTTTTGGTACTCACAGTCGTAGAGTAGTCCGGGGGTCCTCCCTGAGGTGTTGGTTCTCCACCAGCCGAGTCGGGGTCGCCGGGTGCAGCGTTGCAAGTCTCACGCTTCTTGCGGGGAGTTGCAGGGTTCTTTAAAGCTGCTCCTTGAAACAAAGTTGCAGTCTTTTTGGAGCAGGTCCGCTGTCCTCGGGAGTTTCTTGTCGTCGTCGAAGCAGGGCAGTCCTCAGAGGATTCAGAGGTCGCTGGTCCCTTTGGAAGGCGTCGCTGGAGCAGAGTTCTTTGGAAGGCAGGAGACAGGCCGGTGAGTTTCTGGAGCCAAGGCAGTTGTTGTCTTCTGGTCTTCCTCTGCAGGGGTTTTCAGCTGGGCAGTCCTTCTTCTTGTTGTTGCAGGAATCTAAATCTTTAGGTTCAGGGAAGCCCTTAAATACTAAATTTAAGGGCGTGTTTAGGTCTGGGGGGTTAGTAGCCAATGGCTACTAGCCCTGAGGGTGGGTACACCCTCTTTGTGCCTCCTCCCAAGGGGAGGGGGTCACATCCCTAATCCTATTGGGGGAATCCTCCATCTGCAAGATGGAGGATTTCTAAAAGTTAGTCACCTCAGCTCAGGACACCTTAGGGGCTGTCCTGACTGGCCAGTGACTCCTCCTTGTTGCTTTCTTTGTTCCCTCCAGCCTTGCCGCCAAAAGTGGGGGCCGTGGCCGGAGGGGGCGGGCAACTCCACTAAGCTGGAGTGCCCTGCTGGGCTGTGACAAAGGGGTGAGTCTTTGAGGCTCACCGCCAGGTGTTACAGCTCCTGCCTGGGGGAGGTGTTAGCATCTCCACCCAGTGCAGGCTTTGTTACTGGCCTCAGAGTGACAAAGGCACTCTCCCCATGGGGCCAGCAACATGTCTCTAGCGTGGCAGGCTGCTGGAACCAGTCAGCCTACACAGATAGTCGGTTAAGTTTCAGGGGGCACCTCTAAGGTGCCCTCTGTGGTGTATTTTACAATAAAATGTACACTGGCATCAGTGTGCATTTATTGTGCTGAGAAGTTTGATACCAAACTTCCCAGTTTTCAGTGTAGCCATTATGGTGCTGTGGAGTTCGTGTAAAACAGACTCCCAGACCATATACTCTTATGGCTACCCTGCACTTACAATGTCTAAGGTTTTGCTTAGACACTGTAGGGGTACAGTGCTCATGCACTGGTACCCTCACCTATGGTATAGTGCACCCTGCCTTGGGGCTGTAAGGCCTGCTAGAGGGGTGTCTTACCTATACTGCATAGGCAGTGAGAGGCTGGCATGGCACCCTGAGGGGAGTGCCATGTCGACTTACTCGTTTTGTTCTCACTAGCACACACAAGCTGGCAAGCAGGGTGTCTGTGCTGAGTGAGAGGTCTCCAGGGTGGCATAAGACATGCTGCAGCCCTTAGAGACCTTCCTTGGCATCAGGGCCCTTGGTACTAGAAGTACCAGTTACAAGGGACTTATCTGGATGCCAGGGTCTGCCAATTGTGGATACAAAAGTACAGGTTAGGGAAAGAACACTGGTGCTGGGGCCTGGTTAGCAGGCCTCAGCAAACTTTCAATTGTAAACATAGCATCAGCAAAGGCAAAAAGTCAGGGGGCAACCATGCCAAGGAGGCATTTCCTTACAATATATATATATATATATATATATATACATATACATAATTCGTGTATTCATGTATTTATTTTTTCAAAAAAAAAAAAGTTACGTTCTTGAAATGATGTATTTATCTTGAATGTCATTAAATATTGCTATTTGTTCATTTATCTCAATGGCCTATTATTCTCGTACGTAAAAAATGTTGGTACTGACATTGGCACGTCGGTGAGGACCTCTTATTGCCTGCATGACGTCAGACGGCGTCGCGTGGGCAATTGTGACGTCCTCGTGCAGAAGCTAGGAAGAAGATTTCCGTCGAATCCTGGCGCAATGGGTGAATTCAGTGTGTGAGGAATCCACAGGTAGCTGATGTATCCACCAGAAAAGTCGCTACTGAAGGTAAGTAACTCGTTCTTCAAAGTAAGAAATAGCATGCACAGAGTCCAAGGGTTCCCCTTAGAGGTAAGATAGTGGCAAAAAGAGATCATTCTAATGCTCTATTTTGTGGTAGTGTGGTCGAGCAGTAGGCTTATCAGAGGAGTAGTGTTAAGCATTTGTTGTACAAACACAGGCAATAAATGAGGAATACACACTCAGAGACAATTCCAGGCCAATAGGTTTTTGTATAGAAAAATATATTTTCTTAGTTTATTTTAAGAACCACAGGTTCAAGATTTACAAGTAATACTTCAAATGAAAGGTATTTCTTGTAGGAACTTTGAATTAGCAAAATAGCATATACAGTTTTCACATAAATGACATATAGCTATTTTAAAACTAGACAGTGCAATTTTCAACAGTTCCTGGGGGAGGTAAATGTTTGTTAGTTTTTGCAGGTAAGTAAACCACCTATGGGGCTCAAGTTTAGGTCCAAGGCAGCCCACCGTTATGGGTTCAGGGCAACCCCAAAGTTACCATACCAGCAGCTCAGGGCCGGTCAGGTGCAGAGGTCAAAGTGGTGCCCAAAACGCATAGGCTTCAATGGAGAAGGGGGTGCCCCGGTGCCAGTCTGCCAGCAGGTAAGTACCCGCGTCCTCGGAGGGCAGACTAAGGTGGTTTTGTAGGGCACCGGGGGGGACACAAGTCAGCACTGAAAGTACACCCTCAGGGGCCGGGTGCAGTGTGCAAACAAGCGCCAGGTTTGCAATAGAAATCAATGTGAGACCAAGGGGTCTCTTCAGCGATGCAGGCAGGCAAGGGGGGGTGGTCGGGGCTCCTCGGGGTAGCCACCACCTCAGCAAGGGAGAGGGCCACCTGGAGGTTGGATCCTTCAGGTCCTGGGGGCTGCGGATGCAGAGTCTTTACCAGGCGTCGGGTCTTTGAAGCAGGCAGTCGTGGTCAGGGGGAGCCTCAGGATTCCCTCTGCAGGCGTCGCTGTGGGGGCTCAGGGGGGGTCAACTCTGGCTACTCACGGTCTCGTCGCCGGCGAGTCCTCCCTGTGGTGTTTGTTCTCCACAAATCGAGCCGGGGGCATTGGGTGCAGAGTGCGAAGTCTCACTCTTCCGGCGGGAAACGTGTGTTGTTTCAAAGTTGCTTCTTTGTTGCAAAGTTGCAGTCTTTGGGGAACAGAGCCGCTCTCCTCAGGAGTTCTTGGTCCTTCTAGATGCAGGGTAGTCCTCTGAGGCTTCAGAGGTTGCTGGATCCTGGGAACGCTTCGCTGGAGCAGTGTCTTTAGAAGTGGGGAGACAGGCCGGTAGAGCTGGGGCCAAAGCAGTTGGTGTCTCCGTCTTCTCTGCAGGTTTTTCAGTTCAGCAGTCCTCTTCTTCTTAGGTTGCAGGAATCTGAGTTCCTAGGTTCTGGGGAGCCCCTAAATACTGAATTTAGGGGTGTGTTTAGGTCTGGGAGGTTAGCAGCCAATGGCTACTAGCCCTGAGGGTGGCTACACCCTCTTTGTGCCTCCTCCCTGAAGGGAGGGGGGCACATTCCTATCCCTATTGGGGGAATCCTCCATCTGCAAGATGGAGGATTTCTAAAAGTCAGAGTCACCTCAGCTCAGGACACCTTAGGGGCTGTCCTGACTGGCCAGTGGCTCCTCCTTGTTTTTCTCATGATCTCCTCCGGCCTTGCCGCCAAAAGTGGGGCCGTGGCCGGAGGGGGCGGGCAACTCCACTAGCTGGAGTGCCCTGGGGTGCTGTATCAAAGGGGGTGAGCCTTTGAGGCTCACTGCCAGGTGTTAAAGTTCCTGCAGGGGGAGGTGAGAAGCACCTCCACCCAGTACAGGCTTTGTTACTAGCCACAGAGTGACAAAGGCACTCTCCCCATGTGGCCAGCAAAAATGTAGAGAAAGTCTAGAGAATTGGCAATAACACTTGTTCTTCTATTCTGTGTTCCCCGAAGTCTCCCTATAAAAATGGTACCTCACTTGTGTGGTTAGGTCTAGTGCCCGCAACAGGAAATGCCCCAAAACACAACATGAAAATATCACATTTTTCTAATGAAAAAGGACATGTTTTTTGCAAATTGCCTAGCTCTGGATTTTAGCCTCTAGATCAGCTGGCACCTAGGAAAACCTAGCAAACCTATACATTTTTGAAAACTAGACACCTAGGGAAATTAGGGATGGGGTGACTTGTGGGGGCTCACACCAGATTCTGTCACCCAGAATCCTTTGCTATTCTCAAAATTGGGCTAATAAACACATTTTCCTCACATTTTGGTGATGGAAAGTTCTGGAATTGGAGGGGAGCCACAAACGTCTTTCCACCCAGCATTTCCTCTAAGCCTCCTGATAAAAATGGTACCTCACTTGTGTGGGTAGGCCTAGTGCCTGTGACAAGAGTGGACCACACAACAGTCAATGGTAGTTCTTACACGAGGGCAACTGTTGACCCTGGGATGATCCATTCCTGACACAGGCACTAGGCACAAACACTCAGGTGGGGTTAGTGTTTGTATCAGGACAAGTGGGGAAGCACTGTGTAAAAAAGGAATTTTGTGGGTCCCTGAATATTCCGTTAGTTTGTGCGAAATAAATTCAAGGGAAAATAGAGTTTTTATTCAATGTTTTACTTTTGTAAGCTATTGTGGGTAAGAAAACTTTGGGGAATCCACACAAGCCACACCCCTATGGACTCCCCCGGTGGCCTAGTTCACGAAAATGTCTGGGTTTGGTAGGATTCGATATATGGCTGCCAGGACCAAAAATTTAGGTGCCTGCTGTAGGAAGTTGGCTCTGTATGTGCTATTTCAAAGTAAGGAATAGCATGCACAGAGTCCAAGGGTTCCCCTTAGAGGTAAAATAGTGGTAAAAAGAGATAATACTAATGCTCTATTTTGTGGTAGTGTGGTCGAGCAGTAGGCTTATCCAGGGAGTAGTGTTAAGCATTTGTTGTACATACACCTAGACAATAAATGAGGTACACACACTCAGAGACAAATCCAGCCAATAGGTTTTGTTATAGAAAAATATCTTTTCTTAGTTTATTTTAAGAACCATAGGTTCAAATTCTACATGTAATATCTCATTCGAAAGGTATTGCATGTAAGTACTTTAGGAACTTTGAATCATTACAATAGCATGTATACTTTTCAAGTTATTCACAAATAGCTGTTTTAAAAGTGGACACTTAGTGCAATTTTCACAGTTCCTAGGGGAGGTAAGTATTTGTTAGGTTAACCAGGTAAGTAAGATACTTACAGGGCTTAGTTCTTGGTCCAAAGTAGCCCACCGTTGGGGGTTCAGAGCAACCCCAAGGTTACCACACCAGCAGCTCAGGGCCGGTCAGGTGCAGAGTTCAAAGTGGTGCCCAAAACACATAGGCTTCAATGGAGAAGGGGGTGCCCCGGTTCCAGTCTGCCAGCAGGTAAGTACCTGCGTCTTCGGAGGGCAGACCAGGGGGGTTTTGTAGGGCACCGGGGGGGACACAAGCCCACACAGAAATTTCACCCTCAGCGGCGCGGGGGCAGCCGGGTGCAGTGTTAGAACAAGCGTCGGGTTTGTAGTGTTAGTCTATGGGAGATCTAGGGATCTCTTCAGCGCTGCAGGCAGGCAAGGGGGGGGTTCCTCGGGGAAACCTCCACTTGGGCAAGGGAGAGGGACTCCTGGGGGTAACTTCTCCAGTGAAAGTCCGGTCCTTCAGGTCCTGGGGGCTGCGGGTGCAGGGTCTCTCCCAGGCGTCGGGTTTTGGATTCAAGGAGTCGCGGTCAGGGGAAGCCTCGGGATTCCCTCTGCAGGCGGCGCTGTGGGGGCTCAGGGGGAACAGGTTTTTGTACTCACAGTATTAGAGTAGTCCTGGGGTCCCTCCTGAGGTGTTGGATCTCCACCAGCCGAGTCGGGGTCGCCGGGTGCAGTGTTGCAAGTCTCACGCTTCTTGCGGGGAGCTTGCAGGGTTCTTTCAAGGCTGCTGGAAACAAAGTTGCAGCCTTTCTTGGAGCAGGTCCGCTGTCCTCGGGAGTTTCTTGTCTTTTCGAAGCAGGGGCAGTCCTCAGAGGATGTCGAGGTCGCTGGTCCCTTTGGAAGGCGTCGCTGGAGCAGGATCTTTGGAAGGCAGGAGACAGGCCGGTGAGTTTCTGGAGCCAAGGCAGTTGTTGTCTTCTGGTCTTCCTCTGCAGGGGTTTTCAGCTAGGCAGTCCTTCTTCTTGTAGTTGCAGGAATCTGAAATCTTAGGTTCAGGGTAGCCCTTAAATACTGAATTTAAGGGCGTGTTTAGGTCTGGGGGGTTAGTAGCCAATGGCTACTAGCCCTGAGGGTGGGTACACCCTCTTGTGCCTCCTCCCAAGGGGAGGGGGTCACTTCCCTAATCCTATTGGGGGAATCCTCCATCTGCAAGATGGAGGATTTCTAAAAGTTAGAGTCACCTCAGCTCAGGGCACCTTAGGGGCTGTCCTGACTGGCCAGTGACTCCTCCTTGTTTTTCTCATTATTTTCTCCGGCCTTGCCGCCAAAAGTGGGGCTGGGCCGGAGGGGGGGGGGGGGGCAACTCCACTAGCTGGAGTGTCCTGCTGGGTTGGCACAAAGGAGGTGAGCCTTTGAGGCTCACCGCCAGGTGTGACAACTTCTGCCTGGGGGAGGTGTTAGCATCTCCACCCAGTGCAGGCTTTGTTACTGGCCTCAGAGTGACAAAGGCACTCTCCCCATGGGGCCAGCAACATGTCTCTGTTTGTGGCAGGCTGCTAAAACTAGTCAGCCTACACAGATAGTCGGTTAAGTTTCAGGGGGCACCTCTAAGGTGCCCTCTGGGGTGTATTTTACAATAAAATGTACACTGGCATCAGTGTGCATTTATTGTGCTGAGAAGTTTGATACCAAACTTCACAGTTTTCAGTGTAGCCATTATGGTGCTGTGGAGTTCGTGTTTGACAAACTCCCAGACCATATACTCTTATGGCTACCCTGCACTTACAATGTCTAAGGTTTGGCTTAGACACTGTAGGGGTGCCATGCTCATGCACTGGTACCCTCACCTATGGTATAGTGCACCCTGCCTTAGGGCTGTAAGGCCTGCTAGAGGGGTGACTGATCTATACATGCATAGGCAGTGAGAGGCTGGCATGGCACCCTGAGGGGAGTGCCATGTCGACTTACTCATTTTGTTCTCACCAGCACACACAAGCTGGCAAGCAGTGTGTCTGTGCTGAGTGAGGGGTCTCTAGGGTGGCATAAGACATGCTGCAGCCCTTAGAGACCTTCCTTGGCATCAGGGCCCTTGGTACTAGAAGTACCAGTTACAAGGGACTTATCTGAATGCCAGGGTGTGCCAATTGTGGATACAATGGTACATTTTAGGTGAAGGAACACTGGTGCTGGGGCCTGGTTAGCAGGGTCCCAGCACACTTCTCAGTCAAGTCAGCATCAGTATCAGGCAAAAAGTGGGGGGTAACTGCAACAGGGAGCCATTTCTTTACACCTGCCTTACAAAACCTGGTTGTTTTGTGATAGATAATTTTGATGTTCCCACAATACGATTTGGGCCCTTCCCTGTCGCGACCCTGTGCGAAGATGGGGATTACCGAAACCGTGCGAGTTGTCCAGTAGGTTTCTGCGCTAACCCCATTTTGATCATAAGGCCCAAAACTCCGCTGGCGAAATGGGAGTCCACTGACTTGTCCTAGAACAGGGCCCTAGATTGCCTCCATGCTCCCTCAGAAATTGTTCTACACACACATTTGTTAGCTGCACAATTTACTGAAGGAACTCAACATCCACAAAAAGATGGACGTAGTCGACTGGCTACAAGTTGGCTGTATCAACTTTACATCCAGCATCACCAGTAAAAGGTGGAAATTGGGGCTGAACTAAACTGGGGCGCTGCCAAGAGCTGCCCACTGCACCCACCTGCTGTCTGGATTGGATTAACCTGCTGTTGTACCGCTGCACAGACTGCTTATGAAGCAACAGCACGACTGCCCCCATCACCTCCCTCAATCGCTGGAAGAGGGGTGGTGGGGGGACTCCTCTGAGGGAAAAAAATCACTCCCAGAGTCTGCTCCATTGTCCTCTCCCTCAGATGCTGTCTCAGTATCCACTGTCTCAGTCTCTGATCCTGCCCCAGATCTGTCCTCCATAATCTGAGTTACTGCTTCAGCAGCCATCAAACGAGACGCCATCTCTGCTACTGGCTAAACTGTCCCTCTAAAGCACTAGCCTGCAGATAGGGTCACAAAATGGCTTGGGGGGGAAGGGGTGATGTGTGCAACAGTAGATTTCAGTCACCTTACCTTTGTTTATTCTCTGACACTGAAAAAAACACAAAGACAAACTATTACTTCACATTGCAACATACCCATCATCACAGCCTTTTAGCGCTAGTAGCGCACAGTGTGACAGTCATTTATGGCGCCCCTGACCTTCTCCTTGTATTTCCTCACTACCACCCAGAAAAAAGTTTACATATTCAAGACATTGCACATTTTGCGTACATATGCTAAACATGGGATGGCAGATCTGGTGCCTAAATCCAGGCAATACAAAATGATTTCCCTATTTATCTTAGCCTCATGATTAGACCAGATGCTGATCCATAATAAAAGTTTTGCTGACTTGACCAGATCACTAATATACAAACATTTGTGCACCGTGTGCAAGATAGAATTGGAACTCGAAGGCGGCAAGTGCGTAGTAAGTCTATAGATAAGATTTTCTTCGACCTGTAAGGCGTCAGTATTACTGTTGCCCCAGATCCCAGCTCCATACCAAGCAGCGAAGACACACTAAAAGTTGTAAATATTAAAAGGGGGGGTGGGTACCTCATAGGAGAAACCAGGAGGAACCACAACACAGCTGCCCTTCAATCCCTCCGAAAGAGGTGGCTCACAGAGGGCATACTGCTGGAGAAGGTAAATTGCAATTGATAATAAGACATTCCCCTTTTGAAGCAATGGGTCCAGGTCCAATCCACCTCACCCTCCGTGTCCACAGAATGTCTTCACGTGCAAGAATGGAAAACCTCTATTGCGAGCCAACCAGTATAACAGTTTGTTTCAAAACTCTGTTTTATACTCCTCTTGCCTGCGGTGCAATAGAGGGTCTCCGACATAAATTGCCACATTGGGACATGGGCAAGTAATTCTGGGCAGAGAAAGATGCAACCCGAGAGAGGATGACCTCTACAGACCAACAGAATAGTTTGAGCTGCCTTAAATGACTTGCGGGGGGCATTCCTCACATGTTTTGGGGTGGGGGGGTGGTGTTGGGTTGGGGCAACCCAGAGGCTTTACCTCCCCATGATACGGTAGCAGCTATAGATTACTTGGGCTGGTTTATGAAGTAAATAAATTGCGAGAGGATTCTTGGTCAAGCCAGTAGTAATTGAGTTAACAACATTACCTGTCTGAAGGGAGAAAATAAACCACCTTTGAGTGGCATAATTGTTACTCATGACAGGAGCGATTGGACAAGAGTTCCCTTTTTGTCTGGTGTCTCGTGAGCGAGAGTGTTCATCAGCTGTTTTAATTTCACAAGCTGCTTCATCACCGGTAGAGGCTCTGTTTCTGAGAAAGTCCTTAATTTTTCCACAACATATCTCCCAAAATTCTCCCCTCCTTCACATGTGCCAAAATGAAGCCTCAAAAGAACCCTTGGCAGAGGGAGTCAGACTTAAATGGGTAGCTGACTCTGCGGGCAGATTTTGTGTAATGCGGGTTGTCTGGGCTGATTGAGCTACCTTGGAACCTTTATCCTACGAGCCTTTTGCCTCAGTGGTACCTGCTTTGATTTGACATGCATCAACTGAGATGGAGCGTCAAATACACCCAAGTCAGCAGGTAGTAAATTCCCAGCACCTGTAGAACTGGTTGGTCCCTTGTGGGCAATGGACACTTGGCCAATCCCCACAGCCTGTGCTAACATCCTGTCAATTGAAGTGCCTTTGGAGGGGTGGAGGTGAAAAATCCATGGCTGCCTGCCGCCTTCTTCCCCAGAGAAACGTTAAACGTTAAATAAGAGTAATTGGGTCAAGGCTGTTGCTGTATCGCATCCTTATTTTGCCCATTAACCTTGTCCAGCTAGGTGTCAACATCAGTGTGCCATTAACTCAAATTAGGAATTAGATTAAAGATTTTTCTATAAGCACAGCAGATTAATGTAAATCCACACTTTACAACCAATCCAACCGTCTCACTGTTGCGTCTCCCCGCATGGCATCAATAATGGATTACAGGTGATATAGCGTTCCTATCCCTCCCTGACAAAGGCCATTTCAGACATGTGAATTAATGTGCATGCATGTACATACTGTACGTGCTGAGATGTAAATCACAGCAGGAACAGCATCAGCTTCACACACAACAACCTGCTCCTCCATACCTAACCTCCTAATCTGTGGAATAAGTATCTGTGATGGCCCACTCCATGGTATCCCTCATCTGCAGCTCAGCATCTGGGGGAACGCCTGCCCAGCCGACCAATTGCTATGCTTCATTTTGCTAGCAGGAGGGCTAACTGGAGATATTCATATTCCATTTTTTTCCTACCTGGGGCATATTATGAATGCCATTTTCAGTGCAATTGCTTTATCTTTGTATTCTTTCATATGGTTGGCTGCTTGAAACAATTATTTATTCTCCTGACTTGTAATCTAACTTAATCCAAGCTGATACAGGAGATGTATTGGGGAAGGGGAGTAAGGTATATTCAGGAACTTTAATTCCAGTTTCAGGCAAGAGAGATCACAGAGCTGACTGGACTGAGGCAGGGTATTTCGAGAGAGCAGAGCACTGAAAGGTTTCCTAGTAGTTATTTCTGATTTAGGTGCATTTTCCAATTTCTTGTCTAGCTCAAGGGTTGTTGCGGGTTGGTAATCTGAAACATCCTGGGGATGGAAAATGGAGTCCCTAATTAAGTTTTATTTTATTTAAAAGTTTATTTGTGATTTTGTAAAGTGCTACATGCCACTGGTAGCACTCTAAAGTGAAGGACTTAACTCTTGTTTCTACATTGGTAATGGGTTACCATATATGTTATCCCACCTTTTTAATTTGGGAAATTCACAAACTGTATTTTATAAAATGTAAAGTAGTGCCACTACTTTACTACACAAAGCAGTTCAGAAAGCTTCAGTCAGAAATCTCCAGCTCTCCTTTTTTTATGGGGAAATCCTCATGCATGTGAATTTAGTACGTGTGGGTAGAACCAGAGGGAGTGACTGCAATTTGAGAAATATTTACAACTAAATGGAAGGAGCTAGGGGAGGGTTAAGGAGGAGTTTCGGGAAGGACAGACACCCACCCACAAAACAGTAAGCCCATTGTTACACACAAAGTACAGTTCTAAAGTTTCTACAGTCAAAATGGACCCAAAACAGTAGTAAATGTACTAGAGGTCAGACCCTGAGTAAGTCAAGCACCACACATGGCGACCCACTAGTACTGCAGCACTGTCCCATAGAAAATAATGGAGTTGGTAATTAAAATTGAACTCCATAGGAAATAATGTTAAAAAGTATATTTAAATAAAATATTTTAATGGGTATTAATTAAAAATAAATGTAATGTTATTTTTAAATATTAATGTTGTACATTATTAAGTGTATACATTATTTTTTGTAATTTTAAGTACATAATAGCAATTTTTACTGTAGGTGGGATTTGTTTTTAATTACATATTTTTTAATAATGTCCATTTGATTTATATATGTTAGTTAAATATTTGATTAAAATGACTATTATAATGATGTAACTTTTTTGCTGCATTTAAAATTGCTAAAATCAATTCAAATTAACATTTAAAAAACACAAAACTATTTTATTTTAAATTTCAGTCCACTTTTTAAAATGTTCCTATACTTTACTATAGAAAGATTTCCACACCTGTGGTGGTGAATTCTGCCTAATTGTGAAACGTTACTAGTACTACTTTACACTACTAAATTTAGCTCCACCTCATATTTCAAGGGTTATAATCTCAGTACATTTTCTTGAGTAATCCTTTGTACACTTTTCCTTACAATAACTGCTTTATTTTCTTTCAGGAACTTCAAGTGAGTTAAAGTATGGAGTATTGCCAGAATCTTGGGCAAGGGAATCTTGGGAAAATGGTAGGTTAAATTACATTTTAAATTATGTGGGTTTTCTATGGCATAGTGATTTTTACCCTAAGGTTTTATTGTAATAAAATTGTCTTGATTCTATATGGAAGTTTGTGTGTACATGTATGAGTGTCAGTGTTCTTCCAATTTTTTAAATGAAAACTGCAGAAAAGTATTAAACTTACAAAGGCACAATTGATCTTTGTGCCTTTTGTTGGAATAAATTGAGCTACTGAATGCCACATTTTTCTCTACCTCACCCCTTCTGAGCTGTTCAACTAGGATTCCAGAATTTTGATTTTACTAGATTTTGTTTGCCATTTAGGGACATAGAGGGACCACAGTTTATGCCTTTGTCAAGCATGGACTCCTCAGATATAGTAACAAACATTACCTATCTCTGCTCATTCCTGTTATCATTGAATTGTTTTGAAAAAGGTTGTTGTTATTAGTGTTTAACTTGGGGTTTCTTCCCATTAACGTTATTCTTTTATATTTGTGAACTGGTGCTCATGTGAGTGTCTGTGCAGGGTGCCTGCTGGACTGTGATGATGTAAAGTACTGCAATTTTTGTTGGGCGATTGTTGTGGCATTGGTTTGAGGGTGAGATTAGAAGACTCAAGCAAGTAGGTGACATTTAAAACTGGTTTGTTGTCATACCATTTGGATTTGAAAGGGTGTGGATGGTTTATGTGCAAATTGCATTGACTTTATTTCTATCCCACCTATGTGCAGATTAAAACATTGAATATTGTTGTTCCCACTGTTCTTGTCAGTGTGTTCCAAAACACCAAAAGGATGGGGGTGGTTTACTAGGGAATTACATCAACCGTATTCCGTACCCTACCAATGTGAAGAACAAGAAAACATCAGCAAGACTGTCATTGTTGCTTTTCCCAGCATTCACTCAATGCGTTCCAGAACAACAAAAGGATCTTACTGTCCGCTTGCCATCACAACACTTGATATGTAGGACTTACTTCATATTGTGAATGTGTTTGATGTTGAAAACAAGCCCATTCTGATGGATACAACTAACTGTGGATCAGTCAGTTTATCGATTCCTCACCTTATGAAATCTCCCAATGCACCAGCATTCGACAGAAACTTTACTCCCAGCACTTCACGTCAATGTGGATGTCACAATTGCCCGGCTCCGCACTGGACTCCATCTGACGTCATTGTGGCAATAAGAAGTTCTCGCTGACGTCGGTTCCCTTTTTTCCATGCCTTCGACTAACGTTTTTTCCTAGCTCTCGAACAGCTACTGTTTTAAGGTCTTGTTGTACTTGTTAAAATGTCTCCGCCTAAGAAGTCAGATTTTAGGCCTTGTCGTGAGTGCAGGGGTTGTATTTCAGTCACAGACCCTCATGAAGGCTGCTTGTGGTGTCTACGTTCGGACCACGACGTGGAAGGGTACGTGTCGTGCCAGAGGATGAACCAGAAGGCCTTAAAAGGAAGAAAGGCTAAGCTCTTTTTAGCAAAAGCTAAAAGAGGACACAAGGGTCATTGGAGATCTAAGGCAAGGGACGCTTCTTCTCATAAGTCATCAAGATCTCATCAGAAGCGGCGCCGGCACGATTCTCAATGCCATTCTTCCAGAGATCGGTCTCGGTTCCCTTCGAGACAACGTTGTACGGCGTGGGATGTCAGTCCTACTGTTACTCCCAGCCTCAGAGTCCTCAGGCTTCTCCAGCGCCATCACTGATTGAGGACGTCCTCCGACTCACTTTTCACCTGTGTTGGTTCAGGAGCCGGTGGCGCAAGTTTCGGATGAGACTCAAGCACCTCAAGATGACCAGAGGTTTCCTTCCTTCCCGACTCCAGGAGTGGATCCGGCGGCTTTCCTGAATGCTATGTTTAGTGTTTTTAGCAAAGCTATGGCTCCTGCTGGTGCACCGGCTGGTCCCACGGGTCCATTAGTGCTCTCCTTGGGTTCGCCGGTGCCGTACAAATCGGCTGTGTTTGTGCCCTTCTATCCGAGTGCTGGTTCAGCGCCGATGGCTTTGTCGCCTTACATGATGCCGATGGAGTCAGTACCTGCGCCGGATGGGTCCCGGGTGGGACGCAGTGTGTCTCCACCATGTCCTCCACCACGTCCTTCTGTTTTCAAGCCGGCGTTGTCGACATTGGTAAACTCTTTCGACTCAGAGATTGGAGGCCAGATTGAGATTGAGGAGGAGATCACTGAGCCTCTTGGAGGAGCAGGAATACCAGCAACAGTTGCTAGAGGAAGGAGAGATTTCTGAGCCTCTGGGGGAGTTTCAGGGTCTGGACTCTACAAGTAGACTGGGTACCTCCCCTGAGTGGGATCTTTTATCCTCTGGTGAATTTACAGAGGAGGCAGCATCCTATCACACTCATAAGGAAGGCTGCTGAATTTTTGGAACTTCCGTTACCAACTTCTTAAGTAAAGACAAACATCTTGACTGAGGTGTTGCATCTTTCCTCTACTTCTGCGGAGCCCCTACTCCCTTTCAATGATGATCTTACTGAGCCTATTTTAAACATTTCGAGAAAGCCTGTTACGTCTCTGACCGTTTCCAGGACTGTGGCAAGCAGGTACAGGGTTGGTCCTGGGGATCTTCGATTTTTATCCCAACATCCGACTCCTGAGAGCTTGGTGGTCCAAGGTTCTTGTTCTGCTCTATCTGCACCTGGCTCGTTTCTCTTAATCCATCGGACAGGGAGTCTAAGAGGATGGAGCAAGCAGCCAAGAAAAGTTTCTCCTCATGTAATATGGGGCCCTGAAATCGGTCAATGCTACCAGTGTGCCGGGGAGGTATGTTCATGTCCTGATGGACACGGTAAGAGCTGTGGTGCCGAACTTACCTCAGGATATGCAGGGGCAGTTTGATTAGCTTCTTTTGGACACTCAAGCGGCGGCCAGTCTGGTCTGGATACAGCGGACTCAGTAGCCAGGGCAACGGGCACTTAAGTGGCGACCAGGAGGCATGCGTGGCTTAGGTCTTCTGGATTTTCAAAGGACGTTCAAACAACTGTGGGGGACCTAGAGGTCAAAGGTCATTGGTCTCCAGTGAAACAGATGTTTCATATCAATGAGTTAGAATTGTGGGCAATATGTCTGGCTCTTCGCGGTCAGTCAGTTCAGGTCTTGACAGACAACACTACCGTGATGTGGTACATCAACAATCAGGGAGAAGTAGGGTCATACCTTCTCTGCAGAGAGGCTCTGGTTTAGTGGCATTACTTAGTGTCACCGGTAGGGGGGGGTCAACTCTGGCTACTCACGGGCTCGCAGTCGCCGGGGAGTCCTCCCTGTAGTGTTAGTTTTCCGCAGGTCGAGCCGGGTGCGTCAGGTGCAGAGTGGAAAGTCTCACGCTTCCGGCGGGAAACCTGGTCTTTAAAAGTTGCTTCTTTGTTGCAGAAAGTTGCAGTTTGTTGAACAGGGCCGCTGTTCTCAGGAGCTTCTTGGTCCTTTAGATGCAGGGTAGTCCTCTGAGGCTTCAGAGGTCACTGGACCCTTTTGGATGTGTCGCTGTTGCAGTTTTCTTCGAAGTAGGGAGACAGGCCGGTGGGGCTGGGGCCAAATCAGTTGTCGTCTCCGTCTTCACTGCAGGGCTTCAGGTCAGTAGTCCTTGTTCTTCTTTAGGTTGCAGGAATCTATCTTCCTCGGTTCTGGGAGCCCCTAAATACTGAATTTAGGGCTGTGTGTTAGGTCTGGGAGGGCAGTAGCCAATGGCTACTGTCCTTGCCCTCTTTGTGCCTCCTCCCTGTGGGCAGGGGGGCACATCCCTAATCCTATTGGGGGAATCCTCCTTCTACAAGATGGAGGATTTCTAAAAGTAAGTCTCACCTCAGCTCAGGACACCTTAGGGGCTGTCCTGACTGGGGGGTGACTCCTCCTTGTTTTTCTCATCTTCTCCAGCCTTGCCGCCAAAAAGTGGGGGCAGTGGCCGGAGGGGCAGGCTTCTCCACAGGGCCGCTGTCCTCAGGAGTTTCTTGGTCCTTTTAGATGCAGGGTAGTCCTCTGAGGCTTCAGAGGTCGCTGGACCCTGGGGGACGTGTCGCTGTTGCAGTTTCTCTTGAAGTGGGGAGACAGGTGGTAGGGCAGGGGCCAAAGCAGTTGGTGTCTCCGTCTTCTCTGCGGGGCTTCAGGTCAGCAGTCCTTCTTCGTCTTCAGGTTGCAGGAATCTATCTTCCTAGGTTCTGGGGGCCCCTAAATACTCGATTTAGGGGTGTGTTTAGGTCTGGGAGGTTAGTAGCCAATAGCTACTAGCCCTGAGGGTGGCTACACCCTCTTTGTGCCTCCTCCCGGTGGGGAGTGGGGTCACATCCCTAATCCTATTGGGGGAATACTCCATCTGCAAGATGGAGGATTTCTAAAAGTCAGTCACCTCAGCTCCCGACACGTTAGGGGTTGTCCTGACTGGCCAGTGGCGACTCCTTGTTTTTCTCATTATCTCCTCTGGCCTTGCTGCCAAAAGTGGGGCCGTTCCCGGAGGGGGCGGGCATCTCCACTAGCTGGGATGCCCTTTGGCGCTATAACAAAGGGGTGAGCCTTTGATGCTCACCGCCAGGTGTTACAGTTCCTGCAGGGGGAGGTGAGAAGCAGGCTTGTTCCTGGCCACAGAGTGACAAAGGCAATCTCCCCATGTGGCCAGCAACATGTCTGGTGTGTGGCAGGCTGGCAAAAACTAGTCAGCCCACACTGGAAGTCGGGTATGTTTTCAGGGGGCATCTCTAAGATGCCCTCTGAGGGTATTTTACAATACAGTGCACACTGGCATCAGTGTGCATTTATTGTGCTGAGAAGTTTGATACCAAACTTCCCAGTTTTCAGTGTACCCATTATGGTGCTGTGGTGTTCGTGTTTGACAGACTCCCAGACCATATACTCTTACGGCTACCCTGCACTTACAATGTCTAAGGTTTTGCTTTGACACTGTAGGGGCATAGTGCTCATGCACATATGCCTGCTAGAGGGGTGACTTACCTATGCCACAGGCAGTGTGAGGTTGGCATGGCATTCTGAGGGGAGTGCCATGACGACTTAGTCATTTTCTCCCCACCAGCACACACAAGCTGGCAAGCAGTGTGTATTTGCTGAGTGAGGGGTCCCCAAGGTGGCATAAGACATGCTGCAGCCCTTAGAGACCTTCCCTGGCATCAGGGCCCTTGGTACCAGTTACAAGGGACTTACCTGGGTGCCAGGGTTGTGCCAATTGTGGAGACAAAGGTACAGTTTAGGGAAAGAAACTGGTGCTGGGGCCTGGTTAGCAGGGTCCCAGCACACTTTCACATCATAACTTAGCATCAGCAAAGGCAAAAAGTCAGGGGGTAATCCTGCCAAGGAGGCATTTCCTTATAATGAGGGTCTGTGTGACTCTGTGACCGGCACCAGTGGTGTTGAATTGTTGAGAACGACTCTGTCAGCTACGCTATGATAGCCCCAGTCTATTGTGTTTCTCAACGCTTTAGTTGGATTTAATATTTACAAATTCATAAATTTGCTTTTGTACATTGGATTTTCACTGTTTTATTCAGATAAATATTCTCTGTTTTTCTAAACCTTTGTGGTGTCTTTTTGTGGTGTTTTCACTGTGTTATGGTACACGTTCTGCACAAATACTTTACACATTGCCTTCTGCATTAAGCCTGACTGATCAGTGCCAAGCTACAGAAGGGTGGGCACAGGATAATTTGGATTGGTTGTGATTTAACCGTGGTTAGAATTGTGGTCCCTACTTGGACAACAAGGGTGTACACCTCTGTCAACTAGAGATCCCATTTCTAATAGAAGGTAAGTAACTTTGTCTTAGAAATGAGAAACAACCATAAGAATGAAATCTTCAAACGCTCCTGCAAGGAAGTACAACATTTGTATTCAGTTTGATTCAAGTTCGACACTGTTCGTGTATTTAAACTTTTTCCAGATATAGTATCTTCACGTTTAATGGAATGGGTGAAATAATTGCTTCTCAGAAATGGTGTAAAAGCCTTGTGCTAAACATTTCTTTCCCTAATGAAGCAATCAAATTTGTGGTGTGCTGTACCCAAAAGCAAGCATTTGTACTGAGAAACTTAGTTTGTGTCGTCAGACAACCGAAAATGCCCATGTATCTTCAGTATGACATTTCTGTAATTTTGTATAGCTTTTTTTTAACATTTATTTAAAACATAAATATACACTTATCTTTAGGTGACTCATCATCATTGCTGATGAACAAGCTTAAGTGTCCCCATTGCAGTTACGTAGCCAAATATAGAAGAACATTGAAGAGGCATTTGCTCATTCATACTGGCGTCCGATCATTTAGCTGTGACATCTGTGGAAAGCTATTTACTCGAAGGGAGCATGTTAAAAGGCATTCCTTGGTAAGTAGGTTGCACATGTTTAAAATAATACATTTTTAGTATTCAGATGGATCAGTGATAGCGTTTGTTTTCTGTCCATGTCCGTGATACAGAATTGCCTAAATTGTGGGGCATTGATAAAAGGTAAAGCTAGTTATGTGTGTTTTTTTTCCCCAGTGAAATCTTAACATATCTTAGCTTTTTCTGTTGTCTGTGGATTGAAGAGAAATGCCTATTGCCCAGGATCCCACTGTATCAGAATGGGACTGAGGTTCATTGTGCTGCATAGAAGGCTTGGGCAGATCATTACTTGCAGCTTGCATAGCTGCCACCATGTGCACACTACAGTCCAATTCCTGCATCATTATGATAATTGAATGCTAGCTTTTTTTTAAATATTAGATCAGCAGTCTGGAATGTACCTGTGTTTTGAGGTGATGATGCCCTTCAAGTAATCAAGATAATCTTGTGCCAAAGTTATATCAATTTGATGATGTATGGTTAGTCTCCATATAATCATGACTATTTTTAAGATGCTATGTTATGCTAATTCGCCCACACGGTAGATGTTCTGTGTAAATTATTCATTTTATAATTCTGAGTGCTGGTAAAGTTCAAGACTGAAAGGTGAACCTGAAACTCCATGAATCCAGCCCTGCAGTAGAAAGGGTTATGTCTCTAGTATTGGATCTTTCATAAATTCACATGCTTGAATTATTCCCTGTCGAAGTGGCAATCCCATGGTACCTTCTAAAGCAGTACAATGAAGTACACATAACCTAAAATGGCTACAAGACATTCATTTGATTAGCTTATCCACATCTTTTATAATGAACCAACTTCAGCCAATCAGGCAACAGCACCTTCTAGAACACTTCTCACTGAGGCATGTCTCAGATTGTCTATCGCACGTTGTGTGAAGCGAGCCTCCCTGAGCTCTGCTCAGTCCTTTAACAATATTACAGATCTGAACCCTCTGTTGGTCATCTAAAAAGGGCACCTTTCACCTACATCTACCAGATATGGATTACTAAAATATCAGTCATTAAAGAAAGGACTTTTCAGACCCTTTGGAATTCGTTTCATTCTGAAGACCCACAAAATAGTGTATGTACTTCTTCTCCCTGCCCACAAGGCAAAGAATTAAAAAATCTGGCACATCTTTTCCTCCAAAACTCTTAAGTATAGGGAAGAGAGGCTTTTCTTATGGCTGCAGAAATTGAAAACCAAAAAGAATAAAATCCCCTTAGACACTGCAAGGCCAGAGCCTATAACTCCTTTATAGGGTAGAGCATGCAAGAGGATGCACACGCTACGTGTCTCGCTTGCAAAACACTATTTGCAAAACAGGCCTTACCATTTGCCTGCTTCTGTGTCAGTCTTTTTTTAAGCCGGCTTATTTCGCCATTGGAGCCCAAATGTCCTTTCTATCACTTGATGTGGAGCAGGCAGTCACCAAGCACAGGTTGATTCTGTTTAGTTGGGGCCTGTCCATGTGTTTAAGGTACTATTTCCTCCCCCTTTTTTTTTTTTTTTTTTTTTTACTGCACTGCACACGTTTTATAGAAGTGCTGCCCCCATCATCAGTTTTGCAGCATGAAACTTTTCTGGATTGACATGCTGTGCATATTTGCGCCATCTAGTGGTCGGATCCAGAAATGTCTCCAAATCTATTTATTTAAATTTTTGTTGTTGTTGCTGGGCGTCAACCTCTGTTTGTTGTCCTCTTGTGACATCGTTGGGCTTCCTGCAGAAGCTCGCCATCCAAAGATTCTTTTTTCCCGCCGTTGGGTCTGGGTGCTTGCTGAAGGCTCCCTAACACTTGGAAGAAGTTGTTCATGAGAACTCTGGAGAAGACTGCTGAAAGTCCAAGAATGTTACAGCAGGACACCAAGGTATTTAGAGGGGAAGTTGAGGGAGAAGTAGTAGTAGTAGTTTCTTGATGGTTATGGAGAATACCCATACATATTGGGGGAGTAGGGGGATAGGGTGGTGCAGCCTAATGAGAACATGCCTTTCCAGTTCTGCAAAATTTGCCACCTCAAATTCTTGCAGAAGAAAAAACACCCCGGTCTGCAACCTCTTTTTACAACAAGACTATCGAAGCAGGGATTTTGTCTGCTCCACATTCACACTGAAGATGCTGAGGGCAAGAGAGAGGCAGAGACAAACCCATCATACCATGCACGGACAGCATACCCACCTTCTCTATGAGATTTGGGTCTCGAGAGTGATGAGAGGGAAGAACGTTGCAGAAGGGGAACTGGAGGAGGTCGATTTGGAAATTGTCCGAGTTGAAACCCAGGGGGCAAAGATACATTCAGGCACAAGGTAAGAGAACCATCCGCCTTGAAAAATATAGCTGAGTCATGTAAAACTGACTTGAGAGCCTCAAAGGGAGCCTCGGTGTCACAGCACCCGACCGCAGCTGCGATCTGAGTCAAAGAGCCCTTTGAAACCCTTGAACTGTAGACCGCAGGAGGAAAAGCTGCAGAAAAAATCCAAGTCACAGAAGGACATACAAGGAAAGGATGTTTGGCTGCAGAAACATGAAAGGTCGCATTTGTAGAATAGAAGCTCAACGGTAGATCAATCGAAATAAAAAAAGTCTCTCTGAAGTCAAAGAGACAGTCAATAATCTCGACATCGAACAGGCGGCTGAGATAGAAAAAAAAAAAGAGAAGACGACTCGAGGCCGAAATGGCGGCTCTGCTACAGAAACACAAAGACTTCTACCAGAGTTTGAAGGCGTTTAACATTTTTAAAAAATCCTCAATGCTGGAAGAGCAGGGAGAGTTAAGCATCAGACATTGAGCCTCCCTTAACACCAGAGCCACAACAGGAAGAAGAGGAGGAAGTCTTTTGTATGAAATAGAAGGCAAACAAATGAACAGGGTTGTATCCGGCACAGAGGGTTCTTGGACTCAGAGGCTCAATGACAGGATTTGGAGACTTAATTAAACTGAAGAAGGGGTAGACTGCTACCCTTCAAAACCATCACCACCAGGTGACATCGGCTTCTACAATCAGGTGATAAAGAGGGCAGTAGACAAATATGGTGTCCAATTAGAAGAGGAGAAGCCCCAATTTGTGTTTCAGATTAGAGATTATTTTGCCTTTTTCTTTCCAGGAGACCATATTTATCCTGAGGTTGCAAGTGTGAGAGACCAGGGAAGGGAGGCCCTCAGAGAACTGGCCACATGGCACTCCAAGGACAGAAAAGTAATATAAGTTCTCCTAAAAAGATCCAGCATGTATAAACGGTTATGTGCTATCTGATTCAATTATTACAGCTACAGCCAGAAAAGGGCAAACATCCCAGCAACTTCTGGTCCACCTCAGACAAGGAGAGCAAGCGAATGGACCTCATGGGTCCAAACTTCGAGAGAAATGCAGCAAGTTAGAGGCGCATTGCAAATTCAAATACCCTCTTAAATCGCTATGCCTACCAAAATTGGGAGGAGATGGCAGAGTTAATAAAGCATCTACCGGAACAATACCAGAAAAGAGCAGCACACTTGGCAGAAGAGAGCAAAAACATTGCCACCATATGCCTAAAGTTAGCACCAGATGTGGCAAACACATCCAGCAGGCAACTGACCGCTATCACACTACGCCACCACTCCTGACCCATTCCACATTCAAACCAGAAGTACAAGTTTACATTCTGAATTCCCCAATTCAGTAATGAACAGCTGTTTCAGTGTAGTCTACGAAACCCTAAACCAGCTGAAAAAGATTAATGAGACTAGACTGTTGTATAGCCATTTTAGTGATGCATTTAGGCACGTTATTTTAGCAACTAGGCTTGCCACTTTAGCCCAGTTACATTTTATTCTGCTTCATTTTTATTATTTCAGAATCGGCCACATTAGTGGTGCTGTTTTCTTTTCTTTATCTGGTTGTTCTTTCACCTCTGAAAACATTGCATTTTTTTAGCAAGACATTCTTTTCACTTTGTGCTCTCCTCAAGGCTGTAGCGAGATAGGGTTGTCTGTAAAGTGGTACACTGCGTCTCCAACATTCCCATAAGCACACAGATCCTTACGTGGAGACATTTTCTCAGAGCATCAGCTGCTTTATTATAAAAACACTTCTCCATCCCATGCACATTAGAGGAAGATTCCAGCCAGATGACCACAACCCCATGCTGATTGACTTTTGCTACAGCTGCTTGCTGAGACAACCAGTTCCCTCGCCTACATGGGGATGGTGTCCCTCGGCCAGCAAGCTTCTTTGCTCAGGTATGGGGGATGATGTCTTCCCAGGGGTGTTCAGAAGGGCGGATAAAGGCTTATCATGCTGTGCTCTAACATAGCTTAGGTAGGAACCGCATATATTACACATAGTGACAATATGGTCTAACTTTTTTTTGTTTCACTTTTCATGTATTTGTATCTATAGAGCGCATTCCGGCCTAGCATCGAAATGCTGAGCAGCAAAAAAAGTGAGAGTAAGAAAAGCACAGAAAGAAGTTGCAGGGTAGTTGCCAGGAACACAAAGATAATTCATTTGGAAAACGTTTTAAGCTGCTTTCTAAAGGATAGGAAGTTATTGTCCTTCCTAATGGACAGAGGAAGAGTATTCCAGCCTTACGGCTGCGGGGGAAAGAAATCAAATGGAAACCTGATGACCTGAGCTGACGACCTGGCATGTACCATTGTAAAGAAGAGCAGAGGTATTCAGACCCTACCGAGTGAAGCGCCTTATGAGCCAGACAAAGAGCCTTAAATGTAATGCGCTTCTCGACAGGTAGCCAATGCAATTGTCTCAGGCTGCCGCTAGCCGAAACTGAGCTGGGAAGATGTAATGTCAAGCCAGCAGCAGTGTTCTGAATCACGTGCAAATTGTCGAGAGAACCTTTATCGATGTTCAACATCAGCGCGTTGCAGTAATCTAGTTTAGAGATCACCAAGGCCAGAGACACCAAAATTCTAAGTTCCTCCTGGAGATAAGAGAAAAAAATTTTCAGGGTTTTTTGAATCCAATAACAAGCTCTAGTGCTCGAATTTACTTGGGACTTGAAGGATAAGAAGCTGTCAAACGCAATCCCCAAGATTTCTAGTAGATGCTATGGGGACAAGCAGGTCACCGCAAGATTGCGGCCTCCAATGTGAGCTCCACAAATCACTGCTGGAGCCAAAGAATAGGATCTCAGTTTTGTTGCCATTTATTTTAAGTCGATTGTGGCCCATCCATTTGTTAATCTTGCTCATACAGTGGTAGAATCTATCTGCCACCTACTCCAAGTTCTTGTTATCAGGAATGATGAGCAGAGTGTCATCTGCATAGGAGGCAGCCAGAAAGCCGAAAGAGCAGATAAGTCTAGCTGGTGGGGCCACATCAAGATTAAACAGAGTGGGGCTAAGAGAGGAGCCCTGTGGAACTCCACAAGGGAGTTGGAACGGGGCAACTCTGGAATCACCACAACTTACTATGGTTGATCTCTCACATAGAAAGGACAACTGAATACGCAAGGCTTTCTCTCTTACTCTCGCTTGGTGAAGACGTTTTACCATCAGATGCGGCAAAATGGTATCAAACGCGGCAGGTAAATCCAGTAGAACTAAATCTGCTCTGTCCCCTTTATCAACCAGTCTACGAATAGAAGCCGAGGTGGTGATGAGGGCTGATGCCATGCTATGAGCTTTCCTAAAGCCGTGCTGAGGGGGATCCAGGCAGCCTGTTTCTTGTAAGAATTGTGGCAGTTCTGTGCTGAGATGCTTTTAAAAAATGTTTGCCTGAAAGGGCAGCAAAGCTAAAGGGAGGAGATTCTTGAAATCGTTAGGGGCACCACTAGGTTTCTTTTTCAGACGAATAACAATCTCTTCCTTCCACTAGGGAGGAAGCACTCTGGTGTTCAAAATATCCTGATACACAGGTACAAGGGCCGAGGACACCAACTCCCGAGCGAGCTTCGGTGTATGGTGGGGACCGGGATCGCTGGGGGAACCCTACTTAACTCTCCCCAGCAGCTCCTTAAGCCTCTCCATCTGCAAAGGCTGGAAATTAGTGAGAGTAAGGGTATCATTACTTTCTGAACCATTTAATTGCTCATAAGGGTCCAACACCCCGGAGTGCTGTGCAAAATTAGCTTGAATTTGGATGACTTTATTTTTAAAACGTCAGCAATCTTGTTGCAAAATGCTGGTGAATTTTCCAATTCTGAGGGGGTAGTTTGAACAGTGAGGGAGCGCACCACTCTAAAAAGATCTCTGGGACATTATTTACTTCCTTGATTTTATGCAAATAAAAGTCCGTTTTGGCTTTATTAATCGCACGTTAGTAATCACTGAGCACAGATCTAAGCTTCTCTTTTTCCGCAAAGTTCTGATTTTTTTTTCCTGGTGTTGATATTCTTTGTAAGTCCTTAAGATCCTTAGTATGGCAGGGAAAAGGAGCTTTCTTCCTGGCCAGGGGACAGGATATCTTTGGAGGGGGGGGTGAGGGGGAGGGGAGAAGGGGAGAAGGGGGGGGAGGGGGGTTGAGATTCTGCTCATTTATCCTACTTCATTGTCTAGTTCGATTTAGGGGAAAGGGCGAGTGGATCAGAGACAAAGTGTCTGTCACCCTAAAAGTAAGAAAGTGATGATCTGTCCACTCGAGGGCCCTATTCTCCAGAAGAGCACAACTGTTGTGGCGAACAAGTATTTCATCTAATAAATGTCCGGCATGAAGGGTGGCTGACGTAACCTTAAGGTGCTAGTCAAGATTCACCATGGGATTAAGGAACTCAACCGTGTTAGGGGTCCAGAGTGTCCTCAAGATGAATATTAAAATCCCCCAATACAATAAACTTGGAGACCTTGGTGATGGGCTCAATAATGGCCAAACAGTGTTGGAAAAAATAGGTTTTAGGGCCTGGAGGACGATAAATCAAAAGGCCCTAAAAAAACACAATATTTTTCAGGCGGACCTTAAAATAGGCACCTTCACAGATATCTGGTCTAACATTTATGGATTCCCAGTGACAACAGTATTTCAACATGAAAATAAGTCAACCCACCTCCTCTGCCACCAGTTCTGTCAAGTCTAGAGAACGTGTAGCCAGGTGGGGAGGCTGCTATAAAATAGGGACTAGAATCTTCTCTGGTCCAAGTCTCTGATGAATAAGCAATCCAAGTTCAGGCACTCAATCATGTCTTGAATTTCAGTCCTGTGTTTAATCAGAGAGCGGGCATTAATAAAGGCTGCATTTAATCCGTTTCGCGTGAGCGTCCTCTTTCTTATTACAACTCCGTAAAAGGTCTTGCTGAGGGGCACAGATAGAGCTTGTGCAATTCATAATCCCGGATGCCCCAGTGCACATATGCAACTCCACCCATCTATCTGATCAGGGTAACTCCGAACACCGCCCCTACATCTCTGTCTCCCAGCTAACTTAGTGAGAGATTGTTGGGAGTAATGAATATGTACCAAATCTGACTTAGGAGTGCCAAAGTCCCCGATCGGGCGCAAATGGGTTTGCCTTAGGCGCCCCTTTGGCGCGCTGTCACCATTTTGCTTCTAGCATGTTTCATCATTCTAATTATTACAATTCTTGCCATTTTATTTGACGCAGCAGATTCAATAAATCTTACTGCACCATTTTCTGCCTCTGTTTGTCTTTACATGTGTGAGACTAATGTAACTGACAGAAAAGGATGAGATCTGATACACCACGATTTTCCTGAGAAGTCATTGTCATCCCCCAGGTTGCCACAAATCACCAATGCTTTTGGGCAGAGATGAGGCGCTGCTAGTCGGCCATAAACTGATTAGGCCAACAGTTGTCACATGGTGTGGGACTAAACTCAGTTCCCCCCAATTCAGATGATGCTGCTGCCCAAATCCAGCAGCCTCATTAGGATAATGAGAGCCCATGCAACAAGACAACTCAACTTCTGCAAAACTGGCAGTACAAACAGAGAGTAGAGGACCAACACATAGAGGAGATTCAACTCCTTCAAGTAATTCACTTACCAACAGTTACAAAGAACATCTTTGGATCTAGAAATCAAGGCATCTCCTACACAAACAAGTAAGAGGAAGAATAAAAAATGTATTCAGGAGTGGAGGAAGATCGCTTCAGACTAATGGATTCTAAGCATAATACATTATGGATATTGCGACGAATGTAGAAAAATCACTTCATCCAAGGGACCCAGGACAAAGGTTCTTTCGAAGCCGGAAACTTCCAGACTACTCAGCGGTAGAGGAGTTACTGAAGAAGGATGCAGTAAAAGTTGTGCCAAAAGTAGCAATCAGCAAACTCAACTTATTTCCTAGTCCCAAAAGTAGCTGGATATCTCTAGCCTTTTGTAGACATGAGGTTTATAAACAAATTTATCAAAACACAAACATTCAAGATAACAACCTTACAGGAAGTTATACTACAATTGCAAATTGGGGATTACATGGCAACAGACTTAAAGGATGCCTACTTGGGCATCCCAGTCAATGCAAAGCACAAAAAAAGATTCAGTTCAAAGTACTAGCTTTTGGAACCAAATCAGCACCAAGGGTATTCACAAAGTGTCTAGCAGCAGTGGCAGCACATCTGTGAAGATGAGTCATTTGTGTCTATCCCTAGCTAGACGACTGGCTGAACTCACACAGAAAGTGCAAAGCCCTTAGGCCTCTCAGTTTAAAAGAGTAATTTTAAGAAAAAGGATTGCACTTCAGGGTCCACCAATCAGGCGACCCTACCCTTCAGAACCTTCCTGAGAGAAGCTCCAGCACCTCAGATTTTCTTCTGCACGTCGTGCTATGGAGTCTCCTCAGAGCTCTGCTCTATTCTTCACATCTTTTATGAGAGCTTCAAGATTACACTCTTCAAAACTTGTTCTGACTGATTGTGGTGAAGGCCTACAATATGTCTGACAAGGAAAGGAAATGTTTGTTCAGATTCTGCAAGACCTGTGGGGAAAAAAGACATTACACTTTGAAGAGCCTAATCAGGACTGCATGTACTGCCTTTACCCAGACCACTCTGCCAAGGACTGCAAGGTATGTGCACCTTCTCTTCTAAGAACCTGAAGGATAGAGAGAGCAGATTAGTAATATGGCTGCAGAAACTTAAATCTAGAGATAACCCAGTCTCTGATTCAGACAGCGATGATTCCTCCACATCTTCCAAAAAGTCATCTAAGAGACCCAGATCTCATTCAAGATCTTCCTCAGAGCAGCCAAGAAAGGCCCACAAAAAGACCACCTCTGGGTCTTACAAAGGCCCCAGCCCTTCTTCATCACCTCACAAATTCTTCGAAGATCGGATAAACATAACCCCAGCAATAGTCAAAGCTCTGACAAGGTGGTCTCAAAAGCATCATCTGTCAATCGGCCTTTCCTTTCTACATCGTCCAGCCTCGTGGACTATCACTACCGACTCCTCTCTGGAGGCCTGGGGAGTCGTTTTGCAAGATCTTCAAATAAGTGGCAAGTGGCCACTAGAGTTGAGGGCGATGCACATCAACCGGCTAGAGCGCAGAGCGGTTTATCTCGCTTTGCAGGCTTTTCTTCCAAAGATAGCGGGGTCAGACGTAGTAATAAGAACAGACAACACAACTACGACGCATTACCTCAACATACAAGGAGGCACAAGGTCTCTCAGACTTTCCAGTGAAGCCCAAAAGATTTGGAATTGGGCTTCACAGCAAGGCATCAGACTCACGGCAGTGCATCTGCCGGGGAAAGACAACAAGATAGCCGACTCACTTAGAAGACACAGATCGAGCTGCCACGAATGGGAGCTAGACCAGTCCGCAGTGGATTGCATCTTTTCCCAGTGGGGAACGCCCAAAATCGACCTGTTCGCCAGCAGATGGAACACCAAATGCCAGTACTTCGCAAGCTGGCATCTCCAGAAGGGATCTTGGGGGAATGCGTTTTCCATAGCTTGGTCAGGCATCTTTGCTTATGCCTTTCCTCCAATTCCACTGATCCCAAGAGTCCTCACGAAGATGAAAACAGAGCCGTGCACCCTGATATTGATTGCTCCGTACTGGCCTCTCCAACTCTGGTTCGCAGAGCTGCTTCTTATATCAATGAAGCCTCACATTCCGCTCAAACCGTCTCTGCACTTGGTAACTGTAGGAAGTTGGCTCTGTATGCACTATTTCAAAGTAAGGAATAGTATGCACAGAGTCCAAGGGTTCCCCTTAGAGGTAAGATAGTGGCAAAAAGAGATAATACTAATGCTCTATTTTGTGGTAGTGTGGTCGAGCAGTAGGCTTATCAAAGGAGTAGTGTTAAGCATTTGTTGTACATACACACAGGCAATAAATGAGGAACACACACTCGGAGACAAATCCAGCCAATAGGTTTTGTTATAGAAAAATATCTTTTTTTAGTTTATTTTAAGAACCACAGGTTCAAATTCTACATGTAATATCTCATTTGAAAGGTATTGCAGGTAAGTACTTCAGGAACTTTAAATCATTACATTAGCATGTATACTTTTTACATAAAACACAATAAGCTGTTTTAAAAGTGGACACAGTGCAATTTTCACAGTTCCTGGGGGAGGTAAGTTTTGTTAGTTTTGTCAGGTAAGTAAATCACTTACAAGTCTCAGGTTTGGGTCCAAGGTAGCCCACCGTTGGGGGTTCAGAGCAACCCCAAAGTTACCACACCAGCAGCTCAGGGCCGGTCAGGTGCAGAGGTCAAAGAGGTGCCCAAAACGCATAGGCTGCAATGGAGAGAAGGGGGTGCCCCGGTTCCGGTCTGCCTGCAGGTAAGTACCCGCGTCTTCGGAGGGCAGACCAGGGGGGTTTTGTAGGGCACCAGGGGGGGGACACAAGTCAGCACGAAAAGTACACCCTCAGCAGCGCGGGGGCGGCCGGGTGCAGTGTGCAAACACGCGTCGGGTTTTCAATGGTTTTCAATGAGAGATCAAGGGATCTCTTCAGCGTCGCAGGCAAGGGGGGGCTCCTCAGGGTAGCCACCACCTGGGCAAGGGAGAGGGCCTCCTGGGGGTCACTCCTGCACAGGAGTTCCGTTCCTTTCGGTGCTGGGGGCTGCGGGTGCAGAGTCTTTTCCAGCCGTCGGGAAAGGGAGTTCAGGCAGTCGCGGTCAGGGGGAGCCTCGGGATTCCCTCTGCAGGCGTCGCTGTGGGGGCTCAGGAGGGACAACTTTGGTTACTCACGGTCTCGGAGTCGCCGGAGGGTCCTCCCTGAGGTGTTGGTTCTCCACCAGTCGAGTCGGGGTCGCCGGGTGCAGTGTTGCAAGTCTCACGCTTCTTGCGGGGAGTTGCAGGGGTCTTTAAGTCTGCTCCTTGAAACAAAGTTGCAGTTCTTTTGGAGAAGTGCCGCTGTCCTCAGGAGTTTCTTGTCTTTCTTGAAGTCGGGCAGTCCTCCGAGGATTCAGAGGTCGCTGGTCCCTTGGAAAGTGTCGCTGGAGCAGGGTTCTTTGGAAGGCAGGAGACAGGCCGGTAGGACTGGGGCCAAAGCAGTTGGTGTCTTCTGTTCTTCCTCTGCAGGGGTTTTTCAGCTCAGCAGTCTTCTTCTTCAGGTAAGTTGCAGGAATCTAAATTCTTAGGTTCAGGGAAGCCCTTAAATACTAAATTTAAGGGCGTGTTTAGGTCTGGGGGGTTAGTAGCCAATGGCTACTAGCCCTGAGGGTGGGTACACCCTCTTTGTGCCTCCTCCCAAGGGGAGGGGGGTCACATTCCTATCCCTATTGGGGGAATCCTCCTTCTACAAGATGGAGGATTTCTAAAAGTCAGAGTCACCTCAGCCCAGGTCACCTTGGGGGCTGTCCTGACTGGCCAGTGACTCCTCCTTGTTATTCTCATTATTTCTCCTGGACTTGCCGCCAAAAGTGGGGGCTGTGTCCAGGGGGCGGGCATCTCCACTAGCTGGAGTGCCCTGGGGCATTGTAACATGAAGCTTGAGCCTTTGAAGCTCACTGCTAGGTGTTACAGTTCCTGCAGGGGGAGGTGTGAAGCACCTCCACCCAGAGCAGGCTTTGTTTCTGTCCTCAGAGAGCACAAAGGCTCTCACCGCATGAGGTCAGACACTCGTCTCTCAGCAGCAGGCTGGCACAGACCAGTCAGTCCTGCACTGAACAATTGGGTAAAATACAGGGGGTATCTCTAAGATGCCCTCTGTGTGCATTTTTTAATAAATCCAACACTGGCATCAGTTTGCGTTTATTATTCTGAGAAGTTTGATACTAAACTTCCCAGTATTCAGTGTAGCCATTATGGAGTTGTGGAGTTCGTTTTTGACAGACTCCCAGCCCATATACTCTTATGGCTACCCTGCAATGTCTAAGGTTTTGCTTAGACACTGTAGGGGCATAGTGCTCATGCACATATGCCCTCACCTGTGGTATAGTGCACCCTGCCTTAGGGCTGTAAGGCCTACTAGAGGGGTGACTTACCTATGCCACAGGCAGTGAGAGGTTGGCATGGCACCCTGAGGGGAGTGCCATGTCGACTTAGTCATTTTCTCCCCATCAGCACACACAAGCTGGCAAGCAGTGTGTCTGTGCTGAGTGGGGGGTCCCTTGGGTGGCATAAGACATGCTGCAGCCCTTAGAGACCTTCCCTGGCATCCGGGCCCTTGGTACCAGGGGTACCAGTTACAAGGGACTTGCCAAGGTTGTGCCAATTGTGGAAACAATGGTACATTTTAGGTGAAAGAACACTGGTGCTGGGGCCTGGTTAGCAGGGTCCCAGCACACTTCTCAGTCAAGTCAGCATCAGTATCAGGCAAAAAGTGGGGGGTAACTGCAACAGGGAGCCATTTCTTTACAGTAACAGTGACCAAAGGGCAAATATTGCACCCGGATCCTCAGTCGATGCGATTGTCAGCATGGATCCTGAACACAGGGAGTTCGCACATCTGAATATCCTACAGGAATGTAGGGACATTTTGTCCAGAGCTAGAGCAGATAGCACTAATAAGGCTTATTCTTGCAAATGGAGAAGATTATGTTTCTGGTGCCATAAGCCGCAAATTGATCCACTGTCCTCGCCACCGGAACAATTAGTTCGATGGCATCTGTCGCTGTAGATACACATGGTATGCATGAGCTCGCCATCTGGTGTTGGGTCGGAGTGTTACAAGTTGTTTTTCTTCGAAGAAGTGTTTTCGAGTCACGGGGCCGAGTGACTCCACCTTCTGTGCTCATTGCGCATGGGCGTCGACTCCATCTTCGATTGTTTTCTTTCCGCCATCGGGTTCGGACGTGTTCCTGTCGCTCCGAGTTTCGGAACGGAAAGATAGCTGAAGACGGAAGATTTTCGACGGTATCGTTGCGATCCGGTTAGAGATAGACACATACGACGACGCGTTGAACATCGAAGCGCTTCGGTGCCCTTCGGGGTAGATTTCGGCACCCCGTCGGGGCCTAGTCGGCCCGACCGCGTGGAGGACAACGCCGATGGAACGGACCCCGTTTCGATTCTGCCCCGAATGCCACAACAAATATCCTTATACGGACCTACACTCGGTCTGTAATCTGTGCCTGTCACCCGAGCACAGCGAAGAATCCTGTGAGGCCTGTCGGGCGTTCCGGTCCCGAAAAACTCTGCGCGACCGTCGAGCGAGAAGACTGCAGATGGCGTCCACGCCAAAAGAGCGTCGACAGTTCGAGACAGAAGAGGAACAGGAGGAATCCTTTTCCATCCAGGATTCAGACTCCGACGAGCTACACTCTACAAGAACTGTGAGTAAGACGTCGAGATCAAACCTTAAAAAAGGAAAGAAGGCCCAGGGGACGCCACTGCCAACCGGCCATGGCTCCACCCAAATTCTCGGTGACCAACAATCGGCACCGAAAAAGGCCCATTCAGTGTCGAGATCGTCCGACTCCGGTCGAGACACCGGCACGCAGCCTCCTCGAGACCGAGAGAGTGCTAAACAGAAGCATCGACACCGAGAGTTCGGTGTCGACACGGATCGACGCCGAGACAGTGGCGCCGAAGACCATAGAGGCCCAGAATTTTCGGCACAGAAAAAGAGGAAGGTTACCTCGGAGCCGAAAAAACAATCGACAGGGTTTTCGGAGCCGAAAAAAGCGACATCAGACCCTGTTTCTGGCTCCTACACTGAAGAGCATTCTATGTCTTCTCAAATGAAGAAACATAGATTTGAACAAGAACTGCAATCCACTGACGTGGATCACACGCAAAAGCGTATCTTTATTCAGCAGGGGACTGGGAAGATCAGTACCCTTCCACCTGTCAAACGAAAGAGAACGCTTCAGTTTACTCCTCAGCAACAAACAGCACAAAAGGTAACACCTCCTCCCTCGCCTCCACCTGTAACTCCGGCTTCGCCAACTTACACCCCGTCACATTCGCCAGCTCACACCGCCATGAGCCACGATGACCAAGATCAGGATGCGTGGGACTTGTACGACGCACCAGTGTCTGATAACAGCCCAGACACATACCCAACTAGGCCATCACCACCGGAAGACAGCACAGCCTACTCACAAGTGGTGGCTAGAGCAGCACTATTCCATAATGTGGAACTACACTCGGAACAAGTAGAGGATGATTTTTTATTTAACACCCTCTCCTCAACCCACAGCTCCTACCAAAGCCTGCCGATGCTCCCAGGCATGCTACGCCATGCAAAGGACATTTTCAAGGAGCCAGTTAAAAGTAGGGCAGTGACGCCTAGGGTGGACAAAAAGTATAAGGCGCCTCCTACGGACCCCGTATTCATCACCTCTCAGCTGCCACCAGACTCTGTGGTGGTAGGGGCTGCCAGAAAACGGGCAAACTCACACACTTCTGGGGATGCACCTCCCCCAGATAAAGAAAGTAGGAAGTTCGATGCAGCCGGGAAGAGGGTTGCTGTCCAAGCAGCAAACCAGTGGCGCATCGCAAATTCACAAGCGCTGCTAGCGCGATACGACAGAGCCCACTGGGATGAGATGCAGCATCTCATTGAACATCTCCCAAAAGATCTGCAAAAAAGAGCAAAACAGGTTGTTGAGGAGGGTCAAAACATTTCCAACAATCAAATACGCTCCTCCATGGATGCAGCAGACACGGCCGCAAGAACCATTAATACGTCGGTTACCATCCGTAGGCACGCATGGCTCAGAACGTCTGGATTCAAGCCAGAAATTCAGCAGGCAGTGCTTAACATGCCAGTAAACGAGAAACTTCTGTTCGGTCCGGAGGTCGACACAGCCATAGAAAAGCTCAAGAAGGACACTGACACTGCCAAGGCCATGGGCGCACTCTACTCCCCGCAGAGCAGAGGATCTTATAACACCTTCCGCAAAACACCTTTTAGAGGAGGGTTTCGGGGTCAGGCCACACAAGCTAGCACCTCACAGTCCGCACCGCCCACCTACCAGGGACAGTACAGGGGAGGTTTTCGGGGCCAGTATAGAGGGGGGCAATTTCCTAGGAATAGAGGAAGATTTCAAAGCCCCAAAACCACTACCAACAAGCAGTGACTCACACGTCACTCACCCCTCCCACACAACACCAGTGGGGGGGAGGATACATCAATATTACGAAGCATGGGACAAAATAACTACAGACACATGGGTCCTAGCAATTATCCAACATGGTTATTGCATAGAATTCATGCAATTCCCTCCAGACATACCACCAAAATCACAAAATTTATCAAAATACCATTCACAGCTTCTAGAGATAGAAGTTCAAGCACTACTGCAAAAAAATGCAATAGAATTAGTACCAAGCACACAAATAAACACAGGAGTTTATTCACTGTACTTCTTGATACCAAAAAAGGACGAAACACTGAGACCAATTCTAGACCTCAGGGTAGTAAACACATTCATCAAATCAGACCACTTTCACATGGTCACACTACAAGAAGTGTTACCATTGCTCAGAAAACACGACTACATGACAACCCTAGACCTCAAGGACGCATATTTCCATATACCAATACATCAATCACACAGGAAATATCTAAGGTTTGTATTCAAAGGAATACATTACCAATTCAAAGTATTGCCTTTTGGTTTAACAACCGCTCCAAGAGTATTCACAAAATGCCTAGCAGTAGTCGCTGCACACATCAGAAGGCAGCAAATACATGTGTTCCCGTATCTAGACGACTGGCTAATCAAAACCAGTTCGCTCACACAATGCTCAAACCACACAAATCAAGTCATACAAACCCTCTACAATCTAGGGTTCACCGTCAACTTTGCAAAATCAAACATTCTGCCAAGCAAAGTACAGCAATATCTAGGAGCCATAATAGACACGACAAAAGGAGTAGCAACGCCAACTCCACAAAGGATCCACAATTTCAACAGGGTCATTCAACACATGTCTCCAAACCAAACAATACAAGCAAGAACAATACTACAGCTCCTAGGCATGATGTCCTCATGCATAGCCATTGTCCCAAACGCAAGACTGCACATGAGGCCCTTACAACAGTGCCTAGCCTCACAGTGGTCTCAAGCACAGGGTCACCTTCTAGATCTGGTGTTGCTAGACCGCCAAACTTACCTATCGCTTCTATGGTGGAACAGTATAAATTTAAACATAGGGCAGCCTTTCAAAGACCCAGTGCCACAGTACGTAATAACAACAGATGCTTCCATGACAGGGTGGGGAGCACATCTCAATCAACACAACATAAGAGGACAATGGAACATACATCAAACAAAACTGCATATAAATCATCTAGAATTATTAGCAGTTTTTCAAGCACTAAAAGCTTTCCAACCAATCATAACCCACAAATACATCCTTGTCAAAACAGACAACATGACAACGATGTATTATCTAAACAAACAAGGAGGAACACATTCAACGCAGTTAAGCTTGTTAGCTCAACAAATATGGAAGTGGGCAATCCACCATCAAATTGGTCTAATAGCACAGTTTATTCCGGGGATCCAGAATCAGCTGGCAGACAATCTCTCTCGAGATCACCAGCAAGTCCACGAATGGGAAATCCACCCACAAATTCTGAACACCTACTTCACACTCTGGGGAACACCACAAATAGACTTATTTGCAACAAAAGAGAACGCAAAATGCCAAAACTTCGCGTCCAGATACCCACACAAGCAATCCCAAGGCAATGCCCTATGGATGAACTGGTCAGGAATATTTGCTTACGCTTTTCCTCCTCTCCCTCTCCTTCCTTACCTAGTAAACAAATTGAGTCAAAACAAACTCAAACTCATTTTAATAGCACCAACGTGGGCAAGACAACCCTGGTACACAACACTGCTAGATCTGTCTGTAGTACCACACATCAAACTGCCCAACAAACCAGATCTGTTAACGCAACACAACCAACAGATCAGACACCCGGACCCAGCATCGCTGAATCTAGCAATCTGGCTCCTGAAATCCTACAATTCGGACACTTACAACTTAGCCAAGAGTGTATGGAAGTCATAAAGCAGGCCAGAAGGCCATCCACTAGACACTGCTACGCAAGTAAGTGGAAAAGATTTGTTTGGTACTGCCATCATAATCAGATACAACCACTAGAGGCAACTCCAAAACATATAGTAAATTACTTGCTCCATTTACAAAAAGCAAAGCTAGCCTTCTCTTCTATTAAAATACATCTTGCAGCAATATCTGCATACCTGCAAACTACATATTCAACTTCCTTGTATAGGATACCAGTTATCAAAGCATTCATAGAAGGGCTTAAAAGAATTATACCACCAAGAACACCACCTGTTCCTTCATGGAACCTAAACGTGGTTCTAACAAGACTCATGGGCCCACCTTTCGAACCCATGCACTCTTGCGGAATACAATTCCTCACCTGGAAAGTTGCCTTTCTCATCGCCATTACATCTCTAAGAAGAGTAAGTGAAATTCAAGCGTTCACAACACAAGAGCCTTTTATACAAATACATAAAAATAAGGTCGTCCTACGACCTAATCCAAAATTTTTACCAAAAGTTATTTCTCCATTCCATCTAAATCAAACGGTAGAACTACCAGTATTCTTCCCACAGCCAGATTCTGTGGCTGAAAGAGCACTACATACATTAGATGTCAAAAGAGCATTAATGTACTACATTGACAGAACGAAGAACATCAGAAAAACTAAACAGCTATTTATTGCATTCCAAAAACCTCATGCAGGTAACCCAATATCAAAACAAGGTATAGCCAGATGGATAGTTAAATGCATCCAAATCTGCTACCTTAAAGCAAAAAGACAACTGCCCATTACTCCCAGGGCACATTCAACAAGGAAAAAAGGTGCTTCAATGGCCTTTTTAGGAAACATCCCAATGCAAGAAATATGTAAGGCAGCCACTTGGTCTACGCCTCACACATTCACCAAACACTACTGTATAGATGTGCTATCCGCACAACAAGCTACAGTAGGTCAAGCTGTATTAAGAACTCTATTTCAAACAACTTCTACTCCTACAGGCTAAACCACCGCTTATGGGGAACTAACTGCTTACTAGTCTATGCATACCATGTGTATCTACAGCGACAGATGCCATCGAACTGAAAATGTCACTTACCCAGTGTACATCTGTTCGTGGCATCAGTCGCTGAGATTCACATGGACCCACCCACCTCCCCGGAAGCCTGTAGCAGTTCAGAAGTTACCTTCAATTTTGTACATTTGTATATATATTACTTAATCCTTTAATAGATACATACTTACATTTTTCATTGCGCGGGCACTATTACTATAGTACAACTCCTACCTCACCCTCTGCGGGGAAAACAATCGAAGATGGAGTCGACGCCCATGCGCAATGAGCACAGAAGGTGGAGTCACTCGGCCCCGTGACTCGAAAACACTTCTTCGAAGAAAAACAACTTGTAACACTCCGACCCAACACCAGATGGCGAGCTCATGCATACCATGTGAATCTCAGCGACTGATGCCACGAACAGATGTACACTGGGTAAGTGACATTTTCATTGCCTTACTTATTGCATTTAGCGCTATCAGGCCTGGCGCATTAATCCATTAAGGTGCATCTGGCGGCAATAGCATCATACAGACGTTCAGACTCTTCACCTTCACTATATTCATCTGGATTAATCACACGGTTTTTAAAAGGACTTTTCAGGGTTTTTCCTCCATTCAGATCTCCTCCTCCCTCGTGGAACCTGAATATTGTTCTAGCACAGTTAATGAAGCATCCATTCGAACCAATCCATCGGGCTTCTATCAAATACCTTTCTTGGAAGGTTGCCTTACTGGTGGCTCTCACATCAGCCAGACGGGTCAGTGAGATTCAGGCCCTCTCTATACAGGAGCCGTTCTTGCAGAACAAACAAGACAAACTACTACTTCGCACAAACCCGCATTTCATACCGAAGGTCCCTTCGGATTTCCACATGAACGAGTCATTAGTTTTTAAAACCATTTTTCCACATCCATCTACTCCTGCTGAAAGAGCGTTACACTCCTTAGGCATTAAGAGATGTGTTAAATTCTACCTGGATAGGACTAAGTTCTTCCCCCGCTCAATCAATTGTTCGTAGCTTACAGTGCACCCAGACGAGGTCAACCGCTCTCCAAGCAGAGTACAGCAGATGGATATCCTCAGCCATTTGTTTCTGCCATCAAGCAGCGGGCAAACCACTGCATTCATCGGTCCGTGCTCACTCTACAAGGGCAGTTTCTTCCTCAGCAGCACTGTTTGCGGGGGTTCCTCTGCAAGACATCTGCAGAGCAGCGACATGGAAAAGCTGCCATACATTTACACGACATTACTGCCTGGAAGCACTATCTCAAGGAGAGGTAGCAGAGGGTCAGCCAGTCCCCAGGAACCTCTTCAGGTGAAGGTGAGCCATCTTTCATCCCTACATCCTAGATAAGGTATGCACATTGTTTCTGTCTTGTTAGTTTTGAATACGGATCAAATGGTCTTCATATAAAAAAAAAAGAGTAAAGGGAGCGAAGTAAGGATGGGGTTAACAGACGATATGTTGTTTAGAGTATTGATATATATATATATATATATATATATATATATATATATATACATTCTGATGGATACAACTACCTGTGGATTCCTCACCTAATGAATACTCCCATGGCGCCAGCATTCAACGGAAATCTTCTTCCTAGTCTCTGCACGTCGACGTCACTCTAGCCCACACGACGCCGTCTGACATCATACAGGCAATAAGAGGTCCTCGCCGACGTCAGTTCCCTTTTTTCCGTGCATTCGAAACGGTTATCTTCGAGGGAGCTACTGTTACTTTAGTAGTTACAGTGTATTTTCTGCTGCGTAGTTCTTCTCTGCGGTAACAATGTCTCAGAGAAAGTCGGATTTCAAGCCCTGTCGAGAGTGTAGGGGCAAGATGTCCGTTACAGATCCTCACTCCGACTGTCTCTGGTGTTTGAGCTCCGACCACGACGTCGTGACTTGCGATTCATGTCAGCACATGAATCCGAAGGCCCTCAAAGAACGTGAGGCTAAACTATTCCTGGCAAAGTCGAAGAGAAAGGAAAAACATCACAAAAAGTCTTCCTCGCCAAGGTCTCATCGGCGTCATCGAGACTCCCGGTGCCGTAGAGATTCACGGCGTCATTCCAGCAAGGAGACTCGTTCGAGGTCGCCTTCGGCTCGGCGTCGGAGGACTTGGGAGGTCAGTCCCACGGTCACGCCGCATCCATCGACGCCGTTGCCCTCTCCGGCGTCACCGACTTCGCCTGGACAAGCGTCTGTGGTTGAGGTGATGCAGCCTCTTGTGATGTCTCCGGCGTCGCGGACGCCTTCGATTCAGGCACCTCAGTATCCGGCTTTTCCCGCCCCTGGAGCCGATAGTACCGCATTTCTGAATGCGATGTATACCATTTTTCAGCAGATGGCTCCAGGAGGTGCTCCGGCTGGTCCTTTGGGGCCTTTGGCCTTTTCATTGGGTGATCCTGCGCCTCTTCGGCCGGCACCCTTTATGCCCTTTCTCCCTTTTGGGAATGTGGGCTCGGCGCCGGTGTCGGCGCCCGCTCCGGTGGCTTCAGAGGGATTGGCTCCGGAGGTTTCCATCCCGTCAACGTCGGGATTTCGTCCTGTGACTCCGGTAGGTCCATCGGCTCCAAGATCTCTTCGTCCTGCTCCTTCATCGGCGACTTCGGCAGAGGCCATGTCGACTCCGCGTATTGAGCAGAGACTACATTCGAGGAGGCGTGGTCTCCGTCTTTTGGAAGAGCAGGAGTACCAGCGAGTCCTGGAGGAAGGAGAGGTTGAGGACTCTGGTGATGGACTGCATGGTCTGGATACGGCCAGTGGGCTGGATACTTCCCCTGAGTGGGACCTTTCATCTCCAGTGGAGTATACGGAGGAGGCTGCTACCTTTCATGCGGTGGTGAGGAAGGCAGCTAACTTTCTGGACCTGCCTTTGCCGGTGGCAGAGGCGAAGTAGAATTTATTGACCGAGGTGCTGCATCCGGCCTCTGCTGCAGCGAAGCCTCTCTTGCCGTTTAATGAGGCTTTGCTTGATCCGGTGTGGAAGAAGCCTGTATCTTCCTTGGCAGTTCATAGGGCTGTGGCCAGAAGATATCGGGCTGCACCATCTGACCCTGGCTTTCTTTCAAGACACCCTACGCCGGAGAGCTTGGTGGTGCAAGCCTCCTGTTCATCGAAATCAGCGCCTGGATCTTTCCCGACGGTACCTGGAGACAGGGACTCCAAAAAACTGGATGCGCAATCCAAGAAAATATTTTCATCTTGCAGTTTGGCGTTGAAGGCCACCAACGCAACTTGCATTCTGGGGAGATATATCCATGCTCTTATGGATGATATTTCATCTTCTTTTACGGAGCTTCCCCAGGGACTCTTGGATGTTGTCTCGGACGCCCAGGCTGCCGCAACCCAGATTATCCAATCTGGGCTGGACACGACCGACTCGGAGGCTAGGGTGATGGGCACGGCTGTGGTGGCGAGGAGACAGGCCTGGCTCCGTAATTCAGGGTTTTCTGCGGACGTGCAGTCGACCCTATTAGACCTCCGTTTTACGGGGACAAACTGTTTGGAGTAAAGGCAGATTCGGCCTTGGAGCGATTTAAAGAGAGCAGGGCCACAGCCAAATCGTTAGGGCTGCAAGCTCCTTCTTCCTCTGCCTCTTCCAGGTTTTTCAGGAGGTTTTGTGGATTTGGGCATGGCTCTTCCTCCTCTTCCTTTCGGGGGAGGTTCCAGCAACCCGCCTCTTTCCACCCCTATAGATCATTTAGAGGGAGAGGTAGGGCCCGCACCAGAGGAGCCTCTCAACAGCACTCTGCCTCTTCCTCGTCCTCTGGAGGGGTGCAGCAGGGAAAGCAGCCTTAGGCTTCCACCATTTCCCACTCACTCCTCTCCTGTAGGGGGAAGATTACGGCATTTTCTCCACAAGTGGGGGACTATTACAACGGACACTTGGGTTATCAGTATTGTGGAAAAAGGCTACACCCTTCCGTTTCGGGAGTTTCCGCCCCCCCTCCCGCCCGCCCATCTTATTGTTCAGAAGAACACCTCCTGTTGCTAGAACAGGAGGTTCAAGTCCTCCTTTCAAAGGGCGCGGTGGAGTTGGTCCCAGAGCAGGAAAGGGGTCGAGGTTGTTACTCAAGGTACTTCCTGATTCCCAAGAAGGATGGTCGGTTGAGACCGATCCTGGATCTGAGGATCTTGAATTGGTTCCTCAATCAGGAAAAGTTCAAGATGCTGACCCTAGCACAGGTGCTTTTGGCGTTGAACAAAGAAGATTGGATGGTGTCTGTCGACTTGCAGGATGCTTATTTTCATATTCCGATACTAAAGTCACACAGGAAGTATCTCCGGTTTGTGGTAGGGTCGCAGCACTATCAGTTTGCGGTCCTTCCGTTTGGTCTTACTTCAGCACCTCGAGTCTTCACGAAGGTGATGTCAGTGGTTGCGGCAGAGCTCAGAAGGAAGGGGATAGCAGTATTCCCTTACTTGGACGACTGGTTGATCAAAGCCAAGTCTCCGGAGCTTGTGTTGCATCATCTGCAGTCAACAACCCAGTTGTTGTTCGACCTGGGCTTTTCGGTGAACGGGCCCAAATCTCACCTGGAGCCCTCTCAGCGCCCCCTGTTCATAGGGGCAGTACTGGATACAACATTGAATCGAGCCTTTCCTCCGCCTCAGCGGATTCAAGACATTCAGGCGTTGGTTTCAAGGTGGAGCGGTCATTCCAGTCCTCAAGGTCCTTCGTCTGCTCGGTCTGTTTGCCTCCTGCATACTGTTGGTCACGCATGCTCGCTGGCACATGAGGGCTCTTCAGTGGTGCCTGCGAAGGCAGTGGTCTCAACACAAAGGAGATCTCGAAGGTGTGGTCAAGATCTCCAGAGATGCTGCTGTGGACTTGAAGTGGTGGATTGCGAGCAACAATCTTCCACAAGGAAAGCCGTTTGTGCAGTTGCCACCAGTGGCCACGGTCATAACGGACGCTTCCACTCTAGGGTGGGGAGCTCATCTGGGGGATCTGGAGATCAAGGGACTTTGGTCTCCAGAGGAACAGATGTTTCATATCAATCTGTTAGTTACGGGCTGTACGTCTGGCTCTCAAGGCCTTCCTCCCTTCCCTTCGTGGTCAGTCGGTACAGGTCCTGACGGACAATACTACCACGATGTGGTACATAAACAGGGAGGAGTAGGGTCGTACCTTCTCTGCAGAGAAGCTCTTCGACTATGGTCCTGGGCAAAGGACCATCAGATTTGCTTGGTAGCAAATCATCTGGCCGGGGTCTTGAATGTACGTGCGGACAGTCTGTCGCCAATTCTCGGCCGACCACGAGTGGCGTCTCCATCCAGATCAAGTCCGTTTAATCTTCCAGATGTAGGGGTTTCCTCGGATAGATCTGTTTGCCACTCTGGAGAACGCGCATTGTCCGTTATTCTGCAGCCTCCAGTATCCTGTGCAGGGAGCATTGGGGGACACGTTTCTGATAACCTGGTGCGACCAGTTGCTTTACGCGTTTCCCCCCATACCCTTGATTCCTCGAGTGTTGAGGAAGATTCGCCAAGACCGGGCCCAAGTCATCTTAATAGCTCCGGATTGGCCAAGGAGGGTGTGGTACTCCGACCTTCTCCAACTCTCGCTGTGCCCTCCGCTCCGTCTCCCTCTCAGGGCAGACCTCCTCTCGCAGTCGCAGGGGCAGGTTTTACACCCCAACCTCCAGAGTCTACACCTACATGCCTGGAGATTGAACGGGGCAACCTGAGTTCCTTCTCTCTCCCGCCTGATGTAGTGGATGTTATATTAGCGGCCAGGCGACACTCCACTAAATCTATCTACGCTAATAGGTGGTCTAAATTTGTTATGTGGTGTGGAGAGAGACAGATTGATCCCTTACATGCTCATCTGTCGGACGTTTTGTCTTTTGCTAGGTCTCTAGCGCAGAAAGGTTGTGCAGTGGCTACCATTAAGGGTTATTTGTCGGCTTTGTCAGCCTTCATTTGCCTTCCAGACCAACCATCGTTATTTAAATCCCCTGTTGTTCTCAGATTCTTGAAAGGTCTTCTAAATAAATATCCTCCAAAACCATTTGTTATGCCTCAATGGGATTTGTCCTTGGTCCTTACTTTCCTTATGGGGTCCCCTTTTGAGCCTATGCATTCTTGCCCCTTAAGGTATTTAGTTATTAAAACAGTCTTCCTTGTGGCTATAACATCTGCAAGGAGAGTGAGTGAGTTGCAAGCCTTATCGGTAAAACCCCCTTATACAACTTTTTATGGGGATAAGGTGGTGTTGAGGACCAAGGCTGCTTTCCTCCCGAAGGTTGTTTCACCTTTCCATTTGGCCCAGACAATTACTTTGTCCACGTTCTATCCTCCGCCTCATCCTTCTAAGGAGGAAGAGAGACTACATTGCTTGGACCCAAAGAGGGCGTTAAGCTTCTTCATTGATAGAACGGAGGATTTCAGGCTGGAGGATCAGCTGATACGTGGGCAAGAGGAGAGGAAAGGCAGTCCACAAGAGAACACTCTCCAGGTGGGTTGTTCTTTGCATTAAAATCTGTTACTCTTTGGCAAAGAAGGATCCTCCTGATGGCATTAGAGCTCATTCCACCAGAGCTAAGTCGGCCACTTCGGCCTTGGCCAGGGGTGTTCCTGTGGTCGACATCTGCAAGGCCGCAACTTGGTCGTCCCTTCACACTTTTGCGAAACATTACTGTCTGGACTCTAAGGTCAGAAGGGACGGCCATTTTGCACGGTCAGTGCTGCAGGATTTCTTAGTTTGACCATTTCGGCACCCACCACCGGGCGTGGTACTGCTTTGGGACTCTATTCATTAGGTGAGGAATCCACAGGTAGTTGTATCCATCAGAAGAACGAGTTACTTACCTTCGGTAACAACTTTTCTGGTGGATGCATTAGCTACCTGTGGATTCCTCACGGTCCCACCCGCCTCCCCGTTGCCTTTCTGGTCTTACCAAGTAATCCTTGAGTGCGCTCCTCTTGGTCTTCAAGGCTGCAATAGATTTTGTATATATGAATACTTGTGTATATATATATATATATATCTTTTTGTATATACATGATTTTCATATATTTGTTTGTTTGATTTAAAAAAAAAAAAAAGGAGAGTTATATTAAATCTACAGCCATTTTATTGCAATGTTGTGTGATTTACAATGTTATGGGATGTTGCCTTGCTCTTTCATTGCATTGGGTTATTATTCTCATGCACGTAAAAAAATGTTGGTACTGACGTCAGCACGTCGGCGAGGACCTCTTATTGCCTGTATGACGTCAGACGGTGTAAGGAAATGCCTCCTTGGCATGGTTGCCCCCTGACTTTTTGCCTTTGCTGATGCTATGTTTACAATTGAAAGTGTGCTGAGGCCTGCTAACCAGGCCCCAGCACCAGTGTTCTTTCCCTAACCTGTACTTTTGTATCCACAATTGGCAGACCCTGGCATCCAGATAAGTCCCTTGTAACTGGTACTTCTAGTACCAAGGGCCCTGATGCCAAGGAAGGTCTCTAAGGGCTGCAGCATGTCTTATGCCACCCTGGAGACCTCTCACTCAGCACAGACACACTGCTTGCCAGCTTGTGTGTGCTAGTGAGGACAAAACGAGTAAGTCGACATGGCACTCCCCTCAGGGTGCCATGCCAGCCTCTCACTGCCTATGCAGTATAGGTAAGACACCCCTCTAGCAGGCCTTACAGCCCTAAGGCAGGGTGCACTATACCATAGGTGAGGGTACCAGTGCATGAGCATGGTGCCCCTACAGTGTCTAAGCAAAACCTTAGACATTGTAAGTGCAGGGTAGCCATAAGAGTATATGGTCTGGGAGTTTGTCAAACACGAACTCCACAGCACCATAATGGCTACACTGAAAACTGGGAAGTTTGGTATCAAACTTCTCAGCACAATAAATGCACACTGATGCCAGTGTACATTTTATTGTAAAATACACCACAGAGGGCACCTTAGAGGTGCCCCCTGAAACTTAACCGACTATCTGTGTAGGCTGACTAGTTCCAGCAGCCTGCCACACTAGAGACATGTTGCTGGCCCCATGGGGAGAGTGCCTTTGTCACTCTGAGGCAAGTAACAAAGCCTGCACTGGGTGGAGATGCTAACACCTCCCCCAGGCAGGAGCTGTAACACCTGGTGGTGAGCCTCAAAGGCTCACCCCTTTGTCACAGCCCAGCAGGGCACTCCAGCTTAGTGGAGTTGCCCGCCCCCTCCGGCCACGGCCCCCACTTTTGGCGGCAAGGCTGGAGGGAACAAAGAAAGCAACAAGGAGGAGTCACTGACCAGTCAGGACAGCCCCTAAGGTGTCCTGAGCTGAGGTGACTCTGACTTTTAGAAATCCTCCATCTTGCAGATGGAGGATTCCCCCAATAGGATTAGGATTGTGACCCCCTCCCCTTGGGAGGAGGCACAAAGAGGGTGTACCCACCCTCAGGGCTAGTAGCCATTGGCTACTAACCCCCCAGACCTAAACACGCCCTTAAATTTAGTATTTAAGGGCTACCCTGAACCCTAGAAAATTAGATTCCTGCAAACTACAAGAAGAAGGACTGCCTAGCTGAAAACCCCTGCAGAGGAAGACCAGAAGACGACAACTGCCTTGGCTCCAGAAACTCACCGGCCTGTCTCCTGCCTTCCAAAGATCCTGCTCCAGCGACGCCTTCCAAAGGGACCAGCGACCTCGACATCCTCTGAGGACTGCCCCGGCTTCAAAAAGACAAGAAACTCCCGAGGACAGCGGACCTGCTCCAAGAAAGGCTGCAACTTTGTTTCCAGCAGCTCTGAAAGAACCCTGCAAGCTCCCCCGCAAGAAGCGTGAGACTTGCAACACTGCACCCGGCGACCCCGACTCGGCTGGTGGAGATCCAACACCTCAGGAGGGACCCCAGGACTACTCTAAGACTGTGAGTACAAAAACCTGTCCCCCCTGAGCCCCCACAGCGCCGCCTGCAGAGGGAATCCCGAGGCTTCCCCTGACCGCGACTCTTTGAATCCTAAGTCCCGACACCTGGGAGAGACCCTGCACCCGCAGCCCCCAGGACCTGAAGGACCGGACTTTCACTGGAGAAGTGACCCCCAGGAGTCCCTCTCCCTTGCCCAAGTGGAGGTTTCCCCGAGGAACCCCCCCCCCTTGCCTGCCTGCAGCGCTGAAGAGATCCCTAGATCTCCCATTGACTTCCATTACAAACCCGACGCTTGTTTCTACACTGCACCCGGCCACCCCCGCGCTGCTGAGGGTGAAATTTCTGTGTGGGCTTGTGTCTCCCCCGGTACCCTACAAAACCCCCCTGGTCTGCCCTCCGAAGACGCGGGTACTTACCTGCAAGCAGACCGGAACCGGGGCACCCCCTTCTCTCCATTCTAGCCTATGCGTTTTGGGCACCGCTTTCAACTCTGCACCTGACCGGCCCTGAGCTGCTGGTGTGGTGACTTTGGGGTTGCTCTGAACCCCCAACGGTGGGCTACCTTGGACCAAGAACTAAGCCCTGTAAGTGTCTTACTTACCTGGTTAACCTAACAAATACTTACCTCCCCTAGGAACTGTGAAAATTGCACTAAGTGTCCACTTTTAAAACAGCTATTTGTGAATAACTTGAAAAGTATACATGCAATTTTGATGATTTGAAGTTCCTAAAGTACTTACCTGCAATACCTTTCGAATGAGATATTACATGTAGAATTTGAACCTGTGGTTCTTAAAATAAACTAAGAAAAGATATTTTTCTATATAAAAACCTATTGGCTGGATTTGTCTCTGAGTGTGTGTACCTCATTTATTGTCTATGTGTATGTACAACAAATGCTTAACACTACTCCTTGGATAAGCCTACTGCTCGACCACACTACCACAAAATAGAGCATTAGTATTATCTATTTTTACCACTATTTTACCTCTAAGGGGAACCCTTGGACTCTGTGCATGCTATTCCTTACTTTGGAATAGCACATACAGAGCCAACTTCCTACAGACGGCGTCGCGCGGGCTAGAGTGACGTCCTCGTCGACGTGCAGAAGCTAGGAAGATTTCCGTCGAATGCTGGCGCCATGGGAGTATTCATTAGGTGAGGAATCCACAGGTAGCTAATGTATCCACCAGAAAAGTCGTTACCGAAGGTAAGTAACTCGTTCGTCTGGTTCCAGGGGATGCTCAGCTCGTCCTGCTAAAAACTCGGCTCGCAGAGCAAGATGTATCCAAGGCTCCAACTGCCCCCAACCATCCTCCCCCAGTTCTAGGCGAAAAGATATCTGTTTTTTCCAACAATGGCAACCATAACATCGGGCGAGTGGGTCTTACAGCTCGTAAAGCATGGACACACACTAGAGTTCGTCCAAATGCCTCCTCCCAGTCCTCCTCACAGAACTTCACCGAAGTATCCAGAATAACTCGAGAGAGATTAAAAAAAAATGCTCCTCAAAGGCGCAATAGAAAGAGTACCTCCATCACAGCGAGGAATCGTTTTTCACTTCAGATTCTTCCTCATTCGCAAAAAGTGGAAGTACTGGAGGCCGATCATCGATCTCAGAGAATTAAACACCTACTTGAGAAAACAGTCTTTCTGCATAAAACCTACTGGATGTTCTTCTGCGGTTGAACCAGGGAGATTTTATGTCTACCCTAGACCTACAGGATGACTGTTTCCACATCCCCATTCACGCAGCCCACAGACAATACCTGAGATTCATGGTAGCCGGAAGCCTTTTTCAATTTTGAGTCCTTCCATTTGGCCTAAAGTCAGCTCCCAGAATATTCACAAAGTGCCTAGCTCCTATTGCAACCTTTCTCAGGAGAAGAAAATATCAAGTTTTCTCATACCTAGACGATTGGCTGTTAAGAGCTAACACCTATGTAGGATTACGCAGGTCAACAAACTGCATTTCCTTGCTCAGCAGCTTAGGCCTGAGACTCAGCTGGGAGAAATCCAAACCACAACCATCACGCACAATCACTTTTCTAGGGGCAAAACTGGAGACACTATCCACCATGGCATGTCCCATTGCGGAAAGACAGCAGAAACTAATATCTCTAGCAAGATTGATACAAAGAAAAGAATACATTTCAGTACGCCTCTTCAAGTCCTTACTGGGCATGATGTCCTCATGCATGCATACCTCTAGTTCCTCTGCAGACTCACAATGCGCCCCCCCCCTGCAAGAGCAGCTCTATCTACAATGGCTCCAGGTTTCAGGAAGCTTTGAAGATCAGATAAACATTACTCTGGCAGCCACCAAAGCTCTGGTGTGGTGGTTTCAGAAACCTCATCTGTCTATTGGTCCATCTTTTCTCCATTACCCAGCACTGTGGATAATCACCACAGATGCCTCCCTGGAGGGTTGGTGAGCGGTTTTACAAGACCTACGGTTAAGTGGCAAGTGGCCACTAGAGTTGCAGACAATGCACATCAATCTGCTGGAGCTCAAAGCAGTTCATCTAGCTTTAGAGGCTTTCCTCCCAAAGATTGCCGGTTCAGAAGTGGTAATAATAACTGACAACACCACTATGATGCATTACCTCAACAAACGGGGAGGCACAAGATCTCTTCCTCTCTCCAGGGAAGCTCAGAAGATTTGGAACTGGGTGACGCAGCATGGCATCCTGCTCACAGCAGTGCACTTTCCAGGTGTTCAGAACACAGTAGCAGACTTGGTCAGCAGGCAAAAATCAATGTGTCACGAATGGTAACTAGACTAATCCATGGTCAACATTTTTTTCTCAGTGGGGAACACCCAATCTCGACCTATTCGCCAGCGGGTTGATCACTAAATGCCGATGCTTTGCAAGCTGGCATCACCAAAAGAAATCATGGGGGAATGCATTTTCCATAGCTTGGTCAGGAATCTTTTCAAATGCTTTTCCACCCATCCCCTTGATCCCGAGAGTCCTAACAAAGATAAAGAGTGAACCGTGCACACTGATATTAATAGCCATGTACTGGCCTCGTCAGCATTGGTTCACGGAGCTGCTACTTCTGTCAGTGAAGCCTCACATCCCACTGAAAATATCTCCACATCTGCTAACAGTGAGCAATGGGCAAAACTTGAATCCGGATCCTCAATCAATGCGATTATCAGCATGGCTCCTGAGCACAGGGAATCTGCACATTTAAACATTCCGCAAGAGTGCTGGGACATTCTATCCAAAGCCAGAGCAGCCAGCACCAATAAGGCTTACTCATGTAAGTGGAAAAGGTTTTGTTTGTGGTGTCATCAACAGCAAATTGATCCTCTTTCCTCATCTCCAGAGCAGATATTACCTAATGTGTTGCATTTAGCTCACTCAGGCCTTGCGCATTCCTCTATAAAGGTTCACCTGGTGGCGATTGCGTCTTAGAGATGCTCAGACTCCTCACCTTCATTATGGCCCTCTAGGTTGATTAAACAATTTCTGAAAGGGCTTTTCAGAGTGTTTCCACCATTCAGATCTCCTCCTCCCTCTTGGAATTTAAATATTGCTCTCAAGCAATTTATGAAGCAGCCTTTTGAGACAGTTCATAGAGCTTCTATGAAATTCCTCTCCTGGAATGTCGCCTTACTTGTTGCCCTCACATCAGCCAGACTAGTTAGTGAGATACAAGCACTTTCATACAGGAGCCATTTTTACAGATTAAAACAAGATAGATTAATCTTGTACACTAATCTGCATTTTATTCCAAAGGTCCCTTTGGATTTTCATCTCAATGAGCCCTTAGTTTTCAAGACATTCTTTCCAAATCCGACGACTCCAGCGGAGAGAACATTACACTCTTTAGACATTAAAAGGTGTGTTAAATTCTATTTAGACAGGACTAAACCATTTCGCAGATCCATCCAACTGTGTTTTACGGGGGAACCCAGACGGGGTAAACCGATTTCTAAACAGAGCATAGCTAGATGGATCTCCTCAGCAACTCAATTTTGCCATCAGGCAGCGGGCAAGCCACTGCAATCTTCTGTCCGTGCGCATTCAACGCGCGCAGTTTCTTCTTCAGCAGCACTGTTTGCTGGTGTACCGCTGCAAGACCTTTGTAGAGCAACAACTTGGAACAGCTGCCATACGTTTGCCATACGTTTACCAGCCATTACTGCTTGGAAGCATTATCTCAAGGAGAGGTAGCGGTGGGACAAGCAGTCCCCTTTTCCAGTGAAGGTGAGCTACTTTTTTCATCCCACCATCCGAATGTCAGGTATGCACATTGTCTATGACTAATCGTCTCAGATTCATGATCAATAATTATTGTCATGTGCCTATAATGTTTAAAAAAAAAATATATATATGTGTGAGTGTGTGTTCTGTGGCACGTGTAGCTGCAGATACACATGCTGTGCACTGTTCCTTCCATCTAGTGTTGGGCTCGGAGTGTTACAAGTTGGTTTTCTTCGAAGAAGTCTTTTCGAGTCACGGACCGAGTGACTTCTCCCTTTCGGCTCCATTGCGCATGGGCATCGACCACATCTTAGATTGTTTTCCCCGCAGTGGGTGAGGTAGGAGTGGTAGAGTGAGAATAGTAAAGATGCCCATGCAATGGAATAGATATGTATGTACATAGTTTGAGGTAAAGTAATGTTTATTTACATATACAAAATCTGATTACAACTATAACGGCTACAGGCTCCCAGGGAGGTGGAAGGGCGCATGTGAATCTGCAGCGGAACATGCCACAAACAGATGTACACTGGGTAAGTGACATTTTCTGTTCGGTGGCATGTGTAGCTGTAGATATACACATGCTGTGCATAGCTCATAAAGCAGTAACCCTCCCGAAAGCGGTGGTCAGCCTGTAGGAGTTGAAGCTGTTTGAAATAATGTTCTTAGTACAGCCTGTCCTACTGTGGCTTGTAGTGTTAACACATCTACACAGTAGTGTTTGGTAAAAGTATGAGGTGTGGACCAAGTGGCTGCCTTACAAATCTCTGTCATTGGAATATTACCTAGAAAGGCCATTGTTGCTCCTTTCTTTCTAGTGGAGTGTGCCTTTGGTGTAATGAGTAGCTTTTAGGTAACAAGTTTGTATGCATTTAACTATCCATCTGGCTATGCCCTGTTTGGATATAGGGTTACCAGCATGGGGTTTCTGGAATGCGACGAACAATTGTTTAGTTTTACGAAATGGTTTTGTTCTGTGTATATAGTACATTAGAGCTCTTTTTATATCTAATGTATGCAGTGCTCTTTCTACCACTGAGTCTGGCTGTGGGAAGAAGACTGGGAGTTCCACTGTTTGTTTTAAATGAAACGGTGAAATGACTTTTGGTAGAAATTTGGGATTTGTTCGGAGAACCACTTTGTTTGTGTACTTGTATAAAGGGTTCCTCAATAGTGAAAGCCTGTATTTCACGAACTATTCGTAATGAAGTGATAGCTACTAGAAATGCCACTTTCCAAGTTAAGAATTGCATGAGCACTATGCCCCTACAGTGTCTAAGCAAAACCTTAGACATTGTAAGTGCAGGGTAGCCATAAGAGTATATGGTCTGGGAGTCTGTCAAACACGAACTCCACAGCATCATAATGGCTACACTGAAAACTGTGAAGTTTGGTATCAATCTTCTCAGCACAATAAATGCACACTGATGCCAGTGTAAATTTTATTGTGAAATACACCCAGGTGGCATCTTAGAGATGCCACTTGAAAACATACCCGACTTCCAGTGTGGGCTGACTAGTTTTACCAGCCTGCCACGCACCAGACATGTTGCTGGCCACATGGGGAGAGTGCCTTTGTCACTCTGTGGCTAGTAACAAAGCCTGTACTGGGTGGAGGTGCTTCTCACCTCCCCCTGCAGGAACTGTAAAACCTGGCGGTGAGCCTCAAAGGCTCACCCCCTTTGTTACAGCGCCAAAGGGCATCCCAGCTAGTGGAGATGCCCACCCCCTCTGGCCACGGCCCCACTTTTGGCGGCAAGGCCGGAGAAGATAATGAGAAAAACAAGGAGTAGTCACTGGCCAGTCAGGACAACCCCTAAGGTGTCCGGAGCTGAGGTGACTCTGACTTTTAGAAATCCTCCATCTTGCAGATGGAGGATTCCCCCAATAGGATTAGGGATGTGACCCCCCTCCCCACCGCGAGGAGGCACAAAGAGGGTGAAGCCACCCTCAGGGCTAGTAGCCATTGGCTACTAACCTCCCAGACCTAAACACACCCCTAAATCGAGTATTTAGGGGCCCCCAGAACCTAGGAAGATAGATTCCTGAAGACGAAGAAGGACTGCTGACCTGAAGCCCCGCAGAGAAGACGGAGACACCAACTGCTTTGGCCCCAGCCCTACTGGCCTGTCTCCCCACATCAAGAGAAACTGCAACAGCGACACGTCCCCCAGGGTCCAGCGACCTCTTAAGCCTCAGAGGACTACCCTGCATCTAAAAGGACCAAGAAACTCCAGAGGACAGCGGCCCTGTTCCACAAAGACTGAAACTTGCAACAAAGAAGCAACTTTTAAAGACCGCACGTTTCCCGCCGGAAGCGTGACACTTTCCACTCTGCACCTGACGCCCCTGGCTCGACCTGCGGAAAACCAACACTATAGGGAGGACTCCCCGGCAACTGCGAGCCAGTGAGTAGCCAGAGTTGACCCCCCCCTGTGCCTCCACAGCGACGCCTGCAGAGGGAATCCAGAGGTTCTCCCTGACCGCGAGGCTCCCCCTGACCACGTCTGCCTGCTTCAAAGAACCTGACGCCTGGGAAACCCACTGCTCCCGCAGCCTCCAGGATCTGAAGGATCCGACCTCCAGTGCAGGAGCGACCCCCAGGCGGCCCTCTCCCTAGCCCAGGTGGTGGCTACCCCGAGATCCACCCCTTGCCTGCCTGCATCGCTGCAGAGACCCCTGGGTCTCCCATTGAAACCTATTGCGAACCAGACACCTGTTTGCACTATGCACCCGTCCGCCCATGTGCCGCTGAGGGTGTACTTTCTGTGCCTGCTTGTGTCCCCTCCCCCCCACCCTCCCCCCCTGCGGTGCCCTACAAAACCCCCCTGGTCTGCCCTCCGAAGTCACGGGTACTTAACTGCTGGCAGACTGGAACCGGGGCACCCTTATTTCCATTGAAGTCTGTGTTTTGGGCACCACTTTGACCTCTGCACCTGACCGGCCCTGAGCTGCTGGTGTGGTAACTTTGGGGTTGCCGTGACCCCCCCAACGGTGGGCTACCTTGGACCCAACTTTGAACCCTGTAAGTGCTTTACTTACCTGTGAAACTAACAAATACCTCCCCCAGGAACTGTTGATTTTTGCACTGCGTCCAATTTTAAAATAGCATATTGCCGTTTTTGCCAAAACTGTACATGCTATTGTGATGATTCAAAGTTCCTAAGATACCTGAGTGAAATATCTTTCATTTAAAGTATTGTTTGTAAATCTTGAACCTGTGGTTCTTAAAATAAACGAAGAAACAATATTTTTCTATATAAAAACCTATTGGCCTGGAATTGTCTTTGAGTGTGTGTTCCTCATATATTGCCTGTGTGTGTACAACAAATGCTTAACACTACCCTCTGATAAGCCTACTGCTCAACCACACTACCACAAAATAGAGCATTAGAATTATCTCTTTTTGGCACTATCTTACATCTAAGGGGAACCCTTGGACTCTGTGCATGTTATTTCTTACTTTGAAATAGTACATACAGAGCCAACGTCCTACACATGTGAATCTATGAAAGTTCCAATACTGGAGTAAGAAAATGAGTGTTCGATGGCATCTGTCGCTGTAGATACACATGTTGTGCATAGCCCGCCATCTGGTGTTGGGTCGGAGTGTTACAAGTTGTTTTTCTTCGAAGAAGTCTTTCGAGTCAAGGGACCGAGGGACTCCTCCTCCTTGTCTCCATTGCGCATGGGCGTCGACTCCATCTTCGATTGTTTTCTTTCCCCCATCGGGTTCGGACGTGTTCCTTTCGCTCCGGGTTTCGGAACGGAAAGTTAGCTAAATATCGGAAAAATTACGTCGGTATTGTTGCGTTCGGGATCGGCTTAGATAGAATCGACACCGAATCGAAGAGTGAAGAGCTCCGGTACCCTTCGGGGTAGTTTTCGATCCCCCGTAGGGGCCTGGTCGGCCCGACCGCGTGTAAAACAACGCTGATGGAACGGACCCCGTTCCGTTTCTGTCCTAAATGCCACAACAAATACCCGTATACAGACCAACATTTGGTCTGTAACCTGTGCCTGTCGTCTGAGCACAGTGAAAAGACTTGCGAGGCCTGTCGTGCGTTCCGGTCCCGAAAAACACTCCGTGACCGTCGAGCCAGAAGACTGCAGATGGCGTCCACGCCGACAGCTCACCGAGAGTTCAAGGAACAAGAGGAAGAAGAAACCTTCTCGATCCATGAATCGGACTCCGAGGAATTCGACGACCAAAAAACTGTGAGTAAGACGTCGAAGCCAGCACACAAGAAAAGTGACAAGGCCCAGGGGACGCCACTGCCACCAGGCCATGGCTCGACCCATAAATTCGGTGACCGACCATCAGCACCGAAAAAGGCCATAATAGTGCTGAGATCGTCCGACTCCGGTTGAGACACCGGCACGCAGCCTTCTCGGGACCGAGAAAGTGCTGCTGAAAAAGATCGACGCCGAGATAGCGGAGCCGAAACTGCTCGACGCAGAGACAGCGGCACCGAGGAAGATCGACGCCGAAAGGGTTCGACTCCGAAAAAGAAGGTCACCTCGGAGCCGAAAAAGAGTACAGACAGGGTTTCGGTGCCAAAACGACCCGCAACCAACCCAACTAACCGGTTCCTATTCAGAGGAGCAATCACTGTCCTTTCAGATGCAAAAGCATAGATTTGAGGAAGAGTTGCAATCCACCGAAGTGGACCACACTCAGAAACGTATTTTTATACAGGAAGGAACAGGGAAAATAAGCACCCTTCCCCCTATTAGGAGATAAAGGAGACTGGAGTTTCAGTCAGACCAAGCACCACAAACAAAAATGGTGAAAAAGGTAACTCCGCCACCCTCTCCTCCACCTGTAACTAACGTTTCACCGGCACAAACTCCATCACATTCCCCGGCTCACACCACCATGAGCCAAGGTGACCAGGACCAAGACGCTTGTGACTTATACGACGCCCCAGTGTCGGACAACAGTCCAGAGGCGTATCCTACAAAGCCCTCACCACCGGAAGATAGCACAGCATACTCACAAGTGGTGGCTAGAGCAGCAGAGTTCCACAACGTGTCCCTACACTCGGAACCAGTCGAGGATGACTTCTTATTCAACACCCTCTCCTCCACCCATAGCTCCTACCAAAGCCTGCCTATGCTCCCAGGAATGCTTCGGCACGCAAAGGAAATCTTCAAGGAGCCGGTCAAGAGTAGAGCAATAACACCAAGAGTGGAAAAGAAATATAAAGCACCTCCCACAGACCCTGTTTTCATCACCTCACAGCTGCCACCAGATTCCGTCGTAGTAGGAGCAGCTCGCAAGAGAGCCAACTCCCACACATCTGGGGATGCACCACCCCCAGATAAAGAGAGCCGCAAGTTCGATGCAGCCGGAAAGAGAGTCGCAGTACAAGCTGCAAACCAGTGGCGCATCGCTAACTCTCAAGCACTACTTGCGCGCTATGACAGAGCCCATTGGGACGAGATGCAACACCTCATTGAGCATCTACCCAAAGAGCTACAAAAAAGGGCGAAACAGGTGGTTGAGGAAGGACAGAACATATCTAATAATCAGATACGCTCCTCTATGGATGCAGCGGACACAGCTGCAAGAACAGTTAACACATCTGTGACTATAAGAAGGCACGCATGGCTACGAACGTCTGGTTTTAAACCAGAGATACAGCAGGCAGTGCTCAATATGCCATTCAATGAGAAACAACTGTTCGGACCAGAAGTGGACACGGCAATTGAGAAACTCAAAAAGGACACTGACACTGCTAAAGCCATGGGCGCACTCTACTCCCCGCAGAGCAGAGGCACTTACAGCACCTTCCGCAAGACAACCTTTAGAGGGGGGTTTCGGGGTCAGGCCACACAAGCCAGCACCTCACAGACAACACCGTCCAGCTACCAGGGACAGTACCAGAGGGGAGGCTTTCGGGCCAATATAGAGGACAATTCCCTAGGAATAGGGGAAAATTTCAAAGCCCCAAAACCCCTACAACCAAACAGTGACTCACATGTCACTCATCCCCTCCACACAACACCAGTGGGGGGAAGAATAGGTCAGTATTACCAAGCATGGGAGGAAATAACTACAGACACTTGGGTCTTAGCAATTATCCAACATGGTTATTGCATAGAATTTCTACAAATCCCTCCAAACATACCACCAAAAACACAGAATTTATCAAAACAACATTCAGACCTTCTGGAAATAGAAGTTCAAGCATTATTGCAAAAGAACGCAATAGAACTAGTACCAAGGACACAAATAAACACAGGAGTTTATTCACTGTACTTCCTAATACCAAAAAAGGACAAAACACTGAGACCAATCCTAGACCTCAGAACACTAAACACCTACATCAAATCAGAACACTTTCACATGGTCACGCTACAAGAAGTGTTACCATTGCTAAAGCAACAGGACTACATGACAACCTTAGATCTCAAAGACGTGTATTTCCACATACCAATACATCAGTCGCACAGGAAATACCTCAGGTTTGTATTCAAAGGAATACATTACCAATTCAAAGTATTGCTGTTTGGTTTAACAACCGCACCAAGAGTCTTTACAAAATGTCTAGCAGTAGTGGCTGCACACATCAGAAGGCAGCAAATACACGTATTCCCGTATCTAGACGACTGGCTAATCAAGACCAACTCACTGACAAGGTGCTCACACCACACAAATCAGGTCATACAAAACCTCTACAAACTCGGTTTCACCATCAACTATGCAAAATCACACATTCTGCCGTGCAAAGTACAACAATACCTAGGAGCCATAATAGACACAACAAAAGGATTAGCCACTCCAAGTCCACAAAGAATTCAAAATTTCAACAAAATCATACAACGGATGTATCCAACACAGAGAATACAGGCAAAAATGATATTACAACTCCTAGGCATGATGTCCTCATGCATAGCCATTGTCCCAAACGCAAGACTGCACATGAGGCCCTTACAACAGTGCCTAGCATCACAATGTTCACAAGCACAGGGTCACCTTCTAGATCTGGTGTTGATAGACCGCCAAACATACCTCTCGCTTCTATGGTGGAACAGTATAAATTTAAACAAAGGGCGGCCTTTCCAAGACCCAGTGCCACAATACGTAATAACAACAGATGCTTCCATGACGGGGTGGGGAGCACACCTCGATCAACACAGCATACAAGGACAATGGGACGTACATCAAACAAAACTGCACATAAATCACCTAGAACTGCTAGCAGTTTTTCAAGCACTAAAAGTATTCCAACCAATCATAACTCACAAATACATTCTTGTCAAAACAGACAACATGACAACAATGTATTATCTAAACAAACAGGGGGGGACACACTCAACGCAGCTGAGCCTTCTAGCACAAAAGATATGGCGATGGGCAATTCACAACCACATTCGCCTAATAGCACAGTTTATTCCAGGGATCCAGAATCAACTTGCAGACAATCTCTCTCGAGATCACCAACAAGTCCACGAGTGGGAAATTCACCCCCAAATTCTAAACACTTACTTCAAACTCTGGGGAACACCTCAAATAGACTTATTTGCAACAAAAGAGAACGCAAAATGCCAAAACTTCGCATCCAGATACCCACACAGGCAGTCCCAAGGCAATGCCCTATGGATAAACTGGTCAGGGATATTTGCATACGCTTTTCCCCCTCTCCCTCTCCTTCCATATCTAGTAAACAAATTGAGTCAAAACAAACTCAAACTCATACTGATAGCACCAACATGGGCAAGGCAACCCTGGTACACAACACTGCTAGACCTATCAGTAGTACCCCACATCAAATTGCCCAACTGGCCAGATCTGTTAACACAACACAAACAACAGATCAGGCATCCAGATCCAGCATCGCTGAATCTAGCAATCTGGCTCCTGAAATCCTAGAATTCGGACACTTAGACCTTACACAAGAATGTATGGAAGTCATAAAGCAAGCTAGAAGACCATCTACTAGGCACTGCTATGCAAGCAAATGGAAAAGGTTTGTTTGCTACTGCCATCATAATCAAATCCAACCATTACACGCATCTCCAAAGGATGTAGTGGGTTACTTGCTACACTTACAGAAATCAAACCTAGCTTTCTCTTCCATTAAAATACACCTTGCGGCAATATCTGCATACCTGCAGATTACCTATTCAACTTCACTATTTAGGATACCGGTCATTAAAGCATTTATGGAAGGCCTTAAAAGAATTATACCACCAAGGACACCACCCGTTCCTTCATGGAACCTCAATGTTGTCTTAACAAGACTCATGGGTCCACCTTTTGAACCCATGCACTCTTGCGCAATACAGTTCCTAACCTGGAAAGTTGCATTTCTCATCGCCATCACATCTCTACGGAGAGTAAGCGAAATTCAAGCGTTTACAATACAAGAACCTTTTATCCAAATACACAAAAATAAGGTAGTCCTAAGGACCAATCCTAAATTTTTACCAAAGGTTATTTCACAGTTCCACCTAAATCAAACTGTAGAACTACCAGTGTTCTTCCCACAGCCAGATTCCGTAGCTGAGAGGGCACTACATACATCAAAAGAGCACTAATGTACTACATTGACAGAACAAAAAACATCAGAAAGACTAAACAACTATTTATTGCATTCCAAAAACCTCATGCAGGAAACCCAATATCAAAACAAGGTATAGCCAGATGGATAGTTAAGTGCATCCAAATCTGCTACCTTAAAGCAAAAAGACAGCTGCCCATTACACCAAGGGCACACTCAACCAGAAAGAAAGGCGCTACCATGGCCTTTCTAGGAAATATTCCAATGCACGAAATATGTAAGGCAGCCACATGGTCTACGCCTCACACGTTCACCAAGCACTACTGTGTAGACGTGCTATCCGCACAACAAGTCACAGTAGGTCAAGCCGTGTTAAGAACCTTATTTCAAAATACTTCCACTCCTACAGGCTGAGCCACCGCTTTTGGGGAGATAACTGCTTACTAGTCTATGCACAACGTGTATCTACAGCGACAGATGCCATCGAACTGAAAATGTCACTTACCCAGTGTACATCTGTTCGTGGCATCAGTCGCTGAAGATTCACATGTGCCCACCCACCTCCCCGGGAGCCTGTAGCCGTTCGGAAGTTAGCTTAAGCTTTGTACATTTGTAAATATATTATTTAAACCTTAAATAGGTACATACTTATTCGCTCCATTGCATGGGCACTATTACTACAACACAACTCCTACCTCACCCTCTGCGGGGAAAACAATCGAAGATGGAGTCGACGCCCATGCGCAATGGAGACAAGGAGGAGGAGTCCCTCGGTCCCGTGACTCGAAAGACTTCTTCGAAGAAAAACAACTTGTAACACTCCGACCCAACACCAGATGGCGGGCTATGCACAACATGTGAATCTTCAGCGACTGATGCCACGAACAGATGTACACTGGGTAAGTGACATTTTCATACTTACCTGTAACTTTAGTTCTCCAGTATTGGAATCTTTCATAGATTCACATGCAACCCGCCCGCCTCCCCAGAGAAGCTGACCTTCACCTTTTTTTTTTTTTTTCTTTTTCATGTTATATGCACTTGTGCTTTGAAAATCTGAGGTACTGGAGCTTCTCTCAAGAAGGTTCTAAAGGGTGGTTTCTCCTGATTGGTGGATTCTGAAGTTTGGTCCTTTTTCTTAAAATGACTCTGATAGAGTGTTAAATTAAGAAGCCTAAGGGCCCTTAGGTTTAAATCTATGGTAACACTGCTTGATAAAATGTACCAGTGGCTCCCATCTCGACGATGGGGAATGATTCAAGTATGTGCATCTATGGAAGATTCCAATACTGGAGATCTAAAGTTACAGGTAAGTAACTAATTTTCTTCAGCACTACACGCCACAAACAGATGCTTACAGGGTAAGTAACATATTCCATATATATCAACAGGTTACACACATGTTGAACAGCAACTACTGTCCTGCAATACTAAATCCTCACTCTCCACAATGGCAGGCAAAAAATGGGCACTCTAACAAAAAAAGCCGTTGGACTTGTGCATTGCCTTGAAGAGGTGGAGACCTCCATGTTAGATCACCAACTAAAAGACTTCCTCAAGGAAAAACAACTTTTAAAGTCCGAGCCCAACACTAGCTGGCAGGAGTGTGCATAGCATGTGAATGTGTAGCACTACATGCTACAACTTGATGCTTATAGAGTAAGTAAGATACTTCTTTCTCTGCTCCTCAGTTTTCAAGCACAGCAGTTGTAGCAGTCATTCTCCGACAGGAAGATATGTTCCAAAAGCTATGTCTAGATGATTGGCATCTCTAGGTTAAACTTAGCTCAAGAATTGCTAAAGGAGCTGCAAATAAACCTAAACCTACTGGATATTTGGTCCTGGCCATCTACTCTAAATAGTGTCACTATTTTTTGAACCTGTCCAATAGTTTGTGGACAACATTAAACAGATTTGCAAAAGTGTTCCCTTTGAAAGACAGTCTGTCATTCATATTGACAAAATATCAAGTGTTGAAGGAGACCTGATATCCACAACTTGGGTAGATCTCATTTCTCATTGGCAGTATGTAATCTTTATAATGCCCAATGCTAACTTGTGCATGTGAACACTTCAGCGATATTTGGAGGACTAATGATCAAAAACATCAGAGACTAGGAACAAATTATTTACTTTAAAGAACATTATACTATAAAAAGTTGGTGCAAGAGGCTGTGTTTACTTAGAGACCACCTCTTCACAAGAATCATTAAACATATACCTTTATAAGGAAATGTTTGATGAAAGGATTGGGAAACCCAGAAGGGTGACCTCTCAGATCAGAGAAAGGGACCTGCTTCAGAACAGAAATATCATATGAGCACGATTCTGCTTTGGGCAGTCCAAGGTGGCATTCACCACCTTGTTGATCTGTGCAACATCCAGCCTTCCTTGGAAGATCAACACCTCAAAAATACATTATTGAAACTAGAGGGAATCCGATCTAGATTCCTTTCTAAGAAAAGTAAGCCAACATTGACTTATTCTCTGGCAGTGGTGTGTTTTCCAGATTTACAGAATTGTAGTGCTGTACAAACTCCGCAGACATCTCATGATAGAACATGAGTGGGTGCTGGCCAATGACTCAGATCCTTTTGAAGATGGAGAAACTGCACTTGTCAATTTGTTCACCATTGCAGAAATCACAACATATACAAGCTTTCATATTCCTGTCACTAAAGATTTAATCCGTGGAGAATTTGATTTTGATCGCGTGGTCAAAATATTCATCTGGGCCTTATCTGGTTATACTTCCAACACCCAGTTTTACCTTCATCATGACAAAAGATGCACATATGGATGCCCTTCATCCAAAGGATTAAGGGCACAGACAGATACTGCTGCACATAAAAGTACTTAAGATGAGAGCTATCTGCCAACCCAACCTCTGTATTATCTAGTCCTTCACCTTGGGATCCCACTGATACTCATAAAAGGTAGAATATGCCCACATATGTTCTAGAGCTCGGAACACAGTCTTCCATTACATTTTATATTTACAATTACTCAAATAAGCAGAAAACATGACAGAATAGTGTGTTTCAAGTGAATTTAGTACATGTGCATTGTATTTGGATGAACACACACTAAAAAGAACAAACCGAAGAAAAAAGAAATCTGGAATGATGCCTCCTAAGAGAAACCCTGCATTTGTTGAAATAAATAGACAGTGCTCCTTTACAAACCCTAGAAGCTGCACTATCCCCTTGTGTTCAGCAAGCAGATAGTCCATGTTTTTTGTTTTGCTTTGAGGAAGTTCTTGGACACAACTTTCTACAAAGCTTTTTGTTTAGCTGAAAACTCTTAATTGTTTGGGGGGTGGTGTTTTGGTTCTGGAAAAAAAGCCTCTCTCCTCCTTTTCTCCCCCATCTCCTTGTTTCTTTAAATTATCATGCTTACTACATTAGATAACTGTCCATCTTGTGAAGGAATGTTATCCAGGAATGACTATCAGTTGGTCTGGGTTGTCTGTCCACTGAACTCTTACTCTATCAAAGACGTAAGACATTTGACAGATAATGTTGTACGGAAGATGGAGGTACAGGGAAGGTATCCACCCTAACCTTTGCAAGGGGGCAATGGACTTCACTTCTGCCACTTTGAGGAGGTGGGTGGGCAACATTTCCTAGTCATGTCTCTCCTACTCTGTTGATAGGCCTTCAGACGACCGTTCAATGTTGAGAAATTCCCATATCTCAGGTTTGTAGTACTCTGGGTTGAAGCACATTTTGACCTTGGGGGCTCGCCACACCAGCTTCCTGTTGCCTTCAAGGTCACAGTTGTAGAAGAGGCTGAAGCACCCTACACCATCACCTAAAGATGCTATCTTTTTTTGCCGAGGATAAGGATCAGCCAGTCACTCTGGTGGATCTCAGCTCTCTGCTATGGGCTCAGCCTCTTTTTAAGGTCTTACAGTCCTAGTGGATGAGCCTTCTGTTTCTCCTCGTTTGAAAAACATTGGATGTGTAGGCAGAGATTTTTTCTTTCCAGTTTACTCTTCATGCTATTCTTCAGGTTAATCTGGGAAGAGAAATAGAGTGTCTCAGCACAGAAGGCACAAGCAAACTGAATCTGTTCCTTCAAGGCTGCCTCCAGTTGTAGATAGGGAATCCTTTCATAAGCTGTTCAGCAGAGCTGTGAGGAAGTTCAACATAGAGACAATAATCCTGAAAGGGACGGTGTGTGTGTTTTATTTTATTTTTTAAACTACTCAGATGGTTTCCTTAGTTCTGACTGTATTGGAACCAATGATGGACACTTTTGCCAATCCTTTCTGTGAGCATCCAGTGAAGAGGTGGCTTTATAAGAAATTCAGATATGCGCATTCAGTGAGTTCGTAAGGGTTACTAGCAGAAAATACACTTGCAGTAAGTGCAGCAAAAAATGATTAAGCTGCAGTTTCTCTCTTTAAGTGTGGTGGAGAAAGGGAGTGGAAGCTGGGATCTCTAGACATTAAGGATTATTAGACAACTGAAAGCATTCTTAGAGCCATAAGTTCTTTGGCTTTTTTACATTGTTGCAAAATGTCTCTCAAGTCTCTATGGACTGCTTTTTATTTTAGTTTCTTCCACTTCACAGAAAGCTTACTGGAAAATGTTAAGGAAACAAAGTTGATCTTGTGTAGCTGGTTTACAGGGGCATCCCTGAGCAAAGGCAATACCATTGAGAGTCCTTTCAGCAGTAAATGTCAACCTGTGGAAGAGGATCTGGTAGTCAGACTTTGGTAGTCACTGGAAAGACCATAACAAAGCAATGCTTTCTTTCCCTGCGTCCACTGTTCAGCACCCCGGTGGGAGGTAGTATTTTCAACTATGCCTCTGCCTGGCAGGTAGGTACAGAGGACAGATTTGTGCTTGCTATTATGCACAATAGGTCAAAAATCAGATTTTCTATTTTGCATTCCCAGATTCCACTGAAGGGGCTGAATGCTCTTTCTAGACGAGCTGTTTAAAGGAATTTCAATCACTGCTGAAGAAAATGCAAAATAACCTGTTTGTTAACATCAGTGGAACAGAGGTGTATATTTTCACTATTTCCAGCATGATCATCCTGTTCTAGACTTCAACAAAACAAAAATAGATGGGTAAAGAGGGAACGTTCAGGATTTTGACTCGCCACCGAATCTTCCAACCCATGCAACAGGGCAGTTGGATGTATGCTTTTGTCTACAATATGTAGATTTTCATGTATCCATGTAAAATACAGATCTTAGGCCTGAAGTCACCCATAGAGGTATTTTTAACATAATGGCAGTTGTGCGAGCATTTCTGTGAAGAAAGTGTTGTTCACTTACTTAGAGAACTAGTTGATGAAGGCATCTTTTCGTCAAAACTTCAAATCATCAGTTATCATTAGACTTGCTTTTCAGACGGGCTCTTCATGACAATTTCAGAAAGGCGACACTGATGTAATACTTTTTTCATGAAGACTTGTATTGCTTATTTTTCATGATAGTTGTTCATAGTTTAGCAAAGGAAAGTTGGGCACAATACCTGTTGCTTCTTAAACAATAACTAGAATGGAAATAAAAGAAATCCACTTACATTGGTCATTGAAAGAGGCCTAAAGCTATTGATAGCCACAATGCATAGCTTTTTGTTCAGCAAAGATAGTCGCATGCTGCAAGATGAGAAGTTGACACTAGTTTGTAGTACAGTTGTTGTTCATCTGCTGTACAATGGCTTATTGTTTGATTTTGTGGCTAGTGCCAGTAACATAGAGTCCCATCCTGGCACCAGCTCTGTTCTCCACACTTGTACCTTAATCGCTTGCTTAAATGTTCTGCAGCCCATGTCATTTGTGAAGTTCAAACTTCCACTCTTATGTGTCTTGGGCCTGTGTAGATTTCCATTTGATAGCTGTGGCCCTTTTTGCTAGAACCATTGCTAAGTCTACAAACAAATGGACTTGTCCACCGTTGACCTGTCCCTGTAGATCAGAATCATTTTATTTAAAAAAAAAAAAAAAAAAAACTTTAAGCATTTTGTACATCCAGACAATGTAAAAGAAAGTGGTTTTGTTGCACCTGCCTAAAGGTACTATGCACATAATATGTAATCATAAAGGGATGAGATTGTGTACATAATTACATTTGATAAATCAAATCCTACATTTCTGGAGATCGTAGAGACAGGATGGAGCGCCGTTGACAATTCACTATTAGATAATTCCTTATCCATCTGGACTTCAGACACCCCAGTCGTGTCCTAGTCCTGTATAAGGGCCTTGTGTATATTTGTTACTGTGTGGTAGTGTCTCTGGCCCCCACCTCCCCCCTGCCTCACAACAATGTCAGTAACTTTTGGAAGAATCCGTCTGTTTTAGGTTCATTTGTGGACTTGCCCCAAGGCACACTTACTGCCATTCTTCCGTGCCATGAACTGTCCTGGTAGTAGCCTAGCCCATTTTCCTCTCTAATATCTGCAAATGCCACCAGAGATCACAAATTATGCAGCTGTCCCAACACAAGTTATGTAGCTCTTAAAAAAACAACCGGACTTGGATGTCCTTACCCCCCCCCCCCAAATCCTGGCATACACCCCAGGTGTAATTCAGGTTTCAGCTGTGATTCACTGTTAGTAACAAAACCAAAAAAATAATTGAGATTTGTTGTGGGGGGTCAGCCTCAGAACAGGTATTCAACCCCCAAGGCACTGCATAAGGTGGCAAGTGCATGCGTTAATTCTTGGTAGATTGTCTGGTCATACCATGCTGTCACCCATTGAAGGGATCAAACCTCCTGTGTCTATTGGAAGATAGTTTCTCTAAGGGATCCCCGTTTCTTCTGGAGCTCCACACCAAGTCAATTAAAATGGTATTAATGTAATGGAAAAAGCAAGGAACATCTCCCTGACAGCAGTCATGAAAGAAGCGTCTGGTGAGACTCACTGGTTCATTGGTAAAAAAACAAATGCGATGTACATGGCAGGAACACCATTTTAGAGAGTGCTGAATGCCCTAATGAGAGCAATGGCAATTTTGTTCAGAAACTTGACTGATGCCGTGGTTGAAGCCAGTACTCTTCACTTTACCACCAGTCACATTGGATGGGTGTCTGTGTATATTTATACCTAGATATCTGTAAAAAGTGTTGTTCCAAAATGTAAGTTGTGTGTCAGTTATATTTGTTCTCCCTGGATCATTTATATATTCACATGCTTGTTGAGCCTTTCTCCATAGTCAGGCTGGAGATTAGCAGCGTGACTATGTGGAATGATTTAAACATATGACTACATATATGCAGCCAACCTTTTGCAGGCAGTCAACCCCACACTGCATGGACCCCCTTACCCTTTATTAAATTACTGGCCCTGAGGGAAAGGGTCCCTGGGGGCTTTTGGCAGAGGGGGCACAATTCCCCTCCATTTGTTATAAGGCCCTGAGGGATGAGGTCCCCAGGGCGTCTTGGAGGCTTGGGAGGAGGTCAGCATACCCCCAATCAAATATATTGAAGTCTTTATTGAAATGTACATTTGATTAGAATTATTGGCAATTTTTGGAGAAAGATGATAGATGTGCCATGCACTGGCAAAAGGCCATAAGCAGGGTGGGGATTGCCTGTGAGGGAATGGCCGCAGGACAGCCATGCCCTTCAGCCAACCCCCTCACTGTGCACTGGCAATAGAGGCGAGAGATTGACTTCATGTTTGGTAATAAATATGACTATACGTAAAATAAAATTAAAAAAAGCCTTGAAATTCACTGAAAATACCAAAAGTTAAAATAACATTATAGTTAGGTGAATTGTTCGGTAACAAAGTAATGGTTTAAACTCTAAAAACCACAGAAATTATTATTATGTTAAGTAACTAAAACATCATTGATAGTATCACTGCAATATTTGCATTGAAAGTATTGATGATGTGTGTGTGTGTGTGTGTGTGTGTGTGTGTGTGTGTGTGTGTGTGTGTGTTTGATGGCATGTGTGGCTGTAGATACACATGCTTTGTTTTTGTCCGAAGAACCTTTTCGAATCACAAGATAGAGTGAGTCCTCCTCTTGATGATACTGCGTATGAGCATTGAGTCCTTTAATAGAGTGTTTTCTCTCTGTTGTCGGGTTTGAACATGTCTCCTCTTGCTACAGTATTCCTTAGCTCGGTCCATCCTGAACTCTTCCCTTTCTTCTTTCTTTCCGCAACAGTTAAGTATTTCGATCGCGCCTTTCAAACTTAACGTACTTAAACCAAATACTGGCATCAGGAGACTGTTTGCGGCCCTTCAAGGAGTCAACACCCTTCTTGAGCCTACTCCTTTACGTACTGTCGGAATATGCAGGGCTGATGGAACAGACTCCATTTAGGTTCTGTCCTCAGTCATTCCAAATTTCCACACACCTACCAACACATGATGTGTAACTTGTGCTTGTCCCCAGAACATAAAGAGGAGAACTGCAAAGGCTGTAGATTTTTTCAATCTAAGAAGACTCTCTGGGACAGACGAGCGCGTCAATTGGAGATGGCGTCGAATGCACCGGACAACTCTCTCAACATTTTCGTAGAGGAACAGAGGCACAGGAGGAAATTGGACATCAGGCAGCCCTCTCTATTCGGGATTCTGAGTCAGATGTTGAATCTGACATCAAGAGTCAGACGCTCACCACAGCACAACATGCAAGTACACCAGTCCCAACTTTCCATCTAAAAAATCATCTAAACTGTTTGTTGGTCCACCACTGCCTTTGGGCCATGGTCTGATCTGAAAGTTTTATTCAGATGCCATGCCCTCAGTCTCTGCACTGAAAATTGTCAAGGCCCCAAGGTGTCTTCAACATCGACCGCAGACTCAACATCATCCCACACAGTCTCTGGATCGAGTCGAATTCGGGTCCGAGAACAAAGCCATCGACATCAGTTTTGGGGCCGACATCTTCCGATTGACAAAAGGCTTCCATCCTGAAAACGTCGGAACCGAGGATGATAGCTTCGAAATACTCTACTCTTTCATCTGGAGCAGCATCACCAGTATAGCTAGTTCTGGAAGTAATGGACGCTTGTCAGCACCAGCTCCACATACACAAGGGAACGGGGAAAATAATTGCATCTCTTCCCCTGTTTCAATTAAAAGGAGACTTACTTTCCTCTCCAAGGACAAAGACAAGGCTCCAGTTCACCCTCAGCCTTCTTCAGCTCACTCTCCTGTACTTCATCTTTCTCCTCCACTACAATCTCCTTCCCCTTTCACAGAGCCACAGTTTACTCCAGAATGGTCACCACCACCTCATGGAGATGGCTTGGGTAAAATTCTACATGATGTAGATCTATTGGATTTATATGATCCAGATCCCTTACTCCCTAATGACCCTGATTTGTACCCAGCATGGCTTTCACCGCCTGAAGATGCAACAGCATACAATCAGGTTATTGCACGAGAATCTGCATACAATAATGTACACATGCACAGTGACCCGATGAAGAGGATTTGCTCTTTGATACATGGACCAGAGAGTCAGTTCTTGCCCATGTTCCAGGTATGGACCAACAAAAAGTAAAAGGCAGCACCATCAGACCTTATATTTATCAGATCGCAAGTACCTCCTGACTTATAAACACAGCACGGACACGTGCTAATAGACATTCCGCATGAGATGTTCCTTCTCCTGATAAGGAGAGCAAAAAACCTGATACAGCAGGGAAAAGAGTATCTTCACAGGCTGATAATCATTGGTGAATTGCTAAATCTGATAGACTTCTAGCTGCAGATTCCTTATCTTTGAATTACCTGGCATCAGCTTCTAATCTGGATTTTTTTTGCTGAGCAATACCCTGCCCGCGCCGTCAGGTGGCATCGTTCGGCTCCACGTGGCGTCATTGGAGCAGTCTGTGATGTCACCTATAAAGACACCACCCCTCGCGCGTATGTCAGTTATTTTCCTTCTGTGCAGGTCCGGGATCGAGCTACCCTCCGCCTTTTTTTTGGCAGGCCCTTTTTCAACCCTTTTGTCGAAGATTTTTTGTCCGTGCGAGATGTCCTCGAGGAAGACTGGGTTCAAGCCGTGTGGCGCCTGCCATTGCGCCATATCAGTGACGGGCCCCTACCAGGTATGTCTCTGGTGCCTCGACAGAGACCACGACTCAGTTGTGCTCCGACTGCCAGGCCATGGCTCCGAAAGCTTTGAGAGCGGTCTCTGAAGCTCAGGGCGGCCCGGCAGTCGACATAGGTAGGTGCGACTCCTGAGAGGTCACAGTCCCGAACGAGGAGGTCATGGGACCGCTCCAAGAGCACCAAGCCCTCTTATCATTCGATGTCCTCCGGGCACTCGGGAAAGAGGCACAAAAAAGAAGAAGTCCAAGCTGACTTTTTTTACTTTGCTATGGACGTTGCCCAACGAGGCGTCTTGGGGAAGTCTATGTTCTGAGCATGGTTCTGCAGAGCTGATGCCAGGGTCGACTTTGAGTCTTTACCCCTATCCGGGAGCCGGAGCCACCCACACTCAAAAGAATGCAAGCTCCATCCTCCTTCCTGATGATCTGGAGCCGGAACGACATTGTACTATGCCTATTCCTACCTCGACGAAGCCAGCACAGCCCAAGATCGGTGCCTGAGGCTTATTTCGATCAGCCAGGCACAGGTGAGGAATGGGAGGGGTCTGAGGACCCTTTAGTGTATGGTTCGGAGCAGGACTGGTATGAGGATCTAGGGGAAGCCAGTGGAATTGATACTTCTCCAGAAACTGGTATGCTCTCACCTCCTTCTGGCTACGGAGGAGGGAGCTTCATATGTCATGGTGATGCGTAGAGCTGCTGAGGTCTTGGACATAGAGATGCCTGTGGTACCTGTCAGGACTAACATCCTGACAGAGGTGCTTCAGCCAGGGGTTGCTACATCGGAGTCGATGTTACCCTTCAACAAAGCCCTTACTGATGTCCTGCTGGGGACGTGTTCCAAACCCAGCACAGGGGCTCCTGTACATAGGACAATCGGCCGCCGTCAATCAGCTCCTACTGACAGTAGTTTCCTCACCCAACACCCCACCTCGGACAGCTTGGCGGTCCAAGCCTTCTGATGGATACAACTACCTGTGGATTCCTCACCTCATGAATACTCCCATGGCGCCAGCATTCGACGGAAATCTTCTTACTAGTCTCTGCACGTCGACGAGGACGTCACTGTCTCGCACGCGACGCCGTCTGACGTCATACAGGCAATAAGAGGTCCTCGACGACGTGCGGACGTCAGTTCCCTTTTTTCCGTGCATTCGAAACGGTTATCTTCGAGGGAGCAACTGTTACTCTTGCGGTTACAGTGTATATCTTGCTGCGTACTCTTTCTCTGTGGAAATAATGTCGCAGAGAAAGTCTGGATTTAAGCCTTGTCGTGAGTGTGGAGGCAAGATGTCGGTGACGGATCCTCATTCCGATTGCCTTTGGTGTTTGAGCTCCGACCACGACGTCTCGACTTGTGATTCGTGTCAGCACATGAATCCGAAGGCCATTAAAGAACGCGAGGCGAAGCTGTTTATGGCCAAGTCAAAGGAGAAGCATCACAAGAAAAAGTCTTCTCCAAGACATCGGCGTCATCGAGACTCCCGGCGCCGTAGAGAATCTCGGCGTCATTCAAGGGAGGCTCGTTCCAGGTCTCCGGATCGGCGCCGGAGGACATGGGAGGTCAGCCCCACGGTGACGCCGCATCCTTCGACGCCGTTGCTCTCTCCGACGTCTCCAACTTCGCCTGGACAGGCGTCGGTGATTGAGGTATTGGAGCCTCAGGTGTTTTCTCCGGCACAGACGCCGAGGCCGGCGTCGGGGTCGCCTCCGAGTCAGGCACCCCAGTATCCGGCTTTTCCCACCCCTGGAGCCGATAGTTCCGCATTCTTGAATGCGATGTATGCCATCTTCCAACAGATGGCTCCAGGGGGTGCTCCGGCTGGGCCTTTGGCCTTTTCTTTGGGTGATCCTGCGCCTCTTCGGCCGGCACCCTTTATGCCCTTTCTCCCGTTTGGGAACGTGGGCTCGGCGCCAGTGTCGGCGCCGGTGGCCGCTCCGATGGCTTCGGAGGGATTGGCCCCAGGGATTTCCATCCCGTCGACGTCGAGATTTCGGCCTGTGACTCCGGTGGGTCCATCCGTTTCATCTGCTCTTCAGTCGGCGCCGAAGTTACCTGTGGCGCCGGATGCGGCGTCGGTGGCTTCGGAAGATCGGCGCCGATCTCCGACTTCGGCGGAGGTGTTGTCGACTCCGCGGATTGAGCAACGACTGCATTCAAGGAGGCGTGCTCTCCGGGTACTAGAGGAGCAGGAGTACCAACGAGCCCTAGAGGAAGGAGAGCTAGAGGACTCGGGTGATGGGCTGCGTGGACTGGAGTCGGCCAGTGGGCTGGACACTTCCCCTGAGTGGGACCTTTCGTCCCCGGGGGAATATACCGAGGAAGCTGCTTCCTTTCATACAGTGGTACGGAAGGCAGCTAGTTTTTTGGACCTGCCTTTGCCGGTGGTGGAGGCGAAACAAAACCTTTTGACAGAGGTTTTGCATCCGGCCTCAGCCGCGGCGGAGCCTCTATTACCTTTTAATGACGCTCTGCTGGATCCGGTCTTAGAGGTGTGGAAGAAGCCGGCATCTTCCCCAGCAGTTCACAGAGCCGTGGCCAGGAGGTATCGGACGGCTCCAACTGATCCTGGTTTCCTATCTAGGCACCCTACGCCGGAGAGCTTGGTTGTGCAGGCCTCCTGTTCGTCCAAGTCAGCGCCTGGTTCTTTCCCGACGGTGCCTGGGGACAGAGACTCAAAAAAGCTAGAGGCGCAGTCGAAGAAGATTTTTTCGTCCTGCAGTCTGGCGTTAAAAGCCACTAATGCGACCTGTATCCTGGGGAGGTATATTCATGCTCTGATGGATGACATCTCCTCTTCGTTTACAGAGCTTCCCCAGGGTCTTTTGGATCTTGTCTCTGATGCCCAGGCTGCTGCGACCCAAATTATCCAGACGGGACTGGATACCACCGACTCGGTAGCCAGAGCAATGGGCACAACTGTGGTGGAAAGGAGACAGGCCTGGCTCCGTAACTCGGGCTTTTCGGCGGATGTACAGTCCACATTGTTGGATCTCCCGTTTGATGGGGACAAACTGTTTGGGGCTAAGGCGGATTCGGCCTTGGAACGTTTTAAGGAGAGCAGGGCCACGGCTAAGTCGTTGGGACTCCAAGCTCCTTCTTCCACGGCCTCTTCCAGATTCTTCAGGAGGTTTCGTGGATTTGGGCGTGGCTCTTCCTCCTCTTCCTTTCGGGGAAGATATCAGCAACCTGCCTCTTCCCATCCCTATAGATCTTTTAGGGGGAGGGGTAGGGTCCGCACCAGGGGAGCCTCTCAGCAGCACTCTGCCTCTTCCTCATCCTCTGGCGGGGTGCAGCAGGGGAAGCAGCCTTAGGCTTCCACCATTTCCCACTCACTCCTCTCCTGTAGGGGGAAGATTACAGCATTTTCTCACCAAATGGGAGACTGTTACGTCGGACACTTGGGTTCTCAGTGTTGTGGGAAAAGGCTACACCCTTCCCTTTCGGGAGTTTCCGCCCCTCATCCCGCCCCGCCCTTCGTATTGTTCACAAGAACACCTCCTGTTGCTAGAACAGGAGGTAGAAGTCCTCCTTTTAAAGGGCGCGGTGGAGTTGGTCCCGGAGCAGGAAAGGGGTCAAGGAGTTTACTCAAGGTATTTCCTGATTCCCAAGAAGGATGGTCGTTGGAGACCAATTCTGGACCTGAGGATCTTGAATTGGTTCCTCAAGCAGGAAAAGTTCAAGATGCTGACCCTAGCACAGGTGCTTTTGGCGTTGAACATGGAAGACTGGATGGTGTCTGTCGACTTGCAGGATGCTTACTTTCATATCCCGATACTCAAGTCACACAGGAAGTATCTCCGGTTTGTGGTGGGATCGCAACACTACCAGTTTGCGGTCCTTCCGTTTGGTCTTACTTCAGCACCTCGAGTCTTCACGAAGGTGATGTCGGTGGTTGCGGCAGAGCTCAGAAGGAAGGGGATAGCAGTATTCCCTTACTTGGACGATTGGTTGATCAAAGCCAAGTCCCCGGAGCTTGTGTTGCGTCATCTGCAGTCAACAACCCAGTTGTTGTTCGACCTGGGCTTTTCGGTGAACGAGCCCAAATCTCACCTGGAGCTCTCTCAGCGCCTCCTGTTCATAGGGGCAGTACTGGATACGACATTGGGTCGGGCCTTTCCTCCGCCTCAGCGGATTCAAGATATTCAGGATTTGGTTCCAATGTTTCGAAATGGAGCGGTAGTTCCAGTCCTCAAGGTCCTTCGTCTGCTCGGTCTTTTTGCCTCCTGCATTCTGTTGGTCACGCATGCTCGCTGGCACATGAGGGCTCTTCAGTGGTGCCTCCGAAGGCAGTGGTCTCAACACAGAGGGGATCTAGAGGGTACTGTCAAGATCTCCAGAGATGCTGCTGTGGATTTGAAGTGGTGGATTGCAAGCAACAATCTTTCACAAGGAAAACCGTTCCAGCAGTCGCCACCAGTGGCCACAGTCATAACGGATGCTTCCACTCTAGGGTGGGGAGCTCATCTGGGGGATCTGGAGATCAAAGGTCTTTGGTCTCCAGAGGAACAGATTTTTCACATCAATCTGTTAGAGTTACGGGCTGTACGTCTGGCTCTCAAGGCCTTCCTCCCTTCCCTTCGTGGTCAGTCGGTACAGGTCCTAACGGACAATACTACCACGATGTGGTACATAAACAAGCAGGGAGGAGTGGGGTCGTACCTTCTCTGCAGAGAAGCTCTTCGACTATGGTCCTGGGCAAAGGACCATCGGATTTGCTTGATAGCAAACCATCTGGCCGGAGTCTTGAACGTGCGTGCGGACAGTCTCAGTCGCCACTTCTCGGCAGACCACGAGTGGCGTCTCCATCCAGATCAAGTCTGTTTAATCTTCCAGAAGTGGGGGTTTCCTCGGGTAGATCTGTTCGCCACTCGAGAGAACGCGCATTGTCCGTTGTTCTGCAGCCTTCAGTATCCGATGCAGGAAGCGTTGGGGGACGCGTTTCAAATGACCTGGTGCGGCCAGTTGCTTTACGCGTTTCCTCCCATACCCTTGATTCCTCGAGTATTGAGGAAGATTCGCCAAGACCGGGCTCTAGTAATCTTAATAGCTCCGGATTGGCCAAGGAGGGTGTGGTACTCCGACCTTCTCCAACTCTCAACGTGCCCGCCGCTCCGTCTCCCTTTCAGGGCAGACCTCCTCTCGCAGTCGCAGGGGCAGGTTCTACACCCCAACCTCCAGAGTCTGCACCTACATGCCTGGAGATTGAACGGGGCAACCTGAGTTCCTTCTCTCTCCCGCCTGAGGTAGTGGATGTTATATTAGCGGCCAGGCGACACTCCACTAAATCTATCTACGCTAATAGGTGGTCTAAATTTGTTGCGTGGTGTGGAGAGAGGCAGATTGATCCTTTACAAGCTCATCTATCGGACGTTTTGTCTTTTGCTCTATCTCTGGCGCAGAAAGGTTGTGCAGTGGCTACCATTAAAGGTTATTTATCGGCCTTGTCAGCCTTCATATGTCTTCCAGACCAACCATCTTTATTTAAATCCCCTATTGTTATCAGATTCTTGAAAGGTCTTCTAAATCAATATCCTCCAAAGCCATTCGTTATGCCGCAATGGGATTTGCCCTTAGTCCTGACTTTCCTTATGGGGTCCCCTTTTGAACCTATGCATTCTTGCCCCTTGAGGTATTTGGTTTTAAAAACAGTCTTCCTGATAGCTATAACATCAGCAAGGAGAGTGAGTGAGTTGCAGGCCTTATCAGTAAAACCCCCTTATACAACTTTTTATGGGGATAAGGTGGTGTTGAGGACCAAGGCTGCTTTCCTCCCGAAGGTTGTTTCACCCTTCCATTTGGCTCAGGCAATTACTTTGTCCACGTTCTATCCTCCGCCTCATCCTTCCAAAGAGGAAGAAAGACTGCACCGTTTGGACCCAAAGAGAGCGTTGAGCTTCTTTATCGATAGAACAAAGGATTTCAGGCTGGAGGATCAGCTGTTTATTGGATACGTGGGCAAGAGGAGAGGAAAGGCAGTCCACAAGAGAACACTATCCAGGTGGGTTGTTCTTTGCATTAAAATATGTTACTCTTTGGCAAAGAAGGATCCTCCTGAGGGCATTAGAGCTCATTCCACCAGAGCTAAGTCGGCCACTTCGGCCTTGGCCAGAGGTGTTCCTGTGGTCGACATCTGCAAGGCCGCAACTTGGTCGTCCCTTCACACTTTTGCAAAACATTACTGTTTGGATTCTGAGGTTAGAAGGGACGGCCATTTTGCACGGTCAGTGCTGCAGGATTTCTTGGTTTGACCATTTAGGCACCCACCGCCGGGCGTGGTACTGCTTTGGGACTCTATTCATGAGGTGAGGAATCCACAGGTAGTTGTATCCATCAGAAGAACGAGTTACTTACCTTCGGTAACAACTTTTCTGGTGGATACATTAGCTACCTGTGGATTCCTCACGGTCCCACCCGCCTCCCCGTTGCCTTTATGGTCTTGCCAAGTAATCCTTGAGTGCGCTCCTCTTGATCTTTGAGGGTGCAATAGATGTATATATATAATATATTTGTATATATATAGGTATATGTGTATATATCTTTATGTATATACTTGGTGTGTGTATATATTTTAAAAGAGAGAGTTTTATATATATATATATATATATATATATATATATATATATATGTACATAAAAAGATTTACAGTTATTCATACAATGTGGTGTATTTTTACAATATAATGGATGTTGCTTTGTTCTTTCATTGCATTGCCTGGTTGTTCTCATGCACGTAAAAAATGATTGGTACTGACGTCCGCACGTCGTCGAGGACCTCTTATTGCCTGTATGACGTCAGACGGCGTCGCGTGCGAGACAGTGACGTCCTCGTCGACGTGCAGAGACTAGTAAGAAGATTTCCGTCGAATGCTGGCGCCATGGGAGTATTCATGAGGTGAGGAATCCACAGGTAGCTAATGTATCCACCAGAAAAGTCGTTACCGAAGGTAAGTAACTCGTTCTTCTCTTCTAATGGTGCCTTCCCTTCCGCTCCCCAGGATAGGCAATCCAAAAGGCTGGACCAACTTGGGACGATGATGTTTTTCCTCCTCCAGCCCGGCATTGAGAGCCGTAAACACCTCATGCCTATTGGGCGGTTTTTCCCATACTGTATGGGATATAATGACACAGGTGCTCCCCCGGGTCCCGGAGGGCGTAACGGACACTGACTCGAGCTGTCAAAGATGGGAGAGATGCTGCCAAGTTTTGATTTGGTGTGGTTTGGACACAACAGACTTGCTGGGCAGGGCAGTTTAATCGACAGTGGCCCTTTGTCGCCACGCCTGGCTTTGTACAACTGTCTTTTCTGGGGATGGCTAGGCAAACCTCATGGACATGCTCTTCGGTGGCTCACGCCTTTTTGGAGAAGAGGCAGTCTTGGCACTTGCGCTGTTGAATGACTCTTGAGCCATGGGCAGATCCTAGGGCCTCCCAGCGCCCGTCTGCCTTTTGAGGCCTTGGAAGGGGCGTGGTGCCACGCCACTCACAGGTCAGCCACCGTCCTCCATCACAGCATCCAGTGCGAGGACGAGGTAGTGGTACCTTCAGACACAGAGGGTCTAGCCAGAGGTCGGCCACCGCCCAGCCTCCCTCTTCCACAGAACCCAAGCCCTCCTAGTATGATTCTGCAAGACCATGTTTGTCCAGTTGGAGGGAGGATTCAGTTTCATCTCCCTCACTGGCGGTCCATAACACCGGACAAATGGGTTTCGCAGATCCATACAGAAGAGCTATTCCCTCCGCATCCAGTCTTTCCCTCTCTCTATACCTCCATTGAAAGAACGGCTGATGGAGGATTGTTTAATCTTGCTCTGCAAGAAAGTTACGACTTTCTTGGCCAAGGGAGCCATAGAAAGGGTCCTGATGTCAGAAGTAGACAGTGGTTCCCGCTACTTTCTGATTGCTTCTTCGCCCTATCTTGGATTAAAGGGACATCAATCTTTTCCTCAAAAAGGACAAATTCAAGATGCTCACTCTTGCTCAGGTCTTGTCTGCCCTTGACCAAAGAGACTGGATGGTAACGTTGGACTTGCAGGATGTGTATTTTCACACCCCCGTCCTGCCCGCCCACAGGCGTTATTTGTGGTTCAAGGTGGGCCTCAAGCACTTTCAGTTTACCATGCTCACCTTCGGTCTCAACAGCCCCCCTTGGGTGTTCACCAAGGTGATGGCGGTGGTAGCATTTCATCTGTGCAGGTTAGGGATTTCAGTCTTCCCCTACCTGGACGATCGGCTGTTGAAGGCTTCTACGCCCCAGGCTCTCGTCACCCACCTCCAGACGACGGCGGACCTCCTGCATTCGCTGGGGTTCACTATAAATGTGCCGAAGTCACACCTGACTCCCTCTCTGCTCACTTTCATCGGAGCTGTTCTGGACACAGTGCAGTATCGGGCTTGTCCTCCCTAACAGCGGGTCCAGGATATTCAGGTTATGATACCGATGTTTCGGCCTCTATCCTGGATTTCGGTGAGACAGACTCTGAGCCTGTTGGGACTCATTGCTTCCTGCATCCTATTGGTCAAGCATGACAGATGACCTATGAGGGCTCTGCAGTGGGCCTGAAGTTCCAGAGGGTGCAGCATTGTGGAAATCTTACTGACACAGTTCAGATCTCGGAGGGGACTGCAAAAGACCTTCAGTTACGGTTAGTAAACTGCGATTAGGTCAGATGCAGACTCCTCTACCTTCCCCAACCAGATCTAACGGTAGTGACAGATGCGTCACTTCTGGGATGGGGCGGCCATCTGGGGGAGGTGGAGATAAGAGGTCACTGGTCTCTGGCGGAATCGGGGCTCCACATCACTTTGCTGGAGCTTCAGGCGATCTGGCTAGCATTAAAAGCATTTCTTCCTGTTGTGAAAGGGAAGGTGGTGCAGGTGTTCATGGACAACACTACCGCAATTTGGTACTGCAACAAGCAGGGCGGTGTGGGGTTGTGGACCCTTTGTCAAGAGACTTTACGTCTCTGGACTTGGCTGAAACAGCAGGGCATGACCCTGGTGGTTCAACACCGGGCAGGTTCTCTGATCGCCAGGGCAGACGAGCTCATCAGTTTTGTGCCGAGCTTAGCAGTTTTGCGTGTTGGAGTTTCCAAGGGGGCTATCGATAGGCAACGTTATTTGTCGCGAGTGGAGTTCAGGCCTCCTGTATGCCTTTCCGCCTATAACACTTCTGCCCAGAGTTCTCAAGAAAATCAAGAAGGACCGGGCCCAAGTAATCCTAGTGGCTGCGGATTGGGCACGGAGAGTTTGGTATCCAGAGCTTCTCAAAATGAGCATCCAGGGTCCCTCTTCAGGATCTTCTGTCGCAGCAGCAGAGAAAGGTTCTCCAGGAGAGTGAGTGAGCTGCAGGCTTTATCTTCAGAGCCACCTTTTCTCTTGATATATCCTGAAAAGGTAGTGTTAAGAACTCGTGCCTCTTTCCTCCCCAAGGTGGTGACCCCTTTCTATCTGGGTCAAAATATCACCTGCCCAACTTCTTGCACCACCGCATCCCTCTAAGGAAGAGGAGCGTCTCCATCGGCTGGACCCAAAAAGAGCGTTATCCTTCTACCTTGACCGCACTAAAGAGTTCTGGTGGACGACCAACTTTATGTGGGGTACGCTGGTGGAAAGAAGGGTCGGGCGATGCAGAAACGATCCATTTCGCACTGGGTCCTTCTCTGTATAAAGATCTGCTACGCTTTGGCAAAGAAGCAGCCTCCTGAGGGCTTGAGAGCTCATTCTACTAGGGGGAAAGCTGCTACCACTGCGTTCGCACGTGACGTACCGGTCGTGGACATCTGTCAGGCTGCAACGTGGGCTTCTTTGCACACGTCCGCAAAACACTACTGCCTGGATAGCCAGGTCAGAAGAGAGGGGCATTTTTCCCGGTCTGTTTTGCAGGACTTCCCAGTGTAAAAATCTCCTTCAGACCCACCGCCAGGAGTTATAGCTTGGGTATCTATTCTAAGGTAAGGAAGCTGCAAGTCTCTATCAGATGAACAAGTTACTTACCTTCGGTAACGAGGTATCTGGTAGAGACTCTATCTAGCTGCAGATTCCTTACACCCACCCAAGCCTCCCTGCTCTGCGGATATTTTTTTTCCATAATTGTTTGTTCTTTCATGACTCTGCGCTTCTGGCGTGGGAAGTTGTGGAAAAGAACTGACGTACGCGTGCCGAGACGGCGTCTATATAGACAACCGTGACATCATAGTCGGCTCCAACAATGCTGACGACACACGTGGAGCTGGTCGACGCCGCCCGACGGCACACGCGCAGGGTACTGCTCAGAAAAAACTCCAGATTCGAAGCTGACGCCAGGGAATTCTAAGGTAAGGAATCTGCAGCTAGATAGGGTCTCTACCAGAAACCTTTGATTCTAGAAATAAAGTAGTAAAATAAACCTTTCCAATACAAATACATTGGCCAGGAGTTAGTCATTGAGTGTGTGCCTCCTTTATTGATTGTGTGTGTGTACAACAAATGCTTTGCACTACTCTCTGATAAGCCTAGCTGCTCGACCACACTACCATGAAAGGAGAGCATTAGTATTATCTACTTTAGCCTCTGTTAAGCCTCTGGGGACTAGATCTCAATTTGACATAGTATATACAGCTTCCTACACAATGGCAATACATTATTTTGACCACTTTGAAAATAATATAGGCCTTGGCTGGCCGCATGTAGGAAGCAGCTAACCACCTAATGGCTTGGTGTAGGAAAACTGTTTGAAAATGTATGTCAAGATGCATTTAGGCTCCAGAATATTCAAACTGCTGTAGAAAGTAGGGTCCCACCGAAAATGGAAGTAGGGTTCTCAAGTACTGCCCACCTCCAAAAGGAGTGAATGATGACAATCTTTCTCAGAGGCATTTTAGGGAACAATTTTGCTCAACTTTTACCATGGGATCACATTCACAGGGACATTAGGAGGCTTGGAGTATAAAACTTAGATTTCATTGGGCATCACTTGCTTGTCATAGGCACAGTTAGAACTGACCAGTGCTGGGGAGTATGTAGCCGAACAGGCAAAATGGCCAAAAAAAAAAAGGGGGGGGTGGGGGGGGTTGGGGGAGCATTTTTGGAGAAACCGGTTTCAGTTGCTCAGTGAGTTTCTAGTGTGTAGACACAATCCATCCACGTGTGGTTCAACCCCTAGCCTGCATATCGAAGATTAATGAAGCAAAGTGTGCTATGTTATAGGCATGAAAACAATTTCACCAGCCATTCCAGGCACAGATTTTCTTCTCATTTACATGGTGTCCTCTGCTGCCCTTCAAGCCCCTGGAGCCTGCTGATGCTGAAGAATCTAAGTCCCCGATTGAAGGGAGAACTTATTCAGGTCTTCAGAGACTGTGGATGCTGGTTGCTGCATTGCTCACAGTATAGCAAGTTGATAACTCTAAGCCCAATTTATGGGGCTGAGCTTCAGGAGGTGGGTGTTAAGTACAGTTAAGAGCAAAAGTTTTCATTATTGTCTGGCTCCAAGATTATTAAGTCTGGTATAACATTAGTGTGCTTGCTCTGTCACCACATTTCTCCTGCTGTCCCCCTAAAACAGGACTTGTCTATTGTGAGAGATGCAGCTTAATGGTCTGCAGCACTAGTAATGAACTAGAAGTTCTAGAATCTAATTATCTGTGTACTTAACTTTTTGGTGAGTGTGCATATTAAGTTTATTGCACCATCATGTCATAAAGATGAACAGCTGATAATTGTGGACAGCTTTTCTTTTCCACCTTTAGGGCTTAGGAACCCAATCTCTTATATCCTGCTGTTCTTTATTATTTACAGTCAGCGGCCAGATTGTGTTTGAATGAGAATATTTTACCTCCACTTTAAAGTTTCTCCAGAAAATAAGATGCAGTATGTATCTCCAGGATGGGTGTGCATTCTTGAAAAGCCTGAAAATGCTTAACTGATTTGAGAGCTAATAGTGACTATTTCAGATGGTGTAGAGAAATCTCATTAATTCAAAAAATGCTGTAAATAAGAAGACTCCCTTAAGAAAGTGGGCTTTAGGGTCCAAGTCCTGATAATCTGTTACAAGTTAAGATGCTTTTTCACAGAAAGAATGTATCATTTCAATTTTGTTTTAACATGTAGCATTTAACTTAATGACAAGTATTTCTATTTGACATCTTATTAACTCTCGTTTTAGGTGCATAAAAAGGATAAAAAATATAAATGTATGGTATGTAAGAAGATATTTATGCTGGCAGCCAGTGTTGGAATAAGGCATGGATCTAGACGCTACGGAGTGTGTGTAGACTGTGTAGATAAATCGCAGCCTGGAATGCAAGATGGAGTTGACCAAGTGCAAGATCCTGATTTTTCAAGGGATGAGGAGTATGAAGAAAATGATGCAGCCGATGCTGTAGATGCAGATGATGACCTTGTTGAAGAATTGGATGACCAGAATGAACCTTCACAGTGGGAGGAGCGACATGAATCATCTAGGTGGGAAGGGCATACTGCTCCTTCTCAATGGGAAGAGCCAGCTGATCCAGCTCAGTGGGAACAATCGGATGACCCATCTCAATGGGAACAGTCTGCTGATGTTTGTATGACTATCGATGATTGACTGGAGTAAATTACAGCTTCGGAGTAATGATAGGACATCCGAATAACAGTTTCTTCTTTGAACTGAAGACTTATAAATGATGGTACAGTGCTGGGTAGGTAGTTAACTTGCTGTGAAAACTGTAGGGTTTCTAAGCCTAATAGCAAAAAAAATGATTCCCAAATTTTTCTATTTGCACAGGACTGTACAGCTGCAACCTTTAGGTTGAATTATAGTCCTCACATGTTCAATCAGTTATCTAAGAGTAAAATAAATGGTATTTTTTATTATTTATAATATAAAGGTAATTGGGGTCTATCAAAGCTTAGTTACTAGTATTGCAATGTTATATGTTTCTGTAATCGCTGTTCACACATTTTATAATGTAGTTAAAGCAAATTAATCAAGGTATAAAAGTGCATTAAATGCAACAGAAAAAGAATTACGCAGTTGCTGTCCTTATAGGGCAACCTTGGTTTAATAGGTACCAGTTTGTGAATTTTCAGCTGACTAGAAATGAAATTCAGATTCATTCTACACTTTTGTGTCCTCTAGAATACATACTAGAAGCTTGGTTTAATATATATGATTATTATTATTATTATTAATCCCATTTGGTCCAGGGGACGTTTTTAGTTGAATTACAGAAATAAGCTTTATCTGTATGTCCTGTTGTCTAAATTGACACACTTTTCTTTTGGCCCGATTGGCAAAGTAAGGTATATAAAGAATAACTGGCACGTGTAAGTTATATTTTCCTCATTCTAATTTTTGTTAATTCAAGTGGTCTTGAGAGATATATATATATAATTATTTTTCCTTTGGCTTTTTCTTTTTAAATGTCTATTTCATATTTTTATTTATTTATTTCAGAAATGTTAGATTATGCAAGTGTAAATTATATTTCTTTCAGTTACACATTTACTGTTGAATAATGACCCTCCACACGAGACAGGATTTGTTTGGTCAGAAATGTCCCCAAATATGATTTCAATGTATTTGATGCACATCCACTCTTTGTAAGTGTTTGCCTCTGTAGCTACACAAATAGGTTCAGTTGCGTTACGATCTTAACTTAATTGACCTTTGTTTTTGTTAAATTCTTAGTTGGATGGCAACATTGTTATTGTTCTTCTCTGACAATTGTGTTCTTTACTGCTGTATTTTAAATTGTCGAGTCTTTTGTAGCATATTTCATTTTAGTTGTATGTGATTGTGAATAATGTAAACTTATGTGTGTGTGTGTGTGTGTGTGTGTATGTATATGTGTGTATATATATATATATATATTTACACACACACACACACACACACACACTTATGTCTAGCTTGATTCTATGAACAAACTAAAGAAATCCTATCAATGTGTCCAGTAGTGCTGGTGTGGAACATTTACAAATTGTGCATACTTAGTCCGTGTGGAAGGTAGGGGATGACACGTTCAGCTTTGTGTGACTAAAGCTAATATATTTGCCTATTTTGTGGGTAAATCTAAATTATATTACCTGTGTGAAAACTATGCAGACAGATTTAATGCTTGATGCTTTATTCAAAGGTTTTTGTAGTGTCCCTTTAAATTTCAATGAAATGTTGGCATAGTGATTTGGGCACTGATGCTTCAGCATATTAACGCTGAAGATGTTAAATAGTTATTGATATTATCAGTCTTGATTGGCTCGGAGTGTAAGCACATTACAGAAGTTTGGTTGTTTGAATTATTTATGTTAAAAATGAAAATACAAATTTTTGATAGTTTGGGACTTGACTGATGTGCGATTCTGGTAGGGTCCAAAGTAGAAATTAGTTTGGCAAAAGGATACTATGAAAGAAAATTACCTTACATGTAACAATAATGTTTTGCTTTGTGAATATGTAAGTATAATATCACATTTTGAACACCTTCCACCCCACATATCCCAATGCGCTGCTTTTGATTGATTGAGCAGTAGCTATTTATAAATATATAATAATATATTAAATTCATAAATCTTCTTTATTATAAATCTGCTCGCCTTATACTTATAAACTGGACCTGCATTTACTTTCTGCTGTTCTTTACTTTTGTCACAAGGTATCTTACTCTACAAGTACATTTTCTTTTAATATTTAAATCATTTATGTATATTTGGTAATTTATGACCAAATGTGATGTTAGGCTGCATACGTTAAATTTAAATATATACTTGGTACACTACATAATTGTTGTGGTTTTGTTTGAGTTGTCTTTAAAGGACAAAATAATTTAGAATCTTGAGAAGTATAATTTATAAATCTTTACACATTAATATTATAATTTATTATTTTAATGTCAATTCATTTTCAATTATTTGCCTGTTTTTTGTTGCAGCCTCCTACCTCGTAATGGCTATTTATAGTTCTAAGCCTCTTGTTCCAAATTATAAAAATGTAAGGTGGTTGAATACAGCCACTAAAAAACTGTCAAAACTATGGCTTCAACTTTAATTGGTGGTTGCGTTTGAATTGTTTATTATAAAACCAATCTAGATTTGTCAAAAGTAACTGTAAAAGACAAAAATTCTGTTGTATATGTTCCATTAATTTCAATATTCGCATATTTGAGATCCTTGTTGGTGGACAAATAGTTGACCTGTGAAATAATCATGCTGTTAATACATTTTGGTGACTGATAGTAATGAGGTATTGCTATAGCAGTTTTTGGAAATTGTCTTGCTAGCCAATGTATTTAGAAAATGCAACTTAGAACTTATTACAGTATGAATTATTGACGTTACTAGTCAGTTTGTTACATCTCAAACACAGACGCAGCACATAGTTATGCTCACAGGAATGGGATTACGTGCAATGAGAATAAAATGCAAACCTCTCAAACTTGAAAAATAAAATCAGGTTGTTTTATACAGATTGCTCAGAACTAGCAAATATATTTAACTGTTTCTACCTAATTTTCAGATCTGATCGTTTCAGGTCATAAAATAAAAAAAATGCATCTGCCATCACATGCCTAATTTAACAGTCCTTCCTGTGTTGCTTTTTTGCTCCTTGAGGGTTTAACTTTGATTTCATGGATGGGGCAGATTAGAAAGTGTTGATGAATTTATATATGCATACACTTGTACTTGCTGAATGCTACACAAAGACAACATGATGACAAAACGGCAACAAAATTCTTGAAGGTCATTCACGGTTGAGACCCAACTTCTGTATATATGCTTTACTTCAATTTGTATTTTTTGATCAACATCTGTAATTTGGAGTGATGAGTTATTACACACTTTTCGTACTGCATGGTTTTAGGTCTGTTTTTGGAGGGTTTCCGGGCAAGTCTATTTTTTTTTTAAAGTGATTTATTTTTGCAGTTCGTAGGTGTCAGAAAAATGCTACGGACATCTGGCTGTAAGTCTGTGTGCTCTGCAAGCACCTTAAACCATCATCTCTGATCATCACGCAGCTTGCTTTGCCTGCTTCTTTGTACATTTACACACAGGTGATCTTTCTTTTTAAATAGAAATAGAAATATCCATTTGCTCAACAGAGTAAGTTGTCAGCTGTTAATATGTTCAAGAACTCAGTCTCTTATTATCACTTGGATCTGATTAAGACTTCGAGCTGCAGATTCCTTATCTTACAATTATCCCCTGGACTGGATCCGGAAAATTTTGAGCAGAACTCCTGCACACATGTATGTGGCATCATCCGCACGCAGTACCTATAGAGGTGCCACCTCGGCATGCTGACGTCCGTTTTGCAGCATGAATCTTTTCTGGATTCATATGCTGTGCATTATTCTGCCATCTAGTGGTTGGGTCTGGAATTCTCTGCTATTTTCTAGTCCTTCCTTTTGTATTTTGTTTACAAAGTCCTTTCTTTTTTGTTGGTGGGCGTCAGTGCTACCTCCACCATTTGGTATCCCCTGTGATGTCGTTGTGCTTCCTCCGGAAGCTCCCCCATTGTTCAGTCTTCAGATTTCTTTTACCTCCATTTGGTCTGGAAGTTTACTGAAGGATCTCCAACTGAGAGAAGAAGTTTGCTTTGAACAAGTTTACAAAAACAACCAAAGAAGTTCAGAAAACAACCCAGGAAGACACTGCATTCTTCTACACCACCGACACAACCACTTCAAGAAATTTTTTCAAAGAAAAGTCTGGAAATGTCAGATCATGCCCAGTCGAGGGCTCCCTGAAGAGCCTAAATCGAGAAAACACCATTTCAGTTTTTTAAGAACTACCATCTCAAGTTTGCATTGAAGGATACTCACCCAGTCTGTAACCTCTGCCTCCTTTTGACCATCAAACCAAAGTTTGCAAAGCGTGATTGGGTTTCACACCAAAGACACTATAAGAGTAAGGTAGAGACAGAGAAAAGCTCACTAGTGTGCAGAAACAGTTGGCGACTCCATCTTTGAGAGATGTAGGCCTCTCAAGCAAGGAAGAAGATCCATGTCGCCAAGGAAGCTGGGACAGACAGGCGCGGAGGTGAAGGTCGAGGTGGCACAGTCACCAAAGAAAAAGAAAGAGTAGGTAAGAGAAACTCTAACCTTAAAAATTCAGGGGAATCCACAAAATCTGATCCCCGAACATCACGCGTCGCAACACACACCACAGTCAAGCGTCCTCTGAGAGGAGTCTCACAGATCCTGCGAGGGTAAATCGAGTGGAGAGAAAAGTGTTTCAAGACCAGACCAAATAAGCTCGATGACCGGTACATCGTCAAAAGAAGCTTCCTCAGAAAATAAGACTTCCTCTCTCACCCCTGACAAACCGGTTGTCGAACTAGAGAAGAAGCGGAAAAGGTTGGAGGCCGAAATGTCCGCACTCCTACAGAAAAAGGAGTTTGACAACATTCCCAGAGGCTACAGCATTTTATCGAAGACCTCAATGCATGTGGACTTTAGGGAATGAAAGGTCGAGGATTTCGAACCTCCCCTAACTCCGGACCCTCAAGCTGAGGAGGAAGAACACCTCTACGATAAAGAGAAACAGCATGAAAAACGTTCACAGCTCGGAACGGAATATCAGTGGCAGGCGCGAGAAGCCGACTCCCCAAAATAAGTGGTAGATGCATATCCTTCAAGGCCTTCGTCACCAGATGATATAGGCATGTACAACCAGGTCATCAAACAGGCCGCGGCTAGGTTCGGGGTACAAATTGAAGAAGAAAAGCCACAGTTTTTTTTCCTGCTTGAAATGCTAATTCCAACAGAAGCAGAAACCAATTCTTACCAATAATGCCTAGTGTTTTTGATCAAGGAAGGGAACCCTTCCTGGAGCCAGCCTCATGCATGGAAGTAACCCCTAGGGCCGAGAAGGAGTATACAAACTCCACAAAAGATCCACCTTACATTAAGGGCTCAGTACCAGCAGGCGCTATCATTGTCTCAACAGCAAGGAAGAGAGCTAACACACCTACAACAGCAGGCCCACCACCTGAGAAGTTAAGCAGAAAGTTGGAACTCATGGGGAGAAAGGTGGAACATAGTACGCCCAACCATTGGAGAGCTTATGAAACACTGGAACAATTTAAGAAAAGTGAACACACTTAGTGGAAGGTGGCAAGAACTTTGCAAGTGCATGCCTGAAATCAGCACTAGATGCAGCTGACGCATCCAGTCGCCAGGTAATGATCGGGATAACTCTGCGAAGACACTCATGACTACGAATTTCAGGTTTCATGTCAGGTTCAGGCCAATGTCCTCAATAGTCCTTTTAATGGGGAACTTTTTGGCAGCTCTTTAGACAACAAGCTGAACCAATTAAAAAAGCACAACAAGACTGCCAAATCAATGGGCACCTTGCAATACAGAAGGGGTAAATGCAGGGCATCAGTACCTCTACGCACCCCCTGTTGGAAGAGGGGGGTTTCAGATGTGCAGCACACACCAACGCTTCTAGGGTCTCGGCCTTTGAGTTCTCAACAAAGGTGGCAGACCCAGCAGCAGGGCAGGCAGTCCTTTTGAGGAAGGGGTCAGCCAAAAGAGGAACAAACCCCTTCCACAAGTGACAACACATCCGGAAAGCCTCCAACACAAAACCAAACTGAGGCAGGCAGCAACCTTAACTACATTCAACACCAGTAGGAGGCATACTAAAATATGTACTTTGAGTGGAGGAAAATAACGTCAGACAAAGGAATCCCAATCTTAATCAAATTTGGATATTGCATGGAGTTTATAAAAACACATCATGGAGGGCTCCAGAAGAAAGATGCACGCCAGAGAGGAAACATTCATTAAGACTCTTCAAAGAAGTAGAAGAATTATTGGAGAAGAAGGCGATAGAGGATGTCCCAAGACAGGAGATAAACAAGGGAAACTACTCAACGTATTTCCTGATCCGCCAAAGTGGATGGATCACTTCGTCCAATATTAGACTTAATGTTTTTAAACAGGTTCATACAGATGCAGAAATTCAAGATGACAAGTCTACAGGAGGTCATTCCACAACCACAGGAGAGAGATTTCATGGCATCTGTAGACTTAAAAGATGCTTAGTTGCACATTCCCATGAATGCTTACCACAAAAGATGTCTACGCTTTGTGGTAAACAAGACTCACTACCAGTTTTCAGTGCAGGTGTTTGGAATTAAATCAGCACAAAGAGTTTTCACAAAGCTTCTGGCAGCAGCCCACCTCCGAAGAAAGGGTCTCGATGTGTACCTGCACTTGGACGCTTGGTTGGTGAGAGCGCACTCTCACGAAAGATGCAAAGAACACATCCAAGAGGTAGTAGAGACTATTCACCTTGAGATTCTCAATAAACATAGAAAAATCATCCCTACATCCAGAACAAGAAAAGTTGTTTCTGGGAGCAAGAATAATGATAGGAGAGACTCATCAGTACCGAAAGTGGCAAGCTCAGATAGTGAGGACGATGAGGAAGCTACTGGGAATGAAAGCATCATGCATCCCATTAATACCATATGCAAGACTACACAGGAGACCACTACAGGAATGGCTCCAAGCACACTTGACTCAAGCAACAGGGATTTGGGAAGATCTAGTGGTTGTCACGCAGAGAGTAGAAACCGAGGTAGCGTGGTGGAACAGAGCACATATAAATTAAGTAATGAAATTTCATGAACCAACTCCTTCAAAAAATAACAGATGTCTCGCATAAGAGCTGGGGAGCTCACATTAATTCACTCAGAGGAATTTGGAAGGAGGCAGAAGCAGTGATACATATCAACATACTAGAGTTCAGAACAGTGTTCCTAGCCTTAAAAGATTTTCAGAAGCATCAATTTGGGGAATCAGTGTTAATCCAAACAGACAACACTACAGCTATGTTTTACATCAACATGCAGGGAGGAACTTAATCCCCACAGCTATCAAGACTAGTTCAGGTGGTATGGAACTGGGCCATACAAAGGAAGGTGTCTTTAATAGCAGTACACCTGCCGGGGAAAAACAATAAGGAAACGGACATCTTGTTCACACAAGTGCGAGTTGAACCAGAAGTTGCTCACAAGAATCTTCCAGTTGTGGGGAACACCTCAAATCGATCTGTTTGCAACACCAGAAAATGCAGAATGCCAAAACGTTGCGTCCAGACAATATCGCCACTGGACTCTGGGGACTGTCCTTTAGATAAGCTGGTCAGGGAAATTTGCTTACGCTTTTCCTCCAAAACTACTTCAACACAAGGTAATCAACAAATTCAAGAAAAGCGAAGTGACGCTAATCTTAATTGGTGGGCAAGCTAAACATCGTTTTCGGAACTGGTTCAGTTAGCAAAGGAAAGAATTTTAAAGCTACCAGTAAAACAATACCTGCTATATATGGACAGGGGAATAGTCCTACACTGAGAACCCCAAAGCTTAATTTTAGCAGCCTGGTTCCTGATGACATGGAAGTTGGTCACCTAAAATTATCCAAAAGGATAATGGCAGTACTTAGAGAAACAAGAAGACCACCATTTTTTTTTTTTTATGGAAATGTTCCCTGTGGTGCTTCAAAAAGGGTTTGTTATGAAAGAACACTAAATAATCGACAGTACTGAAATACTTAACGCATCTAATGGATAGTAATATAACTTAAAGTTCAGTACACCTAGCAGCAACAGTGTCTTACACAAGAGGTAACTTAGGAAGAAGTCTCTTTAACAGCGCCAGTTAAGAGGATTCTGGGAGGAGCAAAACAAATCGCACCCTTAAAAAAGATACTGGCACCCACATGCAACCTTAACCTAGTGTTAGCACAATTAATGAAACCACCCTTTGAACCTCTGCATAAAGCTTCACATAAAATGCTCACTTTAAAAACAGCCATTTTAGTGGCCATAACATCACTGCATAGAGTTAGTGAAATACAGGCCCTCACAATTCAAGAGCCATACTTGCAACTACATAAGGACAGATTTGTTATGAGAACAGATTCACAATTCCTACCAAAAGTAGTGTCTCAGTTGAACTTGAATCAAAGTATACAAATACCAAGCTTCTTTGCATACTTTGGATGCAAAAAAAGTAAAAATGTACTATACAGAAACAACAAAGCTATACAGGAAATCAAAACAACTATTTGTCTTCGCAGAGAACGTCTTATGGAAACCAGTTTATAACGGTACATTAGCTGGAAAGATTTCAGAGACAATCCAAATATGTCCGCAAATGCGAGAGAAAGATGTGGAGTAAAATCTAATGCACACAAGGAAGAAAGGGGTAGCTATTGCCTTCCTTCAAACACACCATTAGAAGAAATTTGCAAGGCAGGTACATGGACATACACGCACATATTTACTAAATATTATTGCATGGTCATCCAAATGAACAAGGAAGCACAGGTCAGTGACAATATTTTAAAACATTTATTCACAAATTTATGTTCATCTTCTACCCATCCTCCACAAAAGGAACATACTGCTACTTAATCTATGCCCAGCATGTGAATCCAGGAAAGTTTCATGCTGCAAAACGTAAAGTTCCTTACCTTTTTACGTGTAGTTTTGCAGCTTGAAGAACTTTCTGGATTCAAATGGTGAAGGTAGGGTTGACGTCCACCACAAAAAAAAAGAAAGAGAAGGAGGACTAGAAAATAGTAGAGAATTCCATACTCAACCAGTAGATGACGGAATAATGCACTGCATATGAATCCAGAAAATTCTTCAGGCTGCAAAACCTCACATACAGGTAAGAAACTTGACGTTCTTTCCTTACCCAGTAGCGCAGATCTGTAAATATCTACCCCTCACTTTTTGACTGTTTTTCCAATGTTTTGTTGACCATTTTTTAAAGAAAAAACGTTCTCCTGGTGTGACAGGGATGTCTCCCAAGAAACCAGTTAATTTCAAACCATGTGGTGTCTGTCTGAGACAGATTTCTATCAAAGACCCCAGCTTTTTCTGTCTGTGGTACCTCGAGAAGTACCATGAATCAAAGACCTGCAAGGATTGCTGCGCCATGCACTGAAAGGTGGTAAGGGACTGCTTCCTCAAGGTCCTAGCCACGTGTTGGCAAACGACACCCCATGACGATCAGGATCCCGGTCACGTGAAAAGTCCCAGGACTGCTTACAAAGCCAAGCCAGAAGGTCATCGAAGTAAGTCATTGTCAGGTAATTCACACTAAAAAGAAGTCAGAGGTCTTTGACTTCTCAGCATCCGTCCAGTTCGTCAGACATGATGAAAGAACGTATGCACTCTAGGCCCCGTGCCTGCAGATCTCCAACCAGGGTTGATTCCACATTTTCCCAATTTTCCCAGAGTCAGAGTGACCCCCACCCAAATATGTGAGTTTTGAGGGGTCATACACCTCATTTTTGGACGGCCTGACCCCTCTGTATTACCTTCAAGCTCCATCAGTTTGGGAGGGGCCCTCACTGAATTCCCACTGGAGGTTATGGCCTCTGCGTCAGTTGGGCCCCATGGTTACCGTGCTGGATCTGGAGCAGCGCTGTCAGTGAGACAGAGACTCCTAGCACCTGCTCTCATTCCAACACCATCGATGACTCCATCTGCATTGCCCTCATCAATGACAGGGAGCAGGACCAGTGTGGCTCGGTGCCAGTTCTGGTGCCGTCCAGAGCCTGTGTTGGACAGGCTTGGTGCAGGGGATGCATGGGAGGGGTATGGCGACCCTGATATATATATCGCCACCCATTGGATGATACAGAGGAAGCTTATTATGAGGATCTGGTGGATGCCAGTGGGTTCGACACCTCACCAGACACTGGCTTAATCTCCCCTCTTATTGTGGCTGTGGAGGAGGGCGCATCTTTCTCTGAGGTGGTGTGTAGAGTCGCTGAGGTCTTGGACCTTCAGTTGCCCTCAGTAGCAGTCAAGACTAAAGTCTTGAAGGAGGTGCTTCAACTGGGACTGCACCCTCCGAACCCTTGCACCCCTTTAATGAAGCCCTCACTGACATCCTCCTCAGAGCCACCGCCAAGCTCCGGGGTACCCAAGATTTCTCACCCAGCATTTTACTTCAGAGAGCTTGGTTGTCCAAGCTTCCACCTCTAGAACCAACCTTGGTGTGTTCCCTTCCTCTTCCCTGGTTAGGGAATCCAAGAGGCTGGATACCTTTGACAAGAGAATGTTCTCTTCTGCCAGTCTAGCAAAGCGGTCTGTGAACACTTTGTTGCACTAGTGCTGCCATTGGTCTTGAAGGAGGCCTGAGTCATATTCTTTCAGGTTATTGCCGACGCGAGAGATGCAGCAAAGTTCACCATCCGTTGTGGTCTGGACATTACCGACTTGCTGGGCAGAGTCATTTCTTCACCGGTGGCCCTTCAGCACCATTCCTGCCTGAGAACTACTGACTTTTCAGGGGATGTCCAAGCACTGTGTATTGACATCCCTTTTGATGGCTCCTGTCTTTTTGGAAATAAGGCGGACTCAGCCCTTGAGGGCTTTAAGGACTCCAGGTTCTTGAAACTCTATGGCCCCATGACACACTAATCTGCCACGAAAGGGGTTTACAACCATGTCAGTACCATCCCAGCCACGACACCTTTTTGTGGCTAGGAACATGGTTCCGACTGACCACTTGGGACAGGTAGCCAGAGGCTGGGTTAATCCATCGCTCCCCCTGTGGTCAGTTTCTAAGCCCTTTTAGTTTGGCCTTCTACCATCATAAGTGTCCATCATTGGGGGTGGTAGAATACGGCATCACCTACCTAACTGGAGGTAAATAACATCACACCATTGGTTACTACAGATTGTAAAAAGGGGCTACTCCCTCCATCTGAATAATTATAACACTGTTGCACACTGTGATGCCCCTATAATGATCGCGTGTACCCCCGGTTGGTTATCGGACCACAGCGTGAGCTTCATGTCCTTTAGCTGCACTTGCCACATAGTTAATGCTACTACAATGGGGAATAGTTCCAAGAGCGTGATGTCCTTTGTGAGACACAATGCTGCCCAAGCCTGTGGCCACTTTTTAGCGCACCATCTTATCTTTTAATATGGCCCGAACCTTAAGCTTCCTGCTGCGTCGGTGTATAATTCAATCTGCTTTGCGGATACCCAGCCTTCTCTCCATATTAAAGTGCCATTGAAATTCACTAAGAAAATCAGCCATGTCATCCAATCCTGCTTTACCCCTGCGTTCAACCTGACATGGTGGTGTTTGTTCTTTAGCCCCCTGGTCAGGTGAGAAATTCGTCTGCCAAAAACCTTTCCTGCTGGGATGACTCTTGCTGCAAAGTTCAATTTTCCAATCAATTCTGGCAGCTCTCCTAGCGTAGCCTTCTGCTTGACCAGCAACCCCCTGATGTCCTTTACTAGGTCTGTACTTTGTCTTGGGGGATGCTGGATGTGCCTGCTTCAGAGTACAGCTCTATGCCTAGAAAAATTAACTTGATGGTTGGGCCCGTGGTTTTATCCTCCGCCAGCGGAACCCATAGTTCCGCTGTTAAAGATTGGAATGCTTCCAGTAAATCCTGACATTCTGATCCGCTAGGCCAGCCTACGAATAGAAAGTCATCTAAGTAGTGTAGCTTCCCACCCCTTGGGTGTTGCTTGTCTAGCGCTCATTCAATGAATTTTATGAAGTATGCGCTAGATATGGAGCGACCCATGCATGGGCAGTGCCTTGCCAAAGTATGTTTCTCCTTCAAACTTGAAACCCAGCAGGTGGTAGCTCTCCAGTGGTATGGGGAGTAGCCGGATGGCCGATTCTATGTCTGCTTCCGCCATCAAGGCACCACGCCCCTTTGACCGCACTATATCAACAGCATCTTCCACTGATGCGTAGCCCATTGCGCAGTCGTCTGGGTCAATGCCGTTGTTCACTGAATTGCCCGCGTGGTATGACAGGTGGTGAATAAGCCTAAATTTGCCTTACTCTTTTTTGGGGAACACTCCCAAGGGTGAAATGATCAAGCCAGGGGGCCTTGTAGTGGGCCTTCCACCATTACCAGCTCCTTCTCTTGTTGATTTTCTTTCTCTTACTATTGTGGGGTGTTCACCTGCTGAGCGCAGGTTCCTTGGCTCTATCTTGTGTGTTCTACTCTTAAAAGGAATTCTAAAACCTTGCTCAAAACCTTCACATATTAGGCCTGCATCCTTTTTGTTGATGTATTCATTGGCTAGTTGTCTCAATCTGCCTGTGTTTATGGGGGATCTAGCTAACTCTGCCTCTCCCCAACCAAGGTACCAATTTTCCTCTGCCTATTTCTTTTTATCTTTGTCCCTCTTGTGGCTGCTTCCTCTTCCCCTTTTGCATTCTGCTGCGGGATGTCTCCTCCTCCTCCCCCCCCCCCCCCCCCCCCCCCCCCCCCCCAACCAGTGGAGCACACATGTCCAAATTTGCATGCTGCCCACCATCTGCATTTGTCTCTCGTATTTGAAGCAAACCCATGTTGCTCCCACCCAGCCTGTGACCCCTTTCCACTGTGTATACTGCTGCTTTTTGTAAAAGGGCTTCAATTTCTCCTGCCTTCCTTTCTGGTAGCTCCCGCAAAAGGGCTTTTTCCCCTTATTTGCCAGGGTCCTGGCCTCCCTTGCTATCATCATCTTGTGCATGTAACCTGACACGTCCTCATCCCATTCCATGTCTGGGTGAGCTTGCATTTTTAGCCTGAAACCTTTGTCGTAATCTAGCCATGCGTTCCCTGTAAATTGCCTACGTGCCTTGTGTATCTTAGACTCATAGAACCATAAGTCTTTTGCACAGTGTGGAAACTTTTTCACTATGATACATGCCATGATTCTAAACGCATCCAGCCAGTTGTCAAAATTCCTGTCTTTTCTTACCCTGTTTCTCTCTCTCCTCTCATCTTTCTTGTCAACTGTAGTTAAGTCTAAACCCTTCACTTGAATCTCTAGGAGTGAAAATATGTCTTTAAACTCCCTGTGCCATATTTGCTCTTTCACAGCCAGGGGAATTGGGCTTGCCAAGCCTGGTGCTCTCGCTACCATGTATGGTCTCTAGGCTCTCCCTTTTGTATGCTTCTGGGGCCAGCCAGCCCGCCCGCTGATGGACTTCGTCACCTGTGCCCATCCTTTTCAGTGTCACCACCCCAAACTTAGGTTGGTGTTGCCCTGACACCTGCGGATGTTGACTCTTCCTCCCCGCGGTCGGGTGATGGGCATTGCTCTTGTGACAGATCTGCTCTAGCTGCTGGGGCCCCCTTTCCCCAGGTGTCGCTGGGGGCTGTGTCCCCTTTGAGTTCTGAACCAACCCTTTTGTTTTGCGCGCACCCCCTGGCTTTGCAAATAGCAGAGGCGCCATTGATTTTAAACATTCTTGTACAATTACACTGATTTGCTCACCATTATTTGCTTTTGCTTGGTCCTGGGGCCCATGCTTCTGGGAGTTCACCTGCCTCCTTCTTGTCCCCTTTTTTTGGGCCCTCTGCTTGCGTGCCTCTGCTGCTTATTTAACTCGCTCGGTGGCTCCTCCTCATCCCTGGCTGCAACACTTGGTATGTCGTTGGTGTGCTCCGCCTGTGTGGGCACCTCGCTTGCTCCGCCTCTCCTGATCTGCTTTAGGATCCAGTCTTTGCTGCGTGTCGCCGCCGCTTCCTTTGCTACCTTAATGATTTATGTAGAGTTCTTGGTTTTCTTCCTGGTTCTGCATGTTTAGCTGTGTTGCGCCGCCCCCTGGATTGCCGTTGTTAGGTTTGCGTCGCCCCGATTGGGCTGTCCCCTGCTACTGTTTAGTTGCTCTACGTGGGTCGTGTCGCCCACTGGGCTGTCCCCGGTTGAGTCTGTGATTGTGGTTGCAGCCAGGTCGCGTCGCCCCGGGGGCTGTCCCTGGCTGCCTGCTCTGCTTTGCTGTTCAACTTGTTTGCACATATGGTTGCAGCCAGGTCGCGTCGCCCCAGTGGGCTGTCCCTGGCCACCGGCTCCGCTTTGCTGCTCCCTGTGTTGATCCTCCTTGCTTGTACTTGAAGTTGCAGCCAGGGTGCGTCCCCGCGGGCTGTCCCTGGCTGCTTAATTTGTTTTGTTCTTGGTCAACCCAGGTCACGTCGCCCTTTAGGCTGTCCCTGGTTGCCCCCGATGCTTTTGCTCTTTATCTGTGTGTAGTACCTAAAAAGACTAGTTCTCTGTCATGTCCAGAATTTTTTGGGTCCAGGTGTTTTCCCAGCCCAGCAAGCTCCTTTTGGCTGGCAAAACCTTTACAAGCGTCTGTCCTTGAGATTTTTACTAAGGGGTTAATTCCTTTTGGCAGCCCAATTAGCTTCCTTGAGGCTGACAAACTTCTTGGTACAAGATACTGTCCTCGAGGGGTTCATTTAATTCAGTCTGTGGAGGGGGCGTGGTCTTGACACTGATGATTAACAGTTAAGAAATAAATCATTTTGTGAGAAGCGCTGTAGGCTTGTTAAGTTTACTGTGGGAATGGGTTGGAAATGAAATTGCCCCTGAATGAACGTGTGACAGTGAAATTCCTTTGGTGTCGTCAGTTTCTGGCAGGTGCAGCCTTCCCTATGTTCTTCTGACCTCACACCTTCCTTGCACACACTTAAACTCTTGCCCACGTTCCGCTTCCTGCTGCCCAAGCCACACGCTGTACTTCCGGCAACCTGGGTTTACAAATTGGCTTGTAAGCGGGGACGCTCCTGATGGCCAGGCCGCGCGCAGTTCTTCATGGCTGCCCGGTTCTCAATTAGGGGGAGGGTAGGGGTCATTTCTTTTGCTGGGGATGGGGCGGGGTCTTGCCCACGCTCGCCTTCCTTGCTTATGGGGGCTTCTTGATGCCCGGGCCACGTGCTGTTCCTCTGGTGGACCGGGTTTACTAAATAAGCTTGCGGGAGGAGGTGTGATTGCGTTTTTTTTTTTTTTTTTTTACTTGCTTCCTCCCATGCTGCCTCCTCCTAGGCTCCTGCTGCGGGCTCTATGTATCGCCGGCCCCCCGCCAGTACCTGCTCCTTCACTTTGGTGGCGCCTCCCGTCAGTGCTCCTCTGGTGGTTGTTGCTTCTCTTCTGCCTCCGGTTCTCCAGGCAAGGCGTCTTCAGCACTCCTCCGCCCATCGCAGTTTCGGCCGCTGCTCCAACTGGAACTCTGGTGCACACGACAGTCTTCCGCTGCTCCGCCTGCGCTGTCCTTGTTGTGTCGCTGCCTGGCCGCCCCAAAAAAGAAGCGGGGTTACGGTCCAGGCAGCCTCTTTTTAAGCCCCCAACAGTGCCCTTGGGGCATGGTAGGGGGAATTTTCGAAAAAAGGCACTAGCCCCCATTGGGCCAAAGTTTACTGCCCCCTCCTTTCACTTATGCCCTGTGCCGGTGTGATGGAAGGGGAGAGGGGGGTATCGCCATGAGGGGAGACCACTTCCGTTCCCACTCCTTTGTTTGCGCGCCTCATTTTGGCACGCTTTTACTCGAAGGCCTCAGAGGGGTTTCCACTCCGGCTCCTTGAGCTCTCTTCGGGTGTGGGCCTTCGCCCAGAGAAGTCTGTCTGCGATGTAGATGGCAGTCCTCTCAGGAGGCTGATAGGTTAGTGCCAGCAAGCTGCATATCGCACAGCATGCATCCAAGGATGGTTGTGTCTGGAATGCCCTCTTTTCCCGGTCAGAGCACCGTTTATATAATAAACCATACTGTGTTGGAAGCACAGTTCTGATGCAGTGCTGTGTCTAGGTGTTAGCAGCTGTCTCCTGAAAGGGCAAAACAAACTAACCTATCGTGTACGGTGTTCTTAGCCTTGGACAGGAAGTACTGATTACATATCGTGCAAAGGCTAACTAAACAAGCAGGTCATTCTTTATATTCCTAGAACAAGGGGGAACCAACAGGCTCCAAGATGTCCTCACAACACCCTCCCATTGCCAGTCAGGAAAGACATTTTTAAAGAAATGTTAAATAAGAAGCCTTAATATATTCAGACCAACAAGCAGAGCAAGCAATTAAAACACAAGTTGCTTAATACAGAGGCCGAATTTAAAAGTTCTTTGAGGCAGCCATAATATCATCAAAACCCTCAATGAAAAGGGAATCCAAAGGGGATGCTGCATCTGCAGACAACATAACCACCAAAGCCTTCGTGAGTAGATCTAAGGAACAGACATGAGCCTTAGCCTCTGCCGAGGAAGAAGCATCCTGCACAATGCCAGCAATGAAGCCAAATGAAAACATTGTGGAAACTGTGGCATCAGTATTCATGAAGCTTAGAACAACTCTTGAAATGAACCTTCCACAGGAACATTACAAGATCCATGTCCGTAGATAGTACCTATTGCTGTGCAAGACACATATCCAGTGTGCACTTGTAAGGGCACCAAAGACAGTGGACCACAGGCTACGCGCACTAGAGCCATGCAGACTGAATAGACAAAGGCTAGTTCTTGTTTAGTTCCTCCAACAAAGGTATTCCAAAATGATGTATCAAATATTCACAGCCAAGCTGAATGTTTGATAGTTCCACCACCATTTGGCTTTAATATTCCATTCCAATACAAAGCAAAAATAGCCTTAGAAAAATACCACCAATCAACACCAATGCAAACAGCGTCTCTAAAAACAGGGAATGTGTAAAGGATGGAATTACTCCAAAGACAGTCTGGAAAGTGCTGACAAAACCAGACCCAGTTGCCTTAAAGTGTAAAACATCTGCGGTGTTAGAAGCATTAAAAATGATTTTGGTGGATGACCTCACCACTTGAAATTCAAATGTCTCATGGGCAGATGTAAGCACCACATGTTTTTGAAACAATAATGCTTTTAGTCAGCTCAGTTTGTCGAAGTTAACATTAAAGGTAGAAGTGGAAGGCCACAACCTTGCCACCCTAATCTTATGCATGAAGGGAAATAGTACCTTACCACACCTGGTCAATATTTGAAAAACAGAAATCACATAAGGGACAGCTGTTGTCATCCCACACAGCTTTGATCACTCAATATCATGTAACTTCAGTTTGAAAGCAACTGAAGCACTGGGCGAATCAAGTGGACGGTAACGCCCTTAAAGTAACTCACCAAATTAGCCACAGATATGTTACATGTGCTGTGCAGTGTCACCTGTTTGCAAATCATTGAGCGGCTTACAGAAGTTTCATACTCACTTGCTCTGGGAAATACTTTCTTTTCCCCACTCATACATTTGTAATCGAAAGGTAATTCCCACACCTCATGTACAAAATTCTCCCCTAAAGCCTCAAACCTGCCTACTGGAAAATGCTGCAGATGTGATGGGAGTTGAAGCGCACATGTACTAACCACACTGCTGATGGCTTTTCAGCTGCTGTGAAAGGCATCTTTTCTATGTTAGGCATTGTCTATGTTGCATCCTTCTTAGTCATTATCTGTTTTTTGCATGTTAAAATGAAGGGCAAGAACAACTCTTTCGAGTTCACATACTTCCAATCCACGCTGTTCCATTCAAGTCAGCTGCTTTACAGTTCTAAGCTGACATGTCATTTTGTATAATATCAATTGCAGAGGACACAATGCTGTTAAGTGTGTAAATACGAGTGGACAGTGAATTCATCCTATTATCAGCAACGGCCAATGCTTTCGCCAAATTATCCTGATCTGTTTGCCTTCAACAAGCGGCAGCTTCCATTTGAGAAAGCTTCCGTATTTCATTTTAAATGGCTTAAAAGAATCTTTTGGAGCGTGGTGAACTAGGGCCAAGGAATCTTACAAATTCATTACATCATACAGGAGCAAGAGGTGTTCTTTTACAGCTTTCAAAGTCGAATGTTGCAGCCATTGCTGACATAACTTCCCTACGCTCTGAGTGGTGACAGTCCCTGCATGTGGTGTCCCAATATGAGGGTCCAGTCTGCTTACTTTAAAACCCTGCTAAGCGTTTATATAAAAGCAAAATCCAGGACAATCATTTTTGTCCACTGGCTACATTAACCACCCAATTGGACCTCAAAATGTCAAATTGAATGTACTATTTCTGGCCATATCACTGAGCTGTTCTCTGTAATTTACCAAACGTTGGTAATTGTCAAATTTTGCAGTTGAAGGGATATTGAGCACATTAATTTCTTTAATTTTTGCTAGACCCATGCAAGTTGTCTGCTGAAAAGTGTTATTCAGGAAAATCATCTGTGATGGAAGCAGACGTGCTTTAAATAAGGCATCCATGCCCTGCACTTGCCAATCCTTTGTTCCCCATACTGATTAAATCAACTGCTTCTTTCCAATAGTCCTAGCCTTTGCTGGCCAGCTGGGAAAAACATGAATGTAAATGAATTAATTTTGTAGCAGTCGGCATATTTTTTCACACTTTTGTGAATGGTAATCTCAAATATTAGGGATGTTAGGATCAGTAGTATCATGTCTAGAAAAATGAGATTTTTTCTGAATGTCTTAGAACTCCCCACTGGTGGAGTTGGACAATGTTCCCATTATGTATAATTAAAAATTGTATGCGGAGTACTAGCTCTGTACGTAATGGTGTGCATAGTGATGATAACCGAACATTCCACTATAATTTGCTAAATTCATGTACATATCTTCACTTTCAAATACAGTACAATAGTGAAGCACAGAAAGCATTGAATAAACTGTTTTTACATCCCAATCTTCAGACACAAAACGTGGTGTTATTACATCGCCCATAGAGATTTTGAAAACATAAGGAGTGTGAATAGTCTTTGTAGGACCAAAATATCATATGCAACCTTATCCCAAATAATTCTGTCAGGAACTTGAACAGCAGAAATGTTCGCAAGGGACAGGCCCTTTTGCACTTTGTGGGAAGAAAAATGAGGTTTCAACACCTCATCTACCAGTTCAGCAGAGGGTTCAGGAAGATTATGCCTATTTATAAGCAAGAAGAAGACTGAAATCCAATCCACTAGAAGGGAGCAAACAAGGTGAGTATAATCCACAAATAGGACCATGGGCAGATCAGATAAGCGTGTATAAGCCACTGAAAAAGCTTACGTCCACCATGTCAATAAGTGGTAGTTTGATCTGAATAGACATCACTGTTATCGTCAAAGTACACAGAAGCAGTCTGTGTGAAGACAGGAGCCCACCACGGGTGAAGGAGAACTGGTAGATGTCTCTAAAGGTGGTTCATCATACACAACTCTGTTGTTTTGAGTAGTATTGAGCTGTAGACTTGCATCTAGTGTGTTTCTGGTACTTTTAGTGGTAATTGAAATCAACAAACCTCATGTTCTGCCCTCAGCTTAGGGGAAACAATTTCAGTATTGTTCAAAGTTTGAAGTGCTATTTCCTGTATGGTGGTAGAGGGGATGGGGATCTACCCAGGGGTCCACAGGCCTACTGTAGAGGATCGCCCTTGTGATGCAATTTGACTTGATCAATGGAGACAAAGCGTTTTTCTTTTCAAGCAGTGGCAAGATCACAATTCTGGTACCTTGAATTCCTAGGACTGGCACTTCACTGATGCACGGTATGATGGGCAAATTCTTTCTTCACTGCAGTCTTTCCTCAAACTAGATCCCAACTTTTGAAATCCAGTCTGTGGGTGCTGGTGTGTCCCCCTCATTCCCTCAGTGGCAGCATGCGTAGTAGAATGCTCATCTCAGAAGTGCTGTAGTACATGTAAGACAGTGAGATAATTTGTGTCAAAAGGTCTTTCTTTTGCCACTGCGCAAGGACCATCAAGATCTGAGACATACATCTGGATGCCAAACAGGCCTTCATATCGGGCACAGCCACCCAAAGATCTTCTAGTAAGATTATGCAATTCTCTCTGGACTCCATAAAGGTGGTGGATCCAGCTGCGATCTGAACTTAATACTCTAGCTATTAATGATTGCGTTAAGTCTTCCTCTCTGCTATCAAATATTCCTCAGGATGGTAGAGTGAGGAATAATGCACAGCCACACACAGGGTTCCTGTGGCATTCCGAGTGGAATGCAGCTACTGCTTATGTCCCGGTAAAGACTTGCAGATCTTGAACAAGTGTGTAAGCATCAGCTGATCGCTGTGGCCACACCCAAAGGAACCTACAGCAAGTGGAATGCACTTGAATGCACCATCCAAATTCGCAGGACTGCAATGGTCTAGGTACGGACACACTATAATGGCTTGTTGGAGACTAAGGAGTGTCTCCGTGGGCGCCTAATGGTGGAACCTTTGATTTGTTGGCAAATGTCACAACCATACACATACTGCTTTATCACTCTATACAGACTATGCCACCAATAACGTTTCTGTAAGAAGGAAAATGTTGCCCCTCACCAGCATGGGCAACAGCAACACCCTCATGTGATGTTTTAATTACTTCTAGCCTGCGGTCTTGGTTGGGGATCACCCACCCCTGGAATGCTTACATAAGGAATGTTTGGACACTTAGGTGGTAGGAATATATTGTTGGATATGCTTTTGGTAAGGAGGAGGGGCGTGGCCAAGATGGTGGCCGGAGCGGACGCTTGAGCAGAGCTCCGCTCACAGCCCACCTTTTTGGGAAATTATCATGGTTCCTGCCGTGCAAAATTCTAAGTAGGCTTCTCCCCACTACCGGGGGGGAAGCCCAGCACTCACCAGGTACGAGCGCACTAACTCCGTGGAGGCCTGGCGGCGGAGTTCGGAGCAGGGCGTGGACGAGGCCCCGGCTCAGTGGACCGGCTGCCCTGTCTGAAGCGGGTGCCAGCTAAGCACGGCAGCAGGGAGTCCCCGCCGGCCCTCCCCGCATTCCCGCCGGCGACGCTGGGGCTCAGACGCCCATCGACTCCTGGAGGAGCCACAACCGGCAGCCCGGCGCGTGACTTTCGTGAGCCGCGTTCATCGACCCGACCACACCCCGTTTGGTCGGCCTTGGCATGGGGCGCTCGGGGTGGAGGCGGGCTGCCCCTGGTCGAGGGGCTGCACCGTGGGCAGCCCGCCCAGTTGTCGGTCCCTGTGCGGAGAGGGGGGGGGGGGTGATCTCCTGCCACGTGAGGGCCTAGACCGGGTGCTCTGGTCAGCTGGGGGCCCCCCCGCCCTCCTTTTGGGGCCTGGGCCGTGCGTGCTCGCCTGCGGGTAATCCGGGCCCCGGGGGGTCCGCTGGGGTGCTGCACTGGGCTCGGAGTGGCCCGAGCCTTGTCCCCTGGGCCCGCCGCGGCTTGGGGCCTGGCGCGAGCCTGGACTTGATGAAAGGCGGCGGCCTACTGGCAGTGGTCACCCCTCCCTTCACACCAGCAGTACAAACGGGCCTGTCGGCGGCCTAGTGGTGGCAGAACAAAAGGAAGAGACGCTTTGGTACACCGGCGACGATCGAAAGCGCAGGATAGCACAAAGCACACACTAATTTAGAGCAACCCAAAGAACAACAAGGAAAAGAAAGGAAGACATTTTTTTTTTTTACAAAATAACAAAGGAAAATCTCCAAGTGGATAGCTTGCCACACCAATAAAACACCACTGGCATGGGATAAAACTCTCTACCCACAAGAAGAAGAATCCACGGCTACTGGGGCAGTACCAACGAGGATACCAGTGACTGGGTGGGAATCAGGCCCATGTCAGCAATAAAAACTCACATAGCTTGTGGCGTCTCTTTAAAGCCAAACTCCGTGCTGCCAATTGGACTCTCTCCACAGCAGCACCATCTGGCCCACCACTAAACTATCTGCCTGTTGCAAGTGAGTTGCCTGTCCTGTCCTTCCAGAGCCTGCAGGGGACCTCGTCTAGCCCGTCCTCCCCACACCACGCGGAGGGTGACATGGTCAAACTGAAACACCCCAAACCGGGGGCCCCATAGATGGGGATTCCCCCCCCCTGCTACTGGGCAGTCTGACACACAATCTGCAACGCTGCTACAACTAAACGAAACTCTACAAACGCACTCGCAACAGTTCAACAAAATCATGCAGGCAATAATGGAGACCAAGACCTCACTGGAAGGGAAAATCGAAGCTGCGGCAATGGAAGTCTCATTGCTCCGCGCTGACATCCGCAAATTAACAGATAGAGTGCAAAACACAGAATCATCGCTAAAAACTATCCAACCAGAGATAGCAGACATGAAAAACAAAATCCAACAAATGGAAACGGAACTAGCGCAGTTGCAACGCAGGACCGAGGACGCGGAAGGGCGCTCAAGACACAACAACATCAGATTTATTGGCATCCCGGAACGCTTGGAATTACCTTAAAGCTGAAGATTTTATAGAGAATTGGCTGAAAGACATTATGAAACATACAAGGCGCCACTAAAGCTCCAATAATAGAAAGAGCCCATAGAATCCCTGGCAGGCCCCCACGACCCGGAGCACCAGCCCACTCTATGATAGCCCGGTTTCTTAATCACAGATAGAGAGACTCAGTCCTCCAACATTTCAGAACCTCTAACCCAATCAGCCTGGAAAACTGCACCGTATCAGCTTACCCGGACTACACGTTGGAAGTGCAACGTAAGAGCGGCATATATCAAGATAAAACAACTTCTGCGGGAACACAATATCATCTACTCTCTTATGTTCCCACCCCGCCTGCGTATAACCATAGACGAGAAAACACTCATGTTCCCCACCCCTGAGGACGCATGGACATGGATCCACGCAAATGGTCTGGCTGGCTCCCCCAAAGGAAAAGTAACAACTGAAGAATGGATCACCCCTAATGCCAGAAGGAAAAAGAAAACCAAAACAATATCTCGCACAACAAAGTCACAAATGGAAGCCAACCAAGCGCAAAGCCTAAGGGAAACTAGCCCATTCACCAGGTCCCAGGCCGACACCAGGAGCGAAGTGGACATTACCAACAGCGGCTCTCCTGGCGGGGAATCCACCTCCTCCCTCTCTCCTCTATTGGTCGGCCCGACCTCACCCCGCGTTTGGTGGACGAACTTTAGTGTCTGTGTTCGTGTTTTGCATTGCGCTTTCTTCGGATAATAGTTGGGGGGAGGCTGGGCCCCTCTTTCCATGTAACCACAAACGGAGAAACACGGCTGCCCCGTGACGGGGCCAGACTCACTGCCACCTCATTGATTCTTTGACGGGCCGCCGCTGGAGTACGCGACCACTACTTGATGCACACAGGGAAAGAACTATCCTGGAGGTGGGCCACTGGATGTCCGACCTCAACCAACCCACGCTCCCCACCAACTTAACTATACCCGTATGGAACTTAGCCCTTTGAACTGCTATTTAGGCACTGGTTGTGCCACCTTGTTTCAAATCGGGCCTTTCCCGATATATCCTTTTTTGTGGTATGGTGTCCTTTCTCTCCCCTTTCTTTTTCCCTTCTTTAGACTATCCCCCCATCTCGGAGCTGCGGTGGCTGGGGGGGGCGGGCAGGGGCTGTGTGGAGGGGGTGTGCAGGTCGGGCTGTCGGAGATCGGTGGACGATATGGGGGCTGGGATCCCAACACTGGTGTGTTACAATTTAATCCAACATGACGCATGAGCCTATATATAATATAATGACCTGGAACGTAAAGGGCATGGCGGGAGCAAAAAAGCGCAATAGGATACACGCTCACTTAAAAAGACACCGTATCCACTTAGCCATTCTTCAAGAAACACATATCCCCTCAGAGGAGATCCCTCGGCTAGCAAGGAGCTGGGCGGGACAAGTCTACGGCTCTGGAATCTCAACTTTCGCCAGGGGGGGTTCTGATGTGGATAGCCCCGGGGGTCCCCTATGTGGTACAACGCAGTGTAACCGACAGAGATGGAAGGTACATACAACTGGTGGGCCACTTGGACGGGGAGATATTAGTGATTAATGGACTATATGTCCCGAATGTTGGACAGGGCGACTTTTTACAAAGAATGATCTCACATGTCAAATGACTTACTTTCAACATGCATTTGGGGTGGGGACATAAACTGCGTACCACAAATCGACATGGACAGATCACACCCCCCCATAGCGGCCACCCCAGCTACTAAAAATTCACAGACGCTGCGACTGTGGATGTCGGACCACCGTCTGACAGACTCTTGGAGACATCTACACCCACAGGACCGGGAATACTCCTATTATTCTCCGGTACACCTTCTTCATACTCGCATACATCTTATCCTCACTACACAGGACCTGACACACAGAATTATGAGCGCTGAATATACTGCCAGGGTAATCTATGATCATTCCCCACTTATAGCCCATATCAGATGGGGCAGACCACGAGCCTGTATCCCTACTTGGCGCCTGCAAACTCAGTTACTACAGGACCCGCCATTCAGAAAAGAATTAGCCGCACACATGTCCTCTTATTTCACTCACAATGATGGGTCATCGAGCTCCAGAGCTATTGAATGGGACGCACACAAGGAATTTATAAGGGGAGCTTTGCAATCTAGAGAAGGAAGTCCACTCTTCCGAAAATAAATTTGCTCGTGGCAGAATCACCCAGGCTGAGCTCACTGGAATGCGTGCACAGTGGTACGACATAGATAAGCGACTAAGGCTGTTTGACTACCGTCACCACATGGCCCGTGCGCATGCAGAGGGGGATAGATCAGGCAAACTACTGTCATGGCTCACACGATCTGAACTCCGGAACTACCCTATAGGGGCCATCCGCCTGGACACAGGACTAATAGTAAATACCCAAGCAGATATCAACAGTGCCTTCAGGGAGTATTATAGCACACTATACAAAGCTCACCCGCCACCCTCCACAGTTTTAATGGACGAGTTTTTCAATGATATCACATTAAACTGCCTAACTACCACACAAGCAGCGGACCTAGATAGGCTGATAGATATCACAGAAATACAGCGGGCTCTACAACAATTATCACAAGGCAAGGCACCCGGCAGTGATGGTCTACCCTTGGAATACTATAGCACGTTCCCGACTCAAATATTAACCCCATATCTCGCGATGCTATCCGAAGCCTTGAAATGCGGTCAACTTCCAGACACTTGCCGGGAGGCATTGATAGCTGTACTGTCTAAGTCGGGCCGTGACCCATTAGACGTACGTTCATACAGACCACTTTCATTATTAAATACAGACTGTAAATTGCTCTGTAAATTATTAGCTAATCGGTTACTCCCATATATGACCGACTTGGTACCAGTCAGGCTTTATACCGGGTCAAAGCACCTTCAACAACATCTGGAACTTACTGCGCCTAACAGCAAACTCCCCAGAGGGCGACTACCACTGGGTAGCTGTGTCCTTAGACATAGAAAAAGCATTTGACACCCTAGGGTGGCCTTTTCTGATGGAAACACTTCACCGCAAGGGCTTCGGACCGGCATACATTGATTGGGTGAAGGTGCTTTACACCAACCCATCCGCGAGGGTTAAGACTGGTGACACGATTTCCCAATCATTCAACATAGAAAGAGGTACTAGACAAGGATGCCCACTGTCCCCTCTTGTTCGCTCTCGCCATTGAACCACTGGCAGCCCGTCTGCGTGCGGTCGCCCCTTTATGGGGCGTCCGCGATGATCATATACATCGCATAGTATCCTTATACGCAGACGACGCTTTAATTTTTCTCCGTAATCACAATGAATCTCTGCCTGACTTATTGAAACTTCTCCGTGAATTTGGCTCACTAGCTGGATTAAAGGTGAACTGGGCAAAATCGTGTATATTTCCCATGCGCCCTGTCCCTGAGGCACACAGGATACTCTCTAACCCGGGCGATCTGAAGTGGTACCACACCACTTTTAAATATTTGGGCATAAACATATACCACAACACACGCAATCTCGTGTCTGCGTGATCCCATGAAGCCCTGTCTCTAATTGGGAGGGTAAGCATAATGTTTTTTACACTGGCATGACGTGCTACCTTTTTCACGATCACTGTGTGCCACATTAATATACACCTAACTGCATGGGTTTCTTTCCACATTAAATTGAGCATTAATCATTGACATGATTTTCATACATTTTCAGGGCGACGGATAGGATTGACATACTGGGTCCAAATGGACTTATGTAAGTGACTGACGATACTAATTTCCCTGCTTTCGCTTGTCAGCTTTTATAGGCAAGAGCACTTTGAGTTTGTATGTGGAGAAGCATTATTATATTAGGTCCTGAGGAAGCGTCATAGGATCCTTTATGGACCGGACAGACGCGAAACATGTCGACCCGATTTTTGAGGGGGGTCTTGTAGTTCTTGACTACCCATTTGTGTGAGACTGGTCAAACATCACATTGACCTAACTCTCCCGGTAATTGTTTTAATCTTGGCCTGCTCCCTGCACTAATAAAGATAAATCTTATAGAGAGTTTTTGAGCCAATTTTACCCTTGGTTTATTTTTTCTTGCTCTCCTTCCTTTTCTTTCCTCCCGACTCATCTGCGGGACAGTGTGGCATCATCGAAAAAGAACTCCGGCAAAGAGCCCCCCGAAAGGGTGGTGCCCGTCAGACATTGCAGCGCCAGTCTGACGAGGAGCTGGTCTGATGATGAAGCATGACACCCATTTGGGTGTGTGAGGACTCTTGCTCCTATTGAATAGGACTCCCTATTGAATAGGACCTCCTAGCACTCTCCCTGTTTGTTTGTTTGTTTGTTTTTTCTTGCTCTTTAGGAACAGTGCATTTCATTATTAGTAATTGTTATTGGAGGGTATGCGCTGGACCTTCAATTCCTCCTAATCCCAATATTTTTTGATGTATGTATTACATGAGCCTGTGGCAGTTTGTTTTTCAGTTCTGCTACTGTTCCCTAAAGCACCTTATGCTTGATAGTATTGCCTTTTAGAGTCTCTGAATCCATTAAGGCGCTAGTAATGTAAAGTTTAATTAAAAGACTGGACACAGTAGTACGAATCGTACCCTATAAGTGTCGGGAGTCCTTGATCTGTATGTTTCAGTGCTAAAATCAGTGCTTTTAGTTCAGCTAGCTGTGTAGTGCAATCCCCTAGGGACTGTGTAACTGTTTGTTCAGTTCAGAATTCTCCATCCCTCATCACTCCATAAACAGCTGCGCAGGGAGTATTGATATTTGTACCTACAGCAGGTTGAGCTGAACCGTCAGTGTAAATAATATATTTATACTGATCAAGAGACATAATGTTAGTGGGCATGGGGTATTCCAGTACATATTGGAGAAACTCTTGAGTTTGCAATTTAGGGTCAAACACAGTCTACAACATAATCAGTCACAGAAGTGGCCCATTGTATCCATCTAAAATGTACATCTTTTGCATTTGGAACAGTAGCTTTTGTGACAGCCTTTTAGGTCCTCGGACTAGGGTGACAATGATGCATTTTCCCTGAGCCAGGGTTTTTCCTTGATGGCTGAACTGCAGTAATTTTTTTTCAGTGGATGCAAAACACATTTTAGCATTGGAATATACATGTGATCTATATACACTCAGTATTGTCTCCTCCATCGAATGTGACATAGGTAAAGCCAATGGCACCCGGAATTATCTGAATGACCAAGTTTGTTTGGTTTTCATGCATGTGTAGGTGTTTTGCTTCAAACATGTCGGTCTGGTAGTGCTTTGAGTATTTGTGTGTGTGTTCTGGTGTCCAATGTTTGTTTGAAAAAGTGGTTTTATGGTATATAGCTTCTGCCAAGATTGAAAAATCCTAAGAAGGATTGTAGTTTTTATATGGTGTTTGGTGGTGTAACTGCACACTTCTCAAGGAAGTGTGGTGCCACTTTCTCCCTCATTTGAAAGCTCGTAGCCCAAGAACAGGACTCTGGAAAAAGGCAATTTTTGTTTTCTTAAAATTTAGTTTGTAGCCAGGTTCAGCAAATCCCAAACCAATATGATTTAACCTGGCTAAATGATTAAGTCATCATCTGTCAGATATGTCATTGACATAGGGCAATGCTTCTTGATCAAAAATCGTACTATTCTGGATCAATCTCATGTAATATTAATGTTACACAGACAGAACAGCCCTGCACTGTTCTTATACCCTTGGGGGAGTGGGCAGAAACCGAGTGGGAGCCGAGCGTGGAAAAAGCGGTTAGATCCCTTCAGGATTTCAGGCGCTATGTTTTGGCAGAAAACCCTATGGAAATATCCAGGGTTGTTTTGTACTTTTTACGGAAAATATTGTTTATTAGTGTTGTAGTGAGCTTTACATTGCAAATGTTTGTGTGGAACTATTTCAATGTCTGTAATCTAAGACTTCTGTAGGAATTATCTAGTTTAGCTACTGGGAATAAGGGATTGTTCATTGGAGACACGCAGGGTTCAGTTACTCACGGGTAGTTGATCTGTCAGAGAATGTCCTTTATGGGGTATTGTGGTCGCACAAGCGGGCTGGACCTTATGGGTATTGCTCGGTAAAGAGAATCCCTTTCCCAGCACACATGGTTACAATATAGTCCTGGGGCTTGTGCAGGAGCCCAACCTGCAGCATACACTTGCTTTACTTGCTCTGGAATGAAGACTGCGAAAGGCGATAAAATCACATCTTTCCCTCGTGGGAGTGTTTTAACAAACTCTGGTAGCCAGTCCTCTTTATCCAGGAGAATGTCATAGCTAAGTGTTAATCGTTCCCAGAAAATTACTTTAATTGTGCACATTATGTCTCACTCAATTTGTATGTTTAATTTAGACACTTTGTATGGAAAGGCAAGATGCCCGTCGGGGTTTTGACTTCTGTGTAGTTGTTAGCTGCTCTCACATCCAGAAACTCTTGACGTTTCTGGCGAACTACCGTGACCTTCTCCGGGCTGCCTAGCAGAGTCACTGGCCATCTCCTGTACCGCAGTAATGTTCTCATTACGTGTGGCATATTATTTTGCTGAAATTCCTGCAACTGCCTCCTTTTTGTGTTGGGTTTTTTGTTGAGGGAGTTTCTATTCCTTTATGATGATGTCAGACAAGAGTTGAGGCCTTTTTTTGGTTTCACATACTCTTTCTGTCCCGGTTCTGACTGCCCTGCTCTCTCGGACAGTTTGTCAGATGACTCCCAAAACAAACGAGATGGGCATGTATCAATATATTGATACCTGTCAGGCAGTTTTATATTATCATGGTTATGCATATCATAGAGTTTTTCAGAGTTCTCTGGCTGTGGAGATTCTTCCTGAGATTTTATTTTATCTTTATTTGATTTTGGTTTGTCCCAGTGATTTTTATTTTTTATTTTAATTTTAAGAAGACTCCTGTGCATGCTTTGTATCATTGTTTTCAAGATTAACTTTAATCAATGGTTTATTTGGTCTGGCCCCCAAATTATTGCAAACTCAGCATTTATAAGTGTCTGCAATTAATTTTGGTAACTGGTCTTCATACAGAACCTGTGCAACAAGTTGGTAAACCACCACTGTTGCTGCTTCCCCTTTTATGTTTCCTAAAATAATTGAGGACAATGTGGCAAAATTGCCAATAAATTTTATGCCCAGGTCCAGGGCAGAGGCAGCCCCGTATTCGTTTTGTAGCTGTTTTAAAACTTGTGGTAAAACAGCAAAAAATGGTGTGCCGTGAGTTATGGTGTGTATTTCAGCAAAACACATGCCCCAAGTAGCACGGTCATCAATGGAGGAAACCTTCCCTAGTGGAAATTATATTGTGAGAATTTTGTGTTTATCTAGGGGTACCGTATGGGGAAACTGTGCTTCCAGCTGATTTGTTTTTGAGCAATCCAGAAAGGAATTGACTCCCATCTGGTGGTACCGTATGCATATTAGCACTAATAATCACCAAGTTAATACCAGGTGTAGCCAATTGTTGGACAGCTGGGACTGTTTTAAATGTTCGAATTATAAATTGTGTCAAACGCCTATATAATCTGGATTATTATATAATGGCCACATACCTGCTGCTAAATTTTCTATATTTCAATAGTGTGTAGGCAGCTACAACTGACCATGTGCCTCGCCATTACTGAGGGGACCTACTCTAACGTGTTATACAATGTGCCTTGGAACCAATTTTGGTGTTCCTGAAATGTCAAACGTATTTTTAAATAGTTGTATTATCTGTATTGTGCTGACGGTTTAGCCACTGTGTAGGTTTGAAGTGTATTTGTGTTGGCATTGACTGCAGGAAAATTGACCCATGAGTAAAATGTTTCAGATTTGTACACATTGTGTGCCTCTACCACACATGTAACATCTCCACCCCCATTAACTAGACCATTTTGAAATAAATGTTGTGTGGCCGCATAGCTATGATTTACTAGAATAACAACTGGATTTGCGATTTTAAAAATGGAATTCAGAGAAGGCAAAACTAAGTGGGGTATCCTTTTAAAAGTTCAAGCTTCAACAACATACATACAAATATAGGTGCTACCTTTACTTCTGAGGATGATATTTCTCTACCACCACGGACATCTGTGTATAATGATTAATAGGGCACTTTAGGTTCACAAAGTAAAACTATTCGGGAGACCAGTTAAATACCTGATCTTAACACGTTGGGCGCCATGTTATACGGTTCCTACTCGGATAAAATAGGACTGCGTATTTAGGAAAGCACAACTTCAGACTGTGGGAGACTAAGGCCCATATTTATACTTCTTTAGCGCCGCATTTGTGCAGCTTTTTTTGATGCAAAAGCGGTGCAAACTTACAAAATACAATTGGATTTTGTAAGTTTGCACAGCTTTTGCGTCAAAAAGCAGTGCAAATGCAGCGCTAAAAAAGTATAAATATGGGCCTAAGCCTGTCCACACCATCAGTAACTGAAAACCCAATTCCTGGCTAGCTCATAATGCCTCACCCGGACCTCCAAACCTACCGGGGTGTAAGCTGAGCATGGCAACCTGAACATGACACTGACTCCCCAGGGAAGTTGTGGAAATGGATCACACCCTTTCGTGGTATTACCCATGCATGCTAAGGCTAGACAAGAAGTGGTGTGAGAGACATTTTCAATACATTTATTGAAATAATCGCAATCTGGCATAAAGCAAGTGAACTGCGATAATTCGGCAGATGAAACAAAAGAAAGTAATCAGCACTGCAAACATGGTAAAGAAGATAAAAAAATCCAACCATGGTGGCAGTAGATCTAGGCATTCTAGAAATTCTGGAGGTTCCTACCTAACCCTGTGTTGAGACCATAGCAGGCTTACTCTTCTGCCTGGCCCAACGTAAGCGGTTAGCCCCAACTCCATACCTGGAGATCATGTCAGGAGTCTGTCTGCGACGTAGATGGCAATTCTCTCAGAAGGCTGGAAGATTAGTGCCAGCAAGCTGCATATCACACAGCGTGCATCCCAGAATGGTCGTGGCTGGAATGCCCCTTCTGGGTTAGTGCACCGCTTATATAATAGAACATACTGTGTTGAAGTATAGTCCTGAGTAAATGCTGTGTGTAGGTCATTAGAAGCTGTCTCTTGAACGGGTAATGTGAACTAGCAAATTGTGTACAGTGTTCTTCCTTTTTTTTATTTTATTTTTTATAGAAGGTACTGACTACATATTGTGCAAAGGCAAACTAAACAAGCAGCTTGTTCTTTATATTTCTAGAATAAAAAGCAAGCTGATAAAAAATACGTAAAAATCATTGCTAAAAGTGGCCTTACTAAAATGAGTAAAGTATGAAAATAAATAGAGCTAAAAGCAAGTGGAACCAACATGGGGCTAATAGGTCCTCACGACAGTCCTGCCTACCCGCAGACGTTACCTGCAGTTCATGGTTGGCCAGAAGCACTTTATGCATTTATGCAGTGCTTCGCTTCGACCTTACCAGTCGCCCTCTGATGTGTTATCAAAGTGATGGTTGCTGGACACCTGTGGAGGTCTGGGTTTCCAGTCTTCCCCTACATTGATGATTGGCTGTTGAAGGTGGAATTGCCCTAGGTGGTTGTCTCCCACCTCCAGACTTTGGTGAACCCACTGCAATCATTAGGGTTCACTATCAACATGCTGAAGTTACACCTGACTCCTCCTTAGACTGCTCCCTCACATCGTAGCTCTTATGGACACTGCAGTTTCAGGCTTATTGTCCAGACCGGTGAGTCCAGTATGTTTATGCTATGATACAGATGTTTCAGCCTTTATCCTGGATTTCAGTGAGATTGACTCTGAGACTGCTGGGCCTCATGGCCTCCCTCAACCTGCTGGTAATGTGCCCATTAGCATTTGGGGGGCTCTGCAGTGGGACATGAAATTCCAATGTGTCCAGATCTTGGAGGAAACTGCAAAAGAACCACATTGGCGGCTAACAAACCGCAATTGGCTCAGTGGCAGACCCCTCTCCCTTACCCAGCCAGAGCTCACTGCAGTGACAGATGCATCACTCGTGAGCTGGGGCGGTCACCTGGGAGAGATGGAAATCAGAGGACTCTGTTCTCTGGTGGTGTCTGGACTCGAGGCTTTGAAGGCCTTTCTACCCTCCATTAAGAAAAGGCTACTGTAGATGTACACAAACAACACCCTTTGTGACGATATTCCTCAAGGATTTGCAAAACGATTCAACCCCCCACCCCCATGCTCCCCCTAGGCCATTTGTTATTCCCAAGAGGGACTTGAACCTGGTCCTTGCTTTCCTGATGTGTGCTCCTATGACAGCTCTCTTTGGTTATTACCCATCAAATCCGCCTTTCTGGTGGCCATTACATTGGCCAGCATTGTCAGTGAATTGCAGACTCTCTCAGTGCACCCGCCTTACACTACTTTTTATCCTGACAAATTGGTGCTCCGGGCATGTGCCTCCTGCTCCTCAAAGATAGTCACCCCTTTCTGCTTAGACCAGATGACCATCTTGCCTCCATCTGGCTAAGGAAGAGGAGAAACTCCACCGTCTGGATCCAAAAATGGTGGTGGTGTTCTACCTTGACCACACAAGAATTCTGGGTGAATGACTGTTAAACATTGCGTCTCTAGTTGCCAGAGGTTTGCAGTCTATCCAAGTAGAGACCACAATCCTAATCAGGGTAAGTGAGATACACACTAAAGGTTTACCTGTGCTCATCCTGTGATAGCTTGGTACAGAGCAGTCAGGCTAAACTAGAGTCAATGTATAAATTATTTGTTCACACTCACAGTAACACAGTGAAAACACCACAAAAGGACTCCATACCAGTTTAGAAAAATAGCTAATATTTATCTGAGTCAAACACGACCAAAACAACAATAATCTAACATACACAAGCCAAGTTATGAATTTCTAAAGATTAAGTGAAAATGCAGTGCTTAGAAAACAATAGCTCCAACCAGAACTATCTAGTGGCGCTGGACTGGGGCAAATTAAAAAGTTCAGTCCAACCGCGACTGAGCACGGGCCGGGTACAGGAGTCACACAGAACCTTTTCTGCGTCGATGCTCCATGATGATGCGTTGATCCAGAGTAGGGGATGAGTCGCACTTGCAGGTGATGCATTGCAGGCAGGAGCACAAGCAGAGTTTCTGCGGCAGGAAGCTTCAGTTCCAAGTGACGTGCCAGTTTTGATGTGTCAGTTCTTGTGTTGGTTACCACACTCACCTCCGAAGGCCCAGGACTGGATTTGACACCATTTAGCATAGCAGGACACACAGCAGAGGAGCCCAAGTGTTAGTAACAAGATGCAGGTCAAGTCTTTGATATCCCTGAGACTTAAGATACAGGAGGTAAGGTCAGTCAGTCCCTTGGAGAAACTTTATATTGCAGGATGTAGAGTTAGATCCAGCCCTCACTCCTACGTAAGAAGTAGCTGGCAGCAGGTCATCACAGCAGAGCAAACAGCAAAGTGGCAGTCCCTCCTGAAAGCCAGCGCTCCTTCTTCCTGGTAGAATGTGCTCTGTCCAGAAGTGTTCTGAATAGATGGTGTTGGATGCCTAGTACTTATACCCAAATGTACCTTTGAAGTGGGGTATACTTCAGAGGGTGGTTTTGAAGTGTCCCAGTTCTATTTCAGCCCAGTGCTGTCTGCCAGAAGGCCCATGGGGGTTAGTGGGAGTGAGAGCCCCGTTACCCTTCCTGCCCATGAAGACTCCTCAGTAAGCAGATAGAATGCAGGGGCAGTGGAGTGTGCTATATTTATGGCTGTCTGGATAGAATGCACAAAGGTAGCTGTTACCTAATCTTACACTGACCAGATGTGGTTTGGAGGCAGGCTCAGGCACAGGATGGTTAATGTTTCTAAAAGTGGCATTTTCAGATCGGCAATTTAATAACCAGCTTTACCAAAAGATGTTTTTTTAAATTGTGAGCCCAGACACACCAAACTCCCATGTTTCTATATTTTCCCAATTGGAAATTACACTTACAAGATGTTTTAGGACAATCCCCCTACTACCCTACGTTAGAAATAGTCCTTGCAATACTGAAAAACGAATTTAACAGTTTTTCACTAACTGGACATGTTAAACTTAAAAGTAAGTGTATTTTTACGTACACTGCACCCTGCCCTTGGGGCTAACCAGGGCATAACGTAGGGGTGTCTTACATGTAATAAAAATGAAAGTTTTGGGCTTGGCAAGTGGGTACACTTGCCAGGTCGAAGTTGCAGTTTAAACTGCGCTTACGGGCATTGCAGTGGCAGGCCTGAGGCATGTTTAAAAGGCTACTGTAATGGGTGGCAGAACCAGTGATGCAGGCCCATTAGTAGCATTTGACTTACAGGCCCTGGGCACACATATTGCACTTTACTAGAGATTTGCTAGTAAATCAGATATGCCAGTCATGGAGAAGCCAGTGTTACCATGTTTTAGAGACGGAGCACATGCACTTTAGCACTGGATAGTAGTGGTAAAATGTGCAGAGTCCTAAAGCCAGCAAAAACAAAGTTCAGCACACAGTCAAAACGGATCAAAAAGCTAAAAGTAAGGGGAAACCACGCCAAAAGATGGCAGGTTCTAACAATGACCAACTCTTCGTAGGGCACATTGGGGCCAAGAAAGGGAAGGCTGTGCAAAAACATACTATCTCTCAATGGATTGTGCTCTGTGTGAAAACTTGGTATGCATTGGACAAAAAGCAACTGCCTGAGGGCTTGTGCCCTCATTCTACCCGAGCCAACGGTGTGACCACTGTGTTAGCCTATGGAGTTCCAGTACTGGACATCTGTCAGGCTGCAACGTGGGCTTCACTGCACGCGTTCGCAAAGCATTACTTCCTGGACTTGACTGGTTTGGCAGGTCTGTCAGGAAAAGCATTTTGCCCGCTAGGTCCTGCAAGACTTTCTGGTTGAAGTTGAGTTTGCAGACCTACCTACGAGAGGTATTGCATGAGTATCTATTCTAAGGTAAGAAAACTGCAGCTAGAAGTCTCTATCATATTAACAAGTTACTTGCCTTCAGTAGCGCTTTATCTGGTAGAGACTCTAGCTTCAGATTTCTCACTGATCCTCCTCTGCTCTGCAACCTGATTAACGAGTAAGGACTTCCCCTTTCAAAGGGCACTAGCAGTTCACTCCAGTGGCAGTCTCCACACTCCTGAAGTGGAAAGTCGTGAAAATGAGCTCATATCAGCGCTCCGAGGTAGTGCCTATATAGGTACTGCATAAGCCATTTTCGGCATGGCTGACGCAGAGCCAAACTACACCACCTACTGATGTTCAGGGGTTCTGCGCGAAACTTTCAAGATCCGGTTTAACGCCTTGGGATTATTCTAAGGTAAGAAATATGTGGCCAGTTAAGGTATTACAAACTTGTTTGTTATTAGTAACGTCAGACATATTTATAGGTTTTAAGAAACATAACAATTCTGCTCTGTTAAGTCCGTTGTTACTCTGCTCAAGTGGGAAACCAGTCACACTAGCTTGCACCCTTTGATAGAGAAAGATCATAACCTTCTGGATACCACAAGAACATGTATTTAAAAAATTAAAAAATAAAAAAGGTTTTCACTGGTCGTTCTTACCATTTTCGAGGAAGATGCTGATGTCTGTAAACCATACCATAGGATCACTTCACTGTATTTTGGAGAGCATGATCATCCCTCAGAACCTTTTGCAGACCTTTTACGGCATAGGTGTTCCAAATACAGGGAGTGCAGAATTATTAGGCAAATGAGTATTTTGACCACATCATCCTCTTTATGCATGTGGTCTTACTCCAAGCTGTATAGGCTCGAAAGCCTACTACCAATTAAGCATATTAGGTGATGTGCATCTCTGTAATGAGAAGGGGTGTGGTCTAATGACATCAACACCCTATATCAGGTGTGCATAATTATTAGGCAACTTCCTTTCCTTTGGCCAAATGGGTCAAAAGAAGGACTTGACAGGCTCAGAAAAGTCAAAAATAGTGAGATATCTTGCAGAGGGATGCAGCACTCTTAAAATTGCAAAGCTTCTGAAGCGTGATCATCGAACAATCAAGCGTTTCATTCAAAATAGTCAACAGGGTCGCAAGAAGCGTGTGGAAAAACCAAGGCGCAAAATAACTGCCCATGAACTGAGAAAAGTCAAGCGTGCAGCTGCCACGATGCCACTTGCCACCAGTTTGGCCATATTTCAGAGCTGCAACATCACTGGAGTGCCCAAAAGCACAAGGTGTGCAATACTCGGAGACATGGCCAAGGTAAGAAAGGCTGAAAGACGACCACCACTGAACAAGACACACAAGCTGAAACGTCAAGACTGGGCCAAGAAATATCTCAAGACTGATTTTTCTAAGGTTTATGGACTGATGAAATGAGAGTGAGTCTTGATGGGCCAGATGGATGGGCCCGTGGCTGGATTGGTAAAGGGCAGAGAGCTCCAGTCCGACTCAGACGCCAGCAAGGTGGAGGTGGAGTACTGGTTTAGGCTGGTATCATCAAAGATGAGCTTGTGGGGCCTTTTCGGGTTGAGGATGGAGTCAAGCTCAACTCCCAGTCCTACTGCCAGTTCCTGGAAGACACCTTCTTCAAGCAGTGGTACAGGAAGAAGTCTGCATCCTTCAAGAAAAACATGATTTTCATGCAGGACAATGCTCCATCACACGCGTCCAAGTACTCCACAGCGTGGCTGGCAAGAAAGGGTATAAAAGAAGGAAATCTAATGACATGGCCTCCTTGTTCACCTGATCTGAACCCCATTGAGAACCTGTGGTCCATCATCAAATGTGAGATTTACAAGGAGGGAAAACAGTACACCTCTCTTAACAGTGTCTGGGAGGCTGTGGTTGCTGCTGCACGCAATGTTGATGGTGAACAGATCAAAACACTGACAGAATCCATGGATGGCAGGCTTTTGAGTGTCCTTGCAAAGAAAGGTGGCTATATTGGTCACTGATTTGTTTTTGAATGTCAGAAATGTATATTTGTGAATGTTGAGATGTTATATTGGTTTCACTGGTAATAATAAATAATTGAAATGGGTATATATTTGTTTTTTGTTAAGTTGCCTAATAATTATGCACAGTAATAGTCACCTGCACACACAGATATCCCCCTAACATAGCTAAAACTAAAAACTACTTCCAAAAATATTCAGCTTTGATATTAATGAGTTTTTTGGGTTCATTGAGAACATGGTTGTTGTTCAATAATAAAGTTAATCCTCAAAAATACAACTTGCCTAATAATTCTGCACTCCCTGTACACATAAAAGCCCAACTATTTGGCCAGTGTTGTTCTGCCTTGTGAAAGATACGACTAGGTTGGAAAAGTGAGTCATCAAAATATCTCCTTTTCGTGCAGTGGTGACAACGATTTATTGAGGTCAAGATCTTTTACATCTTTTGTTGACCCACGTAGCTAGCAATGAGATTTGCCAGGCAGTGTCCCGTTCGTTTTGTAAAACTTCTGCGCCCAGGACATATAAGAGCTAGTTGTCACTGGCCTGGGTCCGACCTCTAGTTTGTTCTAGATGTTACCGAGGGAAGGCTATGCGTCGGATTAGCACCCACCTAGAATTTCCGTAATCCTTGTGTTTAATTGTTTGATTTACTTAGGGCATACATATTTGAATACAAAGTATGCATTTTATTGAATGCATAACTGTCTCTCCCTAGCCAGAGTATACCAGCATTGGTGCTTTCATAGATTCACTTAAAGCATTGTTCACTCTCATTGTTTATCCTCCAGCTAGAAGGCCGGCAGTAACTTTCAAATAGTTTTAATCATTTTGCCATGCATGAAAGGCCTGAAAAAGTCCTCATATACGAACGTAATCACTTTATTGAAAATTACCTTAACTGCAACCACTATAGTCTGAATTAACTGAACCACAATTATTCCAAAAGTTACCATGCTTCAGATTTATACTGTTCAGCATATGGTCAGGGAGTCCTTCTTCGGGATGCTTCACTTCTGCAGGTAAATTATTGAATTAAGTTTTATGCTCTTTTTTAATCAATATGCTGTGCATGATTGCACCATCTAGTGGTTGGGCCCAGGATTGTCACCCTGCTTCTTATTTTAATTTTTTGGAGTGGGTATCTTTGTTGACCATTTAATCTGTGTCCCTCCCTGATGATCTCAGATGAATGCAGAGGAAGCTCTACTGTTTGGTCGTTATTGTTAGATTTTTCTTTTCTGCCTTTGGGTCTGGATGCAGGGAAGGTAGCTCCCAGACAGAAAGGAGAAGAGAATTTATCGAGAAAAATCAAAGAATCATAGGAACATCATTGGACTGTGAAACTACTGAAGGTCACCAAAGAAGATGGACCACAAGATCCCTCTACTGCGTGCCCGATGAATGCTGGTAAGGCATGGAACATACAACATTCAGGTTCACCTCGTTGTTGCAGAAAAAACTCCTCAAGCATAGAACTTGTGTCTACCCAACAACCACAGAGATGGGTGCACTACCCCATGGCACAGGACCAGACATAGACTCCTAGAGCGGAGGAGACATACAGTACTGATGCAGAAATGGCACAGCTGCAAGATGTCCAGTGGTGAGATGGGAAAGGCTCAGAAGATGCCATTGCCAAAAGCTAAGAGACAGAAGTTACAGGGGAAATCTGGCACAGAGCCTAAGGGGGTCAGACTCCAAACCCAAAAGTCCCACTTCAAGTTTGAATGATGGGGAACCCAAACAAAGCCCCTAAGCTGGACCAAGAACTCCCACAAACACCAGTGGAAGAGCAACAAGAGCACTTCGAATTTGAGGGAGAAATTGACGTAAGTCCCTAACAGGAGGGGGTGTTCAAAGTCAAGTACTTAAAGGACTGGTGCCAACTTTGCAGAAGATTATGTGAACAAATATGCTTTTAGACCCTCACCAGCGAACAACATAGTGTACAATGCTGTGGTCAAACAGGTGGAACACGCCTCCTGCATCTAACTTGCAGAATAACAAAGGACGTCTTGCTCTCTATTCAAGACACTGTCATCACAAAGGAGGAACAGATTCCTCCCAATGCTGGGAAGTGTGCTGGACCAGGTAACAACAGCCTTCAATGAGCCAGCCACTTCGAAGGCTGTTACCCCTCTTGTGAAGAAAAAGTACAGGGCCCCACACAGGAGCAAGCATTCCCCTTACAGTGAAATGTCCAGGCAATGGTGTTCAAAGGTCACCTATACTAGAAGGGGCAAACTCTGACAGTGAGGACAGTGAAAAAGCGTATGGGAATGATGTCATGCATACCACTCGTACATAATTCCAGGCTGCCCTTGTTACTGGTCCAAGAATGGCTGCAGAGACACTGGTCACAGGCAGTGGGGAGTTAGGAAGATCTAGGGGCATATTTATACTCCGTTTGCGCCGGAATTGCTTCGTTTTTTTTGACGCAATTCCGACGCTAAACTAACTCCATATTTATACTTTGGCATTAGACGCGTCTAGCGCCAAAGTCCATGGAGTTTGCGTCATTTTTTTGCGTGGACACCTACTTTGCGTTAATTATATGCAAGGTAGGCGTTCCCGTCTAAAAAATCGACTCCGAGGCATGTGCGCCGTATTTACACTCCCGGGCAAAAATCACGCCCGGGAGTGGGCGGGTCAAAAAAAATGACGTACGGCCGCTTTTGTGCCGTTTTTTAGCACCTGCAAAAGGCAGGCGTTAAGGGACCTGTGGGCTCGAAAGGAGCCCAGAGGTGCCCTCCCATGCCCCCAGGGACACCCCCTGTCACCCTTGCCCACCCCAGGAGGACACCCAAGGATGGAGGGACCCATCCCAGGGACACTAAGGTAAGTTCAGGTAAGTATAATTTTTTTTTTTTTTGGGTGGCATAGGGGGGCCTGATTTGTGCCCCCCTACATGCCACTATGCCCAATGACCATGCCCAGGGGACAGAAGTCCCCTGGGCATGGCCATTGGGCAAGGGGGCATGACTTCTGTCTTTGCTAAGACAGGAGTCATTTCTATGGGGGTTGGGAGTCAAAAAAAATGGCGCAAATCGGGTTGCGGCGCAAAATTTGCCTCAGCCTGACTTGCCCCATTTTTTGGCACCCAAGCTCCATTTTCCCCTACGCCGGCACTGCCTGGTGTATGTCGTTTTTTTTAACGCACACCAGACGGCGCCGGCGGCTAACGCTGGCTAACGTCATTCAATAAATACGTCGCCCGCATGGCGCTTCAGAATGGCGATAGCCGGCGCAAATTCTTTTTACGCAAAACTGCGTTAGCGCAGTTTTGCGTCAAAAAGTATAAATATGGGCCCTAGTGGTTGTAACAGTAAGGCCCATATATGTAGTTTCTTAGCGCCACATTTGCGTCATTTTTTGATGCAAACTTACAAAATACAATGGTATTTTGTAAGTTTGCGCCAATTTTGCATCACAAAACGACGCAAATGAGGCGCTAAAAAAATATAAATATGGGCCCAAGTGTGCACAAGGAATCAGTAAGACCATCACAATTGGCAGACCTTTCATACAACAAACTCCCATGGTCACAATCACAACAGAAGCATTCCACACGGGTTGGGGAGCGCATATGAACAAACTAAACAAATGAGCCTGGAGGGCCAGGAGAATGAAGTTTAATGCCTATACATCCTAGAGTGCAAGACAAACTTCCTAGCCTTCAAAGCTTTCCAGTCATAGCTGGGCGGGGGGGGGGGGGTGAGAGAAGGGAGGGGAGAAGGGGGAGGGGGAGGGGGAGAAGGGGGGAGGGAAGGGAGGTCAGGTCAGGTCATCTAAATACAAATAGACATCAACAAAAAAACATTCTATTCAGTAAACGGAGGAAAGATCACTTGCTATTCCCCCGTAGCCCAGTAGATAATGAATATGGGCCCTGTACTGGAACGTTTGTAACATTATTTGCAATCACGTGCTTCTGCGCCCCGCATAGGGGTAGTAGGCGATATAAAAATACTGTACATCTATTGCGAGTGGAAAACATGGAATCACACAGACTATAAACAAGCAAAATAGAGCCTCTCACAAATGGGAACTAAAAGCACTGGAACTATGCCAGCTCATGAGGGGTGAAGAATGCCGCACCTGGACCTGATTGCAATGCAACAAATGCAAAATGCCAAGACTTCGCATCGAGTTACACAAGCCTCTGGTCGCTGGGGAATGCCATATCAATAGAATGGCTGGGGAGATTTGCATACACCTTTTCCAGTTTCCTCTGATCTCACTGGTAAAAGAGAGGTACAAACAGGTGACTATGACCCTCATCCCCATTGCACCATGATGGGCCAGACAAGCATGGCGCTCCAACCTAGTGGAGCTGTTGTGGGGAAATGTGATGCCACTAACAACACAGCCGGGCATACTAACCACGCAACAAGGCAAAGGGTTCCATCCGGAACCCAAAACACTGAGCTTGGAAACATAGCACCTAAAAACAGAGGCCCATATTTATACTTTTTGACGCAAAACTGCGCCGGTGCAGTTTTGCGTCAAAAATATTACCGCCGGCTAACGCCATTTTGGTGCGCCATGCGGGCGTCAGATTTATACTTTGACGCACGGCGGCGCAAACAACAGGTGGGAGTCATTATTTTTGACGCACACCGCGGCGTCAAGTCGTAAAGGAAAACAACATTAACGCGGCGGAAATGACACCGCAAACCGGATATGCGCCGTTTTTTTTTGACACACAGCGAACACAGCCATTTCACCAGAGGAGAGCCAAAATGGATCCCAGATGCCACTACAGACCCCAGGAAGATGACAGCAGACCATGAACCAGCCAGGAGGACCCACACAAGAACCAGGACACTTTTAAGAAGAAAAGAAAGTGTCGCTTTAGTGCAGAGGAGCAGGAAATTCTGGTTAAAGAGGTGACGGAACACAAGCACCAGCTGTTTGTCACATCAAAGTTGCCAATCAGTAGGAGAGAGGCTATATGGGAACAAATTGTCGACAAGATTAACAGTGTGGCTAAAGTACGCAGAACAGTCATCGAGTGCAAGAAACACTGGCATGACTGCAAGCGCAGGACCAAGGAAAAGATGGCCAGGAACAGGAAGGCAGCACTGCAGACTGGAGGGGGGAGTCCAGCACACCAGGAGGCCCTGGACCACATGGAGGAGATGGTCGCAGCCTTCATCCCTGAGGAGATCGTCACAGGGATTCAAGGACAGGACAGCGCAGACTACAAGGAGACAACGCACATGCAGGGTAAGTTGCATGGGGAATTAAAATGCACAAATGTTAACTGCAAGTGGGGGGGGATACCGACCACAAAATGCATGGAAGTCATCCTATACATGGAGTGGCATGGGTATAGGGGCACGGCATTGGGGCATGGCCTGCACAGACAGAAGCTGGGACACACCATTACGCTACACCAACAACAGTCCCATGGGGGCATGCTGTCATGCCAACGATGGAGCAAAGGGAAAGCCACGACAGGAGGGAAGGCCACTACGTCAAAATTACATCCTGGCACTCGTCAGCCAACATACCTCCTACATTAACTAGGGCCCTATTAGCAATCCTCTAGCCAAACCGACAACTGCAATGTAACTGCGACAACAGTTACCACTACCACCTCTGATCTGTGTGCAGCTCAAGTAGCCAATGGCAGTAACCTCCCCATGGATCATACACACCTAAATCAGAGGGTTGAGGATGACATCTGCAACAATCCCCAGAAACAAGACAAAGGCCCCAGTACACTCAAATGTCAATACCCATAGTTGTCACAAACATCATCCAAAGTAAACAACAATAGGAGCGGCACAGCACTAAGGACACACCCATGCTGCATATGTCAGGGTCCATCCTGTGCCTGGGTAACAAGGCAACATCCCAAATGTCATAATGCTCAGACAACAGCATAGAGGAGGGGACACATGTAACTGGTCACTGAAATACACCTGCACAGTCAGAGGAGAAAATAGGACACTGATACGACTATCAGGGCAATCCAATGTAACACACATTACCCAACATCAGCAGGACCCATTAACAATGTCAACATCCATATCGGATCATAACATTGCCATGCATAGGATACCATTGCCATGCATAGGATATGCATAGGATATCAGATCATGACATTGCCATGTCAATTACATTTAGATCAATGTGAACGATCAGGGATTGGGGCAGATCCAGATTGGTAAGTGTGCTGCCAGAGCCATCAGAACACCCAGTGAAAGGTCTCACCATGAGAATGGATGTACACGGAGGGTCGAGTAGGAAAAGAAGGTGGCAATTCTAGAGGCGATGAGGCTGACAAGTCTAATAACATACATGTGACACACAGGTGGTCCATGGGCCTGAAACAATGCCCATCTGAAGGACTGCAGATATTAACACAAAACAAGATCACAAAGTGAATTCATCAAAAGGCAGGCACGTCACATCAAAATTGCCACAACACAGACACACTAATTGTACCCTGTTTCATTGCAGTGGAAGATGGATCTCCTGCCGATATGCCTGTCCCAGATTTCCCTGATGACATGGTTGACGAGCCGATAAACATTCTCCAGGAGACTATCCAAAAGGTCCCTGAAACCCTCCAGACCCCACCTTCTGTCACAAGGAAGAGCACAGAACAAGCAGCCATCGCAGAGGAACCACCCACCACCCCAATTGTAAGACCTGCCAGCTCCAATACAGCTGAGGACTCAGACGACACTGGCACCAGCTTTGAGAGAACTGTAGTGGGAGTACAGCGGGAGCTGGCCAAGGAGGTGCAGGTAGGGATGCAAAACATGGCAGCCAGCCTAGAGGGGGTGCGTTCGTGCATGATGTCATCTGCAGATCAGGCAGCAGCTATGCAAGCCCTAACATCTATCCTGCAGGAACTGCAGAAAACCCAGAAGGAAATCAGCACAGCTGTAATACAGTTGACCCAACACCTACAACAGCAATCCTGTCAACGCGTGCACGAATGCAACATTGAACCCCTCAGGGCCGACCTGGCTGCCTACCATCGTGATGTGGCTGCTATTCTCAAGAACCAGCAGGCCCTCCTTGCAGCAGTACTGCCCTTAAGACCTTCACAGGGAGCAGCGATCGGGATGTCTGACTCCACGTCTTCTAACACTGAGGTGTGTGTTGCCCCTTCACAACCAACAACAACAAGGACAAAGCAGGCAACACACACATCGGAAGAAGAAGACATGGAACAGATCACATTCACAAGGAAAATGACCCGGAAGCACTAGTCCCTGCCACATGGCCAACTATTACCAAAGTCCTGCGTTTTGAAACAAGAGAGTCTTACAACAACTGTACTCAAGCACTGTTCTGCTAACCACTGTATATCTTGTCACCCAGCCCAGTGATTGTCTCTCTCCTACTCATTGGCTAAGTCTGTCCCTCTGCACTGTCTGAAACAGCAACCCCAGCATGACAAAAGCATTTTGGTAAACCCTTGTGTTGGATCACAATGGAAGATGTCACTATAATGGACTCACATCATGGACAACGTACAGATAGCACTACTGCACTTTTCAATAAATAGCACTTACACAATAAATCTTTCTCTGGGTAATGTGATATATCAACTGTGTCAATACAACTGTCCTGATATTATGTAGTTAGAGATTTCTGCACAGTGACCATGATTGCATCATACTCTGCCCATCCTGAGGGACAAATCTCATGAAGTGAGAAACCATACACCATCATGCTGTGTTGGACAGAAGAATTCTTCCTCATGGGATAACTAAGTCATCAAATAGTGCCTGCTAAATGTTGTCAACATGCAAAAATAACACAATAAACATGCCACACTAATCTAAGTAAACACTAAAAAAAACTGCATAAATGAAGGTGTCTGAGTCAACATACAAATAGGTAATCATGCCGAACTGTGTCACAATTGATGTATGAGGGTCATGAAGACAAGAATACAAGATTGCCAATGAGAACTCATCTTATAAGGGTGTGCATGATCATGACACTGCAGTAAGACCTAAAACTGTTTCCCCAATATCATGTCTGGAAGCACTGTTAGTGACTTTGAAAACTCACTTATCAACAGAAACACATTGGGAACCATATTAACTGTGATTGGTGGTTGCAACAAAGGGTAGACACTTTGCAAGGTAGCTCTGGGCTAGCTGCCAATCGTACAGCTCAGCTGGGATTTGTTTGTAGCATAGGACACAGATGTTATAGTACAAAATTGATGTACACTGAATCCAAACCCACGATCAAGTACCATTCAACACATACTATTAAGGGGTAACCAAATATTTATTAAAAGCTAACCATAGATGAGGAAACTGAAGGAAAAATCTTACCTACACTAATCTACCCTGACTACTCATTACCAACAACTGTCCCTAACTAACCTAAGCTACACTTACTAATCACATGTAACGAAATGTTCTAAACATCTACCCCGACCCCCCTTATGAGATGGGACACATGGAGGACAACACATACTAACCTAAACACATACTATACTATCCTAAACAAATATATATTTTTTTGGTATTTAAAAAAAAAAAAAAAAAAAAAATTTTACACACAAGAACCCCAACATAGCCCTCAACCACCCACCTACCCACACATGAAATAAGTCAAAAAAGAAACAAGCAGGACCCCACACCCCCATCCACTAACACTAACTAAACTAACAGCCTATACTAACCTAACACTAAGCCCCCTAAGCCCACTAACTATAAGAACAAGGAAAGAGGAGGGAAGGCAAGGGTATCATGTCCATCAAATCAACTGTCTAGAGGTTGGCCCTCCGGAGGGTCCTCTTTATATCCTTGACCCGCCGTTTAATGTGCCGCACGTCCCGGCTCAGGTGGCTCACCTTGCGCAGCACTTTGTCCATCTTATGTTCAAGTCTATTGAAGGCTGCAGGATCAACAGCTCGAGCAGTGGCAGTCTGGGTACCGGTGGAGGAGGTCTGTGTGGGCTGTCCTGCACCAGTGGCAATGCTGGGGCCAGGAAGTCCAGCAGATGTTGGATCTACAGTGGCAGCTGTGGGTGGGGCCAGCTGGCTTGGATTGGTGGTTGTTGCTGTGGTGGCTGTGGTGTTCAAAGTAGGCCCACCCTGTGGGAAGGCTCGCCATGCCCCGGAGGCACGTTCATGGCGATATCGCCAGGCCATCCTCTGGAACCCCGACTCCACCAGTAGGATGTGCTGGTATCGCATGGCCCGACGCTGAAATTCACGGACCTGGTCTGGAGTCATGTTAGCTGCTGTGAAGACAAATGCAGATATGCTACATTAGTAACTGCATTGTGTAAAATGGCACAGCAAGTTAATCAGACATTACATCTACTGTACTTGTAACAGCTCATATCACGATACAGAGCATTGAGGCCCGTATTTATACTCCGTTTGCGCCGAATTTGCGTCGTTTTTTTCGACGCAAATTCGACGCTAAACTAACGCCAACTAACGCCATATTTATACTATGGCGTTAGACGCTTCGGGCGCCAAAGTGCCCGGAGAGTGCGTCATTTTTTAGCGTGAACCCCTTCCTTGCGTTAATGATATGCCCGGGAGTGGGCGGGTGTAAAAAACCCGCATTTGCGCCGGATTTTAGCGCCTGGGTCAGGGCAGGCGTTAAGGGACCTGTGGGCTCAGAATGAGCCCAGAGGTGCCCTCCCCTGCCCCCAGGGACACCCCCTGCCACTCTTGCCCACCCCAGGAGGACACCCAAGGATGGAGGGACCCACCCCAGGGACATTAAGGTAAGTCCAGGTAAGTATTATTATTTTTTTTTGTGGCATAGGGGGGCCTGATTTGTGCCCCCCTACATGCCACTATGCCCAATGACAGAAGTCCCCTGGGCATGGCCATTGGGCAAGGGGGCATGACTCCTGTCTTTGCTAAGACAGGAGTCATTTCAATGGGGGATGGGCGTCGTAAAAAAATGGCGCAAATCGGGTTAAGACGATTTTTTTTGCCTCAGCCTGACTTGCCCCATTTTTAGACGCCCAAACGCCATTTTTCCCTACGCCGGCGCTGCCTGGTGTACGTGGTTTTTTTTCATGCACACCAGGCAGCGCCGGTCGGCTAACGCCGGCTAACGCCATTCAATAAATACGGCGCCCGCATGGCGCTTCAGAATGGCATTAGCCGGCGCTAATTTTTTTGGCGCAAAACTGCGTTAGCGCAGTTTTGCGTCAAAAAGTATAAATATGGGCCCTAACGCCTGGTTACTTGAGGACTGCATTACCAGTCAAACATGCCTTGTGGCCATGACACATTTATTGCACATAGGCCCAATGTACAGAGGGAGGGGCAGGGACTCCTGTAAGCCATCCTGTTGTTACAGTATAGTCAATTGATGTGGCCCAGCTATGGTGATTTGCACTAACCATGGAGACGTGAAGCCATGTGCATACACTTGGACTGCCATCCATATTTGGATTGTGGCTCAACTAATTCCAACAAACATCTTAAGATGTTAGCTGAGGGCACCTTACACCTTTTCACAATGTTTTAAAATCCTGAACTGACCTGTATACAAAAAGATCAAGAAACCAAATAATCCCACACATTCATATTACTTCTGTGAACGCTCTCCTTCCACACTCACCAGACTAACATGAGACATATGTCTGAGCCACTTTGCTATTATCAATTGACGTGAAGGCAGCACTCATTTTCAGCATCATGTAGTGATTCTAAAGTCAGTCTAGCAATTGCGTCAACATAGTTGGCCTAAATGTTGGTACATCTGTACTTCTCTGTCAATAATACCCTATATAGACATGATTGGCTCCTATTTTGTTAGCTGTGCTGACAAAAAGGCCACACCAATTTCCTTCATGGTAAAGTTCTCTGTAAGTTTGCTGAGCACGTGCTACTTGATAGCTAGCAATTGTGATCCTTGCCATAGTGCATCAATGATCCCCTTATATTTCCCCAGCATTACACACAGTCATCAAGTTAGCTGGCAGACCTTGCACTAATCCCCTGATGTCACTACAGAGCATTTAATCGTGCACATTAACAATTGTCGTACTCACCAATAGAAAAGCAAAACACAAACGCTGTGGGATAGCGTAACTGGATAATGCTGAACCAATCAAACATTCACCCCCAGTCACAGATCTGGGTTTAATCCATCCATTATTTTGCTCACCATGCCACCCCAGTTTGAACCCAGCCATATGCAAATCAGTCTTGACCCTGTTCCTCATGGGAACAGTCCAGCCCGAACTGCCAGGCCAGGTTCTCCCTGGACCGGAAACAAGCATCCTGGGACCGGTTTCGGGGTTTTACCCCTCATCAGCCAGGCTAGCTTGAATCCAGTGGCACAGTGAGCCCGGGACCCACGTCTGGGCATACCCGGCGCACTTAGGGCGGCAAAAGCAAAGCAAAACACAAACGCGGATGCTGAACCAATCAAACATTCACCTCCAGTCACAGATCTGGGTTTAATCCATCCATTATTTTGCTCACCATGCCACCCCAGTTTGAACACAGCCATATGCAAATCAGTCTTGACCCTGTTCTTCATGGGAACAGTCCAGCCCGAACTGCCAGGCCAGGTTCTCCCTGGACTGGAAACAAGCATCCTGGGACCGGTTTCGGGGTTTTACCCCTCATCAGCCAGGCTAGCTTGAATCCAGTGGCACAGTGAGCCCGGGACCCACGTCTGGGCATACCCGGCGCACTTAGGGCAGCAAAAGCAAAGCAAAACACAAACGCTGTGGGATAGCGTAACTGGATGGACGGAATGCTGAACCAATCAAACATTCACCCCTAATCACAGATCTGGCTTTAATCCATCCATTATTTTGCTCACCATGCCACCCCAGTTTGAACCCAGCCATATGCAAATCAGTCTTGACCCTGTTGCTCATGGGAACAGTCCAGCCCGAACTGCCAGACCAGGTTCTCCCTGGACCAGAAACAAGCATCCTGGGATCGGTTTCGGGGTTTTACCCCTCATCAGCCAGGCTAGCTTGAATCCAGTGGCACAGTGAGCCAGGGACCCACGTCTGGGCATACCCGGCGCACTTAGGGCGGCAAAAGCAAAGCAAAACACAAACGCTGTGGGATAGCGTAACTGGATGGACGGAATGCTGAACCAATCAAACATTCACCCCCAGTCACAGATCTGGGTTTAATCCATCCATTATTTTGCTCACCATGCCACCCCAGTTTGAACCCAGCCATATGCAAATCAGTCTTGACCCTGTTCCTCATGGGAACAGTCCAGCCCGAACTGCCAGGCCAGGTTCTCCCTGGACCGGAAACAAGCATCCTGGGACCGGTTTCGGGGTTTTACCCCTCATCAGCCAGGCTAGCTTGAATCCAGTGGCACACTGAGCCCGGGACCCACGTCTGGGCATACCCGGCGCACTTAGGGCGGCAAAAGCAAAGCAAAACACAAACGCTGTGGGATAGCGTAACTGGATGGACGGAATGCTGAACCAATCAAACATTCACCCCCAGTCACAGATCTGGGTTTAATCCATCCATTATTTTGCTCACCATGCCACCCCAGTTTGAACCCAGCCATATGCAAATCAGTCTTGACCCTGTTCCTCATGGGAACAGTCCAGCCTGAACTGCCAGGCCAGGTTCTCCCTGGACCGAAAACAAGCACCCTGGGACCGGTTTCGGGGTTTTACCCCTCATCAGCCAGGCTAGCTTGAATCCAGTGGCACAGTGAGCCCGGGACCCACGTCTGGGCATACCCGGCGCACTTAGGGCGGCAAAAGCAAAGCAAAACACAAACGCTGTGGGATAGCGTAACTGGATGGACAGAATGCTGAACCAATCAAACATTCACCCCCAGTCACAGATCTGGGTTTAATCCATCCATTATTTTGCTCACCATGCCACCCCAGTTTGAACCCAGCCATATGCAAATCAGTCTTGACCCTGTTCCTCATGGTAACAGTCCATCCCGAACTGCCAGGCCAGGTTCTCCCTGGATCGGAAACAAGCATCCTGGGACCGGTTTTGGGGTTTTACCCCTCATCAGCCAGGCTAGCTTGAATCCAGTGGCACAGTGAGCCCGGGACCCACGTCTGGGCATACCCGGCGCACTTAGGGCGGCAAAAGCAAAGCAAAGCAAAACACAAACGCTGTGGGATAGCGTAACTGGATGGACGGAATGCTGAACCAATCAAACATTCACCCCCAGTCACAGATCTGGGTTTAATCCATCCATTATTTTGCTCACCATGCCACCCCAGTTTGAACCCAGCCATATGCAAATCAGTCTTGACCCTGTTCCTCATGGGAACAGTCCAGCCCGAACTGCCAGGCCAGGTTCTCCCTGGACCGGAAACAAGCATCCTGGGACCGGTTTCGGAGTTTTACCCCTCATCAGCCAGGCTAGCTTGAATCCAGTGGCACAGTGAGCCCGGGACCCACGTCTGGGCATACCCGGCGCACTTAGGGCGGCAAAAGCAAAGCAAAACACAAACGCTGTGGGATAGCGTAACTGGATGGACGGAATGCTGAACCAATCAAACATTCACCCCCAGTCACAGATCTGGGTTTAATCCATCCATTATTTTGCTCACCATGCCACCCCAGTTTGAACCCAGCCATATGCAAATCAGTCTTGACCCTGTTCCTCATGGGAACAATCCAGCCCGAACTGCCAGGCCAGGTTCTCCCTGGATCGGAAACAAGCATCCTGGGACCGGTTTTGGGGTTTTACCCCTCATCAGCCAGGCTAGCTTGAATCCAGTGGCACAGTGAGCCCGGGACCCACGTCTGGGCATACCCGGCGCACTTAGGGCGGCAAAAGCAAAGCAAAGCAAAACACAAACGCTGTGGGATAGCGTAACTGGATGGACGGAATGCTGAACCAATCAAACATTCACCCCCAGTCACAGATCTGGGTTTAATCCATCCATTATTTTGCTCACCATGCCACCCCAGTTTGAACCCAGCCATATGCAAATCAGTCTTGACCCTGTTCCTCATGGGAACAGTCCAGCCCGAACTGCCAGGCCAGGTTCTCCCTGGACCGGAAACAAGCATCCTGGGACCGGTTTCGGGGTTTTACCCCTCATCAGCCAGGCTAGCTTGAATCCAGTGGCACAGTGAGCCCGGGACCCACGTCTGAGCATACCCGGCGCACTTAGGGCGGCAAAAGCAAAGCAAAACACAAACGCTGTGGGATAGCGTAACTGGATGGATGGAATGCTGAACCAATCAAACATTCACCCCCAGTCACAGATCTGGGTTTAATCCATCCATTATTTTGCTCTCCATGCCACCCCAGTTTGAACCCAGCCATATGCAAATCAGTCTTGACCCTGTTCCTCATGGGAACAGTCCAGCCCGAACTGCCAGGCCAGGTTCTCCCTGGACCGGAAAGAAGCATCCTGGGACCGGTTTTGGGGTTTTACCCCTCATCAGCCAGGCTAGCTTGAATCCAGTGGCACAGTGAGCCCGGGACCCACGTCTGGGCATACCCAGCGCACTTAGGGCGGCAAAAGCAAAGCAAAACACAAACGCTGTGGGATAGCGTAACTGGATGGACGGAATGCTGAACCAATCAAACATTCACCCCCAGTCACAGATCTGGGTTTAATCCATCCATTATTTTGCTCACCATGCCACCCCAGTTTGAACCCAGCCAAATGCAAATCAGTCTTGACCCTGTTCCTCATGGGAACAATCCAGCCCGAACTGCCAGGCCAGGTTCTCCCTGAACCGGAAACAAGCATCCTGGGACCGGTTTTGGGGTTTTACCCCTCATCAGCCAGGCTAGCTTGAATCCAGTGACACAGTGAGCCCGGGACCCACGTCTGGGCATACCCGGCGCACTTAGGGCGGCAAAAGCAAAGCAAAACACAAACGCTGTGGGATAGCGTAACTGGATGGACGGAATGCTGAACCAATCAAACATTCACCCCCAGTCACAGATCTGGGTTTAATCCATCCATTATTTTGCTCACCATGCCACCCCAGTTTGAATCCAGTCATATGCAAATCAGTCTTGACCCTGTTCCTCATGGGAACAGTCCAGCCCGAACTGCCAGGCCAGGTTCTCCCTGGACCGGAAACAAGCATCCTGGGACCGGTTTCGGGGTTTTACCGCTCATCAGCCAGGCTAGCTTGAATCCAGTGGCACAGTGAGCCCGGGACCCACGTCTGGGCGTACCCAGCGCACTTAGGGCAGCAAAAGCAAAGCAAAACACAAACGCTGTGGGATAGCGTAACTGGATGGACGGAATGCTGAACCAATCAAACATTCACCCCCAGTCACAGATCTGGGTTTAATCCATCCATTATTTTGCTCACCATGCCACCCCAGTTTGAACCCAGCCATATGCAAATCAGTCTTGACCCTGTTCCTCATGGGAACAGTCCAGCCCGAACTGCCAGGCCAGGTTCTCCCTGGACAGGAAACAAGCATCCTGGGATCGGTTTCGGGGTTTTACCCCTCATCAGCCAGGCTAGCTTGAATCCAGTGGCACAGTGAGCCCGGGACCCACGTCTGGGCATACCCGGCGCACTTAGGGTGGCAAAAGCAAAGCAAAGCAAAACACAAACGCTGTGGGATAGCGTAACTGGATGGACGGAATGCTGAACCAATCAAACATTCACCCCCAGTCACAGATCTGGGTTTAATCCATCCATTATTTTGCTCACCAAGCCACCCCAGTTTGAACCCAGCCATATGCAAATCAGTCTTGACCCTGTTCCTCATGGGAACAGTCCAGCTCGAACTGCCAGGCCAGGTTCTCCCTGGACCGGAAACAAGCATCCTGGGACCGGTTTCGGGGTTTTACCCCTCATCAGCCAGGCTAGCTTGAATCCAGTGGCACAGTGAGCCCGGGACCCACATCTGGGCATACCCGGCACACTTAGGGCGGCAAAAGCAAAGGAAAACACAAACGCTATGGGATAGCGTAACTGGATGGACGGAATGCTGAACCAATCAAACATTCACCCCCAGTCACAGATCTGGGTTTAATCCATCCATTATTTTGCTCACCATGCCACCCAAGTTTGAACCCAGCCATATGCAAATCAGTCTTGACCCTGTTCCTCATGGGAACAATCCAGCCCGAACTACCAGGCCAGGTTCTCCCTGGACCGGAAACAAGCATCCTGGGACCGGTTTCGGGGTTTTACCCCTCATCAGCCAGGCTAGCTTGAATCCAGTGGCACAGTGAGCCCGGGACCCACGTCTGGGCATACCCGGCGCACTTAGGGCGGCAAAAGCAAAGCAAAACACAAACGCTGTGGGATAGCGTAACTGGATGGACGGAATGCTGAACTAATCAAACATTCACCCCCAGTCACAGATATGGGTTTAATCCATCCATTATTTTGCTCACCATGCCACCCCAGTTTGAACCCAGCCATATGCAAATCAGTCTTGACCCTGTTCCTCATGGGAACAGTCCAGCCCGAACTGCCAGGCCAGGTTCTCCCTGGACCGGAAACAAGCATCCTGGGACCGGTTTCGGGGTTTTACCCCTCATCAGCCAGGCTAGCTTGAATCCAGTGGCACAGTGAGCCCGGGACCCACGTCTGGGCATACCCAGCACACTTAGGGCGGCAAAAGCAAAGCAAAACACAAACGCTGTGGGATAGTGTAACTGAATGAACGGAATGCTGAACCAATCAAACATTCACCCCCAGTCACAGATCTGGGTTTAATCCATCCATTATTTTGCTCACCATGCCACCCCAGTTTGAACCCAGCCAAATGCAAATCAGTCTTGACCCTGTTCCTCATGGGAACAATCCAGCCCGAACTGCCAGGCCAGGTTCTCCCTGAACCGGAAACAAGCATCCTGGGACCAGTTTTGGGGTTTTACCCCTCATCAGCCAGGCTAGCTTAAATCCAGTGACACAGTGAGCCCGGGACCCACGTCTGGGCATACCCGGCGCACTTAGGGCGGCAAAAGCAAAGCAAAACACAAACGCTGTGGGATAGCGTAACTGGATGGACGGAATGCTGAACCAATCAAACATTCACCCCCAGTCACAGATCTGGGTTTAATCCATCCATTATTTTGCTCACCATGCCACCCCAGTTTGAATCCAGCCATATGCAAATCAGTCTTGACCCTGTTCCTCATGGGAACAGTCCAGCCCGAACTGCCAGGCCAGGTTCTCCCTGGACCGGAAACAAGCATCCTGGGACCGGTTTCGGGGTTTTACCCCTCATCAGCCAGACTAGCTTGAATCCAGTGGCACAGTGAGCCCGGGACCCACGTCTGGGCATACCCGGCGCACTTAGGGTGGCAAAAGCAAAGCAAAACACAAACGCTGTGGGATAGCGTAACTGGATGGACGGAATGCTGAACCAATCAAACATTCACCCCCAGTCACAGATCTGGGTTTAATCCATCCATTATTTTGCTCACCATGCCACCCCAGTTTGAACCCAGCCATATGCAAATCAGTCTTGACCCTGTTCCTCATGGGAACAGTCCAGCCCGAACTGCCAGGCCAGGTTCTCCCTGGACAGGAAACAAGCATCCTGGGACCGGTTTCGGGGTTTTACCCCTCATCAGCCAGGCTAGCTTGAATCCAGTGGCACAGTGAGCCCGGGACCCACGTCTGGGCATACCCGGCGCACTTAGGGCGGCAAAAGCAAAGCAAAGCAAAACACAAATGCTGTGGGATAGCGTAACTGGATGGACGGAATGCTGAACCAATCAAACATTCACCCCCAGTCACAGATCTGGGTTTAATCCATCCATTATTTTGCTCACCAAGCCACCCCAGTTTGAACCCAGCCATATGCAAATCAGTCTTGACCCTGTTCCTCATGGGAACAGTCCAGCTCGAACTGCCAGGCCAGGTTCTCCCTGGACCGGAAACAAGCATCCTGGGACCGGTTTCAGGGTTTTACCCCTCATCAGCCAGGCTAGCTTGAATCCAGTGGCACAGTGAGCCCGGGACCCACGTCTGGGCATACCCGGCGCACTTAGGGCAACAAAAGCAAAGCAAAACACAAACGCTATGGGATAGCGTAACTGGATGGACGGAATGCTGAACCAATCAAACATTCACCCCCAGTCACAGATCTGGGTTAAATCCATCCATTATTTTGCTCACCATGCCACCCAAGTTTGAACCCAGCCATATGCAAATCAGTCTTGACCCTGTTCCTCATGGGAACAGTCCAGCCCGAACTGCCAGGGCAGGTTCTCCCTGGACCGGAAACAAGCATCCTGGGACCGGTTTCGGGGTTTTACCCCTCATCAGCCAGGCTAGCTTGAATCCAGCGGCACAGTGAGCCCGGGACCCACGTCTGGGCATACCCGGCGCACTTAGGGCGGCAAAAGCAAAGCAAAACACAAACGCTGTGGGATAGCGTAACTGGATGGATGGAATGCTGAGCCAATCAAACATTCACCCCCAGCCACAGATCTGGGTTTAATCCATCCATTATTTTGCTCACCATGCCACCCCAGTTTGAACCCAGCCATATGCAAATCAGTCTTGACCCTGTTCCTCATGGGAACAGTCCAGCCCGAACTGCCAGGCCAGGTTCTCCCTGGACTGGAAACAAGCATCCTGGGACCGGTTTCGGGGTTTTACCCCTCATCAGCCAGGCTAGCTTGAATCCAGTGGCACAGTGAGCCCGGGACCCACGTCTGGGCATACCCGGCGCACTTAGGGCGGCAAAAGCAAAGCAAAACACAAATGCTGTGGGATAGCGTAACTGGATGGACGGAATGCTGAACCAATCAAACATTCACCCCCAGTCACAGATCTGGGTTTAATCCATCCATTATTTTGCTCACCATGCCACCCCAGTTTGAACCCAGCCATATGCAAATCAGTCTTGACCCTGTTCCTCATGGGAACAGTCCAGCCCGAACGGCCAGGCCAGGTTCTCCCTGGACCGGAAACAAGCATCCTGGGACCGGTTTCGGGGTTTTACCCCTCATCAGCCAGGCTAGCTTGAATCCAGTGGCACAGTGAGCCCGGGACCCACGTCTGGGCACACTCGGCGCACTTAGGGCGGCAAAAGCAAAGCAAAACACAAACGCTGTGGGATAGCGTAACTGGATGGACGGAATGCTGAACCAATCAAACATTCACCCCCAGTCACAGATCTGGGTTTAATCCATCCATTATTTTGCTCACCATGCCACCCCAGTTTGAATCCACCCATATGCAAATCAGTCTTGACCCTGTTCCTCATGGGAACAGTCCAGCCCGCACTGCCAGGCCAGGTTCTCCCTGGACCGGAAACAAGCATCCTGGGACCGGTTTCAGGGTTTTACCCCTCATCAGCCAGGCTAGCTTGAATCCAGTGGCACAGTAAGCCCGGGACCCACGTCTGGGCATACCCGCCGCACTTAGGGCGGCAAAAGCAAAGCAAAACACAAACGCTGTGGGATAGCGTAACTGGATGGACAGAATGCTGAACCAATCAAACATTCACCCCCAGTCACAGATCTGGGTTTAATCCATCCATTATTTTGCTCACCATGCCACCCCAGTTTGAACGCAGCCATATGCAAATCAGTCTTGACCCTGTTCGTCATGGGAACAGTCCAGCCCGAACTGCAAGGCCAGGTTCTCCCTGGACCGGAAACAAGCATCCTGGGACCGGTTTCGGGGTTTTACCCCTCATCAGCCAGGCTAGCTTGAATCCAGCGGCACAGTGAGCCCGGGACCCACGTCTGGGCATACCCGGCGCACTTAGGGCGGCAAAAGCAAAGCAAAACACAAACGCTGTGGGATAGCGTAACTGGATGGATGGAATGCTGAGCCAATCAAACATTCACCCCCAGCCACAGATCTGGGTTTAATCCATCCATTATTTTGCTCACCATGCCACCCCAGTTTGAACCCAGCCATATGCAAATCAGTCTTGACCCTGTTCCTCATGGGAACAGTCCAGCCCGAACTGCCAGGCCAGGTTCTCCCTGGACTGGAAACAAGCATCCTGGGACCGGTTTCGGGGTTTTACCCCTCATCAGCCAGGCTAGCTTGAATCCAGTGGCACAGTGAGCCCGGGACCCACGTCTGGGCATACCCGGCGCACTTAGGGCGGCAAAAGCAAAGCAAAACACAAACGCTGTGGGATAGCGTAACTGGATGGACGGAATGCTGAACCAATCAAACATTCACCCCCAGTCACAGATCTGGGTTTAATCCATCCATTATTTTGCTCACCATGCCACCCCAGTTTGAACCCAGCCATATGCAAATCAGTCTTGACCCTGTTCCTCATGGGAACAGTCCAGCCCGAACTGCCAGGCCAGGTTCTCCCTGGACCGGAAACAAGCATCCTAGGACCGGTTTCGGGGTTTTACCCCTCATCAGCCAGGCTAGCTTGAATCCAGTGGCACAGTGAGCCCGGGACCCACGTCTGGGCACACTCGGCGCACTTAGGGCGGCAAAAGCAAAGCAAAACACAAACGCTGTGGGATAGCGTAACTGGATGGACGGAATGCTGAACCAATCAAACATTCACCCCCAGTCACAGATCTGGGTTTAATCCATCCATTATTTTGCTCACCATGCCACCCCAGTTTGAACCCAGCCATATGCAAATCAGTCTTGACCCTGTTCCTCATGGGAACAGTCCAGCCCGAACTGCCAGGCCAGGTTCTCCCTGGACCGGAAACAAGCATCCTGGGACCGGTTTCGTGGGTTTTACCCCTCATCAGCCAGGCTAGCTTGAATCCAGTGGCACAGTGAGCCCGGGACCCACGTCTGGGCATACCCAGCGCACTTAGGGCGGCAAAAGCAAAGCAAAACACAAACGTTGTGGGATAGCGTAACTGGATGGACGGAATGCTGAACCAATCAAACATTCACCCCCAGTCACAGATCTGGGTTTAATCCATCCATTATTTTGCTCACCATGCCACCCCAGTTTGAACCCAGCCAAATGAAAATCAGTCTTGACCCTGTTCCTCATGGGAACAATCCAGCCCGAACTGCCAGGCCAGGTTCTCCCTGAACCGGAAACAAGCATCCTGGGACCGGTTTTGGGGTTTTACCCCTCATCAGCCAGGCTAGCTTGAATCCATTGACACAGTGAGCCCGGGACCCACGTCTGGGCATACCCGGCGCACTTAGGGCAGCAAAAGCAAAGCAAAACACAAACGCTGTGGGATAGCGTAACTGGATGGATGGAATGCTGAACCAATCAAACATTCACCCCCAGTCACAGATCTGGGTTTAATCCATCCATTATTTTGCTCACCATGCCACCCCAGTTTGAATCCAGCCATATGCAAATCAGTCTTGACCCTGTTCCTCATGGGAACAGTCCAGCCCGAACTGCCAGGCCAGGTTCTCCCTGGACCGGAAACAAGCATCCTGGGACCGGTTTCGGGGTTTTACCTCTCATCAGCCAGACTAGCTTGAATCCAGTGGCACAGTGAGCCCGGGACCCACGTCTGGGCATACCCGGCGCACTTAGGGCGGCAAAAGCAAAGCAAAACACAAACGCTGTGGGTTAGCGTAACTGGATGGACGGAATGCTGAACCAATCAAACATTCACCCCCAGTCACAGATCTGGGTTTAATCCATCCATTATTTTGCTCACCATGCCACCCCAGTTTGAACCCAGCCATATGCAAATCAGTCTTGACCCTGTTCCTCATGGGAACAGTCCAGCCCGAACTGCCAGGCCAGGTTCTCCCTGGACAGGAAACAAGCATCCTGGGACCGGTTTCGGGGTTTTACCCCTCATCAGCCAGGCTAGCTTGAATCCAGTGGCACAGTGAGCCCGGGACCCACGTCTGGGCATACCCGGCGCACTTAGGGCGGCAAAAGCAAAGCAAAGCAAAACACAAACGCTGTGGGATAGCGTAACTGGATGGACGGAATGCTGAACCAATCAAACATTCACCCCCAGTCACAGATCTGGGTTTAATCCATCCATTATTTTGCTCACCAAGCCACCCCAGTTTGAACCCAGCCATATGCAAATCAGTCTTGACCCTGTTCCTCATGGGAACAGTCCAGCTCGAACTGCCAGGCCAGGTTCTCCCTGGACCGGAAACAAGCATCCTGGGACCGGTTTCGGGGTTTTACCCCTCATCAGCCAGGCTAGCTTGAATCCAGTGGCACAGTGAGCCCGGGACCCACGTCTGGGCATACCCGGCGCACTTAGGGCGGCAAAAGCAAAGCAAAACACAAACGCTGTGGGATAGTGTAACTGGATGGACGGAATGCTGAACCAATCAAACATTCACCCCCAGTCACAGATCTGGGTTTAATCCATCCATTATTTTGCTCACCATGCTACCCAAGTTTGAACCCAGCCATATGCAAATCAGTCTTGACCCTGTTCCTCATGGGAACAGTCCAGCCCGAACTGCCAGAGCAGGTTCTCCCTGGACCGGAAACAAGCATCCTGTGACCGGTTTCGGGGTTTTACCCCTCATCAGCCAGGCTAGCTTGAATCCAGTGGCACGGTGAGCCCGGGACCTACGTCTGGGCATACCCGGCGCACTTAGGGCAGCAAAAGCAAAGCAAAACACAAACGCTGTGGGATAGCGTAACTGGATGGACGGAATGCTGAACCAATGAAACATTCACCCCCAGTCACAGATCTGGGTTTAATCCATCCATTATTTTGCTCACCATGCCACCCCAGTTTGAACCCAGCCATATGCAAATCAGTCTTGACCCTGTTCCTCATGGGAACAGTCCAGCCCGAACTGCCAGGCCAGGTTCTCCCTGAACCGGAAACAAGCATCCTGGGACCGGTTTTGGGGTTTTACCCCTCATCAGCCAGGCTAGCTTGAATCCAGTGACACAGTGAGCCCGGGACCCACGTCTGGGCATACCCGGCGCACTTAGGGCTGCAAAAGCAAAGCAAAACACAAACGCTGTGGGATAGCGTAACTGGATGGACGGAATGCTGAACCAATCAAACATTCACCCCCAGTCACAGATCTGGGTTTAATCCATCCATTATTTTGCTCACCATGCCAGCCCAGTTTGAATCCACCCATATGCAAATCAGTCTTGACCCTGTTCCTCATGGGAACAGTCCAGCCCGAACTGCCAGGCCAGGTTCTCCCTGGACCGGAAACAAGCATCCTGGGACCGGTTTCAGGGTTTTACCCCTCATCAGCCAGGCTAGCTTGAATCCAGTGGCACAGTAAGCCCGGGACCCACGTCTGGGCATACCCGCCGCACTTAGGGCGGCAAAAGCAAAGCAAAACACAAACGCTGTGGGATAGCGTAACTGGATGGACAGAATGCTGAACCAATCAAACATTCACCCCCAGTCACAGATCTGGGTTTAATCCATCCATTATTTTGCTCACCATGCCACCCCAGTTTGAACGCAGCCATATGCAAATCAGTCTTGACCCTGTTCCTCATGGGAACAGTCCAGCCCGAACTGCAAGGTCAGGTTCTCCCTGGACCGGAAACAAGCATCCTGGGACCGGTTTCGGGGTTTTACCCCTCATCAGCCAGGCTAGCTTGAATCCAGCGGCACAGTGAGCCCGGGACCCACGTCTGGGCATACCCGGCGCACTTAGGGCGGCAAAAGCAAAGCAAAACACAAACGCTGTGGGATAGCGTAACTGGATGGATGGAATGCTGAGCCAATCAAACATTCACCCCCAGCCACAGATCTGGGTTTAATCCATCCATTATTTTGCTCACCATGCCACCCCAGTTTGAACCCAGCCATATGCAAATCAGTCTTGACCCTGTTCCTCATGGGAACAGTCCAGCCCGAACTGCCAGGCCAGGTTCTCCCTGGACTGGAAACAAGCATCCTGGGACCAGTTTCGGGGTTTTACCCCTCATCAGCCAGGCTAGCTTGAATCCAGTGGCACAGTGAGCCCGGGACCCACGTCTGGGCATACCCGGCGCACTTAGGGCGGCAAAAGCAAAGCAAAACACAAATGCTGTGGGATAGCGTAACTGGATGGACGGAATGCTGAACCAATCAAACATTCACCCCCAGTCACAGATCTGGGTTTAATCCATCCATTATTTTGCTCACCATGCCACCCCAGTTTGAACCCAGCCATATGCAAATCAGTCTTGACCCTGTTCCTCATGGGAACAGTCCAGCCCGAACTGCCAGGCCAGGTTCTCCCTGGACCGGAAACAAGCATCCTGGGACCGGTTTCGGGGTTTTACCCCTCATCAGCCAGGCTAGCTTGAATCCAGTGGCACAGTGAGCCCGGGACCCACGTCTGGGCATACCCGGCGCACTTAGGGCGGCAAAAGCAAAGCAAAATACAAACGCTGTGGGATAGCGTAACTGGATGGACGGAATGCTGAACCAATCAAACATTCACCCCCAGTCACAAATAGTGCCACCAATCATGATTCCCAGGTGGTCCAAGAGATCCTGCTCCCTGGTGATGAGGTCAGCCCACCGGTGCTTCAGCTGGTGGTCACTCCTCTGGCTAGCATACACACGCTGCAGGTGATGCAGCACCTTTCCCCACCGGATTCTGCGCGCCTCTTTCGGGTACCCCTGTATGACCCTGCCCCCTGCCTGGATCATGAGCGGCAAGAAATGTGTCACCAGCCAGATGAAGCCCCCCAACTCCTCTTCCCCCATCCTGCCAAGACGTGGCCTACCAGACATACTTATAGTTGAAGATAAGGAATAGGGGTAAAAGAAATAGAAAGGGGAAAAGGGTGAAAGTAGGGGTAAAAAGACAGAAATAAAGTAAACCTAAACACTAAAAGAACCCAACTATCCCCAAACTAACACTACCCACAACAGACTCCCACAAACAAGAAATACACAAGATAAATGGACAAATGTAGACAAAAAACAGTAGTACAGTATACACAAACAATATTTAATTCACAAAAGGACTTTACAGATAGCACACAGGACAAATACAGCACAAACTCTCTGGACAACACTCTCTACACAGCCACACAGTCTAGAAGGATCATAGACTGCAAAGTGAAAGTGAAAGTACACCCACTGTACATGATCTGTAAACAGGATATCCTATTACATCACTTCCTGTATAAAAAGTCCCGCCTTTTTCGAGTTATGCATCATTTTTGTTTACCAAAACTGTATTTGCGTCATTTTTTTTGACGCACAGACGTGATTATTAACCCGCATCCACATAATGATACATGGACTGTACAAATATCTGGATGCGGGCTAAATTTCACTCCTGTGTGTAAAAAAAAAATGACGCAAATACAGTTTTGGTAAACAAAAAATGACGCACACCGCTAGGGACGTCAACATTACAGTGCATTAACTGGTTTGGGCCATTTTTACTTGTTTTTTGGTTATTTTACATTTGGAACACATCAGAGATTGGCTAATTGAAGACAGTATGGTGTTGATGGTGTATGTTCACATGTGTGACATCATACTGCAGCGGAACATCATCCACTACACCCTTCACAGTATGTTCACAGTTGGCTGATGTCATAGATGATCATAAGTGTGGCCTACATATATGTGTGGCACAAATTGTGCATGTTTGTCATGAGGAGAGGATAGCAATGTGACGCACATATGTACAATACCTAAATGCCTTTGGCTCAAAGTGTGTGCTTTGACAACTAATGTGTTGGTTGACCAAGTGTGTGTGTATATCACATGAAGCATTATTGTACATATGGTTGTATGAATGTGACGTCCATGTGTCCAATCCTAAGATGCAAGTCAAATTTGGAATGAGCAAGGGCATGTGTTGGTCATACATGTAACAACACCCGTAAAGTATACTTCCAGGTTTTAGGGTCACGTAGACACCACATGTGACAGCATGCACCAGATGGATGGCAGACGCATGTTCATGTCAATGGTCCACATTTTCTACATCCTATGTCCTACAGTATTGGTAAGAGCTTCCTAGGCACTAGTTGATGAATCCCACAGTGAGTCATATACATGCATTGAGGAAGTGGGTACCATGTTGTTTGCACAGACAGACAAGGGTCAATCGCATATGTATGATGACACCACAGTTGAGGCCATAGAAGTAAGCCCCAACTATCAAGTGGTTGTGGTGGACCAGCATACAAGACAGCACGTGTCCACATATTTCCAGTGATCAATTGCACATAGGTGTCTTGTTCATGTGTGTGGTCCAATGATGATCCTGTAGATTGTTTGGGGTGTAATTTGTCACAGTTCGGACCAGGACTCATCATGAGTCAGTGGCAGCTATTCCTGTAACTACTGAGTATCCTTGGTTGATCAATGTGAGTAAAGTAGATGTGGACATGTGAACCAACATGTGGATGGTCCCACCCTGTCACTAAAGACGTGTAATGAGACAGTCAACAGGGCAACCTTGGTGTGCTGAGTGAGATAATGTCTCAATTGTCATGTTCCGGCAGGTGTCATTACAACATTTGTACACAGGTTGGCCTCTGCACTTCCCACTGCATCTGGAAACATCATAGCCTCTGTGCTGTTTATTCTCGCAGCTATTCACCACACACGGCCCATCACTATGTTGTGCGCACTGTAATGCTGTGTGTGAACTGTCATGGTTCTGACATTTGTGTATTATTCACGGACATTATCAGAGGTTGCTGGTTGTGCTGAAAGCCCCGTACCCAATCCCTGCCTATGACCCTGGGACACTGTCACACTTTGTCATTCATGCATATATGCAACCCAGACAAGGGATGGGCCATGGATTTGGCATTTCCAAGAGGATGTAACTCAAATGGTACAGTTAAAAGGCAGATGATGCTATACAATGTATTTGGGTATGCATGGAAGAAGCCCATGCGCAATGCCCCCTGATAAATGGGAGGTTTTCATACGTACTTGTGGTTCATATGTAGACACAGGGATACTTTAGTGTAACGCACAGACAGTTGCCAGTCAGGCTGACAGAATGCAAGGTGATTCAGGAGCCAGCTACTGGACAAGTTACATAATCAGTGGTCTGACTGAGACTGTTTTGAGGACAAACTAGACAGTTGACATGTCAAACTGTGTACGTCCTGTGTTTTTGAAGGTGTCAAATGAACCCAAGGGCTGTGTTACACGGCTTAATTAGTATCAATGGTTGATGGTGTATTTGACATAATGGCAACTCCTATGCTGTACCAGGCATCATCAGGGGCAGTGCTTTTTGAAATGGGTGGTGTGCATGGAGGTGATCACAGGTGTGGGCTGCATCTGTTTCTCACCAGTCCTGTAGGTGAGACTTGCATTCTAAGGGCCAACAGACATTTTCACAAGGGGAAGCAATCTACATGTGCTAACAGGGCTTTGAAACTAGAAGACAGTGTATAAATTGACATGCAGTCAGATGTAATATGACAATGGCATACCTTAGGAAAGGGTGTAGCACACTGGTTTGCTAATGTTGGTCTGTGTGTGTAGAGGAGGTATTATCAGGGTACACATCTTAGTATTCCAGGGACCTCTTCCGACAGGTGGGTTGTGACCAGGTGCATGGGTGTGTTAGGAGTTAGGAAATGGGCTGACATGTGCATGGAATGTCATGTGCGCAATGCATGTCATATGTGTGGCACTTGTGCTGTCTATGTTCTGCTTCTATGGAACTCTAGTCACAGATATTCCTTGCAAATATTGGATGCAGTTGGACTAACTGCTGTCAAGGGTCTTGTCAGACATTCCTGTTAGTGATGCCAAAGCACATTGACTGCCTCATGTATGAGGCTTGTTTTCCCCTTATTGAGTGATGGTGTCATAGTTGTGTGCCATATGCTGCGTTGGACCTTGCTTTCAACATGTATGTGTGAAATAGTTGTGGTCCTCTGCTATTGGCCTTCAAAGGAGATATGTACATGATATATGTCATTAAGAGTGTGTGTGTATGTGACCATTGTATGGTAGGCATCACATTAGCTCTGGGATGTTCTGTGTCCTACTCAGTATCTCAGCAATGCTCCATGAGGCAACACTCTTATTCTGATAAGTAGAGATGAAGGTGAGCAAAAAGGAATAGCCAGACCATGATATGGTGATTAGAATAGGTGTTTATTTAAATTAGTTAACTAAAGTGGTGAAGGTGATCATATTCAGAAGAAATTATTTACAATCTGTTGCCGCCTGCGTAAACCAGCAGCTGTGTTCTGTAGTTCCCCCTCCTGTTGCAGGCCAGCATCCTCCTCTTCCTCCTCTTCAGGCATGTGTGGCTCTGGTTCCAAGCGGGGAATGTTTCTTCTGATGCAAATGTTGTGCATTATTGAACATGTGAGGATGATCCTACAGACCATCTCAGGGGAATATAGAAGGCTACCACCAGTGATGCCGAGGCAGCGGAACCTTGACTTGAGGATGCCGAAGGTCCGCTCAACAATGCTGCGTGTCCTCCTATGGACCTCGTTGTAGGCACGCTCTGCAGCTGTACTTGGGTTGCCAAATGGTGTCATAATCCATGGCTGGATGCCATACCCCTGATCAGCTGCAAGAGAAAATGAATGGGATCATGTTGATGTAGCTGGCACTACTGAAAAGACCTTTAATGGCAGTAGTTGTCTTGTGTTGTCTGTGACTCTTTTGTGTACTAATGTGACATCCTATGCTTGTAGGCTGTATCATCTGCATTGTGTTGTTTCCTTGGCTGAACGAGTGTTTGTCTGCTAACCGTTTGTCAGCAGTATGTTTTGGGATTTGCACTACAGTGTGCCCTCCCTAGCATTGACTTGTGATACCGGTGTCCATGTGTCTTAACTGGGGGTGAAATGATAGTTCCATGCACAGTTAAAATTGAAAGTGTTGTTAACACGTTCATATCAAAGTACCCTGGACATCCCATACCTTGAAACCTATGCAATGGATTAATGTAAAGGTCATTGGGACACTTACAATTTGCAAGGTGACATTTAGGCAACCACACTCATTGACGTCTTAACATTAGGCTGTACAGTAATATCCGATGTGTGACAGGTTCAATGGTGACTTAAGAAACATTGCTAGTGATGTCAGGACCTCAGTGTGTTCCTGTTGACATGTTGCTGTTGTGGTGTTATGTGTTGTGTGTCCTAGAGGGTTGCTGTGCAATGTGTATATGAGTAGGTTTTTGTACTTACTAACAAGTAGTCCATTGCCATACCGTCCATCCTGGAAGTGTTCATTGATGGTGCAGTGACGGAAGATGTATGAGTCATGTACACTCCCAGGATATTTTGCCACGATGTTGGTGATCAATCCCTGGTGATCGACTATGGCCTGCACGTTGATGGAATGTGTGTGCTTCCTGTTGCGGTAGAGGTGTTCATTTGCAGCAGGTGGCACAAGGCGTACATGTGTGCAGTCGATTGCACCAAGGACGTGTGGGAAGCCACTGATTGCGTAGAACCCCTGTTTTGTTTCCTGCTGCTTCTGCAGTGTGTTAGGGAAGCAGATGTGGCGGGTGTCAGTCGAATGATGGCAACCAGTACTTTGGGCAAAAAGGTGGAGAATGATGGTTGTGATATTCCGCCAACCAGGGCACCAGTTGTTTGGAAAGAGCCACTTGCCAGCATGTGAAGTACGGCAAGCAGCTTTGTTTCTGTTAGGGATGGTGCGGGGTGTCACCAAAGTGGGGGCCAACTGCTGTTCAATGTTTCGCAGCAGCTGCTGAATGGCCTGCCAGTTCAACCGGTACCTCTGTATGATGTCGTGTTCCCTGAGGCCCTGAAGGGTTGTTCTTGGGCGGAATATCCTCTCCTGCCTTCTGCGCTGCCTTTGGGGTCCCTGCTGGTGTTGTTGTAGCTGCTGTTGTTGCTGCTGGGCTCTGCGTCTGCGTGCACGCTGGATTAGAATCACCGCCATGGCTCCCTGCTGCTGCTCTGCTGTTTGTTCTGTGTGTTCTGATTAAATACAGGTGTGTTTGCCCCATTTTAACGCCTGCCCTGACCCAGGCGTTAATTTTTGACGCAAATCAGGCTGTGCGTCATTTTCTGGCTCCGCCTCCCGGCCGTGCGTCATTTTTGCCCAAAAGCATAAATACGACGCACGGCCCTTTAAGCCATTTTTTGGACGGGAACGCCTACCTTGCATATAATTAACGCAAGGCGGGTTGCCGCATCCAAAAAATGACGCGCACGGCGGAATTTTGTCGTCCGCGGGCTCGGGCGTCAAAGTTTAAATATGGGGCAACGTTTGCGCTGATTGTGCGTCAAACCTTTTGACGCACAATCGGCGCAGTCGGAGTATAAATATGCCCCAGAGTTTGGTCAAATGAACCATGGAAGTTCTCAAAGAAACACGAAGACCAGTGACACAAAGGTGTTACTCCAAAACATGGCACACGTTTGGAAAATGGTGCGCAAAATACACAACAAAGATTGGGAGAGAGTACACACTCCTAAAATACCTCACACACCTTCTGGACAATGGGCTGTACTAGACAACGATTGAGGTACACCTGGCAGCCATTGTAACATACAAGTTGTCAGGAAAGGAGCTTCTTCCAAATGCTGGTGGTCAAAAGGTTCTTGAAAGGGGCAGAAAGACTGGCACCACCCACAGCAGTGGCCACACTTACATAGATCCTCAGCCTGGTTCTCATTTAGCTGATGAAGCCACCTTTTGAACCCATGCATAGTGCAGGATTCCAGTTTCTCACCTTAAAGACTGCCTTCCTGGTAGTGGTAACATCTCTGTGCAGGGTTAGCCACTGCGGCAATAACAATGCAGGAACCGTAAATCTGATTTCACAAAGATAGACTTATAATAAAAACTAAACAAATACAAGAGCAACCCAGAATGTCCACGTGAACCTGGGTTTAAATATCACAAAAAACATACAACGTGAAACTCATTTTCAATCAATTTAAATATTAAAGCAGAAAAATCTTGCTACTGGTTAACTCATACAAAAAATCATTTTAAATGAAGACGAAAATCATCTGTCTAGAATCTTTCAAAAAAAGCTCCACTGAATCCAGTACCAACACATATGTGAAAAATGTGTTTTTAATGTTTTGGAAGGTGCATCAGCACATAATGGTGAATCATTTTTATAATCATACTTTAGGGGAAACAAACAAGGATTGATAGTTTAAAAAAAGTGATGCCCATGTGAGAAAAGAGACAGCACACCATAAAGCAATAAGGAAATCACTTATAGTTGTGTGATCTTTGGTGTATCTCACAAAAACAGCCTCTTATTAAGTTATAAAGTATGATTGTCAATACATTGATTGATCATTCAAAACATAATCGAAGAGGTCTTATCTGATTAACATGTTGACAGCATTTGGACCCTCATGCTAGATACTAGGGTATCATCAGGACAAAAATGACCTGGGGAAATGTCAAGGAAAAGACCATCAGTAAGGAGTGTGCTGTGAAAAGTTGGAATTATTAAAGCCTCATCTGGATGTCAAATATTGGTATGTGGATGAAAAGGAGGCTCAATTCAGTGAATAAGCTTATATTAAAATTAGTATTTGTGGGAGCAAATTATGTTAAGGCATAACACACCACTATCTGACCCAGAATGGTGCCTTTGTCACCTAAAAAAAGAAAATAAATGAATGACAGCTTGAGGGGAGAGAAGAATCTTTTTTTACCTTAATGTAGGCGCTGGATAGACAGCATCTTCCCACAGTGGGGAATGCTGTATTTTCCTAATTCTGAGGTCTGGACACAAGAGAAAGTCAGACCTGACTCTCCTACTATAAAAAGCTTCTGGAGACAAAGCCTGACTTTGGCGCTACCCTGAGGGCAAAAGGCAATTAGAAACAGCTGTGGGCAAGTCAAAGAGAAAGATATTATACTTTGGGCTTGTTTGGATCAGGTAATATAAACAATAATTATGAGAAAGTTGAATGTGATTTGGAAAAAGTAATCTATTAAAAACAAATTCTGGGCGGAAATAAAAAATGAGAAAATAAAGTAGGTCAAATGGAGAATCGATCCTAGTACCTCAGCCTTAATAGGTAATGGAATTGCCACACAGTCACATGGAAAGTGATCAGAGTGGCTTCCCAAAGTAAGGGGTAAATAAATACTTAGTGGAAATAAAAAGGAGAAAATAGGTCGAATGGAGAATCGAACTTGGGCCCATATTTATACTTTTTGACGCAAACCTGCGCTAGCGCAGATTTGGGTCAAAAAGTTTACCGCGGGCTACTGCCATTCCAACGTGCCAGCCGGGCGCCTTATTTATAGAATGGCGGTGGCCGGTGCTGCAGCCTGGTTAGCGTCAAAATAAATTACGCTAACCGGGCAGCAGAGGTGTAGGGAACACTGGGGGTTGTGCGTCAAAGAATGGTGCAAGTCAAGTTAGAGTCAAAAATATTGACTCTGACCTGACTAGCGTCATTTTTTGACACACAACCCCCATGGAAATGACTCCTGTTTTAGCAAAGCCCAAGTTAGGCCCCCCATGCCACTTCTACGTAAATTAAATAATACTTACCTCTACTTACCGTAGATGGGTCCCCCCCATCCATGGGTGTCCCCCAGGGGTGGGCGAGGGTTGCAGGGGGTGTCCCTGGGGGCAGGGAAGGGCACCTGTGGACTGCTTCCATGGTCAGAGACCATGGAAATGAGCCCACAGGTCCCTAAATGCCTGCCCTGACCCAGGTGTTAAAAAATTACTCTAAACCGGTTTAGGGTCATTTTTTAAGGCCCTCCCCCGCGCCATTTTTGCACGGGAGTATAAATAAGGTGCGAAGGCCTTAGAGTAATTTTTTGTCCTGGAACGCCTACCTTGCATTTCATTAACGCAAGGTAGGATTCCACGGTAAAAAAATGACTCTCACTCCATAATTCTGACGGATACAACTACCTGTGGATTCCTCACCTAAAGAATTTCCACGCGCGCCAGCATTCGACGGAAATTTTCTTCTAGCTCTGCACATCGATGATGACGTCACAATCGCCCGACTCCCACACAACGCCGTATGATGTCATCCAGGCAATAAGAGGTCCTCGTCGACGTGCAGACGTCAGTTCCCTTTTAACCCCTGTAGGGAGTGCAGAGGCCGAATGTCGGTCATAGACCCACACGAGAATTGTTTGTGGTGTCTGAGCTCTGACCATGAGGTTGAAGCGTGCGGTTTATGTCAGCACATAAATCCATAGGTTCTCAAGGAGGGGGAGGCCAAGTTGTTCTTGGCAAGGTCTAAGAAGAAGGAGAGACATCATCGTCGTGAGTCTTCTTCCAAGTCATTGAAATCTCACAGGCGACATCGGGACTCCCGATGCCGGCATGATTCACGACGCTGGTCAAGTAAGGACCGTTCCTGCTTGAGGTCGCCGTCGGCTCGACGTTGAACGACTTGGGAAGTTAGTCCGACTGTGACACCTCCGCCTCGGACGACTCGTACTTCTCCGACGTCTCCGCTGTCGGTCTTCGAAGTCGATCCTCACCAGGAGCCGGTGGTCTCTCCGGCGCAGACGGAGATGCCCGTGCCGATGCCGGCTTCGCCTCAAGCACCAGCTCTGCAAGAAAATCCGGCGTTCCCGGCTCCAGGCACAGACCTTGCCGCAGTTCTTAGTGCGATGTTCAACATCTTTGCCACCATGGCTCCGGGAGGTGGTCGTTCGGGACCTTCAGGTCCATTGGCCTATGACATGGGTGTTCCAGCTTCATACAGACCGACGCCCTTCATGCCTTTCCTTCCTTCGGGAAGTGCTGGTTCGGCGTCAGTACCAATGGCGTCGCCTAGAAGACCTGTGACGCCGACGACATCTACTGCCCTGGCACCGATGAGTTCGCCGCAGCTTTCATCTACTCTGAAGAAGCCTACGGCGCTGATGGATCCGGCATCGGATGAATCCGATGATCGATGCTGTCCGCGGTCTTCGGCGTCAGTAGACGCTTTATTGACGACAAGGATTGAATCCAGGCTCCGCTCCAGGAGGTTGGCTCTGAGGCTGCTAGAGGTGAGATTGTGAGATTGTGAGATTGTGGAGCCCCTGGGAGACCTGCAGGGCTTGGACACGTCTAGTGGTTTGGACACTTCCCCAGAGTGGGACTTGGCATCTCCGGGGGAGTACACTGAAGAGGCTGCCTCTTTCCATTCGGTGGTCAGGAAGGCGGCAGATTTTCTTGACCTTCCTTTTCCAGCTGCGGATGTTAAGACAAACATTCTTACGGAGGTTTTGCATCCTTCTTCAGCTGTGGCAGAGCCGCTTCTTCCGTTTAATGAAGCGCTCATTGACCCAATAATGGAGGTGTGGAAGAAGCCTGTGACTTCGACGGCAGTAAACAGGTCTGTTGCGAGGAGGTATCGGGTGGCTCCTGGAGATCCAGCGTTCTTGCCCAGACACCCAACTCCGGAGAGTTTGGTAGTTCAGGCTTCATGCTCCTCATGCTCCTCACGCTCTGCTCCGGGATCTTTTCCAGGGGTTCCTGCGGACAGGGAGTCCAAGAGAATGGACCAATCTGCTAAGAAGGTGTTCTCTTCATGTAGCATGGCCCTCAAGACAACGAATGCTACCTGTATCCTGGGAAGGTAAATTTATGCTCTCATGGACGAGGCCAAGACACACTCTGCATTGCCTCAGGAGGTGCTTAATCTTTTGGCGGATGCTCAGGCAGCGGCGACCCAGGTTATCCATTCTGGGCTTGACACATCGGACTCTGTGGCCAGGGCTATGGGCACGTCCATAGCGACAAGACGGCATGCCTGGCTACGGTCTTCAGGATTCTCTCCTGATGTGCAGACAACCCTACTCGATCTGCCCTTTGATGGGGATAAACTATTTGGGGCAAAAGCTGACTCTGCCTTGGAGCGGTTCAAGGAGAGTAGGGCCACGGCAAGATCCTTGGGCTTGCAAGCATCCACCTCCACTTCCTTGAGATCGTTTAGGGGGTTTGGGCGTGGCTCTTCCTTTCGAGGGAGATTCCAGGCAGCAGGACAGCAATCTTCGACAGCTCACCCTTATAGATCATTCAGGGGCAAGGGTAGAGTTAGTACTAGAGGGGCCACCCAGCAACACTCTTCCTCTTCCTCCAGATGGGTGCAGCAGGGAAAGCACCCTTAGTCCTCCATCACTCCCTTTGCATGCATCTCCTGTAGGGGGGAGACTGTCTCAGTTTCTTCACATGTGGGAGTCAATTACATCGGACTCCTGGGTCACCGATATTGTGGGGAAAGGTTATACTCTTCCCTTTCGGGAGTTTCCCCATCCCATCCCTCCCCGCCCATCCTTCAGTTCGGAAGGCCATCTTCTTTTACTACAACAGGAAGTGCTAATCCTTTTGTCGAAAGGTGCAGTAGAGTTGGTTCCAGAGCAGGAGAGGGGTCAGGGCTGTTATTCAAGATATTTCCTGGTCCCCAAAAAGGATGGTCGGTTGAGGCCAATCCTGGACCTGAGGATTTTGAATTGGTTCCTCAAGCAGGAGAAGTTCAAAATGCTGACCCTAGCACAGGTTCTTTTGGTGTTGAACGAAGGAGATTGGAGGGTGTCTGTCGACTTGCAGGGTGCTTACTTTCATATCCCGATCCTCAAGTCGCACAGGAAGTATCTCCGGTTTGTGTTGGGGTCGCAACACAATCAGTTTGCGGTCCTTCCGTTTGGTCTTACTTCGGCACCTCGAGTCTTCACGAAGGTGATGGCGGTGGTTGCAGCAGAGCTCAGAAGAAGGGGGGTAGCAGTATTCGCTTATCTGGATGATTGGTTGATCAAAGCCAAGTCTCCCGAGCTCCTGCGGCGTCACCTGCAGGCGACAACTCAGTTGTTCGATCTGGGCTTTTCGGTGAAAGTGCGCAAATATCACCTGGAGCCCTCTCAGCGCCTCCTGTTCATAGGGGCAGTACTGGACACAACATTGAATCGGGCCTTTCCTCCGCCGCAGCGGATTCAGGACATTCAGGTGTTGATTCCAATGTTCCAGAATGGAGCGGTCGTTCCATTCCTCAAGGTCCTTCGTCTGCTCGGTCTGTTAGCTTCTTGCATTCTGCTGGTCACTCATGCACGCTGGCACATGAGGGCTCTTCAGTGGTGCCTCCGCAGGCAGTGGTTTCAACACAAAGGAGATCTCGAGGAATCGATAAAGATCTCCAGAGATGCCTCAGCGGATCTTCAATGGTGGGCTGCGGACGGCAACCTTTCTCAAGGAAAACCGTTCTCGCTGCCACCTCCGGTGGCCACAGTGATAATGGATGCCTCCACTCTAGGGTGGGGGGCTCATCTGGGGGACCTGGAGGTCAAAGGTCATTAGTCTCCAGTGGAACAGAGGTTTCACATCAATCTGTTGGAATTGCTGGCGATACGTCTGGCTCTCAAGGCCTTCCTTCCTTCCTTTCGCTGTTGGTCGGTTCAAGTCCTAACAGACAAAACTACCGCAATGTGGTATATAAACAAGCAGGGAGGAGTGGGGTCGTATCTTCTCTGCAGAGAAGCTCTACGGCTCTGGTGCTGGGTTCAGGACCATTGATTTGCTTGGTAGCAAACCATTTGGCCGGAGTTCTGAACGTGTGTGCGGACGGTCTCAGTCGGCTCATCTTGGCCGATCACGAGTGGTGTCTTCATCCAGACCTGGTCCTTTACATCTTCCAGGTGTGAGGGTAGCCACAGATAGACCTGTTTGCCACTCGGGAGAACGCGCACTGCCTGTCGTTCTGCAGCCTCCAGTATCCGGTGTAAGGAGCTTTGGGAGGCGTGTTTCAGATGTCCTGGAAGGGTCAGTTGCTTTACGCGTTTCCCCCATACCCTACGGCGCTGATGGATCCGGCATCGGATGAATCCGATGATCGATACTGTCCGAGGTCTTTGGCGTCGGCAGACGCTCTATCGACGACAAGGATTGAATCCAGGCTCCGCTCCAGGAGGTTGGCTCTGAGGCTGCTAGAGGAGCAAGAGCATGAGAAGCAGCTCTTGGAAGAGGGTGAGATTGTGGAGCCCCTGGGAGACCTGCAGGGCTTGGACACGTCTAGTGGTTTGGACACTTCCCCGGAGTGGGACTTGGCATCTCCGGGGGAGTACACTGAAGAGGCTGCCTCTTTCCATTCGGTGGTCAGGAAGGCGGCAGATTTTCTTGACCTTCCTTTTCCAGCTGCGGATGTTAAGACAAACATTCTTACGGAGGTTTTGCATCCTTCTTCAGCTGTGGCAGAGCCGCTTCTTCCGTTTAATGAAGCGCTCATTGACCCAATAATGGAGGTGTGGAAGAAGCCTGTGACTTCGACGGCAGTAAACAGGTCTGTTGCGAGGAGGTATCGGGTGGCTCCTGGAGATCCAGCGTTCTTGCCCAGACACCCGACTCCGGAGAGTTTCGTAGTGCAGGCTTCATGCTCCTCATGCTCCTCACGCTCTGCTCCGGGATCTTTTCCAGGGGTTCCTGCGAACAGGGAGTCCAAGAGAATGGACCAATCTGCTAAGAAGGCGTTCTCTTCATGTAGCATGGCCCTCAAGACAACGAATGCTACCTGTATCCTGGGAAGGTAAATTTATGCTCTCATGGACGAGGCCAAGACACACTCTGCATTGCCTCAGGAGGTGCTTAATCTTTTGGCGGATGCTCAGACAGCGGCGACCCAGGTTATCCATTCTGGGCTTGACACATCGGACTCTGTGGCCAGGGCTATGGGCACGTCCATAGCGACAAGACGGCATGCCTGGCTATGGTCTTCAGGATTCTCTCCTGATGTGCAGACAACCCTACTCGATCTGCCCTTTGATGGGGATAAACTATTTGGGGCAAAAGCTGACTCTGCCTTGGAGCGGTTCAAGGAGAGTAGGGCCACGGCAAGATCCTTGGGCTTGCAAGCATCCACCTCCACTTCCTTGAGATCGTTTAGGGGGTTTGGGCGTGGCGCTTCCTTTCGAGGGAGATTCCAGGCAGCAGGACAGCAACCTTCGACAGCTCACCCTTATAGATAATTCAGGGGCAAGGGTAGAGTTAGTACTAGAGGGGCCACCCAGCAGCACTCTTCCTCTTCCTCCAGATGGGTGCAGCAGGGAAAGCACCCTTAGTCCTCCATCACTCCCATTGCATGCATCTCCTGTAGGGGGGAGACTGTCTCAGTTTCTTCACATGTGGGAGTCAATTACATCGGACTCCTGGGTCACCGATATTGTGGGGAAAGGTTATACTCTTCCCTTTCGGGAGTTTCCCCATCCCATCCCTCCCCGCCCATCCTTCAGTTCGGAAGGCCATCTTCTTTTACTACAACAGGAAGTGCTAATCCTTTTGTCGAAAGGTGCAGTAGAGTTGGTTCCAGAGCAGGAGAGGGTCAGGGCTGTTGTTCAAGATATTTCCTGGTCCCCAAAAAGGATGGTCGGTTGAGGCCAATCCTGGACCTGAGGATTTTGAATTGGTTCCTCAAGCAGGAGAAGTTCAAAATGCTGACCCTAGCACAGGTTCTTTTGGTGTTGAACGAAGGAGATTGGAGGGTGTCTGTCGACTTGCAGGGTGCTTACTTTCATATCCCGATCCTCAAGTCGCACAGGAAGTATCTCCGGTTTGTGGTGGGGTCGCAACACTATCAGTTTGCGGTCCTTCCGTTTGGACTTACTTCGGCACCTCGAGTCTTCACGAAGGTGATGGCGGTGGTTGCAGCAGAGCTCAGAAGAAGGGGGGTAGCAGTATTCGCTTATCTGGATGATTGGTTGATCAAAGCCAAGTCTCCGGAGCTCCTGCGGCGTCACCTGCAGTCGACAACTCAGTTGTTCGATCTGGGCTTTTCGGTGAAAGTGCCCAAATATCACCTGGAGCCCTCTCAGCGCCTCCTGTTCATAGGGGCAGTACTGGACACAACATTGAATCGGGCCTTTCCTCCGCCGCAGCGGATTCAGGACATTCAGGTGTTGATTCCAATGTTCCAGAATGGAGCGGTCGTTCCATTCCTCAAGGTCCTTCGTCTGCTCGGTCTGTTAGCTTCTTGCATTCTGCTGGTCACTCATGCACGCTGGCACATGAGGGCTCTTCAGTGGTGCCTCCGCAGGCAGTGGTTTCAACACAAAGGAGATCTCGAGGAATCGATAAAGATCTCCAGAGATGCTGCAGCGGATCTTCAATGGTGGGCTGCGGACGGCAACCTTTCTCAATGAAAGCCGTTCTCGCTGCCACCTCCGGTGGCCACAGTGATAATGGATGCCTCCACTCTAGGGTGGGGGGCTCATCTGGGGGACCTGGAGGTCAAAGGTCATTAGTCTCCAGTGGAACAGAGGTTTCACATCAATCTGTTGGAATTGCTGGCGATATGTCTGGCTCTCAAGGCCTTCCTTCCTTCCTTTCGCTGTTGGTCGGTTCAAGTCCTAACAGACAAAACTACCGCAATGTGGTATATAAACAAGCAGGGAGGAGTGGGGTCGTATCTTCTCTGCAGAGAAGCTCTACGGCTCTGGTGCTGGGTTCAGGACCATTGATTTGCTTGGTAGCAAACCATTTGGCCGGAGTTCTGAACGTGCGTGCGGACGGTCTCAGTCGGCTCATCTTGACCGATCACGAGTGGCGTCTTCATCCAGACCTGGCCCTTTACATTTTCCAGGTGTGAGGGTATCCACAGATAGACCTGTTTGCCACTCGGGAGAACGCGCACTGCCCGTCGTTCTGCAGCCTCCAGTATCCGGTGTAAGGAGCTTTGGGAGGCGTGTTTCAGATGTCCTGGAAGGGTCAGTTACTTTACGCGTTTCCCCCATACCCTTACGTATTCAGACCTCCTCCAACCCTCTCTGTGCCCTCTGCTCCGTCTCCCTTACAGGCCAGACCTCCTCTCTCCTCTCGCAGTCGCAGGGGCAGGTTCTACACCCCCACCTCCAGAGCCTGCACCTACATGCCTGGAGATTTAACGGGGCAAATCTGAGTACTTTTTCTCTCCCACCTGAGGTGGTGGAAGTTATATTATCGGCCAGGCGACACTCCACCAAATCTATCTATGCAAGCAGGTGGGCTAAATTTGTCATTTGGTGTGGAGAGAATCATATTGATCCTTTGCGTGCCCACTTATCTGTCATCCTGTTGTTTGTGTTATCCGTGGCACAGAGGGGTTGTGCAGTTGCCACTGTTAAGGGTTATTTATCCACGCTGTCGGCCTTTCTGTGCCTTCCAGACCAACCCTCCTTATTTTAAGTCCCCAAATGTTTTGAGGTTCATTAAGGGTCTCACTAACAAGTTTCCGCCCACTCCATTTGTTATGCCACAGTGGGATTTGAACTTAGTGTTGGCCTTTCTTATGGGTTCACTGTTTGAACCGATGCATTCTTGTCCCTTGAGGATTTTAGTTTCAAAAACTGTTTTTCTAGTTGCCATTACATCTGCTTGAAGAGTGAGTGAGCTCCAGGCTCTTAGGCCCATATTTATACTTTTTGACGCAAAACTGCGCCAACGCAGTTTTGCGTCAAAAAAATTAGCGCCGGCTAACGCCATTCTGAAGCGCCATGCGGGCGCCGTATTTATTGAATGACGTTAGCCGGCGTTAGCCGCCGGCGCTGTCTGGTGTGCGTTAAAAAAAACGACGTACACCAGGCAGCGCCGGCGTAGGGGGAAAATGGCGTATGGGCGTCCAGAAATGGTGCAAGTCAGGCTGAGGCAAAAAAATCGCCACAACCCGATTTGCGCCATTTTTTTACGACGCCCATCCCCCATTGAAATGACTCCTGTCTTAGCAAAGACAGGAGTCATGCCCCCTTGCCCAATGGCCAGGGGACTTCTGTCCCCTGGGCATGGTCATTGGGCATAGTGGCATGTAGGGGGGCACAGATCAGGCCCCCCTATGCCACAAAAAAAAAAAAAATACTTACCTGGACTTACCTTAATGTCCCTGGGGTGGGTCCCTCCATCCTTGGGTGTCCTCCTGGGGTGGGCAAGGGTGGCAGGGGGTGTCCCTGGGGGCAGGGGAGGGCACCTCTGGGCTCATTCTGAGCCCACAGGTCCCTTAACGCCTGCCCTGACCCAGGCGCTAAAATCCGGCGCTAATGCAGGTTTTTTAGACCCGCCCACTCCCGGGCGTCATTTTTGCCCGGGAGTATAAATACGACGCATATGCATCGCAGTCATTTTTTAAGACGGGAACGCCTACCTTGCATATCATTAACGCAAGGAAGGTGTTCACGCAAAAAAATGACGCTAACTCCATGAACTTTGGCGCTAGACGCGTCTAACGCCAAAGTATAAATATGGAGTTAGTTTTGTGTCGAATTTGCGTCAAAAAAACGACGCAAATTCGGCGCAAACGGAGTATAAAATATGCCCCTTAGTGTGGAACCCCCATATACTTCCTTTTACAGGGACAAGGTGGTGTTAAGGACCAAGGCGGCTTTCTTACCGAAGATTGTTACACCCTTTCATTTAGGACAGTCCATCACTCTTTCTTCCTTCTATCCTCCACCTCATCCATCAAAGGAGGAAGAGAGGCTTCACCGACTTGACCCAAGGTGAGCGTTGAGCTTCTTCGTTGACAGGACAAGGAAGTTCAGACAGGACGACCAGCTCTTCGTCGGTTACGTGGGGAAGAGGAGAGGCAAAGCTGTCCACAAGAGAACGCTTTCCAGGTGGGTCACTCTTTGCATCAAATTGTGTTATTCTTCAGCAAAGAAGGAACCTCCTGTGGGGCTATGAGCCCATTCCACCAGGGCTAAGGCGGTTTCAACGGCCTTAGCTAGAGGTGTTCCTGTGGTTGACATCTGCAAGGTGGCAACTTGGGCATCCCTCCACACATTTGCCAAGCATTATTGCTTGGATTTTTGCATGCTCAGTGCTGCTGGATTTCTTGGTTTGACCATTCAGGCACCCACCACCGAGTGCAGTACTGTTTTGGGACTCTATTCTTTAGGTGAGGAATCCACAGGTAGTTGTATCCATCAGAAGAACAAGTTACTTACCTTTGGTAATGCCTTTTCTGGTGGATACACTAGCTACCTGTGGATTCCTCACGGTCCCACCGCCTCCCCGTTGCCTGGCTGGTCTTACCAAGATTTCCTTGGGTGAGCACCTGTATGTTGTACATCTGTATATACTGATGCAATGATTTATATATGTGTATATATTTGTTTATGTATATATATATTTAAAAAAAAAGAAAAAAAGACGTGTATATATGTATATATTTATATGTTCTAGATGGATTTATGCATATATTTCGTATATTAGGATTGTATGCAGTGGGTTGTTTATTTCTATTGGCTATGTTTCATATTAGTGGAAATAAATGTTGGTATATAAGATTGATTGATGTGTTTATATCACATCTGTAGTGTCAATGTTCTCCTGTTCGCCTCAAAGGCACGTAACAAATGGTGATAACTGACGTCTGCATGTCGACGAGGACCTCTTATGGCCTGGATGACGTCATACAGCGTCGCGTGGGAGTCGGGCAATTGTGACGTCATCGTCGACGTGCAGAGCTAGAAGAAAATTTCTGTTGAATGCTGGCGCGTGGGGAAATTCTTTAGGTGAGGAATCCACAGGTAGCTAGTGTATCCACCAGAAAAGGCATTACCGAAGGTAAATAACTTGTTAATTTGGCGCTAGACGGGTCTAGTGCCAAAGTATAAATATGGAGTTAGGTTTGCGCCGGATCGGCGTAAAAAAATTATGCAAATCCGGCGCAAACAGAGTATAAATATGCCCCCTAGTACCTCAGCCTTGATAGGTAATGGAATTGTCACAGAGCCATCCGGAAGGTGATCAGAGCAGCTTTCCATATTAAGGGGTAGTAAATGTCATATAGCCGAATGGGCCGCTAATACCATTAATTTGGGAGAATTAAGGATATCTACGGAATCCAGGAACTGCAAGTGAATTCTGTTGAATTTGAATACTTTGTGGGAGAAAGAATTAATAATAACAAAATATGTATTAAAAATACAAAATAAATAAAAAGGGAAGTGTTGGGTCGAAATAGGGATCGAACCTAGCTCCTCGGCAGGTAATTGAAGTTTCACACAGCCACCAAAAGGCGATCAAAACAGCTTCCCAATAAATGAGAAAAATCAGAAATGTGAAGGAGTTGCTTTACAACTGATTCCGGAGAATTACAAACATCGTTGGGGTGGATATTATTCACTCAGCCAATATGATGTGTATTTGTGGGATAGTGATTTTGTAGCTGTGTTCACTCAGCCAATATGAATGTAACAGAGTGTCTGTGAAGTGCTAGGTATGGGGCATAAACAATGAGGGAAGTAAAAAGGTTCAGATAGGAAATTAGTGAAGGAAGGGACTTGAGAAACGAGGGGAATAATAACTTCATATATACATGATAAGGAGTGGCTCAAGGACATACAGGTGTAAATATAAGGAGAAGGGCAAGGGACTTGCTTATTTGGAGATCAGAGTAACATGTGGGGAAGGGCAATTGAAACCTGAAATGGACTGTCACATTAATTAACAGTTGGTACATAAAAATGCTGACTGTAAAAAACAATTACATCATAAAATATGACACATCAGTTCAGTAGTGTAATATACTTCCTCCATTCTTTCATGGAGTTCAATCCTTTTCTTTTATCAATCCATTTACATTCCAGCCTCTGTAAGTTTCAATGTAATGTCTCCCCCTCTGTGTGAAGGAATAACCTTTTCAATGACTTGCCATCTAAAGTCTTCAAGGGTATGTTGTCGATCCTAGTAGTGTTGGACCATAGGTGCTGTTTCAATGCAGCATCTGATGCTTTCTGTGCTGGCTGGCCCTTGTTCACACTTGTTGGGTCGTCTGTCCAATATAAATCAAATCGAGGCACAGTTAGTGTGCTGTCTCAAAGTGTATTGAATGTCACAATGTACAAAAAGTTTTGTATTAGACGTATACTGACAGACACAGTTGCCACATTTGTAATGACCCTCAATTGGTTCTAAACCAAAAAGAGGAGGCAATGTTAGCAAATCTTTGTGAATTGTTGTATCTGCATGAACTAAGTGGTCCTTAAGGTTTTTACCTTTCTTGAAAGAAAAAATAGGGGCATCTTGAAAAGGGGCCAGGGTTTTCAGTTTTGACCAATGTTTTTTGATAATTTTGACAATCTTGTTGGTTTGGGGACAGAATGTACTGACCCAGACAATCCTATTCGTAGGAGGCCTTTCCCGAGTTTGTAGAATTGTCTCCCTTGGATTTTACCATGCTCTTTTGAAGGAATTTTTAATTAACCGCTTGGGTAGACTCTCTCAAGTAATTTTTGACTGAGTATAGCTCCTCCTCTGAAGTAGTCATTTTTCTTTGTGCAGTTCCTACGAAGTTAGAGGAATTGGCCAAATGGCAATCCATCTTTCAATGCACTATGGTGAAAAATATTGTACTGTAGTAAAGTGTGGCGTTCTGTTGGTTTTTATGGAAGAGCGAAACAGTGAGTTGATTATTGTTGTTTTTGATCAGAAGATCCAGAAAAGGAATACTGTGTTGATTTGCGTTATGGGTAAACTTAAGGTAGGGTTGATAATTGTTTAAATAATGAACAACTAATTTGAGTGTTTTGTCATTCCCTTCCCAAATCATGAAGATATCATCAATGTATCTTTTCCAACAGATTATGTTCCTAATGAAAGGATTGTTATCCGAAGTAACAAACATGCTGTAGGAAGTTGGCTCTGTATGTACTATTTCAAAGTAAGAAATAGCATACACAGAGTCCAAGGGTTCCCCTTATAGGTAAGATAGTGGCAAAAAGATTAATTCTAATGCTCTATTTTGTGGTAGTAGGCTTATCAGAGGGTAGTGTTAAGCATTTGTTGTACACACACAGGCAATAAATGAGGAACACACACTCAAAGACAATTCCAGGCCAATAGGTTTTTATATAGAAAAATATATTTTCTTAGTTTATTTTAAGAAACACAGGTTCAAGATTTACAAACAATACTTCAAATGAAAGGTATTTCACTCAGGTATCTTAGGAACTTTGACTCATCAAAATAGCATGTACAGTTTTGGCAAAAATGGCAATAAGCTATTTTAAAATTGGACACAGAGCAAAATTCAACAGTTCCTGGGGGAGGTAAGTATTTGTTAGTTTCACAGGTAAGTAAAGCACTTACAGGGTTCAAAGTTGGGTCCAAGGTAGCCCACCGTTGGGGGTTCAGGGCAACCCCAAAGTTACCACACCAGCAGCTCAGGGACGGTCAGGTGCAGAGGTCAAAGTGGTGCCCAAAACACATAGGCTTCAATGGAAATAGGGGTGCCCCGGTTCCAGTCTGCCAGCAGGTAAGTATCCGCGACTTCGGAGGGCAGACCAGGGAGGTTTTGTAGGGCACCGGGGGGGACACAAGCAGGCACAGAAAGTACACCCTCAGTGGCACAGGGGCGGCTGGGTGCAGAGTGCAAACAGGCGTCGGATTCGCAATAGGTTTTAATGGGAGACCCAGGGGTCTCTTCAGCAATGCAGGCAGGCAAGGGGGGGGGCTCCTTGGGGTAGCCACCACCTGGACTAGGGAGAGGGCCGTCTGGGGGTCACTCCTGCACTGGAGGTCGGACACTTCAGGTCCTGGGGGCTGCGGGTGCAGTGGGATTCCCAGGCATCGGGTTCTTTAAAGCAGGCAGTCATGGTCAGGCATAAGACATGCTGCAGCCCTTAGAGACTTCCCCTGGCATCAGGGCCCTTGGTACCAGGGGTACCAGTTACAAGGGACTTACCTGGATGCCAGGGTGTGCCAATTGTGGAGACAAAGGTACAAGTTAGGGAAAGAACACTGGTGCTGGGGCCTCAGCACACTTTCAAATCATAACTTGGCATCATCAGAGGCAAAAAGTCAGGGGGTAACTTTTTGCCAAGGAGGCATTTCCTTACACATGCGTTCAAAATCGCCAACATACAGATTGGCCAGATTTGGAGCACAAATAGCTCCCATAGATGTACCGGAGCATTGTTCAGAAAAATCTGTTCCAAAAAGAAAAGAATTTCTGGATAGGGCAATCTCAAGTAGTTCAGTTATAAAATCTGTCGGAAACCTATATGCGGCAGGGTAGGTATTTAACCTCATTAGTGCGGGTGTCGGCCACTGGCCGATACCCACACTACCTCCCTGGTGTGGGTCACGACCAGTGGCCGACACCAGGGAGGGGGTCAAAAAATCTTCAGGTGCACCTGAGGATTTTTTTAACATTTAAAAATACCCTGGGAGACACAGAAGATCTTCTGTGTCTCTCCCCCCCCACCAGCCCCTTTGTGACATCAGCAAGGCGCGCTGACGTCACTGTTTCTTTTCTCCATTGGAACAGGAAGCGGCCACAGCTGCTTCCTGCTCCAGTGGGGAAAATAGCTCCAAACAGCTCCAAACAGCCTTCCCGACATTCTTCCATTTCAAACGAAGCCTTCCTGAACCGGAGGGCCAGGGAACCCCCACTAGACACCAGGGATTTTACTTTGGTTCCCTCAGCAAACAGGCATATTTGTTTATTAAAAAAAGGTATGTTTACCCAAGGGATTAAAAATTACACACAAAAAAAGAATTAAAAAAAAAATAAATTGACAGGGGGTCGCCCGTGAGCAGGGCGACCCCCTGTGGGGAAAATAATATTTTTTAATAATTGTATGGTTTCTCTGGGGGCCATACAGCTACTAAAAATATATATATATATATATATATATATATATATATATATATATACACACACACACACACATATAGATCTATATATATAGATATATCTATCTATGTAGATATGTATATATATAGATGTCTACATATAGATATATATATATTGATCACTTTTGTCAACGAGTGTGTCGTTTCCCTGGGGGCTGCAATCGCCCCCCCGGAAAACCACACCCACATATAAAAGAGATCTATATATAGATAGATATATAAATATTCGCCACCAGTTGTCATGCAGTTGCAGCTTGTGTCTTCAAAGCAATGCACATACTTCAACTGACACGTTTCAACTGTAGCTTTTAGGCAGCAATAAAAAAGTCAAGTAAGTCACACACCAGCAATTTTGTGACTGCCTACATAGGCTAGCGTTTTAGAGCAACAGTTTAGCCAGTAACAGAGATGGCATCTTGTTGGATAACTGCTGCGGAAGCCCTCACTCGGGTTATAGAGGACAGCTCTGACATGGGATCAGAGACTAAGACAGCAGATACTAAGACAGCATCTGAGGGATAGGACAATGAGGCAGACTCTGGGAGTGATTTTTCAGTCGGAGCAGTCCCATTCAATAACTCCTCTTCCATTAATTATGAGGGAGGTGATGAGGACAGTCCTGCTGTCCCTCTGCAAGCATGGTCTGTGCAGCGGGACAGTAGCGGGTTAGCCCAACCCAGAGAGCCGGTGCATGTGGCGGCAAGCACAGGGACAGTGCTCTCTTGGGAGCTCCCCAATTTAGTTCAGCCCCAAATTCCACCACCTAAATCGTATTGTGGAGACATCAAAATTATCTATCATAAAACAACCTGGTTTTGTAAGGCAGGCACCTGCGTTTTTGGCCCTGGATTCGGCCGCCTTATAGGAAACCTACCAAACACAGACATTTCTGGAAACTAGACATCCGGGGGAGTCCACAGAGGTGTGACTTGTGTGGATTTCCCAAAGATTTCTTACCCAGAATACCCTGCAAAGGTGAAATGTTGAAAAAAACTCCATTTTTTTCTCGCATTTCTGTCACACAAACTACAGAAATTAGCTGGGATCCACAAAATTCATACCACCCAGTGTTTCCCCACCTGTCCTGATAAAAACGCTACCCCACTTGAGTGCCTGTACCTAGTGTCTGCATCAGGAATGGATCACCCCAGGGTCAACAGTTGCCTTCAAGTAAGGACCAACATTGACCGTTTTATAGGGAGACTTGGGGGAATGCTGGGTGGAAGGAAATTCGTGGCTCTGTCAGATTCCAGAACTTTCCATCACCGAAATGTGAGTAAAAAAGTGTTTTTTTTTGCTAAATATTGAGGTTTGCAAAGGATTCTGGTTAACAGAACCTGGTAAGAGCACCACAAGTTACCCCACCCTCGGTTCCTCTAGGTGTCTTGTCAAAATGCACTGGTTTGGTAGGTTTCCCTAGGTACAGGCTGAGCTAGAGACCGAAATCCACAGCTAGGCACTTTCCCAAAAATTTTCAATGTTAAAATTTGATGTGTCCATGTTGCGTTTGGGGCGTTTCCTGTCGCGGGTACTAGGCCTACCCACACAAGTGAGGTACCATTTTTATCTGGAGACTTTGGGGAATGCTGAGTGGAAGGGAGTTTGCCTCCTCTCAGAGTCCAGAACTTTCCATCACCGAAATGTGAGGGAAAGGTGTTTTTTTTGCCAAGTTTTTAGGTTTGCAAAGGATTCTGGGAAAAGAACCTGGTGAGAACCCCACAAGTCACCCCATTCTGAATTCCCCTACGTGTCTAGTTTCCAAAAATATATAGGTTTGCTAGGTTTCCCTCAGTGCAGGCTGAGCTAGAGGTCAAAATCCACAAATAGGCCCTTTGCAAAAAATGTGATGTGTCTATGTTGCGTTTCCTGCCATGGGCATTAGGCTTACCTACGCAAGTGAGGTACAATTTTTATCAGAAGACTTGGGGGAACACAGAATAGCAGAATAAGTGTTATTACCCCTTGAGCTTTCTCTACATTGTTTCCTTCCAAATGTAAGACAGTGTTTAAAAAAGACGTCTATTTGAGAAATGCCCTGTAATTCATATGCTAGTATGGGCACCCCAGAATTCAGAGATGTGCAAATAACCACTCCTTCTCAACACCTTATCTTGTGCCCATTTTGGAAATACAAAGGTTTCCTTGATGCCTATTTTTCACTCTTTGTATTTCACCAAATAAATTGCTGTACACCCAGTATACAATGAAAACCCATTGCAAGGTACAGCTCGTTTATTGGCTGTGGGTACCTAGGGTTCTTGATGAATCTATAAGCCCTATATATCCCCGCAACCAGAAGAGTCCAGCAGACGTAACAGTATATTACTTTTGAAAATATGACATCGCAGGAAAAAGTTGCAGAGTAAAACGTGGAGAAAAATGTTTTCATTTCAGCTGTTATTTTCTGTAGGAAAACCTTGTAGGATCTACACAAATGACCCCTTACTGAATTCAGAATTTTGTCTACTTTTCAGAAATGTTTAGCTGCCCTGGATCCAGCATTGGTTTCACACCCATTTCTGCCACTAACTGGAAGGAGACTAAAAGCACAAAAAAATAGTAACAAGCATTTGCGATGCAACGGGTCTCGCATTACGTCGAGTTAGAGGTATTAGCGTTGTAGATTCCCAACCCGACTGTTCTTGCCACATTAAATGAAGAAAAAAAACCACTTACCCTGCAAAATAAAGAGAAAATGTAGTCCAGAAACCATACGGAAAACATGGAGCCTCATATGTTACGATTAGTTTACTGGTTCGCTCGAGGAGGGCTAAACACCGGAAAAGGCATGATGTATGCATGCCTTTTACCAAAGAAAACAAGGGGATTTTAAAAGGCAAGCTCACAAACCAATGAAAGTGACTGATGTAACATGGGCGTGGTTAAAATCCCCATAAAGAGAGATTAGAAGAGGGACGGAGCGCTTTGTGCTCGCCCCTAAAAATGTGGTATGTCCTAGTAAAATGCCAAAAGTGTGCTGAAAATGTTGTTTTTCTGATTCAAGTCTGCCTGTTCCTGAAAGCTGGGAAGATGGTGATTTTAGCACTGCAAACCCTTTGTTGATGCCATTTTCAGGGAAGAAAACACATGCTTTCTTCTGCAGCCCTTTTTTCCCATTTTTCTGAAACAAACTAACTTTTAGCTGTATTTTGGCTAATTTCTTTGTCTCCTCTAAGGGAACCCACACACTCTGGGTACTTCTAGAATCCCTAGGATGTTGGTAAAAAGGACTCAAATTTGGCGTGGATAGCTTATGTGGACAAAAAGTTATGAAAGCCTAAGCGTCAACTACCCCAAATAGCCAACAAAGGACTCAGCACTGGAAGGGGTGGGGGGCTGAGTGGTAGGGTTGGAAAGCCCAGCAGCTAAGGAGTTAAAGCCTGTCTGATTACCTCAATGCTGTCTATTTGAGGAACGTTGGTGTCTAATGACTCAATATCAAGTGTCCCCAGAATTTTCTTGGAAGGGCCATATCTCATTCCTTCAATTAAATTAATTGTGTACGAGCTGTCCCTTACATAGGTATCCATAATAGGAACAAAGGGGCATATTTATACTCCGTTTGCGCCGAATTTGTGTCGTTTTTTTCGACGCAAATTCGACGCAAAACTAACTCCATATTTATACTTTGGCGTTAGACGCGTCTAGCGCCAAAGTTCATGGAGTTAGCATCATTTTTTTGCGTGAACACCTTCCTTGTGTTAATGATATGCAAGGTAGGCGTTCCCGTCTTAAAAAATGACTGCGATGCATATGCGTCGTATTTATACTCCCGGGCAAAAATGACGCCCGGGAGTGGGCGGGTCTAAAAAACCCGCATTTGCGCCGGATTTTACCGCCTGGGTCAGGGCAGGCGTTGAGGGACCTGTGGGCTCAGAATGAGCCCAGAGGTGTCCTCCCCTGCCCCCAGGGACACCCCCTGCCACCCTTGCCCACCCCAGGAGGACACCCAAGGATGGAGGGACCCATCCCAGGGACATTAAGGTAAGTCCAGGTAAGTATTTTTTTTTTTTTTTTTTTGTGGCATAGGGGGGCCTTATTTGTGCCCCCCTACATGCCACTATGCCCAATGACCATGCCCAGGGACATAAGTCCCCTGGGCATGGCCATTGGGCAAGGGGGCATGACTCCTGTCTTTGCTAAGACAGGAGTCATGTCAATGGGGGATGGGCGTCGTAAAAAAATGGCGCAAATCGGGTTGTGGCGAGTTTTTTGCCTCAGCCTGACTTGCACCATTTCTGGACGCCCATACGCCATTTTCGCCCTGCCTGGTGTACGTCGTTTTTTTTAACGCACACCAGACAGCGCCGCCGGCTAACGCCGGCTAACGTCATTGAATAAATACGGCACCCGCATGGTGCTTCAGAATGGCGTTAGCCGGCGCTAATTTTTTTGACGCAAAACTGCGTTGGTGCAGTTTTGCGTCAAAAAGTATAAATATGGGCCAAAGTCTTTAATGAAGTTATTAACATATTCACACAATGGCTCCAGTACAGAGTCACATCCAGAGAGGATGGGGCGCCCTGGAGGGCTCCTAATGTTTTTGTGAATTTTGGGTAATATGTAAAGGGCAGGGGTCCTAGGAATTTATTTTAATTAAGGAATGCAAATTCCTATTGGGAAAGAATTTCTTGTTGTAGACCACGAGATGTAATGTCTAGAATAATCTGTTTAATTTCTGGTAAAGGATTTGTAGTGAGTCTCCTATAGTGTCTAGTATTATTCAACTGTCGCATAATGTCCACCTCATATAAATCTCCCTGTTGGATTACTATGCCTCCTCCTTTGTCGGCTGGTTTAATTATGATAGAGGTGTCGGATTTCAGAGTCTGAAGCAACTGTGTTTTGTGTCTGGTAATATTTTATGGAACAAAGGATCTTTTATTTTTTAAGGTGGCCAATATCTTCAAGGACCATTTCCTCGAATGCTAATATTTCTGGTGGCATTAGTGCATTAGGAGGTGTAAAAAAATGAAGGAGGTCTGAATTGTGTCTGTTATGGTACATTTAGGGATTCCTAATCTTGGAAAAAATGGTGTAATCAGAGCTTTCTAAAGAACCGGTACAGCTCCGAATTAAGGCCCATATTTATACTTTTTTAGCGCTGCATTTCCGTCATTTTTTTACGCAAAAGCAGCGCAAACTTGCAAAATACAATTGAAAGAAAAATATATAAAATACAAAGAAAGATATAAAAAACGTTAGCAGAGAGAAAGCTTAAGCTAACCTACAGCACGTTCTATATAAGAATTTAATTTGTTTGAACTTCATAAAAGGCGGATAAGGTACAGAAAGATATAAAACAAAACAAATGTTGCAAAGAGAAACTTACCCCTACCTCGCAGGCCAATACTACACCCAAGCTTTTTTTAAAGGTTCTAGACAGATGGTTTTGGTCTTCATTTTAAACATTTTTTTGTATGAGTTAACCAGTATAATGAAAACTAAGCCTAAATTCCTACAAAGGTTGGTATCACACTTTCATATAAGTCAAGCAATAAAGCTCCAATTTTTCTTCCAACGCCCTAATTTGCATTCAAAGTTGGGCTTGGGTGTAGGATTCATCTCTGAGGTGAGGGTAAGCTTTCTCTTTGCTAACATTTTCTTATATATTTCTGTACCTAAGTGCCTTTTTTAAGTTTAAACAAATTAAATTCTATGTGAGAATTTAATTTGTTTGAACTTAAAAAAAGGCAGCTAAGGTACAGAAAGATATAAAAAATGTAAGCAAAGAGAACGCTTACCCATACCTACAGCACGTTCTATATAAGAATTTAATTTGTTTGAAGTTAAAAAAGGCAGATATGGTACAGAAAGATATAAAAAAATTAGCAAAGAGAAACTCACACTTACCTCGCAGGCGAATACTACACCCAAGCTTTTTCGAAAGATTCTAGACAGATGATTTTCGTCTTCATTTAAAAAAAGTTTTTGTATGAGTTAACCAGTATAATGAAAACTAAGCCTAAATTCCTAGAACACTTGGTATCACACTTCCATGTAAATCAAGCAATAAACCTCACATTTTTCTTCCAGCACCCTAATTCGCAATCAGAGTTCACCTTGCACACCCTAGACGTTTTGAGAGCTGTGAAGTACTACAAACCACTCTAAGCAGTTCTTTGTCTCTTTCGCCCCGGGGAGCAAAGGGTCACCAGTGACTTAAGGCAACCATAGCAAGAGGGATAATTCAGACAATACAGAGGCGCCATACAGCAGCCTGTGCGACCGTATGAGAGAAACCAAGGGCGCACTCCACCAGAAAGAAAGTGGCAATACTGGCCTTCATATTGAATGTCTTAGTCAACATCATCTGCATGGCTGCTACATGGTCCTTAGTACCCACCTTTACTAAACATTACTGTGTCAACATCCAAGCAAACCAGGAGGCACAGATGGAAAGAGATTACACAAGCCTCTGTTTGCAAATACGAGCCTGTTCTCTACCCACTCTCCTGCAGGACAACAGAATAGCACTATACAGTCAATGCACATAATCTGAGTCCCTTTTGTGCTCCTTTTGCCTTTCGCTTCTGCATAACTCTTTCCTTGTTTGTCTCTCCTCTCACTCTGCTCTCTCTCACTCCCCCGCCACTGCTGCCCCACCCCCCTCCTCTCCTTTGCGCTGCATTCCCATCACTGCTGCCCCCACGGCCCGTCCCCTTTTTTTGCACCGTTTTCCTCCCCCGCCTCCCACCTGTCCTCTCCTTCTCCCCTTCCTTCTTAATGGCGTCTGCAGCGCACCTAAGGCAAGCCCGTCTGCACCTGGACCACGCCCAGCGCCAGAACCCCTGGGGGCATATTTATACTCTGTTTGCGCCTGAATTACGTTGTTTTTTTTTACGCAAATCCGACGCAAAACTAACTCCATATTTATACTTTGGCGTTAGACCCGTCTAGCGCCAAAGATCTTGGAGTTTGCGTCATTTTTTTGCGTGGATACCTACCTTGCGTTAATGATATGCAAGGTAGGCGTTCCTGTCTAAAAAATGACTCCGAGGCATGTGCGCCGTATTTACACTCCCGGGCAAAAATGATGCCCGGGAGTGGGCGGGTCAAAAAAAATGACGTCCAGCAGTTTTAGCGTCATTTTTTAACGCCTGGTCAGGGCAGGCGTTAAGGGACCTGTGGGCTCGGAAGGAGCCCAGAGGTGCCTTCCCATGCCCCCAGGGACACCCCCTGCCACCCTTGCCCACCCCAGGAGGACACCCAAGGATGGAGGGACCCATCACAGGGAATGGTAAGTATTTTTTTTGGGTGGCATAGGGGGGCCTGATTTGTTCCCCCCTACATGCCACTATGCCCAATGACCATGCCCAGGGGACAGTAGTCCCTTGGGCATGGCCATTGGGCAAGGGGGCATGACTCCTGCCTTTGCTAAGACAGGAGTCATTTAAATGGGGGTTGGGAGTAAAAAAAAAAAAAAAAAATCGGGTTGAGGCGAAAATTTTGCCTCAGCCTGACTTGCCCCATTTTTTTACGCCCAAGCTCCATTTTCCCCTACGCCGGCGCTGCCTGGTGTAAGTCATTTTTTTTGACGCACACCAGGCAGCTCTGCCGGCTAACGTCATTCCATAAACAAGGCGCCCGCATGGCGCTTTGGAATGGCGTTACCCGGCGTTAAATGTTTTGACGCACAACTGCGTTGGCGCAGTTGTGCGCCAAAAAGTATAAATACGGCCCCTGGTTCTCACCCCCCCGCCGCAACACACGACTCCGCTACAATGCCGTCACCATCCATGTGCTCAACGCTGGCCACTCATCCACCTGCCTTCAGGCTACCCCGCAGCTCAAGGACCCTTCTCCTGCCGGAACTTCACCTTCACCAGCCTCCACGCCAGTGACCCACCGCCAAGGCAGGACGCAACCATCTCAGATTAATTCTACTCAACACCAGCTCCGTCCACAAAAATGCCATCGAACTCTGGAACCTACTCGACTCAGCCTCCCCAGATGTCGCCTTCATGACTGAGACCCGGATGAACTCCCTCCTCAGCGCCCAACATCGCCATAGCCATCCCGGACAGCTACAAGATCACCCGGAGGGACCGCACCAACAGACCAGGAGGAGGCATCGCCATCCACAGGAATACTCACAGAATCACGACCAGCACCGAAGACACCCTCAGCGCTGCCAAACACCCCTGCACTTTCAGATCCCCACCGATCCAAACACCACATCAGAGAGACCCTTGTTTATGGACCCCCCGGACCCTGACAGCAGTTCAGCGACTCCATCTCCGACATCATCAGCACGCATGCACGCCCTCGCATCCACAGACTACATACTCCTCGGGGACCTGAACTTCCACCTCAAGAACACCAATGACATCAACTCCACCACCATGCTCAACAACCTCGACCTCAGGCAGCTTGTCACGACACCCACCCACTCCGCAGGAAACAAACTCAACCCCATCTTCTCCGCCAGCAAACACGTCTCCTTCAGCCACACCACCGAACTCCACTGGACCGACCATCCCTGCATCCACTTCTCCTTCGAGAAACCTACAACACACCATTGCCCGCAGCGGATTCCCCACCGCAGATGGAACAAGGTCACCAAAGACCAGCTGATCACTACCCTTTTCTGGAACCCACCAATCAGCACCACTGACACTGACAAAGCAGCCCGCAACCACAGGCAATGGATCGATGACTGTGCCAACACCCTCGCCCGATCAAGAAACCTTCAAACAAACACACCGACAGAAAGGCCTTCAGGTTCACCTCAGACCTCCAAGAATCCAAGCAAACATGCCGAAGACTCGAGAAAAGGTGGTGCCAAGAACAGACACGGACAACCACACAGCCTTCAAGAACGCCATCCGCAGACCCCACCAAATCATCTGAACAGCCAAAAGAACCACTTTAAAAAACCCATCGACAACAACACACACAGCTATAAGCAGCTCTTCAACATTGTGAAGGAACTCTCCAACCCCGGCTCCAACGTCAATGGCATCCCGCCATTGCAAGACCTCTGCAACTCTCTAGCCACCTTCTTTTACCACAAGATCGCAGACATCCATGACAGCTTCAATACCCAGACCCCCACCGTCTACCACTGACACCACAGACTCACGCCCTCCAGCCACACCCGCCTCCTGCTCTCCTGGACCCATGTCAATAACGACGACACCATCAAAATCATGAACACCATCCACTCTGGCTCAACATCCTCACCACATCTACAAGAAAGCAAGCTCTGTCATCGCACCCCAACCCTGGAAGATCATCAACAGTTCCTTCGAGACCCGCCACCTTCCCGGAGATCTGGAAACACGCTGAGACCAACACCCTCCTCAAGAAACCCAAGGTGGACCCAAAGGACCTCAAGAACTTCCAGCTCATCTCCCTGCTCCCCTTCCCGGCAAAAGTCATTGAGAAAATTGTCAACAAACAACTGACCCGCTTCCTCGAGGAGAACAACACTCTGGACCTGTCCAAATCCAAATTCCGCAACAACCACAGCACCGAAACCGCCCTCATCGCCGCCACCGATGACATCAGGACCCTACTTGACACCGGCGAAACCGCAGCCCTCATCCTCCTGGACCTCTCGGCTGCCTTCGACACAGTCTGCCACCACACCCTACGCACATGCCTCAACGACGCAGGGATATGCGACAGCCCTAGAATGGATCACCTCCTCCCGGCATATCCCCGGCAGATCCCAGAGAGTCCGCCTCCCTCCATTCTCCTCTGAAGCTACCAAGATCATCTGCAGCGTACCCCAGGGGTCGTCCCTCAGCCCGACCCTCTTTAACATTTACATGGCTCCACTTGCAAACATCGTCCGATCACACAACCTCAACATAGTCTCATACGCCAATGACACCCAGCTGATTCTCTCACTCATCAAGGACCTGTCACTGCCAAAACCAGCCTCCACGAAGGAATAAAGGCCATTGCCCAATGGATGAAGAACAGCTGCCTGAAACTGAATTCTGACAAAACTGAGGTCCTCATCTTCGGCTCCACCCCCTCCGCCTGGGATGACTCCTGGTGGCCTGCCACACTGGGAACCGCAACGACACCCACTGACCACGCATGCAACCTGGGGTTCATCCTGGACTCCTTGCTATCAATGACCCAGCAAGTCAACGCTGTCTCTTCCTCCTGCTTCAACACCCTCTGCATGCTTCGGAAGATCTACAAATGGATCCCCACAGGAACCAGAAGGACGGTCACCCAAGCCCTCGTAAGCAGCAGACTGGACTACGGCAACGCCCTCTACCCAGGAACCATGGCCAAGCTCCAGAAAAGACTGCAACACATACTGAATGCCTCCGCACGCCTCATCCTGGACATCTCCCGCCACAGCCACATCACAGCCCACCTGGGAGACCTGCACTGGCTCCCCGTCAACAAGAGAATCCCGTTCAAACTCCTCACCTATGTTCACAAAGCACTGCACAACACCGAACCAGAATAGCTCAACTGACTGCTCTCCTTCTACACCCCGACCAGACAGCTTTGCTCCGATGACCTTGCCCTCGCCACTGTCCCGCGCATCCACAGAACGCCTGCCGGTGGCAGATTGTTCTCCCACCTCGCCGCCAAAACGTGAAACACTCTTCCTATCTATCTGTGAGAGACACAGGACCTACTAACCTTCAGGAGACACCGCAAGAAAAACATGGCTGTTTGAGCAGTAGCAGCACCCCAACCCACCGCCTACCTCCCAACCCCATCCCCCTCATCGCCTTGAGAACCTCACAGGTAAGTAGTGCACTTTACAAATGCTTTGATTGATTGAGTGTAGAGGCGTTTCTGTCTGCAAGATACAACCAACCGGTCATTCCCCCGAACATCCAACACCTTTTGTGGGATAACTGAGATTATGCTGCCATAATGGCATGAGTCTAACCTCAGTCCTCTAGGTCCTTTATATAATCGCTCCTGGATATTTCTTTGAGTTTTACTCCATACTTCACAACATTACCACCGCAGCATGACTCCAGAGCACCAGACAATCTTGTTAGAGAAAGGAAAAGGTAGTCATTAGTTCAGCCACGTAAACTGTCAGTAACTTAAATATTCAAGGATCCCATCCCTCAAACTTTATCACTTGGTGATACAAGTATGCTAATCTGAGTTATACAAGCCTTAAGAAGTATAAAGTGCCTTCTATATTAAATCTGCTGTTCCTCTGTACAAGTGTGAAAATTCTTGCTTTAGCTAGCAGGATTTGATTATAACTCTCTGATTATGACTAGATTGTATTTATAATAAGTTTTTCTTTACCTTTTCCAGACTCATGGCTGTGATCGAACCTATGTCATTAGCTTCCAGAGCATGATCAAAACATTTTTCAGACCTTTCACAGCACAGCAATTCCAAGCTCACATTGACAATTGATTGTTTTCAGAGACCCATGCGTCTCTTTGTTGTCATAGATACAATCAGGTTATACAAGCCAATCATCAGAATATCTCCTTCACTCAATGGATCACCAATGTGTACTCCACGTCCAAGAGGACTAGGAGTGTACTTCTGGCATTTTACAATTCCATAGTAGAGTGAAATCTTGCAGTCAACCCTTACTGACTGATGGATTACCACACATCATTTCTAATCTCTTACATGTGATGACTCTGATGGATGACCTTCCACTTATCCAGCAAGGAGATTAGATGGCTACCCCCGACACCTACTTTCACATTCCCAATCATCCTGCTCACTGACAGTAGGTTTGTGTAAGGGAAGTCCATTGTCAATTCAAAGTATAATCTTTTCACAACACTGCTGCCTCAAGAGTGTTTAACAGTTCTGTGGGGTTACTGTGTGCTCCTGCAGTCAGTTGACTGGCCAGTAAAGGAGTGCTGGGTTTAAGTCATTCGAAATGATCTGCTTCTACTTAATTAACTGTTTTCTTTCTTTCTTCCCAACTTGAGCTCCACCATTAATGTGAAATAATACACCTTTATCCCCAACAAACAGACACTTTTAGGAGCCACCCACAATTCAGCAGTGGAAAAAGCCTATCCTCAGCCTTGAGAGTCGTGGCGTTTCAAAGGGCAGTTCCCCTTTGCCAAACATTGCATACTATGACCGTTAAAATGATCATACAACTGTAATGATGGCCTGCTTTGGTAACAGATGCCAGGTTACACATGCGCTTCTTCAAAAATGCCTGTTAAGACGATGGTCACAAGAGGCTGGGGGTTTGGAGGATCTAGTGTTTGTGGAGCTCAGTGAAGAGCAAAGATTGCAGTTGGGGATCAAAAAGAACTTGTTACTGGGAAGGTTGGTTCTTGACTCACAGCCTCAAGTGACCAATGCAGATGAGTCCCTACTCGGTTGAAAAGCAAACATGGCAGACTTCATGAGCCTGTGTCAGTTGTCCTGCATGAACGTCACTTTCATTTCAATGTGCTGGAAATTCAATCAATCCTTTGGGGTTTTTGATGCCAGTTGCAGCAAAGTGGTTCTCATTTGCACAGATATGTCTGTAGTGCGCACACACACAAATGCGAGGGAGCGGGGACACACTTGCCACGATTGTCATGGATCACACAGAGTTGTTCCCTGGGCCATACAGCATCAAGTCTCCGTGGTGGCGGAATATTTCCTAAAGGTGAACTGAAACTTTGCAGATCTCAGCAGGAGTCATTAGCAAACACACAAATGGGAGATCAAGCAACAGGTGTTCAAACGTTACTTTCAGCATGGGGACACACCAAAGCTTGCCTGTTGATAACCCAAAAGAATGCAAAATGCCTAAACTTCGTATTCAGGCTCCCTTACTTGCTGTACCTAGGCAATGGCCTGTGGATCACCTGGTCTGAGATATTTGCATGTATTCCCTTCCTGCCCCCACCATTAGCTGGTCAGAGATTTTGGCATGCATTTTGCTCCCCCTCGCAGGCCCTATCCTACTGATACCCTATGTAATGATTAATATTAGTTAGGTGCATATGATGCTCTTACTTACCCCTCTGATTTGGGCTTAGCAGCCATGGTTCGTTCTACTTTTTGGCATGTCCAGTCAAGCTCACTAAAAGTTGCAGTTTTGCTCAAACCTACTTATACCACACAGAGGGTAGCGGTCACTCAGTCTTACTTTTTCGCCCTGGAGGTCCTAGAATTAGGCTGTTTGATGGTTCCATATGGATGCATGTAAATCTTAACAAGAGCGAGGAAAACTGTGTAACCACTTTTTGTTACCACTTAGGTTGAGAGAGTAAGTGAACTGCAGACCGAGCCAGTGGAAGAACCTTTTTTTTTTCCAAGTGCACAAGGATCGATTTGTCCTTACGTCCATCCTCATTGTTTGCCAAAGGTCTCTCCGTTTCATGTCAATGTCCTTCTTTCCAGGCCCTCAGTTTGTAGTCGATGGGCCATAGCACACTTTGGGGCATATTTATACTCTGTCTGCGCCGAAAGTGCGACAAAAATGTTTACGCAGATTCAGCGCAAACCTTGCCCCGTACTTAAACTTTGACGACTAAGCCCGCGGCCGTCAAAATTCCACCGTGTGCGTCATTTTTTGGATGCGGCAACCCACCTTGCGTTAATCATATGCAAGGTAGGCATTCCCATCAAAAAAATGACTTAAACGGGCATGCGTCGTATTTATGCTTTCGGGCAAAAATTACGCACGGCCGGGAGGTGGAGCCGGAAAATGACGCACAGCCCGATTTGCGTCAAAATTTAATGCCTGGGCCAGTGCAGGCGTTAAAATGGAGCAAACACACCTGTATTTAATCAGAACACACAGAAGCAACAGCAGAGCAGTAAAAGGGAGACATGGAGGTGCTTCTCATCCAGCGTGCACGCAGACGCAGAGCTCAGCAACAACAACAGCAGCTACCACAACACCAGCAGGGACCCCAAAGGCAGCGCAGAAGGCAGGAGAGAATATTCCCCACCAGAACAACCCTTCATGGGCTCAGGGAACATGACATCATCCAGAGGTACAGGTTGAACTGGCAGGCCATTCAGCAGCTGCAGTGAAACATAGAGCCACAATTGGCACCCACCTTGCTGACACCCCGCACCATCCCAACAGAAACCAAGCTGCTTGCCGTACTTCACATGCTGGCAAGTGGCTCTTTTCAAACAACTGGTGCCCTGGTTGCTGGAATATCACAGCCATCATTCTCTGCCTTTTTGCCCAAAGTACTGGATGCCATCATTGGACTCACACCCTGCCACATCTGCTTCCCTAACACACTGCAGAAGCAGCAGGAAACAAAACAGTGGTTCTACCTCATTAGTGGCTTCCCACACGTCCTTGGTGCAATCGACTGCACGCGTGTACGCCTTGTGCCACCTGCTGCAAGTGAACGCCTCTACCGCAACAGGAAGCACACACATTCCGTCAATGTGCAGGCCATTGTCGATCACCAAGGATTGATCACCAACATCGTGGCAAAATATCCTGAGAGTGTCCATGACTCATTCATCTTCCGTCACAGCACCATCAATCAACACTTCCAGGATGGACGGTATGGCAATAGACTACTTGCTGTTAAGTACAAAAACCTACTTATATACTCACTGCACAGCAACCCTCTAGGACACACAACACATACACCACAACAGCAACATGTCGACAGGAACACACTGAGGTTGTGACATCGCTAGCCATGTTTCATAGGTCACCATTGAACCTGTCACACATCTGAAATAACTGTACAGCCTAATGTTAAGACGTCAATGATCCCAACGTTTGGAGTGGGTTGCCTAAATGTCACCTTGCAAATTGTAAGCGTCTCAATTATGTTTACATTAATCCATTGCATAAGTCTACAGGTATGAGATGTCCAGGGTATATTGATATGAACGTGTCAACAACACTGTCAATTTTAACCTGTGTATGGAACTATCATCTCACCCCCAGTGAAGACACAGGGACACCTGTATCAGAAGTCACAATGATAGGGGGGGCACACTGTACTGCAAATCCCAAAACATACTGCTGACAACCTTGTCAGCAGCCAAACACTCGTTCAGCCAAGGAAACAACATAATGCAGATGGTACATCCTACAAGCCTAGGATGCAACACAATAACACAAAAGAGTCACAGACAACACAAGACAACTACTGCCATGCAAGCTGATATCAATGGGGCAAGCTACATCAACATGATCCCATTCATTTTCTCTTTCAGCTGATCATGGGTATGGCATCCAGCCATGGATAACGACACCTATTGGCAACCCAAGTACTGCAGCAGATCGTGCCTACAATGATGCACATAGGAGGACACACACCATAGTCGAGAGGCATCCTCGAGTCGAGATTCAGGTGCCTCAACATCACTGGTGGTAGCCTCCTATATTCCCCTGAAATGGTCTGTAAGATCATTCTAAGATGTGCCATCCTGCACAACATTTGCATAAGAAGGAACATTCCCCTCCTGGAACCAGAGCCACACATGCCTGAAGAGGAGGAAGAGGAGGATGCTGGCCTGCAACATGAGGGGGAACAACAAAACACGGCCGCTGGCTTGCGTATGCGCCAACATATTGTGAACAATTTCTTTTAAATATAATCACCATCACCACTTTCTGAACTAATGTAAATAAACACCGATAATAATCATCATATCATGGTCTGGCTAATCATTTTTGCTCACCTTTATCTTTAACTATCAGAATAAGAGTGTAGCCTCATGGAGCATTGCTGATATACCGATCAGGACACTGAAAATCCCAGAGCAATTATGATGCATATCATAGAACGGTCACATACACACACACTGTAAATGAAATAGATCCTGCACATTTCACCTTTGAAGGTCAGTATAAGAGGACCACACCTATTTCACACATACATGTTGGAAACATGGTTCATCGCAGCATATGGCACACAACTAAGACACCATCACTCAATAAGGGAAAAACAAGCCTCATACATGAGGCAGTTGATGTGCTTTTGCATCAGTAACAGGAATGTATGACCAGACCCTTGACAGCAGTAAGTCCAACTGCATCCAATCTTTGCTAGGACTATCTGTGACTAGAGTTCCCTAGGAGTAGAACATTGACAGCACAAGTGCCACACATATGACAAGCATTGCGCACATGACATTCCATATACATGTCAGCCCATTTCTTAACTCCTGACACACCCATGCACCTGGTCACAACCCACCTGTCTGAAGAGGTCCCTGGAATAGTAATATGTGTACCCCGATACTCCCTCCTCTACACACACCGACTAACAATAGTAATCCAGTGTGCTACACCCTTTCCTATGGTATACCATTGTCATAGTACATGTGACTGCATGGACGTCAGGTCAATTAATACACTGGCTTGTAGTTTCTAAGCCCTGTTATCACCTGTAGATTGCTTCCCGTGTGAAAACGTCTTTTGGCCATTAGAATGCAAATCTCACCTACAGGACTTGTGAGAAACTGTTGCAGCCCACACCTGTGATCACCTCCATGCACACCACCCATTTCAACATGCACTGCCCCTACTGATGCCTGGAACAGCATAGGAGTTTCCATTTTGTCAAATACACCGTTAAGCATTGCTAGTAATGAAGCCGTGTAACACCGCCCTTGGGTTCATGTGTCACCTTAAAAAACACAGGACATACACAGTTTTACATGTCAACTGTCTAGTTCGTCCTCCAAACAGTCTTAGTCAGACCACTGATTATGTAACTTGTGAAACTGCTGGATCCTGATTGAACCTGCATCCTGTCAGCCTGACTGGCATCTGTCTGTGCATCACCCTAAAGTTTTCCTGTGGCTACATATGTACCACACTTGCTTTACCAAACCTCTCATTCCTCAGAGGGTATTTTGTCATGTGCCTCATCAATGCATACCCAAATACATTGTATAGCATCATCTGCCTTTTAATTGTACCATATTAGTTAAATCCTCTTTGAATACCAAAATCATGGCCCATCCCTTGTCTGGGTCTCATTTATGCATGAACTACAAAGTGTGACAGTGTCCCAGGGCCATATGCAGGGATTGGGTACGGGGCCTTCAGCAGAACCAGCAACCTCTGATAATGTCCATGAAAAGTCCACACATTTTAGGACCCTGACAGTTCACACGCAGAATTACATTGCTCACAACATATTGATGGGCTGTGTGTGGTGAATAGCTGCAAAAATAAGCAGCACAGAGGCTATGATGTTCCCAGATGCAGTGGGAATTTCAGAGGCCAACCTGTGTACAAATGTTGTAATGACACCTGCCGGAACATGACACCTGAGACATGATCTCACTCAGCACACCAAGGTTGCCTTGTTGACAGTCTCATTACACGTCTTCAGTGACAGGGTGGGACCATCCCCATGTAGGTTCTCATGTCCTCATCCACTTTACTCACATTGATCTCCGAAGGATACTCAGTAGATACAGGAATAGCTGCCACTGACTCATGATGAGACCTGGACGTAACTGTGACAACATACACCCCTAAAAATATACAGGATCAACATTGGACCACACACATGAACAAGACACCTCTCTGCAATTGATCACTGGAAATATGTGGACACGTGCTGCCTCGTCTGCTGGTCCACCACAGCCACTGGAGAGTTGTGGCTCAGTTATATGACCTCAACTGTGGCGTCATCATACATTTGTGGTTCACCTTTGGCTTTCTGGGCCAATTACATGGTACCCACTTCGTCAGTGCATGTGCCTGACTCACTGTAGGATTCACCAACAAGTGCCTAGGAAGCAGTTACCAAAAATCTAGGACATAGGATGGTGAAATTGTGGACCATTGACATGAACAAGCGTCTGCCATCTATCTGGTGCATGCTTTGTCATATGTGGTGTCTACCTTACCCAAAATCTTGGAAGTGCACACAACGGATGTTGCTACATGTCTGACATGTATGTCCTTCCTCATTTCCACAATGACTTGCATCTAAGGTATGGACACATTGACTTCACATTCATAGAAGCATATGTTCAATAATGCATCTTGTATGCACACACACTCGGTCAACCACTACATTAGTTGCCACTGCACACACATTGAGCCATAGGCATTGAGGTATTGTACTTATGTACGTCACCTTGCTATCCTCTCCTGATGCCAAACATGGCCAAATTGTGCAATACATATATGTAGGCCACACATATGGCCATCTAGTGCATCAGCCGTCCGTCAAAATCCGGTTAAGGAAGTAGCGAGTCATGGTCCGCTGCAGTATGATGTCTCTCACATGTGAACATACACCATCAACACCATAGTGGGTGCAATCAGCCTATCTCAGTTGTGTCCCAAATGTAACATAACATAAAAACTGAAAAAATGCCCAAAACCAGTTCATGCACTGAAATTTTGACGTTGCTAGCGTTTTGCGTCATTTTTTCCGCACCAATACAGATTGTGCGTCATATTTTTCGACGCATAGGAGTGAAAATTAGGCCGCATCCAAATAATTGTAAAGATTATTTACTATTATTTGGATGCGGCCTAATTTTCACTCCTGTGCGTCAAAAAATATGACACACAATCTGTATGCTTCAAAAAATATGACACATAACGATAAAAACTGCGGCCATTTTATGCAGGATGTGATGTACTAGGATATCCTGTTTACAGATTATGTACAGTGGGTGTACTTTCACTTTCACTTTGAAGTCTGTGAATCTTCTAGACTGTGTGGCTGTGTTCAGAGTGTTGTCCAGTGATTTTGTGCTTTTGTGTCCTGTGTGCTATCTTTATTGTTATTTTGTGAAATAAATATTGTTGTTGTATAGTGTCCTAGTGTGTTTTGTTTACAATTGTCCAGTATTCTAGTGTTTTTGTTGTTTGTGGGAGTCTTTTGTGGGTAGTGCTAGTTTGGGGATAGTTGGGCTCTTTTAGTGGTTAAGTTTACTTTTTTTTGTTTCATACTCCTACTTCCCCCTTTTCTCCTTTCTACTTCTTTATCCCCTATTCCCCTTTTCATTGCCGAGGTGCCTGGTAGGCCACATCTTGGCAGGATGGGTGAGGAGGAGTTGGGGGGGTTTATATGGCTGGTGTGCCATTTCCTCCCACTCATGATCGAGGCAGGGGGCAGGGTGATACAAGGGTATCACACTGAGGCGCAAAGAATCCGGTGGGGAAAGGTGCTGCATCACTTGCAGCGCGTGTATGGGAGCCAGAGGAGTGACCACCAGCTGAAGCACCGGTGGACTGACCTCATCACCAGGGAGCAAGATCTGCTGGACCACCTTGGAATAGTGATTGGTGGCCCTGTTGGTGAGTACAAATCATGTAAATGTGCACGATTAAATGCTCTGTAGTGACATCAGATGATTTGTACAATATCTGCCAGATAAGTTGCTGACTGTGTTTAATGCTGCGGAAACATACAGGGTAATTGATGCACTATGTGAAGGATCACAATTGCTAGCTGTCAGGAAGCATGTGCTCTGCAAACTTACAGTATACTTTTACTTTAAGTAATTTGGTGCCGCCTTTGTGTCAGACAACAAAACAAAATAGGAGCCAATCATGTCTATATAGGTCACATTTGCCAGAGAAGTATAGATGTACTAAAATATTGGCTATCTTTGTTGACGCAATAGCTAGACTGACTTTAGAAACACTACATGTTGCAGAAAATGAGTGCTGGCTTCACGTCAATTGATGATAGCAAAGTGGCCCAGACATATGTCTCATGTGAGTCTGGTGAGTGTGTAAGGAAAGCGTTCACGGAAGTTCTATGAATGTTAGGGATTATTGTGGCCCTTCATCTTTTTGGATACATGTCAGATATGGATTTGAAAACATCGGGAAAAGGTGTAAGGTGCCCTCAGCTAACTTCTTAGAATGGTATTTGCAGTTTGTTGTGCCACATTCCAATTAGGGATGGCAGTCCAAAGGTATGCACATGGGTTCATATGTCTATGTTTGGTGCAAATCACCATTGCTGGGCCACATCAAATGAAGAAACTGTAACAACATGAGGGCTTACAAAAGTCCCTGCCCCTCTGTACATTGTACCTATGTGTAATAAATGTGTCATGGCCACATAGGCTGTTTGACTGGTAATGCACTCCTCAAGTAACCAGGCTTTGGATGTCTCTCTTGGATGCACATGATGAGACGATTACACACCCTTTTTATTTCTGCTCACTAATGGCGGAGCATGTTTGCCACCACATGATAGTTAGGGCCACTGCATGTGTGCAGATATGTGTGTAACTGTCACAGGAGACCCATGCTATGTACATGTTGGCCGTGATATATCAGATGCAGTATCATAATGTCTGAATGGCTTTCATTACTTTATTCAGCTTACACATTGTATAAGTCTTTGAAATTGTTGGTCAGTGCACAGATTCTGAGCACATTTCTTCCTTCCATGCCTTGCAGGTGGACCGGCACCCTACAATGTGGAAGAGGTGGCTACATTTGAGGACCCCGACCACTCCAGTAAGTGTTGATATGTCTGTTATGTGTTGTGTTTGCTGGTGATGTGTGATGGACTCCTGTGTGTTGAACACATAGCAAGGTGTGATGCGCTGGCCAATCATTTGTCTTGTTCCATGAGTGGGATTTCAGTTTCTCAAAATTTATGAGTTGGCCAAAACTTATCCGATTGTATTATCTAGGGATTGTAGGTCATTCCTGTAGGCCCCGCAATGAGAACTGGGGTGAGTCATGTGGTTAACACTTGTATCAAGAAGAGTCGCACTGGAACTCATCTCAGATTTAGTCAGCCTGTCAGACCCACATTCTCCCAGATTGGTACTGCAAATCGCTTTCCAACAGACTTCTGCTTCCCTATTCACCAAAGTACTTATTAAACTGCAGGTAGAACTTCCTAGCAGCATGTACTTCCACATGTAGTGCTACAAGTATGTGGAACTTGAGTGCAATGGCCTAGGTGTGCATGCTAATCATAATCATGGGTGTTTTTGCAACTCTGTGTCTGGTGTAAGTCATGCCTTACTGGAATTACATGATGTGTACCAAGCTCTGCATTTCCTGACATGTGTGGCGCTATGATTGGTCAAGGGTTTGCAGACTCCTAATTGTTGATAGACCTTACCTGTGGTGTGTGTGTAGAGCCAAACACGTGTGGAGTTTTCTATACACTCCTGGGTGTCCATGTTGTTTGGAATTGTTCGCTGTTTCTCCACCCCCCCCTCAAACACAGGCATGGGTTTGTGAATAGGGTACCTAGGACTGTTGCTACCAGTATGTTACACATACATGTGAATAAGTGAATATTTGGTCGGAACCTAGTATACACACTCAGGTATGGCACATGAGTACTATACTAGCAAGTCCAATTACATCTTGCAGACCATGTGGCTTTAGTTTTTCATTCCGTACACTGACATCTGTAGCCCAGGCATTGGCGGAGGATGTGCAGCATGATTGTTAGCTGAGAACTGGCAGAACTCAGATGGCAAGTTAATGCCAGTTGTTACCCATCTTGTAGGTTTTGGATGCGCTATGTGTGATGTGACCTTTGTAGGCTGGCCTGCCATTTACTTCCTCAGGGACATTCAATGATCTGTATGGTGATATGAGCTGTTACAAGTACAGTAGATGTATTGTCTGATTTACTTCTTGTGCCATTTCACACAATGCAGTTCCTAATGTTAATTATTTGCCTTTGTCTTCACAGCTGCAAACATGACACCCATCCAGGTCTGTGATTTCCAGAGGCGGGCCATGAGATATCAGCATATCCTGCTGGTAGAGTCGGGGTTCAGGAGAATGACCCGTAGATACCACCATGAACGGGCCTCCGGAGCATGGAGGGCTTTCCCACAGGGTGGCCCTACTTTGCCCACCGCAGCCACCACCAGCACAACCACCAGTTCCACCCAGGTGGCACCACCCCCAGCTGGGTCTGTTGTCCCAACGTCTGCTGTTGTTCCAGGCCCCAGCAGTACAACACCTTCAGGGCAGCCCACAGGCATTGGCTCTACACGCCCACAAACCACCTCCGCCGGTACCCAGACTGCCCCAGCTGCAACAGTTGACCCTGCAGCTTTCCAGGCAATGGAATATAAGATGGACTGTGTGTTGAGGAAAATCAGTGATCTGAGCTGGGATGTTCGCCATATGAACAGGCGTGTGCGGTCCATAAAGCGGACCCTCCGGAGGGCCAACCTCTAGGCTTTGATATATAGACATGATTCCCTCCCCTCCCTCCTCTTTCCTTGTTCTCATACTTAGTGGGCTTAGGGGGCTTAGTGTTAGGTTAGTATAGGCTGTTAGTTTAGTTAGTGTTAGTGGGTGGGGGGTCCTGAATCTTTCTCTTTTTACTGAATGGTTAAGCTCGTTCTTACAAAATAGAACCTTTCAAGTCCTGGATCGTTCTTTTCTCTCAGCCCAGTTGAAACTTTTATGCGGAGTTCCGCAGGGCTCATCTTTGAGTCCCACTCTGTTCAACATTTACATGTCCCCCCTAGCAGAAGTCATGGAACCCTTTGGGGTATCCCTGGTGTCATATGCGGGCGACACACAGCTGGTGGTTTCCTTCTCCCCCAATAAGGAGGCGGACAACTCGGCCTTGCCTGCCTGTCTCTAAGCGATTGCTGCCTGGATGACAGAAAGCAGGCTGCAACTCAATGAAGAAAAGGCAGAAATTATGTTTTTAGGAAAAACTGGCCAACCCTGCTAAAAATATAGGACCAGTAATACATTTTGATTACTTACCCCCCCCACCCCCCCACCCCCCCAAAGCCTTGGGAGTTTGGTTGGATCCCAAACTCACCATGGAACATCAAGCCAAGAGAACGTCAGCCACAGATTTCTTAAGATACTAAGGAAGATTATTGGTCTGCCTCCGCCATTGGCCAAAGATTGGCTGTACAAGCCCTGATTTTATCCAGATTAGATTATGGAAACAGCCTCTTTTTGGGACCTCCAGGTTATGTGGTTAACAGACTACAGATGGTACAAAATGCTGCAGCACGTCTGCTCTTTAATCTGCCTAGGACCACATCAGCTAAAAAAGCTCTGATTGAACTGCACTGGCTTCCAGTGGCAAAAAGGATAAAGTTTAAGGCTCTTTGCTTCTTCCACAGAGCTCTATATACAAAGGATCCTCATTATCTAAAATCATTAATTTCACTATATACACCCACAAGAGTTTTGAGATCGGCCTCTAAAGCCCTGGTAGTGGTACCCAAAAGTAAAGAGAACATCATGGGGAGGAAGATCCCTGAAGTACCAGGGAGCCAGACTTTGGAACTCCCTACCCACGAATATTCGCATGATGAATCAGGAGACAGAATTTAGGAAGGCCATTAAAACCTGGCTATTCTAAATTCTTTTAAGTTCCCCATCTCCAGGGAAGTTTGAGATTCCTCCAGTATGTTCTAAACTTTCACACTGATCAGCGCTACGAGGCCTCCGGGTAGCTGGCGCTATATAAGTCTCAATAAAATAACATAACATAACTCAAGTGTGTGGGTGGGTGGGGGGCTATGTTGGGGTTCTTGTGTGTTTAAAAAAAATTATTAAAAAATATATATACATCAAAAAATACAAAAATATATATATTTGTTTAGGATAGTATAGTATGTGTTTAGATTAGTATCTGTTGTCCTCCATGTGTCCCGTCTCATAAGGGGGGTGGGGAATTGATGTTTAGAATGTTTTGTTACATGTGATAAGTATGTTTAGGTTAGGTTAGTTAGGGATGGTTGTGGGTAATGAGTTGTCAGGGTAGATTAGGGTAGGTAAGACTTTTCCCTCAGTTTCCTCTTCTGTGATTACCATTTAATAAATATATAGTGAACCCTTTACAGTATGTGTTAAATGCTTGTTGATCATGGCCTTGGCATTAGTGTACAGGAATTTTGTACTATTACATTTGTGTCCTATGCTACGAACAAATCCCAACTGAGCTGTAAGATTGGCAGCTACCCCAGAGCTACCTTGCAAAGATTCCACCATTCGTTGCAACCACCAATCACAGTTAATATGGATCCCAACGTGTTTTTGTCGATAAGTATGTTTTCTAAGTCACAAACAGTGCTTCCAGACTTGGTATTGGGGGAACAATTTTAGGCCTGACTGCAGTGTGATGTTCAAGGACACCCTTATAAGATGAGTTGTCGTAAGCACTCTTGTACTATCGTCTTCATGACTCACATAGATCATTTGTGACACTGTTCAGCATGATTACCTATTTGGATGTAAACTCAGACACCTTCATTCATGCAGTTTTTGGAGTGTTTGCTTAGTTTTATGTGCACTGTTATATGTGTTAGTATTGCATGGTGACAACATTTTGCGGCCACTATTTGATGACTTAGACATCCCTTGAGGAAGCATTATTCTGTCCAACACAGCATGACGGTGTATGGTTTCTCACTTCATCAGATATTACCCTCAGGAAGAGCAGAGTATGATGCAATCCTGGCCAATGTGCAGATTTATCTGACTACATAATTTCAGGACAGTTGTATTGACAAGCTATGTTATTTGACAGGAGGCACATTTCAGTTATCTACTGCACAGTTGATGTGTCACATTACACAGAGACAGATTTGTTGTGTAAGTGCTGTTTATTGAAAAGTGCTGTAGTGCTATATGTACATTGTCCATGATTGTGAGTCCATTATAGTGACATCTTCCATTGTGATCTTACACAAGTGATAAAGGAAAATGCATTTGACATGCTGGGGTGATGTTTCAGACAGTGCAGAGGGACAGGATTTGCCAATGAGTAAGAGAGAGACAAGCACTGGGCAGGCAGACAAGATATACAGTGGTTAGCAGAACAGTCATTGAGTGGAGTTGTTGTAAGACTGGCATGTTTCAAAACGCAGGACCTTGGTAATAGTTGGCCATGTGGCAGGGACTAGTGCTTCCAGGTACTTCTACGTGTGAATGTGATCTGTTCCATGTCTTCTTCTTCTGATGTGTGTGTTGCCTCCTCTGTCCTTGGTGGTGGTGGTTGTGAAGAGGGAACACACACCTCAGTGTTAGAAGATGTGGAGTCAGACATCCCGGTCGCTGCTACCTGTGAATGTCTTAAGGGCAGTACTGCAGCAAGGAGGATCTGCTGATTCTTAAGAATAGCAGCCACATCACGATGGTAGGCAGCCAGGTCGGCCCTGAGGGGTTCAATGTTGCATTCGTGCACGCGTTGACAGGATTGCTGTTGTAGGTGTTGGGTCAACTGTATTACAGCTGTGCTGATTTCTTTCAACCTTTTTTCAAGTTCCTGCAGGATAGTTGTTCGCCCTTTCATAGCTGCTGCCTGTTCCTCAGTTGACATCATGCACAAACGCACCCCCTCTAGGCTGCCTGCCATAGTTTGCATCCCCATCCGCACCTCATTGGCCAGCTCCCGCTGTACCCCAACTACAGTTCTCTCAATGCTGGTGCCTGTGTTGTCTGAGTCCTCAGCTGTATTGGAGCTGGCAGGTCTTACAATTAGGGTGGTGGGTGGGTCCTCTGTGATGGCTGCTTGCTCTGTGCTCCTCCTTGTGACGGAAGGTGGGGTCTGGAGGGTTCCAAGGACATCTTGGATGGTCTGCTGGGGAATGTTTGTCAGCTCGTCATCCATGTCATCAGGGTATTCTGGGACAGGCATATCCGCAGGAGATCCATCGTCCTCTGCAATTAAATGGGGTACTATTAGTGGGTCTGTGTTGTGGCATTAGTGATGTGACATTCCTGCCTTGTGATGAATTCACATTGTGATCTTGTTTCGTGTTCATTGCTCCAGTCTTTCAGATGGGCATTCTTCCAGGCCTATGGCCCACCTGCATGTCACATGTATTGTGGTAAGTTATTAGACATGTCGCCATCATCTCCTCTAGGTGTTTGTTCTGGCCAAATAGTGATTTGCCACCTTCTTGTCCTACTCAACCCTCCGTCTACATCCATTCTCATGGTGAGCCCTTTCACTGGCTGTGGGTGCTCTGATGGCACTGGCAGCACACTTAACAATCTGGACCTGCCCCAGTCTCTGATCTTTCACATCCACTTATATGTAGTTGACATGTAGCGTATCCTATGCATAGCATTGTTATGGCACGATATGGTTGTTGGCATTGGTAATGTGTACAGCTGATGTCAGGGAATGTGTGGTACATTGGATTGCCCTGATAGTCCTAGCAGTGTCCTATTTCTTCCTCTGACTGTGCAGGTGTATTTCAGTGACCAGTTACATGTGTCCTCCCCCTCAATGCTGTTGTCTGATCAGTATGACATTTGGGATGTTACATTGTGACCCAGGCACAGGATGGACCCTGACATATGCAGCATGGGTGTGTCCTTAGTGCTGTGTAGCTCCTACTGTTGATGACTGATGTTTGCGACAACTATGGGCATTGACATTTGACAGGACTGGGGCCTTTGTCTTGTTTCAGGGGATTATTGGAGTTGTCATCCTCAACCCTCTAATTTAGGTGTGTATGATCCATGGGGAAGTTACTGCCATTGGCTACTTGAGCTGCACACAGAGCGGAGGTGGTAGTGGAAACTGTTGTCACTGTTACATTCCAGTTGTCGGTATGGCTAGAGGTTGTTAATTGGGCCCTAGTTAATGTAGGAGGTATAGTGGCTTACGTGTGCCAGGATGTCAGTTTGACGTTGTGCCCTTCCCTCCTGGCGTGGCTTTACCTTCGCTCCATCGTTGGCATGGCAGCATGCCCCCATGGGACTGTTGTTGGTGTAGTGTAATGGTGTGCCCCAGCTTCTCTCTGTGCAGGCCATGCCCCCATGCCATCCCCCTTTACCCATGCCACTCTATGTATATGATGACTTCCATGCATTTTGTGGTCTGTATCCCCCCCCCTGCTTACAGCTGACATTAATGCATTTTAATTTCCCATGCAACTTACCCTGCATGTGCGTTGTCTCATGGTAGTCTGCGCTGTCCTGTCCTTGAATCCCTGTTACGATCTCCTTAGGGATGACGGCTGCGACCATCTCCTCCATGTGGTCCAGGGCCTCCTGATGTGCTGGACTGCCACCTCCAGTCTGCAGTGCTGCCTTCCTGTTCCTGGCCATCTTTTCCTTGGTCCTGCGCTTGCAGTCATGCCAGCGTTTTTTGCACTCAATGACTGTTCTGCGTACTTCTGCCACACTGTTAATCTTGTCAACAATTTGTTGCAATATAGCCTCTCTCCTACTGATTGGCAACTTTGAGATGACAAACAGTTGGTGCTGGTGTTCCGTCACCTCATTAACCAGAATTTCCTGTTCCTCTGCACTGAAGTGACACTTTCTTTTCTTCTTAAAAGTGTCCTGGTTCTTGTGTGGGTCCTCCTGGCTGGTTCCTGGTCTGTTGTCATCTTCCTGGGGTCTGTTCAGGCATCTGGGAGCCATTTTGGCTCTCTTCTTCTGAAATGGCTGTGTTCGCGGGGAATTTTGACGCTATTGCGCTAAAAAACGCTGCATATCCGGTTTGCGGTGTCGTAAAACGACCCACAGTCATTTCCGCTGTGTTAACGTCATTTTGCTTTACGACTTGACGCTGCGGTGTGCGTAAAAAAAATGACTCATCTGTGGTTTTCGCAGCCATGCGTCAAAGTATAAATTTGACGCCCGCACGGGGCACCAAAATGGCGTTAGCCGGCGGTATTATTTTTTACGCAAAACTGCGCCGGCGCAGTTTTGCGTCAAAAAGTATAAATATGGGCCTTTGAATGTTATTTGCACTATGCCGATTGTACCTACTCTCTCAGAAAGATCCAGCAAATGTTAGTTGCTTTTGTGCAGCTCCGTCTTAACAACACAGTCTGAAAGTCTAGACTTCCCACATGGAAGTGGATTCAGATTTGTTATGCCAAAGATAAGCACACCTTGCCCTCTGTTCGTCTGACACATTCTTGTTAATAAAAAATAAGAAAAAAGCCGCTGTCACCTTCCTGGGCAATAACCCTTTATCAGACGTCGGTAAAGCTACGACTTGGTCAACTCTCCACACATTCATTCGCTATTATTGTGGGACAATCATCCTGCTCACAAACCACCACTTTTGGTGGAGGTTATTGTTTTTCAGCTTATCAAAAGAAGCTGATATACATCTGCACATGATGCAAATTGTAAAAGTTACCCGTAGTAGTTTGGACCTTATAGTGCTGTAGATTCACATATGATAACTGCCTCTTTGGATGTGAGCTTTCTCAACATGTATGGTGCTTCCCACTCATTGTTTTACTTTCTCCAGTTCTTAGGCATGATTACTTTCCATGTCCAGACTTAAAACACACAACCTATGGGGCAGTTTGTGTCATGGTATATTTTTTGTTTCAGTGGGTGGTAAACAACACGTCACCTCTTGGAACATTTTAGCCCCAGCAATAATGGCACATGTGTGTAAAGCATATGATTCTACAGTACTACAAGCTGCAAATAGTTTTATCCACTTCACACCTCCCCATGTTGCTGTGATGATCCCTACCAATCAGACCCCGTGTTGGTCTGTCCATGTGGTTCCTGTCACAGACATCTGGCCTACACTTGCTGTGTTTATGGTGCTTGGAAAGGGACAACGACTCCATGACTTGTGAGAACGGCTGTGCCATGCATCCAAAGGTGCAGAGGGAGTGATTCCTCAATCTCCTTACTGCCTAACAACCTCATGACTCAAGATCCCGGTCGTGCTGAAGGTCCCAGTACAGTTTGAAGAGATGCACCTGATAAATAGTCGTACTCGAAGTCGTTGGGGGAATCTTAGTAAGTTTCACAAACACAAGAAATCAAAGAAGGTTTCAACTTCGCTGTACCCTTTGAAGTCAGAATCCTTTTTGTGTTTTATTTACTTTCCCAGGGCAGGAGCAAATCCCGCCCAGCTTAAGGAATTTTATGAGGCCATGCACCTCATATTTTGGCGCCCTGGCTCCTCTGGAGCACTTTCTGACCCTACACTCTTGGGGGAGAGCACTGGATCCTCACTACTGGGTTCACCCTTTGCACCAGTTGGGCCCCATAGATTCCATGTAGGATCTGGAGTGGAGCCTCTGTGGAGACCGTGAACTCCCTCCACACCGGCTCCAGTACTGATGCCGAACAGCAGCACCATTCCCATTGTCATTCCTGATTCTAAGCTGACAGGCATCGCCCAGTGCTGGTTTTGATGCCATCTGGAACCATGCTGTCAGGATCAAAGCCAGTGTCTTTTGCTTTTGACAGGCCTGGAGAGGAAGGTGAATGGGAGGGGTCTGAGGACCCTTATGGATACTAGCATCCCTTAAATGAGAATGAGGACAACTGGTATGAGAAACCACTCCATCTAACATGTCCAATTCGGTCTTGATCTGACCGATATACATGCCTTGGGACGCAGCTCACTTTATGAAAACTGGCAACACCAACTAAACAGCCTTATCTTTTACCTGATACCCCTTACAGGATAACTTGCCTCCAGCTTCTTCTGGAGCATTCTTGTAACATAGAGGCTTGTAAATTCTTTCTGGACACTTTTCAACTTCGCACAATCTCGAAAGAGGACTGGAAACTCCTCAATAAACACATCACACAAGATGAGGTCATATCAGCCATTAAATCCCTAAAATCGAAAAAAGCCCCTAGACCAGATGGCTTCCTGGCGTCTTTTTATCAAAACTACCAAGACCAACTATCACCACAATTCTTAATCTCTTCAATACCTTTGACTCCACAGGTAAGATTAGTGGGTTATTTTCAGAAACCCATATTGTCCTCATTCCCAATGAGGGAAAAGATCCACTAGATGCAAACATATCTGGCCTATCATTACTAAATAAGGATTACAAACTTTACACTAAAATACTGGCACATTGACTTGAAATAGTCCTTCCACTACTCACAGTCCCATCCCAAATAGATTTTGTAAAACGACGCTTAGCCTCAGACAACATTCGAACTTCTTGCCATGTCCTTGAAAAAGCCAAAATACTTAAATCCCTGGTCATGGATATGGCCCTGGATGCTGAAAAAGCGTTTGACTAGCTCTCCTAGGCTTTTTTTTAAAAGCCACTTTAGAAAAATTCAACTTGGGTCCAAGATTTACTCGCATAGCCATGGCAATTTAATGTAATCCAAAAGCCTAAATAAAACTCAATGGTCACATCTCTGAGATATTCGACTTAGCACAAGACACGAGGCTGGGCTGCCCCCTGTCTCCTGTACTATTCCTCCTCTCAATCGAACTCCTTCTACATTCTGTTTGTATCAATACAAAAATTAAAGGAATTCCATTTGAAACAAAAAACAACATTCATAGCATACGTCCTAATATTTCTGAGTGATTCTGATAACGCCATCCCTGAAATACTCCAAAGTTATCACTGAATATGCCAAAGTCTCAGGGTATACCTTAAATAAAGAAAAAACTGAGATTTTACCCCTTAACATATTCTGCCTCCCATTTATGGCCTTGAATTTCAAACTTGAAAGGCAACCGAATAAACGAAAATACTTGGGAATAGAGTTTGCAAGATCTGTATTAGACACTATACTTCACATAGAAACCTCCCTCCTCGCAAAAATCAAAAAGCTTACAGAGGAATGGTCACCTAAATTCATCACATAGTGGGGCAGGGCAGAAACTGTTAAAATTATGATTGCTCCAGAAATTATTTTCTATATCAATATGTTCCAATTTCACCTTGCTACCTCTTTTTTTTTGTTTTTAACCTCAGTCAATGCCCTGATATCAGCCTTCATTTGGAAGGGAAAATTTAATGAACTATCAAACTGCCTTCCAAATTAGAGCGTCCATTTGGTGGCTGTATCTGTCTCTCCCACATTGTCCTGCCTGGGAAGACATTGAATCATGTCTTCTTTCTCCTGTCTCGCTTAAAAACTCTCTGACAACAAAACATATTAAAGTAACTCCCGCTTACCAAAGTATTAAGGATTCCACTTCTGCAATCAAAAAATTAGACTAACTTTCCCTTATAAAATCAAGGGGTCTGAATTTGCCTCCTTATGGTTCAATCCAAACATCAAAGTGAACTGTATCCCATATTTCTGGAAAAGATGGGCTTCAGTCGGCTTACTGTACATTAAGGACATTATCCGCCCTGACAACCCACTAAGTTTTGCCACACTAGCCTCTAATTTCAACTTCCACCCAATCAACTTCTATCACTTTCCGTCTCGTAAAGTTGCTTTTAGAAACTTAAAAAAAAAACACACAAAGTGGACTGCCTAACCTTTCTTCAAAATGTATTTGATAAGAACCACAAAGTTTCCATAATGTATAATACACTTAAAAAAACACATCACCAACAATCTTCGAGGAGATCCAAAAAAACATGGTCATCTTCCTGTACTAATTACAACATTGACCCCCATCTCAATGTCACAATGGCTTAAAATCCAGGGATCCATGCTCCAACACAAAATCTCACCTCTCGTCCTACAATACAAACTATGGATTATATATGGAGCATTCAGGACTCCGGAACGCCTGAATAAAAGAGGCCTCCTACCTTCAGTAGCCTGCTGGCTCTTTCATCACCCCGTAGGTGACTTAGGCCACCTTCTGTTTTATTGCAAACACATTACCCCATTCTGGCAAGCTATAGAATCTACACTATGAAATATATTCAATATACAACTGTCCCTATCACATACAATAGTCTCACTAGGTATAAATGTCTCACCGTAACTAAATAAACGATATTCACTATCTACATGGGTCTGTTTTCTCATAGATGTCCTGCACACTCATCATTAAAACAATACTCGCTAACTGGAAAAATTCCAACCATACATGGTGGGCTTGGGTATGCTTCACCAGAAGCTTGGACAATGGACTACATAACCAGTCTTTTAACATAAAATCATCTTGCTTTTTATGGTTCAAACTTGATATGTAGTTACAAAAAAATAACTCACCCTGAATCACACCAAGAAAACACCACGTACAACAGAATTCAGTAATCATCTCCCTTCACTTTCTTCCCTTTGCGTTCTTCTCTCTTTATCTCTCGCCCCCGCCTTTCCTCTCGCATAGGTGCTCTTTGTATGTCACAACATACTTATGTACCATACACTCAAATGTATATTGAATAATAAGTATTAAACCAGATCAGACATGCAATGGAGACAGGCTGTATAGCACAGATGGCAGAAAGTGCAGAGAAATGGCCACTTTCTAAAACTGGCATTTCCAAAATAGTGATATTAAATCCAACTTTACCAGCAAGCAGGATTTTCTATTACCATACTAAACATGACAGAGCTACTCCTTAAAGGTCAGAATCTACCAGTTAACAGTATATGAGGGCACTTCTACTGCTAATCTATTAGAGGAGCAGGCCTCACAGTAGTGGAAAATTAATTTGTGAGTTTTTCACTACCAGGACATGTAAAACACATAAGTATTTGTCCTGCCTTTTACCTACATAGCAACCTGCCCTATGGGTTACCTAGGACCTACTTTAGGGGTGACATATTCAAGAGAAGGGGAATTTAAGGCTTGGCAGGTAGTTTTAAACGCCAAGTCGAAGTGGCAGTGTAACTGCACACACGGGCCCAGCTATGGCAGACCTGAGACATGGTTATGGGTCTACTTATGTAGGTGGCACATTCAGTTCTGCAGGCCCACTAGTAGCATTTAATTTACAGGCCCGGGGCACATGTAGTGCACTTTACTAGGGACTTACAAGTAAATTAAATATGCCAATTAGGTATGAGCCAATGTTACTATGTTTTTAGGGAGAGAACACACGCATTTTAGCACTGGTTAGCAGTGGTAAAGTGTCCAGAGTCCTAAAGCCAACAAAAATGAGGTCAGAAAAATAGGAGAAGGAAGGCAAAAAGTTTGGGGTGACCGTTCAGAGAGGGCTATTTTCCAACACATATCATGAATATCTTCAGCAATCAGAGGCAGGCCCAGAAATGGTCCATGCACCAGTTTTGGTGAAACCGAGCTGCCTACACTGCATACAGTCATTACTGTATGGGTTAGTATATAAGTTGCAGACAATGCAGCTTAGAAACATGAGCAAACAGTCATTGCTCTGTGTTTCCAAATATTTGGTTTGAACAGCACAGATTGCGGAAAAACGTGCGCAGGTACCCTCTCAGAACCTGATAACTGAAGTACATCATGTTCAATTTTCATTTCTATTGCCACTTTGTCAATATGAAGCATGGATGCCAAAAGAAAGCTAACGGTTGCCAAAATCACCTATACATACTATGGTGTTGTATTTAATGGAATCGTATTGAATTGTGCTCATTCTTTTCCCCAAAGGGAGAAAAAGCACTACAACATGGAATATTGCACAGAGAACAAAGGAAAACTAGCTTTGGCAGCTTTCATATATGCCTGGAAGGAGCAGAATCCCTACACTGCTGAGACCCACATGCTTGATCAATATTAATTCTTGGCGGTCCATGTGCTGGCTTTCAAATAAACACAAAATTCCATAGGCATGTCCCAACAATGTAAAATAAGCTATATTGATAGTCTGAATTGTACAAACAGCCCAAGGTTTGCTGCAGGTCATGACATTTCTTTAGGACCTCAGCCACACAGCAGCAGACTTTGCTGTCACCAAAGGCCACACACCTAACAGTCTGCATTTTAATGTCTTAACAGACATCACCCCTAAGAACATATAAAGCAGGAAAACACCTGGATCACACAGTACTACCACATGTATTAGCTCAGTCCATTCTTGGTTTCTTGAGACACACAACAGGCCATAGTGACACTCGTAAGCAATACCCAAGCACCCCACAATATATCTTATGTCCCAAATAGAAAACCTTCATTCAATTGATCTTTGTCTGAAAAATGTCACAGCAGGAAGGTGTGTTAAACCTTTTTATATGCTGCAATCAAAACTTTGGGGCATATTTTACAAGGAGCTAACGCCGCTGCTGCGTCATTTTTTTCTTGACGAAACGGTGGTGCAGTCAATGCTCCATATTTACAAAGTGACGCATGAGGCATAATGCATCACTTTTCTCTGTCCAGCATAATTTTTTACTGGTGCTACAACTGGCTTTGTCAGGATATTAAACATATGTAAGGTAGGCCTTTCCCCTTAAAATCCACTGAATATCAGACATATGCAAATCTTTAAGTTTATGGGAAAAAAATGTATCATTGGCAAATGACGCATCCAAAAAGCGTCAAAAACCCTGCAATCGCCAGCCCAGGCATAAAAATGATGCTTTGGCACTAGTACATAAGCAGAAAATACTCAAAGCACCTTGGTAAGCTCAATTACACCATGGAGGTACTCATACTGCAGTTCGGAACAGGAAGAAGATGACCATGACCACCTCCACCATTACTACAGAGGCAGCGCTGAAAAAGGTAGCAGACATACTGGCAGAGGACTACCCTCATTGACATCAGGTGTTGAGACGGGGCCACTCACCTGAAAAGCAGGATGTCTGCAGGGGCGATGGTATGCCCCGTCCTCCTTGAACTCCTCTCGGCAATCCTGGTGGACACAGAAACCCCGGCAGGTGGTCCAAAAGGAAAGGGGGAGTGGAAGAGAAAGAGACAAAACACTGCCACGTCTTGACGGTCCAGCCTGGCACCCTGTATCTTCGGGAGGGCAGGTCATTGTTGACAGAGTGATAGTAGAGTTAGTGCACTCAACTTCCTTGAAACTGAATCTCTCTTTCTGATATGGACACGGAGGCGGTAGAAGAACACCGGGATGCTCCAGCACTTTTCTTGGATAATAATAACTGTTGGCACAATTACTAACACTGCATTACCAAAAACCCAAACTGAGTACCATAACAATAAGTACTGCGACACTAGGGCTGGCTTCACAGAGATTTACTGTTGCACACTACAATTAGAACTGTGGTTGCACTTATCATGCACAAGAAAGACAAACAAGGGCATTAATTATATCACATATAACTTTCCTGCATGCATAGGGTTAACTTAAAAGGAACAAAAACAATCCAAGAAATACAAATGTCCAGTCTGGGTTCAAACAGTTAGGGTGGCACAGTTTGGTTTGGTTTCACTCTGTGTGTGAAAAATCCTTCAAAAAGCAAATTCCTCAAACCTGAAACACAGGCATGAATGACACAATTTCAATCCAAGGGTTATGCTATTAGAGAAAGAAAAGTCACGTAAATGCTCTTTTAAAATTGCACTGTCACTTTTTGTAGTACTTGAGCTCAAACAGATTTCCTGAAGCACATTTAGGCAAGTAACTACAATAATAATGTAGAATGTTCAGAAATGCATTTGTCTCTTCAAGATAAGCACATACGAGGTCTGAAATACACCAGCTGTTCTAGGAAAGCGCGGCGCTCAAAGAACAAACTCCCTGGAGAATACTAGTCACTTAGCTGCAGTCTTTTCTGGAGTGCTGGAGGAATGCCTGGTGTCAGCTGGTACAGGAATGAAGAAAATAATTGCCTCAAAAGTCCTGAATACGCGGATGACATCAGGGGCTGGACTGCCAAATCAGATGCTGAGATCAGGAAGCAAAACAAAGCCAAGCAAGGAGGCATGCTTCACTCTGCTATTTATAGCCAATCAGGAAAACAGTTGAGTTTTCCACATGTGGATGAGTCACCACACCCAATTAGAAGCACATGTCTACACCTGCTCACATTAGCAAACAAGCATTGGTAAAACAAGCATTGATAAAACCAATTGTGTAACACAGCACATTATTTTTACTTAGAAACATGAAGGTTTAACCAAGAACAGAGATATGATTTAACCCTAATCTCTGAGGATGCTGACAGGTAACCCAGGAGGCACCTTGGGGATTCCTGACAGTCCTCCCCACCAAGGACCCTCTCAAAGGGCGGGCCTGGAAGGGTGCAGGAGATGGAACTTTTTAGTGAGATGTGGAGCATGAACTGTGGACGCGGGTTCCCAGGAATTGTCCTCAGGCCCCTACCCTTTCCAAGCCAATAAATAGTGCAGAACACCATGGACGCGCCTGGAGTCAAGAACTTTGGCCACTTCAAATTTCCATTGCACATGTACTTTTACCAGGGGAGGTCGTGGAGCATGGCGGGTATCAGGGGAATAGGGACGGAGTAACGACACATGAAAAAAGGGGTGTACCTTGAAATCATCTGGCAATGTCAGTTCTACTACCACAGGATTTATGATTTTGGCAATAGGAAAGGGGCCTAGAAAGCGGGGTTTAATTTTCTGGATCCTGCAAGATGGAGATTTTTTTATGAGAGCCACACCTGATCTCCTATCTGATAAGAGGGAGCAGGTCTCCTTCTTTTGTCTGCTTGTTTTTTTTACTTGAGCTTGGTAGAGTTTTAAATGGTGTTGTACTTCTTTTTTAATCTCCTGTAACTCTTTAGTCTGTACTGATGGGACTCTTGTGGATGTTTCGGACCCTGTTATAGGTTGCATTCTTGGGTGCAGACTAAACAAACAGTAAAATGGGGATACTCCTGTAGCCATGTGGACACTGTTGTTATATACAAATTCAACAAGAGGTAAAGCCTTAGCCCACTCAGTAGACCATGATTTGCTCCTGCGATTGGTTGGCACGTTCCATCTGCCCATCCGTTTGTGGATGATATGCAGTGGACAAGTGGACGTCCATACCGACAGAGGAACAGAAGCAACTCCAAAACCGTGATATAAATTTGCGGCCATGATCGAAAACAATTGTGGTGGGCAACCCATGAAGTCGTACAATGTGTTGGACAAACAAATCAGAGAGCTTGGAAGCCGTAGGGAGGCATTTTAATGGAACAAAATGAGCCATTTTAGTTAGGTAATCTACAACCACCTATATGACAGTGTGTCCATTGGAAGCTGTGAGATCAGAAATAAACTCCATACTTATGGTATGCCATGGGGCCACCGGAATTGGCATGGGAAGTAACAATTCTATGGCTGGAGTATGTGAGGTTTTAGCCCGAACACAGGTGGAACAAGTGTGGACGTAACTTCTGACATCCTGCACAATTGTGGGCCACCAAAATCATCTTTGACAGAGATCTAACATCTTTTTCTCACCTGGGTGACCTGCGAGGACAGAATCATGTCCCCAATGTAACACTGTATCCCGTAATTCTTTGGTAGGGACGTACAACTGATCAGCATGGTATAGTAAACCCTCTTTTTCATACACATCAGTTGAACAGGGAACCTTGTGTTGGGCTACCCATATTTTCTCAAGGAACTCTTGGGAAGTGCACACTGCCATGATTTTTTCTGGGGGTATAATGCTTCTGACCTTTTCTAGCACAACATCAGAGGAGAAACCCAACCTCGACAACATGTGTGCCTTTTGTTGTGTAGTACAGGGCCTATAGGTGATTACAAAATCAAACTTGTTAAAGAATAGAAGCCAGCGTAATTGACAAGGTGTCAGGGCCTTGGTCACTTGAAAAAACTGTAAATTACGGTACTCTGTGTAAATAGTTACGGTGTGTCTAGCTCCTAGTAGGTGGTGACGCCATTCCCGGAAGGCAAGCTTGATGGCCAGAAGTTCCCGCTCCGCCACTGTGTAATTTTGCTCTGCGGGTAGCAATTTCTTTGAGAAGTAAGCTACTGGATGGAAATGCCCAGACTCAGGATCTCGTTGGGACAAGACACCACCCACTGCCATTTGGGAAGCATCTGCTTCCACGAAAAATGGCTGAGCCGGGTCGGGATGATGGAGAATGGGTGCTTCAGGGTTTTAAGATGTTGGAAGGCTTTCTCAGCTTCTGCATCCCAGAGAAACTTAACCCCCTTTCGTAGGAGACGAGTTATGGGAGATACCACAGTAGAAAAGTGGGGTATAAATCTCCGATAAAAATTTGTGAAGCCCAAAAACTGTTGCACTTCCTTGATGGATCTTGGGGCTACCCAATCCAGGATGGCCTGTACCTTGGACCTATCCATGGAAATTCCATTGGGAGTGATCACATATCCCAGGAATTCTACAGTTGTAGTGTGAAAAACAAATTTTTCCAGCTTGGCGAAGAGATGATGCTCACGAAGCCGTTGTAAAACCACTCTTACATGCCCTATATGTTCCTCAGTGGAAGATGAATAGATCAAAATATCGTCTATGTATACCACTACACAGATATCCAGACACTCCTGCAGCACTTCATTGATGAAAGATTGAAACGCTGCAGGAGCGTTACACAACCCGAAGGGCATCACTGTGTTAGAAGAGCTAGAATTTATTTCGGAATGCCGTCTTCCACTCATCCCCCTTCATCACTCGGATCAAGTGGTAGGCACCCCGGAGGTCGAGTTTAGTATAAATTTTCGACTGACGTACCTGATCTAAAAGTACTGGGATCAAAGGAAGAGGATACCGATTTTTTATGGTCACTTTGTTCACTGCGCGATAATCGATACAGGCGCGCAGCTCGCGATTCTTCTTGTGCACGAAGAACAAAGACGACGATACTGGTGACGTTGAATGATGAATAAACCCTTAGCCAATAGATCATCCAGGTAGTCTTGCAGGTATCGATTCTCAGGCTCAGAAAGAGCATACACCCTACTACATGGTAGCGTTGCCCCTGGAATCAAGTCTATACGACAATCGTATAACCTATGTGGCAGCAGCTGGGTGGCCCTCTGTTCACTAAAGACATCATGGAAGTCTTTATACGGTGCAGGAATGGCCAGTGTGTTGTCCGGCTTGATAGCCGTACTATGTGTGGACCCACAATGCAAGGGTGTCACTAGTAATGGTTTATCTTGGTAACAGGAGTGCCAGCAATGTTTAGAGTCTAATGTCACTGTCCTTGCTGCCCAGTCAATTTTGGGATCGTGTAACTGAAGCCAGGGTATCCCCAAAATGGCTCCAAATACTGGGGTATCTATGAGGTCAAACTGAATTTGTTCTGAATGGTTGTTTGCACAAAGCATGGACCAGGGTGTTGTTTGATAAACGATAAGCCCGGAGGACAATTCTGAGCCATCCACGGCTCTGACTGGTTCAGGGATGTCTTTTCTGACAGTCGTAATATTTAGGGGCATATTTATACTCTGTTTGCGCCGGATTTGCGTCTTTTTTTTTACGCAAATCCGACGCAAAACTAACTCCATATTTATACTTTGGCGTTAGACCCGTCTAGCGCCAAAGATCTTGGAGTTTGCGCCATTTTTTAGCGTGGACACCTTCCTTGCGTTAATGATATGCAAGGTAGGCGTGCCCTTTAAAAAAATTACTCCGAGGCATGTGCGCCGTATTTATATTCCCGGGCAAAAATGACGCCCGGGAGTGGGCGGGTCAAAAAAAATGACGTCCAGCCGCTTTTGCGTCATTTCTTAACGCCTGGTCAGGGCAGGCGTTAAGGGACCTGTGGGCTCGGAAGGATCCCAGAGGTGCCCTCCCATGCCCCCAGGGACACCCCCTGCCACCCTTGCCCACCCCAGGAGGACGCCAAAGGATGGAGGGACCCATCCCAGGGAACTTAAGGTAAGTTCAGGTAAGTATTTTTTTTCTTCTTTTTTTTGTGGCATAGGGGGGCCTGATTTGTGCCCCACTACATGCCACTATGCCCAATGACCATGCCCAGGGGACAGAAGTCCCCTGGGCATGGCCATTGGGCAAGGGGGCATGACTCCTGTCTTTGCTAAGACAGGAGTCATGTCAATGGAGGGTGGGAGTAAAAACAAATGGCGCTAATCGGGTTGAGGCAGATTTGTTGCCTCAGACCGACTTGCCCCATTCTTTGACGCCCAGCTCCATTTTCCCCTACGCCGGCGCTGCCTGGTGTGGGTCATTTTTTTTACGCACACCAGTCAGCTCCGCCGGCTAACGTCATTCCATAAATAAGGCGCCCGCATGGCGCTTTGGAATGGCGTTAGCCGGCGTTAAATGTTTTGACGCACAACTGCGTTGGCGCAGTTGTGCGCCAAAAAGTATAAATACGGCCCTAAGGGTTTTAGCCAAACCCAAGTCTAAAAAGTTTCCAGTAGCCCCAGAGTCAAGCAAATGGGAATGACCTTATGAACCTGAGGGGACAACACTAACTTCACAATAAGAGTTAGATGTTGAGGTACTGAACTGGTGGTATTAGCCAGAAGATGTGAGACCATATTGAAAGAAGCGCTTGATAAAATGGTCTCAGAAGTTATCGAGACAGTTAGTTTTCCGCCTGGTCAGGAAGAGAGAATTCAGGCCCTGTTACCGCTTTGATGGCTTTCTTTGGAGCAATAGGCTTGTTAGGACATTCCCGAGCAAAATGCCCTGCCTTACCGCTGTGTAAACACAGTTTCAATTTGGTCCCATGTTCTTTCTCTTCCTTAGATTGTGGGCCCCACACACTTCCAATTTGCATGGGCTCAGGTGTATCATGAGTGGGAATGGTGGACTCCTCTTTCTCAGTTTTGAGCACCACTAAACGTGTGTCACCTCAGAATTTTTCTCTCTTACGTTCACTCAAGCGGTGATGCAATCGTACCACCAGGTCAATGAACTCAGAACACTCTGTAGGAGGTTCCACAATTTGGGCTAGAACATCCTTGAGATCGTCCCGAAGGCCACGATAGAAGAGGGAGGTCCTATTCTTCTCCATCCACTCAATCTCTGCCACCAACCGATTGAAAGAGGTGATATAGGATAGTAGATCCTTGTTTCCCTGGTGTAAATTCAGCAACTCATTGTCACTGGCTTGCACGAAGAGGTGTTTGGCAAGTGTACTGCATGCCAATTCACACTGGACTCAAAAGAGGTAACAATAAATGGCAGAAGGCATGCACAAGTCGATTTTTCAAATTGTAACACTAAAAATGTTATTTATTGTATTTCCTGTCCATGTAACCAAACATATATTGGTCAGACTTCACAAATAGTTAAAAGTCGGATTCTCCAACATCGATCAAGGATTAAATGCACCATAAAAGGTGCTCCGCTAGTCTACCATTTTGTGGAATTCAAACATAAAGCAGACGATATTCAATGGACAGTACTGGCTGTGATTCAACCAAAGATGGATGGTCCTCCAACTCTAACAAGGTTGTTGAAATTGGAGGCAAGAATGATCGAGAAATTTCAAACAGCTAAAACGGGTCTTAATGATTGTGATGAAGCATGGGTGCTAATTAGGTGACGTAACAGATGTTTATATCAAAATGTATGGATTTGCCATCGTAGTACAGTTATGTCTGGTTTATTATTAGACCATTACTATCACAGAGAAATTGAAATGCAAGCAAGTTTGATACAAAAAATTGTTTGGATGGTTTTTGAATCATTAAATGTATACATAACCACTGGGAGTGGTTCCAGAAGCAAGTATCAAGAAATGTTCCCAGATATACTATGATAGGTCTAATTTGAGGATATTTTTTAGAAATAATGAGTAAAATATGAGAGTATGGAGCACAGTTTAGTGGGTGCCCAACATTTCCAAGAGAGCTGTTGTAGTGAACTCTCTATGAAAGAAGAGCTTGGCACGCCTTTAAGGATTGGATATTATTTGGAAGGGATGATATCCATTACAGACGAGGTTTCCATGGTAAATTACAAATACACAATTAGACTGTCATAAGAGGCGAGTAATCGGAGAGCACCGTCCCGGGATCTACAATATGGCGTCGAGACCAGTCCATTTTAATATATTGGCGCAGGCTAGCGTGAGTCCGTTGTTAGTTTTTATAGATGCTTTCGGGAGAACCACCGTTGCCGACAGTTTTGAAAGAGCAGGAGCGGCGCTTGACCAGCGGGTGCTGACACAGATCTTGTGGACTTGTGGCGTGACTCAAAAGTTAAATGAAGTAAGTGTCTGTGCCATAGGAGGTGTGTAGTCCTTGGAGTACACGCAGAGAGCTATTTTTAGATTGTAATAGATCTTCATGCGCTCGATGTTTTAATGCTTTTAGAACACAATGAAATCATTACACAGTCGCCGGCATGTATACGAGGGGCGCCAGGAGATAGGTAAGACACCATTTGGTGGTGTTTAGTATTTTTTCCGACGGCACAGTAGCTGGTTCTATGGAGATTAATTCTACCATTGTGTTCCTCTTTTCAGTACCTGAAAACAGAGGATTCTAGCTCTTGTATGTCTCACAACTGTAAGGGAAGGTATGTACTACAACTTGTGAGTGGCACTCGGGCTGTATCTGCACAGTCGGTAATTTCAGTCACCTGGGTGCATATACTTTCTAGTAACATGCATTGTGGATATGAAGTATATTCTAGAGTGGCTACTTGAGCACGACAGGCGATGTCTAAAACAACACAGAATCTTAAATAGGAGATTAGTAGAGGTATTCTGACTCGAATACAAGGCACATTTGGGGTTAGGTGGTGGAATAGATGAATATATAGGGTTGTGTATAATGTGAGTTTTTTTCAATTTTTATAGAGGTGCCAGTGCTCTCCAACAGTCCTGATGAGGCCTTGAGTTGTTAGGCCAAAACGCGTCGACATATCCCTAATGGGTCCAAGGAGTCTGAGCAAATATTCAATTGATTGTTAAATAACTTATATAGCACTACTTGCTACCTTGTATAAAGAAAATTAAGGTAGTATACAGCTGGGTGCAAGATCCTTGGCCACCATATAATTGTTGATCACCTTGGTTTACTGTATGTTGTGTTGTGACTATTCTATGAATCGTTGGAGTAGGGCACATGTATATGTTTTAGATTTTTTATATTATATGTATTATGTGGTTTACTTGTCTGTTATTTTTGTAAATATGTATAGATAAGTGTATATAGCTTCACTGTAGTGTCAGTTGTTTATAGACAGAAAGTCTTCCTCTGACCCTGAGATGTGTGTGTATATTGACAAATATAATAAATAATGGAAAATAGTTGTATTCCTCCGAACCAAGAGTTATTATTGGTTTTGTGTAATAATTATTTAATTTGTCCCTCTCCTGCTATATCTTTTTTGTGAACATTGTTGTATTAGTATCCTAAGCAGGTGAGGGTGATAGGATTCTCCCCCCCTTTTTCGGAGGAATGCCTGGTGTCAGCTGGTACAGGAACGAAGAAAAGAATTGCCTCAAAAGTCCTGAATACGAGGATGACAGCAGGGTCTGGAATGCCAAATCAGATGCTGAGATCAGGAAGCAAAACAAAGCCAAGCAGGGAGACATGCTTCACTCTGCTATTTATAGCCTATCAGGAAAGCAGTTGGGTTTCCACATGTGGATGAGTCACCACACCCAATTAGAAGCACATGTCTACACCACACCCAATTAGAAGCACATGTCTACATCTGGTCACATTAGCAAACAAGCATTGATAAAACCAATTGGGTAACACAGCACATTATGTTTACTTAGAAACATAAAGGTTTAACCAAGAACAGAGATATGATTTAACCCTAATCCCTTGGGATGCTGACAGATAACGCAGGAGGCACCTTGGGGATTCCTGACATCAGGGAGGAGGAAGTCATCACCTGTTACAGGCTCAGGAGGGAGTCGATTGTCTACCTCCTGCATCAGATTGCACCAAAGCTGCAGACAACATCCCAGAGGTGCACTAACATCCCTCTACAGGCCAAGCTGATGGCAGTACTCCACATGCTGGTGTCAGGCTCATTCCAAACCACCACAGCTAGAGCCACAGGAATATCTCAGCCATCCTTTTCTGTATTTCTCCCCTCCATCTTTGTTACCATCACACCCCAGTGTCTCACGTTCCCCAACACACAGCAGAAACAACTTGAAAACAAGCAGGACTTCTAATACCATTGCTGGATTTCCACGTGCTGGGGACAAAGGACTGCACTCATGTGCGGCTTGTGTCCCCTGTTACTACATCCCACCTGTACTGCATTCAGAAACACACATATTACATCAATGTGCAGGGAGTAGTGGACCATCCGGGGCTGTTCATCAATGTGCTGACAAAGTACCCTGGGAGTGCTTGGATGCATACATCTTCAGACATTCCATCATAAACGAGCACTTCCAGAATCAGTGATATGGGCATGGTCTACAGGTTGCTAAGTACATCTGAAGCACATGACCAACCCCATGACAGTAAAATATGTTAAATAAAATAGCCATATTTGTGTTGGGTGAATGAGACAGTGCATACGTCGCAGGTGTAGACCTCATACTTGCACCATACTACATGGCACATGTGCAATACAGCCTTCCATGCACACATGTTGAGACCTGCTATGCCACTATGGGCCTCATGTTCAAGGGTCCTGCGCTACTAGAGTGTCAATTTCCATGACACACTGGTGGAGCAGGTCTCTCAATCATATCAATAAGGCAATGCAATGTCACCTTGCGTGCCTTTGCATGGCCTCATAGATATGGAGAAAGGCAAGGCAGTGCAAAGCACTGTGTTACCTTATTCTGCATCAGGGGGACGTACCATGAGCATTGTGGGGGGTTTTCCAATGCAAAACCCATGGGTTTTGATGCATTACCAGACATACAAGGATCTGTAAATCTGGGAATGCACCAAAATCTTTTGCCTCCCCAGGGGAGGCGTAACAAGGAGAAATGTCTTTGTTTCTTCTCGTTTTTGCTGCTTTCTATGTGTGCTGGAAAAAGTCTGACAGGATTGTTTTTGTGCAGGAAGGTAGCCCTTCCTACACAGAGATAATCCTGTCTGCGACGAAGGCATCCTTGTAATGTGGTGCAAGGGTGCTTGCGGTGGCCCTAGGCAGCTCAGTCTGCACAGCGCAGGGGCAGGGGACAGGAATGCACATTATCTTGTAGGTTCGGCCTATTCCTCCCCGTTCCATGTGGCACAGGGCAGCACAGCAAGGTGACTTGCAACAATGCCCTGCACGATTTACCTGGTGATTAGGCCCCCAAGCTTTTTACTTTGCATTGAGGGACTTGTAATTGTAGTGACTCATGTTGTGTATTCCACTACATGTTCAAGTATATACAGAGGTGGACCTGGACTAATGCTGCACCTCACACATGGAGTGGAGAAAAGTGACAGAGCATGACTGAGCTGTGCAACATGTAACTGGGCAGTGTGACTGACATTTCTGTGCCATTTTCCTGGACTTAATATAGATTCCTGTCCTTTGCCCTGCACACAGCACAGTGGAGCGCTGGGACATAGCTAGCTGCACTGCACAATATAACCGTTTTTCCCACAATGCCCCTTATTAATATTTACCCTGTGGCTGTGGTTGTTCCTTGTGTGCTGCACTGCTGTGTTCTGGTACTCCAGCCACCAACTCATCTGGGATGACAGCTGCCACCTGCTCCTCCAAAGCATCCAGCTACTCCTGGTGGCGCTGGGCTCCCTCCTCTGGTCTGCATTGCTGCCTTCAGGTTGTTGGACAGTTCCTCCTTTGTCCGGCACTTATAATCATGCCAGCGCTTCTTGCCGTCGGTGACAGTCCTGTTTGCTTGTGCCACACTATTGATCTTCTCCACTATGGACTGCCAAATGGCCTCTTTCCTCCCTAGTGACAATTTAGAGGTGACAAATAGCTGATGTTGGTGCTCTGTCACCTCCGTTATCAAGATGTCAGTCTCACTAAAATTTAAATTATTTTTGTTTTTCCCCTGGGAGTTTGTCTGGACATCCAGCTGGGGTTGTTGTCCTTGCTTCTGCTGCCTGACATTCATCCAGTGTTGGCCATTACAGAAAATGAGTGAGCCATTTAGACACTGCTGGGGGAGTATGACGAGCCAATGTACTACTATGCGCTGTCTCACCAATAGTAAGTCCAACTGTGCAAATCTATACTGCATTTTTTAACCTTTTTTGGGAAGTGGTAGTAGTCCTAGCAGGCAGTATCAGGTAGTTAGTTCTGTGGCCACCTTTGTCTCTCCCCACACCCTCTGTAGCAACTGGCCCCGCAACACGTGAATGTGCCTGCAGTCCCATGCGATAAGCTCAAAATCTGCCGGGAAGACCCCACAGTGAGTGCAGCCCACCGGGTGCGCTGGGTAAATCCAATGTAGGTGCCGTGGCATCAGGTAAGCTCTATGTGTGCAACAGAATTGTATTCGTTTGAATCGGGCATTACTGGCTACATTGCGGACTTGTGCCAGCATCCTGTTCTACTCACCATATGTAAAGGGATTTTTCAGCTGAGTCCCAAGCTGCACGACTAGAGGCAACAGATGTTTGTCACCTGGTTTTCAGGGCAGCGTTTAACCATGAAACGATACCCTTGTTGGAGCCAGAGTCCAAGAGCACCTGTAGTACTTGTGACTCACATGACTCATTTGGGAATGTTGACCAGATCACGCTGGTCGTGCGAGAAATGCTTGCATATTACAGGAATTGAACCCGGGCTATGCCGTAGTGTGTGGCATCCACTTCCATAGTTAGAAAGGTGCCGTTCAGGAATAGGTCTCCCGCCCTTTAGCATCCACCCTCCACCCATCTTGTGACATCCATGGAGTCATGGATATGTAGAAACACGTGTAGCCACTAGATCGGGAGCAGCCTAGCATAGGGCGCCTGTCTCAGAACGTGCGTTACAGCTGTCTCCCATGCCTGAGTTATCTGTGAGACAATACATCGGGTCCCCACCGGTAGCCTTCGTCCGTGCATTAGTGATTTAGGAAGCTCAGCCAGTATGGTCGAGCAAGACAGAAATGTCCATCATCACACCACATAACTGCATATTGAAATAATCCCGCCAGATAGTATAATCTGAGGTCGCTGGTATCCAATTTCAGGATTTCAAGACAGGTCCTACAAAGTTTTCCCGCCGACTCCAGGGTCACCATCATCCTATCGATCTGCCGAAACATTTCAGTTGCCAATATACAGAAAGAGTTCTGCATTGTATAAAGGCAACTCAGTAAAAGGACCATCTTGCACAGGGACACTGCCCATCACTGATAAGGGTAGTGTATCCACAATTGTACAGAAGCTGTAAGGCCAGCCAGAACCCATCACATTTTTAAATTGGGTGTTGTGATATTTGTATACCCAGATACTGAAAAATTCCGGGTCTCCCATGGTAAATTCGCTTCGGGGAGGTTGGACACAACCGTCCTCACCAATCTCGCCACAGAGAACAGCGCCGTCTTTTGGCGATTAACATAGAGCCCAGACACCGCACCAAAGTCTGTCAGCAGTTGAAAAAGTAAGCGCACCGAGTCCTTCACATAAATTAATGTGTCATCAGCATAAATAGACACTACATGCGTCTTATCTCCCAGAGACTAGGAACTTTACTTATAACTGCTTTTTTTACAGAGGTTTCTATAGCCAGCATTCAAAATGCTGACCCATTGCACAAGCTACACATTTTTAGAAATATTAGCTGAATACAAGATCCTTGTGTGTCTTTGCTTGATGAATGGAAGAGTATTTTCTTTCTCCATTTCATCAGTTTCTGAAACATGTACATAGTGGATGCATTGGTGATGCACAGATAGAATTACACTTGTGTTTAAGCAATAAATGTGCTTGTTTGCCCGCAGATGGATATGTTTATTCAAAGGAATTCGAAACACATTAAAACACTTTGGGATTTAAAAAAATAGTAATGGAAAGTTTCCTTGAATAGTGTAACGTGGTTTTGTTCTTCTTTGCATGTGTCCCCCTAATAATATGTTGGGTTTATTTTCTATTGAGGGGCCTCAGATAAAGATGTGTGCAATCTGTATGCATTTTCTCCTTTGACAGCATAACATTCCTTTTGAGTGATTGCTTCACTATATTGAGCCATACATGGTGGTGAAATTATGTTCAACACCCTGCTGGTACGTTTATCCATAACATGCAATGCCCTCACATACATATTACCCCTCACATGTATGCACTAGTTATATTGACTGTCTGCATCATTTGCCGTAGACCCAATTCCAACTTTCAGTGTTCTGATTTTCAAATCACTACAGATAACAAAGATCTAGCAAAGCACATCACATCTGACTTAAACCAGACCTTTCCTTCGCAGTTTATATATTTTTTTTGATAGCCACATTTTTGTTGATTTGACAGCAGGTGTCATCCAGTGCAATACAGTCATCAATTGCAAAGCTTTCTTAAGTGCAGTAACACATAAAACAATAACTACAAACAACAATCCCATCATGACTGTATTCTGTGATATGCCCACCATTCCCCCCTATATTTTATCATGTTTCTGGGTACAGCAATGTGCCTCTTGGTGAGCACACCAGTCAACTTCTTTGCTCCATTGTTGCATTGAGGGGGGAGAAGGATGTTTCCACAGGCGGGCAGCGTCTCTTTTGCCTACTATGCATGCCACCCCTATAAAAATACAAATTCTCTCGGAGCGTGGCCCCCTTCCCAGTTCAGCTAGAAGACCCAGCAGTGCCGCCCTGGGGTCCAGGTCGATCAAGCAGCCCAGAAATGCTGATAGCTCATGTTCCACCCCATCCCAGAAGGACTTCAATGCTGGGCAGTGGCATGCCACATGGTAGAAGTCTGCAGTGGGAAAAGTGAACACATGCAGGTTGTACTGATGGAGATATCTGTTGTATAGAGTGTGGGGGTATGTGCATTGTGTGCAAGTAGTTGACGTGGACCGTGCACAATCAAGAAGATATCACCAGCTCCTAAAGGGCAAGGCCATGCCTCCCCCCAGTCATAGTCATAGTCATCCAGTTCACCCACCCAACACTCCCACCTCTGCCTCAGGGAGGAGAAGCGATTAGGAGCATTGATAAACAAGGAGCAATACATCTCAGAGGCTGCTCCTTTATCCAAGCGCCCCATTGAAGATTTTAGCTTCAAGCAGGCTTAATTGAGGGAGCTGGGCCCGCAGGGCATGTCGTAACTGAAGGAATTGGCAGAATTGTGTGTCATAGGGCGTAATATTCTCTCAATCCCTGAAAGGACATTAAGGTCCCCCCCGGGAGACTTCTCCCAAGTACATAATACCAATTTGGTCCCATTGGCAAAGCCTTCTATTTTGGACACCTGTTGAATCCAGGTGCCCTGCCAAAGAGGAGTTAACTCCATCAGGTGGTGGTCCCAGTGGTTAAGGCGCAGGGCTTCTCTCCAACATAGCACCGCCACACAAGGGCCTTTGGCCTTTCTAAAGCAGACTAAGAATCCCTGTAAAGACCAGAAGGTGAAGATCAGAGCAGTAGGCATGATCGTCCCAGCTCCCTGTAAACCATTTATTTATGGGTACCAAATGTGCCGCTCGATAAGTGTAGATGTCAGACACACCAAGGCCGCCGTCGAAGTGGGATCTTTGTGTTGAAGTAAACACCACCCAATGGTGCTCACCATCCTACATAATGGACTTAAGTTTGGAGGTCAGGGAACTGAACCATTCCTGGGGAATCGAATAAGGAAAGTTCAGCAGTACGATAAATATGAAAGGAGTCACATCATTTTGAAAAGTGGGCTGCGCCTCGTGGTGTTAATAGGTAGTCAGTTCCATCTGCGGAGGTCGTGGTCCAGGGAAGACAATGCCAGAGGTTGGAAGTTAAGGGTCCAAGACAAGTTGGGGAGGCAGGATATATGAATTCCCAGGTATACAAAGGAGTTCTGCCTTAGAGATATGTCAGGGCACCACTATCGCCTCACAACATCTCTGGTCACCTCCACCAATATGGATTTACATGGGTTAAACTGGAGACCGGAGGCCTCCCCATAGAGGTGAAGGATCTCCAGGCAGCAGGGACCAGAGGGGAGAGGATCACCAAGGAAGAGGAGAATATTGCCGGCATAGAAAGCTATCCAGTCCTCAAATTCATCACCCCACCTCCAACCTGAGATCTGAGCATCGCAGCATATCAGACAGGCCACCAGTTCAATAGCCAAGGTGAATAGTAATGAGGCGAGGGGACAGCCTTGGTGTGTACGTCTATAGATTATAAATAAGTGGGGTAAAATCCCTTTAACATGGACCTGAGCCATGGGAGCATTATATAGGAGACGTACCATTCTATGAAATAGTGGGCCCTGTCCTGCTGGGAGTAGGACTGCATCCAGAAAAGACCAGGAGATCATCTAGAAGATCTTATGAAAATCTACTGAGAAGGGCCAGGTTACGGCCTAGTTTGTGGATCTGTTTGAGGGTCAGTTTCTACTCGATGGATACAGTGGCAGGTACTTCTACCCGGCATGAATCCACATTGGTCTGGATGAATATGGTGGGAGAGGGTTCAACTTACTATGGACACAAGGATTTTAGCGGAGATCCTAATTTCTGCATTAATGAGCGAGATCCGGTGAAATGAAGCACACCGATCCACAGGAAGTCCCGTTTTTGGAATTACAACAATAGTGGTGCAGTTGAAGTCTAGGGGGAACAATCCCTGTCATAATTCCTCCACATAGAGGGCCACCAGGTGAGAAATCAAAATAGTACAATATATTTTATAATATCCGATGGGGAAGCCATATGGAGATGGCCTGGTCGACTTCTTCAATCGTCAAAGGTTGGTCTAGATCGTGGGATAGAGAACCTCGAATTGAGGGTAAAGGGATGTCCCAAAGAAGGAGTCACTCGGTCTCCGCAAGGAGTGGGGGGGGTGGGCACCTCATAGAGTTCCCTATAGAATGCCACAAACACTTGAGCAATCGCTGCTAGGTCCTTCTGGAGGTCACCTGCCGAATCTCTGACGGCCAGCACTCCTTCTCAATGCAGATTATCAAGGTCTGTCAACGTCAGAGCTGGACCAGCCATTTAATCCACTGGGTATTTCCCTGGTGGGCTTGAGCCATTAGAGGCTGGGAACCGGTGAAGGCCTGTTTTTCAAGTTCCAGGGCCGTTGCTGGTCCTTTGTCATGTTCTTCGGGTCCCTGAGGATAACAGCAGTAGGCAAGGGGGAGGGAAATTGAGAGAAAAACACATTAGAGCATGATAAGAGAAGACATGAAGGAAATATAGATGTTTGGATGAGAAGAGAAACACAGAAAAGGGAATAGGACAGTGGTGCAGGTTTGAACATTTTGCCTGGTTCCTTGCTGTCTCCAGTCTGGCCCTGGTCAATGCGCCTCAGTTTTAACATGCAGTGGTCTTGGCTTTGTACACCTTAGTACAGAGAATCAATTCACCTCAGTCCTGAGAATTACGGGCACCAGATTTAGCAAATTAGTACAGAGAATATATTTAGGCCAAGGCACCCCTAAGAATTGAACACATGGTTCAGCCCTGTGGACTGGCTGAGCACTTAAAGATTTCTGAGGAGAACATAACAGGCACGCCCGTCCTTTAGGGCGGAGGGGCCACCCCCCCCACCTTTTGCCCCTTGTGAAGTGTGTCTGTCAGGCTGAACAAAGGTCAGCCTGACAGACACTCTTCATTTTCAGTTCAGGCACCCAGGAGCAGACATGCGTGATTTGCACAGACTCCTGGCTGCCTGAGCAGAACTTTGCTGGGCTGAGGAGGTCACAGCTCCTATGGGCGTGACCTCCTCGGCTCAGCAAAGGTGCCTCAAGGCCCTCCCCCGGGTGACGAGGAAAGTGTCACCCATTGACATGGACCCAGGCGTTTCAGGTTTAAGCCCTGAAGCGCCCAAGGCGAGTGTCAATCAGCAACACTTTGTCACGGAGTGGGGTGGGGTCAGCAGTCTCACTGACCCCATCCCACTCTGACAAGGCTGGTACTGCTGCCAGCAGTCCCAACCATCCTGGGACCTCCGAGGCTGAAGGTAAGTGTGTGTGTGTGTGTGTGTGTGTGATCTTTTAAAATGAATGTTTGGTGCATGTGTGCATGTTTGAATGTTATGAGTGTTGTTAATGGATGGATGTGCATGTCTGTGTGAAAGAGTGAGTGTGTGTGTGCTTTCCGCCCGCCCCCCCCTCCTAAAGCTGCCGGCTGCCACTGGAACATAATGATGTAATTTGAGCTGCCTTAGGCCCTACTTCGACACGTGCACTGTGGACTGAGAGTACAATGATTTGTTCAATTTAAAGGAGTAAGGGCAGCAAATCCCAGAGAGTGTTGAGGAATAAAGTGAGAGCCCAGGGCTAGAAAAGTGGTCTCCTATCAAAATGAAGTGATGATGACCTGTAAAAACCCCTGATGGCCTGCTTCTGACTATCCCTAAAGGTTTTGCATACACATTGAGATTTCCCTGATGCTAGGCTACAAGATGTTGCCATGTTCCTAAGGACACAGTGTACCAGTTCTGGACTCACCTTAACACATTGTTGTTTGGTAGTATAGTACACATGGTTGATGGGACTTTAGACTACAGCTACAATAATGCATAAGGTTGTCAGTAGCCTAGGACTGGAGTACTTCATCCTTGGTGACATAGAGTCACCTGCTAACCTCAACACTGAGGACGATGTGTGATTTGTGGGAAACCCTGAAGTCACATTAATATACTACATGTCGACACAGCAGCATCTTCACTCTGGATAAGCTGCCACTCCTGTGTATTGTTTATTGTACAGTAGCAGGTTGGCAGAGCATTCAAATACTGTTTTAAGATGTGATGGTACACTAAAAATATAATGGTGAATCGTTGTTTGAACATTGTGATTAAAATAATTGTAAAGATGTACATTAAAATATTTGAGAAAAGGAACATTGCTGCCTGCTAAGGAACAAAATTATACTGCAGGAATATGCTAGGTACATCTTTTAAAAATTCATATGTGCAAGATGATCCAGAAACCATTTATAACCAGTCAACTAGAATACCCCTATAACTCCGATTTGTTGAAACACTCTAGAACTGTTCAGTATTTCTCATGCTAGTTCACACTTTTGTATTTTATTATAGGGTGTTAGATACCTTTTTATAAACATATTTTGACTCTTTATTTCAGTCCTAAATTAAGAGCATGCAAAAGCATTATAACTTTGCCATGCTATTGCTGAAGCATTTTCTCTTCTTTCTCAGGATTCGAAAACGCTTCCCCGAGGTCGATGCGATCTAAGGACCCAGTGAGGAGTGTGGTTAAATGTATACAATCATTCCAATCTCAACTACAACATCAACAAGTTTAAACACCAAGACCAATTTGACCACGGAAACAATACTCCAATCAAGGAAAAAGTTTGAGGCTTTATTTTATAACCACAAAGCCAACGTCACATAAATTGTGCGCAGAATCAAATTGTAGAGATAAAGAAAAATTATAGGCTGACCAAATCTACAAAATAGATTTAATCTACTCAATAACATCACCATTAAACATTAAAGAAGAAGAATACATACTAATAATGAAACAATTTGCACCACAGAAACATTCTTTAAAACAGACTGTTTATACATTAATCAAATCAGATTACAAAGAGTTAGAAATCAGGATTTTTGGACATGTTATCCTTACTTCTAGCTAGAATAAGACAAGCATGTGTGGGAATGGATTAACACATGCGAGCAAAAGTAAAAAAAAAAAAAAAAGACAAAAATAATTTGGCAAAATCACCTCAGGCTAGGTTAAACCAACTAGAAAAAAATAGGCAGCTGTCAGCATGCTAACTATATTGGGTAAAATAGGTTGAGGGGACAATTAGAATTGTAATCAAATGTACCTCTCCTGGGATCAGCATTCAATTCAGATTTGTCAGCAAAACAAGTAGATCATCAGCAAAGTCCATAAGGCGCTATCAAGGGAAAGGTGCAGAGTACGGGCTGCACAGAGAACAGCGAAAGACAACTACTCAGGACAAAAACCAGAAGGGGACTCTCTAGAAACTTGATTGGTCAATTTGATGGGTCCATAATATGCAAACGGGGCAATGGCCAACTAAACTGTAATCCCATGTCACTTTGCAACATGGAACAGATTTCACAAGTTTAGGATGAAATCACTTCTTCAGCGTGACACCGGCAATAACTGGCAATTTTGTATATCACTTGATACACTGCAACAGTTTCCCATGGCACACGATTCCAACAGTTCTCATGAGAAGGGTTCAGTTAACAATGGTAACTGTCTTAGCTCCCAACCTCCAGGTCTCGCTGTATCACACTCAAGGCCATGGAAAGAAAAACTTGCACGTAGGACATTAGAACTCTTTACTATTCTGAGAAATAACCTAATGGAAAAATTCATGTTAGAGAGAAAGAAATGCTTCATCACATCTTGTATATGCAGTTAATTAAACACGTATAATATTCAAAGGTTTAAATTCAACATTAGTAATATATCAAATATGAAAAAACATTTAATTAAAAATTGCAATCTTTGTTAAAGCATCACATCAGATAAGAAAGAGAAGTGAATTTTATTCCATGTGCATATGTCTATATACTAATAAATCACATTAATCATAATAAATCAAATTGATTTCACTACTAATCATCACTCTAAATATATATGATATGTTTTCAATGTTCATTTAAACTTGTTAACACATTGTAAGTTCTGGTAGGCACAATGTGCATCATTTTAATAAATGGTGAAATGCAGCCTTTTCTCTATGTTAGGCTTCTATACATGAATACAAAATTACCTAATGCTGAATTATGGGTCACTAGAGCATCATCAACATTTTCCATTCCAAGGTCAAGCTCCTCAAATTGCATTTTTAGTCTATTATAAGACACAATGGCCTGCTGGAGATCTGCTTGTCTTCTGTAGACACTGTTTCAGGCTGGTAGTGGGGCAAAAGAAATACTTACAATCTGACACTTAGCAACTTGGCTTGGCTGGCACTGGTACATATCATTGCAGGTGTTGGCACGTTCACGGGCATGGCATTGCAGTCATATGCTCCATGAGAAACACCGCTTGCGTGCAGGATACACATCCGAAGGGGGAGCTCTCTAGGTCATCAGAGAGCCATAGCTGAAGCACCAGCCTGCTGATTAGTTGCTTTCTGTCCAAACTTGTGACCTGTTTCTTTTCAGTTCTATTGTAATGTGGCTGACATGTAACAGAAGTCGAGGTGTGCCTCCTTCCAAGCAAAGAAAGCTTATTTGTTTCTAACTTCCTGTTACTAGTGCAGTACAAACGTGTAAAAAAAGTATAAACCCAAATTATAGCCTAGTGCGCAGGCTTTTATGTATGACTCATTCACTGCTTTCCTTTGATTATGCTCATGCCCTGCAACCTTTCCCAAAATGCACTTTGTCTTTGGAAAGTAGCCTTGTTCACTTTCGGTTATGCTGATTATATCAGATCCCAACCCAGGGGTTGCAAGAACTCTGCCAGGGGTCACAGTGGGCAATGCAGGGGTCACAGGTGCTACCCAGGCGACCCCAAATTGACGTCCATGCACCATACCTCTCTAAACCGCATTGTAGTTCATGGTTTTCCTCTCACCATGCCACTCTAGAGAAAGGCATGCCTTATGCAAATCAGTACTGACTCTGCTCCTCATGGGAACAGTCTATCTCGAACTGCCAGAGAAGGCCCTCTCCAGAAGGTACAACAAGCAATCCCAGGCCAGTTCTCACCTACTTGGGTCGCCTCAGTAAGGTATTTCGTGAGTCTCCCACTTTGACCCATGGGAGCAAGACCCTGAGAGAACGAGACAGCACCACTTTGGACAAAATAATAAGGATTTATAGGAACATTTTTAAACTGCTTCTCTATACTTCTTTTGTCGATATTAGACTGGAATTCGGCCTTGTTATGTAATCAGCAGCCAGGCAGGCAGCGTTTGTGAATTGCTGTGGAAATTTCAAAATTCCAAGTGATGACTCCTTAAATCACCATCTCTGGCTCGAAAAACAAGGCAGGGCCCTATCACCAGCAAGAATTTATTTAAACTCATCCACAACAAAACTGGGTATCTAATCTGCGTGGGACTAATCGCTGGGCAAGAAAGAGTTTAAAAAACTAACAAATTCAAGTATCAAAATGCTGTCACTCTTTAAGAACAAATCTGCCCTACCCAGGGGTAGACATGGCTGGTTAACCCTCAATATTTATACGAAGCTCAGGGCCCAGTGCTACCTAGGTGAACTCTAATAATTAAATAAAGGAAAAGTTCCTAAAATTTAGCTGGGAGTCCTACCGGCAATGACTCATGCTCTACCATGGAGTAGAAATGAAGGCCAGGGCAGCTGCAGGCAGTGTGAACAGGAGACTGAAGACATGGTCCATGTGCTGTGCCTGTGTAAGGCCACCTTAGAGGATCGTCAATTAATCCTGTGCAGGAAATTCAACCAAAGAGGGATGGGGTCCTGCAGAGAGGCCGTTGTAGCTTTTTTCAATCCAAGTGATCCCAGGCTGAACTACTCGGCGGTAAAGTATGTTCGGAGGATAGATAAGAAGGTTCTGCAGAGTGAAACTGAAGTTAAAGCCACAACACAAGACGAGATAAGGCTAAATAAACTCTTTAATCCTATAGACTTTAATAGTCTTACCCTAATTTATAAATGGTGAAACCTGCAATTTGCCAAATGACTTAGTAAAGGACTAGTATGGTGCACTTTCTAGAATTGTTTTGACAATTGAATTGGGAGGATGCTAGGCACTAAAGCACTTTCTGTTATGGGACCAATTATTGCATTATAGGGTCACTTTTATGCTTCAGTCTCCATTTTGCACCAAAGGTCATTTTACATTTAAATAGCCAGCACTTGATTGGTCTCAGAATGTGCTCATGTTGAATTTTTTGGCGGCTGTTATGAGCTGTACAATATGCTGATCTTGAAACAATTAACTAAAGGACTAGCACAGAGCACTTTTTAGAATTGTTTATATGATTGAATTAGGAGGATGCTAGGCACAAAAGCACTTTATTTTACTGTAACCAATTCCTGCACTCTAGGGTTTCTTTTTATGCTCGTCATCTGTTCACTATGAGGTCAGTGCCCTGGAATCGACTCAGCATGCATTGCTGCTGAATTTTCTGCAGTTGCTATGCACTCTAGTGTTAGCATATGAAGAAGAGATGTACAACTGCACTTTACTCTTTTTTGGGTTGCATATAAGCATTATCATATCAATTGCTATTAGTATTTTAGAATGGTTCTAGGATATGCTTACTGTGGATTGATTTCCGTTATATTCATGTTTTGCAACAATATTTAATAGTCAATCAAATAAACATTTGAGTCCTGTGGCACAGTGAGCACTGAATTAACATCTGGACATACATGTCACACTTAAAATATAAACTGCAACAAGGTGATGGATGAAATACTTGAATTAATCTCAGCCATTGGCAATCACTCAAGGCCACATTCCAATCCATCGTTTTTCACCTACCATGCTTCTCTAGACAAAGGCCTGTCTTATACAAATCGTGAGCAACCCTGTTCCTCATGGGAACAGTCTGTCCCAAACACCACGCCAAGGCCCCTTCCAAAAGGGACAACAAGCTTCCCCACACCAGTTTCGAACTACTTAGGTCTCATCTGTGAGGTATTACTTGAGGCTCCTTATGGCACAGTGAGCAGTGGACCCATGTCTGGGCATACCTGTCTTACTTGGGGTGTAAACTGGAACAACAGCAAGGTGATGATTGGAATGCTTGAATTAATCTCAGCCATTGGCAATCACTCGAGGCCACATTCCAATCCATCGTTTTCCCCCCACCATGGCACTAAAGGCAAAGACCCACCTTATGCAAATCAGTACAGAAATGTGGAATTTTTTTTTTTGTCTATTTGTTAATAATAGGCACTGGGGTATTGTGGGCTACTTATAAACGTTATCCCATCAACAAATTTCCCAATTGCAATAGTAAATTCTGAGTGAATATCATTACTTGCTCATGTGTAAAAATGTATTTGAGCTCTTCAGTTTGCCAGTCAAAGAAGATGGAAGAAACGGGTACAAGTCTTTAAAAAACGAATGCATTTTTAGAAAACATTATTTAGAGAGAGAGCATTAGAGTTTTTTTAAATTGCTATGATCTCTTTATCATTTAAATTAAGGTGATGAAATGCAAGTATTTCTAATAGTGTAGTTTGTTCAATCTGCGGGGTTACATTATGGTCATAGTAATTCCTTAAGCCTTAGCATCTGCAAATTCTGGATTGTTTCTAATGGATTTAAGTGACGTACACTTGACAAGGTATATTTTTCACTAAAATAATCTCTGAAGAAACCCAATTCAGTGAGAATTATTATTTGTATCACAACCTGATTGAATGGTGAGCACAATGTATGGCAGCTCCAGCCATATGAAACAGAAGAGGTTGAACAAATTGAGAGTAAGTCCCTCTGCCTAAAAAGATTAGATGGCACCACGGGAATTATATATTGTCCCCAAGAGGAGTGAAAAAAGCCCTTTTACAATTGTTTTGCAGAGTCATGAGAATTGATATCAGGCGGAAACTCATCAACATTCGGAATAAGATAATTGTTTGTAAAGGATTAACAAGAAAGTAAGATGGGCTCTTGAAGCGGGGATTAGCCATCTTGGTAGGTACCTCGTACTGCAGGTAAGGACTCTATAAAGACAAATAGTGCATTGCAGCTGAGAAAAAGGCACAAGGCCTATAAGATGAATGGAACATTCTTATTGATTGTTAATGTTTAAAATCATACAGTTAATGTTATGTATAAATTAAAGATATTTGTCAGAAAAACAATAAACATAAGAGGTGTGATTCCACAAGATTGACATTTCATGTGTTAAGGTTGAGATGGTACGCAAAGAATTGAGTGAAGGAATCAAAGCTTCCACAGAGGTACCAACTCCGAAGGCGTACCTGGTAGAAAAATAATAAATACATTTATGAGTTACTTTTTGAGACAATCAGCTCCATAGAATAGGCTACCCACTTTTGCATGTTCATGAGAGATTTTGACTTTGTTAATTGCAATGTTTTATTTAATTGATATTCTTTAATCCTTGGGTACAGAATTTATCTACTGATTTCTGCCTTTTTTCTTTCTTTCTTAAATCACCAACTTGTTGCCTTTTTGATGTAAAATTTCTTGCTATTGAACGTAGGGCTGTTTAACATAATGATTTTTAGACTGGCTACTTATGACCAGTTGAAACAACAATATATTCTAATCGTTGCAAAATACATGTTGGCATTCTTGGCTTTTTTGGAGATTGGATTTTACCGCTCTCATTTGCATTAAACTGTCCTTTGATGCTTTATGATTCCTCAAAAAACATGCCTTAATAAAAGTTTTCGGATTAGAAACTGTTTTGTCCAAAGATTCATTTTTGATTTTATATCTATCTTTTCTATATTAACTTAAGCAATGGTTTGAGAAGAGAGACTGCATTTTGAGGTAATTGGCTGGGCCTAGAAGACTAAGTGAGCCAAATTCCCAACTTTGTTGTTCTATATGTACTGACTTAAAACACAATTAAAATGCACTTATAGTTTCGAATTAAACCCGAAAAAACACTTTAATTCGCAAATTATCATTAGGACACCATCCTTAACTTGCCCCCCAACTGCAATGCTCATGCGCTCACCCTTAATCTGACATGGAATATTACAAATGTTATTAATAAACTTACATATTAAATTACATATTCTGTTGCACTTACTACTATGACTGTAATACTATTATTGGTTTTGTTATGTATTTATATAAATATTGTGAGGTCATGTGCATTGCATTTTGTGCATGAGTTATGGTTTGCATGGGTATGGTGACAGGTATGGATTGTGGCCCTAACCATAACTTGAGAATTTCAGTGGATTTTAGGGTTTTAATGTTAACCATAATAACTGCATTTTCACTGTGGGGTTGTAGCTGAATCTGTTCTGTGTTTTTGGTTTGTTCTGTGAATTTTAGGGGCATATTTATAATGGCCTAGCGTCACCTTGTGGCCCATTAACGCCATCTTTTTTTAAGTTAATGTGGCCCAACGAGGCTGAAATCAGTGTGACGTATTTACAGGATGGCGCAATCCATGCATTGTGCCACTCTGTAACCCTTTGCGCTACATTATGCTTGTATCAGGCATAATGAATGCAAAGGGGGCATTCCTCTATTAGGGGAACCGGAAAAATGGCATAAGGAAATATATGAGATTTCCCTTGGGCCAATTTTTACGGCACTTTTAAAGCCTGCTCACGAGCAGATGTTAAAAGTGGGCCTCCATTCTTTAGAATAGCGCCCTACGTACTCTGCAGGAGTAGCGCCAATATTTTGGCACTACTCCTGCAGAGTACATTAATAGCATCATGAGAAATTACACTAGTGCACCCTACCCTGAGCCATGGTGCACCGTATTTTTAATATGGCGCACACATAGTGGCGTTAGGGAGGTGTTAAGGGACCTGCACTCGGTACAGCACCACTTTCCATACATCTGCACCGTGGTTTTTTGGCTGTTTGCAGCAGGGGTGGGTGCAGGGCCTGGCTGGAGGCCTGAACCAGTGCCCAAAACTCCACAGGTTGCTTTCTTCTGCCATCCCAACATTCATGCAATAAAGGAATGCCCCTTCTGTCACACCATACGTCATAGGCTGAAGAGAAGTCTTCCAGGGTAAAAACATTGCAGAGCCATCTTCGGCACATATTTATAGGAAAATGACGGAGTGCGACTCTGTGCTAAAATTGGCAGCTCCGAGCTTCGTCATTTTCACAACGCAGGGATGCGCCGTATTTAATTGAATACGACACACCCCTGTGTCGTCCCCTGCGCTGGTGCTAAATTTAGATGCCAGCGCCAATGCAGGCATCCTTGCACCATCGTGCAAGGATGTCTGCGTTGAGGGGTGTGATTGTTCATGTGCGGGAAGGTGCAGCACACATAGAAAAAGCAAAAAATCAAGAGGAATAAAAATGTTCCTCTTCGTTGCGCCTTGCTAACACCTCCCCTGTAGTGGCGTTAGATTTTGGCGCTACCTCAGGTTTACGAAAACCCGTAAATCTGAGGCAGCGCCAAAATGCAATGCAGCACCCTTTGCACGCCCCTTCCACGCAAATGGCTGCATGTGAAGGGGTCGTATTTGTAAATACAGCACAGGGCATAGCGCCACCAGAGCGTCATGAAAAGTGATGCTCCAGTGGTGCTAGGTTCTCATAAATGTGCCCCTTAGTATTTGCTGTTGATGTTTGATTTTCATAGTAAACATCCTGGGGACCTTTTGATTTAAGTGCTGCCCATGATATGCATGGAGCCTGTTAATAAACCACTAAAGGAAAAGAAAGTCACCACTCCCATCTCTGTTGTGGCGAGGCATGGGTCATGCACACTGTGAAGGAGGCAGGCTTTGAAGAACATGTTATGGAGAAGGTTGCTGTTGAAGTCTTGAGTGAGATGCTTTTTTGTACCCTTACTTTCCATGAAGGAAATACTTGCAGTGAGTACCCCGAGAAGCCCAAAAAAGAGACCAGTAGAAGTTTTGACTCCCCAAGAATCTTTGAATGAAAAACCTCTTCAGTTGCCTAGACGTAAAATTTACATACCACAGGAAACACTAAATAGAAGAAAAGGAGCCCCAAGAAAGAAATGACTGACCAACACAAGAGCAAATGGTTCCATGACCGAAAGATGAAAAATGTCAAGAATATTTTTCACTGAAGAGTAGAGCATGCCAGACCACAATATGTATTCTGATACTTCTAGAACTCCTACATTACATCATCTGCTGTTGAAAATAGCCTGATGATCCACAAAGTTCTGACTAGAAGAGCTACAAAATTATATATGTAGTTGAAGCAAATAATACACTATTGATGCCTTTAAGATCAGGAATGATCCACTCAGGGTATTGTCTCCCGGTGCTAGATCTAGCACAGGTGTCTCCAACTAGTTGATCCCGAGCTACCAGTAGCTCCCAGACACCTTCAGAGTAGCTCACAGCCTTACGTTCATTTTAAATAAACACAGGGTAAAAAATGTTCTTTTAAAGCTAACGGGAGGCTGTGTTTATTTTCCATTATTATCTTCAGGCTGCAGATAGAAGGACTTGATAAGGAACAGTGCTGGAGTCAGATTTATGACCCAGGGCACAGAGGTGAACTGAAGCACGAAGGTATTTAACTATTGAATAAAAGTCCTTGTCAACTCAGGATTGGAGGTGAGAACAAAATGATGTTTCTTGAGGATTTTAGGTCAGAGAAAATTAAAAAGAAAAGTAACTTTATGATTAAGTTAACTTTTCATTTTAATTTATTCTCAAATAGTTTTCCAAAGTGTTACAGTCATAGTTTAAATGGGAGAATGTTTAATTGGGAGCAATATATAAAGTGCAGAAAAATGTTCCACATTATGAACATTTTAATACTTTATAATCCTCCCTTTTGAAAAAATGATGGTAAATGTGTTATACAATTAACAGTGCCCCATATAGCAACAGGTATGTCCTGTGCCACAAGTACACACAATACAGACTCTCAGTTACCCATACACATATATCCCATTCATGCACACAGATGGTCATTCATCCCCAAAGACCACATTCTCACTGACACACATGGCAGCCCTAGTATTTTGTTCAAACCATGGTATCTAGCTCTACGGACATCAGGATTAAAGGCAAGGAAGCTGGGCATGGGATGTCTGGTAATAATGCACAAGTTATTTAGCCTTCAGCAGCTCACTATGATGTTCACTGATCAGAAGTAGCTTTCACTACAGAAAAGGTTGCAGTCCCCTGATCTAGCATTTATCTTAATAGGTGCTCCACCTGGTTTGTTGACAGTTACAGTATTAGGTAAAGGGTAGTAGAACATATCAACAAAAATGCCCCTGAGGACACAGATAGCAGCAGAGTAGAGTTGGTGGGGCAGTTTCATCAGGACATGTACAGCAACTTTAAAAGTTCTGGAGGGCTACCTACAACATCAACAATAACAACTCCAGATGACAAACTTCACCTGGATTTTACTTGGATTAACCAGGTCCATTGTGGGAGTTGTAGTGTAAGACCTCAAGAAGCAAACCAGAGATTCTGAACCCTTGGTTGGTGCTATGGACCACTTTCCTGCATCAAGAAACACTTTTTGGAATCAAGTTTCAAAGAAGTGCTACATTGTGGGCAGGTGGAACTCTTGACTTTGTCCCAGGCCTTCACAACGTTTTTTAACCCTTTGAGCGCTATTTGCTTCTAAGCACTAGTTTTACTTTTAATCTGTAAAAAAAACTCATATCTTCTGTTCTCTACAATGGAATTTTGTCATTTTGGTGTAATTTTATTAATAAAAAGTAAGCTATTTTTATAAATTAGTGTGGGATTTTTAATGTGTTTTGTGTCTTACTTATTTAATGTATTGATGTTTTTAAATGCTTTACACACCTGTCTCCTAAGTTAAGCCTGTCTACTTGCAGCCAAGCTGCCAGCTTGAGGAATGATTAATTTATTGAGACCTTGCCTGGACCTTATCTGTGAGTGTGGCCTAATTGCTAGCTGTAGGTACCTACCTACATCTACTAGGACATGTCCCAAGATGGCGGATGGATAAGGCGGACTTTTGTGCCTCTCCAGCTTCCCGCCACGAGCAACCCCCGTGGCTGGCCCCTCGGGGGAACCAAAGCATGGCCTCCTTCCCGACTGCCTTGCTTGGGGAGTAACGGGGCCAAGCAGGGAGCCAGGGAAGGCAGCAGGTGAACAGCAATGAGCGGATAGGGCCAGTCGATCGAAGGCCCTGAGGCTCCACAAGATGGAGGCACCCACCAGGACTAGGGGAAGGCTGGTGGCTGCAGTGGGGGAGAGCCCCGGGGCCTGGAGAGCTGACTGGTGGCCCCCTTGGTGGGGGAGATGCTAGAGAGCCTGAGCAAGAGGAGGCCGGTCTCAGGCAGCAGACAGCCCTGAGGCCGGCCCGGCAGGTGGTGCAGATACCAGAGGGCCCTTCCGGGGCCATGGACACTGCAGTGGAGGACCAGTTAACACTGCAGAAAAAGGAGGTGCACTGCCTGGTGATGATGCACAGTACCGAACTGCTGGGGAGACTTAAAGCTGGCACAGCGAAGTTGGCAGTGACCGCGGGGGGAGACAGGTCATGCGCTGGGCCCCCCTGTCTGGCCCATCCTGGAGGTACCTGGACGAACTGCAATGGAGGAGGGCTTGTGACTCGAGGTGGCTAGAGAGGTATCGGCTCAGCCCAAGTGGTTCCGATTGGGGCTCTAACATCGTGGGCAGTGGTGGGCCCCTGGGAAGGCCAGGACTAGCGAACTGGATGGGGCTTGCCCCGTGGCTGTGGATCAGTGGTTCCCCTTACCCGAGTTGGAGGTCCAGGTGGGGGGGCTGGAGGCGCTGCTGGCGGTGGGGCTCCTTGGCTGAAGTGGAGGGGTCGTGCCTGGTCGCCCCCTTTGCCCTGAAAATCGCTCGCCCCACAGGGGACCCCATAAGGGGAAAAGGCCACAGCCTGGGTGAAAGCGGGACACTGGCCTGGGCCTAGACAAACAACTGTGCGGGGTGGTTTGTCGCAGCTGGGGGCGCCTGTGAAGCGCACTGCTTGGGCTGCGATTCAACACCCTCAAGGTAACTTTGCGACCCCTGCAAGAAGGAGGTAGGGAGCGGAGCCCGACGGAGCAGGCTAGAGGGAGCGGAGAGTGATGGTCGCGGCAGGATCCAAGAAAAACAGATTGGTGAAAGACATGCTGACCAGGCCCACAACAGGTAAAGCCGAGACGGTAGCCCCTGCTATGGAGCAGCACTAGCATGAGGAGTAGGAGGAGGGAGAGGGTCCTATCATGCGGGTCTTTCCAGAAGAACTATTCACATTGCTGAGAGGGGACCTACAGGTCGCAGGATCTGAAGGAGGTGCGACACAAGCTAGAGGAGGTCGGTGAGATAGTAGCTACCATGGAAGAGCATGGAAATAGCCAGGACAAGGAGATAGTGCAACTCCAGCAGGAAGTAATTTGGCTGCAAGAGCAACAAATTGTGCTACAAGCACACATGAAGGATCTGGAGAACCGCTCAAGCCGGATTAATATCCGCATCCACGGAGCCCTAACGGGGCCAAGGAGGATGATATTGCCCTGTTCGTCCCTCTTCCACCAGATATTGGGGGAAGACTCAGACAGGGGGGTACGACTGGTCAGACTGCACAGTGTGGGCACCGAGGCCGTCCCATGGACCCCCTGCGGACATCTTGGTCTGTATACACGATTTCCCCCTTAAGGAGCGTGTACTCTGGCTGGCAAGAGAGCAACACCCTCTAAAGTTCCACAGCCACTTGCTGCTCCTTTATCAGGACCTGGCAGCAATCACTCTACAAAAGAGGAGAGATTTCAGACCAGTCACCTCCTACCTCAGAGGCAAGGGGGTCTCCTACTCTTGGGGCCACCCCTTCCGCCTAGTCTTCCGATGGGTGGGAAAACTGCACCAGCTGTACTCACTGGCGGAGGCTTATCATTTGCTGCAGCTGGAAGAGACCCTGGAGGAGCGCCTGCACTTGCCGAAACCTGACCTGTGGTGCCAGAGGCACACACGCTGGCAGACCGTCCCGCCGAATAGCACCAAGCCGGACCCAGAGACAATGGCATCTGAACAAAGGGCGGTCCTGCAGCCTCTTATGGGGAAGCGGCGAAACTAGGCAGGGAATGAGAGAGCAAGACCTGGATGGCACAGAGACTGCAGCTGCTGGGGTAGAGGGGGTGGGGAGGGCAGAGAGGTGCCGGATGGAGGACAAATGGAGGAGGATGGAGGACATTTAGGGGCATATTTAATAAAAGTTGGGCTGCACTGTGTGCTGCACCACTTTTCTTGCACTCTTTACTGCCCCCCTACCGCCACCATGTGTGCCCAGTAGTTAACATACGGCACACCATGGCACAGGGTCGGGGACAATATCATCATTTTTCATGGCGCTCTTGATGTACTCTGCAGGAGTAGCACCAAAATATTGGCGCTACTTCTGCAGAGTACATAGGGGCCATTCTAAATAATGGAAGCCCAATTTATTGCAATATCAGCAGCGAACAATAAGATCTGGTGGGAGAAGAGGGCCCAACTACAGCTGGAGGTGACGGAACTCAAGAGGATACATAATAGAACTGGGGCTCGAGAGTTTGGAGACAGCTTAGCGTAGCCAGGGCGCAGCTTGCGAGTCTTCATATTGACAGGGCAGAATATGCAGCACTTTTGCTGTGCCACTCCTTTTACATGGGGGGTAACAAGTGTGGACTCCTCCTGGCCAATAGGCTTCAAGCCCAGAGGCAGACAATTGTGGTGGAGGCAATCAAGGCCCAGGATGGGACTGAGGTTTTTAGCGACAATTACATAGTCTTGGGCTTCCGTGGCTTCTATCGGGACCTCTATTCTCCCCAACAGCCCAACTCGGACGCCTCTTGCCAGTATCTCAACTAGGCCTGAAAGACTAATTTTTCGGCTGCAGAGGAGGCTACACTCGAGGCCCTAATCAGGATAGAATAGGTAATCTCCGCAATAGCTAGGCTGGAAACCTCGAAATCCCTGGGAACAAATGGCTTTCCAGGCCTGTTCTACAAAACCTTCTGCAATAGCCTCGCCCCGATTCTGACTCGCCTTTTCAATGCCATTACAGGTGCGGGCACGATACCGCCATCTATGCTATATACATCCATTGTGGTAATCCCTAAGACTCGGAAGGACCCCACACAATGTGGGTCTTACAGACCTATTACCTTACTTAACGTGGACATCAAGCTTCTCATGGGCATCCTGGCTTTCCACCCGAACCTGCTCATGCCTGGTCTGGTGAACCCGTACCAGGCGGGCTTCATCCCACATCAGCAGTGTGGGGACAACACCAAGCGGATTATGCACATATTTGACAAGGCTCAGAGCTTAGGACGGGAGCTGATACTGCTTAGCAAAGACGCTGAGAAGGCGTTCAACAACATACGCTGGTCACACCTTCTGGCAACTCTGGAGCACCTCGTTCCCGTTTGGTCGCGGGACCCACCAGGAGTGTCTGCGTTTCCCCCTGCTGTTTGCTCTGTACATGAAGCCCTTTGCGCAAGGGGTGAGGGACAGCCCAGAGATTACCAGAGCTATCTTTGGCAGTGAAGAATATACTGTTGCACTCTATGCAGATGACATGATGGTTGCCTTGGACAACCCGATAAGGGCCCTCCCAGCTTTCCTGAGTGAGGTGGAGGCTTTTGGGAAGGTGTCGGGTTTTTGGATAAACCTCTCAAAATCTCAGGCACTTAGTCTTGCGCTCCTGAAGGAGACGGTAGACTCGTTGGCTCAGCTGTACCCGCTCCATTGGCAGGCGCACTCCATTTCATACTTTGGCATCAAGATCGCCAGTACCGTCACGGAGTCATCAAAGTCTACCCTGATGCTGGAAGAAGGATATCAGGCTGATGAGAGTGCCAGCCAACATTTCTGCTGTAAGAGGAAATCTCATGGCCATGACTTCACTGAGATTTGATTCACAGATCATCCAAGCCTGAATTCAATCATTACCAGAGCTGCACCATGCACGTCAAGAAATCCTGTCATCTCTACACTCCTTGAACGGGACATAAGACACATTGATGGCTTAGGTAGAAGAGTGTGCTCCATGGCCACAACATTTGTTAAAGCAGTGAACTCTTTGTCCATAATATGCTGATTTGAGCAATAGATGTGGCGCAATATTGCCCCATTCATAGATCTCATTCCAGATGATAGGTAGGAGGAGGGGGATGCTATAATGAGGAAAGGTTTCAGTGCCTTAGCATCATCATAGATATGGCTATTGGCATCTGTAGTGTGGGTCGTCAGCAGCTGGTGGGGGCAGCGGTGCTTAAAAGGCAAGGTTGGCTGAAGATAACATCTCTTCACCTAGAGGAGGTTAGCAAGCTTTTAGATATGTCTTTCAATGGCCATACCCTGTTTTAGAAGCATAGAAATGGGAACCTACAAAGCATGAAGACAGAATTAGACACTGCACACTCCCTTAGGGTGCTGCCATTTTGTAGACCATCACAATTGTAAGGTTCAATGAGACCTCAGGCCTACAAGAGAGACTTGCCCTTCTACAGCTCCCAAAACAGGGAATATGCAGCATGTTTATGAACAGGTTTACTCCACAAACAAAGGCCATAGGCACTATGGGCCACATGTATCAAAAAGGCACTTTGCGAGTTCCTAATAGCAATTTTTTTCAACTCGCTATTAGGAAATCGCAAACTGTGATGTATTACAGTGTGTTTCACACTGTTAGTGATTTGCAGTGGAATGCAAATGGACCTGCCTCATCAATATTCATGAGGCAAGTTGCAATTTGTTATCCATTGTGAATGGCTACAGTCACAGAGATGGTGGCCCGCTGCGGCCAGCAGACCACCATTTATGTGATTGCTTTTTAAATAAAAAATGTTTTCTAATGCAGCCTGTTTCCTTAAAAGGTAAGGTTGGCTGAAAAGAACATCTCTTCACCCTTAAAGGAAAATGCGATGCATTACAAAAATAAAACTGAGAAGTTTTCTTGTAATTGTTTTTTAAGAGGAGGCAGAGGGTTGCACCCCCATTTGCAAAGGGGAAGTTAGTGGTAACTGTGATTGTTTCCCAGTCGTAAAACAATTGTACATGTCCCTTCGAGTCACTATTAAGAAGGGATGCCCTTGGCACGGTTCTTCCTAATAGCGAGTCGCAATCCCTTTTTTGAGAGTCAGTAAGAGGTTACTGACTCTCAAAATAGGGATGGTACATGGCAAAAAGTATTTTACCGGTCTCAAATGGCCCGATGGGCCGTTTGCGACCTGTAACAGAGCTTCATACATCTGGCCCTATATGAGCAGAACTCTGCAGAAGTGGCAACCAATGTCAGAAGCATATAATTAATTTGTCACCGTACAAACCTGTCCCTCTGCACTGCTGGCCACACTCACCTTCCATCCTTTGAAGGAGGAGGAGAATTTCAGGTTCTTCCCCCAAGCTAACTCCCCAATTTCCCCATCACAACCAACTGTGGGGTACTCCAGATTGTTTGCCTTGGCCCTTCTATAGAGGTCATACTGAGACTCCTGCTGTTCCTCAGCAGTGGAGCACCAACATAACTTAGAACAGTAGCAGCGAGGAATCCTTGAGTTACTAATAAAGGTTGTGGTCAAGTGAGTGCTGAAAATGAAACAGAAATGAAGTCTTTTTTCAACAGTTTTCCTAGTCAAAAGGTTGATGGGGACTGGAGACCCATTGTAGACTTGGAAACTTGACAAAGTTTGTGGAAACATTGTCCTTTCAAGTGGTTACACTGATGAAGACCATCTCTATGTTTCATAAAGAGATTTTCTGATGCGCCTAAACCTTCAAGATGCTTAATTCCACATCCACGTTCATTGGAATCACAGCCAGTATCTACGATTTTCTCTGGCTGTACAGACAAAGCTCTCCCATTCAGCCTCAAGGTAGCCCCAGGCGTATTCTCTAAGTGCCTTGAAACTGGTAGAAGCAGGCCTTCAGAAGGAAGACCACATGGTGATTGTTTATTTAGGTGACTGGCTCATAAAAGCTACTTCTGTGGCACAATTTTTCGTCACTTGGGACTAAGCCCCAGCGAAGACAAGTTTTCTCTGCTATTGATGACAAGCCTAGCTTTCCTGAAAAATGTAAAAGGAAAGCCGTCGCAACAAGAGAATGTATTGCGATGTTGATCTCCCTAGTTCAAACTGCTGTGTTTACTCATCAGCTCCAGCCAGACTGCAAACCACTGCTAGACCACATCTCCTTATACATTCTGCTGATTCTGTAGTATAGACTATGGGCCATATTTATACTCTGTTTGCGCCGGATTTGCGTCGTTTTTTTGGCACAAATTCGACGCAAAATGAACTCCATATTTATACTCTGGCGTTAGACGTGTCTAGCGCCAAAGTTCATGGAGTTTGCGTCATTTTTTAGCGTGGACACCTACTTTGCGTTAATGATATGCAAGGTAGGCGTTCCCTTCTAAAAAATGACTCCGAGGCATGTGCGCCGTATTTACACTCCCGGACAAAAATGACGCCCGGGAGTGGGCGGGTAAAAAAAAATGACGTCCAGCCGCTTTTGCGTCGTTTTTTTGCGCCTGGTCAGGGCAGGCGTTAAGGGACCTGTGGGCTCGGAAGGAGCCCAGAGGTGCCCTCCCACCCACCCCAGGAGGACGCCCAAGGATGGAGGGACCCATCCCAGGGAACTTAAGGTAAGTTCAGGTAAGTATATATATATATTTTTTTTTGTGGCATAGGGGGGCCTGATTTGTGCCCCCCTACATGCCACTATGCCCAATGACCATGCCCAGGGGACATAAGTCCCCTGGGCATGGCCATTGGGCAAGGGGGCATGACTCCTGTCTTTGCTAAAACAGGAGTCATTTCAATGGGGGTTGGGATTTAAAAAAAATGGCGCAAATCGGGTTGAGGCGAAAATTTTGCCTCAGCCTGACTTGCCCCATTTTTTGACGCCCAAGCTCCATAGTCCCCTACGCCGGCGCTGCCTGGTGTAAGTCATTTTTTTTTACGCACACCAGGCAGCTCTGCCGGCTAACGTCATTGAATAAATACGGCGCCCGCATGGCGCTTCAGAATGGCGTTAGCCGGCGTTAAATTTTTTGACGCACAACTGCGTTGGCGCAGTTGTGCGTCGAAAAGTATAAATATGGCCCTATGTATGCATCTTGTCCAGCAAGAATTAGAACTGCAGTAGCAAAAGTGCAGAGGGTTGTGCACTTAACACTTGCTGACTAAAGCAGGACCTATTGTGGATGAGAATGCCTTGGAATCGCTCAGCCAGCTTTTCATTTCAACCTGCCTCACATCATATAGCAATGTAACAGATGGTTTGATGTAAAGGCTGGGAGCCTACATTTAAGACCTTGTCAGAAAGGGCAGCAGATTGGAGGACAATATGAACCTCCACATCAGTGTTCTGGCCTGGCTCTCTAAAGTTTTCTTGGAGTTTGCCACATCTGTAAAACACATCCATTCTGATATGAATGAAGAATAGAATGTAAATGCATTACATTACCAAACATTGTGCCACAAGATCTCAAATTCTGTTTAAAGATCGATTGCCATTCTTATTTTTGGCGTTAAACTAAACTATTGGTCTTTAGATTATCAGCTTCATATCAAGTATGTGGCTCGGGACATTTCAAATTTATCATCATACTTTCAGATATTGATCTCACAAGTTGATAATCTTGTTCCTGGTTAACCTTTCAATGAGATTAAATATTTGAATCTAATATATCAGGATATTTAGGTGACAGATTTGACTTAGATACTACACTTAGATAGTTCAGATTGCCTGTTCAAATTTTTTCTCACCCAGGTGTTTAACTAAGAAGTCCTAGTAGCTTCTATGTCAATTAAAGATTCATTAATAAATTGGACACTTTCATGATCAGATAATTGAACATGTGTAAATTTAGGAAAAGATCACAAAAATTCCAAGATACCACTGCAATTCAGGATATCATGAGATTCTTCTAACACAAATATTGGCAAGATATTGTGATGGTCACATTCAAGCTTAGATCTCTGTGTTTTGGGTAAAAATGCTCTGGCATCAGAATTTAATTTGGATGATGTTCTGAAATTAGCTGAAGATGTATTAAGGCTCTCAGGATTTACTGAAGTATCTGCCTCATGACCGTCCAAAAAGAAGCTTTAGGACTAGGTGTTTTTCCAATGTCAAAGGACTGCATTGCTTCTTGGGGCTGATAGACTGGGTTTAAAAGTGCTGAAACTACATAGCCTACTTTATTTAAAGTACTGTGTTTCAGCTATCATGAAGACACCAGCTTCTGGCTCTAACTCAAATCGCTGTTGGGAATAATAAGCATAGTTGATTTGCCTAATGCCAGTGGAGGAAAAGATCTGTTATAATTTGAGTTAATTATTTTATTGATGAGAGGATTACGGTGTGAAGCCCTGCATTGTCGAGGCAGTTGTTGATTATTGGGCTTGCAATGCAAGGGCTGTGTCAGGGTTGCGTCTCACAGCGACTGTTCTAATGAGGCTGCGGGCTGCGAGGTCAATGTGAAGTCCTTGCACTGGAAGAATCTTTGCAGCAGATGCAATGCGTTGGTTCTGCTCGGGATTGCGCCATGCAGCAGAGGAGATGTGTTGGTTCTGCTGGATCCACATACAGGATGGCAAAGCACCTTCAGTCCCACTTCCAAGTGTCCAGGACTGGGGTGGCACCACTTGGCAGGGTGGAACTCACAGCTGCTGGTTACAGGAAATTAGCCGTGAAGTCACTCTGGTGGCCCTGGGTACAGGTCCAGTCCTTTTCATTAAGGCAAGAGGGCAGCAGGTCAGTACCTCACGCAGCAGTCCTTCACAGCAGCATTCCACCATGTTTGTGACTGCTTTTTAAATAAAGCATTTTTTTAATGCAGCCCTTTTTACTTAGAGGAAAACAGGATGCATTTAAAAAAAAAAAAGAGAGAAGTTTTCTTTTCATTTATTCAGAGTAGGCAGTGGTCTGTGAGACCACTTTTGCTCTGAAAAAATATTTTCGCTTGCATTCACAAATGGGTAAGGGTCCCATGGGAATCCCTTCCCATGTGCGAATGAGTTACCACCAACTTGAAGTTGGCGGTAACTGCAATTGTTTTGCGTTCACAAGTGCAAAACAATCTTACATAGCCCTGCGACTCTATTAGGAAGGCACACTCTTGGCACGCGCCTTCCTAATAACGACTTGCAAAAACATTTTGCGATTCAGTATTGGATTACTGAATCTCAAAATGGGATATGAAAGTTACATCTCATTAGATGTAATTAGGTAACTCCAATATTTTCCTATAAGAGAAGCAGGTCTCGCAGTAGTGCAAAATCAATTTAGGAGTTTTTCACCACCAGGACATGTACAATTTAAAAGTACATGTTCTACTTTTTAAATACATTGCACCCTGCACTGTGGGATGTTTAGCGTCTACCCTAGTTGTGTCTTATATGTATTAAAAAGACAGGTTTGTCCTGCCAAAAGGTTTATTTTGCGAGGTCGAAATGAAGGCTTAAAACTGCACACACAGGCTGGAATGGCAGGCCTGAGACAGGTTTGCAGGGCTACTTAAATCGGTGGTACAACAAGTGCTGCAGGCCCACTAGTAGAATTTAATTTACAGGCCATGGATACAAGTAATACTACTTTATTAGGCACTATTAAGTAAATTAAATATGCCAATTCGGGGCAAGGTAATGTTACCATGTTTTAGGGAGTAAGTGCACAGCCTTTAGCACTGGTTAGCAGTGGTAAAGTGCACAGAGTCCTAAGGAAATCACAAATGAGACCTGAAAAATATGGAGGAGTAAGGGAAACAAGTTTGGGGGAAGAGAACCCCAAGGCTGACCTGTCTAAAAGGTTGCTTGTGTTCCATTTGAGGAAGGCCCTGGCCTAGTAACTCAGGTTGGAATGTTCCTAACAAAGCAGGGTCAAGACTATTTTGTGTATGGCTGGGTCCAAACTGAGGTGGCTTGGTTTGCAAAATAATGATGACTGGGACACAACCCAAGTAATTACCAGTGTTTGAGAATAATTCAAGCATTCCATGCATTACTTTTTTGTATACTTCAGCGAGACACTCCAAGTCGGACAGGTATGCCCAGACATGGGTTTTGTGCACACTGTGCCACTGGAACCAAGCTATACCAGACTGATGAGCCCTAAGATGGAGCAAAACTGGGTTCCTTTTATTCTGGTTCAGGGAAGTTCTAGCCTGGCAGTTTGGGCTGGACTGTTCCTTTTCAAACTGGGTCAAGACTGATTTGTAAATGGCTTAACCCTTACTGAGGTGGTATGGTGTGTAAAATAATAATGAACTGAGATGTGGTTTGAGTCATTACCGGTGGATGACATTAATTCAAGCATTCCATCAATCACTTTTTTGTATACTCCAGTGTGAAACCCGAATGTAGCGAGAATGTCCAGATTTGGGTACTGTGCACATTATGCCACTGGAGCCAAACTATACCTGACTGATGGGCCCTAATAAGGGTGGAACTTGTGTTGCTTCTGTTCAAGTTTAGAAGAACCAGGCCTGGCAGTTTGAGCTGGACTGCTCCTACTGGAGAAAGGTCAAGAATGATTTGCATACGACTGGGTCCAAACTGAGTTGGCATGGTGTACAAAATAACGATGGTCTGAGATGCGGTCACAAGTAATTACTAGTGGCCAATTATATTTCGAGTATTCCATTCATAACCTTTTTGTATTCTTCAGTGTATTTTTCTTTAATGTCCTTAGTTTTTAGATAATGTTTATCGGTCTACAGCTTGAACCCATCAGTGTCCTTGATTTTTGATGGTGTATAAGTCGTCAAGGTTTTGTTACATGAAGTTATTGCCTTAGTAGAAAAACACTTTAGTAGAAATGGAACCATTTGAGATTACCATGTAATTACTAGACATGCTTTTGTTAGAATCATTTAATGTTTGTTGGTGACATGAAAAAGCCTAGTTTTTCGGAGAAGAACTGTGAATAGAAATAGCTGCTTCTAATATAAGGAGAAGTGAAATTAGAATTATCAGCAATATCATGCACTAGGAGGCACATTTACTAATAATTTATGCAACATGCACAGCAAGGGAACTTGCTGCACTGTGTTGTGTGAAAGGGAGAGAGCAGAAATCCTCCATATTCACAAAGATGTAAGCATTTCTGCTCTGTCTCTGCACTGGTGGACTGTGTGCTGCATAACACTAATGCAAGCACCCTTGCGGCAGAGTGCAAGGGTGCCTGCATTACGTGCAGCATTGTTTTCTGCAAGAAGAGATACTGTGTTTTGCAGAAGTTATGAGTATAAATAGAGATATTTCTCCTTCTTATACCTCTGTAGGGTAAGTGCAACTCAGGTTTACAAGTCTTAGTAAATCTGGGTTTGTGTAAAAATACATGGGTGTATGCATGGGAGCATCCATGCCTCACCCACGTAACACCTACTTGGTGCAAAATAATACAAAACAGGACTATGAGTTGCTTTGAGTTACTTTGGGGCATTTTTATACTTAGTGATGCAAAAACTGCACTAATACAGTTTTGCACCAAAACATTTAGCACCGGCTTGCGCCATTCCTGAGCACCAGCCGGGTGGCATATTTATGGAATGGCGCAAGCCGGTGCAAAGGGTCGGCTAGCGTAAAAAAAAAATGACGTTAGCCGGGTGGGGCTAGCGATATGGGGAAAGGGAGTTTTGCACCAAGAAATTACGTTAGGTTGGTTAGAGTAAAAAAAGATGACTAACCAGTCTAGCGTCATTTTCTGATGCAAAACCATCTATACCACATGACTCCTGTCTTAGAAAAGACAGGAGTCATGCCCACCACCCCAATGGCCAGCACAGGGGACCAGTTGGGCCCCCATGGCGCTTTAATTAAAAAAAGAAAATACTTACCTATACTTACCCTACTTACCTGGGATGGGCGTTCCCCATCCTCCGGTGTTCCTCTAGTGTGGGTGGGGGTGTTCCTGGGGGTTGAGAAGGGCATTCCTTGGTGTCTGTCCGCTATGGAGTGACAAGTTTGTTTTCTCTCATATGTCGCCTATTGATCACTTGTGCACTTTTGCAGCCGCATCAGGAGCAGTTTTTGCGGCTTGCCGTTATATCTGGCTGAGGCCCTGGAAGAGTGCTGCTTCCCAAACGTCAGTGCTCATGAAGTTACCCTTCGAGGGCTCCGTAATCTTTGGCCAATAACCTAATGAGAAGGTCAAAAGATCAGTTAAACATAAAAAAAAGTTGATGGCCCCTAATTCACCCCCCTTCCAGAGGTAGAGGGTTTGGATTTCGAGGAACATTTGGTTCAGGTTCAGCCAAGGGGAAAAATCAGCCTTTGTATGGCAGGAGTCAAAGCTGGGGGGCTCTACAACTGACAAATCCCACTATCAGCCAGCAGCCCTCTCCTCTCCAGTGCCTCCTAAAGCATGGCTATGCCCCAGTAGGGGGGGATGTGCTGCTTTTTCGTCATGTCTGGGAAATGTCAGTGGCAGGTGATTGGGCAAGACGAATTGTGACCGAGGGCTATTGAATAAAGTCTGTCACCCTTCCAGAATGCTGCTATTGTCAGACCCCACTTCTGAAGGATCCCGTTTCAGGTAAGACTCTTCTTCAGGGAATTCAAGTCTTGCAGGAAAAGTTTGTTACTGTCCGCGTTCCTCCTATGGCAGGAACTTGGGGATATTACTTCATTCTATTTTTAAAGTAAAAGGCATCCGGAGACTTTCATCCGGTCCTTGACCTCAAGGGGCCAGCCGACATATTCTTCACACCACCTTCAACATGGTGACAATTCAATCCATCATAATTTTAGTCAATCAAGGGAATTTTCTTGTTTCAGTTTTTTTGCTTTGCGATTGCAGATGAGATTTTGGGCCCTCCCATTTGGCATTTCCTCAGGGCCAAGGGTTTTTCCCAAACTCTGGGCCCTATCGGTGGGAATTTTACATTTAAGAGGAACTGAAGTTTACAAATACCTTGATGACTGGCTCATTGCTACCTATTCTTTTCTTAAGGCGCAGGATCATGTTTGACAAGTGTGCATCCTTCTCCAGAACGGATTTCTACTCAACTACAAGAAATCCAGTCTGTTACCATCCCAGTTACTCCAGTTCATTGGGGCCTTCTTTGGGAAAACACTGGGAAAAGTCTTTTTGACTGACAAAAAGAAACTCAAGCTGACATCCCACCTTTTGAGTCTCCTCTCCAAGCCACAGGCCTTAGCAAGACTGAAGAAATGATTTTGATCATGGCAATACTCCCTTGGAGTCGCCTTCATCTTTATCCCTTAGTGTACCATCTCCTTTGCTTCTGATATCTGGTATCTCAGAACTTCGAGGCCTCAATTCCAGTAACCCAGGAAATGGGGCAGACTTTCACTGGTGGCTTGTCCAGGACAATATCTACCAGGGTTTCTCTAGTCTCTTCACAAGCAACCATTTTCATGACTGACACTAGCAGTCTCGGTGATGAGCCCTTTGGGAGGGTGCAACTTCTTCTATTTCTTCCCTGGGAGATTTGTCTGTGGACAGAAAGACATCTCCTCTCTCTGTTGGCAAGCTATCTTGGAGGGAGAATGGGCCTGCTAACGTCTTGATTTGGAGGTTTCCCTGTGTCTGGATACCCCGCTTTTCTAGGAGATTGTTCATTTTTTCAGCCATCAATGGCGGGACCTGTTTGTCATGGAAGAGAACTTCCTGCTTCACATGTTTTGCTCCCTAGTCCCATCTAAGAAAGCATGGGCAACAGATGCTGTAGCCATTCCTAGGCTTCAAAGTGTGTTCTCTGCATTGCTTCTATTTCCCCCATCCAAGGAGTTCTGAGAAAGATTCAAGAGGACAGAGCTGAGATGTTACTAGTGGTCCCAGAATGGTCCTGATGGTCATGGTGTCCCCTCTTAGAGACCGTGGCGGTCATTACAACATTGGCGGTAAAAGCCGCATACCGCCGTGCAGAAGACTGCCAACACACCGTCGCGGCCGCGGAAAACCGCCACAGCTATTATGACCCACAGCACGGAATCCGCCAAAATTCAGACACCCACACAAGTCCGACACACCAAAGGTCAGTGATAAACTGTCGAAAACAAAACCTCCACCGTCACGCCAACAGAAATACGCCCACACTATCACGACACACAAATCAACCGCGGTATTCCATTGGCGGTACACACTTTTACAAAACACATCCACATTGGACAATTCGAAATACACACACCTGATACACATACACACACCAGTCCCACACACCCAATACAATATAAAACACAGACCCACATCACCCACAAACCCCTACGACCGAAATTCACGAACGAAGGCCAGAGAGAGACACCACCATCAACAATACTAGCATCCACAGGCACACAACACCATCACCCACAGAACTTCCACGCACCTCACACTACACACCACTACATATCAGAACACTTATCACCCCACACACCACCTACACCACCCCATGGCATGGCAAAGACACCCCAGGTTCTCAGAGGAAGAGCTCAGGGTATTGGTGGAGGAAATTGTCCGGGTAGAGCCGCAGCTATTCGGATCACAGGTGCAGCACACCTCAATTGCAAGGAAGATGGAGCTATGACGAAGAATAGTGGACAGGGTCAACGCAGTTGGACAGCACCCAAGAAATCAGGAGGACATCAGGAAGAGGTGGAACGACCTACGGGGGAAGGTGCGTTCAAAAACTATTACATCCCCCCACCCTACCTGCATGCCAGCACATACCCCCACCATCACCCCATCACTCCAACTCCTCACAAATGTCCCAGCATCACAAAGCACACATCATAACACCAGGCCCTGCATGCAACACCAAAGCATGGACACCCATCACTAAAGCATGGCCACTGCGCATACCCATACACCCCCCTAAACCATCATCACACAAGGTCCCACACAGGAATGCAAGCACTGGGGTACACGGTCACCCACCCATTGTACACCATGGCACACACAGATGTAATAGACATCCTTTTATACCTCTGCAGGACCCCTACCCAACGTCACCGGACAGGAGGGTCCACACGTGTCCACACCACCAACAGAAGAGGCCCACAGTGATGACAGCACCTCTGTCCAACTGGATCAAGATGACCAGCCCGGCCCATCGGGGACCTCGGGACAGTCGGTTCCCCTCACCCAGTCACAGGCCACCACAGAGCTTCCCTCCTCTGGAAACACCAGCACAGCACCCACCCAGCGGGCCCATACCTCCGTCCCCAGGACACGTCAATCAGCAGTGTGTCCACCACTACAGGGAACCCAGGCTAACCCACCAGCCCAACAACAACAGGGACCTGGGGGCAGTGGCAGTGGGCACACGGTCCAGGGGACGGAGGCCCAGGAACAACTGGGAGGCCCAGGGGAACTGGGTGGGCTGCTGTGCGACAGGGGGCGGACAGGCCCAGGGAACCCACTCTCCACAAGGCCCTCTCCAACATCATGGGAGCCTACCACCACTCCCAGGAGACGATGGAAACGGTACTGGCCAAGTTTCAGGAGACCCAGCGCCTGCAGGAGGAACAGTATTTGGGCTTCAGGGAGGAACTCAGAACCATCAATTCCACCCTGGGCACCATCGTAGGGGTGCTGAAGGAAGTACTCAACACCAGGAGGGACAATGTGGCACTACAAGGGGCCCCTGACACTAGCCTGGACGATGAACTGCCCACCACCTCCGCCGGCGCTAGTGGACAGGAGGCACCGCCACAGGACCACCACACCAACACCCCACCCCCTGCAGAGGGAGAACCACCTCTCAAACGGTCCCTGAGATCCAGAACAAAGACAGAGAACGATGCCAAGACCCCCGCCAAGAAATGAGACCACCCTGATTGTCATCCTACTGTCCCACTTGGTCACCCTCTCCATCCTTAAACTGCCCCAGCTCCACTTCCTATGCCCATTTGGGCAATGCACCTGTGAGACTAATAGACTGGACTCTGCCATGGACATTCCTCCGCCATCACCCCTCACCATTTTGCTACCCCCTCCAATTTTGAGCACTAAAATAAACACCCTTAAAGCACAAAACAATCTGGAGTCAGTCTGTGATTTCGGAATACTATATTAGCAATTACTGTAGCAAAAAGCTCTTTCATTTGTAATGTCAACATACCTATGTCACACAGCTCTAGTCCATGAGGAATCAAAGCAGATGTCACACTGTGGGACCCACATCTGTGAAATTGTAAGGGAAAGTGACAACTCAGTGACCATACACTGGGTGAAAACGACAGACAGTAGAGAGGTAGTAGTGTTTAAGTACATGTAGTAGGCAGGTTTGTATTCTTACCTGTGTTTCACTGGAAATATTGCTGGATCACTGAGTCCCTGTTGTCCATGTCTTCTTCCTCTGCTTTCTCGTCTTCACTGTCCACAGGCTCCACAGCTGCAACAACACCGCCATCTGGACCATCCTCCTGCAGAAAAGGCACCTGTCGTCGCAAAGCCAAGTTGTGAAGCATATAGCAGGCCACGATGATCTGGCACACCTTCTTGGGTGAGCAGAATAGGGATCCACCTTTCAGGTGGAGGCACCTGAACCTGGCCTTCAGGAGGCCGAAGGTCCGCTCGATCACCCTCCTAGTTCGCCCATGGGCCTCATTGTAGCGTTCCTCAGCCCTTGTCCTGGGATTCCTCACTGGGGTCAGTAGCCATGACAGGTTGGGGTAACCAGAGTCACCTGCAAATGGTGAGGGACAACTGTTAGACACACACTAACCTGTAGGGATATCCCCAGACCCAGACAACCATTCCCACTGACTAGCTTCCAGGTGCTCACCTAATAGCAACACATCACATAAGGGATGCTGCTATTCCGCAGGATGTAGGCGTCATGCACTGAGCTAGGGAATTTTGCATTCACATGGGAGATGTACTGGTCGGCCAAACATACCATCTGTACATTCATCGAATGATAACTTTTCCGGTTTCTGTACACTGTTCACTCCTGTGGGGGGGTACCAAAGCCACATGTGTCCCATCAATGGCACCTATGATGTTGGGGATATGTCCCAGGGCATAGAAATCACCTTTCACTGTAGGCAAATCCTCCACCTGAGGGAAAACGATGTAGCTCCGCATGTGTTTCAGCAGGGCAGACAACACTCTGGACAACACGTTGGAAAACATAGGCTGGGACATCCCTGATGCTAAGGCCACTGTTGTTTGAAATGACCCACTTGCAAGGAAATGGAGCACTGACAGCACCTGCTCTTCAGGGGGGATTCCTGTGGGATGGCAAATAGCTGACATCAGGTCTGGCTCCAACTGGGTACACAGTTCCTGGATTGTGGCACGGTCAAGTCTGTATGTGATTACCACATGTCTTTCCTCCATTGTTGACAGGTCCACCAATGGTTGGTACACCGGAGGATGCCGCCATCTCCTCACATGTACCAGCGGATGGTGCCTATGAAGGACAACAGCGAGCACAGAGTCAAACAACTCAGAGGTAAGTACCCACAGCTTAAACAGAACACCAATCATAATCTGAAAAGTGGCCTGTATGTGTGTTGAGTCTAGGCCTAGGTATGTGTGACGCAGTTAAAAATGAAGCCATGTGGGCCCTTGAAATGGCGGCTACCTGACCTGTAAAGTGGGACAATGGGATGTGAGGTAACTGCACTGGCGCTGTACACCCTCGCGGTAGGTGGACGAAGACCGCGGCGCAATGCTGCATTGGCTAACATTGGACCCTATGGGTCCCACGAGCCAATGATGATGTACGCCGGCGGTGACGGTACGCATCGCCGCGGACATGAGCGCCATTTTCTATCACTTCAATCACTCGATACCTGATCTTCGACAGGAGAGGACCTACACTGCAAGTGCTGCCGTGACCTCGGTCTGGAAGAGACAATGGCTCGAGTGGCTGGGGAAAGGGCCCCTGCCTTCACATCGGAGGAGTTGGAGAAACTCGTGGATGGGGTCCTCCCCCAGTACACGCTACTCTACAGTCCTCCGGACAAACAGGTAAGTACACTGAGAGCATGCTGTATGGGCTATGCCTGTGTGGAGAGGGGTGGATGTAAGAAGGAAGGGGGGAGAGTGCAGCGTGCATGAAACGACGGTGAGTGCATGTGCCACACGGCAAGGGTAGGGATGGAGGCCAATCACTTTGACGGTGCAGTTGGTAATAAGTTTCTCTTCCCCCTGTACAAATCATGTAGGTCAGCGCCCACCAGAAAAAATATATTTGGCGTGCCATCGCCAAGGACGTCAGGACCCTGGGGGTCTACCACATACAGAGCACCCACTGCCGGAAAAGATGGGAGAACATTCGCCGCTGGAGCAAGAAGACGGCGGAGGATCAGCTGGGGATGGCCTCTCAACGTGGGAGGGGTGCCCGTCACACCATGACCCCCCCTGATGTTCAGGATCCTGGCGGTGGCGTACCCGGAGTTGGATGGGCGCTTGAGGGCATCACAGCAGCCACATGGGTGTGAGTACACTCTCATTCAGCTGATTTTGCGGGCAGTGGAGGGGTCTGGGTGGGGGAGGTGAGCTGTGGGTTTCACTAGGCCAGGGCGAGTTTCGTAGGCAAGGTCCCTCCGTAAGGCAGGCCATGTGGCACCCCACTGCACCTCTGTAGAGTGCCAACTACACCTAGTCATGCCCCTGTGTCATCCATGTGTGCAGATGTCATCCATAGCCTAGTAGGCCATTTCCCAGGAATTGAACAGTGGAGCCCAAGAGCGCGGTGTAGTGCAGGGGGCTTCTGTGTCTGTCGTGTCCGCCAACGGCAGCGGTAATGCATGCACTCAACATGTCTTTCTTCTGTCGTCCCCCCCTTTTTGTGGTCTCCCTGTTCTTGTGTGCATTAGCATCATCAGGCAGAGGAGCAGTGGCACCAGAGCACGAGGGGGCTGCATCCCACATGGTCATGGAGGGCCACACTACGGAATCGGACTTCACCAGTGGGACGGAGGGCGAGGGGAGCTCCACTGCGGGGACAGGAGCTGAGACCAGTGACACAGACTCGTCCTCTGATGGGAGCTCCCGTGTGGCGGCGGCAACATCTGTGCCCCCCCATCTACAGGTACAGCCGCCACCCCCCTTCCAGCACCGCCCTCCCAGCAGCCCCTCAGCCTTTGCCCCGTGCCCGCTCACCCGGGAGGGTGGGCATCACCTTCGCCCCAGCCACCTCAGCCCCTGCCCCAGTTACCCCTGCCGCCCTCAGTGAGGAGGCCATTGAACTCCTCAGGTCCCTCACTGTTGGGCAGTCTACCATTTTGAATGCCATCCAGGGTGTAGGAAGGCGGTTGCGACAAACAAATGCATTCCTGGAGGGCATTCATTCTGGTCAGGCGGCCCTTCAGCGAGCTTTTCAGACTCTGGCCTCAGCACTGATGGCAGCCATTGTCCCTGTCTCTAGCCTCCCTCCTCCAACTTCCTCCACCCAGACCCAATCCCCTGTACCCCAGCCTATCCCAAGCACACCGCTAGACCAGCATGCACACACGTCAACACACAAGGGAAGCTCAGGCAAACATAAGCACCACACATCCCACAGGCACTCACGCAAGCATCACACATATGCAGACACACCAACATCCACTGCCTCCACTGTGTCCCCCTCCTCCTCATCTCCCTCCTCCCTCCCAGTCTCGGCTACACTCACACCTGCATGCACTACCTCTACATCCACTACTACCATCACCAGCACACGCACCACCACACCCCGCTCACGTGCAGTCACCACCCCCTCTACCATTCACACGTCCCCTGTGTCCTCTCCCAGTGTGTCTGTGACACCCCCTCCCAAGATACACAAACGCAGGCACACACCTACCCAACAGCCATCCACCTCACGACAGCCTCCAGCGCAAGCACCTTCACCCAAAGTCAGCAAACGAACACCTCCTACAACCACAACCTCTTCCTCCACTCCCAAACCCCCTCCAGCTACCCGTCCCAGTGTCTCCAAAAATTATTCCTGTCCAACCTTGACTTCTTTCCCACACCTCCCCCACCCCGTCCGTCTCCTAGGTCCTGAACTAGTACCTCAGCCACAACATCTCCGGGACCAGTGGTGCCTGTAGTCACCGGAATCTGGAGTGCACCGGCCACCAGGGCAGCCAGTGTGGCACGGAGCCACAGCACAGACAGTCCCCCACCTGTCAAGCATCAGAAGTTGGCCAGTGCCCGGCGGGAGAGGGGGAAGACTCCAGCCACCAAAGCCGCTCCCAGGGGTACAGGTGGGAGTGTGGAGTCAGCTGCAACACCTTCCAAGGTGGGGAAGGGGCACAAGAAACTCAGCAAGTCTGGGAAGAGCAGCACGGCGGAGAAGACCGCCATCATCCCCGCTGCCCAGGAGGCCACTGCCAGCACCAGCCCAGCTGCCCAGGAGGCCACCCCCACCAGCCCAGCTGCCCAGGAGGCCACCGCCAGCCCAGCTGCCCAGGAGGCCACCGCCACCAGCCCTGCTGCCCAGGAGGCCACAGCCATCATCCCCGCTGGGACAGAGAGGACCGCCAGCAAAAGCCCCGCTGGGCCATGAAGGACCGGCAGCACAAGCCCTGCTGGGACAGAGAGGACCGGCAGCACAAGCCCCGCTGGGCCATGAAGGACCACCAGCAGCTGAGTCACTGCAAAGGAGCCCGCCGCTCCAAGCCCCTCTGAACAGGGCACCGCCGTGTCAGGCACCGCTGAACAGGGCACCACCGTTTCAAGCACCGCTGAACAGGGCACCGCCATCTCAAGCACCGCTGAACAGGGCACCGCCATCTCAAGCACCGCTGAACAGGGCACGCCGTCTCAAACATCGCTGAACAGGGCACCGCCGTCTCAAGCACCGCTGAACAGGGCACTGCCGTCTCAAGCAACGCTGGCCCATGAACGCCAAGGGCACTGACGTTACAAAGCCCCCTCCAGACCAGTGAAGATCTACATCCACTACCTCTGTCCTTAGGAGGATGAAGCACTCTGGGCACCATGCCCCCTCCAGAAACAGTGGAGAGATCCATCCACTTCCTCTGTCCTTAGCAGGATGAAGCACTCTGGGCACCATGCCCCCTCCAGAACCAGCGGAGAGATCCATCCACTACCTCTGTCCTTAGCAGGATGAAGCACTCTGGGCACAAAGCCCCCTCCAGAACCAGCGGAGAGATCCATCCACTACCTCGGTCCTTAGCAGGATGAAGCACTCTGGGCACCATGCCCCCTCCAGAACCAGTGGAGAGATCCATCCACTACCTCTGTCCTTAGCAGGATGAAGCACTCTAGCCACGAAGCCCCCTCCAGAACCAGTGGAGAGATCCATCCACTACCTCTGTCCTTAGCAGGATGAAGCACTCTGGGCACGAAGCCCCCTCCAGAACCAGTGGAGAGATCCATCCACTACCTCTGTCCTTAGCAGGATGAAGCACTCTGGGCACGAAGCCCCCTCCAGAACCAGTGGAGAGATCCATCCACTACCTCTGTCCTTAGCAGGATGAAGCACTCTGGGCACCATGCCCCCTCCAGAACCAGTGGAGAGATCCATCCACTACCTCTGTCCTTAGCAGGATGAAGCACTCTGGCCACAAAGCCCCCTCCAGAACCAGTGGAGAGATGCATCCACTACCTCTGTCCTTAGCAGTATGAAGCACTCTGGGCACCATGCCCCCTCCAGAACCAGCGGAGAGATCCATCCACTACCTCTGTCCTTAGCAGGATGAAGCACTCTGGGCACCATGCCCCCTCCAGAACCAGCGGAGAGATCCACCCACTACCTCTGTCCTTAGCAGGATGAAGCACTCTGGGCACCATGCCCCCTCCAGAACCAGCGGAGAGATCCATCCACTACCTCTGTCCTTAGCAGGATGAAGCACTCTGGGAACCATACCCCCTCCAGCACCAGGGGAGAGCTCCATCCACTACCTCTGTCCTTAGCAGGATGATGCACTCTGGCCACCATACCCCCTCCAGCACCAGTGGAGAGCTCCATCCACTACCTCAGTCCTTAGCAGGATGATGCACTCTGGGCACCATGCCCCCCCAGAATCAGTGAAGAGATCCATCCACTACCTCTGTCCTTAGCAGGATGAAGCACTCTGGGCACAAAGCCCCCTCCAGAACCAGTGGAGAGATACATCCACTACCTCTGTCCTTAGCAGGATGAAGCACTCTGGGCACCATGCCCCCTCCAGCACCAGTGGAGAGATACATCCACTACCTCAGTCCTTAGCAGGATGATGCACTCTGGGCACCATGCCCCCTCCAGAACCAGTGGAGAGATACATCCACTACCTCTGCCCTTAGCAGGATGAAGCACTCTGGGCACCATGCCCCCTCCAGAACCAGTGGAGAGATACATCCACTTGAGAGACTGTGGCTTTGCACTCCCCAGGATGGAACAGTGGACAACCCACCCACTGTAGAGACTTGAGAGACTGTGGCTTTGCACCCACTGTAGAGACTTGAGAGACTGTGGCTTTGCACTCCCCAGGATGGAACAGTGGGCAACCCACCCACTGTAGAGACTTGAAAGACTGTGGCTTTGCACTCCCCAGGATGGATCAGTGGGCAACCCACCCACTGTAGAGACTTGAGAGACTGGGCTTTGCACTCCCCAGGATGGAACAGTGGGCAACCCACCCACTGTAGAGACTAGAGAGACTGTGGCTTTGCACTCCCCAGGATGGATCAGTGGGCAACCCACCCACTGTAGAGACTTGAGAGACTGGGCTTTGCACTCCCCAGGATGGAACAGTGGGCAACCCACCCACTGTAGAGACTTGAGAGACTGTGGCTTTGCACCCACTGTAGAGACTTGAGAGACTGTGGCTTTGCACTCCCCAGGATGGAACAGTGGGCAACCCACCCACTGTAGAGACTTGAGAGACTGTGGCTTTGCACTCCCCAGGATGGATCAGTGGGCAACCCACCCACTGTAGAGACTTGAGAGACTGGGCTTTGCACTCCCCAGGATAATGCAGTGGGCAACCCACCCACTGTAGAGACTTGAGAGACTGGGCTTTGCACTCCCCAGGATGGAACAGTGGGCAACCCACCCACTGTAGAGACTTGAGAGACTGTGGCTTTGCACTCCCCAGGATGGAACAGTGGGCAACCCACCCACTGTAGAGACTTGAGAGACTGTGGCTTTGCACTCCCCAGGATAATGCAGTGGGCAACCCACTCACTGTAGAGACTTGAGAGACTGTGGCTTTGCACTCCCCAGGATGGAACAGTGGTCAACCCACCCACTGTAGAGACTTGAGAGACTGTGGCTTTGCACTCCCCAGGATAAGACAGTGGGCAACCCACCCACTGTAGAGACTTGAGAGACTGTGGCTTTGCACTCCCCAGGATGGAACAGTGGGCAACCCACCCACTGTGGAGACTTGAGAGACTGTGGCTTTGCACTCCCCAGGATTGAACAGTGGGCAACCCACCCACTGTAGAGACTTGAGAGACTGTGGCTTTGCACTCCCCAGGATTGAACAGTGGGCATGTGACCCTCTCGTGGATTTGGCGTCGTGCACTCAACCGGCTGAGGTGCCCCCCCTTTCCCTCTCCCTGAGGTGCCTGTTTTCTTGCTCTCTGATGCCCCTGCAGTGTTCTCTCCGTCATGGTCGGGGATCTTGTGTGGGCCTCGCCCATACCTGGTGGGCCCAGTGTTCCACAGACTTAATTGGAGCACTACCTGGACTACTATGCTTGGTGTATATTTTGTTAATGGTGTATATATATATATTTTTGCCTACTTGATTTTAATATATTACAATGGTTACACTCATTTTCTTTTGTCTTTGTATTCTTCCAGGGGGGGTTGGGGGTGTAACTGTGATGTATCAATATGGATTAGTGTGTGTGTTGTAGTGAGTGAGGGTGGGGGTGGGGGTGTTGCGTGTTGCGTGTGTGTTTCCCTGTTTTTTCCCTCCCCCCTCCCCTGTGTTGTAGGTGCAGTACTCACCGTGGTCTTCGCCGCCGGCATTCGTGCTCCTGGTAGAGGAGCAGGAAGACTATCGCAGGGAGAATTTGGAGTTCCGGGTCCATGGCGTCCTAGTTCCTCGTGGGGTGTGAAGAGGTGAGCGTTTTCCCTTCGGAATCCTGTTTCCGCCGTGGTTTTATCCGCTGTGAATCCGCCCCGGAAAAGGTGGCGTATTGGTAGGTTGTGATACTGTGGGCGGTACTTTGTCCTCCGCCTGTCTGTTGGCGGTGACCGCTGCGCTGTTTGTTTGTACCGCCATGGCGGTCGGAGTGTTAAAGTGGCTGTCTTTGTTGGCGGTTTCCGCCCCGGTCGTAATTACAAAATTTTTATTGCCGGCCTGTTGGCGGTCTTACCGCCGCTTTAACACCGACCGCCAGGGTTGTAATGACCACCCATTTCTTTTCGCCCTCACTGGTGGTTTCCCATTCATCCATCCCCTCTGAAAACAATGGGCTTCACTTACGAGGCCCTAGCGCCACCGGAGTGTCACTTTTAGTGACGCTCTGGTGGCACAGTGCCATTTTCCATATTTACAAATCGGCATTAAGCCACTTTGCATTGCTTAACGCCGTCTTGTAAATATGCAGTTTTTTGCAGCAGAGGGGCATGCAATGGGTGTTGCTGTGGGCGTTCCACTGTAACATCCATTGCATTTTGATGTCGCCCCAGATTTACGAGGATTTGTAAACTTGAGGCAGCACCAAAAACTAACACCACCCAAGGGGTGGCATACACATGGCAGTACAAGAAGAAATACTTTTATTTCTTCTCGTTTTTGCTTTTCCTATGTGTGCTGCATTCTACAGCTCACATAGGAAGAGCAAAACATCACTAATAATTGTTTATGTGCAGGAAGGTCTCCCCTCCTGCACATAAACAATCATTAAATAATGACGATTTGCTCCTCCAATATGTGCTGCATTGTACAGTGCACATAGGACTAGGAAATCACCATTATTGATTGTTTATGTGCAGGAAGGAGGTCTCTTGCCATGATCTTCCAATCCCATTATAGTATTAGGGGGTAGATTTATGAAAAGTGGTGCTGCACTAGGTGCAGCACCACTTTTCTTGCACCCCTTAGCACCCCCCTAATGCCACCATGTGTGCGCTGTATTTAAAATATGGCGTACCATGCTGGTAGTAGCGTCATAATTTGTTACGCTAGTCCTGTGCTTTGCAGGATTAGTGTAAAAAATGTTGACGCTAATCCTGCGAAGCACCCAGAGGCCCATTAAAAACTATGGGAGCTTCTCATTTAACGCTTGCTATTAGTAGGGGTTAAAAATGCAGATAAAAATGCCGCAGATTTCTTAGCGCTGGTTTTTCACCCCCCCTGCACCAGAACGCCCCCCCCCCTGCATACATTATGCCTCGTGCAGGGATAACGTTGTGCAAGGGGTTACAAAAAGGAGCAATGCAAGCATTGCGCCACTTTGTAAATATGGCATGGCGTTTTTGGCTTTCCAACGCCCTGTCGAGTGTAAAAAAATGATGCTAATGTAGCATTGGAATGGTGCTAGGCCCTCTTAAATCTAGGGCCTAGGTGCTCTTCTAACTGACGTGAGAAAATGAGGAAAAATCTAAAAATAATTTCAAGTACACAAATAGAAAAAAAAACACAGACACCTGTGAAATATCAAACTCATCTTGTGGGTGCAAATGAAAGAAAATAAAAGTTAAAAGTTCTCCTTTTATATTGGTAGCTGCAAGTGATATATGTTTGATGTAAAGCAGGCATATATGTTTAAGGACGCTGGAGTACGTCAGATTGCTGCTTGCATAGTTTAGTGTGACGGACATTTCTGGCATTTTAATGGAAGCGTACACCACAGAAACACTAATCCGATCTTTCTATCCTCTATTGTGCAGGTCTGTCCATCAGCTCCGTTATGACGGCATAGAACTCTTAATATATCGTACGGATATCTGCTAGACCTGCGTCAATGGAGCAGGAACTGAGAAACAGAAAGTTTTATTAATAAAGTAGTGACATAGAAAAAGCATATGGCAGTCTATAAATCTGTAGTTTTAAAGGCCTAACAGAGAAAATAGCGTAGAAATGAAAATGTGCATGTTTGAGTTGTGGTGGACATTTGTGCCTACCATTCATATTTTGATATCAAGTTTAACATGAAGACAGGTGCATTTGTATTTTGAGTGAAGTAGTAATAAATATTAACCTTGAAGTCTTGTTTTGTTTTCAAGTAAAAATAGTAGAAATAAAAATGTATTATGGGTATTACAGGAATATGAATTAAACACACTTTTATGGAATTAAATTAATTTCATTAACATGCGAAGAGAAATAAATATATGTTTACAATTGCTTTGACATAACACGAATATGAATTAACATTAAATATTTTGCATTGCATACATGATTTGAATTGTAAGGTGTGCAATAGGTTGATTAATGTATTTTTTGTATTAACCCCTTAGCTGCTAGCCCTCCCTCCTCCCCCAGTGCTGAGCTCTTTTTTGGCAATTTGGAGTATTTTGCGCATAGGCCCCAATAACATTTTGTCCACATAAGGTATCCACGCCAAATTTGCATCCTTTCTTCCAAGGTACCCAGAGTTTGTGGGTTCCCCTGGAGGAGACCAAGAAATTAGCCAAAATACAGCTAAAATTTGTTTTTGTTTTTTAAAAAGGAAAAAAGTGCTGCAGAAGAAAGCATCTGTTTTCTTCCCGCAAATGGGATCAACAAAGAGTTTGCGGTGCTAAAATCACCATCTTCCCAGCTTTTAGGAACAGGCAGACATCTCAGAAAACCAATTTTTTCAACACAGTTTTGGCATTTTACTGGGACATACCCCATTTTTACCATTTTACCATTTTAAAACGCCTACTCAGAGCAGGTGTTAAAATTAGGCACCCATTATGTTCAGTGGGCCTTCCTATGCTTTGCTGCATTAGTGTCAAAACCGCCATGGTGTTGTTAGGTTCTGGTAGGGGGGCGCAAGGAAAGTGGCGCATCATCTATGATGGCCACTTTCTTGTAAATATACCCTGAGGTCTGGTGTCAGCAGTGCTGTCACGGAAGACCTAAAAAGGGGCTATTGATGTTTTCACCAGAACAGTTTACCTTAGGCTTTGGCTCAAAGAACTGCAATGAACAATGTGCGCTGTCTATGCTATGCACTTAGAATACATCTAATCTCTCTCTTTGCATTAGTCCTTGGTGTAACGCCCCCTATGGGTATACTACTCCAAGCTCTTCAGATCCAAGATTTGGTTGATCTGCAGGCAAGGTTTTTCACCTACTTCTTAATAACGTCCCACAACAAAATGACTGCTTTTCTCTACTCTTAGCTCTACGCATGTCAAAATCAGTGAAGTTTGCCGCTGGAGACCAACAAAGTGCACGTGGTCTCAAGCTGCTTCGTGTAACTCCCAGATGTCCTTAAAATGTTAAACAATTACTTATTTTTTGCAGGCTGTGTTTGGGAATTATCTACTCACTCAGCTCTCAGCTGTTACTCCTCTTCTGTGCATCCACTTGCTCTGTTCCTACCTTTGTCCAAAACATTTTCCCTTATTTAAAGTACAACCACTATTTCTGTCAAATTCTAAAAGGGCATATTTATAAGCCCCTAGCACTACCTTGTGCAATATGCGGCATTTATTTTGACGCAAATGTGGCGTTAAGGTGGCATCTCCCACGTACCATATTTATTTGAAAACCCTTGTGCACTTTATGCCTGCGCCAGCCATAAAGAACACAAGGGGCGCGTTCCTCCGTTAGGGGGGCTGAAAAATGGTGCAAGGAAATCTAAGAGATTTCCTTGCACCATTTGTTTTGGCACTTTTAATGCCTGCTCAAAGCAGGCGATAAAAGGGGGAATACCATTATTTAGAATGGGCCCCTACGTACTCTGCAGGAGCAATGCCAAAATGTTGGTGCTACTCCTGCAGAGTACATCAATAGCGTCACAAAACATGACGTTATTGCCCCCTACCCGCCACCATGGTGTGCCAAATTTTCAATACGACGCACACATGGTGGCGTAGGGGAGACGCTAAGGGGCACAAGGAAAGTGGCCACTTTCCTTAAATCTGCCCCTAACTTTTTTCCATGCTTGCTATCTATTCTTATCAGATCCCTCTCCAACTCCTCTTTTGCAAAGCCAGCTTTTGACTCTCAGAGACCTTGCCAATCCAGCCTGCTCGCACCAACTCCTTCCCCCTCAGTACCAGTAGCCGAAGTCCCCAAGACTCCAGCATCCCAGCTAATAAGCCTGAGCTGCTTCTAATGTCATGCAAATGTGTGCTTGTGCTGGTTGACCACTGGCTGTTTGCTTAATTAAGAGGGTAATGTGGAGCGTCGCTCCAAGGGGTCATGCGCTGTCTGTCTCTTGACAAACAATGCTAAAGCCTTGACACTTTTTACACGTTTTGTGCCGCTTCTCTGAGCTGCAATATTGTTCTGCTTGAAGACAATTGCTCTGCTATGCAGCCTCAAACACCTGCCACGGAAAGGCCATGTTCCCACCAGAAATAGATTTCGGCAACACTGAAGTTGTGCACTTCATGCTGACTGATTCATGTGCACATCTCAAACTGACACACTCTGGAAGCAGCCTGAGCCTCTCATCAGGGAGGACTGAATTCTACCATGAGTTCTGCGTATAATGTACCTGTACCCAGAATAAGCATGTTTAGGTCTTCGTCCCCTTGAAAGCAGTGCATTCCACTGTCTATTTTGCATTTACAATTTATTGCTTTGGGTATTCTTGTTAAATGTGTCGTGTTCCAGTTCATTACTAAACATATATGAGTAATGTTAACATACACACTAAATCTATACATTCAATCTCTAGTTTATGAGAAAAAAATAGATATTCTCAGTCTAATCACAGCTCCAGTAGGGCCAACACTACACAATCTATACACGATGCTCCACCTCTCAACACAGCTGTCACCAGTTGGCAGCACTTCATTCATATGATCACAAATCAAAATACATCCAGTAACCCCAAAAATGATTTTCCAGTCCAATACCTGCTTTTAGTAAAAAAGGAGTATTTACGTATTAACATAAAGTACAGTACAGGACACAAACGATATGCACAGACTTCATAAGGCAGGTCCTCTATTGTTACTCCGTTCAGCTCTGAAGTCCTACTTCCCCTTTAAAGCAGTGTTATTCCCCATTTATGTGTGGTGCTATCTAAGCTAGGCCCCATTTGTGACTTTGAGTCTTAGACATACTACAAGTAGCTGCGCAAAAGTCAATGTGTTCCCATGTTGTGTTACGTCAATCGGGTGAGAGTTCCTCTATGGCCTGATGGCCCAGTAATCAGTCTTGCCTTCTCTCGCTGGAGTGGTGGTTCCGAATAATTCGCAGGCGCATCCATAGCCCAGCAGTGAGCAGAAGTCGGGATGTTGTGGTCAAGACAGCAGATGTCCCCGGGACTCCTTCGGTCGTGTGGAAAGTCTCTATGTGAGTTTAGTGGCAGGCATTAGGTGCTCCGGGATTCAGGGAGGAGAATTGTTGCTTTTTTCTTCTCTGGCACAACCCGCTTCTCCTTCACAAATGCACGCAGGTTCGGGGTGATGGTGCTTTCTCTTCACCACAGCCCCCTCTGGACATACAGGGGTCATATCAGCATGCACAGAGCGATGGCCCCTTCTAAGTTACAGTACTACCCAGGGCGATGGCCCTTGTCTGTATGCAGGGCTGCACTAGAGCGACAGTCCTCACTCTTCACCGCAGCCACCAGCTGGCATCCTGGGGTCGCAATGGACACAATCAAGGCAAAGGCCCTCTCCGGGTCACAACGCTGCACAGTAGGGCAACACTTATCTTAAAACAGCGTGGCACTTTGGCGAGGACCTTAATTTTTCACTTTGGCCCCCACCTGCAACTGGGCTCAAATTCCACACAAAGGTTCAGACAGCTTGATCCGTGCAATGGTGCTCATGTGCAGGCAGACTGTTTGGTGCAGTGGTTCCAATTAACTCGATTCACACACTCTGTTCATGGAATCCACTCGGGAGGATCCCACCTGGACCTTTCTCCCTCCAAGAAATCTCCTTCTCACAGGGCCTTGTGTGATGCAAAAGCTGGTGTTAAAGGTGAGAGTTCTTATTTCTCCTGGGCGATGTCCCCTCAGCCAGCATGGAAGACTGGCAGTCCCCAGTCTTGGTCACAACCAGCAGTATTAAACTGAAGTTGCACCCGACTGAAAAGCCACCACTATGGTAATACCGGACTTGGGTTGCTTGTGTTCTGGTTCAAGAGAGGACATGGCTTAGCAGTACAGGCTAGACTGTTCCTACTGGAGGCTGATTTCCATATGGCTGTGTTTAAGCTGAAGTGGCTTTGTGGAAATACAAATAATGGACTGGGATATGGTCCAAGTCAGTACCAGTGGCTGACAATAATTCAAGCATTCCACCACTACTTTTTATTTATTTCCCATATAAAGTTTTTGCCAGTTACAAATAACAGTTTCTACAATCATAAAGAATTATAAAGGAAATCAAATTGCCAGTTCTTAAACAAGTGATATGAAAAGTTGCAAAGTCCGAGAAAAGGAAAGGATTTAAGGATTTTGTTCTGGAGTGGTGGAGGCAAATTTTGAACTTTCAGAAACTGAACGAATACTTTGGTCACTCTTCAAAACATAGTAACCTTACTAGCCTCAATACTTTTCTGGCTTATCGCTCAACCTTGAAACTTCATCCCTAACACAAGATCTGATTTTTCTAGGGATGATATTATCAACAGTAAGTGGAAGGTTTATCTATCTCCGGATAGAATGAACACACATGCAGACACATGCAAACGCTTCAATCAGACTCCGATTTTGAGACCCAAGTCTTCTTGCATTCCCCTCATTCCCTTCGGCTTTTTGCAAATGAAAACAATTCAAGAAGAATTGGTTTGTCTGTGGAACCATAACGAGGGATGGGGAAATGGGAAATTTGAGTCACTCTGTCCCTCACAATAACCCATCAAAATGGGCACTCTTCATAGAAATTAGAGGGAGAACTTCATTTTCAGAAACCATGTTCGCCATGCACATATTCTTAAAGGTTTTGGGGCTTATCTGGATTGGTTGAGCATGATAGACATACCTGATACACTGAAGAAAAAAAGTCTCCACATTAACGTTCTGAAGATCACAGTATTTCTGCTTGGCCTTTGAGCAACCAGACATCAGTGAAAGGTGCCAGGCATAGGGAATACAGTACACTGGTGGACCACCTCAGCATGAAAAAGCAGGGCGAATAGAAAAGGTAACTGGAGGATCAGTAGTCCTGCTGCTCTCTGGAAAATGGGGCCTAGCAATTGTAGACCTCTTTGCTACTAAAAATACAAACAAATGCTAATATGTTACATCTCAGAGGTGGCAACAACACAGCTATAGGGATATGCTTTTTATCCCCTGATAGAGTTTAGATGCACATGTTTCTTCTATACTGATTATGCTGATACCAAAGTGTTATACAAGATGAAGCAAACATCATGCATGAAGCTCCTAAACCACCCCCAATTGGGTGAGACAGATTCTTTAGGCAGATCTCTAAAATCTCTATGTGATCAACCCTTACTATCTGCATGTTCAGCCAATCATGCTGACCAGGTACCAAGGCAAAATAAGTCACCAGAATTCTGCATCACTCCACCTGATGTCTTAAAGGCATCAATGACATAATATTAGGATAAATAATATCAACATATAAAACTATTATTAAAAAATATTGAGAACACAAAGATTGCCATCCTGTACATAAAACAGGAAAGGAAAAATATTAACTACAATAATACAGCCATACATCATACCTAAAATATATATATATCTAAAACAAAGGTACAGAAATACTAAATATGGTCAATACAGTTAAACAAGAAATATTATCAAAACCATAAAAAACAAAAATATTGCAAACTAAGGCATTGCTAAAAATCACTCATAAATATAGATTTATATATAATTCTTCAAAACTAAATGAATATATATGAATTAAACAACAGACAAATACCATCACAATTAGCATTGAGGACATAAAGTACAAAAACAATTTAAAAAAATCAAACTACTAACCCAGTATCCAATGAAATTAAACTTAAAACTGTTGACAAACACTAACACTTTCCCAATTACAAAACTAGGAAACAAAAATGTGAAATAACTGTTGCAAAGAAGCCACAATGGCTTTAAAGCGCCATGCTGCATGAATGAAGCTACAAGCTTGAAGTATGGAATACTGTCCAAATACTAGATTAGAATATAATTTACAATTAAATACAAAAAAGTAATTACTTTCATACACACACAAATAAATAACAATTATTCATAATAATAGGTTTCCACAACACTGATACCAAGACTGCCCAAAAATCTCATCACACAATACAAAATAAAACAAGCCACACAACTATTGCAAAATTAAATTACAAAAATGACAAAACAAAATGTAAGTATAACAAAAGCAAGAAAATTAAAAATGGCCCCTAAAAAATTAATAACACTTTTTAAATTTAGAATTAGTAAAAAAAGTAAAAAAAATAAAACAGCAATAACTAAAATATCGATTTCTCAAAAGTATTATTAAAAAAGAGGAATAACAGAAGGAAAAATAACATTTCACAAAATAATACAGCACCAACCAACCAAAAAAAGCAGAAATACTAAAAATATATGCAGTAATGTAAAACACATTATAAAAATGTTACACAATTTTTTTAAATAACATAAAATATACATGAAAATATCGGCCCTCATTACAACATTTGGGGTAAAAGCCGCTTACCGCCGTTCAGAAGACCGCCAACACACCGCCGCGGCCGCGGAATTCCGCTACAGCTATTACGTCCCACTGCTCAGAAACCGCCAAAATCTAAACACCCACCCAAGTCCGCCACACCAAAGGTCAGTGATAAACTGGCGATGACAAAACCTCCACTGTCACGCCAATAGGAATGCGCCCACACTATCACGACCCACGAATCCACACGGCGGTCTTTCAACCGTGGTAAACCATTGGCGGTACACACTGCTGCGCTCAAAATACACACACGTTTACAAAACACTACCACATTGGACAATTCAAAATACACACACCTGATACACATAGACACACCACTCCCACACACCCAATACAATATAAAACACACACCCACATTACCCACAAACCCTTACTACCCAAAAATCCAAAGAAGGCCAGAGAGACAGCAAAGCAAAGATAACACCAGCATACAGAGGCACACAACACCATCACACATACACATCTACGCACAAAACACCACACACCCCTACACATCACCCCACACATCACAACACACACCAGCTCACACATCACCCACACCACCCCATGGCACCCCAAAGACACCCCAGGTTTTCTGAGGAGGAGCTCAGGGTCATGGTGGAGGAAATCATCCGGGTAGAGCCACAGCTATTCGGATCACACGTGCAGCACACCACCATAGCTAGGAAGATGGAGCTATGGCGCAGAATCGTGGACAGGGCCAACGCAGTGGGACAGCAACCAAGAACACGGGATGACATCGCCCATGTGCCTCATTGTAGCGTTCCTCTGCCCTTGTCCTGGGATTCCTCACTGGGGTCAGTAGCCATGACAGGTTGGGGTAGCCAGAGTCACCTGCAAATGTTGAGGGACAACTGTTAGACACACACTAACCCTTAGAGACAAACCCAGACAACTATTCACACTGTATAGGGTCCATGTCCTCACCTAATAGCCACACACGGTGCCTCTGGATTTGCCCCATCACATAAGGGATGCTGCTATTCCTTAGAATGTAAACGTCATGCACTGAGCCAGGAAACTTGTCGTTCACATGGGAGATGTACTGGTCGGCCAAACACACCATCTGCACATTCATTGAATGGTAACTCTTCTGGTTTCTGTACACCTGTTCACTCCTGCAGGGGGGACAAGGGCCACATGTGTCCCATCAATGGCACCTATGATGTTGGGGATATGTCCCAGGGCATAGAAGTCACCTTTCACTGTGGGCAATGAGGCGTGCATGAAACGACGGTGAGTGAATGTGTGTCGGGGCAAGGGTGGGAACGTGGGCCAATGACTGTGACGGTCCGGACGTTTATAGTTTTTCTTTTTCCCCTGTACTATTACTGTAGGTCAGCGCCCACCAGAAGAAGGATATTTGGCGTGCCATCGCCAAGGATGTCCGGACCCTGGGGGCCCACCACAGGCAGAGCACCCACTGCCGGAAAAGATGGGAGGACATTCACCACTGGAGCAAGAAGATGGCGGAGGCCAAGCTGGGGATGGCCTCCCAACGTGGGAGGGGTGCCCGTCGCACCATGACCCCCCTGATGTTCCGGATCCTGGCGGTGGCGTATCCGGAGTTGGATGGGCGCTTGAGGGCATCACAGCAGCCTCAAGGGGGTGAGTACAGTCACATTCATCTGATTCAGCGTGCATGGGAGGTGTCTGGGTGGGGGAGGTGGTCAGTGGGGAGTGGTTTCCCCTAGGCCAGGGCGACTTTTCTAGGCAAGGTCTCTTCGTGAGGCAGGCTATGTGGCACCCCACCCCACAAGTGTTAAGAGTCATCTACCCCTAGTCAGGCTCCTGTGACTTCCATGTGTGCAGCAATCGGGCATAGGCCTTGTACCCCATGGGCCTGTGATTAATTAGGGAACTCTAAGTGCATGGCGTAGTGCAGAAGGCTGCTGTGTCTGTAGTGTCCGCCAGCGGTAGCGGTATTGCATGCACTGAACATGTCTTTCTACTTTCTTTCCCCCCTTTTTGTGGTCTCCTTGTTCTTGTGTGCATTAGCATCATCACGCGTAGGAGCAGTGCCACAGGAGCAGGAGGGAGCTGCTTCCCACATGGCCCTGGAGGGCGAGACTACGGACTCCGAATTCACCAGTGGGACGGAGGGCGTGGGGAGCTCCACAGTGGGGACAGGAGCTGAAACCAGCGACACCGACTCCTCCTCTGATGGGAGCTCCCTTGTGGTGGTGGGCCCCTCTGTGCCCACCGCATCTACAGGTACAGCCGCCACCCCCCTACCAGCACCGCCCTACCAGCGTGTGCCCCGTGGCCGCTCACCCAGGAGGGTGGGCATCTCCTTCACCCCAGGCACCTCAGCCCCTGCCAGCCCTGCTGCCCTCAGTGAGGAGGCCATTGACCTCCTCAGATCCCTCACTATTGGGCAGTATACCATTATGAATGCCATCCAGGGTGTAGAGAGGCAGTTGCAACAGACAAATGCATACTTGGAGGGCATTCTTTCTGGTCAGGCAGCCCAACAGCGAGCTTTTCAGACTCTGGCCTCAGCACTGATGGCAGCTATTGTCCCTGTGTCCAGCCTCCCCCCTCCACCCTCCTCCACCCAGACCCAATCCCCAGTACCTCAGCCTATCCCAAGCACACCATCAGACCAGCATGCACACACCTCAACACACAAGGGCAGCTCTGGCAAACATAAGCACCACACATCCCACAGGCACTCACACAAGCATCATACCCATGCAGACATATCAACAGCCACTGCCTCCACTGTGTCCCCCTCCTCCACGTCTCCCTCCTCCCTCCCTGTCACGTCTCCACTCACACCTGCATGCACTACATCTTAAGCCACTACGTCCATCACCAGCACGCCCATCACCACAAACCGCTAACGTGCACTCACCACCCCCACTACCATTCACACATCCCTGTGTACTCTCCCAGTGTGTCTGTGAGCCCACCTCCCAAAGTACACAAACGCAGTCACACACCCACCCAACAGCCATCCACCTCACAACAGCCCCCAGCCCATGCACCTTCACCCAAAGTCAGCAAACAAACACCTCCTACAACCACTACCTCTTCCTCCACTCCCAACCCCTCTCCATCTACCCATCCCAGTGTGTCTAAAAAACTTTTCCAGTCAAACCTTGACCTCTTCCCTACACTTCCCTCACCCCTTCTGTCCCCTAGGGCCCGCCTTTCCAGGTCCCAACCCAGCACCTCAGCCACCACATCACTGAGAACAGTGGTGCCAGCAGTAACTGGCTTCTGGAGTGCGCCAAGCAGCAGGGCAGCCAGTGTCCCAAGGAGCCAGGCCAAGGAAATTCCCCACCTCAAAAACAAAAGAAGTTGGCCACAGCCCAGAGGGAGAAGGCCAAAACACCTCCCACCAAAGGCTCTGCCAGGACAACAGTTGGGAGTGGCAAGACAGCTGCGCCACCAGACGAGGTGGGGAAGGGCCAGAGAAAGAAAGGGAAGTCGCCGCCAACCTGCACGGCGGACAAGACCGCCACTGGCACTGTCGCCACCACCGCTCAGGACACCGCTGCCAGCAGCACGCTCAGTGAGCCCCCCCACCAGTACCGCCGCCCAGGACACCGCCGCCAGCAGCATGCTCAGTGAGCCCCTCACCAGCACCGCCGCCCAGGACACCGCCACCAGCAGCACACTCAGTGAGCCCCCCACCAGCACTGCCACCCAGGACACCGCCAACAGCAGCACGCTCAGTGAGCCCCCCACCAGCACCGCTGCCCAATGAGCGCCGCAAGCACTGCCGCTACTGAGGCCACCGCCAGCACCGCCAGCGGCCACGCCACATCCTGTGCCAGTGGCACCACTGCAGACATGGCTGCCATCCCAAGTGTCAGTCGTACGAGGCTGGTGGTCAGTTCCAGGGGCCTCGACAGCTTCCATGTTGGCCCACCGTCAGTGGAGTGTCACATCCACTACCTCTGTCCTTGGCAGGATGAAGCACTCTGGGCACAAAGCCCCCTCCAGAACCAGTGGAGAAAGGCATCCACTACCTCAGTCCTTGGCAGGATGAAGCACTCTGGGCACAAAGCCCCCTCCAGAACCAGTGGAGATTCACATCCACTACCTCAGTCCTTGGCAGGATGAAGCACTCTGGGCACAAAGCCCCCTCCAGAACCAGTGGAGTATCACATCCACTACCTCAGTCCTTGGCAGGATGAAGCACTCTGGGCACAAAGCCCCCTCCAGAACCATTGGAATATCACATCCACTACTTCAGTCCTTGGCAGGAGGAAGCACTCTGGGCACAAAGCCCCCTCCAAAACCAGTGGAGAAAGGCATCCACTACCTCAGTCCTTGGCAGGATGAAGCACTCTGGGCACAAAGCCCCCTCCAGAACCAGTGGAGATTCACATCAACTATCTCAGTCCTCGGCAGGATGAAGCACTCTGGGCACAAAGCCCCCTCCAGAACCAGTGGAGATTCACACCCACTACCTCAGTCCTTGGCAGGATGAAGCACTCTGGGCACAGAGCCCTCTCCAGAACCAGTGGAGTATCACATCCACTACCTCAGTCCTTGGCAGGATGAAGCACTCTGGGCACAAAGCCCCCTCCAGAACCAGTGGAGAAAGGCATCCACTACCTCAGTCCTTGGCAGGATGAAGCACTCTGGGCACAAAGCCCCCTCTAGATCCAGTGGAGTATCACATCCACTACCTCAGTCCTTGGCAGGATGAAGCACTCAGGGCACAAAGCCCCCTCCAGAACCAGTGGAGACTATTATCCACTTGAGAGACTGTGGCTTTGCACTCCCCAGGATAAAGCAGTGGGCAAACCACCCACTGAAAAGACTTGAGAGACTGTGGCTTTGCACTCCCCAGGATAAAGCAGTGGGCAAACCACCCACTGAAAAGACTTGTGAGACTGTGGCTTTGCACTCCCCAGGATAAAGCAGTGGGCAACCCACCCACTTGAGAGACTTGTGAGACTGTGGCTTTTCACTCCCCAGGATAAAGCAGTGGGCAAACCACCCACTGGAGTGACTTGAGAGACTGTGGCTTTGCACTCCCCAGTATACATCAATGGGCATGGAGCCCCCTCGTGGAGCTGGCGTTGTGCACTCATCCGGCTGAGGTGCCCCCCTTCCCTTCCCCCTGAGGTGCCTGTTTTATTTCAATCTGATGCCCCTGCAGTGTTCTCTCCGTTTGGATCGGGTACTGAGTGTCGGCCTCGCCCATGCATTTTGGGCCCAGTGGTCCACGGACTATGTAGGTGCAGTACATGGACTTGAATTCTTGTTGTACATATTTGTTAATAGTGTATATACATTTTTGAGTAATGGATTTTTCCTGATTACAATTGTTCAAATAATTTCCTTTTGTCATTGCGTTCTTACAGGGTGGTGTTGGGGGGTGTAAATGTAATGTTTCAGCATGAATTGGTGTGTGTGTTGTTGTGGGTGAGGGTGGGGGTGGGGGTGGGGGTGTTGCGTGTGTGTGTCACTCTCTTTTCCCTCCCCCCTCCTCTGTGTTGTAGGTGCATTACTCACCGTGGTCATCGCCGTCGTCGCCGCCGTTGGTCGTGCTCCTGGTAGAGGAGCAGGAAGACAATGGCAGGTAGAATTTGGAGTTCCGGCTCCATGGCGTCCTGGTTCCTCGTGGGGTGTGTAGAGGTGAGAGTTTTCCCTTCCTAGTCCAGTTTCCGCCGTGTTTTTGTTCGCGTTGAATCCGCCCCGGAAAAGGTGGCGGATTGGCCTCTTATAATGGTGTGGGCGGTACATTGTCTTCCGCCTGTCTGTTGGCGGTGACCGCCATGCTGTTTGTTTGTACCGCCGTGGCGGTCAGAGTGTTAAAGTGGCTGTCAATGTTGGCGGTTTCCACCATGGTCGTGATTCAATTTTTTTTACTGCGGCCTGTTGGCGGTCTTACCGCCGCTTTACCACCGACCGCCAGGGTTGTAATGAGGGCCATCATATATTTTCATAATTCTGTAATCCACAGATATAATGTTGGGGAAATACAAAAGAGGAATCTACTATTAAGTTGTACATGATATATCTATAGCAAAGAAAGTACTTTTAGAAAAAGTACATACTGGAAATTCATTAAATACTACTCCTATTCCTATGACTTGGGCAAGATCAAAGAAGATATTTTTGAAAGGGTAAGTGAACACAACCACCCTCCAAATGTGACTGAAATTGAATACAAAATGTTCTAGCCTACGCGTCAAGAATTTTCAATTCTATTAAGGACACGGAGACGAGGATTATGCTATCTCTCTGTACTTATCCAAAACAGTAGCCAATCAAATTACATATAAAGGAAAAACTACACATCCCAAGATGCTTATTAAATGGTCACATGGTCCAATCACCAACCCCAACCTTTGTCCATAAATACCATGACCTAAGAAGTCACTTCCTCTTTCTTTGTCAAAGTCAGATAATCTTCAATACACAAAACTAAACTTCTTACAGAGGCGTAGAACCAATGATCCTGGAGTATCCAAACGGAACGCCAACAGAGCTCAACAGGAGCCAAATCTTGCAGAAAAACTCCAAGTCAAAAGGAGTCGCGGGGAGAAGTCTTCATCACCATGAGCAACCAAAATTCAGGAAGTCTTCTGATCAGAACCTATAAATATAATAAAAAGGAAATAATATCTTGTCGACTTAAAACAGTCCAAAATACTGAAAATCATTTAATATAAAAAAACACGGGTGGGTAACATATACTACCAAAATACAATCAATGTAACATAAATCTTTTGAGTAAAATATACAATACTTTCCAATGGGATGGATAATCCTCGCCTCCGTGTCCTTAATAGAATTGAAAATTCTTGCCGCGTAAGCTAGAATTTTTTTATTCTATTTCAGGACCGGAGGCTCCAATTATGCTCGTTTAAAGGTGTTCCATCACCACAGTAGCAACATCTACCACAGGCTTATGACAAAATTTATGAAAAGTAAACTCCGAAGACCAATCAGCTGCCTTCATAATGTCTTCTAGACGAGATCCTAAAGCATACGTCTTAGAGGCCATAACCCCTCTAGCAGAATGAGCCCCAAATTGGTTGGTATCCATACCTGCTTCATTCATTAACCATCTCATCCATCTAGATAAAATGGCTGACGTAACTGGTTTGAAAGGTTTTGGCAAAGAAATTAATAACTGACCATTAACATTTTGTCTATGTTCTTCTGTAACCACTTCATACTCCTTTAAACATTGAACTACACATAATTTCGAGTTGTCTGGATACATTGGATAAGATACTGACATGCAATTAGTTTTTGTCCTTCTGGTAATAGTGAAGGTAACCCCTTCGGGGGAATACATCCTTCCAGCTAAGTCCAACGCTTTAACATCCAATACCCTCTTACATGAAATCAGGCATAATAATGTGGTCAGTTTTGCTGAACTCTGTTTAAGAGACAGGTATCTATTGACAGGACAAGAGTCTAAGAATCTCAATATAATGTTTACATCCCACAACACTGAATACTTTGTTTGAGGAGGATTAGATAAATGGATACCCCTCAACAATTTACAGATTTATGGGTGTTCACCAACAGGTTTACCATCTATATGAATATGACCAGCAGAAATGGCTGATCTGAAATTATTGATCATTCGATAAGCCAAACCTGAATCTGCCAATTTCGCTAGAAAATTTACAATCAGCTCAACTTGTGACTCCACGGGATTAATACCCCTGACATCACACCAACTATTCCATCTGCGCCAGGCTGAGGAATATCTTTTATACGTGCTTGAGGCCCCAGCCTGTTTAATGAAGTCAGCAGCTTGTTGCGAAAGGCCTGGGCATTCCATCTCGACCTGAAATCATCCAGGCCTGCAGTGTCAACTTCTCTGATATGATCAGTCGATGTTGAAGGCCCTCCGGATTCAATAGAAGATCCCGACGAGGAGGAATGAGAAGCGGGGAGCACAAGCTAACTGTAGAGCAACTGGGAACCGAGGTTGAGCTCTCCAAAATGGCGCCGCCAAAATGATCTCTGCTTTCTGTCTCCGCACCTGAGACAGTACCCTGGCAATCATCAGAAAAGGAGGAAAGGCATACCCCCAAATCGGAGACCAATCCTGAAGAAAAACATCTGTCGCCAGTGCTAGAGGATCTGGCCGCCAACTGAAACATTTCGGAATCTGAAAGTTGAGACAAGAAGCAAATAGATCCACTTCGCAAGAGCCCCACTCCCTGATTATCTGAGTGAAAATCACTGGATGTAGTTTCCAGTCGCTGGAATCTGTCAGATAACCTGGAATTCCAATCAGCTATTGTGTTCTGATCTCCCAGGAGATATTCCACTAGGACAACCAGACGCTGAGTCAGACAGTAATGGCAAAAATCCTTTGCAATTTCAGCTAAGATCCTGGACTTCGTCCCCCCTAACTTGTTGACAAATTTCACTTTTGAGATATTGTCCATCCTTAACAAAATGCAACAGTCTGTCTTCTGTGGAGAAAGACACTTTATGGCAAAGGAGCCCGCTAGAAGTTCCAGACAGTTGATGTGCAGAGTCTGTTCTCAATACGACCATCGACCTCCTGTCACTAGAGAGCCGCAACAGGCTCCCCACCCCCAACGACTGGCATCGGACTCGATCACCACTTCTGGGTGAGAACCGAAAACAGCTCTGCCATTCCAGGCTTCCATGTGCTGGAGCCAACCAAAGAATCTGCGACTTCACTTCGACTGTTAATGGAATCTGCTCTGAATAACTCAGACCCTGTTGCAGATGTCTGATTTTGAGTCTCTGCAGAGCACGACAGTGTAAAGGAGCTAGGAAATTTGCCTGAATTGAAGAAGCTAGATGTCCCACTTTTCTGGCAATGGTCCTTAAAGATACAGTCGGGCTGGCAAGGACAGACCTCAGTTTCCTCTTGATGTTGCGTATTTTCTGAGAAGGGAGAATTAGTTGAGAATGGACTCAGTCTATCCTTTTTTTTACTGGGATCCGGAGCATCAGAGTCATTGGATTCATTAGAAGAGGAATCTTTATCCGAGGAGGTCAGAAAAAAGGAAGTATCCTTTTTAGAGCTATAGTTGTTTTTAACCCCACGTTTTTTGCGCAATTTGTCAAAAGTGACAGCGTGTAAATCATCAGAAGCTGCACTAGAGCCTTCTAAATTTTTTGATTTAGATTTGGACTTTAATTTTGCCCCTTCGGGTTGCGGCTGTTGTCCTTGAAGCCAACCTAGGGAACGAGTGTAGTCAAAAAGTTGTCCTGATAAAGGTCCTAAGGCTCTCACCAGGGCATCATTAACAGACTGTTGAACCCTAGGATCAAGGGCTTTTACAAGGTTAACCTCAAGTTGGTTACCGATCTCTTCAGGGTAATACCCTGTATCCTGATCACTCCATTGAGCCATGTTAACAATGGAAAATGATAAAATGGAATATTAAATATTTAAATATGGAGTTAACAATAGGGAGAGTGCAAAAAACCCCAACAGGCAGAAATAAAGCCCAATAGAGTGTGGAGGGAGCTGCCTGCGAAGCACTGTAGGCCAAGCCTCATTTATTTTACAGCCCAAGTTGTTTTCAGTATAACAGGGCGTCAGGGAGCAAAGAAGGGAAGCAGAAACGGGCCTCTGGCACCAGCGCGAGTAGAAGCACGAGTCGATCTCCCAGAAAAAGGGAAACAGGAACGATCGGTTATTATAAATGAAAGACTAAGCGCACAGCGCGTAGTCTGCTCCTGTTCCACCAAAACAAGGGCATAAATTCGGCAAGAGTCGAGAATTAACAGCGCAAGAAGCGCTAAAAATACACAGTAAGCGAGCAGAATCGCGTCACTAAGTGAAACTAAAACATGAAAGTCTAAAATAAACATGCAAATAGTAAAACATTCGTAAGAGAAAGGAAAAGGTACTTATCTGCTGCGGAGCAGCAAAGAAAGAGGAAGTGACATCTTAGGTCATGATATTATGGACAAAGGTTGGAGTTGGTGATTGGACCATGTGACCAATTAATAAGCATCTTGGGATGTGTAGTTTTTCGTTTATATGTAATTCGATTGGCTGCTGTTTTGGATCAGTAAAGGGAGAGATAGCATAATCGGAGCCTCCGGTCCTGAAATAGAATTTATGAATGCCCTATAGGGCTTAAGAAAAGTAAGCAAAAGCACACAGTCACTATACTAAAAAAAGTTCCTGGTTAAGTGTCTGGTCAACTCCATCCCATACAAAACCTAAAAAAATCTACTGAGTAAACAAAGGAGGATTACTAGAGAAACACGAAGAACACTCAAAGCATCTGAACAAATGCCAGTCTCTGAACATTAAAAAAAAAAAAATACACCCTGTTGGAGATTTCCTACTACATGTTAATGAAAATAACAACAAAAGAGTAATTGTCATAATTGCACTTAATACTAATTTACTAGCACAGATAATGGATGTCATATTTATATCATACCCTCCACCAGTTACACAAATATTCACTGTACAGGGACCATACCATAACACAAATGTCCCTTTAATATGTGACTACTGCCAAACAAGCAAAATGCAACCTGTAACAAACTCAACGCTAATCAAACAAAAACAAATGTCCATTGTGGTGAAGCACCAGAGTGTATTACACGAATAATATCTTAAAATTATGAACACTAATTGCAAAATGTTTTAAGCTAATTTCAAAACTATATTTTCACTCAACATTGTTATTTGTTGCACAATTTGATTCCTACTTTAACACTTATCGCTATGTTCCACTGCCTTGCTTTTATTAAGATGACTGTAATATATTTCATGTTTTATTCAATAAAATGTGAAAAAATAGAAGAGTGCTTCATTGCTCTTCGTAAGAAAACTCAGATAATTAGGCCCTGAGTTAAGAAAAGTGGCACTGTACTCACTGCAGTGTCACTTTTCTTGCACCCCTTAGCACCCCCCTAACACCACCATGTGTGCTCCGTATCTAAGATACAGCGCACCATGGCGGTAGTTAAGGGAACTACCAGCAAGATTTTTGACGCTAGTTCAAAGCTTTGCAGGATTAGCGTAAACATTTTTTACACTAATCCTGTAAAGCCCATTGAGGCCCATTGAAACAATGGCATGCCTCCTTTTAACGCCCTCTCTGAGCAGGCATTAAAAGTGCCAAAATAAATGACGCAAAGAAATCTTTTAGATTTCTTTGTGCTATTTTTTTGCCCCCTCTAACGGAGGGACACCACCTTTGCACACATTATGCCTGCCACAGGCATAATGTAGTGCAAAGGGTTACAAAGTGGCACACTGCATGCATTGCGCCACTTTGCAAATTTGGTACTGCAATGCCACATTAGCGTAAAATAAAGATGCTAATATGGAGTATGGAGGCTGTAGGGGCTCTTAAATCAGCCCCTTAGTGATTCATCCCATAGGGATGATCTTTAAAGGGGCATCCCAAAAAATTAATGAGGGTTTGAAAACTATTGTATACAAACATAGACTGCTTTGAATAATTACAAAGGTATTGAAATAAAAATGTTCTCATTATAAAGTTGCATTCATGTCAGTCTGTAGATTGCATTATACCAAAGCACTATTCACCACCAACCCATTGTGAGTGCAGTCATTTAAAGGATTGTGGTTCGTTAATGAAAATATTGACCTTTAGACTTATAATAGATTGGGGGATTTAGGGGTGAACATTTTCAGAAGGGAAAGGCTAGTAATTGTAGGTGAGAAGGGTTCACAGGGCCAGATATGTTTACTGACGAGTCACCAAGAAGCATCAGACTTTTTAAAAAAAACATATTTTATTGAATTTTTAAGTGAAGGACCAGCAAATGACACCCAGTTATCTTGATACAATAGTAAAGATGCATCCCGTATTACATGAGTCAGAGCACTCAGAACAGACCCATCGAAGTATATTGTGACATCTCCATCATAAGTTATCAAGTGCTAGCCTTCGACAAAACAACAAACGGATTTCCATAATGATCAATGGTATCATTAGTGCCCCATCCAGGCCACTAGTTTACAGCATCCATTTTAGGACATCCTCATTCCTTACTCCTCATCCCTGCTTCTCATCCATCATCCCTACTTCTGATCCATCATCCCTACTTCTCATCCATCATATATTATCCCTACTTCTCATCCATCATCCCTACTTCTCTTCCATCATCTCTACTTCTCATCCCTGCGTCTCATCCCTGCTTCTCTTCCATCATCCCTATTTCTCTTCCATCATCCCGACTTCACATCCATCATCCCTACTTCTCATCCATCATATATCATCCCTACTTCTCATCCATCATATATCATCCCTACTTCTCATCCATCATACATCATCCCTACTTCTCATCCATCACCCCTACTTCTCATCCATCATCCCTGCTTCTCATCCATCATCCCTACTCCTCATCCCTGCTTCTCATCTATCATACATCATCCCTACCTCTCACTTCTTATCCATCACCCCTACTTCTCTTCCATCATCCCTACTCCTCATCCCTGCTTCTCATTCCTAATTCTCTTCCATCATCCCTACTTCTCATCCCTGCTTCTCATTCATCATTCCTACTTCTCATGCCTCAGCCATCATCCCTACTCCTCATCCATCATCCCTACTCCTCATTCCTCATCCCTCAGTCATACTGACACATTTTCAGTTTTGTGAAACACATCTTCACACTGATTGGTTATTAGCCCAACAACGCCAAAGTCCCTGCGCCGTTTTTACAGGGGGGCGCAATGCATGCATTGCGCCACCCTGTTACCCTTTGCACTACATTATGCCTGCGCCAGGCATAATGTATGCAAAGGGGGCGTTGCCCCATTAGGGGAGCCGGCAAAATGGTGCAAGGAAATCTATGGGATTTCCTTATGCCATTTATTACGGCACTTTTAACGCCTGCTCAAGAGCAGGTGTTAAAAGGGGGCTTCCATTCTTCAGAATGGATCCCTATGTACTCTGCAGGAGTAGCGTCAATATTTTAGTGCTACTCCTGCAGAGTACATCAATAGCGTCATAAAAAATTACATTATTGCCCCCTACCCTGCGCCATGGTGCACTGCATTTTAAATACTGCACACACATGGTAGCGGTGGTGGGTGCTAAGGGGCGCAGGGAAAGTGGTGCTGCACTCGATGCAGCACCACATTCCATAAACCTGCCCCTGCATTTGAAGCTAGTCCACTGATTGTTTGCCAGGTGACCACAGCTTCCACTTTCTGGTGACAGACAAATCTCTATGAGGAGCATTTAACAGTCACTTTTAAGGCAATTGTGCCAATCCATTTGTATGTAAAATGACTAAAATGGTTCCATCGCCACTCCCATGACAAAATGATTGTTTACTCTAGTAGCACCTGCACTCTAGTGTCCATGAGCCTGAATCCTTGTTAATAACCTACACTTGATGCCTGGAAATCTGCCTGAAATACTACATGGTAACAAGGAGCATTTTATAGAGTGAAAATACAATATCTCAAAACATATGTACATATTGCATTAAAGTCAACACTTGCTCAGTCCTTCACTTCATCTTCAGGACACCTTTTTGCATATGCACACAAATAACTTAAGCAAAAGACAAAATTGGAACACTGGTAAAAGTTTGATCTTCTCTGTACACTGCTCCCCACTGACCATGGGGATCCAGAAGACAGTTTACTCAAGTACTGTTTCTTATTTTGACCAGTCTTGGCTCTCACATATTGTACTACTTCAACAGTGATTATTGGTCTCTTTGGAACAACTTGCACTAAATTGCACGCACTTTAACATTCAGATCATTGAATGACAACAACATATGAAAAATAATTTTAAAATTTAGAATTTGGTATGAAGTTTCGGCACAGCTGTGAACTGGGTAACTCAGCGCAGATATCTATCTGTGGATTTGATACTGTACTGTTGCCTACAAATGTTAGAATAGTGAGTTTGTTATTGTAGCAGACTGCACTTCATGTAAAACCATAGCTAACATTTATACAATTTAGCAGTTACACAAGACGGTTTGCAACCACTGCAGCCAAGTGAAGCACAATATGTATGCCCAGCCATACACAAAAGCTAACTCATACAATATGCTTATGAATACCCTGTATGCAGAAGGCCAGAGGACAAGGACGATGAAGAGCATGCAGGCTCTGCTCTTCAAAGTCATTTTGTACCAATATAAACAAGTATGCACCACACCACGACTCCTGAATATGTACAATTAGCTTACGCCCCATTCTACACACTTACATTGTATGGAGTAATTTCAGCCTTATACGGGTATAAATGCTTTGCTCAATGCAACAAAGGGAATTTTAGACATAAAATATGGGAGTCACAAAGTAGCACCTTGAAAATATAGAAATATGAAAATGTCAATGTCAGGAATCTGAGCCACAGGGTGATGGGGCACATAGGAGGTAATCGGCCCCAATTGTGACAAATTGGATCTTTCGCTACTGGTAATCTGGGGCCTCTGTCCTGTGGAGTCTTTAGCTGGGTTAGTGAGGCAGAGCACCCAAGGCTTAATCAGGAGGGGTTGTGGGCTAGAGACAGATGGACATGACTACTGTGACACCTTCTAAATAGCCTCACAACCCACTGGAGCTGCACACTAAAGGCTAGTCCCACAGAGCAGGTAATCCCTAAATATACCTTGTACTTTCTGTGCTGGATGCTGTTCTAACCGTCTGCTCACCAACCAGCCCCAAACCCTCAAACTGCAATGCATCCCCTACCTGATATGCTTAACACAATATAATAGGTGCAGTCAATAAAAGTTAGGTTAGTTGGCTTTGTCATGATGTACCACAATAACTAAGAGATAAGTATACGAACAAAGCATAATGCCATCAATAATAAAACATTTCAGACTGGTACCGTCTTTCAAAAGCATTCAATAATAGCTGCAATGAGTCACTGTTAATGCTGTTATTGTCAATAAAGGTTTCAATTCTCAATACTGTCCACTATATGAGTCTTTCATATACATTTACAGTTGCTGCAAAATAAACAAATGCCCTAAAACAAAGATCCCTACAATCCCTACAATCCAGAACCATAAAAGTAAAAGATGATGAAATATGTTTTCTGAGGATATAAATTCTTCTCCCTGTGCGATTTAGGGTGATAATTCAGTTTTTCTTAGGGCCGCTGGAAGGGCTGCTGCACTCCTGGCAGCCCCCACAACCCTACCTCCTCCCCCAAGCCCCAAAGCCAACAACACATTCTGGGTGCTGCCACTGCCTTTCATCAGGCATCTGGCACCACCAAGCCAGTATACAAATGTTCTGAGTTTGTGTGCAGCCTTATGGAATGAGTATTTTGAAGTGTGGTTTCATTTTTATTTATTGTACTTTTTGTGTGTTCTCTTTAGTTTATGATCTGGGTGCCCCTATCCCTCCTTTTGGGTACTTGGGTAGCTGTAGGTCACGAGCCGTGGGACCTGGCCAACTCCCCACTCAGCTGGCATAGCTCTGTATGCTGTGGCGTGGGAGCTGGTACCCCTCACTCTCCCAACAACGTGATTTTAGGGGGTGTCAGTGGCACAGTGTGCTACCCCCTGCCCCATATTTGGGCAGAGGCAGCGAGGTAGGCACACCGCAATACTCCTGAGCCTCTGGTCCTTCAGGGCCCTTGACGTCCTCGGTGATGTGAAGAAGCAGACAGTGGGGACAATGCATGTTGTTTCTTGAGCTGGTCCCCAGGGGCACTGGACTACCCTTTGAGCTTAAGTTGATTTTAGGTCTCTGGGGACCAGATTTACTGCACTGAGCAGTTACAAAGAGACAGATTGCTATTCACTTTTGCGCTGGAAAGGTGCTCTGTTTTCAGTGCAAATAATATTTGTGCTGCTTTGCATAGCTTTGTCTTGAGGGTACATTATTAGGGTGTTCCCTGGATGGATCAGCGCAACACCTATAGGTTTTGATGGAATGCCCGGTCTACTAAGACTGCTAGACTAGGCATTGCTTAAAAAAATAATGCTTTTTTGTTTTAATTTCTCAACAAAAAAACACATGCATTTCATGTGTGTTGAATTAAACAGCCCATAGCCAGTGTGTGGAATCCCTTTAAATTTGACTAGACATTGCAATTAGTACTGGAAGGGTATGCTCCCAGTTCCGCCAAGTAGAACATAATAAATTAAGATGGAGCTTTAGCCAGCAGATCTCTAGTAACGCGAGAGGTAGAATACTACTTCAGTGATTCTGGAATCAAGATGAACTTTCTAGCCAGATCTTATGATAGGAGTTTAAAGGCTTACTGGCATTTGGTCCAGTAGGGCTGAAGAAACATGCATCCTACAGATACAGAATGGTGCAGGTTAGTATCCTCATCAATGACAGGTGATGAACAAGCTACAAAAGCTGAATGATCCTCATCGTGATGCTTGGGGACAGATTTACTAATATTTCATGGAACACAGTGCAGCACGGCAACTTGGAAGGGATACCGTTATGCACAAAACCAACCCTTATAGGCATATTCCTCTTTCTATTTGTGTTGTAAAATACAACACATAGAAAGATGAAGTAACAAGGAGAAATGAATAGTAACAAACAAAATAGCCTTATTATAAAAAGCAACAGGATTTACCTTTAAGAAAAAATAATTCAATCTTAACAAAAAACAAGATTTGCCGTACAGGTAAACAGGTTTTCCTGTAAAGAAACTCAATCATTTGGATAATTAAAAATATAAACCAACATAATAGAGAATGTCCTAAAACATTTAAAAGATTAGGCTTTTCAAAGAACCGAAAATAAAATCCTTTATTTTCTCATACATTTCTATGCTTATGTGGTTGCTCCATGTTTTTCTGTAGGAGTGATTTGCCCATGTAAAGTGATGGACTTATTCAAAGCCTGAGCTGAAGTACATTTACTACTGTTTTGGATCCCTTTGGCAGTAGTAACTTTAGATCTGCGGTTTGTGGATAGCAATGGTCTTACTTTTGTGTGAGTTGATATTTGTCCCTGTGTCAACCAATTCTTAAACATCCCTTAACTCTTCCCGTTTTCTAGTAAGCATTTTGATTTTTTCAGTCACTCTTCCTGGTCCTTCCCACATTTTCTACAAGAATGTATGCACACTCACAATCGCACCACTTCGTTGTAAATATGCCCCATATTTCCATGCCAACTGGAAGCATGGAAATCCTAGTCCAATAACGACTAGTTTAACCAGCTGTGTTGTAAGGGGAGCAGAACCTGGTAGTGCAGCCTGCAAACGGTCTCCAAAGACCATTCAAAGTGTTCAGCTGAGGGCCTAGTAGAAGGCAATTATTTCTCAAGCGGGAGTGCAAACTAGGAGCCGAGTATAGGTGAAAGCATATGCCTCAGTAAAGGTTAATGACTGGGGGATCTTCTGGAAGATAATCACCACTTGAGTGGGGTCTGAGCATGCCCTACCTATGTATTTACAGGTGTCTGGAAAGCCATCTTTACAGAACTCTATACCACAGGGCTTGTGGTTTGTGATGCATCTTGTGGTTTTTCAGCCAAGGCCTCTCAGTCTCCCCATTCCACAGAAGCTGGGGAAAGCACCTAGACCCGACCTACTTAGCACAGAACCATATAGGCCCAACTCTTTGGGAAAATATCCTACGGAGGGTGTCTACCTGTTCTTCTTATTCAAAGAGTCTACTGTTCATTAAAAACAAATAGGAGAATTGTGCTGCCGCAGTCTACCATCAGTCCTCATTCGCAGACACACACTCTGAACTGCACTCCAAAGTGTTATTAAATAGTGTCCTTGAGTGACTCATCTTCAAGGTTGTGAACGATGCCTGGTGGGCTTTAGGTAAGGCAGATGTAGTCTTGCGCATCCTGCTGTTTCACATTCATTTCTCTTCTGTGGCGGTCGAGGCTCTTTCCCCATCCAGCGGGGTGTCTGTTGGGGCTCTGTGTTGGCCCTCTTTGATCTTTTCATCCAGGACTTAGAGAAGTTCCTCACCCGTTGGCTCCTCCTCAACCTCTCTGCAAATGACACTATACTTCTTGCCAGATTACTAAAGGCATTGAGGTCTGCTTCGCGTTCCCCTGAAGTTTACTGTGCCAGGAAAAAGCCTGTAATCAACATTTAGAAGTTCAAGGACACCTTGGACATATGTTTTTTTTCCCCACTATTTGAGTTTCTATTTTCCCCAAATGCATAAAGTACGGGCGACATTGACATTTTGGTAGTTCAATTGGGTGAGAACAAATTAGTCCAACTATAGGAAGTAACGTTGCTGAAGAATACGTAGACTGACTTAAAAAATAAAGGTACAGTGTTCAGCTACCTGTCTGGAAATTTACGAGATTTTGACAAGGGGGAAATCAGGGGCAAGAATTGTGAATTGTTTAGGCAAGGTGGTGTTTGTATGTCATTTTTAGCTTATTTGTGAGAATTTAGAGAAGTCGCGGTGGGGGGGATGGCAAAGACAATGTGGGCTTCAAAGTTTAAGGGATGTTTTGGGTGTTTAAGGTTAGGGTGGGACCATTTTTGAAGTCTTAGGAAATGTGATATTAGGTTTATGAAGTTTGGTGGGGCAGGAAAAGTCCTTGGGAAATGCTTTCGTTTGTGTGGAATTATAGGCAGATTTTAATATTACAGGATGGTTAGCTTTGATTCATAAATTTACAAGCCAGCTGGAGGAGAGAAAAATAAGAGTTTTGGATGACCTGATATGCTTTGAAAGGTTTGTGTTTACGAATTTAATGCATACTAGTAAGGTCTTTAAAAAGGAATGAGGTTTAAGGACAGTTAGACAGGCAGAATTTAGGTAGGGCAACATATAGGAGTTGAAGGAGATTTGAGGGAGTGGGCCCAGAATGAAAGAGAGCGAGATTGTTTGTTCAACATACTAGTGAAATGGTTGTTTATAAACCATAAGGTGAGATTATTGTGAGCACTGGTCTGTAATACTAAAGCAGGCCTTTATGCACTAGGAAGTGATCTATTGTGGTTGCACTGTCTCCCTCAAAACAATTATATAGACTAGCGGTAAGTATTTCTGTCTAGATCCACATACGGAGACAACCCTGCTCAATGCCAAAGAGACATTTTTGTCAATGAAAGACAAAGGCCTAGGCCGCATTGATCCAAACTCTGGGCCTATCTGACCCTTCAGATAACATAAATGTTAGAAATGGGATTTCTGCTTGGCTAGGGTATGCACCTTAGCTAGGTTGAACCCACCACTCTAGTCAGGGTAAGTAAGTTACACACCAAAGGTAACCTGTGCTCACCCCCTGGTAGCTTGACAAAGAGCACTGTGTAAAGCGTTTATGCAACACACCCACACCAGTGACACAATAAATACACCACAAAAGAGACCCCATAAAAATATGCTTCTGTAACATATATATATAGCATTAGACCAAAAGTGACATAAATCATAAATGCTGCACATAGAATGTCATTACTGTAGTATGGCTCAGTATTTTGGTAATGCAATGCAAAGCGCAACACAACCTACAATCAGGGCATGAATACTTAACAGTTTAGGGGCAAGCATATACATTATCACCTGAGTAGGGAGGGGAGCAAGCCAACCAGTCCCAGAGAACACTGTGGGGCAGCACAAGGCGGTAGTAGTTGGCAGGTAGACCAGCCTAGCCAGACCAGCAGTACTAGGGACGATCTCTCATGGCAGTCCCACAGGGTCTAGTACAACTACAGTCGGAGGGGGGAGCTGGCAGCAGGGCAACAAGCAGAAAAGCAGAAAAGCAATCCAGTGAGTCCTTTATGTCACCCAACAAGTAACAGGCGGCAAGACAACAGCAGAAGGGCAATCCAGATGAGTCTTTTGTGCAGCACAGCAGTCCCTCTGACAGAGATTCAGTCCCAGTTTCAAAAGTGCTTTCAAAACATGAGGTCAGAGCCCCTGTACTTAAATTCAAAAGTGACTTTGTTTAAGGGGTGGCTTTAAAGGAACCCTTTCAAGTTTGCAACAAACCCCTTTCAAACGAGCCCTGGATCAGTAAGGGGTAAATCAGCCCTTTGTGTCAGGGTAGGACACAGCCTATTGCCATGTAAGGTGTGAACGACCTCTTCCTTTTCCAGCCCAGGAAGACTATCAGTGTGCAGATGGATGCAGATTCCACTCTTGTCACACCCGGTCCCTCCTGTGTTTTGGCTGTGTGGAAAGTATACAGTGTAGCTGTCCCTCTGCCCTAGGCATGGTTTGGAGTCAGACTGCAAAATACTAGAGTTATAAGCACAGGGAAATACCCACGTTCTAAGAGTGACATTTCTAAAATAGTAATGCAAAATCCAACTACACCAGTGAGCAGGATTTTTCACTGCCATTCCAAACCTACCAAACATGCCAACACTACAACTTTCAGATCAGAAATTACCACTTAAACATATATAAAGTAATTCCCAATGCTAACCCAATGCTAACCTATGAGAAGTGCAGCCCTCCCAATAGGGAAAAACAAAATATGCTGTTTGTCACTACCAGGACATGTAAAACATAAAGGTACATGTTCTACCTTTTAGATACATGGGGAACAGGGTCAAGACTGATTTGCATTTGGCTGGGTCCAAACTGGAATGGCATGGAGAGCAAAAAAACTGATGGATTAAACCCAGATCTGTGAGTGGGGGTGAATGTTTGATTTGGTCTACATTCCGTCCATCAACTGTTCCTTTTGCAATTGTCACCCTATGTGAAAAGAGTATGCACAGACGTGGGTCCTGTGCTCACAATGCCACCAGATTCAAGCTAGCCTAGCTGAAGAAGGGTGATTCCCCGAAACCAGTCCCAGTTGCTTGTTTCTGGTCCAGGGAGGACCTGGCCTGGCAGTTCGGGCTGGACTGTTCCATGGGGAACAGGCTCAAGAGTGATTTGCATATGGCTAGGTCCAAACTGGATTGGCATGGTGAGCAAAAGAACTGATGGGTTAAACCCAGATCGGTGACTGGGGGTGAATGTTTGATTTGGTCTAGATTCCGTCCATCAACTGTTCTTTTTGAAATTATTGCCCCAAGTTGGAATGGTATGCCCAAACGTGGGTCCTGTACTCAGTATGCCACCAGATTCAAGCTAGCCTGGCTGAAGAGGGGTGATACCCCGAAACCGGTCCTAGGATGCTTGCTTCTGGTTCAGGGAGGACCTGGCCTGGCAGTTTGGGCTGGACTGTTCCCATGGGAAAAAGGGTCAAGACTGATTTGCATATGGCTGGGTCCAAACTGGAATGGCATGGTGAGCAAAACAACTGTTGGATTAAACCCAGATCTGTGACTGGGGGTGAATGTTTGATTTGGTCTACATTCCATCCATCAACTGTTCTTTTTAACTTTTACATACACATCACCCTGCCCATAGGGCTATCTAAGGTCTACCTAAGGGGTGACGTAGGTGTGGTGGAAAGGGGAGTTTAGGTCTTGGCAAGTAGTTTGAAATGCCACGTTAATGTAGCCGAAAATGGTGCATGCAGGCCATGCAGCGGCAGGCCTGAGACACGTTTGAAAGGCTACTTCTGAGGTGGTGCAGTCAACGCTGCAGGCCCACTAGTAGCATTTAATTTACAGGCCCTGGGTATACCACTTTACAAGGGACTTACAAGTAAATTAAATATGCCAAACGTGTAAACCAATCATACCTTGTTTTAGGGGAGAGAGCACATGCACCTTAGCACTGATTAGCAGTGGTAAAGTGCCCAGAGTCCTAAAGCCAGAAAAAAGTATGTCATAAAACTAGGAAGAGGAAGGAAAAAGGTTTGGGGATAACCCTGCAGAAAGGGCCATTTCCAACAACCAACAACACAGATTTTGAGATTCAGATGTGTATGATGTTTCAGAGATGAGAGACAAGGTTTTTTAATCAAAACCCAAAAGATACCATATATAGTGATACAGAACTTAAAACGTCTCCTGTCCTTTTCTAAATCTCAGGAAATGTTTTTACTTACTAGTCAATCTTTAATCATTACAATGCATTCACTTAAGGACTGCACACAATTGGCTCATTGGTTGCACGGTTATCAAGAATCTTCTTCTGATAAGCATGAGAGATCATCTGGAGGAAGATAGGAGTTTCCACCTTTATCTAAGACTCCTTAGATATCTTCAAAATTCCTTGGAAGGAACAAAAGGAGCTTCCTTCACCCATATACTATATGTAAACTTCAGAGCAGAAATAGAAGACAGTTCCAATCCTTATTTGACATCATGGAGCAGGTCAACTGTAAAAAAAGAAACAAAAAAAAAAAAAAAAAAAAATACAACCAGGTCAGGGGCTAAAGAAACACAATTTAAGCAGAAACATTTTGATCAGGGATGGCACGCAAAAATGTAAATAACTGCTTAGTTAATCCAAGCCGCAAGGGCTTTGTAAATGTCATCTCAGAAAAGTTCCCTGCTGGCTTGTAGATTTCTGAAAATAAAGAATAGGATGGTAATCACACTTTTTCATAGTCTTAGATCAAGGAGTTGCCATCGCCCCTGTTAGCAGCACTTTATTGACTGCATGCACCTGCACAGTGATTGATCAATGGCAGTGCCTGCCTCCTTGATTCTGCCTTTTGTATACAAAGCTCAGGCATAGGTTTGTTCACAATATTCCTGCAGGTGATTGCCTCAATGTCAGTTATTTATGTTTTAAGTAACATTTTGGACAATTCCTGCTCTTTCTTTCATTGTCCATCTTCTACTTGTTGGGGCAGGCTTTCTGGCAAGTTTGGTCCTGAAGAACCCTCTTTCCTCCCAGGGATCGTCTTAAACCATGAGATGTTCTGGGCCACTACTTTCATGCATCTTCTGGAATCTATGAAGGTTCCTTTTACTGTGGTTACTCTCCGTGCCCCCTTCCATACAGAGTGTGGAATTTCCACTTGGATTTTCTGTCTGATACTAGCACTCATTCACCTTCACTTAGTTCCACTCGAATGACCATCTGCACCCTCTGCAGGAGTTGTTGTTACTCATTACCTGCATTGCTGGCTAACTTAGATTTTAGATGTCGAGAGAGGGGTTTGTTCAGATACACTCTCAAGAAGTTGTTCAGTACCCATTCCAAATCACCCCCTTGCTCAATGTCAATGAACATGGCTATATTGAACATGAAACCTGCAGGAATCGAGACATGACCTTGCGGTGACAGATGTTGAGCTGGTGGAGATATCTTTGGAACACTTACTGTTGAAGGGCGAGCTATTGTCAGTTTTAATTTCACTGGGGAGGCTGTATGAACAGAATATTTTCTCAAACTTTGGATTTATGCATTTGAAAGCATGGTGGCTACTAGATCGTCTACTGAGAACTTTGTGTGAACACCCATAACTAACAGTGTAGTCTTTCCATCCGATAAACTGCTAAAGTCTACACTTACTATTGTCCACAGGGATGTACAGGGGTCCTTGGTGATAACAGATGCCAGTCATTTTCTTTCGCTTTTGAATTGGCAGCAAGGGCATTCAATGGTTTCCTGCACCAGTTGGCCCATTCTGAGAAACTATAGTTTCCTTAGATTAACTTTTGTCTTGACTCATCCCTAGTGACCTTGGTGAGCAAGCACCACCATTATGCTCTGCAGAGCTCGAGGTTTTATGATGTAATGTCCTCTCTGTGTAATCCCATCTGTTGTTGCCCTCAGCTCTGCGTGAACTCTCCAAATTTGAGAGAAATCGTCCCAGGTCATCAGATGCCTTGAAACTTCCTTGGAATGTCTTGCAAATATTCTGCCATAGCGTTTTTTGTACTTTCTGCATGGTTTCATCCTGCTGGGTCGCCCAAGTGATGTCTTGTGTTTTCATGGCTCTTGGGCAGGCTGCTTGCGCACTTAGCCTGACATACGGGTGCATGGCCTTTTCTTGTTTGCAGGCTGTTGTTGATGAGCCCATGGGTTGATGGAGAGGTAATCAGCCCAGGTCGTTGGCACCTAGCCGATTGGTGACTGAGAGTTGGTACTGTTGTAGCTGCACTACCCACTTCTCGATCCTTGGGGTGTGTAATGTGAGGTTCCTTGAAACACACACACAAAATGCTTATGATCTGTGACAGCATTGAATCTTTGTCCATACAATTAGTGGTGGAAGCAAGTGCATCCCCACTTTATAGTCAAGGCTTTGATCTGTGTATACTGGGTCTCTACCTCTGACGAGGCAAGGCTCGCAAAAGCCACTTGCTCCCATCTGCTGAATTCTTGTTACTGTACCAACATGGCACCTAGTCCAATTGGGCTTGCTCCCACTACGAGTTCTGTTCTGTTCCAGGGGTTAAAGTATCTTCATTATGGTGTCATGCAGGAAAACATCTTCACTGTTTGAATTGCCTCCTCTTGGGTCATCTCTCATTCCCATTTGGCTTGAGATATTGTAAGTGTTTGGATGGGTTTTGTTTGTGTGGCCAGATTCTGAATGAATAAACCACAATAACTGGTCATCTTTAAGAAGATGTTGGGGTATGTGCACCCCTTTCTTAGAAAAGCTGTAGCTAAGGAGCACCACTTTTCATAGTGTAGTGTGAGGCCATGGTTCAAGGGCCTTTTCAGGGTTGCTTTGAGATGACGTTAGTGATCCTCAATTGTTTTCAAATAGATCAAGATGTCATTGCTGGTATTCAGCACCCTTTAGAGACCTCATAGTGCTTAGCGCATAATATTGTGGAAGATTATTGTATCTCTTGAGCCCCAAATGCCTTGGGAAGGTGAGGCTGTAATGGTTCTCTGGATCCAAGAACAGCTGGTGGTAGCTAGCTTTGAGTTCTACTAGGGAGAATGATTGTGCTCCATTCAAGTTGGATATGATTTCATCCATAGTGGTTGTGACGTGTTTCTCTATTAGTTGTAGGACTAGAGAGGCTTATGTCAAAGCAGAAGCACACCGCAGCAGGTTACTGAGGCTTTGACTTGATGACCATGGGGGACACCTATGGTATTCCTCCTGTCACTTCCTCTGTCACATCTATCGCTGCTAGCCAGTCTAGGTCTTTCTCTGCTTGTGGGCACAAGTGACAGGCCACTTTCCAGGGCCTCAGGGCGACAAGCTTTATTGACTTGTTGACGTGCAACTTAACTTTGCTGTCCTTGAGGCACTCAGGGCCCCTGAATAATTGTCTTTAAGAATGTTTTCAACTCTGCTGTGTGGCAGCACAGCAGTGTTCCGCCTCCCTCAGTAGTGACATGGAATTTTGTCTCCAGAGACTTTTTCTCGTGCTGCGCTTGTCCATGGAAGGTCCCAGTGAGTGGTAGTGGCTCCTGGGCTCTGTAAACAAAGGGCCATATTTATGAAAGCTTTGCTTCATGCTTGCACCAACGCATTATTGTCAGACCAGGAGGGAGCCTGAACTTCACTCCCCCAGCACCCAACACGGCAGGAGGAGGGCCATCAGCCACCACTTGCCCCGGAGGTGCATAAGGCAATTCAGCTACTGCTGCTGTGCAGGAGGCGTTATCGTCACTCACACCCGGGGGCGCATAAGGTCATTCAGCTGAGCTTGTCTGCGCCTGCCTGCAGCCAGAAGAGGCTGGGCTGGGCCACCCCTCTTAGTGGTGTCAGCAGGCTACGGAGAGGTACTGATTTATTTTTTACTCCCTTGTTGCTTTATTTTTTGCTGACAGTTAATTACAACATGCCAAAAGCGCAAGACTGTCCCGGGTATTACACCAGGCTCTCAGAGTATGAGTATGGATAACTTTCCGACGCGCACAGTTGGCATAATCGACAAGGAAATTGAGCTGGCGGAACATTGTCTCTCAGTTTCATTTCAACTTCCTTCCCCCCCTGAGATTTGCTGACGATGCATCAGCTAGCTTGTACAAAGATGCACATGCCCTACCAGGCCCAATACCTTCGACTCATGTAGCGCAAGCCAGCAGCACATCAATGGAGATTCCTCTATTCCCTCACAGGTTTCTCAGCCCTTCATACCCTTCCAAGCCAGAGGTTTTGATAGCTAATACTGTGAATGGAAAAGAGCTTGTGGAAGGGAAGAGAAAAAGACTGGAGCCAGTAAAGATTTCTAAGTGCCAAAAGGTAAGTGCGATTCAGACTCCAAAACAGAAGGCTCCATTAAAGGAAAAAGAGCAACAGGACAGTTTGAGAGACATGATAAAAGAGGTGGTAAATTTTGCTTTGGATCAGAAATGAAAGCCACCCGTAGAGCGTTTGAACTCAATTGATCTAGAACTTAAGACCTTTTCTGACCAGAGATGTGATCAGGGGGAAGGTTTGCTAATTGATGATTCACGTTTTACTGGTTTTGATGCCGCACTTAGTTGCCCACACTCAGAGCAGAAATCAGTCATTGAGGCTCCACCAATCTCTCAAGGTGCCATTACATGTTGGTTAAATAGGAAGGTGACTAATAACTCATTATCAGCCCCGGTTGCTAGGCCCAGGACCTAAGGCAGTTAAGTAAGGCCACAATGGTTAAGGGGATCAAATTCAGAGTACATCATTTGTAGCCCTGAGCGGCCAGATGTGAGGTCCCATATTCCACCATATTATTGTTTTAGAGAACGTATTGTCTCCGGCCACCTCTGAATCACATGCATCCCTCTTAAACAAGGTCCAACACTGGTTACAGAAGTATTCTGGACATGTCCAAAGAAATTATTTCCATTCAAAGGGTCTCCTGGATTGGCCCAACATGGAAAACTTCACAGGGTGGTTGTATAATTGTGATTTTTAAAATGCCCTGTTTGGTTCGGACCTTGCTACGCACATGAAACCAGCCTGGTCCTGATAGAGGGTGGGGATTAGAGCACTCTGCTTCTTTTAGCCTCCCCCACTGCTTTGAGACCAGTTCCTGCTGTTACCACATCTTCTTTCTATTAATTTACCCAGGCTGCACCAGGTATTTGTTTGAATATTGCAATTCCTACCTTGAATAAGTTTTTACCTTTGGTACGAGGTCAGCAAGGTACTTTAGATATTCACTTATTTTGAAAGAAAATTGGAGGCAGCAATTACATGAAGCATCATTTAGTCAAACCCTAACAGGTGATTTACCGTGTGACGGCGCCTTTAAACTAATTTCTTGGAATGTTGAGGGCCTCCGCACAAAATTAGAGAACCCTGGCTGGGTAAGCTTCTTGAGTCGGTAGTCATTTGCTGCCAAAAGACCTGGTTGTCGGATCCCCTATTTTTGGATGGTTTTGACATCTTTCGTTGTGGCAGCAATCCTATCCGTTTCAGGTTGTGCTAAGGGAAGTTTGGTGATATTTGTCGCCACCAGCCTGGTCGAGTGTACGGTACTAGAATTGGTAACTTCTCCACACTACCAGCTGTTACTGTTTTAGTTAACATGTCTTTTGATCTTTTAGTGGTCAGTTATTATCATAATATATTTGATCCTGCAGTAACAACAAATGTAGATGATTTGGTGGATGCCCTATACAGGACTATGATTAAAGCAAGCAGGGAGGCTCTAATTATGTGGGTGGGAGATTTTAATATTGGACCCCATGATAATTGCTTTTCTACTCTTTGTGGTATCTGAGATGAATTGGACAACCCGCTTATGCACTTTAAACATACACCATATGGTGAAGCACTAAATCGATTACTTATTGCCAATGATTTGGTATTTTCCCAAAACAGGGTTCTAGGGGGCCTGTCCAGATTCCTTCATTCACTGGCTTGGGGGCAGGTTCCTTCATAGAACATATTTTGATTTCTAGTGAGCTGGTACCGGTTTTGGTGGTGTGTAAAACAGTAGTATCATTTATAAGCGACCCTAATCCTGGAGTGGATGGTAAACATATTCCCATCTAAGGCAACCCATGAAACCCAACCAACAATTCCCTATTGGCTTTAATGGGAATAAGGGGTAAAATATTTGCTGGGGGAAATAGACAAAAAAGCCTTTTATAATGATTTACTTGCACATAAACAATCGGAATTAACCAGATCCTTCAGGAGGATGCCAATCCCCATGATGTTATCAAGGATTTTACTTCCCTTAAAGAATATATAGCAGATAAATTGACTGGAATACACAGAAATGAAAGGACCAGTCTGAGGAGGTTTGATGGTGCTTGCAGTAAAGCCCACAAAGCATTAAAGATGGCCCTAAAGAAACGTCCCTGAGATAGGCCCAGTATTGTGGAGGCCAGGGAAAACTTACAAGGAAGTGATCTCAAGAAGGAAAACAGAGATAAAATAAAAGGCGTCAGCGAGTTTAAAGACTCGCAGGCGTCTCGGCAAATCGTGAACTCCCAGGTCTTCTCGGGTCATTTAATCCCTAAAGTTGAATGCCTGGTCTCCAAGGAGAAATGGGTGAGTCACTTTTCAAGAACCGAAGGTGCAATTTGCTATTTCTAGTAATAAGGTTGTAGATGTCACAGATCATCTTGCTAACATGAACCTAGGTTCCTCAATTAGCCTAGCTGATGTTATTACAGCGATTGATAGTTGTTCCGCCAGGATGGTCCCAGGTCCAGGCTGAATCCCCACAGATGTTTTTAAATCTAACCCACAATTCTGGGGACCTGTGGGTTACTAATGTGTTGAGGAGTGCCCTTTGTGGTCCATTAGTCCAAATGTTGGAGGAGGCAATGATTGGGCCAATTTTTAAAAAGGGAGATAAAAGGTAACCCAAATGTTACTGACAATATATCGCTATTGGATAGCACGGTTAAGATCCTAGAGAGGGTGCTTTTGGTGAAGTTGGAAAGCTGGGCGGCTGAGAAACATGGACTTTCAGATATTCAGTTTAGATTCCGCCCAGCTCTCAGCATAGTTGAACAGGCCCTAAACTTGTCTTTAATATTCCAAAATTATACCAAGGTGTTTATGGACCTGACCTGTGCATCTGATTCAGTAGACTGCTTTAAGTTATGGGGGATAATGTCACAGATGGGCATGGATAGTGCAATGATCTCTCTGCTCCAAAGAGTACACACACATACCTCTGCTAGAGTGCGTTACACAAGGCAGGGAGACTTCACTGAAGATTTTCCAACGGTCTCCGGGGTAAGACAGGGTTGTGTCCTGGTGGCAGTTCTCTTTTTGATTTACATAAATGGTTTTGGGGATCACCTAATTAGGGCTGGAGCTGACATCACGAAACTCGGCACCCGGGAGATACCAGTCTTACTTTATGCAGACAATGCTCTCACTGGGCTGGACAGCTAATAGACTACAGTCCTTACTGAACGCTTTTCTTTCTTTCATGGGAAATTTAGGCCTAGCAGTTAACTGCACCAGGTCTTTTATAATGAAGTGTGGGCCCAAATTGATTAAGACGAGGAAGTGTTTACTTGCAGGGGAAGAAATTAAGAAAACCCCCAATTTAACTTATCTAGGCATGCCTTTTGATATTGATCTTACCTGGAGGTTTTTTTTTATTGAATATAAGGGTAATGCAATTTCAGAAATCTATAGATGCTGTTTTTAGGCTCTGGAAAAGGCTGGGCCTCAAACCTGTAAGAGAATTACTGTGTATACATAAGAGAAAATGTTCGTCCATTGCTTTATTTGGAGCAGGTATCTGGGGTTATATTAATTGCACCTCTTTGCAGACTGTAAAGAATAAGTTCATACGAAGGTTGTTGGCAAACCTGCAGTCTACAGCTTTATCATTCTGTCATGATGAGGTGGGGCTTTAACCTTCTTAAAGGATCTTACTACAATGCAGCCTCTTTTGCTATGGACACGAATCTGGAAGAACCAAGAGGCCCATCTGAGTAGGCTTATTCTGGAGAACTGCATGAAGTTGGACAATGCTTCAGGAATTCCGTGGTTGGACTATGCCCGGAAGAGTTTTGAGAGGCTGGGAACCCCCGCTTTTTATCAAAATCCTGATAGCCTTCTGAATATCCTCACTAGTAAATAGAAAGGGTTCTTTTTAGAACTGATGCGCAGTGCAAAGAGGCGAGCTGGCAGTGAGGGAGGGAGAGGTCAAACTGGGACTGTGCCAGCACGACTGGCATTCTATTTGCATGTTGTTGGCAGCAAATGGCATACGTTTCTCCAAACGAGTTTTCGACTGAACACACTGCATTTCTTATTGGCTGTCCCTAATAGAGGGACGTGGTTATTACATTTGCTGCCTTGTTACTGTGAAGCTCCAGCTGCCCAATCCACTCTTCATTTAACTTTATTTTGTATATTTTATTCACATGAAAGAAGGCGCTTTTTGCGCCCACACTTGCAGGAAGTTGTTCTTAAATTTCACACTGCTGCATTTGATTATTTGCAGGGATTGGGCAATGTAGATTGTGGCAGTTTTGAATTTCATTTTAAGTATTTTACAAATTCGTTCTATTTTGAATTATGTAATTGTAATGTTTTTACTTTTTTTTTAGCAGCTGTTTTGTTTTAAACTTTTACGGCTTACTATAGCCGAATAAAATATCTTTAATGATTATGATGATGCTTGCACCATGGTACATGGTACATGTGTGACACAAACCTCTAAGTCAGATTTTTGAAGCCACTCAAAGCCACTTGTTTGGCTTTGAATGGCTTCAAAAATCTGGAGTAATGCAACAGTGCAAGTCACTGCAATGCATTACTCTGCGCAAGAGAGGCATCCCATGGTATTTGACGCATTCCCAGATTCACCAAATCTGGTACATCTGGGAATGCGCAAAACAGATACACTTCCCAAGGAGAGGCGTAATTAGGAGAAATATATTTATTTCTCCTCGTTACTTCCTGTTTCTATGTGTGCTACATTCTGCAGCACACATAGATAGAGGAATATGCCTCTAAGGATTGTTTTTGTGCAGGAATGTGCCCCTTCCTCCACAAAAACAATCCTGCACCTTCATGCAACACGGACACCCTTGCACCAGGGTGTAATGATGCCTGCGTTTGTGCTAGCCAATAGTGAGCCAGCACAGGGGAAAGCACAGGAATGTGCTGTAGGCCTTAAATATGACACATGACTCCCCTTTCCAAGTGATGAAGTGATGTAGTGCAGCAAGGTGAATTGCTGTGCTGCATTGCACCACTTGCCATAATTATGACCCACAGATTATACTTTGTGGCAGACTACTGTGGGCAGGGATTTTGGGTGTGAAACTGGTTGCAGTACATTATATTTGCTACTACCCCAGAGTTAATTAGAAACCACTTCTACCTCCATTATTAGGGTCTTTTTCCATCTTTTGTGCAGCAATAAAGGGACCCACTATTGCTTGTTCATGGGTTTGCCCTTCAACAATCCTTTGTTACCATTGGTAAATGCTTTACGTTTGTCCCTCTTTGGGGCTGTTTGGTTACCGCCTTGGACATCAACCCTTTTACATGGCTAATTGCACTTTTACCGATAAGTTTGACTGCAAGCGAACTTCTTTTTCCATTTTTGTGTCTCTTTCACGCTCATGCTCAAAGCGGCCGTGGCGCTTTTAATCGTCTCCTTTATATGAAACTGTTTTACTTTTCATTTTCAAGTTATGTGGCAAGAAAAGTCCAGTTAGGAGGTTAGAAGGCTAATAGCTCTAACTCAAGCAAATTCGAGACCATTGCATTGCAAATGCTTGTTGTATTTGGGATATATTCTGGTTCTGCTTTCAGAGTTACATTGTTTTGCTCTGCTATTAGATAGCTCATGTGATCAGGCTAACACCAGGATGTCCCCTGGTATTGGGCAGGTTCTCACACAGATTGTATATTTCTACCTCTGTGAGTGATGTAGCAATGACTGCTTCACAGTGTTGTCAGTTTCTCTAGTAGCACAAAAGTAGTTGATGATGGCCACGTTATCCATTGTGGTGTGGCTGTGGCAGGGATAGTTAGCTCACTGAAAATTGAGAGCCACCAATGTGTGTGTCGATGTGTTGCTTAGGCCTGGGGCCAGGGCTGCAGCTCTTGCTGCTCCATCATCCACATAGACATTCCAGGGCAGCTGGTCATCTGCCTTGGGAGTGTGAAAATAATATCTGTGACTGGACACCTTATTCTTGTTTAATCCCAGGGTTGGCTTTGGAAGGCTGTCTGTGTGGAAGCAGTGAGTACCTGTCTTCCACCTTAAGTGCGGACTACGCTTCGGTGTTTCACTTGGAGAGGGCCTGTGTGGTTCATAAATGTGCATTCAGCAGATCATGTGGTGGTATTTAATTAAACAAAGCTCATGAACGCACCCATCCGGATGTCTTGTTGGGAATGGTGACGTGTGCGTGATGCCAGGTGGCACTGTGGCAAAGGCCAGTCTCCCAGGCTGCTGTCTTTGTGGTCTCCAAGGCAAGCGTGCTTCTTCTGAGCTGCCTCTGCTTAAGCACCCTGCCTGCGCTACTAACTTCAGATGGGCAGTCAGCTCAGGAAAGCAGCCTCAAGCTATACCTTTGTCCCACTAGTAGAGGAGACCAAGGTGCACAGTGAGTAGTTAAAGTTCCTGGTGATTCTGAGGGCAGGTAGAGGAGCAGGTGGGCGCCAGCTTAGCTTCTTGAACACTAGAGTGAGGCTTGAGCGTGTCAAGGCATGCATGGCTTTACATCCTTGTTTCCACTGTAAAGAGATCAGGCCTCATGCTTACCTATGCAGCCAAACAGAGGGGAAGGCCACTTGGTGTAGCATGCAAAATGGCCCAATAGTGGTCCCACTTCCAGTTATTTATGCCTTTGGCTCAGTCATGCCTCTGGATGTGTGTGACATGGGGAGGGCTGCATGTTTTAGCTGGATGTCTCAATACAAGCATCAACATCCTCTCCTATGCAGACAATATACAACTCATACTCTCCCTCTTGGACAAGAACCCCAACACAAGAAACAAGTTCACTGCCTGCATGACTGAAGTCGCTAACTGGATGAAAGCCAACTGTCTCAAGCTCAATACTGACAAAACATAAGTAGTGATTGTTGGCAAGAATACTTCACCATGGGACTCCAACTGTTGTGTCTATGGCCACCTATGGGGCTGGTCTTTGGGTAGCATCGAACTGGATTACACACCAGGAGGTGGGATTACAGTATCTGGAGGATGTGCTGCTGTTGAGACCCCTGTTACTATGGTACAACATCTGGGCCAAAGAGGAAACTCATTTTACCAAACAGATTATTTTAGTCTGTCTAAAATTGGGTAATGGCTCTTGTATTCCTTGGCTTGTTATATTAACACCTTGTTCAAAATATCTATAAGGCTGGACCCTCAACGAGTGCTCACACTTTCAAACAAATCAATTAAAGATACCTTCCTGCAACACAGATTGGACAGCAGGAGAGACGTTGAAAAGACGAAATCTGCAGTTGGTGCATATATGTCCCTTTCCCCTGAGGGAGGCTGCAATGGTTATTTGTCCAACGTCACTAATAAGCAGCACTGATTCGTTATGACAAGATTTAGACTGGAATGGAGCATCACTTAGTGGCGTTTCCTAAAATGATGGTCTTGTCCAACTGAAACGGCTTGTTGTCCCCGAGATGAGTCCAGTAAACAGAGCACATTGCACTTTATGTTGTTTTGTAAATTTTACATGCAAAATAGGATTATTTATCTCACACCCCTCTTTAATGCCCAGAATATAAGAACACGCCAGCCCGCAATGACATTTTTATTTGATCTAAACAATACTCACTTGTGTTATAATGTGGAACTCTATATTGTAAATGCTATTTATGTCAGGCCCAGATTTAAGGGCCCAGCGCCATCCTAACGACTAATTAACATAATTCTTTTACACTAAAGTGGTGTTAGATGGCCAAAAACGGCGTGCCATATTTACAAAGTGGCGCAATGCTTCCATTGCCCCACTTTGTAACCCCTTGGGCCACATTATGCCTGCTCCAGGCATAATGTATACAAGGGGTCGTTCAGACACTCGGAGGTCTGAAAAAATGGCGCAAATAAATGTAAGAGATTTCTTTGTGTCATTTTTATTTGCATTTTTAATGCCTGCTAAGAGCAGGTATAAAAGGGAGGCTCCCATTGTTTTCAACGGGCCTCTGGGTGCTTTGCATGATTAGCATCAACATTTTTTACGCTAATCCTGCAAAGCGCCGAACTACAGTAAAAAATAATGATGCTAGCTCCCTAACTATCACCATGGTGCACCGTATTTTAAGTATGGAACACTCATGGTGGCATTAAGGGGGCCTAAGGGGCACAAGAAAAGTGGTACTGCACTAAGTGCAGCACCACTTTACATAAATCTGCCCCTTAATTTTTAGATATGTACAGATTTTATATGTATATTTGTATGTGATGTGTCCAGCATTCATTCATTTTTAATTATTTATGAATGGTGATATTATGTCTAAGTCTGTTTTTAATTATCTATTTATGTACTTTTATAGCTATTTTGTATATGCCGTATAAAGTTCACAAACCGAACAGGGACTCCAACTGTTGGCCGGCTAAGTTCAGACCCACACTCACAGACAGAACCCATGCCAGGAACCTCCGAATAATCATCAACAGCAAACTGGACATGACTGCACAAATCAATGACGTCACTGCGTCCTGCTCTCAAACCCTGAAGATGCAGAGGAAGATCTTCAAATGGCTCCCAAGCAAAACTAGAAAAACTGTCACTCATGCTCTAGTCACCAACAAGTTAGACTATGGCAACATCCTCTACATCAGGATAACCAAGCAACTCCCTAGAAGACTACAAACTATTCAGAACTCAGCAGCCAGACTCATCCTCAACCCCCCACACAGAACTCGCATCACAAGACAACGGCTCGCGATACACAAACACGTTCAATTCAGACTCCTCACACACACATTCAAGGCAGTACACAACTCAGGGCTCACCTACCTGAACAGTGGCATCTCTTTCCACCAACCACCTTCACTCTACAGATCTCCTACCCTACTTGCACACATCCCACGCATTCACAGAACTAGATTGAGAGGGCAGGTGTTCTCTTACATCGCTCCTAAAGCGTGGAACAACTTCCCACTTCACACCAGAGCTTCCTCTTCTCTTTTTGAATTATGCAAGAAGGTGGAGACCTGCCTTTTCAATGAATTAACCTTCCATAGGCAGGACTAGGCCCGCAAACCTGCTCAGCACCAGGATACTCTTGCAGGTGATAGTGCACTTTATAAAAACACATAAAGTAAACAGCGCTCACACAGCCTCATTTACGTGCTGAGGTTTCCACTCCTTGCTCTTCCTCTACTCATTCAAAAGCAAAAAAGAGGCAGCTGGGGATAAGTGGCCAATCTTGTGATTACATATGTATGAAAGAGTGCATGATGTAACATTTGCTAGACTTGGCTTTGGATGAATGTTCATGTTTGAAGGTGAAAAAAACAGATTTTCCTTCAGTGAACTGTTAGGTACATCGAAAGTACAGATTATAGCGACAAAGCCAGTTTTAAGTTACTTGTTTTTACTTGCCTTGAAATCAATTTCCTCTCTCTACTTTCAAAGTGAAGAGTAAAGAACTACCATTGAAACTTAGGGCCTCATGACGAGGCTGGTGGTCTAAGGACTACCAGCCTGGCAGTGACAGTTAGACTGCCACAACTGTGGCGGTCTGACCACCACATTACAACACTGGTGGGCATACCCGCCAGGCGACCGCCATCTCCACGAGTACAGCTCAACATCGGTCAGAACTGTACTCAGCCAGGGGGCTGTGAGTTCAGAGCCACCTGGCTGATTACCACTCAGCTTTCTGCCAGCCTTTTTATGGCAGGGTCCCTGCCATGAGAAGGCTGGTAGAAAAGCCAGTGCTGGGGGACCCTCTGCCCAGCACCACTGGAATGTGCATTGTGCATTCTGAGGGTGCTGTGTGCTACAAATTTGGCTTCCCTTAAGGGAGCCGAGACCAATATTGTGGCACCGTTCCCACTGGGCAGCCCAGCAGGAACCGCATACTACAATGTTCCAACCGGTCAGCCCGGCAAGAACATTGTAATACACTCGGGGGGCCATGGCGGTGGCGTCCTCCCCCCCAAGCTTGGCAGTCCTGCTGTGGGACCCCCAAAGTCATAAGACACAAGATCTTGTGTTTAGAGGTCTACCTTTAATTAACATAAACAAGCTCTGAAACATTAGACTAGATCGTAGTAAAATATGTTTTGAAATCCTGGAAATAATGAAGTGCCATTGTGAAAATGTGAATTTGAACAATTTGTATAATTTACTGCAAAGTGATGTCTATAAAACGTTCATGTTTATCATGTAGCTTTATTTGTCAATTGAAACATTCATTGCTACTTGCAGGCCTGTAGCAAATTTTCAAATAGTCTGGTAACTTTTTTGCAATATTCTTTGTTAGAAGATTTCCCAAGATTTCACTGGCAATGTCAAACCCAATACATTTGCTATTAAAAAATGAGGACTTTTTCCTGTAGAAATGTAGTTCCTAGTGCTGATTGCCTTACACATGGCTCATTGTGTTGGCAATTTGGTGCATGCTGCTGGTTATGTTGGAAAACTCCTCCCATCGTCCTTTCTGCGCAGACTCATCGATATCCACATGAGACTTCAAATTTTTCAGATCGTGGGACAATCGATTAGCATGCTCATTCATGTAAAGAATCTCATTTTCCCTTTCAGCAATCTAGAAGGGTGAAAGCAATTGAACAATTTAATGTTGGATGACAATGAATGTTGATTGGTATGTATTTGTGTTACCATACTTCATTGATAAATTATTTAATTGAAGTAACGTCATATGGGCACTGGGCAGAGAATACAAATATGTTGACTCTTGGTATCAGATATGATAATACCAAGTACATAGGTCTGCAAGAAGAAGTTACTTACTTTTCTGGTGGATACTTTATTTACCTGCAGATTTCCTCACCTGTTGAATATTATCAGTTGCCAGACTTGATCCAGAAACTTTTACATAGCTCTTCTGCACATTTTGAGGGTGCGGGCTCCATTTCCCTGCCAGAAGCAACTCTCACTGGAGCCATACAGCGCCCAACTCGTCACAGTGACATCAGCTACATGGCCAATGAACATCCTTCAGAATGTGGAGTTGGGGAGGGAGAGGGTGTCAACCTCAGGGCAGTGCGCGCTCTACGGGCGACTAAAATGCAAAAACCCAGCCTTTATGCAAGAGCACAATTCATGCATTGTGTTTATATGCAGTATGTTAACCTTTCGCTTTTCAGACTTTAACCTTGAAAAACACTATTAATGATGTTTGCAATAACTGTTCTTTTGCAAGGTATTGCTGCAGACTTACTGAATGTGTTAGGGTGTGGTCCCTTTCTAGGGCTGGGCAAGACTCTATATAAGGGAGCTAGCCCAGCTCCATGTGCTCACTATTCAGAGGTCCCGGTGCAGAGCAGCAGTAACTTCCAGACCCCTTCATTGTATTGGTGATCCTTGAACAGGTCGGTAAGACGGAGATCGGGCTGGGCCCCCGACCCCGTTTTTAAAGGCATTCGAGTTTTTTGGCCTAGCTTTCATGTTGAAATATTTTCCTTGTGCGTGTGAATGTGCTTGTGGTTTCTGGCATTTACATGTTGGTTTTCGAATCGGCAAGACGCGCAATTCATTCTTGGCATTTGACTTTTGAGATTTGGATCGGCAACAGTGTTGGCATTAAACTCTTGTTATTCAGTGTGAGCTACGATTTATTGGCATTTGCATGGTGGCATTCGAATCGGCAAGACGTGCGATTCATTCCTGGCATTAAACTCTTGTTATTCAGTGTGCGCTACCATTTCTTGGCATTTGCATGGTGGCATTTTGAATCGGCAAGACGTGCGATTCATTCCTGGCATTAAACTCTTGTTATTCAGTGTGCGCTACCATTTCTTGTCATTTGCATGGTGGCATTCGAATCGGCAAGACGCACGATTCATTCCTGGCATTTAACTCTTGATATTCATTGTGCGCGACCATTTCTAGGCATTTGCATGGTGGAATTCGAATCAGCAAGACGCGCGATTCATTCCGTGCATTTAACTCTTGATATTCATTGTGCGCGACCATTTCTTGGCATTTGCATGGTGGCATTCAAATCGGCAAGACGCGTGATTCATTTCCCGCATTTAAATCTAGGTGTTCAGATCACTTACAGTGTGCTCGATCATTTCATGGCATTTGCATGTACTTGTTGGAATCAGCAGTGTGCGCGATTCATGTCCCGCATTTAAACCTTGATGTTCAGATCGCTTACAATGTGCGCGATCATTTCATGGCTATTAAAACTTTGATGTGTAGTGTTTCCTGAAGTGCACATGATTATCCAGGGCCTTTTGAATTTTCTGCAAAGGGGTTAAATTCAAGATGTTACATTCTATGTGCATGTTAAGTCCTTAGTACAAATCCTATTGTTTTTCCAGGGAATGTGCAGATTACCTTTTGTCCTCATGTAAAGAGGCAATGTTGGTTCTGAAACATAATTCTAGAAGGTTCTTATATTCCTAGACTGTATGTGACATTTCATGAAAAGTTCATATGAAACATTGTATTAACCATTCTTGATTCCTTCCCAGGTAGCCAGACATTTTGAGGTCTAGGTCCTTTCTTAAGTTATCCATGGTTACAGTATGACAATGCTTAGAATCATAGTCTAGTAAAAATCAATGTGATAATATCTTGATATTGTGTTATTTAACCTTTTGCTTCCTACAGGTCTCCTTCCCAGCTGTTCCCAGCTGTTCCCATCCTAATCCCCTTTTCCCCGTGTGGACTCTCTCAGGCTCTGTGATATTTCTATCAGAGTTTTGGAGCTGGCTAGTGGTGGACATGTTGGGAGCGTACGCAGGCCCCGAGGATCTGGTCTTCCTGACAGAGGGTAGGTGAGGAATCTGTGGATAGATAAAGTATCCACCAGAAAGATTGTACCTGAAGGTAACTTTCTTTCTGATGAACAGTTCTACCTGCAGATTTCTCACCTGTTGAACAGATTCCAAATCAGTATTGCTCCAGGAGGTGGGTCTGAAGGTGTTGTTAGATGAAGAAATCCTTCTGTACTGAACCTGTAAAATGGTCATTTGTTCTCACCTGTGAGTCCAAGTAATAAAGCTTAGTGAAGGTATGAAGGGAAACCCATGTTGTCACCCGACAAATCGCAGCCACAGGAACAATACTGGCAAGCGCTGATGGTGAACTCTTTGCTTTGGTGGAGTAAACATGTATTACACATCGAGGTTTCTTTTTGGCAAAGACGTGGTACATTTTTATACAAAGCATAATCCAGTGGGACAAAGTCCTTTATTGTAATGTTTTGCTTTTCTTACTACCTACATAGCCCACAGAGAACTGGCTGTGAAAACGAATCTCTTTTGTGTGGTTAATATAGAAAACCCACGGCCACCCTATTGGGGTTCAGCTGATGTAGTCGCTCCTCCTCCTTGGTGGGGTGAGATGGACGGTAAAAATAGTGAGGATAACTGCCCCCGATGGAAATGGGTCATCATCTTTGAAAGGAAAGCTGCTTTAGTCCTCAGGACCATTTTGTCTGAGGAGAAGCCTGTGCAGGACGACAGGTTGATGCTTAGTGCTTGCAACTCACTGACACTCCTCAACAAGATAACAGCTACAAGAAAAACTGTCTTAAATGTTAACACTCACAAGTGTCAATTGTCAAGAAGCTCGAAAGGAGCAAGGAAATGTTAAAAACAAGTTTAAGTTCCATTAATGCATGACAAATGGAGTTAGTGGAAACATGTGAATCAGCCCCTTCAGAAATTTCATCATCATCGACTTGAAAAGAGATGGCTGATCTGGAAGGCAGATAAATGCAGGAAAGGTCGCAATGTTTCCCTGGAGGGTTCCAACTACATAGCCATACCGAGCCAAGTACAAAGGGAAATTGGGGACTTCCAACAGGTGTGCCTTCAAAGGTAGCACTCAGCATCAAATCTGTTCCACCTTCCACAAGAGATGGATTTTGTGAAGAGGCAACAGGCTGAAGGAATGATTTTGACCACCTCTGGAGGAAGTTGAAAGGAGCTCAATGTCCCTGCTCATCCTCCAGGCACGAAGGTGGAGGATCTGGAGATGTGGGAGCAATGCGTGTCCTTCTGAGACTGGGAGAGGAGATTTTTCCTGAGATGAAGCAGCAGGGAAGCAGGGAGTTTCTCTGCCAGTATGGGTTGATGAAACGTAGCTCTAGTTTCATGGATAACGGTATTGGTATAGCTTCAGTGACTTCACCATGATGTCACTTCAGATGCTGAAATGGAGCCAGCAACCCCTGCAGACACAGGATATCCATGGAAAAGTTCCTGGATCCAGTCTGGCAGAACATTTAACTCTTAGTTTACTTCACTTCCCCAGACAAATAAGTAAGGCAGACTTCATTGCATTGCTACCCAGAAGAATAGCACAAACAGAAACATAACAAAACATCTTCAAACGAATTATTCAAGTGAGCCAAGACATACTGGGGGTCATTCTGACCCTGGCGGTCATTGACCGCCAGGGTCAACGACCGCGGGAGCACCGCCAACAGGCTGGCGGTTCTCCCAAGGGCATTCTGACCGCGGCGGTACCGCCGCGGTCAGAAACGGAAAACCGGCGGTCTCCCGCCGGTTTTCCGCTGCCCTGAGGAATGCTCCATGGCGGCGCAGCTTGCTGCGCCGCCATGGGGATTCCGACCTCCTCACCGCCATCCTGTTCCTGGCGGTTTTGACCGCCAGGAACAGGATGGCGGTGAGGGGTGTCGTGGGGCCCCTGGGGGCCCCTGCAGTGCCCATACCAATGGCATGGGCACTGCAGGGGCCCCCGTAAGAGGGCCCCTAAAAGATTTTCAGTGTCTGCTATGCAGACACTGAAAATCGCGACGGGTGCTACTGCACCCATCGCACCCTTCCCACTCCGCCGGCTCCATTCGGAGCCGGCTTCCTCGTGGAAAGGGGTTTCCCGCTGCGCTGGCGGGCGGCCTTCTGGCGGTCGCCCGCCAGCCCAGCGGGAAACACAGAATAACCGCGGCGGTCTTCGGACCGCGTAGCGGTATTCTGTTGGGGGGGCCGCCCGTCAAAGTTAGAATCACCCCCACTGTGTTCTCATTTCATAATTCTTCGCTGTAAACTACTATGTGAAGTTTTTACTGTTAACTGTCCAAAAGAGGGTCCCATGAGTGAGCTTTATAGTATGACAACTTTGCCTATGCATTTGAAAAACATTTAGGGAAACTTCAATGGATGCTGCAGACAGAGTATGGATTATTGGTTGTGAGGATAGCTCCATATGTGCACTTTATTTGTTATTATGGCCGGGCCACCATTGTCAAAACAGTCTAAAATATGCTGAAAGTCATCCATCCACTTCATTATCACTACTGCAATAGTGCCTTTCATTTTCCAGGAGCCATAATTTGTTCTCATCAACCCATCTGCTCCAGGTAGCATGCCATGAAAGGACCACTTCGAGGTAGTGACTCTCAGCATGAGTTCCCTGTCCTTGTTCTTTTGCATGCTCATGGGACTTTCTTCACTACTCATACATGTGCCATTTGAGATCACAATGATATGTCAGAATATTGAGTTTTTAATATCATAGTAAAACATTTGACAGCCAAAATATTAGGAAGGTATGTATTTATAGGTAAGTATAGACTTACTATTCTTAACTCCACGTCCACGTGTCTTGAAGATACATATGTTGTCAAGGTACATATAACTGGAGTTAAGTAGAGTAAAGCTGTACTTTGCAAAATGCACTCACCGATATTTGGTTGACCATAGTTTTGCCATGATATTATTGTGTCACACTGAGATAAATAAAAACAACTGACAAGCGTAAGACTATGCCGAAACCAGTCTGGGCTTCTTTGTGTTCCAATTGAGAGGGGACCTTGCCCGGCAGTTCAGGACAAACTGTTCCTATTGGAGAAGGCCCCAGCTGATTTGAGAATGGCTGATTTATTTCTGATGTGTCACTGGTAAAAACAAAAATGATGAACTTGATTGTGGCCCAGAGTAATTACCATAATTACCAGTAGCTGAGGTTTCTAGCTTTGTGTTGAAATACAGAGCATGAAAGCAGTGTTGTGGTTGGCTATGCTTCTAATACCCTCACAGCTCTTCGCCGCCTCCACACAGGAGACCAAACCCACCAGAAAGGAGGATGCAGAGAAAAGGAAGATTGGCATGTCAAAACTCCCAGTGGTCCATCAAGCTGCAGGAAAAGTAAGGTAATTTTACTGACCTTATTGTCGAATTGATTGTTACGCCCCAGCATTTTCATATTTTACCAGCCTCAATAAAACACACCTGCAGTGCTACTTCATCGAACAAAAGATGGAGAATGCCTGTAGGCGCCAGACACTCGTGGATCTATCTTCCCACTGGCAAGTGGGGTCCAGCCCCAGTTAACAACACCACATGTCCATAGTGCAACGTCTGATTACTGATAGACACAGCTGTTACATCTGCCTGCCCCTCTCAATTTGGTCAACACTCTCATTTGGCTCTCTAGAATCAGAGTGGAGAAACTACAAAATGGCTGTTTAGTATAAAATACAAAAATAAATAACTATACTAGAAAGCATACATATAGTGGCTCATAGTGGATACAAGTTGATGTAGGCAAGCGTGTATGGCAATGACTTTATTTTATATATATATATATATATATATATATATATATATATATATATATATATATAGTATTAAGCAACAAATCAAATCAATATCCACCTTTCATTATGCATTATAATGATGATATCTCTATAAAACAAGATTTCAAAATAACAATGTAACTCAAACTGTCTGAAGTACATAACTGGGTCGCAGGCATCACATACTGTTAAAAACTGTCCCTCAAGTAAGTTTTTATGGTTGTATTTTATACTAGAGAGCCATTTTGTAGGTTTTCCACTTTGTATCCCCTGACTTGCACTGCTCAGATAGTTTTTTTTTTTTTTAGGGGGCCTCTGTTGAGTAGCATCTCTAGAAGCAGAGGCCAAATCTGTGCCTCTGGAGATCCAGTGATGAGATGGGACAAAGTTTTTTTTTTAGGGCATATCACAAATTATTTTCACTAGACACACAATATGCAAAATTCCACTCAGGAATTTCAAAAATCTAGTGTACCATAAGTAGCAGTAAATTATTTCCTTATATTTAATAATAAAATAAATCATTGCAATAATAAAAAAATCAAAAGGAGTCTTCTGACCTACGGAAATCGAGTATCTAAAAAAATTATTCATCAGGTCACTTTTCATTATTTAAATGAATATAGTTAATTTTCTTCCAACATATGTTTAACAGTATTAATGCAATTATGCTGCTGATTGCTGGATCTGATTCAATTAAAAAATAATGTAGCAGCTGAAGCCACAGTCCTGAAATTGGCTATACAAAAGAATCAACATAACAGTATTTTCCATTGTTGCCAAGGCTGTAGCTAAACATATTGTTTTGGGGCTCATATAACAGCATTTCTGATCATTGTCTGTGTATTTGTGTCTACATATATATTTGCTAATAACATTGGCACCATTTGACAAACCTTCACAAAGCTTTTCATAAAACAGGGCTATCTGCCCCAGTTCCTCCCTGGACCAACACTTCAGGGTGATCTGTCACATGGAGGCCAACAAAAAGTGGGGGGTCCCAAAACATGGTTTCCCCATGCAATTTTTCATAGGAAATTTAAGCATAGATACAGCCAAAATGACTGAATTACACTAAATGCGGCAGAAAGCTAGATATTGGACCAGAAAGTGTTGTTTTTGTGATTTGGTGTAAATCCATTCAGTGGTTTTAGAGAAATTGAGGTTCACATTTATGTATATATCAGGCTGTGGAGGAATGGCAGACCTGACAGATCTCATCCGATTGGCTGCCACCACATCAGCAAAGATGTGATGGCAGCCATTTTAGGACTCAGGGACTCCGTCCCCAGTCCTGCAAAAGGTTAAAAAATATATAGGGGGAAGGTAGAGATACCATGCTCCCCTCCCCCTGGCTTGGTGCGGGGTATATTGTACTGCAAATTCGCAGCATATCTGTTGTAAAAATGTTTTTTAAAAAGCCACCTTTTAAAAAATGTTTCCAGCTTTTTAGCCAAGAGGTATCTATTGCAATCTTTTGATGAGAAATTTCTGCAGATACCAAAAGTGAATACTATTTTGCCTAGCATGACATCTCCCTCTTCGTTGGCATAAGAGGTGGCTTCTTTATAGGAAGCAAATGATAAAGAGGTGGAGATGTCCCTAAAGAGACTGTATGCAGCTTTGAACTTTCTGTTGTGGGCAGCTACATATGCATTTTATTCTTCACATACATTGTTAAATTACTTTCTATTTTTGTCTGATGTGCTACAAGAGCAAAGAGATCCTACTGAGGTTCTTGCAAAGAGATCCTACTGAGGTTCTTGCAAATATGGACATATTAGCTCAATTCAACTCAAATGTCTTGTTTGATTTCCTATGGTCTGCATGCACTGCTGCAGGTGCCTTGATTGCAACTCGCCAAAGGTTATGGCTCAAATCATGGAAACTGGAGCAATGATAAAAAACACAGATCATTAGTCTTAACTTCACAGGGGATAAGTTGTTCTCGTCAATGATAGACAACTTGCTAAAGAAAGCAGCACAGGAAAAAAAGGTGTTGTAACCTTGTTGACCTTATAATGTGAAAAAACATATTTTGTACAAAAACAGTACACTAAAACTTTTTGTATGAAACAACCCTTTTGAGACCAAGGTCATGGTCGGGGAACCCAGCTAAATTAGCTGCAACCTCAACAGCATCTCCAGCGGAATAAATGACAGCCAATCCGTTACCGTGAGAGGGAGAATACTTTTTTTTTCAGAATGGCAATTTTTCATCACAGACAAATGGATTTTGGAAGTAGTCCATCCAGGGCTATCAGATGGAGCTTTATATGCGTCCAAAGAAGCCTTTCTTTCTACAGACCACATTACCCAACGATCCAGTAAAAGGTCAAGCAATCTGGCAAGGAGTGCAAAATATCTTAATGATAGTAGCCATAGGCTTTGATTCAGTAGTCTTTCTGGTTCCAAAGCCTGATGGACAATATTGACCAGTACTGAACCTGAACAATCAGGACTTCCAAGATGTTGACTCTCCAGCAAATAATAACAGCAATCTTGCAAAATGCCAGCGGTTTCTTCAGTTTGCATTTGGAATTCTGCTCTTCAGCCTCTCCTTCTCTCTAAGAGTGTACAAGAATGTACTAGCTTCAGTGCTAGCACACTTAAATTTGATGGGTATAAGCATTTTTCCATGCTTAGACAACTGGTTAATTGTGGAACCTTCTTATTCCAAGGTGGAGTGGTATGTTCGGCAGTCCAACCAAACAATGACCTTTAGACATGGTGTTGAACATGGAGAAATCTTGTCTGCAGCCATCTCAATACATGAAATTAATTGGAGCCCTGTTTAATTCTGTCAGGGTGAGGTTTTTCTTTTCGGAAGAGATGTGATTAAACCTTCAGTCCCATCTTCTACAGCTTCTTCAGTTTCCCTCATTGCCAACCAGGCAATGGTTCAGAGTCCAAGGACTGATGTCATCTTGCTCAGCAGTAGTACTGCGGTCCAGATATCATTTGAAATCAGAGGTACATCACATTCTAAATCACTAGACCCCGGCATTATTGATTTACGCATCCGAGATCCCTGTATCTGCACATTGGTGGTTATTTCTTCAAAATTTACAGAAAGAGGTTAAGATGACAAAACCTCTTCTTCTAGTGATCACAACAGGTGCAATACAGTGCATATAGGGAGCAACATTAGAGGGTAAGGAAGCTCAAGGCAGCTGGTTATAGGCAGAGTTCCTCAACTCCTCCAACTGGTGGGAATTGTCAGTGGAAGGATGCCCTGCAGAGTTTTGCAGCCTGCCTATTTCAGAAAGCAGTCCTAATCTGGACAAACAATCAAGCCACAAAAGTGTATATAAACAGACAAGATGGGACCAAGGGCCTGATTACGAGTTTGGCAGTCGGAACACCCGACCGCCAGACCCATGGTGAGGAGACCGCCTTGGACCTGGCGGACTTCCTACCTGCCCTACTACAACTTTCCCGATTGGGCTGACCGGCATAAACGGTTAGCCCTGTGGGAAAGCTGCAGCAGCATTGTCCCCGGGTCATAATTGAGCGGGCGGCAATGCTGCCACACGCAGGGTGCACAGTGACAGTGTGCATTTCAAGGGTGCTTGGTAGGGGGACCCCTGCACTACCCATGCCATGGGCAGGGCTGGGGCCCCCCTGTACCTGTTTTCTGCCAGCCTTTTTATTGAGGTGGAAGACATGGTTGTAATCCGCCAGGTGGCACTGACTTCAGCGCCGCCCTGTCTGATCACAACCAAGACCTCCATCAGCCCATCGGGTATAGAGATCCTGGGGGTAATGGCAGTAGGTTGGCGGTCAGATAGCCACAGCCGCGAAGGCCCATTCGGCCCCAAAGTCTCTTTCCCTGGCTGCTCTTGCAGAGAAGAATCTACTATCAATCCAAGCAGTCTATATTCCAGGGACAGCCCATCTACAGGCAGACAGCTTGAGCCGCAACATTTGTTTCTCAATACACTTCCACAAGAGTCACTAGGCTTTCAACCTGGCCATGACCCATTTTGGTCAACCCTCGATAAACATTTTTGTGTCTCCAATGAATGCCATTCTTCCATGCTTCTGCACAGAAAGTATTTACAATGGAGCGTGGAGAACCAATGTGTTGACTCTCTTATGGCAAAAAGAACTTCTATATGCTTCCCCTCCATTTTCCTTCCTCCTGAAGGTGCTTCAGAGGACTTACAGGGAGGAAGTGGCAGGCCTCTTCATAGCCCCTTTTTGTCCCAGGAAACCCTGGTTTCCACTTTTGACCGCATTGGCAATAGAGCCTTATCTTTCTGTCCCCTTAGAGTCCGAACCACCTACGATTTCCAGTCCTTATATTCAACTAAATTTGGCAACTGAGGTTCACGGCCTGGAAGTTGAAAGGTTTGGGTTGCAACAAATAGGGTGATCCAGAAAAGTCACTTGTGAAATTCAATCAGTTAAGAAGAATTCTACAATACAAGCTTATGCCAAACATTGGAAACATTTATTATTAGTGTTTAGTCATGGGCATTGATTCAGTTATAGAACACTCATTCAAAAGTAGTTCTTGAGGGATGTGTTTGGGGAAACTCTATCTCCATCCACTTTAAATTCTGAGTGGGCCACTATTAAGTCTTGCAGAGAAACAAGGGGAAATCTAGCACCTATTTCTTAACTAGTAGATAAAAACTACTTACAACTTTTTGTCAACAAGAACCTGCTATCTCTCCTCCAAATTCTTCATGGATCTCTCAACAGTATAAAAAGAGTTACAGAAAGAACATTTAAGCCATTGGAGCAAGCTGACATTTCCTAGCTATCTGCCAAAATGACAGTCCTATTGGCAATATCTACTGTAAGAACGTTTGGGGAATTTATATAATTATTAATATATTTTCTATTCTTGCAATTTATTCCGGATCATGTGGTTTTGAGACCAGACCCAAAATTCAAACCAGAAATCAGGAGATTTTCCTTCCAGTTTTTCATACCTCAATTAAAATCCCTTCAACTTTAAATGCGAGACATGCTCTGTTAATTTATCTGGAAAGCACAAAGTCATTCAGGGCCTCCCAGTCTCTTTTTGTTTCCTATGGAACTGCTTATAAAGGTAAAAAGCTACCTTTGAGACAATTTGTGGTGGGTGAAGCAAGCAATTTCTCATGCTTACACATCTATGGGGTGGATTATGCCAGGAATGTCCTATCGAGATCCACCACGGCAGTGTCAGCTTCATGGGCTGAAGCAGGAGGAGCTTCTCTCCATGAGAATTGTCCCACTGCGACATGAGTGAGTACTAATACATTTTTTCACACTATAAAATGGATTTGTCTTCTAGTGATTTTGACAATTTTGGTCTGTTCAGATGGAAAACAGCAATGAAGTATTTGCTGAAATATATTTTAGCAACATATAGTTGTGTCAGACTTCGCCTTCTTTATGGCATGGGTACATCCTCCCAAGTCATTGCTATGACGAGGAGAACAGATGTAGGGGTAAGTAATTGGTTTAATACAGGCAACAGATAAATTGGAGAAATGGCTGTTAATGTACTTTTATGATGTAATTTATTGTAGCTAGGCCTGGCAGAAATTTGCACAGTTACTCCTGGCAGGTATTGGCCCATTTACATTTACGTGTGCAGACAACTTAGCTACAAGTGTGGAGTTCTCCGCACCCGTAAATCCCACTCAAGGGGTAGGAAGTGGTATCAAGGTGGAGTTAGCCACAAAATCCCATACAAAGGTTATTCAGCCAGAGGTTGGACTCCTCAGGGCCTTTGATGGCTCAGGGAGGGGGCTGCACGTCCCATCCCCACAAATAATATATTCAGCCCCAGGGCCTCTAAAGGCTCAGGAGGAGGGACCACGCAGGCGCATTCCTTTTATGAACACAGCCCCAAGGGTAGGCTCCCAGGCCTTATGATAAATCAATGCAGCTCGGATGGAATTTTTTTCCCAATCCTGCAAGAGTCTTGCAGGACTGCACATTTTAAAAAGATTTTGCCATTTTGTTATCTTGTTTGACCCAGTGCAGAGGGCTCCACCCGTGGGGCCTAGGGGGTCAGGGTATCTCTACCTGGCCCTCTTATAAGTTTTTTAAAAACTTCAGTACAGGGGACATAGGGCCGGATGTACAAAGCTTTTTCTTTTGTGCGCAAACGGCCTGGTTCGCAGAATCGGGCCGTTTCCGCACAGAAAAAAGCATTTTGGGATTTACAAATGCTATTTTGCGATTAATTAATTTATTTATCGACTCGCAAAATAGGTTTGCGGGTAGCAATTAGGAAGGGGCGTGCCAAGGGCTTCCCTTCCTAATTGCGAGTCACAGTGGTATGTATGATGTTATGTAACAGTGAAAGTGGTCGCAAAACAATCACAGTTAACACCAATTTGGTATTAACCCATTGGCAAATGGGATGAGGTCCCCAGCGGATCCCTTGGTGATTGGTAGCGAAAAGGTTTTTTAAGATCAGGCAGTGGTCCCACGCACCACGGCCTACTCTTAAAAAATGAAACTGAAACATTCCATTTTTTGTTTTCTAAACGCAGACCCTTTTCCTTCAAGGTAAACTGGCTGGAGTAAAAAATAAAGATTGCTTTATTGAAAAGCAGAATGGTGGTCTGCTGACTCCAGCAGGCCACCATCGCTATGATTTTTTGCGATTCTCAGTCGGTTGCATATTGCGACCTACCTCAATAATATTAATGAGGTAGGTCTATTTGCGACCCACTGGGAATCACAAAAGAAACTCGATGGAGTTTCGTCCTTCTAGAATTGCGATTTACTAATTGCTATTCGTATGGAATCGCAATTAGGAAATCGCAATTCCAAATGTTCGTACATGTGGCCCCATGTCCCAGAGTCCTGTAATGTCTGTCAGCAACAATTTTCTCAGGTTGCTGGCAGCCAATCAGAGAGCTCGCTCTTGTGGGAGTCTGACTCCAGTGAGAGAGAGCTGGCCCAAGATAAATAAAGATCCCTGGGCCAAACACTCTATTTTTAAATTGGCGCTGTCTCAGAGACTCTTGCAACACCAACTCCAAAAATATACAATTATTTTTTACCCTTAGTTTCTCACAAACTACTTAATGGATTTACACCAAATTTCAAAAAGCACAATCTGCGGACCAAGATCTAGCTTCCTGTCAAATATGGTGTAATTCCGTTCAGCAGTTTTTGCTGTAGCCTGTCATAAAGAAGTCTATGGAAAATGCATGGAGATTTGGCATTTTGGGACCCCACTTTTTGCTCAGCCCCTGATTGATGACTCACCTTGAAACTTGCCATGCACACACTACTAAAAAGTAGCACCTTTTTGCAAAGTTTTGTCAAACGGCTCCAAAGTTATTAGCAAAGCAAACAACGCTTTTCCTATGGAAAAGCAATACTAGCTATAACTAACTAGTGGTAACTGTCACTAGGCTATGTATATATAGCCAGTAGGTAGTTATCATTAGGACCAACTTTTCCTATAGATGAGGCATTTTTTAAGTTGCTAATAATTTTGGTGTTGTTTGACAAATGTTCATGATATTTTCAAAACTAGTTTGCCACTTTCTTTAGCTGCTGTGTGGAAAGTTTTGAGGTGATTCATCAAGCAGAGGCCAAGAAAAAGGGGTGACCCAAAACGCTTTAATCCCCATGCAATGTCTAAGTGGATTTTGCATTTTTTCAACACAACTACAGCCCAAACCGCTGAACCGATTCATAACAAGTTTGGCAGAAAGCTAGATCTTGGTCCAGAAGGATCTCTTTTATTAGTTGTTGCAAAGCTATTCTTTAGTTGTGAAGGTATTAAAGAAATAAAAATTTGCATATCAAGGGATGCGGATCCTTTTCAGACCCGTGAGTACCCGCTTGGAATCTGCAGGTGCTCACAGGTACCTGCGGATCCTAATCCCAATGGGAAAGTAAAAAAAATCACCCACTCACACACCATTGCCCTGCCGCACACGGCCTGCCCAGCGTGGCGTTGGGTGCATGTGGAAGGGTTGGCCTTAGGGCCTGGCAGCAGGCCAGGCCCTGCGGCCAACCCTCACTGCACATGGTCGTGACTGTTTTAATGTATCTTACTTCACATTAAAGAAACCGAAATTCACAACAACAACAAAAAGTTTACAGGGACGTTATAGTTGGGTGCACATTTTAACCGCCCAAAACCATAGAAATTCTACAGTTGTAATTATACTTATAGGAATACTTATCTGAAGAAACTATAACTGATATAACTTTAGGCTACAAGTTATAGTTTCTCAACGTGATCCATCAAGTGTGGAATAAGAAAAAAAAGAAGGGGGAATTCCAAAACATGTTTTCCGAACAGCGATCTCAAGCCATGCATTGCCGGAAAACTCACAGATATAGTAAGGTATGGTAAAAAAATTAAATAATAATGAAAATGTCACTTACCCAGTGTACATCTGTTCGTGGCATCAGTCGCAGTAGATTCGCATGTTCTGCAATAGCTCGCCATCTGGTGTTGGGCCGGAGTGTTACAAGTTGTTTTTCTTCGAAGAAGTCTTTCGAGTCACGGGACCGAGTGGCTCCTCCTTTTGTCTCCATTGCGCATGGGCGTCGACTCCATCTTCGATTGTTTTTCCCCGCAGAGGGTGAGGTAGGAGTTGAATTGTAGTAATAGTGCCCATGCAATGGAGTGACTAAGTATGCACCTATTTAAGGTTGAGATGACACATATATAAATAATTGAAGGTAACTTCCAAACTGCTACAGGCTCCCGGGGAGGCGGGTGGGCACATGCGAATCTACTGCGACTGATGCCACGAACAGATGTACACTGGGTAAGTGACATTTTCAGTTCGATGGCATCTGTCGCTGTAGATACGCATGTTCTGCATAGACTAGTAAGCAGTTATTTCCCCAAAAGCGGTGGATCAGCCTGTAGGAGTGGAAGTAGTGTGAAATAATGTTCTTAATACAGCTTGACCTACTGTGGCTTGTTGTGCGGATAACACGTGTACACAGTAGTGCTTGGTGAATGTGTGAGGCGTAGACCATGTGGCTGCCTTACATATTTCTTGCATTGGGATGTTTCCTAGAAAGGCCATGGTAGCCCCTTTCTTTCTGGTTGAGTGTGCCCTTGGTGTAATGGGCAGCTGTCGTTTAGCTTTAAGGTAGCAGATTTGGATGCATTTAACTATCCATCTGGCTATACCTTGTTTTGAAATTGGGTTTCCTGCATGAGGTTTTTGAAATGCAATAAAGAGTTGTTTAGTCTTTCTGATGTTTTTTGTTCTGTCAATGTAATACATTAATGCTCTTTTGACATCTAATGTATGTAGTGCCCTTTCAGCTACGGAATCTGGCTGTGGGAAGAACACTGGAAGTTCCACTGTTTGATTTAGATGGAACGGTGAAATAACCTTTGGCAAAAATTTAGGATTGGTCCTTAGGACGACTTTATTTTTGTGTAGTTGTATAAAAGGTTCTTGTATTGTAAACGCCTGAATCTCGCTTACTCTTCTTAGGGAAGTAATGGCGATGAGAAATGCCACCTTCCAGGTTAGGAACTGTATGTCGCAGGAGTGCATGGGTTCAAAAGGTGGACCCATAAGTCTAGTTAGGACAACATTTAGGTTCCATGAAGGAACAGGTAGTGTTCTTGGTGGTATAATTCTTCTAAGGCCCTCCATGAATGCTTTAATGACTTGTATTTTAAATAGGGAAGTTGAATAGGTAGTCTGCAGGTATGCAGATATTGCTGCAAGGTGTATTTTAATGGAAGAGAAAGCTAGGTTAGATTTTTGTAAGTGAAGCAAGTAACCCACTACATGTTCTGGAGTAGTGTGTAATGGTTGTATTTGATTAATATGGCAGTAGCAAACAAACCTCTTCCATTTACTTGCATAACAGTGCCTGGTGGATGGCCTTCTGGCTTGTTTTATGACTTCCATACATTCTTGGGTAAGTTGTAAGTGCCCGAATTCTAGGACTTCAGGAGCCAGATTGCTAGATTCAGCGATGCTGGATCTGGGTGTCTGATCTTTTGGTTGTGCTGTGTCAACAGATCTGGCCTGTTGGGCAATTTGATGCAGGGTACCACTGATAGGTCTAGCAGCGTTGTGTACCAGGGTTGCCTTGCCCAAGTTGGTGCTATCAATATGAGTTTGAGTTTGCTTTGACTGAGTTTGTTTACCAGGTAAGGAAGGAGAGGGAGAGGAGGAAAAGCGTAAGCAAATATCCCTGACCAGTTCATCCATAGGGCATTGCCTTGGGATTGTTTGTGTGGGTATCTGGATGCGAAGTTTTGGCATTTTGCGTTCTCCTTTGTCGCAAACAAGTCTATCTGAGGTGTTCCCCAGAGTTTGAAATAAGTGTTCAGAATTTGGGGGTGAATTTCCCATTCGTGGACCTGTTGATGATCTCGAGAGAGATTGTCTGCGAGTTGATTTTGGATCCCTGGTATAAACTGTGCTATTAGGCGAATTTGGTTGTGAATTGCCCAATGCCAAATTTTTTGTGCTAGCAGGCTTAACTGCGTGGAGTGCGTCCCCCCCTGCTTGTTTAGATAATACATTGTTGTCATGTTGTCTGTTTTGACGAGAATGTATTTGTGAACTATTATTGGTTGGAAGGCTTTTAGTGCTTGAAAAACTGCTAGAAGTTCTAGGTGATTGATATGCAGTTTTGTTTGATGTACATTCCATTGTCCTTGTATGCTGTGTTGATCGAGGTGTGCTCCCCACCCTGTCATGGAAGCATCTGTTGTTATTACGTATTGTGGCACTGGGTCTTGGAAAGGCCGCCCCTTGTTTAAATTTATGTTGTTCCACCACAGAAGCGAGAGGTAAGTTTGGCGGTCTATTAACACCAGATCTAGAAGGTGACCCTGTGCTTGAGACCACTGTGATGCTAGGCATTGTTGTAAGGGCCTCATGTGCAGTCTTGCGTTTGGGACAATGGCTATGCATGAAGACATCATGCCTAGGAGTTGTAATACCATCTTTGCCTGTATCTTTTGTGATGGATACATGCGTTGTATGATGGTGTTGAAATTTAGAATTCTTTGTGGACTTGGAGTGGCTACTCCCTTTGATGTGTTTATTATGGCTCCTAGGTATTGTTGTACCTTGCGCGGCAGAATGTTGGATTTTGTAAAGTTGACGGTGAACCCGAGTTTGAAGAGGGTTTGTATGATCTGATTTGTGTGATTTGAGCACTGTATGAACGAATGGGCCTTGATTAGCCAGTCGTCCAAATATGGGAACACATGTATTTGCTGCCTTCTTATGTGTGCAGCGACTACCGCTAGACATTTGGTAAAGACTCTTGGTGCGGTTGTTAATCCGAAAGGCAGTACCTTGAATTGGTAATGTATTCCTTTGAATACAAACCTTAGGTATTTCCTGTGCGATGGGTGTATTGGTATATGGAAATAAGCATCCTTGAGGTCTAAAGTTGCCATGTAGTCGTGTAGTTTTAGCAATGGCAATACTTCTTGTAGTGTGACCATGTGGAAGTGGTCTGATTTGATGAAAGTGTTCACTACTCTGAGGTCTAGGATTGGTCTCAGTGTTTTGTCCTTCTTTGGTATCAGAAAGTACAGTGAGTAAACTCCTGTGTTTATTTGTGTGTTTGGCACTAATTCGATTGCATTCTTTTGCAATAGTGCCTGCACTTCTATCTCCAGGAGATTGGAATGGTGTGTTGTTAAATTTTGTGCTTTTGGTGGTATGTTTGGAGGGAATTGTAGAAATTCTATGCAATAACCATGTTGGATAATTGCTAGAACCCAAGTGTCTGTAGTGATTTTCTGCCATGCTTCGTAATAATGACCTATTCTTCCCCCCACTGGTGTTGTGTGGAGGGGGTGAGTGACATGTGAGTCACTGTTTAGTAGTAGGTGTTTTGGGGCTTTGAAATCTTCCTCTATTTCTAGGGAATTGCCCTCCTCTATATTGTCCCCGAAAACCTCCTCTATACTGTCCCTGGTAACTGGACGGTGTGGCTTGTGAGGTGCTGGCTTGTGTGCTTTGACCCCGAAACCCCCCTCGAAAGGGCGTTTTACGGAATGTACTGTAATTGCCTCTGCTCTGCGGGGAGTAGAGTGCGCCCATGGCTTTGGCAGTGTCCGTATCTTTTTTGAGTTTCTCAATCGCTGTGTCCACTTCTGGACCGAACAATTGTTTTTCGTTAAAAGGCATATTGAGAACTGCTTGTTGAATCTCTGGTTTAAAACCAGACGTTCGGAGCCATGCATGCCTTCTGATAGTTACAGATGTATTAATTGTCCGTGCAGCTGTATCTGCAGCGTCCATGGAGGAGCGTATCTGGTTGTTGGAGATGGTCTGTCCCTCCTCAACCACTTGTTTTGCCCTATTTTGTAAGTCCTTGGGCAGATGTTCAATGAGATGTTGCATCTCGTCCCAGTGGGCTCTGTCATAGCGCGCAAGTAGTGCCTGGGAGTTCGCGATGCGCCACTGGTTTGCAGCTTGTGCTGCGACTCTTTTACCAGCTGCATCGAACTTGCGGCTTTCTTTATCTGGGGGTGGTGCATCTCCAGATGTGTGAGAGTTGGCCCTTTTCCTAGCTGCTCCTACAACGACAGAGTCTGGTGGCAGCTGTGTAGTGATGAAAACCGGGTCCGTAGGAGGCGGCTTATACTTTTTTTCCACCCTTGGTGTGATTGCCCTACTTTTGACCGGCTCCTTAAAGATGTCTTTTGCGTGCCGGAGCATACCAGGGAGCATAGGCAGGCTTTGGTATGAGCTGTGGGTGGAGGAGAGTGTGTTGAATAAGAAATCATCCTCTACCTGTTCTGAGTGGAGGCTTACGTGGTGAAATTGTGCTGCTCTAGCCACCACTTGAGAGTACGCGGTGCTGTCTTCTGGTGGAGATGGCTTCGTAGGGTATGCCTCCGGACTGTTATCTGACACTGGGGCGTCGTATAGGTCCCATGCGTCCTGATCTTGGTCACCCTGGCTCATGGTGGTGTGAGCTGGGGAGTGTGATGGAGTTTGTGCAGGTGAAACGTTAATCACGGGCGGAGGAGAGGGTGGTGGTGTAACTCTCTTCACCACTTTTGGTTGTGGTGTTTGTTCCGTCTGGAACTCCAACCTTCTCTTTCTCCTAATGGGGGGAAGGGTGCTTATTTTTCCTGTCCCTTGCTGAATGAAGATACGCTTTTGCGTATGGTCCACATCAGTTGCTTGTAGCTGTTCCTCAAACCTATGCTTCTGCATTTGGGAGGTTAGCGAGTGCTCTTCTGTATAAGAGCCTGAAGCTGGGTCGCTTGCAGTTTGTTTCGGCATCGAAACTTTGTCTGCGTGTTTTTTCGGCTCCGAGGTCAATTTTTTCCTTTTCGGGGCCGAAACCTCTCGGCGTCGATCTGTTTCGGTGCCGCTGTCTCGGCGTCGAGCCGTGTCCACACCGGCATCTCGGTGTCGAGGCTTGTCTCCAGCACTTTCTCGGTCCCGAGAAGGCTGCGTGCCGGTGTCTCGACCGGAGTCGGACGATCTCGGCACTGTTTGGGCCTTTTTCGGTGCCGACGGTCGGTCACCGAATTTATGGGTGGAGCCATGGCCTGGTGGCAGTGGCGTCCCCTGGGCCTTGTAAATGTTCCTCTGAGTGGATTTCGACGTCTTACTCACGGTTTGTATATCGTCGAATCCTTCGGAGTCTGAGTCTTGGATCGAGAAGGTACCTTCTTCTTCCTGTTCCTCGAACTCCCGTTGGGCTGTCGGTGCAGACGCCATCTGAAGTCTTCTGGCTCGACGGTCTCGGAGTGTTTTTCGGGACCGGAACGCACGACAGGCCTCGCAGGTGTCTTCGCTGTGCTCAGGTGACAGGCACAGGTTGCAGACCAAGTGTTGGTCTGTGTAGGGGTATTTATTGTGGCATTTGGGGCAGAAACGGAACGGGGTCCGTTCCATCGGCGTTCTTCAGCACGCGGTCGGGCCGACCAGGCCCCGACGGAGGATCGAAAAACCTACCCCGAAGGGCACCGGAGCTCTTCGATCTTCGACGCGGTGTGGAATCTAAGTACGCCGATCCCGAACGCAACAATACCGACGAAAATCTTCCGAAATTAGCTAATTTTCCGTTCCGAAACTCGGAGCGACAGGAACACGTCCGAACCCGATGGCGGAAAAAAAACAATCGAAGATGGAGTCGACGCCCATGCGCAATGGAGACAAAAGGAGGAGCCACTCGGTCCCGTGACTCGAAAGACTTCTTCGAAGAAAAACAACTTGTAACACTCCGGCCCAACACCAGATGGCGAGCTATTGCAGAACATGCGTATCTACAGCGACAGATGCCATCGAACTTTACGTTACAAAAAATCCCCATAGAAATTCACTGAATAATCCAAAGGTTAAAAGTGACATTATAGCTAGGTCTGGTGATAATATTTTACTTTATATTACAAAACCCTAGAAATTCCCTGAAGTAACAATTAGTTGCACCATTCCTATGCACTGCTTATACGCTGACATATTTCATCACTCTTGCCATGTTTACTGGCAGCATAACATCATTAATGACATCTGAAATTACATCATTTATGACAACACTGCGCATGACGTGGGCACGAGCTCTAGGTAATTCAGTTAGCCATAACTAGTGAATTTCTGAGGTGTTTTTAGTTTGAAATTTTATGTTGTAGCTGTCACTTTAACCTATAGTTTTTTTAGTAAACATATAGATAGCATTTGAAGCAAAATTCAAAAATGAAAATATGAAGATTTTAAAACACTCTCTAAGTGTGAAGGAGTTTATAATTGGCGCCTAAAAATTAAGCTGGCATCCTTAGCTTGATTCCTAGGAGCAGTGCAAGTACAGCACACAGAACAGTACAAACTGCTTGGGCGAGGCCCCCTGCTTCCAGTATTGATTCATTGGGGTCTACAGTAGTCAAAAGATTGAGAACCACTGCCCTATGCAGTCTATTCTTTAGTGCTTTCCTTAAAACAACCAGCGAAAATACCTTTCTGGTTATGAATAATAATAATAATAAGTCATGATGAGATATGTATGTGCCTGGCCTCTCACGATACGGAAATGAGGAGTTTCAGTCGTCAGAGTTATGAGGTCACTGCGGATGTGTTTCTCGGGTGCGTGGTCCAACCATACTCTGAACTGGTGTTGTGCCACTTACATCAGGGGGTTTTAGGGCCATCTTATTGGTTTGTACTAACTGCATAAAATTTCCCCGCAAAAGAGTAAAATAGCAAAGCAGGCAAAACACATAACGCAGAAAGAAGAGATCTGCTTAAGTTCGACTACAGGTAACTCGGGTAATGAAATTGCCTCCAGAGGATGATTACAGGACAATAAGGTGATATCTTCGAAAACAGATAACATAAACAGGAGAAGATCACAGAAAATATTGATCTCTGAAGGAAAAAGGGAAAAGTGTTTCTGTGATGGATATCAGTATCTCACAATGTAACGGGTGTATTAACTTTAATGCCTTACTAAAAGGGATATATTGATCAACGAAAAAAAATCATCAGAGGAAAGTGAAACAGATCTACACCAGGTGTTATAGAGCGCATGAGGTTGTGTGCTGCCGTCTCCAGGAACACATCAAAAGAAACATACTAGACTTTACACTAATCAGAGTTTGAGCAACAAGGTTTCTCTACAAACTGTTTCACTCGTTCGTTTCCTGCCCAAAGAACAAGAAACTGATGATTTATATCTATCACACTGGCATTTTGGCAAATAGAAGATGCCCAGGGGATCCTAATTTTTCACACTGTAGGGAGGACATAAAAAAATGTATGTCATATGAGGAATCCATATCTAATAAAGGTACTTCTTGAAATCAATGAAGTACCCTTCCAATATAACGCGCCCATAACCTACATCAGCATTCTCACCAGTATACAATAGAAAACGAAATTACCAGTCACCTCTCCGCCAGCTTTTAAATGATGGTGGCTGAGACGGAGCGCCTGGGTCCCATGGGGTCCCTGTACTGCCCATGCACTTGGCATGGGCAGTGCAGGGTCCCCCATGGCCAGCCCCTTTGCACTTTTCACTCTCTGCCTGCCAGACAGTGAAAAGCACGACTGGTGCTGCTGCACCTGATGCACTGCAACATTGCCACCGGCTCTATTATGAGCCAGCGTCAATGTTTTGGGTTGTTTTGCGCTGGCCCAGCGGGCGGGAAACTCGTAATAGCCCTCGTGGTCAAGTCCCCGCTCTGGTGGTTTTCTGACCGCATGGCTTTGCTGGACGGGCTTTTCCATCCGCCAAAGTCATGGGGCCTAAATTTCCTAATGACAGGCTTATCTTTACAAATTCAAGAATCAAATTCTCTTAATATTTTAATCTCTGACGCCATGTCACAAGCTCAAAGAGGAAGTAACTTAGTGTGGCTCTGGATCAGGCACTTGTTGGGCTCATACCATTGACATTTGTCAGCAGTGAAAGGCCCAGGTCAGTGGTCTCATCTTACTCAGGCTGCTGGATCAACCAGCTCAGCAGTACTTATTGGTGGGTACCTCATGTAAGGCCCCTCACCTCTAGAAGACTGTCAGTCATGCAGAAACCAGCCCCTGTCTGACAGCAGTTCTTCAAGTACTCTGTGGAGCACTTACTCCTGCGTAAAGAACTTGGAACTGGAAGGAAGTGGGATGGTATATATCCCACATCAATAATAATTTTCCAGACAGGGGACATGGAACCACTGTCTAAGGTCCTGGAACCATTTTGATGGAATTCTCTTTCAAAAGCTATTTTCTGGCTGTGGTGCAGATATAGCCATTGTACACCATGATGGCTCAGACAGCAGGTAGTGTTGAAGCTAGATTCAAGCAGGAGTATCCAAAACATGGGAACTATGAATTCTGAAGGTACTGCACCAGGCTGTCATCAGCCTTTCTGTTGTAGATATCTGGGAAGGACAAGAGGGCAGGCCCTGCCTAGAAAAATCCTCAGCTTTAAGAACCAACATAATTTCCTGACTTGCCTCTTCTCTCCTACCTTCTATATGTTGGAAGTACTCAGGAAAAAATAATCCACAATCCCTTTCTAAAAAGTCCCCATAGAATTCAATGGATAGTCCTGTCCCCATCTTCCCTCACTTCAATGGCTGCATCTCCTTCCTCCAACTTCAGGAATACAGGAAATATATGTCCACTTTCTGGGGAAGCTGTAACCATTCTCCATCTTGTGCAGTGTTAAATCAAATTGGAACCCATGGTCTCAGCAATTATACTCTATTACACACTGAGGGCCTAATTATGAGTTTGACGACAGGGACACCTCTCTGCCAAACTTCCAACAGGGTGGCTGCCGCTGCAGTGGCAACCACCCAGCCAGACCTATTATGAGTTTCCCACTAGCCTGAGGGGCGGAACCTGAGTTTTCTGCCCGTCAGCCCAGCAGGAAACTTGCAGCAGCATTGTTTCCGGCAGCAATGCTGTCACTGCAGGGGGCACCAGCACCCTCGCAGACAGTGAACATTGCGAGGGTACTGAGCAGGGGGAGCAAGGGCATGGGCAGTGCAGGGGCCTCCCTGTGGCCTCCTGCACCTGTTCTCCGCCAGCCTTTTCATGTTAAATGTTTCCCCTAACCGTGACTCGGCTATTATTTATGCAATTTAGTAGCTGATATTCCATCCTTGAGCTTAAGAAAATTACAATTTAAAGAACATTTTGAATCAAAGCAAGAAAAATACACGTTAAAATTCAACAGCAAAAAATAGATCAATATTTTGTCCTGCTTGTGGAAAGCATGAACAGGATAACACTGTCACAGCAAAATCCTTTCACCTGTGCTTCCTAAATAACATTTTCTGAGTAGAAGGTACTGGACAATGATCTACAACTTGAAACTTTTGTTCATAAAACCAAAACCTAAATACTCATGCACTATCATGGCCATGTAATTCCAAAGGCGGAGAATCTTTGGTGAAAATGACACCTCTGGAAGAAACTGTGGTACCACTGTTCTGAAGATTGCAAGTTAGTACCCTTCAGTGAATCAGGCCTTGGGTAGATACATTTAGAACATACTCCATATCAGCATGAGAAAGATAATTTTCTTATAGTGCATTATAAACATGAAAATTGTTCAAAAGGGGTACCTGCGTATGCAACTGGGAAATGTTGGCTACTAAATGTGTCTTGTCTGTCCGCAGCTGGGAATTTTCCAAACGAACTCTTGAAAGCCTCTCTTCTAAATCTAGTAGTTGATTCTGGAGCGATTGTCCGTTCATCTTCACAGACTTCCTTGCTTGCTGCACATGCAGTTGCTAATGACAAAAATGTGTATTTCATTAATATGACTTCTTTATCAAAGATAAGTTTTCAAACAGAATATAATTGAACTGACCTAACGTAGTTCACTCTTGAAAAAGTTATTTCCACAAAAACTCTCATTTACTTCTGTTTACTACCACGCACCTTGTAACAATGTATGGCATAAACGCACCAAAGGCCCAGTTAACAAATAAAAAAAACATTTTTGCTCTCTTGCCAGAAATCCCAAACCAGGACTTGCCATTTTTTCCAACCGTAAATTGTGAGTGGGGGTAAATCAGAATGCATGGCACATTTTATGCAGTTGTAAGTTTATGGATGGTGCAGAAAAAAAGAAGGGACTGGATGTGTAAGTGATAGACATCAACAACACTATGGATGACAAATTCTTCCTTGTCGGGGTGGGGGTCAGCTCTTCTGATGACACATTTCTTCTGGGTGAGCCCAGTGGGGGCACCTGGGACAATACCTTCCCCCTGCTGAACAAATTAATCATGCAGTCCCTCAGAAATCATTCCATCCCCTCATAATCAATGTCTGTTAGATCCACCGTTTGACTTCTGGTTTAAAGACTTCTATTACCTTTCATGGCATGAAGCTGTTAATTATAGTGAAGGCAGCTGCCCGAGAACGCGCAAAGCGGCTTCTGGACACCGCGGTTTTGCCGAAATATTTAGGCCAATATTGCAGCATGTCCGGAGCCCTTCAGGACCTCCCGGACCGCTGAATAGAGATGCCAGATAGTTCCAGTCTGCTGCCAAACTTGTCCACAACTGGGGCAGAGCTGCCACAATCGCGCAGGACAGGCTGCTCTCCCCACATGGAGCTGCTCTGGATATTGGCCGGGCCTCGCACAGGGGGCCCACGTGGAAAGAAGAGAGAGTTGTGCTGGGGCTAGACCCTTGCAGATGCAGGCAGGGCTGGAAAGTGGTGGTATCCTATCCGCAAGACAGTCCCTCTGTCTTGAGGACTTGGGCCGCACCTGTATCGTCTCTCATCAACATACGCCATGGTAATAACGCCCATGACGACATGCTCCCCATGCCCTTGCTTAGCCACTAAAGTGAAGGTAGAAAGCGCCCACCATACGCTGATCCAGACAACTTCTTTCGTTTACTGGGGAGAAAGTACTCCGTCCCGCTAGTCTTTGGGTCAAATATGAATATAAACTGAAGCACTCTATACATGCAAGGTAGAAAGACAAGGAGCATAGAACAACGCTCACCAAGGGGCAGGGAGCCTAAACAGTGCTCCTTGAAGAGCACTTGCAGGCACAAGCAGAGAACAGGCAGCACGCCAGCTCACAAGGCAATTTGGAATTTGTCAGTCCCTTCTGCAGCCCAGCAATGTAGGCTGCTGACCAGCACAACAAAGCAAACAGTCCCAATGGCGGTCCTCCTGCCAGTCCCAAAGCAGTGATTGATTACACCAGACTCAGGGAGCAGCTGGAAGCAAGGCAAAAATAAACAGAAAATCTATCCAGTGGGTCCTTTAGGCCACCCAGTACTTCAGGCAGCAGGGCAACAACAGAAGAGAAGTCCAGATGAGTCATTTTGTGCAGTCCAGCAGTCCTTCTGGTAGAGGTTCAGTCCCAGTCCAAAAGTGTTCAAACACATGGGGTCAGAGCTCTTGTACTTATATCCTGGTGCCCTGCTTCTAGCAGGTGAGGGAAGTTTCCAGTAAAGTCTGACCAGTGTCAGTAGTTTCCCTCCTCCCCTACTCAGGCTTCAGACAACAATAGGGGGTAAACAAGCCCTTTGTATGAGGGCAGGACACAGCCTATACAAGTGTAAAATGTGAACGCCCTCTGCCCCTCCCAGCCCAGGAAGACCATCAGTGTGTAGATAAATGCAGCTGTAACCGTTTCACACCTAACCCTGCTAGATTGATGGCTGTTTGGAGAGTATGCACAAAGTGGAGCTGTCACTCTACCCCAAGCATGGATTGGAATCTGCCTGCAAAGCACTAGAGTTATAAGCACAGAGAAATGCCCACTTTCTAAAAGTGGCATTTCTAAAATAGTAATGTAAAATCCATATACACAAGTAAGCAGTATTTCTCACTAACATTCCAACATGCGCACTCTAGTCCTTACAAATCAGAAATTACCATTTAGACATATATAAGGGAATTCCCAATGCAGACCTATAAGAGAAGCGGTCCTCGCAGTAATGAAACACAAAATAGGCTGTTTGTCACTACTACAACAAGTAACCCATAAAAATATGTCTTATCTTTTACATACACAGCACCCTGCCTATAGGGCTATCTAGGGCCTATCTTAGGGTTGACTTAGGTGTAGTAAAAAGGGAGTTTAGGACTCGACAAGTAGTTTGACTTGCCAAGTTTGTGTGGCAGTATACTGCACATGCAGGCACTCTAGTGGTAGGTCTGAGACAAGTTTGAAAGACTACTTCTGCGGGTGGCACAATCTGTGTTGCAGGCCCACTTGTAGTATTTATTTTACAGGCCCTCTAGACCACTCTACAAGGGACTTACAGGTACATAAATAAGCCAAACTGGTGTAAGCCAATTGCACCAAGTTTTAGGGGAGAGAGCACATGCACTTTACCACTGATTAGCAGTGGTAAAGTGTCCAGAGTCCTAAAGCTAACAAAAAGAGGGTCCAAAAAATAGAAGAAAGGCAAACAGTTTGGGGATAACCCTGCAGAAAGTGCCATTATCAACAATGGGTTTGAGAAACACAAGCTGTTTAGTTCTTTGGGTTCGGGCAGATATTTCCAGATAGAGTATCAATTAAAATATTTAAAGTTAAGATATTTATCAATACAAATGTTTTTCCCTAACCTTACTATTCTCATATCACAATTTTAGACATATTGGTGCAATCTAAAAAAAGATTAGCCTCCAATGTGAGGAATCTTGCCATTCTTTGCAATGCAAAAGACCCTTGAGCAGACCCAGGGCAATGGAGACAGCAGGATTTAGTAATCAAGGAGTTTACATTGTAACCAGTATGCCACAACCAGCAGTCTATGTTTGCAGGAAATATTCAATACAAATGTCAAGGACAAAGAGAGAAGCTTTGTTTGTTAGGCTGTCACATATTAAAACATATTTCCAGAGTGCCTATTGAATGATTTACTTATGGATGTAAAGCTAATCTTTACCTAATCTTACTATTCTCTTAGTTATCAAGCCAAATTTTAGACATGGTCGTTCAATTTGAAGAAGATTATTCTTGAGACTGAGAGGCTTAGGCCATAACCAGTAGGCCACAACCAGCATTCTACTTTTTTCAGATTAAAACATTCAACACAACAGTCAATGAGCGAGAGAGAGGGAGGGTAGTATTGTTTTTTGGGGACTGGCACAAATATTTCAACAAAAAAAATATTAGCTTATCAATATAAATTTGTTGTTACCTAGTACTAATACTCTAACAAACACAATTTCGGACATACGAATACCTTTTGAAAACTATTATCTATTTATTGAACATACATTGGCAACATTCACTATAATGGAACAGACCTTTAAGCAGATGTGATCATGGAACAGCAGGCAACTCTTAAGCTTAAAGGATGAAAGATTTAGACCACAACAATGAGGCAACACCAGCATTCTAGTTGTGGGATGCTTGTAGGAATGAGACCACCTCATTGGCTAATCAGCCTGCAACATTCAAAGTACGGACAAACACCATCTGTTACAGTCTTGAACAGACGCTCTGTCAAAATAACGGAGAGGTGGTCAGCCTATGCATAACTCGCCCCATTTACTTCTGCACCATGCTCCTGCCTATCTCACCCCATGTACTGTCTATACCATGATTCTTTCTAACCCAGCCAATTTCTCTCCGCACATTGCTTATTCCTAACTCACCCTCTTTACTCTCTGCTATGCCATTACTCCTAATTCATCATATTTACTGTTTGCACCATGCTTCACTCTAACTCGTCCTGCACCATGGTTCTTCACAGCTCACCCTATTGGCAGTCTGCACCATGCTTCTTTCTAACTCATCCTATTTTCATTACCATGCATCTTCTTAAGTCACCATTATTACTTTCTGCACCATGTTTACCCCAACTTTCCCTACTGTCTGCACCATGCTTCTCCCTAATTCACCGCACACACTGTTTGCAGAGTGCTTCTCCACATCTTATTGTAAAGCATCTTTTCTGCTCTGCACAGAACATCTTCCCACTACTTCACTGCACAGGGCCCGTTCACGGTCTGCAAGGTGCTCCTGCTTGACTCATATTATTTCACACAATCTAAGCACGCAGTGCTTTTCCTAGACTCCGTTTCTACACAGTGGCGGCTCATCTTTTACTGTTCACAATCTGGTCCTTCAATAGCATGCACTATCAGCTGTTCAGTGTTTTCTCTTACCACACAGAACTCTGCAAGGGCTTCTCCCCCGCCCACCCATGCTCACTGTACGGACAGAGCATCTCCCTCACTCACACTGCTCACTGTACAGAGCATCTCCCTCACACTACTCACTGTACAGAGGATCTCCCTCACACTACTCACTGTACAGACAGAGCATCTCCCTCACTCACACTGCTCACTGTACAAAGAGAGCATCTCCCTCACTCACACTACTCACTGTACAGAGCATCTCCCTCACTCACACTACTCACTGTACAGAGAATCTCCCTCACACTACTCACTGTACAGAGCATCCCCCTCACTCACACTGCTCACTGTACAAAGAGAGCATCTCCCTCACTCACACTGCTCACTGTACAGAGCATCTCCCTCACTCACACTACTCACTGTACAGAGCATCTCCCTCACACTACTCATTGTACAGAGCATCCCCCTCACTCACACTGCTCACTGTACAAAGAGAGCATCTCCCTCACTCACACTGCTCACTGTACAGAGCATCTCCCTCACTCACACTGCTCACTGTACAGAGAATCTCCCTCACACTACTCACTGTACAGAGCATCCCCCTCACTCACACTGCTCACTGTACAAAGAGAGCATCTCCCTCACTCACACTGCTCACTGTACAGAGCATCTCCCTCACTCACACTACTCACTGTACAGAGCATCTCCCTCACACTACTCACTGTACAGAGCATCTCCCTCACTCACACTGCTCAATGTACAAAGAGAGCATCTCCCTCACTCACAATGCTCACTGTACAGAGTATCTCCCTCACACTACTCACTGTACAGACATAGCATCTCCCTCACTCACACTGCTCACTGTACAAAGAGAGCATCTCCTTTACTCACACTGCTCATTGTACAGAGCACTTCCCTCACACTACTCACTGTACAGACAGAGCATATCCCTCCCTCACACTACTCACTGTACAGAGCATCTCCCTCCCTCACACTACTCACTGTACAGACAGAGCATCTCCCTCACTCACACTACTCACTGTACAGAGCATCTCCCTCACACTACTCACTGTACAGAGCATCTCCCTCACACCACTCACTGTACAGAAAGAGCATCTCCCTCCCTCACACCACTCACTGTACAGAGCATCTCCATCACACTACTCACTGTACAGAGCATCTCCCTCACTCACACTGCTCACTGTACAAAAAGAGCATCTCCCTCACTCACACTGCTCACTGTACAGAGCATCTGCCTCACACTACTCACTGCACAGAGCATCTCCCTCACACTATTCACTGTACAGAGCATCTCCCTCACTCACACTGCTCACTGTACAAAGAGAGCATCTCCCTCACTCTCACTGCTCACTGTACAGAGCATCTCCCTCACACTACTCACTGTATAGAGCATCTCTCTCACAGTACTCACTGTACAGACATAGCATCCCCCTCACTCACACTGCTCACTGTATAAAGAGAGCATCTCCCTCACTCACACTGCTCACTGTACAGAGCATCTCCCTCACACTACTCACTGTACAGAGCATCTCCCTCACACTACTCACTGTACAGACAGAACATCTCCCCCCTCACACTACTCACTGTACAGAGTATCTCCCTCACTCACTCTACTCACTGTACAGAGCATCTCCCTCACACTACTCACTGTACAGACAGAGCATCTCCCTCACTCACACTACTCACTGTACAGAGCATCTCCCTCACACTACTCACTGTACAGACAGTGCATTTCCCTCACACTACTTACTGTACAGAGCATCTCCCTCACACTACTCACTGTACAGACAGAGCATCTCCCTCACTCACACTGCTCACTGTACAGAGCATCTCCCTCACACTACTCACTGTACAGAGAATCTCCCTCACACTACTCACTGTACAGACAGAGCATCTCCCTCACTCACACTACTCACTGTACAGAGCATCTCCCTCACACTACTCACTGTAAGGACAGAGTATCTTCCTCACTCACACTACTCGCTGTAGAGACAGCACATCTCCCTCACTCACACTGCTCACTGTACAAAGAGAGCATCTCCCTCACTCACACTGCTCATTGTACAGAGCATCTCCCTCACACTACTCACCGTACAGAGCATCTCCCTCATTCACACTACTCACTGTACAGAGCATCTGCCTCACACTACTCACTGTACAGAGCATCTCCCTCACAATACTCACTGTACAGACAGAGCATCTCCCTCACACTACTCACTGTACAGAACATATCCCTCACACTACTCACTGTACAGACATAGCATCTCCCTCACTCACACTACTCACTGTACAGAGCATCTGCCTCACACTACTCACTGTACAGAGCATCTCCCTCACACTACTCACTGTACAGACAGAGCATCTCCCTCACACTACTCACTGTACAAAGCATCTCCCTCACACTACTCACTGTAAGGACAGAATATCTTCCTCACTTACACTACTCGCTGTACAGACAGAGCATCTCCCTCACTCACACTACTCACTGTACAGAGCATCTCCCTCACACTACTCACTGTACAGACAGAGCATCTCCCTCACTCACACTACTCACTGTACAGAGCATCTCCCTCTCACTACTCACTGTCCAGAGCATCTCCCTCACACGACTCACTGTACAGAAAGAGCATCCCCCTTCCTCACACCACTCACTGTACAGAGCATCTCCCTCCCACTACTCGCTGTACAGAGCATCTCCCTCACTCACACTACTCACTGTACAGAGCATCTCCCTCACACTACTCACTGTACAGACAGAGCATCTCACTCACTCACACTACTCACTGTACAGAGCATCTCCCTCACACTACTCACTGTACAGACAGTGCATCTCCCTCACACTACTCACTGTACAGAGCATCTCCATCACACTACTCACTGTACAGACAGAGCATCTCCCTCACTCACACTGCTCACTGTACAGAGCATCTCCCTCACACTACTCACTGTACAGAGAATCTCCCTCACACTTCTCACTGTACAGAGAGAGCATCTCCCTCACTCACACTACTCACTGTACAGAGCATCTCCCTCACACTACTCACTGTAAGGACAGAGTATCTTCCTCACTCACACTACTCGCTGTAGAGACAGCACATCTCCCTCACTCACACTGCTCACTGTACAAAGAGATCATCTCCCTCACTCACACTGCTCACTGTACAGAGCATCTCCCTCACACTACTCACTGTACAGACATAGCATCTCCCTCACTCACACTGCTCACTGTACAGAGCATCTCCCTCACACTACTCACTGTACAGAGAATCTCCCTCACACTACTCACTGTACAGACAGAGCATCTCCCTCACTCACACTACTCACTGTACAGAGCATCTCCCTCACACTACTCACTGTAAGGACAGAGTATCTTCCTCACTCACACTACTCGCTGTAGAGACAGCACATCTCCCTCACTCACACTGCTCACTGTACAAAGAGAGCATCTCCCTCACTCACACTGCTCATTGTACAGAGCATCTCCCTCACACTACTCACCGTACAGAGCATCTCCCTCATTCACACTACTCACTGTACAGAGCATCTGCCTCACACTACTCACTGTACAGAGCATCTCCCTCACAATACTCACTGTACAGACAGAGCATCTCCCTCACACTACTCACTGTACAGAACATATCCCTCACACTACTCACTGTACAGACATAGCATCTCCCTCACTCACACTACTCACTGTACAGAGCATCTGCCTCACACTACTCACTGTACAGAGCATCTCCCTCACACTACTCACTGTACAGACAGAGCATCTCCCTCACACTACTCACTGTACAAAGCATCTCCCTCACACTACTCACTGTAAGGACAGAATATCTTCCTCACTTACACTACTCGCTGTACAGACAGAGCATCTCCCTCACTCACACTACTCACTGTACAGAGCATCTCCCTCACACTACTCACTGTACAGACAGAGCATCTCCCTCACTCACACTACTCACTGTACAGAGCATCTCCCTCTCACTACTCACTGTCCAGAGCATCTCCCTCACACGACTCACTGTACAGAAAGAGCATCCCCCTTCCTCACACCACTCACTGTACAGAGCATCTCCCTCCCACTACTCGCTGTACAGAGCATCTCCCTCACTCACACTACTCACTGTACAGAGCATCTCCCTCACACTACTCACTGTACAGACAGAGCATCTCACTCACTCACACTACTCACTGTACAGAGCATCTCCCTCACACTACTCACTGTACAGACAGTGCATCTCCCTCACACTACTCACTGTACAGAGCATCTCCATCACACTACTCACTGTACAGACAGAGCATCTCCCTCACTCACACTGCTCACTGTACAGAGCATCTCCCTCACACTACTCACTGTACAGAGAATCTCCCTCACACTTCTCACTGTACAGAGAGAGCATCTCCCTCACTCACACTACTCACTGTACAGAGCATCTCCCTCACACTACTCACTGTAAGGACAGAGTATCTTCCTCACTCACACTACTCGCTGTAGACACAGCACATCTCCCTCACTCACACTGCTCACTGTACAAAGAGATCATCTCCCTCACTCACACTGCTCACTGTACAGAGCATCTCCCTCACACTACTCACTGTACAGACATAGCATCTCCCTCACTCACACTGCTCACTGTACAAAGAGAGCATCTCCCTCACTCACACTGCTCATTGTACAGAGCATCTCCCTCACACTACTCACCGTACAGAGCATCTCCCTCACTCACACTACTCACTGTACAGAGCATCTGCCTCACACTACTCACTGTACAGAGCATCTCCCTCACACTACTCACTGTACAGACAGAGCATCTCCCTCACACTACTCACTGTACAGAACATATCCCTCACACTACTCACTGTACAGACATAGCATCTCCCTCACTCACACTATTCACTGTACAGAGCATCTCCCTCACACTACTTGCCGTACAGAGCATCTCCCTCACTCACACTACTCACTGTACAGAGCATCTGCCTCACACTACTCACTGTACAGAGCATCTCCCTCACAATACTCACTGTACAGACAGAGCATCTCCCTCACACTACTCACTGTACAAAGCATCTCCCTCACACTACTCACTGTAAGGACAGAATATCTTCCTCACTCACACTACTCGCTGTACAGACAGAGCATCTCCCTCACTCACACTACTCACTGTACAGAGCATCTCCCTCACACTACTCACTGTACAGACAGAGCATCTCCCTCACTCACACTACTCACTGTACAGACAGAGCATCTCCCTCACTCACACTGCTCACTGTACAGAGCATCTCCCTCACACTACTCACTGTACAGAGAATCTCCCTCACACTACTCACTGTACAGACAGAGCATCTCCCTCACTCACACTACTCACTGTACAGAGCATCTCCCTCACACTACTCACTGTACAGACAGAGCATCTCCCTCACTCACACTACTCACTGTACAGAGCATCTCCCTCACACTACTCACTGTACAGACATAGCATCTCCCTCACTCACACTGCTCACTGTACAGAGCATCTCCCTCACACTACTCACTGTACAGAGAATCTCCCTCACACTACTCACTGTACAGAGAATCTCACTCACACTACTCACTGTACAGACAGAGCATCTCCCTCACTCACACTACTCACTGTACAGAGCATCTCCCTCACACTACTCACTGTACAGACAGAGCATCTCCCTCACTCACACTACTCACTGTACAGAGCATCTCCCTCACACTACTCACTGTACAGACATAGCATCTCCCTCACTCACACCACTCACTGTACAGAGCATCTCCCTCACACAACTCACTGTACAGACAGAGCATCTCCCTCCCTCTCACTACTCACTGTACAGAGCATCTCCCTCACACTACTCACTGTACAGAGCATCTCCCTCCCTCGCACTACTCACTTACAGACAGAGCATCTCCCTCACACTACTAACTCTATGGACAGCGCATCTCTTTCACACTACTCACTGTACAGAGCATCTCCTCACATTACTCACTGTACAGATAATCTCCCTCACACTACTCACTGTACAGAGCATCCCCCTCACACTACTCACTGTACAGACATAGCATCTCCCTCACTCACACTGCTCACTGTACAAAGAGAGCATCTCCTTCACTCACACTGCTCATTGCACAGAGCACTTCCCTCACACTACTCACTGTACAGACAGAGCATATCCCTCCCTCACACTACTCACTGTACAGACAGAGCATCTCCCTCACACTACTCACTGTACAGACAGAGCATCTCACACTACTCACTGTACAGACAGAGCATCTCCCTCACTCACACTACTCACTGTACAGAGCATCTCCCTCACACTACTCACTGTACAGAGCATCTCCCTCACACCACTCACTGTACAGAAACAGCATCTCCCTCCCTCACACCACTCACTGTACAGAGCATCTCCATCACACTACTCACTGTACAGAGCATCTCCCTCACTCACACTGCTCACTGTACAAAAAGAGCATCTCCCTCACTCACACTGCTCACTGTACAGAGCATCTGCCTCACACTACTCACTGTACAGAGCATCTCCCTCACACTACTCACTGTACAGAGCATCTTCCTCACTCACACTGCTCACTGTACAAAGAGAGCATCTCCCTCACTCTCACTGCTCACTGTACAGAGCATCTCCCTCACACTACTCACTGTATAGAGCATCTCTCTCACAGTACTCACTGTACAGACATAGCATCCCCCTCACTCACACTGCTCACTGTACAAAGAGAGCATCTCCCTCACTCACACTGCTCACTGTACAGAGCATCTCCCTCACACTACTCACTGTACAGAGCATCTCCCTCACACTACTCACTGTACAGACAGAACATCTCCCCCCTCACACTACTCACTGTACAGACATAGCATCTCCCTCACTCACACTGCTCACTGTACAAAGAGAGCATCTCCTTCACTCACACTGCTCATTGCACAGAGCACTTCCCTCACACTACTCACTGTACAGACAGAGCATATCCCTCCCTCACACTACTCACTGTACAGACAGAGCATCTCCCTCACACTACTCACTGTACAGACAGAGCATCTCCCTCCCTCACACTACTCACTGTACAGACAGAGCATCTCCCTCACTCACACTACTCACTGTACAGAGCATCTCCCTCACACTACTCACTGTACAGAGCATCTCCCTCACACCACTCACTGTACAGAAAGAGCATCTCCCTCCCTCACACCACTCACTGTACAGAGCATCTCCATCACACTACTCACTGTACAGAGCATCTCCCTCACTCACACTGCTCACTGTACAAAAAGAGCATCTCCCTCACTCACACTGCTCACTGTACAGAGCATCTGCCTCACACTACTCACTGTACAGAGCATCTCCCTCACACTACTCACTGTACAGAGCATCTTCCTCACTCACACTGCTCACTGTACAAAGAGAGCATCTCCCTCACTCTCACTGCTCACTGTACAGAGCATCTCCCTCACACTACTCACTGTATAGAGCATCTCTATCACAGTACTCACTGTACAGACATAGCATCCCCCTCACTCACACTGCTCACTGTACAAAGAGAGCATCTCCCTCACTCACACTGCTCACTGTACAGAGCATCTCCCTCACACTACTCACTGTACAGAGCATCTCCCTCACACTACTCACTGTACAGACAGAACATCTCCCCCCTCACACTACTCACTGTACAGAGTATCTCCCTCACTCACTCTACTCACTGTACAGAGCATCTCCCTCACACTACTCACTGTACAGACAGAGCATCTCCCTCACTCACACTACTCACTGTACAGAGCATCTCCCTCACACTAATCACTGTACAGACAGTGCATCTCCCTCACACTACTTACTGTACAGAGTATCTCCCTCAAACTACTCACTGTACAGAGTATCTCCCTCACACTACTCACTGTACAGAGAATCTCCCTCACACTACTCACTGTACAGACAGAGCATCTCCCTCACTCACACTACTCACTGTACAGACAGTGTATCTCCCTCACTCACACTACTCACTGTACAGACAGTGTATCTCCCTCACTCACACTACTCATTGTATGGACAGAGCATCTCCTCACACCACTCACTGTACAGACCGCACATATCCCTCACTCAGTCCCCGCTGTTTGGACAGCGCTTCCCCCTCACTTCACCCCTACTCGCTGCCGCACAGCGCTTTCTCTCACTCGCCGCATTCATTGTCTGCACAGTGCTTGTGACTCTCTTGCTGAACTCACTAACACGGTGCTTCTCTGCCATTCACTCCCTGCTCATTGGTTCACTCCTGCTCACCACCTGCCCTGTCACTCCAGCCCTCTGAACAGGCAATGCCTCTTCAGCAATGTGTGAACTGGCGCGCGTGCAGCTCAAAGCTACCCGGGAAACAGCGGAGTGCTCTTCATAAGGATGGGTGGACGTGGGTTGGGGCGGAGGAGCCACCCAAGATTACACAAGTGTGGTAGGCTAGAGGGTCTCTTGTGTACCACCAATGGGACAAAATACACAGAGTTATTCAAAACTTTAGCAAAGAGAGACTCATCCAGGGAGTGTGCTCCAGAATGTGGCTCTTGGAAGCAATCGCAGAGGGTATTGTCAGTAAACCTGGATTGTCACTTCTGAATTTCCTGCTAACAAAGTCTAGTGGGGGGTGGAATTCACGTGCATGTTTGATTCATCAGGACACCCAAATCATATTCATAATTAATAATGAAGGATAAAAGTAGCTTTATTTGATAACCATATACAGGTCATATTTATACCTGCAAAAGCACCCTCTGTCTGCCAGCACAGAGCAGCTGCTGTAGTTCCTCATGTTTACTCACTCCCTGCACAGGTCTTCCCGCCACTCACTCTTTACACAGTGCTTTTAGCCCACTCTTATTTGTTATTTGGACAGTGCTTCTCCTCACTTCACTGTCTACCCGGAGTTTCTCAGTAGCTCACTGTAGCGCACCCCCTGCACTCACTAAGGGTCACACCGGTTCGCCCTATTGACTGGCTGCACAGTTCTCTCCAACTCATGGTCTACATGGGGCTTCTTCACCACAGCCCCTCCCCCCACTTATTGTAGGAGGCCCTCACTTGACACTGACTGCACTGTTTCTGTATTACTCACCCACTGCCCTCAGTGCCTCACCCTCACCTACTCCAGTGAAGACTAAGATGAAGTCCTACTTGTGTATGTATTTAGTTTATGTATTGGAACGTATATAGTACAAAGTCAACTGCGAAGCAAAGGCGTGCGGTACCCAGGAGCCCTGGAGGGAACAATTCACAATCGTGTGCATGGACAGAAGGGATGGTACCTTATGGATGTTCACGGGGTAAGCAAAGCCGAGCTATTCTACAGTGAGAATGAGAGACTCACCCAGAGTATTCTCCTCCATGCATGTATCTCCAGAGCACGATGAACTGCATTAGGGAAGGAAGGAGTATCTGTAATCCCTGATGTCCATTTCTGAATTTCCACTAATTGACAGTTTGAAGGTATTCTGCATTTGCCTTGAGCCTTCTCTGGATGCTTCAACCCTAATTTAGAACTAAAGTTAATGGTCACAGCCTATTTGAAAGGCCTGCTGCGCCTGACTAAACCACGTCAGGCATGTTGTTCTAAAATGGAGCAGACGAAAATTCAGTCAGGCCTGTTTCTTAAGAGCTGCGTAATAAAGAAAGGTAAAAGTCTTGTCTATGTCTCAGAAAGGCCGGGCTTGAGCAAGGCCTTTCAGGGCCACTTATCAGAGTTCGTCACCATCTCAGGTCTCTTGAAGCACATGGTCCCATCATTTTAGAAGCTGCCAGTACAGTGATATTATCCTGCCCCACTCCTGAAGGCAACATGCCCTTTAAGGTCATTTCCAAAAGATGCATCAGAGTCATTGTTCAAGGATGCCAAATTTAGAATAATCTTCCTCATTTCCTACCGGCATCTGATTCCACCCTCTAATCTTTAGGAAACTCAAAGTACACCATTTCCAACAAAAATCCTTGGCTATATCTTAGGAACCTGTCGGCACACGTGTAAGAGCAGTGTAGGCTATAGCATTATATGTAAAGAGTTTAAAATTAGAAGTACCTAGAAAATATTTTCCAAGCGGAAAAAGAACAACAACTTTTTAATATGGAAAAAAATAAAAAGTTACATGTGGATGTACACATTTGTAGGAATAAGCAAGACAACATTCATAGCAATAGTATTCATGGACCGCTATGTTGATATCCATGCGCTCATAATACGGATTTGTATTATTCGAAAAGTGCCGAAATGTACAGAAATTGCAGGATATATATACTGGAAGCAGCATTTTGCGGCTGTTTCAGATTTGTTACGTCAAACTGTTAATGTTTTATGGGAGTTCCGGCCACCGATGCATACAAGAACATTTTGTAATACAAAACTGGCTGCACAAATAGTACCCTACCAACCCAAAGAATCCGGGAGACACTAGTCCTCGGCGGGGATTTAAATCATTGGGTTGGTTGTTGCATCAGGTCAGTGATTTCATAGTACAAGCTAGAATCTGCATCCTTTCCAAAGCAGCTGCTAGCCCAGAGCATTGTATGTTTTTGGGGCTAACTGCAGGTTCGGGTGGGAGACCAAGGAATGGAGGCTTCAGATAAAAGATTATGTTCCTACTTGTTAGTTTTAGTAGTGTTCTTGTCTCACACACTGACACATTTTTGATTAAAGTAATGCTTTTTAATGATGGGGTTTCCTTATTTCTTCAAGATGTATTTTGCTGCAGAAAACAACCTACTGCTGAGGTTTGCTAAACTTTTATGTCGCAGCACGTACCGAGAATAACCACAAGCTTTTCAATAGTATCAAACTCCTTGATTCTCATTCATGCGCTTTTCTGTGCATTGGCGCATCATTCCACAATACTGTAAAAGTGCAAATCAATCTTACAGCTGCCCATGGGCTGAAGACTGGTATTGCTCAGGCTCAGATCACAACTGAGAACAGGGTGGTGGAACAAGGTGAAAGGGGTCTCAGACGGTTGAAAGCCGTACCGGAAACCAAGACAGATGTCAGCCTCCATAGTTGCTTCTAGCAGCCTATCATCCATGCGCCACTTGCACTTTCGCAAGATGGGGTGGGATGTGACCAAGAAAATCCTCCCAGGGCGTGGTCAAGATCATGGTCCTGTTACAGCTTGTCCTTGAGCCTGAAGACACAACAAGAAGTGGGCACCCTCTAGCCCATGACAATTTACAATCCTGCTCCATGATCGCAGGAAGAGGCATCCGTAGCACCTAGAGCAGCAGCAGTGGCCCTAACCCAAATAAGAAGCTATGTAGTGGAAGAGAGCCAAGAGGACTGAAGTGGTGGGTAGAGAGAAGGGAAAGTGTAAAGTGAAGGAAAGGAGAGACCGATAACAAGGACTGTGGAGGTGAGGGAACTTTGGAGCCCAGTGTGGGCTCGTGCAGATGCACAATGTCGAGACTCACACACTATGTCCTTGAAGTGGGAAGCATAGCATTGGATTGGCGGGAGGCATGCGTCTAGTATGCAGACTGAGAAGCTGACAATATTTCCTACATTAGAACATAACTTTTGCAATAAAAAAAGCTGTCCATGATTGTGAAGAAGATATGGAAAAAAAAACAAGAAGCTTACTCACGTATGTGGATTTAATCAGCCGTCCTGGGGTAAACCAAGGGCCATCATAAGGGCAATAACTGTTCCTTCTCCTAACATCACCATAAGATCTCAGCACACATTCTTTAAGACATGGCATTAAATGCACAAGAGAAAGTAGTGAAATCCGCAAACATCTGGAAAGTAATGGTACAGGGAGGAGGAGGAGCAACATAGAGGCTGGTTCAAAATGTTACACACTGAGAGAAGGTAACGCACATGTCCATAAGGTCCACAGCGAAAGGAAGACGCATGGGATGAACTTTGATAAAGCCAAAGTCCTCATGCTGATTTTCAGGTATGGAGATTGCAACGCATAGTGAGAGGACACACCGCTCTGAAGTCCTGCAGGTGCTGTGCTGACAGAGCTGGTGGAAAGTATCCAAAGAGCTGAAATCAATAGGTGTGGACCATTTACAACCCTGTCATCAAAGGATACTGTAGAGCTGGAGAATTCAAGCTAATGTCACAATCAGTTAAACACCTAAGCAGAGCAAACTTTATTCTTCTGTAGAGGGAGGCGGCATTTCAGATTCCTTGAAAACATGAAGACAGGAGTAAGGAAACAAAACTCTGTAGTTATAGGAGACTCCTCTCTTATGTTAGAGGACTTGATGTCATTTTTCACTAATTTTAAAAGAGACTTTCATAGGTCGCTGGCAGAGGGTCTCCAGCAACTCTGTTTGGACGCATTAACTATCTAAAAAGGGATTTCAAGACTCCAGAGTTGAGGCCATGGACCAATCAAAACAATACATTAAAAAAACTTGGTCAGGTAGTAACCATCTCAAAATATTACAACATTTGCCTAATAGAAAAATGGACGAATAGGAGAACAGTTCATAGTGGGATAATATCAGTGTCTGGAGCTTCAGAGAGGAAATAGAGGACGATGACATTCAAGGCCTTATTCAGTCAATGTTCCTGGTGGTCCTACAAAAAGATAACTCCTTTGAAATTGGTATAGAAAAGGTGAGTGAGGAGGAAATAAAACAGCATGAATCATTGGAATGAGACAGAGTGGGAAAACAGCCATCACATACATGGAAAGAATAAATTCTTATGATAAGCAGATCACAACCACAGATACTATTAAAAGGCTGTACGTAGTGGTCAATTAGGACCTTGCAGCTGTAACACTATGAGACACTAATTTGCCAAATAATGATGGGACTCAGCGCTAAGCAAGTAAGTTACTGCTAAATCTTTCCAGAGGGACTTCAATTAAAGTAGAAAGGAACTGAAAATAAGTTCAGGTTACTAAAGTGGATGAAGCAAAGTGACTTTTGGATATTTCTTAAGAAGATCAGCTGGAGTGTGAGCTCAGAGGGAGGACAAAGGAGCAGAGATGAGGAGGAAGAGGACAATTAGAAACAGAGGATCTCACATGAAATGAGAAAAGTAAGCTAAAATGGGGGAAAGGAGGCATTTTTGGGATGGAGTTGAACGATGGAAATTGTTTCTGTGTTTGTACTTCATTATCTTACTTATTTCTAAATATTTCCGTACAGGTTTCTAGCAGGTTTGATTCATTTGAGTGTGTGGTTGAGGAGGATGCACTCACTTTAAGACTGACAAACAAATGGAAGGATATACTAAGAATAAGACTTATAAACTGTGTTTAGGCTGATTTCACTTGGTTTGGGGTTTCTTCATTTACACAGAATTTGACAGTATCTTAAGGTGTTAGACCCAGACATTGGGCCTGATTCCAACTTTGGAGGACGGTGTTAAACCGTCCCAAAAGTGACGGATATACCACCTACCGTATTACGAGTTCCATAGGATATAATGGACTCGTAATACGGTAGGTGGTATATCCGCCACTTTTGGGCCGGTTTAACACCGTCCTCCAAAGTTGGAATCAGGCCCATTGTGTTTTTGCAAGAGACACGAATGATGTAAAGGAACACAATTGAAGGATGAGGCATATATACTACATAGTTCAGCAGTTCCATCACATTGAACTAAAACAGTAGGTGCAGCTATTATTGTCAAGTGTACTCTGAAGTTATAACTTGTCTTAATGATGACTGACACCAAGGAAATTATATCTGAGCTACATTTGACCATAAAAGCAGAAATCTAAGACTCCTTCCAAATATACACTCAATTCAGAATAGGATTCATTAATACTCTTGCTGGCACATTTGCTGGAAGTTGATGATATTGTTAAAGGAGACTTTAACTTGGTCTGGGAATTAGATAGGAATAGGTCCAGATCTCACTGCACAAAGGGAAACGTAGCAGGTAGGAACTTGAAGTATTTGATGAGAGACCACAACTTGCTAAACATGTGGCAGTACTTACAGAGGGTGAGGTATTGCTTCTTTTTCATATTATGTAGAAAATGTACACAAATGGAGCATCAATTCATTAGCTAGGTAATATTTGGGAGGGTGCAAGGTGTAAATCTGTGAATCATATCATATCAATCTCATCTCCTTTTGGAGTGGGGAAGCAATGCACCAACAACAATAGGTTACAGATGGCGATTCTGATACAAATTCAGGAGCTCACTGAACACCATAGGGGAGTTAACACTTTGGCTTTCACTAACATGGATTCACAAAAAAGCATGTATCACCCAATAACCATGTTAGTTACATGCACAATGGTGAAAGCAGGCATATCACTTGTCCTGAAATCTTGTACGTATTCCAAAGAGTTTTGGTTAAATATGCTGACAGAGCTATTAAATGTGGATGCTGACATTTCTATTAAGACCCTTGCCCTCATGACTAGATATATATCTGAAAGGGGCTAGTAGACGCCAGCCAGTCATTGTCTGTGGGCAAAAGAAAACAATGAACAAGCTAAACGCCTAATAGAAAAAGTTGCTCCCAAAAACACCTATCTATCACTGTTGCTCACAATGACATGAAAGGCTTTAACTGGGTTAGTTTAAGCTTTCTCAGGAATGTGATATTCAAGATGGGCTTTGGAGCCCACTATTACAGCAGGGTATTTGCTAGCAGCGGCGGCTTCTTCTCGTGGCCGGGGGAGTGTAAACCCCTCCACCCCCCACCCTTCTGCAAGCTGTACAGGAAAAATAGAATGACAATGAAAATATTTCATTAGCATTTCATTTTTTCACTTTTCCCCTGCAGCGCGCACAAGCCCAGATATGTACTGGGCGTGTTCTCGGCTGCTGGCAACAGAGGACTGGAGCAGTGCCTGGTAGGGATGCTATAAAGTGCGCAGGTCACTTTGGCCGGCTGATTTGTGCCGGCCAAAGTGACCTGCGCACTTTGAAGCTCTCCACTCAGCTGTTTAAGACAGCTGGGTGTAGACCAGAGGCAGGCCTTCAGTATCTGAAGGAGCTCCATCCAATCCAGGCGCTTCTTTCATGCTGGTTAGAATCATGAGAGAAGCGCCTGTATTGGTTGGGGGAGCTCTTTCGGCATTGGAGAGCAGAAGCACACGGAGAAGGACGTGCAGCCTGTGGGTAAGTGCCTTTTCTTTTTTTAAATGTGTAATGTTTGTGTAATGCGTGTGTAAAATGTTATGTACCTGTGTAGTGCATGTAAGTGTGCATTGTATGTACGTGTAGTGTTTGTGTTATAGTGTTACTTGGGCTTTAGAGCGGAGGGGGAGTTTACGTTGGGTTTTTGGCGGGGCTGTTTTTATTTGCGAAGTGGTGGGGCACGTCACTCGCCGCACCAATTTGAAAAGTGTTTGCTAGCTGGAAGGCTTCTGAGGCAGGCACTGTGGAGAATAAACAGAAGTCAGAGAGCATAAATCAGGAATAGGGTATACGGCAAGAGTGTTCATTATCGCTATTATTGTTTGCTATTTTTGCTAAGGTCCCTAAACGACAGAGCTCTGAACCTGAAGAAGACAAAGCTCTGAAGTTAAGGGTATTCCCATTGGTAAAAACAACACAAAATTAGCTTTCTCACAGATAATGTGTTTGTGACAGAGGGACTAATCATTACTAAAGGCACCATTTACACACCTGGAGCATTATGAGTGGGTCTCAGATTTTAAGATAAATAAAAGGAAGTCTTAATCTGACATTACCTGAAAATCAGGTCCAAAGATTTAAGTCACATGTTCCATTTAACTGATATAAGGGCTGCATTTGGTACGGAGGTTTTAACTTGACTAATTCCCTAACCATATTGTATAAGATTAGCTGGTCCCCTCTTAAACATACACTCCAAATAAATCAAGTGAAAACCCTTATTGCCTGGGAGACTGGCTGCAGTCAAGATGAATATCTTGCCAAGGTTGTGATACCTGGACAGATTTTATTACTTGGGTGGGGGGGATGTGGGTACAGGGGACATCAATAACTATTGCGGTCTGTCAAGCCCAGGCCTTTGGAGAAATAAGCAATCCGCACATTAAAGGTTATTGCACGATCGATTAAATATGGTTCCAAATGGATCAAGCAGGAGCTGGAAAGACATTATAGGACAGTTTATTTTTCCCCAAGTACCCCAGATGCAAACATATGATGAAAGCAGCATTTCAAGCACTTTGCTATGTAAGTGGTACTCGTGCCCAACAATCTTAGACTGACATTGTTCCTTTCACCCTTAGCACCAGTTCATTACAATTCACACACCACTCCAGCCTCGAAAGGAACCTTGGGCCAGATGTACCATCACGGCCCATTGCGATTCGGTAGTAGCGATTTTTAAGAAATCGCTATTACCGACTCGCAATGGGCCATGTATCACATTTGCAAATCGGTAATAGCGATTTCTTAAAAATCGCAAAAGCTATTACCGAATCGCAAATTGCGATACCGGCCCCATTCGCAGCCCGGTTCGCAGCTATAGGCCTGTTGGCCCATAGCTGCGAATTTTTTGCATTTCCAAAATTGCGATTTCTGAACCAGAAATCGCAATTTTGGAAATGCAAAAAGGCCAGGGTGATGGGGGCCTAAGGCCCCCTCTCCTGCACCCCAAAAACTTTTTTTTCAACATGTAAGGTACACACATGCCAAAAGAGCATGTGTGCTTTACATGTTGAATTTAAAAATGCAGTTTAACTGCATTTTTTAATTTTGCACCAGGTTACCACCTGGTTGCAAAGCATGGTATTTTGCAAGTGCAAAATGCCATTTTTGGAAAAATCGCAATTTGCGATTTTTTCCAGCATAGCCTTGCGACCTGGAAATTGCGAATCGCAAATTGCAACTCGCAATTTCCAAGTCGCAACGCAAGAAATCGCAATTTTAGCGATTTCTTATTTGTGGTCTGCGAATGCATTTCATGCATCGCAGACCACTGTTTTGCACTCGCAAATGGCTGAATTTACTGATTCACACTGTTTGCGAGTGCAAAACCTTTTGATACATCTGGCCCTTTGTTTCTAAAACGGAGGGAGGGATTTTGTCAGATAGTTAGAGACATGTTCAGCATAGAGAATATAAAGACATTTGAACAATGTTCTTGTGTTTCTGTCTTGATGTTAGCCTTAGCACTTCCTCAGGCTTCCAGATCACCTAAGGCTTGAATACATGTCACATCAGAGTAGTTTGGTTTATATCCTCCCTAATCGTTTGTATGTTGTCTGCCTTGCACTGCTACTGGTCACTGTAATTGTGACCTAAGGTTTTGAACTGTTCCTAGCCATATTCTGTTGTCTTGTACCATTCTATTACCTGTAAGAGGGTGACCACATTTAATTTGTCCCTACCAGGTTCAAGGGACCCGGACAATCTCATTAAAACAACTGTCACTCAAAACATAGGACCTCAGTTGTCAGCTTTCAGGCATGACTAGACAATCTTCCATCAGACGGAGAGATACCAGAAATTAAAGGCTGACAAACTCAAGGACTTTTACTTTCTACAAAGGTTAATCAGGGAGATTAAACACACAACAATAACCAGAATAAGCAGAGGTGTGATCACAGGTATTCAACCTCAAATGACCACCTAATGTTTGGAAGACCCCTAAGAATACTAAGTATTAAACATGCAACACAAATTACACTCTATGACCAGACATTTGACGTATCATACAAGGAAATGCGAAAGTCATCTTTTCCCTCAATAATTTGGAGTCAATGCTTTTTGTTGGGCCTCACCACTTGTCAAGAAAAGGTATCATGTGATTAATGAATATGAGCAGTTTCTAGAGGCAGGCAATAAAAGTTTGAGCATAGATACATAAATCAGCCTATCAGAAATGAGTTCCTGGACATCAGGCAAGGCGCGATCTCCTGGCATATAGCTCATTTTCAAGAACTTAGTGGAAGTCTCCCTGTGAGTTGTCAGACTTCATCGAAAGAGAGCACTGAAGAGTTGATCAGTCTGATGATACAATTTGATCAGAGACAATTGGAAGCATAAAAGATAAAGAAAAAAGTCATAAAGAATTGTGACAGAAAATAAGAAAAGTATGGGCAAGACTCCTTTCAAAAGTAGGGTTCACTTCCATGCAACTAAGAAGCTTGATATGCATCCTTATCCGTAAAAAAGCATAGTTAAAAAACTATTTATGTACCTCTGGCCATCCAGTCAGTAATGGTCTTAGGAAGCCCTGCCAGGAGGAATAGGTAACACTCATTGGACTACACAGGTGGTTGGGTGGTTCTTTGCCACCTCCAACCCCATATCTAGTATGGAACCCAAACCTCACATATTGCCTTCCAAGGGCAGTGTCTTCACTGAAAACCCTTGACCAACCTGGGGCAACAGACAACTTTCTTAAAGACTCCATTACACTTAGTTCCGGAGTCTAACACAGCTCTAAAATCAATGTGGAACTAAAGCTTTAAAATCAAGGTGGATCTCATTGAAGCTTTGAAATATTCCTACCTCAAATCAAAGTCTGTCACTCAACAGACCCAGGTACGGTATATGATTTCTTCAGAACCCTACAAAGAAGAGAACTTCTTGAATCCCTGGGACACAGAAGTTATATAACTTTAAGCCAGTAAATGAGTGGCAAGCAATGACAGCCATATTCCTGGCTCTGAATCGTACATTCTGCTATCTTTCTCTAGGAGTTGGATCACAAGAAGAATCTCAATTGATGGAGGCCCTTACTGAAATACTATGTATAGATTACTTACTGGTAATCTTCATTAATCTGATTATTTTTTGTAACCCAGTACGTACACTTCTAGGGTTAATCAGCGATATCCTATAAATCACTACGTCTCAAAGATATTTTCTGTGTCTATGATAATAGACTGCCACTCCCTGTAAAGCCACTCCACTTAGTGCAACCTGACATACCAAAACCATTTTCTAGCAAGTTGAAGAAGGCATTCAGGAAGAGAACATAATCCTTGCTTGAGAATTCTTCCTGTTTAGTCACAGGACAACCCAACATCTTAAAAGAGTTTGTAATAATTGTTCAAATAATTCAAAGTTTATTTTCACCTGAAACATAACTTTCACAAATACTTCTCTGTATTTCAAATAGCCTTCAATCCAATCCAAAGAAGCAACTACTATTTATCAAAAGGAAATCCAGCAGTCATATAGCAAGATCCTGACTGCAAAAACTTGTATCATGATTCACTAGCAAAGACGCAGTAAGCCACCAGGGAAGTAATATCAAAATATCCAAGAAGGGGCTGAGCTCAAGATTCATTCAGCTTATTTGCCTGTTATACACACAACCGACCGCGAGGCTGAGAGTTAATGGTACCATATGCGACCCTTTTCCGATTGCCAGAGGCACTCGCCAGTGATGCCCACTCTCTCTGCTATTGTTTGCTGTGGCGATGGAACCGCTGGTGGCTTGCCTGCGCCAGCATCATGATCACAGGGGCTTGGCTTTTCGGCAGCACCCGGTGCTGATATCCATGTATGCGGACGATGTCACTCTCTATGTTCGAGATCCGCAATTGCACCTCAATGTTTTGCTGGATGAGATAGCTGGATTTGGACAGATATCTGGGATCTCCATCAACTGGTCTAAATCTGTGGTGATGCCTCTCTCTGCGGCAATGATACAGTTTCCCTCTAAATACCCTGTCTGTTGGACTGAGGGACCGGTGCGATATCTGAGTATATGGCTGAGTAGAGACATAGGCTAATTATGGCAAGGCCATTACTTGGTTGGAAGAGAAGATAGAGAGGTGGCACTCTCTGCCGCTTTCTCTGACGGGCCGCATAGCGATAGCAAAAATGGTTGTGCTGCCCAAGTTTTTGTATCTTTTCCTCAACCTACCCCTGGTTCTTACTGCTAGTTTTTTTAAACGGCTTCAGTCCGCTCTTCTAACCGTGGCCTGGGCAGGCAGGCGCCCCAGAATATCCTGGGAAACATTGACTCTTCTGTTTGAGCAGGGCGGGCTGGCGGCTCCGGACTTGGCACTATATTACCATTGTGCCCAGGCTCACTTTGCTCATTTATGGATACAGCCTATCCGATACTTACCTCACTTGGCACCTGAAAATGATGCTGTGTGGCCAGATGGACTACAGAGGGTGCTGGTTGGACTGCCCAGGCCAAGACTGAGTGGGACTGACACAGTGGCGTGCACGGCGAGAGCCTGGATGGCACTGCTGTGACGCATGGCTGGGGGGGGAGGCCTTTGCCCCCTTGATACCGGTGCTGGGCATGGGTGACATGTGACTGTCAGAGGATGCCCGAATTTGTGAATTCCTCCGCGAGGCCAGTTTGACCACCCGGGGATCTTGGTTTCCGGACGGGGGATTTATCTCCTCGGAGGCCGCACTTGGCGGCGTGCTCGATACTGCGCTGCACTGATTATTCTTCCTTAGGATTCGTGCTTTGTTGCACGCGCGCTACACTTGATTTCCTGCAATGCCGGTGGCATTTGAGATGCTGGAGCTTCTGTATCAACTGGAATCCCAGTGTAGGCTGATCACCAAGTTATATGTCTGCATGCAGCGTGAAGTGGTGGGGACAGAGTCTAATGCTAAAGCCAAATGGGAGGAGGACATAGGGGAAACCCTTTCTGATGAAGAGTGGCGCCACTGCTGAGTGCATATGCGAGAGCTGTCCCCCAATTACAGGCTGCGCCTTATACATTTCAATTTCCTCGCTTGTATTACACTCCTCTTAGGTTGAAAGATAAGGGCTTTCGGACCGAAGTGCATTGTATGCAATGCATGGCTCCTGATGCTGACTTCTTGCATCTGCGGTAGAGCTGCCCGGCGCTGTGTGTTTATTGGAAGTAGGTGCTGAGGGTGATTGAGGAGATGACGGAGGTCTGACTGCCGTGACACCCCCAAGCTTGTCATTCTGGGATACGTTGAGAAACTCCCGGCTACGCATCGGCGATTGATAGGACTGCTGTTGCTGGCCAAGCGTAGAGTTGCGATGAGTTGGGGATTGAGCGATGCCTCGTATTGTCAGGAGCAGCTGATTATTTATTGGGACCTTATGCCGGAGGGATTCAGACCGCAGGTTATATGGGCCCCCCTCCGCTCCTTTCTGGAGAACTGCCCATTGACCAACATTCAGTAATTTTACACCCCAAGTGATTGCACAAAAGTCATACTCCCCTTACATATTTTTGCATATCTTTGCTATTGTATATTATCATATCATTGCTTGTATTTAGCTGTGCGTCCTGAAGGCTGTAATGTTCCTTTTTTTCTTCCCTTCCCCTACATACTCCCCTTTTCCTCTTGACTTTCGGCTGCTTCTTGCTCTGATCATTGTTTCTAATATGTGTAGGTCTCTTTTGGCTTGTCTGCATCCCATCCCTGGGAGACTTGTTAATGAGAATTGGACTTTGAATTGAGCTCCATGTCTGCTGGATACTAGATCATAATGCTCCCTAATTTATATTGTATTTCTAGAGCGAATTATTAATGTCACTGGTTTGTATGTTTGTTGTTACTCTTACTAAATGAAAGAAAAAAAAATATCCAAGATGGCTACCATCTCTAGATTATGTGAGAGATCATGACTTACTAGGAAGTGTAGTTTGTTGTTGATGATTATTAGTAGTACATTCTCCAGGCATTTAAAGCTTCAGCCCTGGTAGTGCTGGCACTCTTCAAAGGCTGGCAGCCTTTCCTTTGCTGAAAATCAGCATGAGCAGATTTGGAGTATCTCTCCCCCACACCTGTTAAGTTCCAAGCAGTAAGCAATAGCCAGCCCTGTTTCTTGACAATATAGAAGCATATTACACAAGTTTTTAATATCACATGTTTATTTTGTGGTTGGTTAGATTGAAAAAACTGTTTCCTTCAAAGCACAAACAAGGGCTCGACTGGAATTAGAATTTTTAGGTTTACCTTTCATAAATAAAATGTTGATAAAACAATGGCCACTGGTAAGGGCCTGTTTGGAAGTAAGGGCATTTCATAGATTCCCCAGGTGCCTAGTAATGAGGGCTATCAGGGGCCTCTCTCCCCCACCTCACCTAAAGGCCAAGGTGTTCATTGTGGAAGAGCATGGCAATATACCCCAGCCCCAGCACTGTATTAACAATTGAGAACTAAGGCACAAATAAGCTGCTGTCCCAGCACTGTGTTACAAAAATACAGGTATAAACGGCTCTGCTTGTCCATGGCTCACAACATTTAGTGGGCCGTGGAAAAGAGAGACGGGTGGCAGGTGCCCTTTCTCTTTTCGTTTTACTCCTCCTTGCCATTAAGCGGGGCTGGGATGAAAGACACTACTCTGCATTTAGACAAAGCAGGATAATCAGAAGAATGTTCCTCTCACCAATTCCCTGGAAGGAAGGGTGAAGGGTTATGGATCATATCAGAAATATCTGTTCAACCGAATTATAACATGTCCTCCACGTGAGTGGCTGATCTACTCAAAAACGTTCCAAGAACCACCTCCTTCTTTGCTCCAGAAAGCAGGATACTAGAATGAAGTCGTAACGTATGGACCAGTTTCACCACTTTCTGTGTTTCATACCTGCTCTTGAGCAGAAAGGGTTTTCTGTCTCTCATCCTGAACCATTCTCTTCAGTTGAGACAACACCAGTTCCAGTTGTCTTGCTTTTTCTTTACCCGATACCAAATCAGTGATACGTCTTGAGGAATTGTTGGCTTCTGCCTCTCTCAGTTGTCGCTCCTGCAACCAAACATTTCAAATGTAAATATTTAGTGCAAGGTAATAGAGTGGTTCAATTATAAACCGGCATTGACATATCTCCAGAATATAAACACAGGAGGCTAAAATAAATTGACCAAAACTAGATATACTTAGCTAAAAAGAAATTATTTTGTGCCTCGCAGAATATGAAACACGTTGTCTGCTTCTACGCACATATTAGAAAGATGCCACAATGAGTAGTGAAGAGAGTGAAGTGCGTTAAAACTTCTATCTTCAGAACACTGTACCGAGATAGAGAAGGGCCCTATCTTGCGGTGCATTATCAGATAGATATAAGATTTGAATGTATACTTCTTCCCTTACAATTAGATCACCAGTTGCCAATCATTCTAATACAATGCAGGTAACCAGTCTGGCAGCAGAGTCCTGCAGTTTATGGAGCCATTCAATACATACTTGGGCGGCACATCAAGTCACATCAACAGAGTTCCCTCAACTGTAGCATGGTTTATGAGTGAGATATGTACTGGAGTATATGAACCTGGTAGGGTAGATTGCTGACATAATATCAAGGTAAGCAATATCATTTGACATAAATACTGAGTTGAAAATATAATTTACCAAAATATTGTGCCTCTATACATATAATGGTAAGTACAAAAATATTGGAAATAAAATATTGTATACCACTAATATTGTTGAAATAAATACGAAAATACTGTTTCTAAAATATATATATGTATATATATATATTTATATATATATATATGTGCAACACACAATAATGCCTTTGCTCCAGCCACTTACTCACGGTTTCACGGCAGGGCGGCAACCCCTTCATATATTAACATAGTGTTGTTTCCACTTCATAGAGAGTAGTGTTTATGTTAAAGATTTTAGAGACCCGCTGGACTGCTGAAGCCCGCCCGAAGGTGCGACGTGTTTGGCTTCGTCAGCTAATGGAGATGTGAGGATAACATCAAAGACAATAACAAGCGTTAGCGCTTTGAACTGACTGCCACTAACGGAGAATTGCCAAAAATAATATTACCGTCGCAGAGAGTTTTGTTGATTCCAAAGATTTTAAAGGACCCGCGGGATTGCTGGAATACACGCGGTTGCAAGCTTGAAGGCGGGACGCGTGTATAACGTTTGGCTATTTAAGTTAAGGGAGATTTGAGGATAACACCGCAGTTGCTTATGAGTGATTTTGACATTAAGCGGCAGCGAATTTAATTGAATGCCACCAATGGAGAATCGCCTGGTGGTAATATGCTGTAAATTCAGTTTTTTGATCAATTTATAGCAGTTGAGGCACACGGCGACAGACTTGAACAGTGCATCGAGTCAGTGATGGCAAGACGTGACATTACTGATATTTGTATAAATGTAATTTGTTTTGGAATTTTTTTAAAGCAAGGAGTGTGCTCATTGTGTTGCCAGTATGATCTCTACACGGGAACAAAAACGACAAGAAGCAGCAGCTAAGCTATTTTTGCCTACTGGGAAACAATATAATAACTCTTCTGATGATCATAATGAACGTAATGAGGGAGGCAATAAGAAAAGACTGTGGGATAATCTATGGGAAGCTGCGAAGCAAGAACAAGCCAAGTGGTGCGAGGCCACCACCCTTCAGAAATATGTTGATGTGGACCGGGTGCCACGTGGCCTTAGAATTTTTATTTTACCAACAATTTTTAACCCTGATCCTGAAATGGTTGACGAATGGGCATAATAATAACATCCAATGCTCAATGGGAATGTTAAAAATATTAATTAAATATGCCAAGAAGGATGTGGAGAAGGCTGCAAAGGAGATCGAGAAACATACACTTGCATTACAAGAGATATGCAGTGTGGATGAATTTAAATCTGAGATGGAAAAAATGCAAGTAAGATTGGATAAAGTAGAGTGTGAAATTATGGCTAAAAAACAATGTACATTTCACAGAGATGAATGTGATTACAAAAAGGGTCAAATCTTAACCTTTGCACGCAAATATGAACATTTGAGGGAAAATCAGGGAAACAAAGGAATACAACAAGGAGTGCGGAATGTACAGGCCTCTTCATTGGAATCTAACGACATACAGGAGAACATATTGAGAGAATCTGCTGAGAGTGATGCAAGTGAAAGTGATGTGTCAAGTCATTCTGAATCTGAGGGAGTAAAATCCCAAATTTTAAAGGAGTTCAACCTATTGGCCCAGGGAAGAGTAAAAGCCCAACGAGGCCGAGGCGCAACAGGTTCCAGAGCTTGTGGAAGAGGAGGAAGAGGAGATCCAAAACTAAGCAGATTACGACAAAGAGACATAAAAAGCGCATGGGGAATACGTACCAGAGGTCAGACTGCTGCAAACCCATAGAGGGAACTGTCGTAAATTTATCAGATGTAAGTTTATCTAAAGAGCAGGAGAAAATGTTATCCCTTGGTTTATCATTTTGTCCATCATCATTATTTAATTACACTCAGAGTAGAATAGATCTATTTCATTTTATTAGGAAAGTAAAGCTCAAATACTGGTACGCTACTAAGGTTTATGAGGGACAACTACCAATAGGGGAAAAGGTATCACCATCCCTGCTACAAATTGCTGATATTGAGACACTTCAAGTTATGGGACAACTAACAGGTGACAGTGGGTGGGTCACTGACCCAATATCCAGTTTGGAGAGGGAAAGTTTCCAAACAAATTTAGATTGTGCAGATACTAATAGATTCAAAGTTAGATCGACCTTTTATCCCCAAGTAAAGTGTGCAGCCATTGATTTGTTTGAAAAATTTGTTGTTAGGGATTTCAAGAAATTAAATGCAAGCAAGAATAAAAGACGTGGCCGTCAAAATTTGGATCATGATCAGCTTCAAGTGATTCAGGAGCTGAGTAGAAATGTGAATGTAGTTATCAAGCCCTCCGATAAAGGGGGCAATGTGGTTATCTGGCCCACATCTAAATATCTAGAGGAAGGTTTGAAACAATTGAGAGATGGTACCAAATATGAGAAAACTAGCAAACAGAGATATCATGAAGCTAATGATAAATACAAGGAGAAATTAATTGAGTGAGCAAATAACAGGATTATAGTTAAGAAAGAATTCTTATTTTTAATGTGTCCTTATCCGAAATTACCAGTGTTGTACCTATTGCCTAAATTACATAAGGATTCCAATAACCCACCGGGTAGACCTATAGTCTCTTCGAGGGGCAGTGCTTTGGAAAATGCATCTAAGTATATTGATTTTTTCTTGAGACAGTTTGTAGAAGCACTGCCATCCTATATCAAAGACACGAGGGACTTCCTGAAAAGGATTCATGAGATACCGTGGGAGGAGCAATTTTTACTATTAACATTGGATGTGGAAAGTTTGTACACCTGTATCCCGCATGACTTAGGTATCCTGGCATGTAGACACTTTCTTAGAGCAAGATCCCTTTCTTATTTTCAACATACTGAAATGTTACTTGATATGATGCAAATTTGTTTAACTAACAACTTTTTTATATTCAATCATCAAGTGTACCAACAAGTGCAAGGGACCGCTATGGGTACTTGCTTTGCTCCAAGTTACGGAGGCCTTTTTTTAGGCTGGTGAGAGGAGCAAGTGGTTTACAATATGTCCATGTTTGAAGAACACTTGGTGTTGTGGGTTCGGTACATTGATGACATTTTTTGTATTTGGAAAGGTAGTGGAGAACAGGTGGAAGAATTTGTTAAACAACTTAATATCAATGATATGAATTTGAAATTAACTGCACATATACATTGCTCAGAAATTGAATTTTTGGATTTGAAATTATGTGTCAGGAATACAAAACTAACCAGTACCTTATTTCGCAAGAAGACAGCTGGAAATAGTCTCTTACATGCCAGTAGTTGTCATCTGAAGAATTTGATTCATAGTATCCCTTATGGCGAACTCCTAAGAGCTAGGAGGAACTGTAGTGAAGATAGCGATTTTGTTAAGGAAATGCGAGTGATGACTAAGAGGTTCCTTGAAAGAGGTTACTCAAGCAAATTGATTGAGGGCACTTGTAAGAGAGTACTATTGTTAGACCGTGAGAAACTATTGGTATCCCAGAAGGGCACAGATCAGTCAGATAGCCAGATGATGAGGTTTATTACTACATACAGTACTAAGGCCAGGGAAGTTAAACGTGTTTTATTGAAGAATTGGGAGATTCTTAGAAGCGATGATGTGGTAGCTGAGTTTATTGGTCAACAACCACAAGGGACCTTCAGAAGGTGTGCATCTCTCAAAGATCGGTTATGTAAGAGCTTGATACAATCACCTCATGCGAGTAAAGGTACGCATGTTCAGGGTTTCTTCATATGCGGGAAATGTAAAGCTTGTAAAGGCAGTAATAATTGTTCTAAGATCAAGTTATCTAGGAATTCAAATCCTTTTATTATCAAAAAGTACCTTAATTGTAATACAGATTACTGTGTCTATGCCCTTAGCTGCCCATGCAATAAGTATTCCATAGGCAGTACGATACATAGGGCCAAGAAAAGAGTGCTGGAAAACATGAGGGCTATTACGAATGTTGACAAAAGTTATCCAATGGCAAGACATTTTGCTGAGGTTCATGGGAAAAACAGAGATATGTTAAGATTCTGTGTATTGGATAATATCCCTCCAGGTATAAGAAAAGGCAATAGGGAATTGGAATTGAGACAACTGGAATCTAAGTTTACAATTAAGTATTCCACTAACACACCGGATGGATTTAATCAAGATGAGGAACTTTTTGTGCATTTGAAGTCGGCTTAGTAGTAGAGATGTTACTTATATGTGTGTATATTTGTAGGAGGGATTAACAAGTTAATGAATTATACTGTGTATATGTTAAGTATGATTTTTGGTATATTATCTGACTACTTATCATGTGACTGTTGTTTTTCTAAGGATTATAAGGAGATGGAGCAGCAAGAGATGCAAGGAGCTATTATATCTTGACCAGTATAATCCACATATGAGATGAGTATTATACCATTTTATTAGTGTTGAGATGTAATAATATTTATACCGAATTATGATTATGGATGTTATAGAGGGTTAGGTTTCCTGATATAAAACAAGTTTAGTATGTTGGTTATGTTAAGATAAATATGTTTATAGATTGATATATATGTATTTATTTAGTAGTTTTCTATCTGTATTGGTATTATATTTCTTTTTTATTTTTATTTTTTAATTTATCATTTTTCATTTTTATTTGCATTTAATTGATTGCATATGGATACAGCAGGAAATTAGTTTTGGTTTAGTTACAATAAGCCTGGGTACATTGTATTTAATGTCATAGACATGATATTATAGTAGAGATGTAAGTAATGTATTATATCTGCTCCACTCCAATATGGCTGACATGAGTTTCGGTTTTAAGTATTAGTACAAGCATAGCTGTTAGTCCTTCCTTTGTGTAGTTAAAATAAATACTGGTAAGAATGAGTGAGTCTTTAGAACCTATGATCAAGGAGCGGGTGCTCCGAAACGCGTCAGGAATTTTTGTGTCAATAAACAACGTCATTGCTGTCACGGCTGTTTGTTCTTCATCGAAGGAGTTCCGTAGAAGTGGAAACAACACTATATATATATATATATATATATATATTTTAAAGTGGTAAACCTTAAATATTTTAGTATGTAACATTAATATAATGTAGACTACATAAATTCTAATAGTAAATATATATAAATATATACTTATAAACAAACACACACACTTTCATATGCATATCTGTACGCCTGTTGATATATATACACATAGATATACAATATAATTTTTATATATATATATATATATAGTAACACAATTATGAAAAATATATATTTTACTTTATGTATTTTATTTTTACAATTACTATTATGAAAAGCATATATATATATATATACACATATATATATATACATATCTATCTAATCTATCTCTCAAAAATATTAATTCAATTACAAAATGTTAAATAAATAAAATATGAAAAATAAAAAATAAAAAAATACAATTACAAAACATTACAAATTAAAAAAAACCACACACACACACACAAACACACACACACATATATATATATATATATATATATATATATACAAAAAAGAAGAGAGAACTCAGTAGGGAAGGTACTTCACTTCAAACACATTACATATTTGAATAACCCTATTAATTTAGAAAAAATATTAAACTCCTACTATCAACATTACCATTAATATAGATATATAAAAGTTAAAAAAAATCAAACAATGTACATAATTAATAATCAATTAAATATTTGTCAATAGAAAACAGTGTTACTTAATTATTACTTAGCTTCTTACCCTATAGCCCTACAAACTCAGCAACCTGCACCAATTAATTGTTAATTATTACTCAACTAACTTGCCACCATATGCCCCTACAAACCTAGGAACCCCCCACCTACCATGTCAATAAAATAAATCAGTATTACATAATTATTATCAATCACATAATTGATTAAAAATGATTAATATTATTAATTAATTAATAATCATTACTTAATCCTCTTCCCACCCTATCCCCTACAAACCCAACCACCCACTACAACACTATAAATTACTACAAACAAATTAAAAATGATCACAAATCTAATTCACTTAAAATTACAAGTTATATTAAAAAAAAATTATACAATCAATAGCAGTACATACAATTAAAATATGAACTAAAACACATTTCAATAATTAAAAACAATATTTTTTACAACTATATTACTGAGAACGATATTAAACACAATATTCTTAAAACCGATTTTACTTATCTACAAAAACAATATTCTTGACTATGATATTTTTGCATCACAATATTTTTGTATCAGAATATTTTATTTCTGATAATTCTGTCCCTCGATATTTACAACTGAATATTTTGTCCAAACACTGGTAGGAGGAGACCAGGATAACTGAAAATATTTGAGAAGATAAACTGGTAGGTGCCCAGGTAGGTGCAACCCACTCCAGATTATCACTGCAGCAACTGTTTAGACTTGCTACATGAATGGATACAGCCTAGGGGGCACAGAAGTCACCAATATGTTACTCCATCAATTGCCAGTGTCAATCCAGCCTCCTACACACGTACCACTTGTCACTAGTAATGTGCACCTGGAAGTTGGAAGGGACCACCAACCTAGAGGCTGTATTCTTCTCTGTTCCCTTGTAGGGGATACAGGAAGGCTAGTAGATGCTTGGAGGAAGCTTAGAAGACCAACATTTCAGATGAAACCGCACATGTACAGTTCCAAGATGGCACCCATCTTGTGTCAAACGACAGGGCTGTGAGATGTCTAACCTCAATGCTTTTCCTTTCCCAAAGAAACCTAGAAAAATATACTGTAGAAGGCCAGGCTTGACAAGTTTCATTGTAATTGCAAACTAAAACTTTGAAGGGGTTATGCTAACAGAGACTGCTATTTTCAAGACCACTGTATTTCCTTTGGTAGTTAGTTTAGGTGTATAGAATCTTCATAATTCTTTATTTTGAATCTTGGATTCTCATTTTTTATTTTGCCAGACATGACTCTGCAGGAATACTTTTTGTCTTTGCAAGCGATTCAGATTTTCAGTGTTGGCTCCACTTTACAGGATTTCTCTTACAAGTTAACACTTATCCTATGCTACACAAGTGCTACACAAGTAAATACTAGCAATTACTTTCTCTACATTATATTTCTATAATCAGAGAGCAGGGTCTAACAGCGTCAGAGGATACCTTTGCACAACTGAATCATTTCTATAACTTATAACCCAGGGCATTTACATGTCTGCCACATATATTCATTTATTTTTGTTTGGTCATGTATCCACTTAGACACATTTACTATGTACAATGTATTTGCCTAATTTCCAAATTGTTACTAGGATTCTGTAAGAAATTGGGTTATTGGTTGGTGGGATGGAGGTGAAAACCCTTCTCATACACCAACCACAATCCTTGTCAGGGGGAACAACAATAGTCACCTGCAGCGGATCCCAAAGAGTGAAGGAGCGTCGCCCCACCTACAGCAAGCACAGCAGGTATATGTAAATACATTTATTACAATGTACAGCATGATGACTTTCCAGTGCGGTCTTTGCATGTCAGATTGGCAGGCTGTCTTGCCGCGGCCAGTCCGACATGTGCATTTCAGTCTTCACAAGCCCAGAAGTGTTAAACTGCAGAGAGATTGCAGACACAGGCCCCAAACTCAAAAGGAGCGCTGTGTTAGCCTATTCAAATCAATCCTGGCACTTCTCTCATGAAGAAAACATCATGAGAGAAGCTCCAGTATTGGTTAGGTTGGTGCAATGGCCACGAGCAGACCCTTCTGCCTCTGTGGTGAGTAAGAAACTGTCAGTTAGAGGCAGTGCGGCAGGCAAGGGGTTAAACCCCATATGTAAAGAGAGCTAAGGACCAGTCTCTGCTGACTCGCCTGGAAGACCCGTTTTTCAGGATCTGTCAATGTGAATTTTTCCTCTTTCAGCGAGGTTTTCAGTGGATATTTTTTGTATCCCAGCTCAAAGACCGAGTTGCAAAATGGTCCTACAAGCCGTAGGGTAGGTCTTGAGGTAAGCTGCCTCGTCAGCGGGAAGGTTTTCTTCTGTCCAATTGAACGAGTGGTCTGTTAAGCAATGTTGTGAAGTGCCACGAAAGGGCTTCGGGGCGCCAGAACGTCTAAAGCTCATCAAACAGTCATGAGGCAGTACCATTGAATTTTGTGTGCTAGTAGGTTCGATTATGTTGTGATTTGGCAGCTTGGGTACAATTTAGAGGCAACACAGTGGACTCGGAATCCGGAGAGACACATTTTTGGACTGCCTTAAGCCGATCTGTGGTGGGGTGGGTTGGCTGTGATGTGCAATCCAACAACCAAAGATCGTATTCTCCATTGAAGTTTAATTCACCATAGCAGTGTGTTAGGATGTTAGTCCATCACTTTGGACTTTTCTGGGGCTTCAGTACCACTCTTTAGATCTCGTCTGAGAGTTTAGTTTTTGGTTCTAGGCCTGTGCAGAGAGTTTATTCGCTCGGCAAGAGGTGGTCTCCTCTAGGAGTTTAAGTTGCGGTCTTGACTTGTGTTTGGAGTTTAGTGACTTACCCCTGGTCTCTGCTTGGAGACAGCAGTTTACTCCCTCACGGACCTGACGGGAAGGCAAGACTCGCAGTTATCATGCTTAGATTCAATTTGGGCTGGAATGGTGATACTTTACCAAAAATACTTTTCATTGTCATAAAGTCTTTATAAATTTATCTCTACAGGTTTTGGAAATATCGGAGACATACGACTACAAACAGCATAACTAGGATACAACAGAGCAAGATAGGGTTTTCAAGAGTGCAAAAGACAGGAGTCAAGTGAGAGACACAGAGGGCTACTGAGTAAAAGAAAACGAGCGACTGAGAAAGTAACAAGCAGTAATAGAGTCAGAAAGCAAGTGAGAGACGGCTACTGAGTGTTAGATAGTGATTGAGAAAGTAAAACTCAAAGGTCTTCAGAAGGCAGATGGGAGTGAGAGAAAGAGCTACTGAGTGTGAGACAATGAGGCACTGTGAACGTATGAAACAGAGATAGAGTCAGAGGGCATCTGAGAGTGAGAGACAGGGCTACTGGGACTGAGGAGATAGGAAAAAGAGATAGAGTTAAAAGGTAACTGAGTGATTCCGTTTGTGAGACAGATAGACTGTGAGAGACAATCAGAGCAGTAATGGATGTGAAAGAGACTGAGGCCTACTCAGGGTGTTTAAAAGAGACAGATAGCAACAGAGTGTGTAATACACAGAGGGATACTGACGATGTGTGGGTATGCTGTGCGTGACAGAGTGTCACCAAGTGCATGGGTGAGATATTACAGAGTGGCAGAGTGTTAAGTGTCATTACCATATTAAATCTCTTTATTGATGTTATAACTACTATTTCACAATTGCTTTATTAACCTTTTTGCTTTCTCAAATTTGCTTGAAAATGCACGATTTGCCCACTCTTTTTTCAAACTTTTCCTGGGGGAAGAACCCCCGAACACCCTCTTATAGCGGGCAGCTCGCTCGCTATGCTCAGTCACCACACAGCACTCATCCAGAACCTTTACACCACACCACTTTCAAACATCACCAGCCACCACTGATAGTAACTAAATTATTAAGTGCTTAACCCTCTGATAGTATGGCACAAAAATAGTTTTGCTCAATTTAGAATCAATGAATAAAGTATTTATGCAGCACACAAACAGTAACAAAGTGAAAACACAACAACAAAATCCCACACCATTTTAGAAAAATCAAGTAAACTTAAATAAATCTAATAATCTGGGAGATAGTCACAAGTACAGGCCGACCATGATGGAGTGGATACAGGGACCAGGTTAGTCCAGCTGAAAAAGTTACCTTCTCAAAGTCCGGTGCCAAGTGTCCAGATCATATTGGAGGAGGCCACAGGGACAGCGTTGCGGATGGCCGCCAATACAGAGTGAAGAGCAGGTCTGGTGTTGCAAACAGTTGTAACTGTAGTACAAATATTTTGTTGGGTGCCACAGATAGTAATTGCTGGAGCTTCTCATTGATGGTCACAGCGGGCTGTCGTTGCTGTAAGACGAAGTGCAGATCTCGCGTTGCTGGTTATCACCTGCAGTCGCTTTCGCACAAAGAGTAGGGTTCACTGAAGCTTTGCATTAGCGGTTGTTAAGGGTGCAGGGTCTTGGTGTGAACGGGCTCTTACGCTGTCACAAACAGCCCAAAACTTCAGGGCTTCTTGCGTTTTTCCATTCTTTACCGAGGCACACCCTCTGATGCAAGCAAGTGATCCAGGATATGAAGAGGCACCTCTGGGGGGTCAGGGACTCATGCTAGCAGAGGCCAGCAGGACGTAGATAGGTCCAGTTACAGGTCCAGGCAGATCCAGTTACAGCAGGTCAACTTGCGAGTTGCATGGAGGCGTTTGGAGCTTGTTTTGTCCCTGTAGCTCGGATCAGGTCAGCCAGCTGACCCTTGGAGTCACTTAGGCTACCCTGGGATGAAGGGAACAGGTTCAGTCTTCCTTCTCAGACAGCAAGGGAGGCCTCAAACAGCAGGGCAGTCCTTTGAGAAATAGGCAGGCCTCAAGAAGCAGAGCAGTTCCCTGGGAGCAGCAGGGCAGTCCTTTGAAGAACAAGGCAGGCCTGATGCAGCAGGCCTGTCCTCTGGGGAATGAAGCAGTCATTCTTCTGTAGTCCAGAGTTCAAGGAATGCACTCAAGGGGTGGCTCAGGAGGCCCAACCTAATATGTATACCTGACGCCAGGCTTTGAAGTGGGGGTGACATCCTTGTTCCCCTTCATATCTGCTTCTGGAAAGATCTTCCATTCCCCTGCCAAGGCCACAAGCCTGAGGTAACAAAAGATGGCTGTCAGATTCCTTTGTGCGTGTGCTGAAGACAGCCCACTGAAATGTGAGTGGGGAGGGGACAGTTTCAACCTACCCATCCTGGCGGCAGGATGTCCCAGCCTGCTAAAATCTAATCCCACTTTCTCTCACTGTCTGTGAGGAATTTGCAAAGGCCGTAAGCTAAGCTATTCACAGTCATGTGACCCGGACACAGGCAGCAGGCACCATATGGTTAGGACAAGAAAAATGAAACAAATTGAAAAGTGCCATTTTCACAATTGTGACTTACAGTCCCTGTTGGACATGGTATCCTTATGGTGGTCTTACCTCAGACTTTTTGCCTTTACCTCCTGTTTTGTTGCAGTATCATTTTGTTGGCCTTAGGACTTTGAGCACTTTACCACTGCTAACCAGTGCTAAGGTGCATGTGCTTTTCACCTAAACATGGTAACATTGGTGTATGCATTTTTGGCATATTCAGTTTACTTATAAGTCCTTTGTAAAGTGCTATCCCCTACACTAGTGGGTCTGCAGCACTGATTGTGCCACTCACTTATGTAGCCCTGTAAACATGTCTCAGGCCTTTCACTGCAAAGCCTGTGTGTGCAGTTTCACCGCCACTTCGACTTGACATTTAAAACCTCTTGCCAAACCTTAAACTCCCCTTTTCACATATATGTCACACCTAAGGTAGGCCCTCGGTAACCCATAGGGCAGGATGCCATGTAGGTAAAAGGCAGGACATGAACTTTTAAGTTTTCCCTGTCCTGGCTCCCAAAGTCATTTTTCATTACGGGGAGGCCTGCTCCTCTCAGAGGCCAGCATCAGGAATTCCTTAATATACTTTTAAGCTGTAATTCTTGATCAGAAAGGAGTAGCTGCATCATGTTTCATATCATTGGAATAGTAACAATAAATCCTCTTTAATGGTAGAGGTGGATTTATTATTACTATTTTCGAGCTGTCACTTTCAGACGGTGAAAAAAAAAGAAGTGATGGACGGAAAGCTGAACAATGTCACACATTCACCCACAGTACAGAGTTCTAGGCCTAAATCCATTGTTTTTTTGGTACCCATCCTGTTACAGTTTGGACCCCACAAATCAGCCTTGACCCTGCTCCCCACAGAAGCAGTCCAGCCAGAACTCCCAGGCCAGGTCCTCCCTGGACTGGAAACATACAGCTTGGGACTGGTTTCGGGGCATCACTCTTGATCAGCCAGGGTAGCTTGACTCCAGTGGCGTGGGGGGAATGGGACCCACTTCTGGGCATAACCGCCCAACTTAGGGTGACAAATGCAAAAAAGAACAAGGGATGGATGGAATGCTGAGCAATGTCAAACATTCACCCCCAATAAAGAGATCTAGGCCTAAATCCATTGTTTTTCTGCTACCCATGCCGTTGCAGTTTGGACACATCCATATGGAAATCAGTCTTGACCCTGGTCTCCACGGAAACCGTCCAGCCCGAACTGCCAGGCCAGGTCCTCCCTGGACTGGAAACACACATCCTGGGACCAGTTTCAGAGTATCACTCCTCATAAGCCAGGCTAGCTTGACTCCAGTGGCATGATCAGCACGGGACCCAGTTTTAAAATTGCACTACAAGCTGTAATGGTAGGCTTCAGTCATGTTTTAAAGAGCTACATTAGTGGGTGTCACAATGAGGGCTGCAGGCCCACTTGTAGCATTTAATTTACAGGCCCTAGGTACACGTAGTCCCACCTACTAGGGACTTATATGTGAACAATATTTGCCAGTCAGCTGTAAGACAACTGTACCATGTTTTAGGGTGAGAGTACAATCATTCCAGCACTGGTTAGCAGTGGTAAAGTGCACACAGTCCTAAAGCCAACATACAAAAAAAATCAGAAAACAGGAGGGGTGAAGAGAAAAGGTTTGGGTTGACCCTGAGGGCCAGGACTAACAGAACCCCTACCCAGTCTTAAGCCAGGGTGGACTACTCAACAGCTTAATTTGTTCCCAGATGCATCCCAGTAGAAAGACAGTACCACCATGGCCAACACAGTGATGTGGCCTACTCCACTCCTTGGATCACACTTCTTTCCCCCAACCCAAGGAAAATGATGCCTATAAGAACAGCAACCAACAAAGGCCAGTGGCAGCTGACAGCATCAAGAGCCAGGCCCCATGCCATTCACTGTCAGGTTGAGGCTCCATGCGGTAGCCGTGGGTAGACCTCACTTCCAGCTTTGGGGCTGGCAAGGAGTTCCCTTATTGCTCTTGAGGGTTCTTTGACCTGAGGTTTCCTCAGAGCAGGGGCAACTGACCTGGGTGTTAGGTATCCTACTTCCACTCTCATTCCCATCAGTCCAGGCGTCGTATCCTGAGACTGGCCACTCAGCCCAGGGTCAGTACCCTGAGACTGAACACTTCCCCCCAAGGCCACACTCGTCACCCCTATAGGGTTTCCAACAGTGGATGGTTTCTTAGGACATGGGTTGGAAATAGGGAGCCCTGTGCCACTGCCCACCAGAATGGGCCGAAGGGGCATGGGAACTCTTTTCCCCCCCAAGACCTGTCTGCGTTTCCCTGGACCTCCTCTCACTCTGCTTGGGGAACCTGGAACCATCTTCTTGGGGTGATTTTCAGGCATCTTCTTATGGACCCTAGTGGTGAGCCAGCAGTCCGCCTCCTTAGCAAACTCTTTTGGGTCAGGGAGCTCACAATCCATTGGGTGCTGGCACAGCTCTGTAAACCAACTGCTGAACATGTGCTCTCTGGCAATTACATTGTACAGCCCCTTGTAGTCCCTCACACGCCCTTCACCCACCCATCCGGTGCCTTGCCAAAGTGATCCACAAAATGTACCCAGGACTGTTGGGGCAGCTTCTGGCTGTCCATAAATTTCTGTTTATACTTCTCAGGTGTCAGATCATACTTCCTGACAAGGGTGTCCTTAATAAGGGGAAACCTCATCCTGTTTCCCTTCCCTAGGGACAGTAATGCATCTCTTCCTTTATTGGGAATGTGCCTCCAAGACGTGGTCAGACTGAACTCGTAACATCCTCCAGTCTAGTGCGACTAGGTGACAGTGAGTGGTGCTTTTTGCTTTGAGGCACAATACTTACATAAACCTTTAAAACTGCATACTATCAATTTTATTTTTTGTTAATCTGGTCTCATTTTATTTATTAAAATCTACTCTAGATGTCTAAATTGGTGTGGGATTTATCTTGTGTTGTGTTTTCCTTTTATTACCATTTGTGTTCTACATAAATACTTTACACATTGCCTCCAAGATAAGCCTGACTACTTTTGTGCCAAGGTACCAGAGAGTTAAGCACAGGTAAATTTAGTGACTTTTGTAATTCACCCTGACAAGGACTGTGGTTGCTGCTTGAGAAAGGTTGTCATCCCATTAAACCAGGAACCCACTTTCTTACATTGGTGCTTAGTGGTGGGGTCCAGTACCTGAATTTGAGCAGTGCCGCACAGTGATTTTGCATAACACTAAAATCCCATATAAATAACCTGATATCAGGTTCAACCTTTTTTAAAATTCTCTTTCATTCACCTACTGCCTTTTCCAAATTCACTTCCTTTCCACCTCACTTTGTTCACTTGAGACTCTGCCTGCAGACATGGACTTTGAGCTTAACAGCCTGGAGAGCTACAATGTGGCTGAGCTCAAGAGATTCTGAGAAGACTCCCAGCTACCAAGAGCTCCAAGAAGTATGAGCTCCGGAAAGGCCTTATGGCGGAGATGGGAGGAGATGAAATGCTAAAACTTGAGTAATCATGATTTACAGAGGAACCATTGGTGTGCTGTTGACCGTCACACTTGTTCTGTATGACAACAAATGATTTTATCACATTCATAAAGACAATAAGCTCATCTGAATGTATGTATGTGTTATCTTCCTTACAGTAATCAAGACTGAATATTGCTTCAGTGGACTGGGCTAGCAAGACAGTTCTTGCTTGTAATCAGTGTTTTCTGTTTGTCAGTCCCTCTTTTATTGAGAGCTAGACAGGAGACAAGCTGAAACATGTTGTATATGGTAAAAGGGTCACTATCCCTCCAAGTTCTTACCCTCATATTTGGATTTTAATCATATCTGAGCGACCGCCAATTAAGGGATACCTGGGTTGTTCAGGGCATTCTTTTTCCCTAAAACAAGACCCCGGCTGCTACCTATACCTACAGTGCTCTCCGGAACACAGTCAAGCTCTTCCTGGTTTTTACGTACCAAGATGAGGCCAATAATGAAGTATGCCACTACTAGAGTGGGTGAGGGTCTAACAGAAGAGCCATTTTTGTTTCCAGTGCAGAGTGTGTCACATGTGAACATCTGATCCTAACAGAAATATACATTGGGTGGGGATACCCACTCATTAGTGTGTAATGTTTATGTAGTAGAGAGAATGTAATTGTCACAAAAACATTCTCTCCCCCTTTCCCTATGGGCTAGCAAGGTTGACTTCTCACTGGGTCTTCGTAATTAGAATAAAAAGGTTTATTTTGCCAAGTCGAATTAGCAGTTTTAAACAGCACTACAGGCTGCAATGGCAGGCCCGAACCATGTTTTAAAGGGCTACATAAGTGGGTGGCACAATGAATGCTGCAGGCCCATTAGTAGCATTTAATTTATGGCCCTGGGCACATGTATGTGCCATATACTAGGGACTAACAGGAAAAATAATATGCCAATCAGGTGTAAGCCAATTGTACCATGTTTTAGGGAGATAGCGTAAGCCTTATGGCACTGATTTTAGCTGTGGTATGGTGCATGGACTCCTAATGCCAAAAAAAACAAATTCAACCATTTCAATCCATTTCAAATCTTTATTTTGGCTACAAGCCATAAAAGTTCAAAACAATGTATAACAGTGTTAAGCAGTGAAATCAAACATCATACCAGATAGATCAATATAACCTTATTTAAATCAAACAAATTAACTAAAATTTTGAAAAAATCAATTACAGCCAAGACCTTCCATGAACTCGATAAAATGGGTGAGAACAAATACACTCTTTGTCTACAAATTCTCAAAGTGCTAGTGCATGAGGGGAACAAGGGTCTCTAGAAACACCTATGCTTTAATAATTTGCAGATACAGTCTTGGACCACGTCTCAAAGTGCTAGTGCATAAGGGGGAAGAGAGAGAACAGAAACACGATGTGCTTTTAAGGTATTAGAACCCACATTGGACCTGGACAACATGCTCCTAGTACTCTCCATCATTAGGACAGCAAAGACAATGTTTTGACTTGGGTTGTATCTTAATATAAGAAGGGCCTCAAGATGTTGTTTGGCTCCTAAGGTTCGACAAATTAGAAGTATTAATTTTTTCCTTCCCTTCTTATAGGCAGGGCAGAAGAACAATGCATGTTTGAAAGTTTCCTTACTGGCTACACCAGAGGGACATGCTCACCTTTCTTGTCCATGAGGCCGTCCCCATGCAGTGGTGAAGGAGAGCAGGGGAAGGTGGCATAATGACACTGGAGGTAGAGTTTCCTAGCTACTGCAGGTTCAATTTCGTCAAGGAATCGCTCCGCCTTAAACTTATCCTTCACCAAGAGGAACGCAACAGACAGGGGGCCAAAGGAGGGTTGTAACTACAGTAGGGTCATTGTGTGCTGGCCATAATTGACTTTAATGTGTTCTTACTAAAGGACCCAGCTGTCATTGGATCATCCCACAGGGCCCCATGGTCCAATTTTCTCAGGGTGTCTCTGATGTATCTTATCCACAGGATATTACCAGAACCTGGCAAACCCAAAGTTTCTTCCAACCCTTGCGATAAGGTATAAGCTCAGGGGTACCCTAGAGCCTCCGCCAGTAGAAGATTGGTCTCAACCTTAATCCTTCTGAGATCGGCCAGATACTCATATCAAGCCTAAGTGGGAGGAGGCAGACCTGTCAGCCGGCTCAAAAGACGTTTTTCCACTAGAGTAAGGACTGCTGCGTCCTTGTGACCCCAAAGCTCCACCCCATAGAGGGCAGCCCCCACAGCCTGCTGTTTGTAAATTTGCAGCGCCTGTGAAATTGGACAGAATTTGGAGCTACTCTGCACTTTTAACACCCGCCCTGTATGTTGCTCAAGTTTTCATCTGCACTTATCAATATGACAACACCAGTCAAACTGCTCTGTGAGAGCCAATCCTAAATAATCAAAGCTGTCTAGAATCCACTGCAACCCCATGGGTGGTTTAAATATTAATAAAGTATAGTCCGCAAACATCAGGGCAGGAACCCAGAAGCCTGCGAGACTTTGGCAATCTCCCTCACACCCATTTAATGGGCAATCAGATTGTTAACGCAAATTGTAAAAAAGGTAGGGGCTAAGACATAGCCCTGTCTAACCCCTCTTGTGACAGACAAATGGTCTGTGAACTCGCCTAGTTGACCACACCTTACCTGTGCATAATTGTACTTATGAAGTCTTTTGATGTTGTGTGAGCCTCGGGACCTACACTACATATGATCCCCCTCCTCCCAAAACCACTGTTTTACAAAAAAGCATTTGGAGGCAGAAGACCTGATCCAATGTGCTGGTGCTATTACTAAAGCCAGCATGTAGTGGGGTGAGCACTTCCTCAGCAGCTAGCCATTCTTGTAACCTTCCTAAGAGGATCCTGCTGAATAACGTCTGAGAGCAGTCGATGAGGCATATTGGTCTGTAATTAGATGGAAGTGATGGACAGTCTTTTTTGTATAAGGGAACAATTATAGCCCCCCACCAAGTACTTGGAATGGGAGCCCCCTTCAAAATAGCATTAAAATAACTGTAAAATAAGTGCCCCAGACATCCACCCTGCTACAATACAGGTTACCCGGGATTTTATAAGGGCCTGGAGCCTTGGTGGGATGATCTTAAAGATCACAGATTTGACTTCTTGTAGCATAATGCTGGGAGGCTCTTCTCTATCGTACACATATCTCAGGTCCACTAAGGTATCACAACTGGTAGCTACCGAAGAGAGGCTAAGGGCCATATGTACGAACACATTTTCCCATAGACACAGAATGGGCAAAACCCTTTGATACATCTGGCCCTAGCTTCTCCAATTACAGAGTATAGGATCGAAAAGTGTGTGACCCATTCTGCATCAGGGGCATTGGTCTCCACAATGCGTAATTCTCAGCAGAACCTATTGACACCAAGGGGCATATTTATACTCCGTCTGCGCCGATTGTGCGTCAAATATTTTTGAGGCACAATCAGCGCAAACGTTGCCCCATATTTAAACTTTGACGCCCAAGCCTGCGGACGACAAAATCCCGCCGTGTGCGTCATTTTTTGGATGCGGCAACCCGCCTTGCGTTAATTATATGCAAGGTAGGCGTTCCCGTCCAAAAAATGGCTTAAAGGGCCGTGCGTCGTATTCATGCTTTCGGGCAAAAATTACGCACAGCCGGGAGGCGGAGCCAGAAATGACGCACAGCCCGATTTGCGTCAAAAATTAACGCCTGGGTCAGAGCAGGCGTTAAAATGGGGCAAACTCACCTGTATTTAATCAGAACACACAGAACAAACAGCAGAGTAGCAACAGGGAGCCATGGAGGTGATACTAATCCAGCGTGCACGCAGACGCAGAGCCCAGCAGCAACAACAGCAGCTACAACACCACCAGCAGGGACCCCAAAGGCAGCGCAGAAGGCAGGAGAGGATATTCCGCCCAAGAACAACCCTTCAGGGCCTCAGGGAACACAACATCATACAGAGGTACCGGTTGAACTGGCAGGCCATTCAGCAGCTGCTGCGCAACATTGAACAGCAGTTGGCCCCCACTTTGGTGACACCCCGCACCATCCCAACAGAAACAAAGCTGCTTGCCGTACTTCATATGCTGCAAGTGGCTCTTTCCAAACAACTGGTGCCCTGGTTGGCGGAATATCACAACCATCATTCTCCGCCTTTTTGCCCAAAGTACTGGATGCCATCATTCGACTGACACCCCGCCACATCTGCTTCCCTAACACACTGCAGAAGCAGCAGGAAACAAAACAGGGGTTCTACCTCATCAGTGGCTTCCCACACGTCCTTGGTGCAATCGACTGCACACATGTACGCCTTGTGCCACCTGCTGCAACTGAAAACCTCTACTGCAACCGGAAGCACACACATTCCATCAACATGTAGGCCATAGTCGATCACCAGGGATTGATCACCAACATCATGGCTAAATATCCTGGGAGTGTACATGACTCATACATCTTCCATCACTGCACCATCAATGAACACTTCCAGGATGGACGGTATGGCAATGGACTACTTGTTGGTAAGTACAAAAACCTACTTATATACACACTGCATAGCAACCCTCTAGGACACACAACACATACACCACAACAGCAACATGTCAACAGGAACACACTGAGGTCGTGACATCGCTAGCCATGTTTCTTAGGTCACCATTGAACCTGTCACACATCGGAAATTACTGTACAGCCTAATGTTAAGACGTCAATGAGTGTGGTTGCCTAAATGTCACCTTGCAAATTGTAAGTGTCCCAATGACCTTTACATTATTACATTGCATAAGTTTCAAGGTATGGGATGTCCAGGGTACTTTGATATGAACGTGTTAACAACACTTTCAATTTTAACTGTGCATGTAACTATCATCTCACCCCCAGTGAAGACACACCTGTATCACAAGTCACAATGCTAGGGAGGGCACACTGTACTGCAAATCCCAAAACATACTGCTGACAAACGGTTAGCAGACAAACACTCGTTCAGCCAAGGAAACAACACAATGCAGATGGTACATCCTACAAGCATAGGATGCCACATTAGTACACAAAAGAGTCACAGACAACACAAGACAACTACTGCCATGAAAGGTCTTTTAAGTAGTGCCAGCTACATCAACATGGTCCCATTCATTTTCTCTTGCAGCTGATCAGGGGTATGGCATCCAGCCATGGATTATGACACCATTTGGCAACCCAAGTACTGCTGCAGAGCGTGCATACAACGACGCCCATAGGAGGACACGCAGCATTGTCGAGTGGACCTTCGGCATCCTCAAGTCAAGGTTCCGCTGCCTCGACATCACTGGTGGTAGCCTCCTATATTCCCCCGAGATGGTCTGTAGGATCATCCTCACACGTATAATATTGCACAACATTTGTATCAAAAGAAACATTCCCCTCCTGGAACCAGAGCCACACATGCCTGAAGAGGAGGAAGAGGAGGATGCTGGCCTGCAACAGGAGGGGGAACTACAGAACACAGCTGCTGGTATACGCAGGCGGCAACAGATTGTAAATAATTTCTTCTGAATATGATCACCTTCACCACTTTAGTTAACAAATTTAAATAAACACCTATTCTAATCACCATATCATGGTCTGGCTATTCCTTTTTGCACACCTTCATCTCTACTTATCAGAATAAGAGTGTTGCCTCATGGAGCATTGCTGAGATACTGAGTAGGACACGGAACATCCAAGAGCTAATGTGATGCCTAACATACAATGGTCAGATACACACACACTCTTAATGACATATATCATGTACATATCTCCTTTGAAGGCCAATAGCAGAGGACCACAACTATTTCACACATACATGTTGAAAGCAAGGTCCAACGCAGCATATGGCACACAACTAAGACACCATCACTCAATAAGGGGAAAACAAGCGTCATACATGAGGCAGTCAATGTGCTTTGGCATCACTAACAGGAATGCCTGACCAGACCCTTGACAGCAGTTAGTCCAACTACATCCAATATTTGCAAGGACTATCTGTGACTAGAGTTCCATAGAAGCAGAACATAGACAGCACAAGTGCCACACATATGACATGCATTGCGCACATGACATTCCATGTACATGTCAGCCCATTTCCTAACTCATTACACACCCATGCACCTGGTCACAACCCACCTGTCGGAAGAGGTCCCTGGAATACTAAGATGTGTACCCTGATAATACCTCCTCTACACACACAGACCAACATTAGCAAACCAGTGTGCTACACCCTTTCCTATGGTATGCCATTGTCATAGAACATCTGACTGCAAGGACGTCAGGTCAATTTATACACTGTCTTCTAGTTTCAAAGCCCTGTTAGCACATGTAGATTGCTTCCCCTTGCGAAAATGTCTGTTGCCCCTTAGAATGCAAGTCTCACCTACAGGACTGGTGAGAAACAGATGCAGCCCATCCCTATGATCACCTCCATGCACACCACCCATTTCAAAAAGCACTGCCCCTGATGATGCCTGGAACAGCATAGGAGTTGCCTTTATGTCAAATACACCGTCAAGCATTGATACTAATTAAGACGTGTAACACAGCCACTGGGTTCATTTGTCACCTTCAAAAACACAGGACATACACAGTTTGACATGTCAACTGTCTACTTTGTCCTCAATACAGTCTCAGTCAGACCACTGATTACGTAACTTGTCAAGTAACTGGATCCTGAATCACCTTGGATTCTGTCAGCCTGACTGGCAACTGTCTGTGCGTCACACTAAAGTATCCCTGTGTCTACATATGTACCACACTTGCATTAGCAAACCTCCCATTCATCAGGGGGCATTGGGCATGGATTGGGTACGGGGCTTTCAGCACAACCAGCAACCTCTGATAATGTCCATGAATAATACACAAATGTCAGGACCATGACAGTTCACACACAGCATCACAGTGCGCACAACATAGCGATGGGCCGTGTGTGGTGAATAGCTGCGAGAATAATCAGCACAGAGGCTATGGTGTTCCCAGATGCAGTGGGAAGTGCAGAGGCCAACCTGTGTACAAATGTTGTAATGACACCTGCCGGAACATGACACCTGAGACATTATCTCACTCAGCACACCAAGGTTGCCCTGTTGACTGTCTCATTACACGTCTTTAGTGACAGGGTGGGACCATCCACATGTTGGTTCACATGTCCACATCTACTTTACTCACATTGATCAACCAAGGATACTCAGTAGTTACAGGAATAACTGCCACTGACTCATGATGAGTCCTGGACCGAACTGTGACAAATTACACCCCAAACAATCTCCAGGATCATCATTTGACCACACACATGAACAAGACACCTATGTGCAATTGATCACTGGAAATATGTGGACACGTGCTGTCCTGTATGCTGGTTCACCACAGCCACTTGATAGTTGGGGCTCACTTCTATGGCCTCAACTGTGGTGTCATCATACATAAGAGATTCACCCTTGTCTGTCTGTGCAAACAACATGGTACCCACTTCCTCAATGCATGTGTATGACTCACTGTGGGATTCACCAACTAGTGCCTAGGAAGCTCTTACCAATACTCTAGGACATAGGATGTAGAAAATGTGGACCATTGACATGAACAAGCGTCTGCCATCCATCTGGTGCATGCTATGTCACATGTGGTGTCTACGTGACCCTAAAACTTGGAAGTACACTTTACGGGTGTTGTTACATGTATGACTAACACATGCCCTTGCTCATTTTCAATTTGACTTGCATCTAAGGATTGGACACATGGACGTCACATTCATACAACCATATGTACAATTATGCTTCATGTGATACACACACACTTGGTCAACCAACACATTAGTTTTCAAACCACACACTTTGAGCCAAAGGCATTTAGGTATTGTACATATGTGCGTCACATTGCTATCCTCTCCTTATGCCAAACATGCACAATTTGTGCAACACATATATGTAGGCCACACTTATGACAATCTATTGCGTCAGCCAACTGTAAAAATACTGTGAAGGGTGTAGTGGATGATGTTCCGCTGCAATATGATGTCACACATGTGAACATACACCATCAACACCATACTGTCTTCAATTAGCCAATCTCTGATGTGTTCAAAATGTAAAATAACCAAAAAACAAGTAAAAATGCCCCAAACCAGTTAATGCACTGTAATTCTGACGTCCCTAGCGGTGTGCGTCATTTTTTGTTTACCAAAACTGTATTTGCGTCATTTTGTTTTACGCACAGGAGTGAAATTTAGCCCGCATCCAGATATTTGTACAGTCCATGTATCATTATGTGGATGCGGGTTAATATTCATGTCTGTGCGTCAAAAAAAATGACGCAAATACAGTTTTGGTAAACAAAAAATGACGCATAACACGAAAAAGCCTGGACTTTTCATACAGGAAGTGATGTAATAGGATATCCTGTTTACAGATCATGTACAGTGGGTGTACTTTCACTTTCATTTTGCAGTCTATGATCCTTCTAGACTGTGTGGCTGTGTAGAGAGTGTTGTCCTGAGATTTTGTGCTGTTTTTGTCCTGTGTGCTATCTGTAAAGTCCTTTTGTGAAATAAATATTGTTTGTGTATACTGTAGTACTGTGTTTTGTCTACATTTGTCCATTTATCTTCCGTTTTTCTTGTTTGTGGGGGTCTGTTGTGGGTAGTGTTAGTTTGGGGATAGTTGGGCTCTTTTAGTGTTTAGGTTTTCTTTTTTTCTGTCTTTGTACCCCTACTTTCACCCATTTCCCCCTTCTATTTCTTTTACCCCTATTCCTTATCGTCACTTATAAGTATGTCTGGTAGGCCACGTCTTGGCAGGATGGGGGAAGAGGAGTTGGGGGGCTTCATCTGGCTGGTGACGCATTTCTTGCCGCTCACGATCCAGGCAGGGGGCAGGGTGATACAGGGGTATCCAACAGAGGCGCGCAGAATCCGGTGGGGAAAGGTGCTGCATCACCTGCAGCGTGTGTATGCCAGCCAGAGGAGTGACCACCAGCTGAAGCACCAGTGGGCTGACCTCATCACCAGGGAGCAGGATCTCTTGGACCACCTGGGAATCATGATTGGTGGCACTGTTGGTGAGTACGACTTATGTTAATGTGCACGATTAAATGTTCTGTAGTGACATCAGGGGATTAGTGCAATGTCTGCCAGCTAACTTGCTGACTGTGTGTAATGCTGGGGAAATATAAGGGGATCATTGATGCACAATGGCAAGGATCACAATTGCTAGCTGTCAATTAGCACGTGCTCAGCAAACTTACAGGTTACTTTTCCATGAAGGAAATTGGTGCGGCCTTTTTGTCAGAAAAGCTAACAAAATAGAAGCCAATCATGTCTATATAGGGTACTATTGACAGAGAAGTACAGATGTACCAACATTTAGGCCAACTATGTTGACGCAATTGCTAGACTGACTTTAGATTCACTACATGATGCAGAAAATGAGTGCTGCCTTCACGTAAATTGATAATAGCAAAGTGGCTCAGACATATGTCTCATGTGAGTCTGGTGAGTGTGGAAGGAAAGCGGTTACAGAAGTACTATGAATGTGTGGTATTATTGTGTTCCTTGATCTTTTTGGATACATGTCAGTTCTTGATTTGAAAACATTGTGAAAAGGTGTAAGGTGCCCTCAGCTAACATCTTAAGATGTTTGTTGCAATTAGTTGAGCCACAATCCAAATATGGATGGCAGTCCAAGTGTATGCACGTGGCTACACATCTCCATGGTTGGTGCAAATCACCATAGCTGGGCCACATCAATTGACTATACTGTAACAACAGGATGGCTTACAAAAGTCCCTGCCCCTCCCTCTGTACATTGGGCCTATGTGCAATAAATGTGTCATGGCCACAAGGCATGTTTGACTGGTAATGCAGTCCTCAAGTAACCAGGCTTTGGATGTCTCTCTTGGATGCACATGATGAGACGATTACACTCCATATTTCTTAGTGCTCACCAATTATGGGGCATGTTTGCAACCACATGATAGTTAGGGCCAATGTATGTGTGCAGATATGTGTGTAACTGTCACAGGAGACCCATGCTATGTACAAGTTGGCCGTGATATATCAGATCCAGTACCATCATGTCTGAATGGCTGCCATTTCATTATTAAGCCTACACATTGTAAATGATTATGAAATTGTTGCACTGTGCACAGATTTTGAGCACATTTCTTCCTTCCATACCTTACAGGTGGACCGGCACCCTACACTGTGGGAGAGGTGGCGACATTTGAGGACCCCGACTACTCCAGTAAGTGTTGATATGTCTGTTATATGTAGTGTTTGCTGGTTATGGACTCGTGTGAGTTGGACGCATAGCAAGGTGTGATGCGTTGGGCAAGCTTTTCACTTGTTCCATGAGTGGGAATGCAGTTCTCACCTGTTTTGAGTTTGCCAATGCGTATCCAATGGTATCATGTAGGGATTGTAGGACATCCCTGTAGGCCCCACAGTGAGTACAGGGGATAGTCATGTGTATGACACTTGTATCACCAAGAGTCGCAATGGAAGTCAGCCCCAATTTAGTCAGCATGTCAGACCCACATTCTCTAAGATTGGTACAGCAAATAGCTTTCCAATAGACATCTGCTTCCCTATTTACCTACGTAATTTTGAAACAGTAGGTAGAATCTCCTAGCAGCATGTACTTTCACATGTAGTGCATCAAGTCTGTGGAACCTGAGTGCAATGGCCTAGGTGTGCATGCAATTCATGATCATGGGTGTTCTAGCAACTCTGTGTCTGATGTAAGTCAGGCCTCACTGGAAGTATATGTTGTGTACTAAGTTCTGCATTTCCTGACATGTCTGACCCTATGAGTGCTCTAGGGTTTGCTGACTCCTAATTGTAGATAGACCTTACCTGTGGTGTGTCTGTAGAGACAAACATGTGTTGAGTTTCCTATACACTCCTCTGTGTACATGTTGTTGGCAAATTATAGTTGTGTATCCACCGCCCCCCCTCAAACACGGCCATGGGTTTGTGAATGGGGTACCTAGTACTGATGCTACCAGTATGTTACACATACATGTGAATAAGTGACGGTTTGGTTGCATACTAGTATACACACTCAGGTTTGGCACTTGGTACTATACTGGCAAGTCCAGTTACAACTTGCAGACCATGTGGCTTTAGTTTTGCTTTCCGTACACTGACATTTGTAGCCCAGCTCTTGGTGGAGGATATGCAGCATGATTCTTAGATGATAACCGTCAGAACTCAGATTGCAAGTCAAAGCCAGTTATTACCCATCTTGTAGATTATGGATGTGCTTTGTGTGATGTGACCTTTGTAGTCTGGCCTGCCATATACTTCCTCAGGGACATTCAATGCTCTGTATTGTGATATGAGCTGTTACAAGTACAGTAGCTGTAATGTCTGATTAACTTGCTGTGCCGTTTCACACAATGCAGTTACTATTGTAGCATATCTGCATTTGTCTTCACAGCTGATAACATGACTCCAGACCAGGTCCGTGAATTTCAGCGTTGGGCCATGCAATACCAGCACATCCTGCTGGTGGAGTCGGGGTTCCGGAGGATGGCCCGGCGATATCGCCATGAACGGGCCTCCGGGGCATGGCGAGCCTTCCCACAGGGTGGGCCTACTTTGCCCACCACAGCCACCACAAGCACAACCACCAATCAGAGCCAGGTGGCCCCACCCACAGCTGCCACTGTTGGTCCAACATCTGCAGGACTTCCTGGCCCCAGCATTGCCACCGGTGCAGGACAGCCCACACAGACCTCCTCCACCGGTACACAGACTGCCACTGCTCCATCTGTTGACCCTGCAGCCTTCAACAGAATGGAACATAAGATGGAAAAAGTGCTGCGCAAGTTGAGCCACCTGAGCCGGGACATGCGGCACATTAAACGGCGGGTCAAGGATATTAAGAGGACCCTCCGGAGGGCCAACCTCTAGACACTTTATTTGATGGACATGATTCCCTCCCCTCCCTCCTCTTTCCTTGTTCTTATAGTTAGTGGGCTTAGGGGGCTTAGTGTTAGGTTATTATAGGCTGTTAGTTTAGTTAGTGTTAGTGGGTGTGGGGTGGGCTGCTTGTTTCTTTTTTTACTTATTACATGTGTGGGTGGGGGGTGGGGCTAGGCTATGTTGGGGTTCTTGTGTGTAAAAGAAAAAAAAATACCAAAAAAACAAAAAAAAAACAAAAAAATATATATATTTGTTTAGGATAGTATAGTATGTGTTTAGGTTAGTATGTGTTGTCCTCCATGTGTCCCGTCTCATAAGGGGGGTGGGAGGTAGATGTTTAGAACGTTTCGTTACATGTGATAAGTAAGTGTAGCTTAGGTTAGTTAGGGACAGTTGTGGGTAATGAGTAGTCAGGGTAGATTAGGGTAGGTAAGATTTTTGCTTCAGTTTCCTCATCTATGGTTAGCATTTAATAAATATTTGGTTACCCCTTAATAGTATGTGTTGAATGGTACTTGATCGTGGGTTTGGATTCAGTGTACATCAATTTGGTACTATAACATCTGTGTCCTATGCTACAAACAAATCCCAACTGAGCTGTACGATTGGCAGCTAGCCCAGAGCTACTTTGCAAAGTGTTGACCCTTTGTTGCAACCACCAATCACAGTTAATATGGATCCCAATGTGTTTCTGTTGATAAGTGTGTTTTCAAAGTCACTAACAGTGCTTCCAGACTTGATATTGGGGAAACAGTTTTAGGTCTGACTGCAGTGTGATGATCATGCACACCCTTATAAGATGAGTTCTCATTGGCAATCTTGTATTCTTGTCTTCATGACCCTCATACATCATTTGTGACACAGTTCGGCATGATTACCTATTTGTATGTTAACTCAGACACCTCATTTGTGCAGTTTTTGTAGTGTTTACTTAGATTAGTGTGGCATGTTTATTGTATTATTTTTGCATGGTGACAACATTTTGCTAACACTATTTGATGACTTAGTTATCCCCTGAGGAAGCATTCTTCTGTCCAACACAGCATGATGGTGTATGGTTTCTCACTTCATGAGATTTGTCCCTCAGGATGGGCAGAGTATGATGCAATCATGGGCACTGTGCAGATTTCTCTGACTACATAATATCAGGACAGTTGTATTGACAAGGTACGTAATTTGACAGTAGGCACATTTCAGTTATCTACTGCACAGTTGATATGTCACATTACCCAGAGACAGATTTGTTGTATAAGTGCTATTTATTGAAAAGTGCTGTAGTGCTATCTGTACATTGTCCATGATTGTGAGTCCATTATAGTGACATCTTACATTGTGATCCAACACAAGGGTTTACCAAAATGCTTTTGTCATGGTGGGGTTGCTGTTTCAGACAGTGCAGAGGGACAGACTTAGCCAATGAGTAGGAGAGAGACAATCACTGGGCTGGATGACAATATATACTGTGGTTTGCAGAACAGTGCTTGAGTACAGTTGTTTCAAGACTGGCAAGTTACAAAGCGCAGGGCCTTGGTAATAGTTGGCCATGTGGCAGGGACTAGTGCTTCCGGGTAATTTTCCTTGTGAATGTGATCTGTTCCATGTCTTCTTCTTCTGATGTGTGTGTTGCCTGCTTTGTCCTTGTTGTTGTTGGTTGTGAAGGGGAAACACACACCTCAGTGTTAGAAGACGTGGAGTCAGACATCCCGGTTGCTGCTCCCTGTGAAGGTCTTAAGGGCAGTACTGCAGCAAGGAGGGCCTGCTGGTTCTTGAGAATAGCAGCCACATCATGATGGTAGGCAGCCAGGTCGGCTCTGAGGGGTTCAATGTTGCATTTGTGCACACGTTGACAGGATTGCTGTTGTAGGTGTTGGGTCAACTGTATTACAGCTGTGCTAATTTCCTTCTGGGTTTTCTGCAGTTCCTGCAAGATAGATGTTAGGGCTTGCATAGCTGCTGCCTGATCTGCAGATGACATCATGCATGAACGCATCCCCTCAAGGCTGGCTGCCATATTTTGCATCCCCACCCGCACCTCCTTGGCCAGCTCCCACTGTACTCCAACTACAGTTCTCTCAAAGCTGGTGCCAGTGTCGTCTGAGCCCTCAGCTGTATTGGAGCTGGCAGTGTCGTCTGAGCCCTCAGCTGTATTGGAGCTGGCAGGTCTTACAATTGGGGTGGTGGGTGGTTCCTCTGCGATGGCTGCTTGTTCTGTGCTCCTCCTTGTGACAGAAGGTGGGGTCTGGAGGGTTTCAAGGACCTTTTGGATGGTCTCCTGTGGAATGTTTATCGGCTCATCATCCATGTCATCAGGGAAATCTGTGACAGGCATATCGGCAGGAGATCCATCTTCCTCTGCAATGAAACAGGGTACAATTAGTGTGTCTGTGTTATGGCAATTTTGATGTGACGTGCCTGCCTTTTGATGAATTCACTTTGTGATCTTGTTTTGTGTTAATGTCTCCAGTCCTTCAGATGGGCATTCTTCCAGGCCTATGGCCCACCTGTGTGTCACATGTATGTTATTGAGTTATCAGACTTGTCAGCCTCATCGCCTCTAGGTGTTGATTTATGCCAAATAGAGAATTGCCACCTCCTTTTCCTACTCAACCCTCCGTGCACATCCATTCTCATGGTGAGACCTTTCACTGGCTGTGGGTGTACTGATGGCCCTGGCAGCACATTTAACAATCTGGACCTGCCCCAATCTCTGATCGTTCACATCCACTTAAATGTCATTGACATGTGGCATATCCTATGCATGGCAATGTTATGATCCGATATGGATGTTGACATTGTTAATGTGTCCTGCTGATGTTGGGGAATGTGTGTTACATTGGATTACCCTGATAGTCGTATCAGTGTCCTATTTCCTCCTCTGACTGTGTAGGTGTACTTCAGTGACCAGTTACATATGTCCACTCCTCAATGCTGTTGTCTGAGCAGTATGACATTTGTGATGTTGCCTTGTTACCCAGGCACAGGATGGACCCTGACATATGCAGCATGAGTGTGTCCTTAGTGCTGTGTAGCTCCTATTGTTGTTTACATTGGCTGATGTTTGTGACAACTATGGGCATTGACATTTGAGAGTACTGGGGCCTTTGTCTTGTTTCTGGGGATTGTTGCAGTTGTCATCCTCACACCCTAATTTAGGTGTGTATGATCCATGGGGAGGTTACTGCCATTGGCTACTTGAGCTGCACACAGAGCAGAGGTGGTAGTGGCAACTGTTGTCGCAGTTACTTTGCAGTTGTCGGTATGGCTAGAGGATTGCTAATAGGGCCCTAGTTAATGTAGGGGGTATGTTGGCTGACGTGTGCCAGGATGTCAGTTTGACGTAGTGGCCTTCCCTCCTGTCGTGGCTTTCCCTTTGCTCCTTCGTTGGCATGACAGCATGCCCCCATGGGACTGTTGTTGGTGTAGTGTAATGGTGTGCCCCAGCTTCTGGCTGTGCAGGCCATGCCCCCATGCCGTGCCCCTTTACCCATGCCACTCCATGTATATGATGACTTACATGCAATGTGTAGTAGGTATTCCCCCCGCCCCGGTTGCAGTTGACATTAGTGCATTTCAATTCCCATGCAACTTACCCTGCATGTGTGTTGTTTCCTGGTAGTCTGCGCTGTCCTGTCCTTGAATCCCTGTGACGATCTCCTCAGGGATGAAGGCTGCGACCATCTCCTCCATGTGGTCCAGGGTCTCCTGGTGTGCTGGACTCCCACCTCCAGTCTGCAGTGCTGCCTTCCTGTTCCTGGCCATCTTTTCCATTGTCCTGCACTTGCAGTCATGCCAGCGTTTCTTGCACTCGATGACTGTTCTGCGTACTTCAGCCACACTGTTAATCTTGTCGACAATTTGTTGCCATATGGCCTCTCTCCTACTGATTGGCAACTTTGATGTGACAAACAGTTGGTGCTGGTGTTCCGTCACCTCTTTAACCAGAATTTCCTGCTCCTCTGCACTAAAGCAACACTTTCTTTTCTTCTTAAATGTGTCCTGGTTCGTGTGTGGGTCCTCATGGCTAGTTCCTGGTCTGCTGTCATCTTCCTGGGGTCTGTAGTGGCATCTGGGATCCATTTTGGCTCTCCTCTGGTGAAATGGCTGTGTTTGCTGGTTTTTTTGACGCTATTGCGTCAAAAAAAACGGCGCATATCCGGTTTGCGGTGTCGTAAATCAACCCACAGTCATTTCCGCTGCGTTAACGTCGTTTTCCTTTACGGCTTGACGCCGCAGTGTGCGTCAAAAATAATGACTCCCACCTGTTGTTTGCGCCGCCGTGCGTCAAAGTATAAATATGACGCCCGCATGGCGCACCAAAATGGCGTTAGCCAGCGGTAATATTTTTGACGCAAAACTGCGCCGGTGCAGTTTTGCGTCAAAAAGTATAAATATGGGCCCAAGTTCCAAAAGAACCGCTTGTCTCCCTTCTAAAAGTCTAAAAGCATCTAAAAGTACTTGCCACTTTGAGGCCTTGTATATGCCCCTTTTACATACAACCCTCCTAGTTTTGATCTCATTCCTATTGCGTTGCCTAATAGCTAGCATCAAAGAAGCTGTAGCCCGCCAGCACAAGAGATTGAGCCACACTTGGGGCAACTGCCTCCCTACAGCCTTTTTGGTTTCTACAAAAAAATTCTATGAAGCTCTTCAAACATTCTAGTGTGGCCTTCGCAAATTTTCTCCTGTATGTCACTATAGTCTCCCGGCACTGGCAGGGATAGTAGGCCTTCCATGTATTCTGCTACAATTTTGTAGACTACCCCCAACAACTACCCAGATTGTGCCATATGACACTATTTTACTCGACATATTGTTAGTTGGCCTCAGTCTTGTCAAAAGGATCAGGGGAGCTGGCTGCCATGTCACGAAGTGGGAGAGCTATGACGCTAGAGAGTGTGTTATGATCACTATTCAGTCTTGGAAGTACAACCATAATGATAAGTTAAGGTCAAACCTGCACATCCACCAGAATGTAGTCCATGAGACTGGTGCTAAGGGGGTGATTAAATGTATGTTTACCATCCCTATCAGATAGACTACTTCCATTACAAGCTTGTAAGCCCTGATTCAATGTTAGGGCAGTGATTTGCAGGGCAAGTGGGGACCATTTCTTAACTCGAGGGATTACTAACTTGGGGATAGGTTACTGGATTGCCCTCTATGGGTTCAAATTGACAGTTGAAATTTCCTCCTACCAGTTTCCAAACACCAGTTGGGGCAGATGCGAGGTGTGTGCTTATGAACTCTAAGGTCGAAGAAACTCTAATTTGCGCTCCAGGTTCAAGGTACACATTATAAATGTACTAGGTAAATTGTGGAAAGATAAGGGTGATGATGCACAAGATGTCCGGGGAGGAAGTTATAAGTTCTTCCACCTTGCAGGGGCCGACTGACTGCACCCATGTAGTTAGTCCCCCTGATGGTCTCCCCCTGCCTGTGGATAGAGCTGCCTTACTAAAGTTGGCATACCTATCCAATGCACCACCTTGGTGCACCAGGTCTCCTGGAAAAGGCAGAGGTCATATGAGTCGATGAACTCAGCCCAATCTAGGAAGCAAGCCTGGCGATGTTGCAGGAGAGCAATTTAAAAGGGAGAACTGAGCTAGGTGAGACTGGTATATCTGCAGTACTGAGCCCTTCCCTCCTTACTCTGTCTAAAGGAGGACTAGGGCAAACAAATGCACTAATAGAAGAGGCCAGCTTGCCGTTAACAGGATTGGATCTGGACTGGGGCAATGGCATACTGACTATGGGAGGGGAACTATTTGGATCCCGCATGGGTGTGGGTGACTCAGTAATTAACTCTGGCTTGGACAAAGCCCTATGCCTAAAGTTTCTTGCTGCTGCCACAGGAGATCCCACAGCTGGATGACACCCCGTGCCACCAACCTATGTCGCCCAATCATAGTGGCCTGCTCCCTGAAACAAAAGACAACCTCTTAGAATCCCCTCAGTGCGCTCTCACCGTCCCAACTGTTTAAGTGCAGTTCCTCAGTGTGAGCATGTCAATGGAAACCCACAGGGGGAAGGATATTGAAGCAATTAGAAGTGGAGAAACAAAGTACACTTTGTGCTCAAACAGGGTTGTTGTGTGCAAGACCAGTACAGGAACAATCCATGTGTGTTTAGGCTGTTGAGGGGCTGGTATCTATACAAGTGGTGGGGTTTGTAAAAATAACCAAACGGAAGCAAGTCAGTGCCTGAAGAACCAACCCATCTACTAAGCTGACCCAGTAATGAACATTCCACTAAATAGGGAGACCTACGATTGATGACCACACAGTATCCAGGGCGATCAGCCTTGCCAGGACCCAACCACCTAACCCTACGAGTTAGCAAAATGCTATTAGCTTGAGAGAGGAGAATGTTTCTGTTTCTCACTAGCCAATCCAATACCTTGTTGGTAAGCTCACTCAGGGCCTCCCTCTGTCGATCTCGCAACTGTGGAACTACAAGAACTACAACATAGGGGCAGGAGGCTAGTGATAAATCAATCATCAGGTGTCTCTGAAATGGAGCATGGGCTTCAGCCAGGGGTGGTTGTTGCCCAGGTTTGCTGCCCTTTGCTTCCCTTATGCCCATAGTGGACTCTTGATGGCCCAAATTACCACCTGTGCTAAAGGGTAGTGAACCTGTGGGCTGTGTACCATATGTGGAGGAAGAAGCAGATAGGGGGATATACACCGTCGCACCAACTGGCACGGCAGAAACCACAGGGGCTAGGGAATTTGACTGATCAGACACAGCCCACTGGCTACCCCTAGGAGTGATGTTTAGGGCCAGGGAAACATGAGACTGATCTGAGATAAGACCCCTAAACCCTTGTTCAGTCACCTGCAGTCAATCAAGAATGGTGAAGAGGTCAGCAGCAAGTAAGTTTTTAAACTCTGACATGCACTCCTTTAATTTAGCAACCCAAAAGGGAATGGTGGCTGACCCATCAGCTGCAGAAGGGTTTTTAAAATGCTTTGGGGTGGCCTTAGACCCTAGAGTAATACACGGTCCCCCCTCGATGATAGATGTTAACTAGGGACTCTGATCTTGCTGCCTAGACCGCTTAACAGCCACCGGTGGATGGAGACTGACCTCAAGGGACTCCTCAATAACACAGGAGGCTTGATGTAAATTAGAAATGGAAGCCCCTTTACCCACATGATCTAAAGGTGCAGCCAGGTTATCAGCCAGATGATCAGCTGTAGGCATATTGCAAGAGGAAGGACAAGATGAACTCACGTCTGGCACCAAAACTTGTGGGGGTCCAGAACCCAAGGACAAACTCCTGTCAGTGAGTTCTATTTTGTGGAGATAACCCCCATCACTCTCTGCAACATCCTGTCAATAGATGTGGGCTTAGGAGAAAGAAGGGTTTGAGGAACATCCCGCACGTCCAGTGGCTTTCATTTTGCCCACCGTATATATATTGTCCAAGGCCAAAAGAAGGAAGGATGTCATAAGACTCAATATAAACCTAAGAGTGTGACGATCGATCAAAGCCTAACACAGCTCCAAAGAGTGCAAAGTAAAAGTGTGCAATCACTTAGTGGTCCAGCGCTGCAGAATGACAAGTGAGAGTTCAAACATCCGTACCAATATGCAAAAGAATAAAAGACATAAAACAATACAGCAAAAGGGCTGTGTCCTCAATAACAATCCCCAATAGAAATGTCAATAAAAATGTCAGGTAATTGAAATAGCAATAGCAATAGCACTAGCACTAATGACTAATGATGGGCCCAAGAGAACCAGAACCTGAGCAGGACTAATAAAACCGGCAGCACAGTACAGCAACAGCAGCAACAACTGGTCACTGACATTCAACAACCATTGGCTTACCTCCTTCCCCTGCACTTGCTGCCACCACCTCCCCCCACACAAGCCAGAAGCCAGAACTTCAAAGGATGACGGAGATGGCAAGGATGGCAGGCAACAGCAAAAAGAAGGCAAAGAAAGCAAGGAGATGGCAAGCAATGGCAGGTAATGGCAGATGGAATGCTGCTGCCGGATGACGATCCACTGTTGTCCCACTTGCTCACTAGATAGAATTTTGCTAGATTTTTTTCTTAATTAATTTTATTATTATACAATAATAACAATATAATCAATGTCCCACAACTGAGAGGCCAGTGTTAACAGCAAATAAAACGAGCAAAGCATATTTATCAACAACAACATACAACCTTCTCCCAGTGTCTGCCAGTCAGGGTTCCGGCTTCACTACTCATAATATAGTACTATCTGCTTCTGGGCTCTCTCAATGAGCACATTGAAAATCAAGAGAACTTGATAACAACCAGCAGGTACAACTCAGGAAACTGATAAGAAAGAAGGAGTGGACGAGGAAAGTGAGGAATAGAGAAAAGTGAGAGAAAGAACAGATCAGGACAGTTCTGCTGCCGGCATTGCGTCAATATTCCTACAGACCTTATGGGGTAGCGTAGAGGCAAGGAGAACCTTCCAGCACAAGCTATAGGACATGCCAAGCATCTAGTCACTGCCAAAAGTTCGATTTACCAAAAAAGCTCGCAGTGGGCCCGATATATCTTTGGGACGTGAGCCCTCCGGCATGAGCTCCCAGTATATCATCAGCTGCTCCTGGCAGTACGAAGCATCCCGCAGTCACTCACGACTCCGAGGCACTCCACCACGTCCCCAGCACATCGCAACCCTGCGCTTAGCCAGCAGCAGCCCTATCAGTCTTCTGTGAGCAGCTGGGACCCCCTCAACATAGCCTAAGAGGGCAAGCTTAGGAGTGCGCGGCAGCTCAGTATCAGTCATCTCCTCAATAATTCACAGCACCTCAATCCAATATTCATTCACTCCGGCACAATGCCATGTGAGGTGTAGAAAGTCCACATCGGGGGCCCCATATCTTTCACAACGCACATCAGAATGCAGCCCCATGCATCTCAAGCTGCTGGGTGTATGATACAGCCGATGTAAAAACTTAAAATGAATAAGGCGTAGTCGATAATTAGGGGACAACTCTCTCATATGCGCGCAGCACCTGCGCCACACCTCATCCGAGATAGCCTCACCAATGTCCGCCTCCCAGCGCAGTCTCACCCCCATCTCAGTCACAGGCGACTCGCTCTGCATACAGCTGGGTAATAAGTCTACCAGGGGACCGCGTCTGGTACAGGAGCTCCAGCACACGACACACCGGTGGCATCGCGGGGAAGCAGGGGTAACGTGAGCGGAGCATAGCAACAATTCTGAGCACAAACAGACGGTTCATCGCAGTATCACTCCCATCCCTTAACGCCACCTCAGCCGAGATGACCAGTCCATCAGAAAACCAGGAGCCCAAGGTGGCCAGACCGGACTCACGAAGAAACTCATGCACACGAGCATCTCCCGACAGCTGCACGTCCGCAACATCCAGAACTGACATCGTAGGTGCAAACGGCTCACTCACTTTAACAAGTCTCAATAGCGCAGACCAGGCCCTCGCCATGCAAACCACAGTATTGATCTCACACAACCTGGGTCCAACCGGGCTCCCCAGCACACGCAGCAGCCTATCAGGCCATATAGCACCCGCTTCAGGTGCCAGATGTGGCAAATACCGCACAGGGTACAGCCAAAAATGCGCAAAATGAGCCTGCGCACAGTAATAATAAAGTTTCTAATTCTGGGGCCGCCAAACCACCTATCTCAAACGTAAGGGTCAATCTCTCCCACAAAATTCTAGGCTGTCTACCGGCCCAAACTAACTTCACCAGAGCAGATCTGAGCCTTTCCAAAAACTCACCGTGAGAACAAGTGGTAGGTTTATAAACAGATATAGAAAGTTTGGCAGAATTACCATCTTCGCTATGGCGATACAACCAGTCAGCGACAGCGGCAGCGAGCGCCACATCTCTCTTTTCTTCTAACCATGCAAGAGCTCTACCGTAATTCGCTGACCAGAGCGTAGTGACATCTCGGCTCAACCAGACGCCTAAATACTGCACCGGCGCTGCTGCACGGATCCTTCCCTGGCTTCAAAATAGTCACAATAAGGGCCTCACGCAGCGAGGCGGGGAGAACCACTGCATCGAGCGCTTCTGCATAAACCTCTGGAGGTGCGGTGCAAGGACATCAGCATTTTCCTTATAGATGGACGACGTTAAGCCGTCCAGCCCGCCCAGGAGCTTTATCACCCGGCAAGCTGCGGATCACCTGGACTACGTCATCCACCGAAAAGGGGACATCTAGGTATGCCCGGTGCGAATTTTCAAGCCACAACAAACTGATATCCTCGAAATAATCAGTTGACGTAGCCACGTCCAATCCAGGAGGCTCCGCATACAGATTGGCATAGAATTCAGTGAGAGCACGTTTAATCTGGTCAGTGTCAGTGTAACTATTGCTGGCTAAATCTGACAATTCTACAATATAATTACTTGCCCGCGGCTTACGGAGCATGCCTGCTAGGGTATGACCAGCTCTCTCCCCTTCGCTATATCTTCTCGCCACAGTATGCTTCCCCAAGAAACAAACCTCTCGCAACGCAAACTCTTCGCACTGCGTCATCTTGCTTCTCAAGGTGGCCAGAGTATCTCCCAACCAATCCGCCGCTAAGCGTTCTTCCAGATCAGTAAGCTGGGCCTCCAGCTCCGCCAGCTCCTTCCTCAGCACCTTCAGCACTCCATGCTGCTTAGCGATGTAGATGCCACAAATCACTACTTTAAAAGCCTCCCACACCGTCCCAGCAGAAGCCACCGACCCTCGATTATCAGCAAAGTAATGCAGGATAGCTTCGCGGATCTCATTTTGGAATACCCGATCTCTAAGAGCACCATGAGGGAGTCGCCACATGAAGGCCCGGGGGGGGCCTCCCGGTATAGTCAACTCCAGCAGAACTGGAGAATGGTCCGACAAAGTGCGCGCCATGTGCTTAACCGACCGCGTCCAAAGCCCAACATCCCTGGTAACAAGCCACCTGTCTATACGGGACCAGCTATTATGAGCATAATTGACACAGGTACCCTCCCTGTCAGTACCATGTTTCACCTTCCAAATATCTACCATAGCACCCTCAGTCATCACATGCAAAAGGGCCCTTGCGGCCCCCACATGCTGCGGCGGAGCTGAGCTCTCACGGTCTGCCACAGGGTCCAATATCACATTGAAATCCCCCTCCACACAGCAAGGTCCCAGATCCCAGCGAGTCAATCAGCCAGCCCACCTCTTGGAAAAAATCGAGGTCGTCAGTGTTTGGACCATAAAGCAACACCATTCTACAGGGCCTATCCAGCAGCGTGCCGCGCAGCATAACGTAGCGACCGTCTGGATCCACAATTGTCTTTTCGGTGCGCCACTGTAGCCCCTTTCTGATCAGACTCTCCACACCTCTAGCATAGCTCGAATATACAGCAGAATGACACTCTCCAATCCAGCCAGCGTTTATCCTATTACGGGTGGTCACAACCAGGTGGGTCTCCTGCAGCATGCAAATGTAAATCGTGTCACGCTGCATATAGGCAGACAACAGTCTCATCTTGCGCCCATCATTTAGCCCACGTACATCCCAAGTAAGGCAGCGTACAGGCGTCCCACTATTCCCAGCCATACTGAACGGTCATCCAGTCACCCAACCCTCCACACCACATCTTCCAAACGGCGACAGAATGCAAAAAGGGAAGCAAAGACAAAGAAAAGAAGACATAGTAAGAAATCCAAAACCAGAACAACCCTAACCCCCACCGACGGTGACCCCCCAAACGGGTCTGTGCAGCAGTCCCACCCAACCCCAAATTCACCTCCCAAATAACAGTGTTAAACAGTGTCAAAGGACTCATCCAAAGGGGTGTGGAACAGGCCATCCGAGACACCATCCCAAACGGGATGGGCGGCAGGGGAACTCGCAATGCAACAAGTACATTAGAGCAGCCATCTTATATATTAGAAACATTAACCAGAGTATTGGCAATAAGACAAGGGGCGGGACCACCATCACCCAGCACAGCAGAGACCATTTAGTAATTGTCACTCAGGGCCCCTCTCTCTCCACCAGAATCTCTCCAACCCTCCAACAGCGCCTTTTTGGGAACCGATTTTGCGAACTTGGCGGCCAATTTCAGGGCCAGATGTAGCAAAAATAAAAATTGTGACTCGCATTTTGCGAGTTGATGCGAGTCGCAAAATGCGAGTCGCAAATTGGAATGCCAGAAAAAAAAGCGATCCGATTTTGTGACTCGCAGCCGGACTCGCAACGCTGTGTGCGAGTCCGCAGTTTGAAAGGTCGCTGTTTGCGAGTGTGCAAAAACGAACTCGCAATTAGCGAGTGGGTGTCGCAAATTGCGAATACCTTCAAAATTGCTTGCAGATGCAGCAGAACACTCCAGAAAGCATACCAGAACACCCTGGAAACACTTCCTGGCACATGATGATGACATCACAGCCAGGAAGTTAACAAATACACCTGGGAGGAGGGCTCAACAGTGAGCAGTGTCTCTGCCACTCACAGTAGGGTGCTGAGGAGTGGTAGGCACAGCACCATGGACGCAGCAGGGACCAGCCAGGCTGGCAGGAGGGGCAGGAGATCATAGATAACAGCCAGGACAGATTCATGTGGCACATGGCGTTAATGTGCCACATGACTGGTTGGCATTTTCCTGCCCATGGACAATTTCAACTTGTATATAGTTTCTTCATGACATTAATAAAACAGTTATTTTGGTTCCACTTAACAAATGGTTAATAGGTGAGTATGGTGGGAGTTGACACGTACCGTCCAGAATATTGCGTTGCAATGTGGTCCCGTCTCAGTCTGCCTTGATTAGCTAGACTCCTATCCCTATGATGGCGATGTGGTTGTTCTTGCTCTTCATCATCAGGATCTGGGTCTGCAGGGGTGAGAGGTAGCCCACGTCGGGTGGCTATGTTGTGGAGGATGGCGCATGCGACCACAATTTTGAAAGCGGTAATGGGGGTGTATTGGAGGGCGCCTCCGCTGCGGTGGAGGCATCAGAATCTTGCCTTCAGGAGTCCGAAGGTGCGCTCTATGAGGTTCCTGGTCCTCTTATGCGCACTGTTGTATTGCCTCTCTGAATCATTGCTGGGTGTTAAAAATGGAGTCATGATCCATGGCCTTAGAGCATATGCACTGTCACCTGTTGGGCACAAAAGTACACTGTTAGTAAGTCCAGATAGTCGTGCACAGTGACCTGTGTGTATGTCTGCAAGGTGTATGCAGCTCTACCTAGGAGGTATCCGTCTCCAAACTCCCCACGTTCCAGGCGTTGATGTATCCCACTATGTCTAAAAATGTATGAGTCATGGGTACTGCCTGGAAACTTAGCTACGATGTCCGTGATGACGTAATGGGCATCACAAACAACCTGTATGTTGAGTGAGTGGGTACACTTTCTGTTGCGGAAAATATGTTCCAGATTAGCGGGGGGCATATTTGAATGTGTGTCCCATCTACACATCCAATGACATGGGGGAAGTGGGCAATGCGGTAAAAGTCCAGCTTCGTGCTGTTAATTTCTGCCTCATTCCTTGGTAAGTATATGAACTGAGACCTGTGCGCTACTAAGGCATCTAGGAATGCCCTGAGGAACCTTGACACTGCACTTTGGGATACCCCACCTGCCACGGCAATGACCCCCTGATAGCTCCCTGAGGCCAAGAGGTGCAGTGCGCATAGTACTTGCACATGCGTAGGGATGGCGCAGCCACGCAGAGTCTTGTGTTCTAGCTGTGGTTTTAGTAAATCTATTAATTCTAGAATGGCAGCGCTGCTAAGGCGGTATTTATCATAGATCTCCTCTTCAGTTTGCTGGAAAAGGGTCTGCCTTGTTCTATATATCTTCTCCTGTCTGTGGCCCCTCCTCCTCCTCTGCTGGGCTGCGTAGACTCTCCTCCTCACTGCTATCAGGTATATGTCCGCCATCTTGAGTGACCCAGATGCCTTCTGGGTCTCCTTTTATACTTTGGTAATGGTTACCACCTGCTCTGAGTTAGTGGTAAATGCGACTTGCAAACTGGGCTTTTTGCGACTAGTCGCAATTTGCGAGTTGCAATTGCATAAGGTTTGCGACTCGCAAATTGCGACTTGCAATTTGCGGGTCGCAAAATGGGGTCGCAACGGATGCGACTCGCAAACGGGTCCCATCGCTTTTTGCGAGTCGGAAATGGGCTTTTTGCATCCCATTTCCGATTTTGCACTGTCGCAAATTGCGAATCGGCCCGTTTGCGAGTCGCAAACGTTTGCTACATCTGGCCCTCAGATCAGTAAAGAAATGCAGCTTGCCCCTATGCTGCACACGTAATTTGCCTGGATGAATGAGGGAGTATTTGGCTTCCGTCTGGCTTAGAGTGCGCTTGACCGGTAGGAAGGCCCGACAGGCAGCCTGTACCCCACGGTTGTAATTAGGAAAAAAGTTAAGCTCAGTGTTAATGTAAATCACAGGTCTACGCTCTCTGGCCAGTCTAAGCACAGTGTCTCTGTCCCGGTAGTTCAGCAGACAAACCACTATAGGACGTGGTGGAGTTCCCGGCGGCGGGCGAGGACGCAAAGACCTATGGGCCCTCTCCACCACCAGGACCTGGGAGAGTTCACCGGGAAATAGCGCAGACAGCATCGTCTCAACATAGTTCTCCAAACGGCCCATAGCCGTCGACTCAGGGAGGCCGATAATGCGTATATTATTGCAGCGCGACCGGGCCTCCAAATCCTCATTCTGGTTGCGGACTATCTCCAGCACGCGTTCCATGCGTAGCAATTGTTCTCCGTTTCCGCGATGTCCATCCTCTAAGTCCGAGGTGCAAGATTCCAACTGCTCAAAACGAACCTCACGACCATCCACCCGTTCCTTTAAACAATCCATCTGCTCAGTCAAATGGTCAAGCTTAGCATCAATGCCAGCCAGGCTATGCTTGGGGTCTAAGAACATAGCCGTTATGGAAGAAGCTGAAGCCCCCTCCTCAGGTGACGAGTCATCCGCTGAAGGACCGGCCGCACCGCTCTTCTTCTTACCCCCTCAAAGGTGAGTTTTGGCTCTTTATGATCGGCCTTCCCCATCCTCTGCCAGGTCTCCGAGTAAAAGATCACAAGTGCGTCACACCTCTCCAGCACCGGTCACCCACCAGGCAAAGCCATCCAGGACAGGAACGCCGCAAGGGCACGGACTCCAAGTCACCGGTCCCGGCCAGACCAAGCTTGAAATATGGGTCTAATTGTTGGGGCCCCAAACCGGTCCTGTAGCCAGGACCACAAGACCTGCCCAGATGCAGATGTCCACGACAGCAGCCCAGACGAGTGTCAGCCACACCACAGGGGCACGCGGCTCGAATCCCACGCCGATTAGGCCCCAGCAGTCAGTCGCAGCCTGGCCCAATCCAGGTCCAGGCGCCAGGCCGTAGCACCCCAAGCGGTCACCCACTCTCCACACGCAAAAAAAAGTGGGGGAAGGGAGATCCAAACCCCCACAGGCCCCAGGCCGCAGCAAGCACCAGAAGAGTGCCCCGGCATAGAAGCCGCGAGCCGGAGAGGACGGCCCCCGTTCACTGAGTGGGCCTAAACCCCGCAGGCACCCACAAACGGGCCGCGCCGGGGAGAAGAAAAAAAAAAAGGAAAAGGAAAAAAGAAGGCCACCTAATGCGTGTACCATTTGGAGAGGGGGGTAGTGGACCCACCGAAGCCCCCACCCCCTGCTAAGGAGACACCATGAAGCCCAAAAATAAAAGGGGGCGCTCCCCCGTGCCACTCTGAAAGATGCGCCGAATGGGCCCCCCAGGCGGTAGGAACCAGGCAGCCAAAAGCATGCGCACCCAAAGGGAAAGGGGGGGCCGCCCAAGGCACGCCCCCTACCACGGGAGGAGAAATACGGGCCAAAAAATTAAGGGGTCGCCCCCCAGCGCCACCTGGAAGAGTGCGCCGGCAGCGGCCGGCTCACCACCACTACCGGGGCCCGCGCCTCGCAAATCCAGCAAGGCCCGCCCAGAGACTCCAGGCAGGCCGGCTCACCTGTCGCCGGCTAAAAGACTCCAGCACCACCCGCAGCCTCTTGAAGATTCCCGGCGCCGCTTACAATGCGACCCAGGGATCGGGAGGCTGCTCTGTAGGAGAATCAGGAGGATTTATTCCCCCGCCATGCAGAGCCTCACGGTGTGGCGCCCATTTTGCTGGTCGGCCACGGCACGCCCCTCTAATTTTGCTAGATTGCTGGATTGGCTAGATTAGGCTCAGGCTGTAGGATCAGTTATCTGCGCCAAGGTGCAATTGTTAGAAAAAGCCCCTGTGTTACCCCTACTGGGCTATAAGGGCCCCTCTTGCATCTAGGAAGGCTGAGAAGGGAGGGGAAGGCTGCAGCAGGAAAAAGTGTGCCACGGCGACCCCCAAAGGTACCACGCTGCACCCTAACAAAACGAGAGCTCACACAGCTCCTGCAGCCGCTGCCGCAAATCATCGTCCTCACCGCCCTGCCATACACCTGCACCCACTTGTCTCCACGGGCAGATCTGGTACAGTGGCGCTAGTCAGGAGCAGCAAGGTGCATGGTGCTGTTACAGTGCCAGTGGCTGTGGAGAAGGCCAAACTAACACCAGGTCACAATCAGGAGGGGGGGAGCAAAACAATGCAACAGCGAGACCTAAATTTCAGCTTCACCATAGCCTCACTGCTCACAACTAAAAACACTCTGTCAGCCCTCTGCCAGCTCAGAATGGTACGGTGGCTGGATACAGTCCCTGCAATTGCTCCCAGCAAGCCCAATGCTGATGATAGCGGCAGCTCTCTCCCTCGCAAACTCCCTCTCCTCGCCTCAGGGAGAGGATTGTTTCAGTCTCCCACTGTTTTTTTCACTTTCAGAAATTCAGAAAACAGGAGGGGTGAAGGCAAAATGCTTGTGGGGGGCCTGAAGAAAGGACCAAGTCCAACAGTTTGCTTTACTCTGTACACTGATTCCATTTGTTATAGTCTAGATCCATTTGTGAAGAGAGCTTTTTTGCAATAGGGAATGCAGGTTAAAAAAATATATTTTAAACACAGTGCTCCTGTCGGGAGTGGCCAGCAAGATGGTCGATCGGATGTGCTAAAGAATAGCTACCAGCCCATCCGCAAAATCCTATGGCATCCTGACGTTCGAGAAAGCATATTTAACTAAAATTAAAACATGGGCGAAGTGAAGAGTGAAATGAGGCGAACTAGACTATTTTAAATACTGCTGCAGCACCAGAAGAAACCAAAGTGCCCCTGAACTCCTCTGAGACCCGCACATCAAAATGGCGCCCAAGTAAGAGTCGGTCAGAGGAGCGTACGGACAGTTGTACCAGTCGAGAGCCTCACTCGACTGGAGGTTAGTCTGACACAGCGCGTTGTTGCGGGCGTGCCTGCCTGCCGCTGTTTCACACCAGCCGAACTGATCCCGACTGATGGCGAGAGTGGCCTAAGCCCTTGAGGAGAGAGACGGCGGAGGGCGAAAGATGAGAAAAAGCTGTGCACTGACAGAGCACTGCCCGAGATCACCCGCCTTCTGGCCTGCCGCAGCCTCGCCAGACCTCTCTGCCTGCACATCGAAGATTCCAGTGAGCCATGAGGGCTACTTTGGGCGGTCACGGGGAAGGTGACGGATTGCGAGGAGCTAGGAAACAGCCTTCCTGCTGCCTCGCAGGTGGTGACCACCAGAGGAGTCGGGACGGAGGGCGGAGAGCCAGTGTGAACACTGGATTTCCCTGCATGGCCCGAGGGATATCAGGAAGCCGCCGAGGAGGGTGACCGTACCTATCTGTAGCGATGGAACCGCTTCTCACCCACCGTAGATTGGACCAGACCTGACAACCCGTTGCTGCAAAGACTAGATAAGCGGCATGTACAGTCCTAGTACCCTGTTGGGATAACGACGCAGAGCAGGGAAGAGACAGCACTCCGGGGATATCAAAAACAGGATCCCCCACCTGCCTGCTGGGAAACTTTAACAAGCCAAGCACCAAACTACCTGCAATCATTAGGACTGGCCAAAGGTGAGTGAGGTGGTGGGGCCCCCTAAACCAACACTGCCATGGGGTGACAAGACAATTGTGGATGTAGTGACTGCCTCCCTAGTGCTTCCCTCGACGGATGGTTGCCGAGCTCCCCTCCCCCAGCGCCTGGGGGGTGACAAAGCCATAGAGGCTTAAAGATGACTAAAGGGAGACTAAACTACTAAAATCAAACCAACGCCAATGCCCCACACCACTATGCGCCTGCACTGATTGTAGAACTACAATCACAAATGGACCCGCAGAGGTAAGAAGCACACATACCGAACATAACACCGGACCACCCCCATCACACTGCCTGACTTTTCTTTAGAATAGTGGTGAAACTCCCAGCGCATAACTCTGATCCAGGGAGATTAGTAGACAACAGGGAGACACTGTACCCTTTCAAGCACTGGACTAAACCACATACTAATATCATCTTCCTCCATACATAAGCCGAAGTAGTGTCGAAGCACAAATCTCCCAACACCAACGTCATGGTGCTTTGTAACTACCTAGCGGAAACGTGGTTGATTAATTAGGTGCTGCAGAGGTCACCATTGACAGCCCTCACAAACTATCTCACAAGATGGGCAAGGAGAAATCTCACAGAACTAGCAACAGACAGAGATGGATCAATCTACAGCGAATGGAACTTCCAATCAGCCCACGACTGCGCCCAAAGGATTACAGAAAATGGGACAGGAACCCTCAGGATCTCATATACTGGAAGCAATTGAGGCATCTAGTGCTGCATTTCAAAACAAGATAGAAGCAATGGCCATAGATCTTAATCTATTCTATGCAGACATACGAAAAGTAGCGGAAAGGTCACAGGAAACAGAGACCCAGGTAAAAACACTTGCAGATGAGATGACCTCCTGCAGTCGGTGATTGTGAAATTAGAGACTCGAACACACCAACTCGAGACCAGAGTGGTGGATACAGAGGGGCGAGCACAGAGGTGTAATCTTCACTTCGTAGGGTTCCTGGAGGGGGTAGAAGAAGCAGAGCCCAAAAATGTCCTGGAGGAATACATCAGTGCCTCCATCCCGGAGGCCATACTGTCCTCCCCTATTTGCAGTGGAACCAGCGCACAGAGCGCCAGCATCTCCACCACCACCAGGTGGCCCCCAAGATCCATTATTGCAAAAATCCTTAACTAAAGGGATCGAGACAACGTCCTTCGTCAGACGCAACAATTAGGAGACCCAAAATACCAAAATAAATTGATCTGTATATTTCCGGACTAAACACATAGGCCCTCATTCTGACCCTGGCGGTCGGCGGAGAGACGGCGGTCGGACCGCGAACAGACCGGCGGTATTAAAAATGGCATTCTGACCGCGGCGGTCCCCGCCGCGACCGACCGCTACTTCTCCACTCCGACCGCCGCGGCGGTCATGACCGCGGGGCTGGAGTTTGCGCACTCCGGCCCGGCGGTCGTCCCAAGACCGCCAAGGGTATTATGACCCTGCCTACCGCCGCGGTTTCTTGCGGGCGGGAACCGCCGTGCGAACCATGGCGGTAAGCACTATCGGGGCCAGGGAATTCCTTCCCTGGCACTGATAGGGGTCTCCCCCACCCCCCACTACCCACCCGAGTCCTCCCCCCACACCCTCCACCCCCCTGCCACCCCCCAGAGGTGGTACGAACCCCCTCCCCACCCCCACCCCGACATGCACATACATGTACCGCGACATGCACACACCCCCAACATGCACATATACACACCCCCTACACACACATACACAACGGGGACACATACCCGCACACATACATGCCGACATGCGCACCTGCCGAACAGCACACATTACCCATAGACACAGCAGCACCCCCCGCCCGCATACACGCACTCACACACCCCCTCTACACACTCACACGCACACCCCCATGCACGCCCACATCACACAACACCCCCCCACCCCCTCCCCTCACGGACGATCAACTTACCTTGTGCGTTGGTCCTCCGGGAGGCGACGGGAGCCATAGGGACGTGACCGCCAACAGAAGACCGCCAACAGAAGACCGCCACACAGAAATGTGGGTCGTAATTCTGTGGGCGGTGTTCTGCTGGCGTGGCGGTGGAGGTTGACCAGTCTCCACTTTCCCGCCGACCGCCAGTGTGGCTGCTGGCGGTTTTCCGGCGGAACGCTCCCAGCGGTCAGAATGCGCACAGCGGCACACCGCCGCGGTCGGCGGTCTTCACCGCGGCGGTAACTCAGCGGTCTTGCGAAAAGACCGCCAAGGTCAGAATGAGGGCCATAATGTACAACAGTTGAAAAGAACTTTTGCAGGAGTGAAAGCAATGGGACTCACATATATGTTAATGTATCCAGCCAAACTAAAGGTTATACACGAAGGATGCTCGCAATTATTCACTACACTGGAGGATATTTTGGACTGGCTTGAGATCTGTGGAGGAGACAGAATAGTGGACCCAGCGAAAGGATCCACAAGAACCATATCCTGTAGAAATTCAGGGTCCGTGTCAGCCCGTAAAGATAAGAGTCATTAAAACAAGAGATACAGATCCAATGATCGTGTCATTGTTCGTCCGGATGGCGGCCTTGAAATGGCACATTATAGCATAGAGATGGAGGAAGCAAGGGTACTGTATAGTCTGTAACATCAGTCACATCTTCCCGAGCTAGCTCATTGGCAGCAGAAGGTACACAAAGTCCCGGGAGAGATGTAGAACAGATATGAAGGCACCATGAATACAACAGAGGATGATTCAGGATTGTAACTTTTTGAAGAGTCTACACGGGTAACACACATGCAGATGATCTATAATGACCACACTGAAACCTAACATTGCACTGGAACACCGTCTGAAAATACAGTCGGATGAAATCTAATGGCCGGACCACAGAGACACTCTGTAATGGGTCAACACACCTTATTTTTTCACTCTTCTCTTTCTCTACCTCTTAGGTCTGTCTCCATTCCCGCCTCTTGGTTTTCTTATTCAAGTCTGCCCCCCGCTCCTGCATCTATCCCTCCCAGCTCAAACCTATTATTTAAATTAACCCTTATCTTCTTTATATTCAGCCACCTCAATCCTACCTTTGGACTAGTCTATCTGTGCACCAGAGTTCTACAGAGTAGAGCGCAGTACTTGGGGCGGGGGGAACAGTATGATTAGACAGGATACAGGTGTACAGCTGGATTGAGATTACACGTTTTTGTATTCTGTAATACATAGAGTTCACAGTAGCAGGAAGTTGTTAACACTCCACACATTACGATACTACAAAAATTTCCTAAGAATTGAATAGGGGTGGGAGGGCATTATCATGTGTGGGAAGACACAAATTCAGTTTGACAGTGTTTTTCCAGGGTGGGTGGAGTTAATGGCTCTGACAGAAAGTTTGTTATATGCAGCAGCAGGAACCCGAGGTCTGTGGGGAGGGAGGGGTAGGGTGACAGGGATGGGTGCGGGAAAGGGCATACTTCACTTGAACGTGTTAAAGAGAGATGAGTTAAACCTTACGTATAGTCGCTTTGAATGTGAGAGGTTTAAACAAGTTTGTGAAAGGTTTCAAGACCCACTCCTACCTGAAACAACTGGGTGTACATTTCACTATGTTACAGGAAACTCATTTGTTAGAGGAACACACTAAGGCACTACAGCGAAAGTGGAGGGGTCAACTTTATTTAGCTACTTACTACTCCTATGCAAAGGGAGTGTCCATTTGGATAGCGTCAGCGGTCCCTTTCAGAATGTGTAATGTCTCAGCAGATGTTAATGAGCGTTACATCCTAGTTCAAGGAGAAATCGATGGTAAAGAACCCAATACCGATGATGCTACTTTCTTTCCTGGGGTGAAAACTGAACTTGTCCCTTACGTTGGAATGCCATGGTAAGGGTAGGACATTTTAATTGTGTCATCGATGGGCTGCTCAATCGCTATCCCCCAAAAGAGGGAACAAAATAACATATGGTAGCCACACTTGGTGAGGTGATGTCCAACCTTCACTTTAGAGATATATGGCGAGAAATGCATCCCACAGCTAAGGCATACTCCTATTATACTTCCACATATGCCACATACAGTCGACTAAAGAGAATATTAATAGCAGATGAAACAGAGATGAACATAGGCTCCACCACATATCAGGTGCGTTTCCTCCCGATCATGTCCTCCTGCTGCTGGTCTGATGTCTGGGATTAGAAACCCGAGATACCGCTCTGGCGTCTATATCAGAATTCCCTACATGATCCTGAATACACCTTAGATATTCAATTGGCAATCCATAATTATTTGAACACTTACTGGAACACTGCGAACACACGGGGTGCGGAAGGGGAGGCACTGAAGGTAGTACTCTAAGGGTAAAGTATGAGTAAGACATATGGCATCAAAAACAAACTGGAGAGTGCGTTGAGGGAGGCAGAAGGTACTATCTGTCAATTACAGATGGGTCCCTCTACATAGGAGATATATGAAAATTGTCTAACAGAAGTAAAGAGGCAGATAGAACAACTATGGGATAAGATGGATTGTCACGCCAGAAAAGACTACCGCCAGCGATTATACCGGGAGGGAGATAAATCAAGCAGACTTGTTGCCTGGTTGTTGAAGCAAAAAAAATAAAATAACACAACTTATCCTTACTTTGCGCCAATCGGAGTGGCACCTAAATACAGGATCAATAGTCATTAACAAACAACTGCACACACACCTGGCAGGGGTGTATGCAGCTCCCGTTTGGAGGAACCCCCAGGCATTAATTTGCCTTCCTGGATAAGCTGGAACTGCCAAAGCTAATTCAGGGACAAATCGATGAACTAGACGGTAAAATTCACTTAGAAGAACTAAAAGAGGCTTTACAAAAAATGGACACAGGCAGAGGTCCGGGACCAGACAGATTCCCAGTAGAATTCTATAAAGCATTCGCTCTGATGTTGCTCCCCGCACTGCTGGAGTCACTTCAAGAAGCTCTGAGCAGAGGCCTTCTGCCTACCCAAATGTGTGAAGCACTCGTCATTATGCTTCCGGAACCAAAAAAGGCCCTGTCAACCTGGGCTCTCACGCCTGCTGTCTATGTTAGATGTAGATCTTAAGCTTCTTGACAAAGTGCTAGCGATGTGTCTAAGTAAAGTGATAACATCGCTAACCCACAAAGATCAATGCAGATTCATCCCCGGAAGAGATTTGCACATGAATTTGCGCAGACTGGTACATGTCTTGCATGAAACAGGCAGCCACAGAGAGGTGACACTAATAGCCTTAGACATAGAAAAGGCCTTTGATACTATCTTGTGGGAGTGTCTATGGGAAGTGATGAGAAGAATACGATTTGGATGAGGGTTTTTATGGCCTGGACCTGTCTACCATATATTTGGGACTCGGGGTGAGAGTGCGCACAGGAGATGTAGTGTCACCAGCATTCACAATCGAAAGGGGAACGAGACAGGGATGTCCTCTGTCCCCGCTCCTTTTTGCTCTTGCCATGGAACCACTCGTGATACACCTAAGGGCAGAATTGAACAGATCTAGTATAAGAGTAGGGAATGAGACGTATGTGGTATCCATGTATGCGGATGATACTCTAATATATCTGACAGAACCATGCCACTCAGTGCTGCTCCTCATGCAGCTTATGACCCTCTTTGGAACACAGCCAGGACTGCGAGTTTACCCCCATAAGACGGTGCTCTTCCCTCTGGACTCACTGGCTAGCGGAAACCCAAGGACACCCACAATGCCAGAGCTGCAGTGGCAAACACATTGTTTCTGTCACTTGGGGATGCAAATTACTCACGACAGAAAACAACAATATGAATTGAATATGGGCAGGGTGAATCCTTGGGGAAAATTCTGGACAACACTGCCACTCACAATAATAAGCAGAGTAGCACAGAGTAAAATGATATTGTTGCCTGGATTCCAATACGTGATGCACAACTCTATGTGTGAACTGCACTGAACTAATCACATCCTTAGTATGGGCAAGGAAACGTAGTAAGGTCTTTTTGGGAGTCCTTAAACTAGACTTGTCCGAAAGGGAACTCAGTTTGTTGGACTTCCGCTTAGATTACCTGGCTGGATTGCAAAACATTGTAGTCTGGCAGGATACAGGCTGAAGACCTACCTGACTTACTCGTGAGAGGCCGAGGACTACCGGACAATGTCCCTAGGATAGTTCAACTAGTGGCCAGGGCATGCCATCAAGACGATATTGAAGCGAGGCCCCTATGCTAAATTATCACAAATATGGTGGATAAGCCCTTTCACTGTACACAAAGAATCTGTAGCTCTGACAAGATGGATAGTGGGTGGATGGCACATGGCTGGTGAATTATATTTAAACAGCACCTTTCTTACAGCTGCAGAGTCCAGGGACCAATTTGGGATACCACTAGGACATTTCCTGCACTATGCAGCGATCTCCCACATTGCCCATGATATCTGCCCATCATTCCCCGATAAACCTCCAGAATCAAAAACACTGCAGGTGATACTAGACCCCGGTTCGCAAAAGGGTATTATTTCCAGATTACAATCAGATCTTAAGGAAGACAGATCAGTTGACCTGGAACCCTTAAAAACAAAATGGGATGGAGTACTTGAGTCCCCACTCACAGAAGGATAATGGAAAAGGGTTAGAGCATTAGTGCAGAATGTGTCAAGTAATGACAAATCCTAGCAGATACAGTTTTATTACTTACATATGGCATAGTTAACACCACTGAGATCACATGGGATATATCCATCGAGGGACTCAAATTGTGGTAGATGTCGGGATCAGATTGCTGATTTTACACACATGGCCCTGGACGTGTAGAATAATAAGACCATTTTGGGAGGCAGTGCAGACAAAGATATGTAGAATTGCTAAAATAAGGGTGCCACTCACTATAAAACACTGTTTATTAGGTCTACTACCGCCCCTAAAATGAGGTACAAAAATGGCCTATAGGTATGTGCATTTGACATTACTCCTCACCAGATGTAGAATGGCAATACACTGGACTAGCCAGTTACCACCATTATTGACAAAATGGAAAGACGACTACCTAGAATGGGGTATTGTGGAAGAATGCAGACTTACAAAGATTACGACAGATGAACACGTGGAGGGAGATCTGGAAAACTGGAATATCCTTGTAGACATATTTGGGGGGGAATAGGGAAGGGGCAGACAGAGCGGAAATAGTACAGATGGCTTCCCTTGAATCCAATGCACAAGAGTTGGATGAATGACATATAATGGATATAAAATTATAAGGTGCACAGCAATACACTACCCTACAGTACCGTCATTTCTCTGTGCGCTCGCTTCCTAGACTTCCTAGACCTTGGGGAATTGTACATATGTATATGCTACATAAACCGTTGGAACAAATGTTATGTTGGCAAAAAATGAGGTTATGTTGAAAATTATATTGTCAAATGTCTAATGCTTACAAGATCTCGTATGAGTATTAAAAATGTGAATAAACATATTTAAAAAAAGCACAGTGCTCATCGTTTGGCTGAGATGGGCTAACATTATAACAGGATGTTGCCCATCTTCATTCTTGTTCTCCTCCATTCTCTCTGAGGTGTCAAGCAAGAACTTTAGGAGATGAATGTCTGCCAGGCTTATCTAAACTCATTTTATTTTTTTCTGATGTTCAGATGAGACATATCAGATTCACAATATTAAATCGTCATGATTTTGCAGACTTGCCTGACCTTAACCAACTTCTTACCAAGAAAGGAAAAGCAATATTGATAGGTAAAAAGTAAAGCTATTTTTAAATACGAAACCAAAAGCAAAATAAAGCAAAATGGAAGTCCAAAAAAGACATTTGTTATGGAAAAATGGTTACATTAAATACCTCTTAGTAAGGAATATCATTGGAAAGGAAAAGCAATAAAGCCTTACAAATGTGAGTTACTGCATAACGCTCTCTTTTCGTAGTGCACAAAAAGTGCCTACAAAGCACCTAAAATGAATAGCAGTTGGTAAGGTTTTACTAATCACCACAGTGATAGTGCTCAGAGATCTATGTTCAGACAGAAGTACGCATGTATGTATGTGAGTCTGCAGAGAAACCCATGTGAATCCAGACTGTTGATACCCTTTTAGTCTCCCCAGTGCTTAATTTGTAAATAAAGAGCTGCCGGTGCTGAAAGCCCTTCTCTTAAACACTAGACTGCTGTAATTAAATCTGCCAGCACTGAATACTGAGGCAGCGTAATCCTGAAGGCATCTCGGCCTCTTCAATCCATTTACGCCACCCCTGCCCCTTCATCTCATCCTGCAACTTTCTACTTTCTCCCTTTATGACTCTTTTTAGTTTTGTCGTCTTCCGTCTTTACCATATGTGTCTTTTGCTCGCAGCAAATGCTTGAGGCATAAGAATAAGCCCCGGACCTCACAAATAAGTGCCGGTGATCAGCACCGGAAACAACAAGCACAAATTATGCACTGAGTCTCCCCTTATCTGCCCGGGATGCCAAGCTCATTTTTTCATGTTCAAAAGAGGGGGAGTGAGATGGAAGACGGACATGTATATGTAGTGATAAGCAGTGATAAAGATGAAGGATCAGCTATGTAAGTTGATGCAAAAGCATCTCCCTTTAAAATTGAAAAATTCAGAATTTTCCCAGGATGAACACCTTCCGAGAATTTCAAATTCACAACTATGGGTTTAACATTGATGCTTGCCCCTCGTCATCAGGTAAAATTGAATGCATGACATGTGAATACTTCTTTCATGACATAAATCCAGACCTTTGACGGGTCCTAGTTGACGTAAAGTGTCCTTATATTATATCGACAATTGCCAATATATTAACTACGGCGAGGGGATTTATCAGACAAGGACTTACTTGCTCCAGTTGTTTGGATGCTTCTAGAACTTGGGACTGCAAGCGACCGTTTTCTTTGGTCAAATGTGCGCAGTCTTCTGCCATTTTGTTCCGTAGATATTTATCCTCACTGGCGGACAGTTTCTTTTCCATTAGCTGCTGCCTTAGTTTCTCTGCTTCTCTGCTAAAAACATAAATCAGCAGTTGTACTTGAGATTACTCCCTCACAAACATTTCGTGTAGTCATAAAAGCCTACGTCAGGAGGTCAGACAATTAGAGAAACAATTTGCAAACTGAACACAAATGAGATGCAAATGAATGCAGAGATATGCTCACACTTCCTTTTATTAGTGACTAGAAAAATACACTGGAGATGTGTGGTCTGCTTTTAAAGAATCTGACAGTAATAGACACTATTAATAATAGCAATTGGATTGAGGCAACTAATACACCTACTGACACATCTTGCTGTTTAACAATTGAAGAATCAGTGCATTTTCCAGTTCGATAAAACACGATTAGTAAACACCTCAAGTCAGAAATCATAAGACTAATTGAAGGTTATTAAAGAAATTACTTAATCACATGGTCTTTGAATGCACATGTTTTCTTCCAATTCATCGCAGATGCCAATGTATCTCATGCATCTGGTTTTGGTTAATATTTATGATATTTCATCTTATTTCATGAAATTCCCAAGAACTGTTTAGGAAGTGGCCTGTTCTGGTGTTGGCATTGATACAGTGATTAACTTGAAGAAGTGGTCGCCCCTGAAGGCCACTGACACTTACTTTTGGGGAGTGGCACTTATTTTTACTGGATGCAAGAAACTGAAAAGCAAAAAGTTCGGAAAGACGGAGGAAGTGAATGATGGCAAAACCGTCGCAAAGAGAGAGGGCAGCAATCTAGAAGAGTGAGATAAAGGGGCAGGGAGTATCTGGTAGGGGACTGAAGATGGATTGAAGATGCATGAGATGGATTAAAGCCTACCACATTTGGTCTTCGGCGGGCTGATGTTTAATTGCACCAGCAGCAGGCTTCTGAGCAGAGCTTCTGGCACCCCACTCTTTTACCAATTATGCACTGTCCTTAGGACCTTTTTAGTACCCATATTGGCCCCTCTGTTTTAGCTTAGTTTTACAGTTTGTGTTTCATTCACATTTTATACTCGTTTTTACATATAATTAATATTCTCTTTCCAATGCTGTTAAAGGTAGTACACAATATGCTAACTCGAACTGCCCGTCCAGGAACTAACTTCTATCTCCAAGACACAGCATTACATCAGATCTCTGGTCCCAAAGTGGCATGGGTTATTATATAAACTACACACTGACCCAAGGAGGGCAGAGGGCATTCCAGTCATAACCATCCTGGGACGCGTACTGTACGACAGATTGTTTTGCTGGTGCTGAACTTCCAGCTTCAGGAAAGGATTGTAATCAAATACAAAATCTTTATTTTGGTAAAAAAACATAGAAGCAAAAACATATGAAAACAATAAAACAAATAAAGCATTGTACAAAGCATCAGATAAAAACAATCCTTTAAAACATTACTCATCTTTACAACAGTAGGCCTCTTTTTTCCTAATATGCCACACAATCTACAGCTATCTACGGACCCCATAGGTCAGGGATTTGGACAAGTCAGTATGTAAAACCCTTAATGCTTCTGCATACTATCTGAAGCCTAAATTATTATAACAAATAGGTTGTATCCACTTCACTCTGGGGGTGGTGTAAGCTGAGCAGAAAAACATATCACAAGCAATACCCATATTCTGCAAGCATAAAGTGCAATCAGTGCAATTTCCCCCACCCTCAACACCCCTTCCCCCATTTTGATGTAAACTCGTTGATAGAATCTAATGTACACGATTTTAGCTATTGCTGGCAAGACTTGATCCAAGTATAGATTGAAACAGGGAATAGGCTTGAAAGACAGAAACTGTTCTGTATGTTTCCCCATTTCCGAACTCTGATGGAGTCCTGAAAGCAGAAATGACCAATAGGCCTGCTTAAGCAAGGCCTTAGACTGAATTGTCAACAAGTCTGGTTTATCCCCAAAAGAATTCAAACCTAGTTTCCCAAACCAATTTGTAACATAGATCAACCAGGGAAGGGAGTTACATCTGTCCACTCTCATCACTTCAAGCAGACCCTCCCTGTAATGGGTCAGATCTTGCGTTGCCCAGATACTAATCCAAAAAAGCAAGGGTCTTAGAGAGGTCAGATCTTTTAGTCTCTTGATTCCCACATCTTAAAAAAACTGGAACCAGAGGAAGATGCCATAGGGACAGCATACACTTATTTTCCTCAATTCTAAGAATGTCTGATCTATTAATTCCCCACAATTCGTCTCCATGTAGGGCCGCTGCTTGCACTTTTACTTTGTATATCTCAAGTGCAGGTGAAACTGCTTTACAAAATGAAGTTTGCTGTTTCTTATGATAGCCCATAAATTCTGTGCCAAACCTGTCTTGGATTTATTTATCTGCAGGGACCAGGACATCAGGGAGTGTAATATTACACCCAAACAGCTAAAGTTCTCCACAAACTCCAGGTTATTCCCATTCACAGACAAATTCTTTTTAAAGCCCGTGCGGTTTAATTGCCATACACTTGGTTTTTGACGTGCTAATCACCAAACCTCTGTTATTGCAACAACTACTGAATGAGTTTAAAAGGTTTTGAAGGCCCTTCACCGTCTGTGACACTAAAATAGTGTCATTGGCAAACAATAGTGCTAGAATGAGGGATACACATAACTTTGGAGAGTCATGGATACACTTCAGAAGATGGTCTACCAAGTCATTTACACAAAGGGAGAATAACATGGGAGCTAATACGCAGCCCTGCATTACCCCTCTTCTTACCTGTATGGGATAGGTAACTTCACCTTGGGGTCCCCACCAGACCCTAGCAAAGTTGGCCTGGTACAGCCTAATGATTTTCAATAAAAGGTCCCCAGGGACATTTAGGCCCTCATTACAACCCTGGCGGTCGGTGATAAAGGGGCGGTAATACCGCCAACAGGCCGGCGGTAAAAAAAAAAGGAATTATGACCATGGGGGAAACCGCTCAGAGAGACAGCCACTTAAACACACGACCGCCACAGCGATATCAACAAGCAACATGATGGTAACCGCCAACAGCCAGGCAGAAGACAATGTACCGCCCAATGTATTATGACAAGGCTATCCGCCACCTTTTCCAGGGCAGTACCAACGACATCAAAAGCACGGTGGAAACAGAACACAGAAGTCAAAGGGCTCGCCTCTGGAGACTCAGGGAACAACCACAACGCCATGGAGCTGCCGTTACACATTTTTCCAATGCTTGTCTACCTTTTCCTGCATTATGAGTAGCAACCCCGACGAAGAAGACCACGGTGAGTACTGCCGCCTAGCAACAAAGGAGGGGGGAGGAAAAAGAGAGTGACACACACGCAACACACAACACCCCCACCCCCAACACCATACACACAACCAGATGCAGTAACATTACATATACATCCCGTACCCCTCAGGAATAATGCAAGGACAAAATGATTGGAAGAAAGTGAGTGTAATACGATAAAATAACATGAATAATGGCATCAAAATACAAACGTATATACATATTTACAAATGAAGGGACACTGCCCAGTCCTCAATGTCCGTGGGCCACAGGGCCACACCACATAGGCCAAGGCCCCACCTCACTCCTGAAAAAACACGGAGAGAACACTGCAGGGGCATCAGGTCGAAAATACACAGGCACCTCAGGGGGACAGGGAATGGGGGGCACCTCAGCTGGAAGATGGTACAACGCCATTGGTCGTGGAGGAGGCTGCATGCCCTGTGCGATGTCCTGGGGAGTGCAAGGCCACAGTCTCTCAAGTAGGTGAGTTGCCCACTGCTTGGTACTGGGGAGTGAGTGCAAGGCCACAGTCTCTCAAGTGGGTGGGTTGCCCACTGCTTGGGCCTGGGGAGTGCAAGGCCACAGTCTCTCAAGTGAATGGCTTCTTTCACTGGTTCTGGAGGGGGCATTGTGCCCAGTGTGCTTCCTCCTGGGAAGGATGGGGTGAGTGGATGGCTTCTTCCACTGGTTCTGGAAGGGGCCTTGCGCCTGTTGTGCTTCATCCTGGGAAGGATGGGGTGAGTGGATGGCTTCTTCCACTGGTTCTGGAGGGGGCATTGTGCCCAGTGTGTTTCATTCTGGGAAGGATGGGGTGAGTGGATGGCTTCTTCCACTGGTTCTGGAGGGGGCATTGTGCCCTGTGATGCAGATCTTGGGGAGTGCAAGGTCACAGTCTCTCAGACCCACAGGATTTGCAGGGTCCAGGATGCACTACAGCCCACGGAGGCAGGACTACACACTGCCCACCGGCGGTGACGGCTGCTCAGTGATGGTAGTGGCTGGGCTGGTTTTGGGGCTGGCAATGATGGGGGTAGGCTCCAGCCCTTCCCCTGCAGCCTTGGACGGATGCCCACTGGGGCTGCTGCTGCTGGCAGTGGTTCTGGCAGTGGTGGGGGGAGACTCCAGCCCTTCCCCTGCAGCTTTGGCCTGCTGAACTTCCATGGTTGGTGGTAGGAGCTCCAAATGAGTCCCAGCACCAGACCTCCTGTCCTTCCTGCCTGCAGGTGCAGGCCCCTTGCCCTTCCCTTTCGCAGCTGGTGGTGCCTCCTTGCCCTTCCCTTTCGCAGCTGGTGGTGCCTCCTTGCCCTTCCTTGATGCACCTGCTGCAGGCACACTTTCAGTGCTGCTGGCTGGTTCCCGGGATCCTCTGCAGTAGCTGTTGACAGTACTGTGGCCATGGACTGGGTGGCTGAGGTGCTCGCCTGAGTTCTGACCACCTTTGCCCGATGTGAAGGATGGTGGGGGGAGGTGGAGGGAAGAGGTCAACGGTGGAGAGGAAAAGCTTCTTAGGGACATTGGGGCGGGAAGAGGGTGAAGGTTTGGGAGTGGGGAAGAGGAAGTGGTTGTAGGAGGTGTCTGTCTGCTGTGTTTGGGTTCAGGTGCATGGGCTGGATGCTGTTGTGATGTGGATGGCTGTTGGGTGTCTGAGAGCTTGCATTTGTGTACTTTGGGAGGAGGGGGCACAGTGGGAGGGGACACAGGGGACGTGTGCATGGATGTGGGGGTGGTGACTGCTAGTGAGGGGTGTGTAGTGATAGGCATGCTGGTGATGGAGGAAGTGGATGAATATGTAGTGCATGCAGATGTGAGTGTAGACACAACTGGGAGGGAGGTGGACGAGGAGGAGGAGGGGGACACAGTGGAGGCAGTGGATGTTGGTATGTCTGCATCTGGATGGTGTTTGTGTGAGTGCCTGTGGGATGATGTGTGGTGCTTGTGTTTGCCTGAACCACTCCTGTGTGTTGTCCTGTGTGCATGCTGGTCTGCCAGTGTGCTTGGGATAGGTTGGGGTTGAGGGGAATGGGATTGGGTAGAGGAAGTTGGAGGGGGGAGGCTAGAAACAGGGACAATGGCTGCCATCAGAGAGGCCAAAACCTGGATTGATCTCTGTTGGGCCGTCATGTCGGAGTGAATGCCCTCCAAGAATGCATTTGTTTGTTGCAAATAGGCTGCCAGCCCCTGGATGGTATTCACAATGGTTGACTGCCCAACAGAGATGGATCACAGGAAGTCAATAGCCTCCTCACTCAGGGCAGCAGGGATAACTGGGGCAGGGCCTGAGGTGCCTGGGGCGAAGGAGATGCACACCCTCCTGGGTGATCGGGCATGGGAAACACGCTGAGGGGCTGCTGGGAGGGCAGTGCTGGTACGGGGTGGTGGCTGTACCTGTAGTTGGGGTGGCCACAGAGGTGTCTGCCACCACCAGGGAGCTTCCATCGGAGGAGGTATCACTGTCCGAACTGTCCCCTACTGTCTCTGCCGTGGTGCTCCCCTCACCCTCCATCCCAACGGGGCCCTCACCGTTGGTGGATTCAGCCTCCTGGGCCATGTGGGATGCAGCTCCCTCCGTCGCCGGTACCTCAGCTCCTCCGCCAGATGATGCTAATGCACAGAAGGACAGGGTGACAAAACAAAAAGGGGGGGGGAGACAAAGGAAGGATACACTTGGTCAATGGCTGCTCCAACACCACCGTTGGCGTACACAACACACACACACACACAGGGAAAAGCCCTACGCATTAGGCAATGCACTACCAGTCACAATGCTAGTCACCCGGCCATGGACAGTAATACCTAACGCCAATAACAGCATACCTGAGACCCACAGACCCCTGCCCAGTAGTGGATATCTACTAGCTTCGGTGGAGGTTGTTGACATCATACCCTGCCCAACATGGGACCTACCTTGCAATGTCCGGCCTGGCCTAGGGGCACCCTCAGGCCCACATCCCCCACCCGGAGACCACCCCACCACGCGCAAGTAGTATATTGGGAAACTGTACTCAACCCCTTGGGGCTGCTGTGATGCCTTCAAGCTCCCATCCAGCTCCGGATAGGCCACTGCCAGTATGCGGGCCATCAGGGGGGTCAGGGTTCGACGGGCACCCCTTCCTCGTTGGGAGGCCATCCCCAGCTGGGCCTCCCCCGTCTTCCTTGCCCAGCGTCTCAGGTCCTCCCACTGTTTGCGACAGTGGGTGCTCCACCTGCCATAGACCCCCAGGGTCCGCACGTCCTTGGCGATGGCACGCCATATACCCTTTTTCTGATGGGCGCTGACCTGCAGAAATATACACATAGCAAAAGGTATCAGTCAGACCCTCCAGCCTGTTACACTCATGTCCCACTATAGGCCTCCCATCCCCTTACGCACAGACATTGCCCACCATACATGCAGCACGCAGCCCAGGGCCCTTCCACCAACCCCCCCCCCACATGAGGACTTCACACACAGCACTCCATGCATTCATGTCCCATGCATCGTGCTCACAGTGTACTCACCGGTTGGTCTGGAGGTCCATACAGCATTCGGTACTTGGGTGGGACCCCATCCACTAGGCTCTCCAACTCCGCAGCGGCGAAGGAAGGGTCCCTTTCCCCAGTGACACAAGCCATGGTCAGTTCCAGGCACAGGTCACAGCAGCACTTGCAGTGTAGGTCCTCTCCTGTTGAAGGTCAGGTAGCAAGTGGGTAAATAGATAGAAAATGGCAGTCACGTCTGCGGCGCTGCATACCATCACCGCCGGCGTACATCACCAGTGGCCACTGTAAACAATAGGGCCCAATGGGATCCAATGAGAAGTTGCACTGCAGTTTTTGACCACTTGCCACAACAGTGCACAATGTCAGTGGAATTACCTCATTTCCACATGGCCCTCCGTACAGGACAGGAGGACGCCATTTCAGGGGGGGGGGGCAGGCCATGGCACCTAACTGCGTCACAGTACACATAGGCACCATTTGGGCCTATACAACAATATTGTGTTACAGTCACAACATGCAATGCAGTGTAGTGTTTGGAAATATGGAATACTGACCAGCTACTCACCGTTTGCCCCCTAGATTGCAACCGCTGCGGATGAATATGAGATGGAGACATCCCCCTGTGTACAGGCCTCTGGTGGACTTGGCAACAATGGAGGACAGGAACATTATCCTCACCTATAGACTGGACAGGGCCACAATCACAGAGCTGTGTGCCCAATTGGAATCTGACCTGATATCTGCTATCCGTCAGCCCACCGGGATCCACCCTCTTGTGCAAGTCCTGTCTGTGCTCCATTTCCTGGCAAGTGGCTCTTTCCAAGTGACAGTGGGCTTGGCAGCAGGAATGTCTCAGCCAATGTTCTCAGTAGTGCTGACCAGAGTATTGTCTGCCTTGATTAAACACATGCGCAGCTACATCGTTTTCCCCCAGGTGGAGGATTTGGCCACAGTGAAAGCGGCTTTCTATGCTATGGGACATATCCCCAACATTATTGGGGTGACTGATGGTACACATATTGCATTTGCCAGCCCCTCTAGAGAAATGAACAGGTGTTCAGAAATCGAAAGAGCTTTCACTCCATGAATGTGCATATAGTGTGCCTGGCGGACCAGTACATCTCCCACGTCAATGCAAAGTATCGTGGGTCTGTGCATGATGCCTTTATCCTGAGGAATAGCAGCATCTCATATGTGATGGCTCAACTCTAGAGGCACCGAGTGTGGCTAATAGGTGAGCCCTGGTTCCCACCCAGGGTTTGTTGATGTATGGGTAAGGTGTGGGCCCTAAGGGTTAGTGTGTGTCTAACAGTTGTCCCTCGATATTTGCAGGTGACTCTGGTTACCCCAACCACTCATGGCTACTGACCCCTGTGAGGAATCCCAGGACAAGGGCAGAGGAACGTTACAATGAGGCACATGGGCGAACAAGAAGAATAATAGAAAGGACATTCGGCCTCCTGAAGGCCAGGTTTTGTTGCTTCCATCTAACAGGTGGATCCCTGTACTACTCACCCAAGAAGGTGTGCCAGATCATCGTGGCATACTGTATGTTGCACAACCTTGCCTTACGTCACCAGGTGCCTTTTCTACAGGAGTATGAGGCTGGAGATGGGCGTGTGGCAGCAGTGGACCCTGTTGACAGTGAAGATGAGGAGGCAGAGGATGAGGACCACAGAAGTGCTATTATTAGACAGTACTTCAAATGACACACAGGTAAGACACTGTAATAACACTTTACATTGACTGTTTTTATTTGACATTGTCACTGGAAGGCTGATTTTCCAGCTTCTATGGCCACTTACTGTACCCTTTGGCATCTCTATTTTCAGATATTTGTGTCCCACTATCGCTCCTAGTGTGTTGACTGCAGCCAACTACAGGTCATTCCTATGTATACAATACTGTACAGTTATATTGCAGTGTTTAAAGCTTGTTAAACAAATACATGGTTAAATGATTTGACAGACTCCATACTTGTATTTATTCAAATGGTGTTTATTTAAGTGCTAATGGTTAGAGGGGGATGTGCAATGGGCGTGGGTGATGATGGAGGAAAGTCCAGTCTATTTGTATCATAGGTGCATTGTCCAAGGGGGCGCAGGAAAGGGAGCAGTGGCAGTTCAAGGTAGACAGGGTGACAGATTGAGACACAAGGGTGACATTCAGGAGAGTCTTATTTCCTGGCTGGGGTCTTGGCAATGTTCTCTGGCTTCTGCCTGGATCGCAGGGACCATTTGCGGGGTGGTTCTCCTTCTGCAGGGAGTGGGGTGCTGGTGGCCTGTTCTTGTGGCGGGGCCTCCTGCAAACTAGCGGCAGCGGAGGTGGAAGGCTGTTCATCGGTTTGGCTAGTGTCAGAGGCCCGGTGGTATGCCACTGCCTCCCTCATGGTGTTGGCCATGTCTGCCAGCACCACTGCAATGGTGACCAGGGAGGTGTTAATGTTCTTCAAGTCCTCCCTGATCCCCAGGCACTGTCCCTCCTACAGCCACTGGGTCTCCTGAAACTTGTCCAGTATATGGCCCATCGTCTCCTGGGAATGGTGGTATGCTCCCAGGATGTTGGTGAGTGCCTTCTGTAGAGTTGGTTCCCTGGGCCTTTCCTCCCCCGGTCGCACAGCAGTCCTCCCAGCTTCCCTGTTGTCCTGTGCCTCTGTCCCCTGAACCGTGCGCCCACTGCCACTGACCCCAGGTCTCTGATCGTCCTGTGTTTCTGGGGTGGCATGGTAGTGGTGGACACACTGCTGATTGACGTGTTCTGAGGACAGAGGTATGGGCCCGCTGGGGGGGTACTGTGGTGGTGTTTCCTGATGGGGGAGGCTCTGTAGTGGTATGGGACTGTGCCTGGGTTACCGACTGTCCGGAGATCCCTTATGAGCCAGGTTGGTCATCCAGATCCAGGCGTCCAGAGCTGCTGTCATCACTGTGGGCCTATTCTGGGTGTGGACTGGAAGTTGTTGGCACTTCCTCTCCGGTGACGTTGGGTGGGGGACCTGTGGGGATGTAAATGCAGTGTTATTGTTTATGTGTGTGTTATCTTGTGCATGGGTGTGTTGTCCTGTATGGTTGTTTTTGCCCTGTCCGCTTTGCCTTGTGTGAGTAGTGATTTTGTAGGCTAGGTGATTCTCTCTAATGTGCAAGCTTTGGTGATGGGTGTCCATACAGGTCTGTGATGGGGGTCCGTGCATTGCTGTTACATGCAGGGCTTGGTATTGGGATGGGTGGGTTGTGATGGTGGTGTGTGTGTGTGAGGTGGTGGAGTGATGGGAGTGAGGGTAAGGGTGGGGGTTTGTGATGGGCATGCAGGTAGGGGGGGTAATAGTAATAGAGATTTGACTTACCAGAGTCCAGTCATCGTGCTACTCCTGCCAGGTCCTCAGGATGCATGATTGCCAAGACTTGCTCCTGTGTGGGGGAGGAGGTGGGGGTCCACCGCCAGTCCTCTCTACAGCTAGTTAGTGTCTTGCTGCTGTGGAAGGCACCTTCCCCCATAGGTTGTTCCACCTCTTCCTGATGTCATCCCTTGTTCTGGGGTGCTGTCCCATGGAGTTGACCCTGTCCACAATTTTCCATCATAGCTCCATCTTCCTTGCAATGGACGTCTGCTGCACCTGTGATTCGAATAGCTGTGGCTCTACCCGGATGATTTCCTCCACCATGATCCTCTTCAGAGAACCTGGGGTGTCGTTGTGGTGCCATACGTGTATTGTGGGTGGTGTAGGTGAGGGTGTGTGGGGTGCTGTGTTGGGGTGTGTGATGTAAGGTGCATGGATGGTGGTGTGTGTCTGTGGTCCTGTCTGTGGTTTTGCTATCTCTCTTGTAGCACTTGTTTGTAATGGTAAAGGGTTGTGGGTAATGTGTGTGTGTGTGTTCTATAGTGGTTGTGGGTGTGGTGTGTGTATGGGTGTTAGGTGTGTGTAGTTTGAATTGTCCAATGTGGTGTTTCGTGGGTGATAATGATGTGGGCGTAGTTCTGTTGGCGTAACGGTGTGGGTTTTGGTACTGCCGGTTTATCACTGACCTTTAGGCTGGCGGACTTTTGTGTGTGGCTGTATAGTGACAGATTGCTATGTGTGGGTCATAATATGGGTGGCGGTAATGTTGGCGGCAGTCAGCATGGCGGTAAGTGGGGTTTACCGCCAATGTCATAATGAGGGCCATAGTTCCTTTAGTGAGGACCACAACAAGCCCCTGTGTACTAAATCAAAAGCCGTTTTTAGATTGATGAAAGCAATGTATAGATGTCCCTATCTTAACTTGACATACTTCCAAACCAGGCACGTAAACCTAAACCCCTGATCTATTGTGCTTACATGTGACCTAAAGCCAGCATGGTACTGAGTAAGTACCTTGTGCTCATCCATCCAAACGGTCACTCTATCAGGCTAATTGGCCTATAATTTACGAGGTACTGCTTCTTTCTTTCCTTGTACAAATGGACTACCTCAGCTCCTCTCCACGTGTCTGGAATTGGTGCTCCCGAAGCAACTGCATTACAAAGAATATTAACGTATGGAGGTCAAGCTTCCTTAGAGTGTTTAAACATGCCCCTGGGACCTTGTCAAGAGCTGTTGTTTTTTGGATTTGATTGCCTCTATTTCATTCAACGTTTCTTCTAGGGTGAATGGAACCATGCTATTGCCTTCCCCGCCTTCACTATAAACCAAGCCCTCCTCCCCATCAGACGCTTCCACTACGGCTCGATCTTCTATTCGAAGGTAGCTATTATCAGTTTCGTCCAGGTCCGCATACAGCTGCGAGAAATACCTGACCCAAGTTTCAGGGTCTAAATGATGACTGGTATGTACATAAGCATCATTGCTAACATCAGCTATGATTTTCCAAAACTTTACACTGTCTTTCCCTTTCCCTGCTTCAACCAGATCTTTCCAATGGGAATCCTCCCATTCCCTCTGCGCTTCCAATAATATGCTCTTGTATTCTGCTTTTGCCCCTTGAACTTCCCTACTGTTCTTCTTCTGTGCTAATAGAAGCTGTGTTTTTGGCTGCCTACACTTTCCCGAGTATCACAGATTTGTCCAGCTCTTTCCTCTGGGGTTGGCCTTGTTTTACTGCTGGTAAATTTTAATTCCTTATCTCCTCAGCAAAATGGGAGTGAATGGCCATTATTGGAATTTTGAAGTGCGGCTAGCCGATGTATGGTAATAGCATATCTGCAAATGCTGTGTAAATCATTGCCAATTTATCTTATTTACACAGTATAGAAGGCCACCTAAGCAATCTCCGATTGTTCCCAATCAATGGTTGGACTTACATTGCTTCCTTGGCTATTGAACGTAGATCAATGAAGCCTTCACTCAGAAACAATCAGAGGGGGTTATGGTCACTATCTCTCCTAGTGTCCACTGCAAAGTCTTCAACCAATTCCCATTTACTTACACTCAGCCAAATGTAATCTATTATCGAACGCGCTGGTCCCTTCACATATGTGAATGCACTAAGGCAATCTGACACTGTCCTGCCATTGCAAGCTCGAAGATTATGTCCTACTGCTAGCTGAAATTATTGCATAGACGCTACAGTGTATGGTACAGCAGGACCTGCATCAAGCAAGTGAATGCCTCTAGCTCTGTTCTCCTCCTCCAACACAGTTTCTTGTTCCCTAATTGGCTCGTATTTACAATTAAAATCCCCTCCCCACAATGACAATGACTTTTGGATTTAATGTGTTTAAAATTCTATCAAGGTCCGCAACCACCAAAGATTCCACACTAAGCTTCTTCGGCCTAATGTAAACATTAAACAAGCAGACTTCCCGCCCATCCTGTGCCTTTACCCTAATCCCCAGTATGTCCTTGGAATCCATACCAACAACCCCCTTGATGGTCTACCTTTCATAAAAGGAGAAGCATTGATTTAGAAAGTTCTATATCCTGGCTTATGTATTGGTTCCAATAGACATCTCCTGAAATAGACAGAAATGAAACCAATCAAAGTACCCCTGCCATTCCGGGTCCACCATTTTGCTTGTTAGGCCTGCAACATTCCAGGAGAACAATGATACATGTTTGGACCGAGCTTCTATTGGAACACTAAGGTTGGACTATTTACCAGTCACTACACGTAAGGTCGCTCCCCAGGCCCCCTTGATTGGTAAGCCCCCTTCCAACTCATAATCCAAATTCTATTTTCCAAGCAATCTGGGAAAGCTGGGCCTAGAGACAGGGATACCATGTGCTTGGTTTCCCAGTGCCGAGAGTTTTACAACATCATCAACAACATTGTCATCTGTAGCATCATCACATAGTCAATCATTGTACTCCAAATAAGATAGTGCAGTGAACCTGTTGTTAGTCACAACAGTCGCAACAGGGGATCCATACCTAGATTGCTACCCGACCTCAACCCTACCAATAGCTGGGAAATCCAGCAGACTCTGGACCACTCTAGAATGCAAATGCTTGTAAAAAAAAACCTAATGGGACCAGATTAATACCTTCAGACAGTTTAGAGTGAGGTGAGATGGAAAAAACCAGCCATCGAGCTAACTCAGGGTAGCCAAAGTTGATTACCACATAGTCCCCCTTCAACAATTTTGCCTGTGGACAGACCCATCCAATTCTTCTGACTAATAAAATGTCATCAGATTCCGCTACCCGAAAATCTGAGTTCCATGATAGCCAATGACAAACTTTGTTCTTTATTTGAACCATAGATTCCTCCACTAGAGGTGGCAAGCAGGGGACATTAGTGAGAATAGCGACATATGGGCAACACTCTGGTGGGAGGCTTAGGCGACTAAGGCTCTTTTCCCTTACCTGGGTTTTAGGACTTGCTGTTGAAATCGGGCTGGGGGATTGCGGAGAAATACAGGCCAGCAAAGGGCTGCCTAACATCCCAGTAAGTTCCACTGTCAGCACCATCAGAGCTACCTGAAGAAACCTGCTGGGACTTTGAGGTTAGTTTCTCTCTCTCCCTTGAACCAACAAATATTTGACTAACATGATCCCTTTCTTCCGATCTTAAAGTAGCGGCACTACTATTTGATGTAACTGAGGTGCGCAAGGTGGCCCAATCTGCTACCCTCTCCTCAATTGCCTGCAACTTGTCCTTTATGGGGAACAAACAAGCTTCAACAGTCTCTTTCACTTGCAAGAGCAAATCTGACATAACAGCTTTAATAAATTCAGTGACTTCTAATTTAGTCGTATTAATTACAGCTTGGGACTCAGTTTCACAACCCAAGTGTGAGACCTCCTTCGTACTTGAATTCCTGTTTTACTGCTTTCTTTTCACAGGCGCTTCTGCTGGTATACCCACATTGAAGGTAGTTCGCTCAGTTGGGTTAGAACCCTGCTCCTGGTCAACTACCTGGACATTTGGTTCCACGTTCTCTGGGCCGATGACCCTCCTTCGTGTCCCCATTAACTTCAGTTCTCCTGGGGGTGCCTCAAAGGTTACCAAGCCAGCTTGGAGTTCACACAAATCAAGGGACTAAAGGCACTTAGCTAAATTGATTTCATTAGCCACCACCCCCACTGCCCTTTCTAAGAAATAGTTTAAGGTGGTACTGAGCATTCCCTGGGAACTGTCCTTTACCCCGTGATTCTGTAGAAGCCTCAGGAAAAACAGAGAAAGGAACTCATCAGGAAAGATAAAAGAAAGGTTTATTTATGACACAGGGACAACGACATGAAAAGTCAAGTCTAAGAGTCCGAATTGCGGAACTTCAATATAAATTTTATATATGAAAACCACAACAATGTTTCATTAATTGTCCAATCAAACTTCAACACATGATCATTTCTCGAACATCACAGTTAAGATTTCAGTTATAATTTCATAATATTCAAACAAAGTCCAATGAAAAGACAGATAAAGTAGTTATCAAAACAATGGCCTAGGTGCACCATATGACGACAATGGAGACGTGGGAACTTTCCACTTTGGTGAGCAGTACGTGCACAGAAAAATAAATGTCTTCATACAGGTTGCTTAAGCTAGGTAGCATGCAATAGTACATAACAGTGGTAAGCTTTGCATCATCACACGTTCCAAGCATAAATGAGAAAAAACAATAATCATGGTTCATCAAGGTCATGAAATTCAACAACAGGGCTTGTTATCATTGAGTATCATAGGGCCAGGCAAAGCAAAATGGATTCTAGGCTAAAATGAAAATTTGTAATTTCATAATTCTCCCTATTGACCATGTCAGTATATGATATACAATATATGAACAATCAGCTGAATACTAAAAGTATGGGTAAATAGGAGGACCTTCTTGTCCTGATGGGCAGGAGCCAAAAGAATGGACCCAGCCTAGCCTCCTCAGGGTAATGGCAGGCAAAGACAGGGCCAGTCTTGGCCCACTCTTTGGCCGGGCGCATCTCGCCCGCTTCCTGTGCAGCAGGACCACGTAGTCAGTTTTATGCACCTCCAGGTGCAGGTGAAGTTACTGGCGGCCCTCCTGCCACACTGCACTGCTGGGAGTTGTAGTCTCGGGGACCCCCGCCTGAATCTTTGCGTCCCGCACAGTGGGGCCAAGTAGTCAGTTTTATGAGCCTACGGGTGTAGTTGAAGTTACTGGCGGCCCTCCTGCCACACTGCACTGCTGGGAGTTGTAGTCCCAGGCACCCCCAGCCGAATCTTTGCCATCTACATGACTGGCTGGGACCAATTCCATAATTGTGCCAGGCAGAGGGTTGCTACCACCAGATGTAGACATAGGGTTAGGTAGGAATCTCGACAACCTATAGAACCACACACAACCACAACGTGTTGAGGTTGTTTACCTTCTTCACCCTGATTGTAATGCTGGTTACCTTGCTTTGTTTCATCTGCTTAATTAGCGCAGCACATGCTTTTAAAATTAGATTGCAAACGCTTCAGTAAATGTATTGAAAGCTTATCTCACTTCTTGTGTCTCGCCTTAGCATGCGTGAGTAACTGAGTGAAAGGGGTACACTCTGTTTCCACGGCTTCCCTAGAGAGTCGAAGTGTCATATTCAGGTTGCCGTAATCACCTTTTAACCCGACAGATTTGGAGGTTCGGGTGAGGTACTGTGAGCTAGCCAGGAGTTAGGCCGACAACTACTAACAGTGTGGTTTGCACTTAGCCTCCCACACTCGGCAGGGCTGTCCACCTAAACCTGCAGTCCTATTACCAAGTAGGAACCGCATAACAGTCCTGCACTATACAATCCCTTATCAAAGTTGTACAAGATAACTTAAATGTGTCATTTTTTTATATACATCATAAGGCAAGGAATTTTGTTTGTCATCACTACTTCTAGTCTTCAGCCCGTAAACTGCACACAATCTAGGAACGCGTCATGGAGGATTAAATGATTTAATCACAGAACCCTTTGACTAGCAGTCATACTTTATATGCAAGCCAATATAACAAAAAATGTATGCTGAGGGAGTCCTACCGAAGTTCCAGTACAATCTGCTCCTGCACAGAGTGGCTGCTTGTCAGGTAGTTCTCTTCCAGCTGGTGAAGTGATGTCTGCAGTCTCAGTAATTCTGTTCGGTTTTCTGCTAGCTTAGCTTCTACACTTTGATGCTGCTGGACCTGGTGGTGAAGCTAAACAGAAAGGTTAGGTGTTTGAAAATACATCAGTGTCATAGGGCATACAAGTCAGACCTCAAAAGTATTTGATGGACTCGTTGATCTCTGAGGATGATATTACATATCAGGTGCTGAAATTGAAAAATGTGTGCTATTCTGGAAAAAGTACTGTGCTCATACCCTATATGAGGAATCTGCTACATCAGGGAAAGAGCTCTATAAACCTGAACATGTTTGAACTTATAAGACCTCTAACGTGGAGACAATGCAAACGTGTGCATGGTAAAAATATTTGCACTTGTACAAACTATCATAGTAAACTCAAAAACACTAATGGCCAGATTTATTAAGGAGTTGTGCTGTCCTTGCATCACACAAGGTGACACAAGGAAGAGCAATTCCTTAATTTAGATTTACAAAGTAACGCAACAAGCGCTTTGAACCTCCATTAATGAATTTGTAAGGAGATGTAAAACAATGCACCTACTTGTACTGTGCTATGTTGAATTGCAAGCTGGTAGGCATTCCATGGGTGGCGCATGAGCTTTCCTGTGCAACCATCCATGGACTTGACGCAATTGCAGATTTTCAAAATTTTGTACATGTGAGATTGTGTGAAATTGGTATGCCTCACATATGAAATGTCAACACTACAACAATCAGACTGGATCTTGTGTTGTATGCAGGAGGGAGAACCTGCATGTAGAGAAACATAAAAAGTGCATGCCATTTTTGTGCCAAAATTAAATGTTTTAGTATGTATGTTCTAGTGCAGTAGTGTACTATTTGGGAGTTGTACTTAAATATTGTTAATGAAAAGTAAAAGAATGTTACAGAAAATGAAGAGGTAATTAATTTTCAATTACAGCATAGCATGTTTGTTGATGGCATTATGTAACATAGTAATCTCGGGATGGTATATATGTACAGTACGATAGTTCACCATTCCTAATTGACAAGAGTTTGTCCAACCATATAAATGCTGCAAGTAAACTAATAGCTCAAGTAACAAAAGTTAACTAATTGATCCTGCCCAAATATACACCATTCTATATTCTGTGTTCTTTCCCGGATATCTGAATGAAGGTGTAGATCAGGGTCAAGGGCCTATATGTAAGCCCCTTTGAGAGGCAATGTTGTGCAACACACAAAAGGCTACAGCAGTCTTGCACACAAGTTCTGGAGCGTACACCAGCACACCCAGCACAGCTAAGACATCCAAAATACAATTTATTGATCCCCGTGATGTGTTCAATAATGGCTCCTGTACACATGTGTGGCCTATTGAACCTATTGATTTAGTGTGGTTATGATGAGCGTGAGAAGAGATACGGCATTCCTGACATCACCTGAAAGAAAGAGGTGACATTTCTTAAAAGGGAGCTGTATTTGAAATGTAATACATCCTGCCTACATACATGTAGTGGGTGTCAGGGTAGTCTGTATGTATTGTGTTGTAGTGATAAATGAGTATGTTTGAGATGCAACTCCACAGATACACATGTAGCCCCAATGTGAGTGAATGTCAGAAGCCGACCGTCTACTGAAGTTTTTTGTTAGTCTTTTTTTATCAGGTAAGGCCTTTCTCTTTTCAAGACTTGTCTCTGATCCAGACTTGATGATAACTGGAGAGAGCACAGGAAAAACAGTGTTTTCAGAGGATAAAAAATTCAGACCTTGGAAAAAAAATCAGAAAAGGGCCAATTGCAGCCAAACTGTCAAGCAGGTAAGAGTGGCTAGCAGGAGGACCAAAAAAAGGCCTTCATGTAATCCTGAGTGACCAACCAATAGATACAGAGTTGTGATGCATCCGATTAACTCCTTGTAACTCTCGGCTGATTTAATTACAAGAAAGGTTATTGCATGACCTGGAAACTAATCCTCCATCTTGAAGTGGTCAGACACCTAACCCTGTATTTAAAGAAAAGGCTGGATCAGGAGCCAAAGAATGCCAACCATCAGATGTAGCATCAACAGCTAATTATGAATGACTGTTGCACAGCTCTGAACTTTCGCAATGTTAAACTTTGTCTACTGCCAAAGTCAGAATTAGAGAGCTGCTCGAGCGGCTCAAGTGGAACAAGGTAAGAAGATTCCTGACAGATGTCTTTGCTTACCAATAAGTCACATGTCCCAAAATCCCCAATTAAGTAATGTGCAAGAGGCAACTGAAGGATGGCGTGCCAGGTGTGTCTGTTGTGGAAAAGATGTGCTGTGTTGTTAGGTGGCTAAGTGCCATATGGGTGCAGTCAATGGCACCTACCACATGAAGGAAGTGAACAAGATCATAAAGTTCCCTTGCCATTCTTTTCCTTTCCGCCAGTGACTGTGGCAGGGTGATAAACTGGTGCAGTATTCTGTGATGCATCTCAATTCTTGATACAAGCATCAAAACTAGATTTTAAGATGTCTACGTTACCAGAGCAGTTCTCTGGAAAAATCCAGTGGTCATGAAACAGAGCGCAGTCAGTATTTTGACAAGGACAGGGATAGCGTGGGGGCAGACTGTAGGCGAATCAAGCTCCTGCTCCCATTCTGCAACCATGTCAAGGATTACTTCAGGTGAGAAGTATATCTCGAAATTACTGCTTCCCTGGACATCCAAAAGATGTTGATCCTTTTCCTGTAAGTCTCCTATCTCTTCCTCCATATGATTAGTCTTTAAAACGAGGGGCAATGCACCCAACACATTCACCAACATAGTGAAGACAGAAAATGTTACTTGACGTTTGAATTCATTTTTTGCAGTCAGCCTAGATGTGGCTGGTTGGACCTGAAATATGTTTCACCTGTACATTGCTGGTGGATTTTAAAACAATCACTCCTTGCATTATCAGGTTTGTAACAAGTGTTGTAAGCCCTGTTATAAATTCAGCAGGATTAGTTTTAAAGAAAAAGAAACATTAGATCTTACAAAACAAAAAAAGTTGTAGTACAATTAAAAAAGGATTTGCTTAAAAAATAAAAATATACGATCTTACAAAAATAATGTTCCTTTATTTTCCAATATATTTATATAGTTATTTGGTGGTTCCATTATGGCGGTGTGTTGCAATACTAGTGGCTGGCCATATGTGGTGCTGGACTGATGCCAAGGCTGAGGTAGAGCACATTTACTACTTTTGGTTTCTTTTTGACTGCAGTACATTTATAGGTACAGTCTAGGAGTAGCAATGGCCTTACTCTTTTGTGGGTGGGTGTCATTCCCTCCTCCCTTCCTCTCCTTTAATCCCTCCTTATCTCTGTCCCATTTAAAAGTACGTATTTCCCATTTTCCAGTCACTCCCCTCCGTCTCTTCCACATTTTCTACAGGCCTTAGTATGCAGGATTGTGAATATTATTTTGTAGTATGTGCACTACTACTGGTGCTTAACTTGTAAAAACATGAGTGCCGGTGCCCAAAGCTCTGCTCAGAAGCCCAAGGCTGGCGCTTTTAGATGCTGGTGCACTGAATACAAAGGCTATACAGACTGGACTTCACCTCATGCCGCTGTAATCCACTATAAGACACCCCCTGCTCTTTTATCTTACTCTTGTTTGCTCCAGCTTCCACCTTTTGTGTTTTTTGTCCATCTTTCCTTTCCTCCTTCTTTCCCTTCTGTTTGTTTTTCTCTTCTTACACTTAGGAAATAATTGATGAGGAAAAATATGTGCTGATCCCCAAAAATGAGTGTTGGTGGGACCCACAAGCACTCACAGGCTCTAACTATGCACTACAAAGTAGACTTTGAGAATAGATCACAATAGGCAGAAGACTAGACTTGCTATGTGCATAGTGCACTGGCCTCAAAACCTCCAGCACACCCTCAATGACCAAGAAAAATGGGCTCTGACTTTAGGAGTAGCCTTTAGCCATATTACAGCACCCCACCCATTAAAGGCAACCACGGGATTGTGTTGCTGTCACTGGTTTACCACCAACTCTGCATCCAGATCTTCCTGCACATCAGCCATGACCTTAAAACAATAAAGAATGTCTTCAGAAATAGCAAGTCCAGTAGACAAGGTATGAAGACTTTGAGGATCATCTCTTCTTTCTCAAAGTCTTCCATGAGTCCATACAGGCAAATGTTGTTCCTTCTTGATCTATCCTCCATCTCCGAGATTTTGTGCTTAAGCTGCCACATTGCCATTCCCCAGTTAGGTTATGTATGCAGTTGTCTTCTCCATTTTCAAGTCTTCTGTTTGTGGAATTTAAACAGTTATGTAGAAGAGCAGTTCATTTTTTAAAGATTTTTTAAGGACATTTTGGACATTATGGTATCAAATGAGCCCTCCTTCATAATTGCTTTCAGGATGAACTTAGCCATTCTGGAAGCAACTTGACAAGTGGAATATTTTGTTGTCTGTGATGCATGGTTTAACGGATGGCATTTGTCCATAACTTTAGCCTTTCAGCTTAAGAATAAATGGTATTTAGGAAAATTCAGATTATCCAGCTAGAGTGGAAAGCAGGGAGTCTCCTGTGCTCTGATCCAGAGGGAGGGGCAGACAGAAGAAAAACAGGACTTCTTGTCAGGGTGCCTGCTTCATTAAAGAAATGCTAAATGTGCACAAATGGTAAATCTGCAAATGTAAAAGGTGCTTGGAGACCCATACTGGATATAATTGATGGAGTCCCATGAAGCTTTCTGATGGCAAAGATACTTTCTTTTTGAGAGGTACTGTCAGGGTGTTTCAAGCTGAGCTGTGGAATGCATGCTTTAAAAAAATGTTTGCATGAGGTAATGTCTGTCTATTATTGAAATCTATAGATGCACCTTTTACCTTTAATCTACATTTATATCCACATTTTATGGCAACCAATATTATGTTGTGTGTATTGCATGCTTAATACAATGACTTATACATTCACAGTGCTTTCAGGGACCTTGGGTCCTCATAGTACTAACAAGCATTGACAAAGCCAATAGGTCCTATCTATGCAAGAGCTATTGGCTTTGCCAATGCGCTTTAGCCATGTTGTACATCCGCATGGCTGCTGTTCAGCATGGCTAACAGTTAGAGGTGTAGAGGAGAGTGGCATGTAGTATCATAGAATGGAATGATGAAGAGTGGAGTAGAGTGTTGTAGAGTGCAGTGGCAGAGAGTGTTGTGTATAGGAGTGGCATAGTATGAGGTCGCATAGAGTGGCATACAGTAGAGTGGACTGGTGCAGAGTGCATTGAGGTACAGTGTTGCAGAATACAGAGAAATATAATGCAGTGGCATTGAGTACAGCAGCATAGACTTCAGTGGGATACAATGCAGTAGCATAGATTAGAGTGGTGCATAGCAGAGTGCAGTGGTGTATAGTAGATTGGCAAAGAATGCAGTAGCATGGAGTAGAGTGGTGTAGAGTACAGTGACACAGGGTACAGTCATGTACAGTGGTGTAGAGTTGTGATGCTAAATGTATTTAACCACCAACTCTATGTTTGACCATCGACTCCATTTTGTGTGAGTGATTCCATTTTGGGCCCTGCTGCGGTTGCAGGGCAGCGCAGGTGTTTTTCCACACAAAACTTGTTTTCCACACATAACCTGTTTTTCTCTGCGCGAGAACAGGGTCAGACAGTGTTGGAACATCTTATGGGGGATGCAGACTCACAAGGTTGGGACGGTCTTATCAGAGGAATGTACAGTTCTGCCTCAAACCAGGCATGGGAGCCTGGCCAGCTCTTGTGCGTGTTTTCAACGCAGCCGAAGTACAGCCAGCATTTAATTTCAGAACAGAAGGGAGATTTCTAAAATTCTCTCCCTGAGCTTGTTTTAAGGTATAAAAGACAGGGAGACTTGGCGCTAAGACAGGAACTCACCTGTGGAGCAGACCTCTTGATCCCAATTGTGGGTGTCCTGCCTTGGCTAATTGAAGGGTTCCCCAGTCTGGCTGGTGAGGATGATGAGGTCTACCCCGATGGGGATGCATTTTAAATCTTGATTATATACCTTATGTATACATGCTCTATTGATATATTGTATATTTCTTTTTAAGTCTTGACTGCCTGGTATATATTCGTTTATCTTTGTATATACACATGTTCTGCTGCATTTGAGTTACATACATATTTATTTGTGTGACTTTTATTTGCTATTTGGAAAGTGCCTTAATAAATTCATTATTTAGATTAAGAGTGCTGCATTCTTTTGGCATCATGTCCTCTTAGTTTAAGTGGGAGCAATGCAAGAGTTCAGTGGCGTAGAGTGCAGAGTATAGTCGAGTAGCACAGAGCGCAGTGGAGTAGAGTACAGAGTAGAGTGGTGCAGAGTAGAGTGTCATAGAGTGCAGTGGTGCAGATTCTAGTAGAGATTGGCATAGGGTGCATTGGTGTAGAGTGCAGTGGCGTAGAGTGAGGCAGAGTAGTGTACAGTGCAGTATCATACAGCGTAGTGATGTAGGGTAGTTTGTTACAGAGTAGAGTGAAGTGGCACATAGTGGGGTAGTGAAGGGTAGAGTGCAGTTGTGTAGAGTGGCATAGAGTGTCATGGTGTAGTGTAAAGTGGTGTAGAGTGCAATGGCATAGAGTATAGTGGTGCAGAGTAGATTAGAGTAGCATATAGTAGATTGGCATAGAGTGCAGGGGCATAGAGTTGAGTGTTACAGAGTAAAGTGCATTGGCATAGAGTGTACAGGCATAGAGTGCAGTGGCGTAGAGCACAGTGCTGCAAAGTGATGGAGAGTTGAGTTGTGCAGAGTATATTTGTGTGGCCTAGACTCGAGTGGTGTAGCGTGCAGAGACACAGAGTGCAGTGGTGCAGAGTATAGTGGCACAGAGTGCACTGGCAAAGACTAGAGTGGTACAGAGTAGAGTGGAGAGGCATAGCATGCAGTGGTGTACAGTGCAGTGGTGCAAAGTGGGGTAGTGCGCAGTGGCGCAGAGTGGAGTTGAGTGCAGTGGTGTGGTCTAAAGTGGAGCGGTGCAGAGTAGAGTGCAGTGACGTGGAGGATGAATGCGTGGTAGCAGACTGCCATTTCAGACATGTTTTCAATTGAAATGACCATTACATTTGCACAGACATACAGTTTTACTAATAATAATATACAGTGCACAGACGATAATCTATGGAAATTGCATCACCTAGTGAAATGATTTGTTTTAATCATATTAAGGTATTTTTTTCCAACACACTTCAGAATTAACAAAAATGTGCTTAATTTGTGTTCCTAATTCTGATATATTCTGAGAAATTTGCACATTTCATTTAAATGTTGTCATGTGCTAGAAAAAAACTCTTTCCTACCCAGTATCCAGCAAGATTGTCACATAAATCCACTCACTTTGAAGTCAGAGAAAGAAAAGTAAACACCAAACTCCCTTGGAAGACAGTGCCTGACATCTGACCTTGTTCTTTGAATGCACAACAAATGTGATGATAAAAGAACAAGATTTACAGGCCTGTTTACAGAAAGGGAGCACTTGGAAGGATACTGTAAATGCAGTTTCGGGCAACAGAAGGGACAAACCCAAGCTGGACAGTCTAAAACAAATAAAGCCTGCAAGTAGAAAGCCAGGAAGTGTGAGCTACAAACCAGAAAAACAATGGCAAGCAACGGGCAGAATGCATTCCAAGGGAAGCTTTCTGAACGCCCAAAAGATGTCTTTAGCAAATTAAACAGCTGCACTGTCTGGTAGGGTTTGGCTTGAAAATACACAAGTCACTTTCCCTACTGCACCAAATAAAATTAAATTGTATATGCCTCTGATTGCACACATAGACATCTATAGTGACGATATTAACCAATAGAGGTTTCATAACATAAGAGTGCATTTCACACTGATTAGTTTTACTTCCATTTATTTTTCATTAAGGTGTGCGTTATTTTATATGTAGTGGTAAAAGATCAACAAAATGGTAACACAATATTTTGTTCTTTTTAACCTGACCATTGATTTCGCCTCTGCACACACTTACTCTGTTGCCACTGCAGGATCCATACTATTTTAATGTGCTTCGACTGCTGTCTTGAATAGCTGTGCAATGGGTTAAAAAGTCAGTGATATCAGTTTATCATGTCCTGCCTTCCCTTTCCTCCATTATGTACGTTTTTTTCTTTTTTTAGATATTGTTTCAGAGCAACCTGAGATCTGTATTTATTTAGCACAGTGTACTAAGCATCGTACAGATATGTAGGAAAACACTCTTCTGGTTTTAAAGGGGATTGAGAAAAATAAATTAACCTAGTCCGTGGCTTAAGTGCACTATGTGTGACCAAAAAGCCTGGGTTCAAATCCCGGATTTCCTGCATAACTAAATTGTGTGTTCTAAGTCAAATCCATTTACTTCGTGTTTCTAATTTACTTGAAATTCACATGTGAGAGCACTTTTAAGTAATTCAGTTTAAGAAGATGGACTGTGTACAAAAAAACATACCTGTATGCTTTTTTAGCCTGTGATGTTCCACCGTCCATAACAATAATATTGACCATGATGTAAGGGACACTGGAAAATTGGTTCACTTTCTTCATTAGTGGTGTTGTCAACAGGCAGGGTTAATGAATGTTTTAAAGTTCATGTTTAGAAATGTTTACTTCATATAAGTACAGTGGCGGCTGGTGACAATTTAAAATGGTGGGGTGAGCAAATAGTCACGGACACCAGCAATGCCTTTAGGCTCAGTGCCAAAGCTCTCAATCCTGGCTCGTTAAAAAGAGTATTTAAGATGAGTCATGGCTGAGAACTTTGGAGCTGGGGCTGAAAGGAAGTAAACATTTCCGACAGTGCCTATGAGTGGATCAAATAGGTGCCGACCCAAACAAAATGAAATACACCACATGCAATAAACAGTTACTAAATCACTAGCATGCATTACACAACGTAATTGCTTTTTATATTGTTTAAATATGTAAAAAAATCAATATTTACTTTACCCACTGCCTACATGACCTCTGATCCTAGTGTTCTTCTTCAATAGTCCAAGGCTTGGAGCCAACGCCCCTAGCCAATCCAGACGATGCTCTAATGCTTTTAACCAGCATGAGCAAAGCACTAGGATTGGTTGGAGCATGTTGGCTCAGCAATTAGTCTTTCAGGCACTGGATGCCTTACCTTCTCTCCACTCAACTGTCTAAGACAGATCGGGATGGAGAGATTTAAAGTGTGCATACTGGGCTGGACATCGCAACACAGCCGGCCAGATTGACATGCACACTTCATCTGCTGTAGCCAGCCACCACTTCTCCCTGCTGCCAATCTGCAGCGATGACCCCCACGCCCTCACACTCAACTTGGGCTGGCAGAGGAAAAAATAAAATGGCAACAAAGTTATTTTATTGCCATTTTATTTTTTACATTTGCTGCACCCAGGGCAACACTCTTCTGCCCATTTGGAGAAGCTGCATAAAAGTAAGTGCAATGTTTCGATCAAATGTACTATAGTGAACCACTGCTATATGGTTTTTTTAAAGATTTTATTGTTGTATGCCAAGAGGTTACAAGCAGGATAGAAGACAGATATGTAGCAACAGATTCCACAGTATATTTACAGAACAGCAGTCCTTGGCTTCATACATTTATGAAGAGTTAAAACACATCTTTATTTTTATTTCTGTGTAACAAACTGACCCATAATAAACTGTCCCTCCACACACACCCTGCCCAATTGCTGATGCCTTACCTTTCAGCTTAGGAAAGCGGAGAAATGAACCCCATAGTGCTTAGAAAACAGTGTTCTAGTGGGGAAATCATGACATTGTGTCAGAGATAGGCACCTATGGACCAATGCCTTGTATAGTGACCTATATGTATCAAGAACAACTAGTACACAGAAACCAGGAGAGTATGTGTTGGGGTTGTTTACAGGGGGAAAAGTTTCATCCTTGGTGCAGTCCTCAAAGCCCTCCCCTGAAATATCCCATGTCTGTGCATTAAAATCTTTTCTCAGTCCTGATCATTCCTCCGTGTTAGAGGGTGCTCTCAGATCAAAACCAAGAGAACGAGACCCGGGTCCAATTTAACGATAGTCAGAGGAAGTGAATCCTTCCAATACATGGTGATATTGCCTTTTGCTAGAAGAGTCAGGTCGAGGAACTTGGTGGAGGTTCTTTAAATTAGGATGGGGGAAATACACTCAATAAGACCTCTTCTGGGGAATCTGTTAGTGCACGGCCCATCGTGGTCAACAGCGCCTCAAGAATTCTCTGCCAGTATGAAAGGAGTGTGGGGTGAGACCAAAGCGTATGAAGCAAACTGGCATCTAATTGCATACAGTGAAGACATGCAGCTGCAGCTCCTGGGTATATTTGGTCAATTTGAGCAGGTGTAAGGTAGCTCAGAATATTAAACTGAATGTACTTAAAGTGGCAGCCATATGATTCTTTGTGGGGATAGTCCAGTACTTTAGCCCAGTCCATATCTTGCAAAGGTTTGGCAACGGTAGTCTCCCAGGTAACATGGAGATAAGCCGTGGAATGGTCTCCATGTTGCGGGAAATGTCTGTACATTCATTTTATCAGTTTGCCACCAGTCCCTATGGTTTGGAGCTTGTGGCACACCTCATGCGAGGTTGGTGCTAGGTGGCATACATGAAATAGGGCATTTAATGATTGTTTAATGTGTTCTTAAGTAAGGAGTTGACCCAGGTGAAGACTGGAGTCTGCCACAAGGGTTCGGAAATTTAGTAGCTCATCGTCCACAAACAAATCCTTCACTTTTAAGAGGCCTGCAGCATGCCACTCACAGAAATGCCCTTAGCGTAGCCGTCCTGTGCGAGTGTGAAGGCCTAGCAAAGGTGGTGCAGGAGCGCAGGGTTTCTTTGTGTTAGTGAGTTTACGGGTTCTATCAAGGCAAGAGAAAGTTGTGTGGAATAACCCCGGATTGCATTTGGTTGAATGGTCAGTAGGAAACAGTGAGTAGTGCGGCAAGCCACCCTTAAAGTTTTTATGGATAAAACCCATCTCATGCAGGGGACAGCCAAACAGCCAGCGAGCCCCACCCACTGTAGCTTTGAAGCTAAAAAATAGCGTTCTAAGTCCAGAATAGCTAATCCACTGCAGTCAGGGGAAGCTTTAGATCGTAGAGTGCTACCCAGCAGTGCCTCAGCCCCCAAATCAGACGTGGGACATGTCATGGTGTCTGAAGAAGGAACGAGGGATGAGCAGGTGAAAGTTTGCAAAATAATACAATAACCATGGTTTCACCACCATCTTCACTAGTGCTATCTGCCCCATTATTGAAAGTGGAAGAGAAGACCAAAAAGCAATCTGGGTTCGGGGGGGACTGTGTTACTCTGCCCAGATTTTCATCATGCAAATCAGTGGGGGAATGGTAGATATTAATCCCTAGGTATCGAAAGGTAACTAGTTCCCAGTTCAATCTGGGATATAATTGTAAATAAGAGGGAAACACAACCACATATTAAAGAAACATTAATTACATTTTAAAATCTTTCTCATGTTCTTTCCTTTTGTTTGTGTAATCTACATCCTAAATATTTTGAAGATTGTACGTGTACTTTGGCACTTAGGGATACGCCAAATCACTGGTTTGGCCTTGGCTCCTCTGCAAAAGCATTTTAAGACATTGACAGAGTTGGTAATTGCCTAGCACAACCTTCTAAAGGGTCCAGCCCCTGCACACCCTTCACAAGAACGAACAGCGGACAATTACACCAGAAGAGTTTGCACAGTGGGTGGGTGCTGCTTGTTCAACCATTTTTTCAGTGCCTCTTCTGTTTCTCTTCTCTCAGCCGAGACAACTCCCCAGGTACTCAATACTTTCCCATCTTGTCTGATTTTAGGAATTTTCATGCCTTGTTCTTCTCCTCCTTATTTATCCAGGTCTTAGCAACAACCCTTTGAATCAGTTGCCGTAGATCTCCCGTCTGATCTCGATTTCATCCTCCCCTTTTATTCTCCTTGTTTGGCAGACCGGGCTCCCAGTTATGAGACAAATTTAGAGTCCTGGACACACACTCTAGTGCTGTGAGACTATGGACAAGGTGTGGGTACCTCACATCCTGACATAGGTGTGAGACTGTCTCCCACCTGTCTGCTCTGCCTCATTAATTAGGTTTAAAGTCCACTGGAGGTTGAGGTGATCCAAGTGTTTTTTTCTTCAACATGTTTATACTAGCATAAGGGTACTTACCTTAATGTTTCTCTAACTGTTTCCCATGGGTTTTAAAATGTTTAGAAATAGAATCAAAAGTTTGCTGTTGCTTTTTCTCCAGCAAAATTGGGGAAGTTTGGGTAGGGGTGATGCCCTTGACACCATGCTCAAGGGCAATTATTTACTACTGAACAAGACGTAATGTGGCACTTGAATGTAGCATGCCAGGAGGCAAACACAAAAAGACCATAGTGAGTAAATAGTGCTATGTAAAAAGTAGTAAATAAGCACTGATAATGTAGTGGGGTATGGCCTCTCCTTGGATGCATCTGTAAAACTAAGGTTTTGTCCCGAATTTTGACCCTTTGCCCTGAATTTCTGTCCTGAATTTTGACCATTTGTCCTGTGTTTTTACAGTCCTGTCCAGAATTTGCCTCCATGCCAGTTGGTCACCCTAGAAACAGGACCCAGTCGAGGGAGCCAGACTAGAAAGTCTGAATGAAGTGTGTTTTCGTTCACAGAATCACATCAGTAAGTAGTGCAAGGTGTAAGAAAATCTACAAACATCCTCTCAAAGCGTACACCACTGTATGTTCATGTATTAGTCCCTCACCAGAGAGGTCTTCCTTGTGAAGTGAGGCAGAACTCAGGGCCTCATTTACAAGGCTTTTGCTCCACTGCTGCGTCATTTTTTTTAGGCAATGGTGGAGCAAGCAGTGCGCCTCACTGCTCCACATTTACAAACTGACGCATTGGGCCCAATGCATCAGTTTAGAAAGCCTTGTGTCACATTGTACCACCAGGTATAATGATTGCAAGGTAGAGATTATCACGGGAAAATCCATGCAGAACTAACGCAGTGAAATTTACATTTCACTGCGTCATTTTGCAACTTTACTGCATCAGATTTTTACCGCCTGCTCAGAGCAGGCATAAAACTGACATAGGGCTTTTCTAAATGGGGGCCTCCTTGCATTGCTGAAGTAGCATAATTTTTTTTACGCTAGTCCAGCGATGCTTTAGTTTAGCGCCCCAGACGCTAAACTAAAGCATTAGAAAAAGTGTGCCATCTAGTTCTGTACTGTAATTACAGTGCATCCATGGCATCATTAGGGGGTCGTAGGGCAGCACAAGAAATCTGACGCTTTGGAGATGATAAGTCAGATTCTTGTAAATGAGGCCCTCAAAGTTATAAGGGGGGCAGTGAATGCTGATTTATATTGGAGAAAGTGTAACCGGTTTACGGGTCTACATGCAGCCACTCCAACAAACGTGTTCTTTAAGAGGTATTTTCGTATTTATATCTCCTTCACAAGAGTGCTAAGTTTGAGCACCTTCTGGTCTGACTTGGTAGCCATAGTAAAGCAGATAATAATTTCACAATTAAGCAAACCATGGTTCTCTTGAATGATCGGAAGCATCTACTCTAGCCTCCATTTTTGTTTAGAGTGGTGGATCTGTAACTCAAGTACTTTTGATTAATCTGTTGCAAATGTCAGTGCTGTATGTGTTTTGGGGCATTTATGCAGTCTGAAGATATAAGGTCTGGGGGACCCTCTCTTGTGTTAGCTCATGCAACCAATGAGCACAGCTGAAGTAGATAGGGAGTTAGATTTCCTCATGGAGCACATCATTTTACAGCATCATTGGCCAATGTCCGTCATATCCCCTGGTATTGCATGCCATCCACCAAGTTGTGCCTGCAGCCGATCATTGCGCAGTGCTTAGGTCCAACTCCCACTGTAGTGCCACCATGCGGGCTATCTGTCTGCAACGTAGGCTGAGATAACCCCATGGTTCTTAATCGCATCGGCTGCTTACCTATGTACAAGGATTGCGCAGTTTTGACAACCAGTTGCAGATGACCATGCTATAGGTATATTTTAAGCGCATTCTGGTTAGAAGGGTGTTCAGGATTTCTCGACGGAGTGTCTGATTAGAGTGCCACTGGCCGTATCCGAGATGTCTCCCAGTTTTACACATTCAGAAGTGTTGCCATGTTTACTGTTGCTCATCTGTAAATTCTTGGTTGGGCCCCCACCTTAGAAATGCTTGCAAGGGCCATTGTCTGTAATACAAGCTGAAAGAGCCCAAGAACTTCATTGGCAGCCCATCCTCAAGGGGGTGTTGGACAGCATCGATATTTCTGCACCCGGAATCTCTATGATCATCAGAATAATTTCACTTGTTCGCTTTAATTCTTTCCTGTTTTAAAGATGTCATGGATGATGGTAATAGTGTAGTAAATGTGACGTCATCAAGTCAATAGTGTCAACTCTGACATAGAAAAGATGCAGATTGGGCACACATGAAGTCAGAAAATACATCACAAAATAATTGATGAAATCACTGGTGACATTACAAGAAACATATTTGATTATTTTTAAGTTTATTATAAAGCATAACAACATATATAAAATTGCCCCAGTACAACCTCCACGCTGTCAGCAATATCAGTAAAATATCATGCATTTATAAGAGCCATCAAGATAATGAACATTGCATGTGTAGGACTCATCATGATAATGGACATCACTTTTTTGCTTAGTCATTGTTTTCATAATAAAGTCAATATTAAATTAATCTTTTTCCTCTCCCATCTGCCATCACATGTATCACTTTTCCCTCTCATTCCTTTTCTTGTGATGTCCGTGGGAACATACTGCTGCCATTTACCCCATCACACGATGTTCTCTCCAGCGGTGACATATTTTTTTCGAACTTTCTGGAGCAGCCCCTGTTTGTGTAGATTACCCTCTTTGCCTCAATAGATCAGTCTATATTTTGGCATCATTGACATTGCCATTTACCAGAAGACAATGGCACCTCTTTCTCCTTACAGACTTGGTGTACATGTTTTTTTGAAAATTTTGGGTGTCAAACTCCTGTGTGGGAATTCAAATTAGAACATAAGACCCCCCCACCATTAACCAATCAGCCAAAACTTTACCAAACCAACTTTATGTTAGAGTTCACCTTCAAACTCCTCACCCATGCTCAACACCAGACCAGAATGCCTCAACAGATGACTCTCCTTCTACATCCCAACCCGGCATCTCCGCTCCAAGCACATCACCCTCGCAATCGTCCCACGCGTCCACAGAACTACAACCGCTGGTAGATCATTCTCGCACCTCGCCGCCAAAACATGGAACACTCTTCCCATCCACCTGCGCCAGACCAAAGACCTCCTTACCTTCAGAAAACTTCTCAAGACCTGGCTGTTCGAGCAGTAGCAGCACCTGCCCCCCCATTTTCTCCCCCCTCCCCTCCTCAGCGCCTTGAGACCCTCACGGGTGAGCAGTGTGCTTTACAAATACCCTGACTGATTGATTGATGTGCACGTATACCTTTTCTTGGCAATGTTGCATGCAGAAAATAGTTTTCCTATGGACTAACTGTCACACACATACACACATCATAGAAACGTTTTATAATCATTAATAATCACGTACTTGGGTTTCTAGAAGGTCCAGAGTTTGCTCTTTTTCTTTTACAGAGGTAACAGCACGTTGAAGATCTTGCTGGATTTTCATCAGTTCTGCCTCTTTGCGTGTCAAATCCTGAGAAGCCACCTCAGCCAGTTGTTTATATTTTGCTACATCTTCCATCAGAAAATGTTTTTCTCTCGTGCTTGTATCTATGGAAAATCAATGGAACTTTTAAGAACCCTGATATATAGATTGAGGCAATACGAGGTTGTACCATTTAAAATTGGATAACGCAAATGGATGGTGGAAATTCAGGGTAGTAAGGACTGGGTTGCAGATATGGCAGACAACGACCAAAGCGTTCAAGATCAAGAAATTTGATGGACATATTTCTTTGGGCTGTGAATTGTCACTGCGTAGCATTCTTTACGATACCGTGGGCCAGATTTATCAATCTGATTCACCATTCTTTCATGCAATGCAACACCAACACAACCCTGCAAGACAACATGCTGCTCTGCGTGAAAGGGAGAGGGCAAGAATGTACCATATTTACCAATATGAGGCACATTCCTGCTCTAGGCCTGCAATGGTGCACAATCTTCTTCCTAATGGCAATGCAGGCACCCTGGTGCACAGCTGCCTGCATTGCAGGCAGGATTGTTTTTGTGCAGGAAGGAATAACTTCCTGCACAAAAACAATCTTTAGAGGCTGTTTTCTCTTTCTGAGTGTGCTGCAGAATTCAGCACACATAGAACAAGCATTGGCATAGCCGAAAGGTCTCACCTTTGGGACCTTATAAGTGTTTAACCAATGTCTTGGCTTTGCCAATGCCTTTGCCAATTACTTTAAGCTCTGTTGTAGTACATTGTGGCTGCTGATTAAAATCAGAAGCTCATGAACTATAATTTTTCGGGTAGTTAGCTTGACAGGGCGGAAGTTGTTTTCCATTTGAAAAAAATGAATTATATGCTGAATTGCGACTCTTTTAGATCATACATGCAAAATGGCGTTCTTAGCCAAATACAGCAACTTTTCAAACACATTCAATTTGCAAAATATTCACATCCAAATTAGCACAGCTAATTATGTGCCACTGTGTAAAAGTGCAAAAGCCCCTCCTTGCACTCTTTAACACTGATACAAATTATGTATGCATGCCGGCCACTGAATGTTGACACAGTACTGTTTTTATCAGTAAAAAGGAAGCAACGAGGAGAAGTAAAGCTATTTCTCCTAGCTGCGCTTCTCCTGGGAAAGTGCTGCATTTTGTCACATTCACAGATTTAACAGTCTTGGTAAATCTGGGAATGGGCCAACACCCTCCCCCCACGGCAGAGTAATACAAGGAAGCAACTTGCACTGCCTTTGGTTATGCCAGATGTACCAAGCAACTAGGGCCACGCAGGGTAGCCTTGTGTTGCTTGGTAAATCTGACTTCAGTATTATGTTTCCCTTGGCGCAAGGTTAGCGTATTATGTTTCCCTTGGCGCAAGGTTAGCGTAATTTTATGATAAATCTGGCCCTGTATGTTGTACTGAGGTGTGACTTGGATTCATGAATCTTGATCAAAACTTTCATAATGGTGTGCTGCAGACCTTTTCATTTTAATTAAGCTGAGTTTGCACTACCAAGTGGGGGGGGGGGGGGTTAAAATAACTGCAAATACAAGATTATGTTTGAATCAATTAGACAGAGCAGATTAAACCACTGATTAGGTGTATGGTGAGACAATAATGGGTCACGGCGCAAGATCTGTTTGCTAAAAAAGCTTTAAACCCTTTCCAGAGTCAATGGTTGATAAGAAGGAAGACCTGGACACTCGATGGTCTATAAACTAAACATAGAAGTATCCACAAATCTCATTGAAAGTATTTGGTGTGAACCTAGGGACCTTAAAGCATTGCTAATTGAAAACAATATCAACAACAGGTGACAACCCAGATGATCTCCATGGTTTGGGCAATGACGGGAGTACAGTAAAAAAAAGTATTGGCATTTAACTAATCAAGTCCTTTTTCAGCATTCAGGAAGAAAGGTGCGTCCTCAAGATCAGGCCGTAGGCAATACATCAAGGCATAGATCGAGTTAATTTGCAGATAAATTCCACCAGTTCAGGAAGAACCAATCCAGGCATGCAGGGAGCGGCCTAGTTGCGATCACTTTTGATAATATTTTTGTGTCAGTGTTTAATAGAGACAGGTCAATAAGATGTGCATTTGGTTGCATCTTTCTTTACCTGACTTCAACAACATTGTCATAATAGCTTTCCGCAATGTTGGATGGCATGGCCCAATCTTTGGTGCTTTCTCATACATCGTGAGCAAGTGTGGGGGCTTTTGTCTCACTGTATTCTTTCTATATATTTCTGCGGGCTTACCTTTTGGCATATATCTAATGTCATTTTTTATCTCTAATACCATTGGTGGCTGCACTAGTAGCTCTCTCATATGCGCCTATATCCATGCCATCAGCCTCTAGCCATGCCATCATGACTCTTTTGAGGGAAGCAGTAATTTTCGCCCCTTCGCTTACCACTTGCAATAAGAATAGATTTGTATGTTATTCCTCAAGTCTTTATTATATTGGTATTGTAGATACATGATAGCCCCTCCTCTGTACACATCTGTATTACTTCCCCAGGAGTTTAATGTGTTTTGAGTTGTCTATCCAGTGCTGTGGTAGCAACCAGCTTTTAGGCGTATCATGTATGTTGGCATTCTCAAGATAGCAGATCTCCTCAAGACTGTTCAAGACCTCTCTTTTTTTCTTCTTAATCCGTTGGCTTGTTTAGATATACAAATTCCTCTTATGTAGAATTTTCAATGCCTGAAAGACAATTCCTAAGTCATGTAAAGAGCTCATAATGAGCTCAAAATAATCTGTGACCACTTTCCAGCCTTTAGCCTTGAAGGCCACAAAGCATCAAAATGTATGTCCTTCCCTTTCCCCAGGAAGCAATACATCGGTGCCACTGATGAGTTGTCTGATATTGTATGCCATAGAATAGATACCTCTTTGAACCACAAACTGTCCTTCTGGAGACCAGGTAATATTCTATATGAGATGCTGCATCATGTACTGTTGAATCATTCTCTACTGTCCACATGAAGCAGTTTCTAGTTACCAATCTGACTCTGATGTTGATCAATTCTTCTTAAGGTTCTAGGATAGAATCACTCCTCTATAGATGATTTTACCTGTGTAAGCTCCACCAGTGCCTTGAAGGTCACTAAGCTTCCACACTCAGATTTCCAACTGTCAGTGATCAGAGCCTTCCCTGCAAATTCATCGACTGCTAACTGTTTAATGAAATAGATGTGATATACGCTTAAGCTACCATGCCTGACCACTCTGCCACTCTCAAGAGTGGGCAGTGCCCCCATACTTTCATTCACAGATCCTTATCTGACAACTTGTCTAAGGTATTATGCTGCCATAACCTTAACTCATGCATTTACCATTGCTAGGCCCAGGGCCATAAACATGTCCCACCTCCCACTGCATTAACCCAGTACAGTAGGCCAACCAGATAGTTCAGCAATAGATATATGGTCACATAAAGGCCAGGTGCTCATATTTACATTAACAGATTCTAGTGATCAATGCATTCAGAGCACACTTTTACAAATATTATGTGCATAATATCTTAAGGGTAAATCAATCCAGAGCAGTTGGACACTACATCTCAAGACAACGTAAGAACATAATGCATCAAAGTACTAAATTATACAATGAGACACCTATGTCCTCTACTCTTCACATCGTAGTGTTGCATGTGGTTGCCTCATCAGTGCTGGGTCTTCTTTACTTGGAGATATCTTGAGGGGTAGAGCAGTGTGTATTCCAGTTTCTTCGGCTGCAGTGGCTTCTTTCCAGATATAAATGACCATCACCATTCCTGTCTAGGTAAATTGAGGTCCAGGTTTATAGGTAGAGACTGCCCTTGATACATCAGCTATTGTCTTCCTCATCAACCTCATTACAGTGGCACAGTTTGTTTAGTTTAGCAAGTTGGCAACCAATGGCCATGGTGGAGCCACTGACAGAAGCCTAGGTCCCAACGTCTGATGAGCGCACCCTATTGTGAATATGGTGAAAAATAGACCATCCTGAATAGGGTCATCAGCAGTTTTACAAGAAAGAGCTCCATTTACTCTACAGTAGAGGAGTCAGGCAACCCAGCGATTCTGATAATGTTGCGCTGACTTTTGGATTCCAAATCCTCACTTTTTGCCCTTTTTTACCTCTAGTGCCTTTCCGTGTTCAAAAGCTTTCCCTCGTGTGTTTTTGTGTTGTTTTCCAGATTGGCTATACAGCACTTGGCCATAACAGGTTTTTGGCCGCCTTTTTCACTCATATAATTAAGTCATGTGATCAGTGTATCTATTTTACTACCAATCATGTGAAGGCTCCTACCCATGTCTAGTAGCAGTTCTGTCACCTCCAGGTCATGTTCAATGTCGGTGTTTTTGTGCGTGGGGTGGCTTCCACAGATCCATCAAATGTCATTCTCATTTTTAGGGTGTTCAAGGGCTTTAGTGCCACATTCCAATGAGAATTGGCGCTCCACATGCTATCCCAATCAGTGGCTGCACTCCTAGAAGGCTATCATGATCTTTGTTAGGTAACAGCCAGATGAAACATCCAGGAGGCCCAATGTATTGTCATAGGCATGCAGAGCTGTGTATTTCCACTAAGGGGACAGTGCAAGTTATGGGATCCGGCTGCGCGTCACTAAAGCATTTGAGCTGAGATGAAGGGGCACAAACCAGGAGCAAGATTATGAAGTGGAAAAAAAATTCCAGTCACATCAGTATCACTGGCAAGATACACTAACTTTCAAATTAGGATGGGGAGGATATGTGCTTCAACACTTTTCTGAACCCACTGCAAATCATGTACTGAGAATATGTTGGTTAGTCGTAGTTCCCGAAAAACAAAAAGAAAAAGAGAGAGAAAAAGAGACTCTGTATTCCCGTTTTTCTATGGTTGAATGGACCTCTGAGTCCATTTCAAAGAGCTAAAACACAATTAGAATTTATAGAACATATGCAAAGGACACTCTGAGCTATTATGCTTTGCTTGCAAAACTTTCGAAATTATGCAGTAATTTCTCTGGTTTGAATTACTTTCAATAGGGCTGGTTCATTAACTGTAACATAACACATGTAAATCAATATCATATAGTTTGGCTAATAGCCAGAAATCACTTTCCGATTTAAAGCAATACTTCAATACTATGGGGGTCATTCCAACCTTGGCGGGCGGCGGAAACCGCCATTTGGCCGCCATGCGGCCAAATTAACGCGGCCCCCATTCTGACATTCCCGCTGGGCCGGCGGGCGCTTACCAAGTTAGAGCCCACCGGCCCAGCGGGAATGAGGCCTGCAACACAGGACCCGGCTCCGAATGGAGCCGGCGGTGTTGCGGCCGTGCGACGGGTGCAGTTGCACCCGTCGCGCTTTTCACTGTCTGCTAGGCAGACAGTGAAAAGCAGGCCGGGGCCCTGTTAGGGGACCCCTGCACTGCCCATGCCAGTGGCATGGGCAGAGCAGGGGCCCCCAGGGGCCCCAGGACACCCCTTACCGCCAGCCTCTTCCTGGCGGTGTAAACCGCCAGAAACAGGCTGGCGGTAAGGGGGTCAGAATCCCCAGCGCTGCCCTGGCTGATTCTCCCAGCCGGTGCAAAAACAGCGGAAAACCGCCGGCCCCGGCAGGGCAACCGCGGCTTTACCGCCGCGGTCAGAATGGGAAGTGAAGCACCGCCAGCCTGTTGGCGGTGCTTCCGTCATTTGTGACCGGGTCAGAGTATGACTTTAAAAAAGGTAATCTAAGTCTGTGCAAGATGAGGATCCTCTTTGTTGCTCTTGTAGAAACAAAAAAGTGGATATATGTGTTCATAATTCTTAGTGCAAAGTCTATTATTGCCGTGCAAGAATACTTCTCAGAATCCACTTCAGTTGTTCATCAACTTCTAAAAAAAATTACATTCAGTGAGGTTTCCGAAATTCTGAGAACAAATTCCTAGCTGCGGAAACTATGGGGCTAATTTACAAGAAACTGGTGCATCGCCATCGATGCACAAGTTTTCTTGCCCCGCCCTGCTCCTTCCTAACACCATGGGAGCACTGTATTTACAACACAATGCTCCATGGCACAAAGTTTCCACCACAGTGTCAGAAATTCTGACGCTGTTGTGGCGCTAAACCTTAACATTGCTAGACTAGCATCAAAATGTTGACGCTGGTCCAGCAATGTTAAGGGGGGCCCATAGACAATAGCACAGCATCACCTTTAACGCCTGCCCTGAGCAGGCATTAAAAATTAAAAAAAGGACGCTATGCTGGCACTGTGCCATTTTTGCGGAGCTTTTAATGGGGGAACGCCTACCTTGCACACATTATACCTGGGGCAGGTATAATGTGGCACAAGGCTTTACAAACTGGCGCAATTGTGACATTGCAGCAGTTTGTAAATATGGTGTGGGGTGGGGGACTGCTTTGCGTCACCTTAACATAAAAGAATTATGCTATGGCGGCACAAACTCCTTGTAAATGAGCCAATTTTATACCACTGTTACAAGATTCTCCTTGTGTTTATTTATGAATGAACCAATAAACTTAGAAACAATAAAATGTGAATTCTTAGTGATTAGCCAGACTTTTCTCTGTATATTTGGGCACTACAATCCTTTTCTATTGGCATATAATTTGTAGCTAACCTTGGCCTTTTCTAATGCTTCGTATGCTGAAATTTGACTTTCTTGAAGTTCAATGAAATATTCTTGTACTAAGGGCACTGATGTAAAAGAGAGATATTCTGTACATATATACAAAAGGAAGGTGATATCCTTGTGGCAGAATGTTCAGCACTGCTATCGGTTAATTCTGATAACCTCAACATCTTTCTCCAATCATCTTCTTGCAATAAGGCCTGAAACATCAAACACTGCTCAACACATTTATTCAATTGTTCTGTCTGTCCTTCTGTATGAGTCTGATAACTAGCAAAAATACTGACTTTCATATCTAATTCTTTATTTAATGCACACTAGAATTTCGAAGTATATTGCAAACTTGTCAGTTATCAAAACCTTTGAATATTCCATGAAATTAATAATATGTTGTGCAAAGATGTGCGCTAACTCTCTGAAGGAAGGCAACCCAGTTATTGGAATGAAATGCTCCATCTTTGTCAAATGATCAACAACTACTAGGATTGGCATTACAATTTTGACTTTAGATATTTCTACAAACATATTCATGGGTATTTTATGCCAAGGCATGGGTGGAATAGGCAGTGTTCTTTAAAGAGTCATAGCTCTAATGTTTGATAATTTAATCTAAGCCTAAGTTAAACCTATCTTAAAATATGTCATTACATCTGAAACCAGAGTTCTCCACCAAAAAACACATTACAACTGTTTCTAAAGTTTTAGGGATTCCGGGATGCCCAGCAGTTTTAAAATCAGGAACCCATCTCATAGCCTGTTGTCTTAGCTGAGCTGAAAATACAGAGTATTCCCTGGATACGATAGCTCATCTTTCCAAATTCTGTCTTCATTTTCTCTGAGCCAGGCTTTGTTACCAATGGACTGTCACTCACAGCCCACCATTTTGTTCCCGCTCTGCTCCCCTGCTGCTCCCACAATCCCCCAGGACCTCCTTAATGGCGGTTGCTGCGCGACCGTGCTGCTGGGATGCCAAAGTAACACCACAGGCAAGCCTGTCTGTACCCGTTCGTGTCTGGACCGCACCCAGCACCAGGACCCCTGAATCTGCAACCCCGCACCGGTACTCCTCCGACAAGATTAAATACCTCAGGCTGACAGCATCATCACCTCGCCTCAATCCTGCCACAACTGCTGTTTCTCCTGCAACATTGGAACCACCGTAACCTCCACCCAGCAGACCCCCAGTCACAAACTTAAACTCCACTGCTTACTACTCAATGTCTGATCCCTCTGCAAGCATGCCATAGAAATCTGGGACACCTTCACCACCCTCGCACCTGACACAATGTTCATCACTGAAACCTGGCTCACCCAGATATAAGATGATCCACAGTGACCACCATAACAGGCATAGCGGAGGCATTGCCATCATCCACAAGGACTCCCTCTACTGCACCGCCTCAGACGACGACACAACACGACCATGGAACACCTCAACTTCCAGATCAAACTTGACACCAAAACCACCATCAGAGGAACCCTCGCCTACAGACCCCCTAGCCCTTGCCACAGCTTCTGCAACTCATCCCATACTTCTTCGCACCCCTGGCAATCCATTCCAACCACTACATCTTCCTAGGTGACCTGACCTTCCACCTAGAAGCCTCGTATGCCAATGCCAACTGCGCCTCACGGCATGCAAACATAAGCTTCATCGGCCTCTCTCAGCTGATCGCCACCTCCATGCACAGTGCAGGACACACACTGGACCCATCTTCACCAGCAATGGAGCCAAGCTCTCCCACACCACCGAGGTCACACGGAACTACCACAACATCGTCCACTTCACCATCGATGGACTGCCTGAAGTCCCAACAAGAACCGCCACAACTGGAGCAAAGCCATTGAAACATACTGGACCGCTACCCTCAAAGAAGATAGGCCCATCCCTGCAGACCCCCTTAAACGCTGCATTCAAAACTTCTCCAACTGGATCTGTTCAGCGGCTGACACCCTCGTCCCCTGAGCAGCATGACCACAAAGCAAGCAAAATGGTTCACTCCAGAAATCCTAACCCTCAAATGTCACTGCAGGAAACTAGAGAGACACTGCCGCTCCAACAAGACCTCTGTAAACCTCGACTCCTTCAGGTCCGCCTTCAAAAGATACCACCACCGACTCAGGGAAACCAAGAAAGAAGGACTCACCACCCGCAATGAGGCAACCATAAACCACCAACCATGCCTCCAAAGCCCTCCGCAACACGCTATCGGACTACTTTCACCACATGATAGGTGATATCTACAGCAACTTCGACCCCATCCCACTGACCTTGACCACCCCTGCACCTCAAGCCACCACTCCCTTTCCCACTGAATACCCGAATGGAAGCAGCTATCTATGAAGACACCATCTCCATCATGACCTCCATCCACTCTGGATCCCCGCGGTTCCCTGCCCGATCTACAACGTAGGAAGAGAAGTAATCAGAGCCTCTCTCACAGAACTCCTTAACACCTCCATCTCCACAGATACTGTCCCTGGCACCTGGAAGCAGGCTGAGGCCAAGCCCCTCCTGAAGAAACCCTCAGCCGACAACAACAGGCTCAAAAACTACTGCCCCCATCTCGCTGCAACCATTCTTGGAAAAGGCCATCAACCGCCAACTTAAGGACTACCTTGAAGACAAGAGCATGCTCGACCCATCCCAATCTGGCTTCTGCCCAATCACAACACCAAGACCGCCTTGATCGCAGCAACCGATTACATCAGACACCTCCTTGACCTAGGGGGAACAGAGGCCCTCATCCTCCTCGACTTATCTGCAGGATTCAACACCGTCTCCCATCACACTCTCATTACCAGACTCCACATTATTGGTATCCAAGTCAACGATCTCCTCCTTCCTCTCTGGCCAAATACAGAGGATCCTCCTCCCTCACTTTGTCTCTGTACCCAAAGACATCATCTGTGGCATCCCTCAGGCCTCCTCCCGCAGTCCCACCATCTTCAACACCTACATGACTCCACTGGCAGATATCGGACACACCCACGGACTCAACATCATCTCCTACATGGACGACACCCAGTTTTGTCCTATCCCTCACAGACTGCACCGCCACCACACAAACCAACTTCCAAAACCCCATGACCGACATCACCAACTGCCATGTCAGATACCTTGAGTTGATTTCCTCAACAGCAGAAGATTGGTCCTCTATCCCAACCCAGACTACTTGCAACAAAACCAATCTCTGTATTGAGCACCCTGGAAGGAGAAAGGGGAATAAGATGTAGAGAAACTGTCTCAAAGATGATGCTTCATCAAGGCGCGGACTACCACCTCACTGTTGGTTTAGCTGGTGAACGGTACCTGAAAGATTATTGTCATAATTAATAAGGACACACTATTATATACCAATTAACTTAACAACTAATCGTTTCAACCCAGCAATACTATAATCACTCACCTTGAGCTCTCTGGGAAATTTGCCTTTTTCTCTGTTTGTCGTACTGTTGTTTTTTAAATGGAAATAGGTTTCTTAGAAGATAAACTCTCTCAGTTCAATAGAAGAACTGTCCGCTTCTTAACTGAGAAATTTTTGGAGTCTTTTTTCCTCTGCGTACTTCTCTTTTCCTTTGCTCAAGAATGTTGCTATACATATATATAGTTATTTATTATCTTGAATTCAGGTGAAGAGCAATTACCTTTTAGTTAACTGTCTCTTATAACTTCCTCGTAAGGTAAATAAGCGTACATTTTGTCTGTATAGCTTTTCTTGTGTTTAGTTGGTTATGTCAAGCATACTATAATATTTGAGTCGTTAATATATTTATATGCTCTTAATGCTCTTTGTATTGTCGTATATTTTCTTACCACAGAATATTCATAAACCTTCAATAAAGTTTGTGTTCAGAATTTGCTTTCTGGGTTTTCGTTTGCTGTGACACTTGTATTTTCTTTCTTTATCAAGATACTTGCAAAGACGAATTTTCCTCACAGAATGTTTCTTCACAGACACACTCTTCCTCCGAACACCTGACTCCTGTCAAAGCGCAGTTGAAGTGCGAAGCTCTCAGGCCTCGCGCTCGTATCCTAGCAACTGGGTTAATGCAACACTAGAGCAGCAACTTCACTGTCTGCCTAAACCGCGGACATCTTGGATTCCTATTCTCGACCTCCTTTCTGTAAAAGGTGCAACACGACTTGGCAGATCTTCCTCCAGCCTGGACGACGCTGTCTCCACTGAGGATACTTCTTCATCTGCATTCTGATTACTTTTCTGGCACCTTTTGTAGTTATTGCATGACAGGTTTGAAGGGTCTCAAGCTAAATTCAAACAAAACAGAGATCTTCATCTTCGGGAACAAGCCCCTTCCCCCGGGACGAGATGTGGTGGCACACCACCCTCGGTCCCCCACCCACACCCACAACCACACAGACAACCTCTGGATTATCCTGGATTCCTGGATACGCAACTGACCATGAAGCAACAGATCAACACCATCTCATCGGCCTGCTTCCAAATCCTGTAGCATGGTCCACAAGACCTTCTGATGGATCTCCATCTCTACCAGGAAAACAGGCACTCAGGCCCTCATCTCCAGCCGACTCGACTACAACAACATGCTCTACGCCTGAACCACAAAACAGCTCATGAACCACCTCCAGACCAATCACTCAATCAATCAATCAGGAAGACTCGTCCTCGACCTCCCAAGAACAATCAGCATCACTCCCCACCTCAGGGGCCTCCACTGGCTTCCCGTTCAGCAAAGATGCCTCTTCAAACTCCTCAAACACGCATACAAGGCCTTCCACAATGCCAGACCCGCCTACATCAACCTGCTCAACCTCCCTCGCCCAGGCCCAAGTGCCCTGCATGCACAATGAATGCTTCAGAGGTTGCTCTTTCTCCCACCTCGCCGCCAGCTCTTGAAACAACCTCCACCTGCGCACCTCCCCTTCTCTGAAGGACTTCAGAATGCAGCTCAAGACTTGGCTCTTTGGCTGCCATTGCCAGCCGGACGAGGTCCGCAGCATCCCTCTAGCACCTGGAGACCCCCTGGGGTGACAAGCTTGCTCTGTACACGACCCTGATTGAATGATCAGGGAAATTCTTGAAGACCATATTGGGGAGCAGTTTGTCATTCTTGCAAGCCATAAGATTGCTGTCAGAGTTGGATTGGTTGAACGTAAGATAAATATCATAAATTGTTTCCTGAAAGACTTTGCTATAACATTACAGCAAGTTGATGAGGGTTTCAAGGTTAATGAATTAGAAGGTGAATTTAAAAGAGATTTAACGATCAACAATATTTCTCTAGGGGCATTAGGGGCCATTTTTATTTTATTGTCATAATAGGTTCTCTCCGCAGAAGTGATTTCACAATGATATTTCCTAATGGTCTCCCTATATTTTACTTTAGTTGTCTCTGAGTAATTGTTCCTCCATGGTCTTTGTTTTAGGGCTCCAATTTGCGGGGTACATCACAGAGCCAATTTGGGTTTGGAGTTCCTAGTTCGAGTTATTATGGGAATGCTCAAGATGATTTCAAAACTGCAGATTTTGGGGTCATCATAAATTTCTACTGTGTGTTCTAGCTCCGTTTTTCATAGAATGTCTGTATTACCAAATGTTTTTTGTCTGCATAATTAAATTCTGCTGGGAAAAGTAGGCCACTGGATGCTTTTGTCTAGTTGTGGGACTCCATTGGGACAAAACGTCTCCCATGGTAAGGTACCAGGTGTCTTTGTTTCCCACAATAAATGGAAGGTCAACATTTGGCTGCTGCAAAACAAGGGCAAAAGAAAAGCATTTCTGAAAAAGCAAGCTTGGTCAGACTCTCTGGAGTATACAAATAGTGTTGGTTTGCAGAGAAGTGTGTTAAAAAGCCTTACAATTTCAGAAAAATTATAAACAAATCTTCAATAAAAATTAGCAAAGTCTAAGAAGATTTGCATAATATTTACAGAAGATGGTACAGGCTATTTGATTATTGTGGAAACATTTTCCTCATCATCTGAATACTGTGAGAGTTCAAGAAAATACCCCAAGAATTATACAGAGGTTGTTTGAAATACACATTTATTGAGTGTAGCAACAATATGGTGGTCTCAGTCTCTGCAACACTGTCTAACACGTTTCCTAAGAAATCAGAGTAAATCAAGAAGTCTTCTTGGTGTACTAGACTGAACACATTAAAAAAATCTCAATGCTCGATCAATAAGATGGAGCTCTGCAGCAACCATAGGGCATAACTTTGATATTCAATTAGATCAAGTTTGTCAAAAATGTTTGCATGTTTGACCTGATCAAAAAGGACAGATATTAAAGGCAACTGGTATCTTTTTTTTGCAGTATTCCTGTTGACTATTCTCTAATTACATTAGCTCACCTCCTTCCTTGGGAACAGAAAAGAAGGCTGAAGAAGTAGGTGACTCTAATAGCCTGATAAATCAAATAACCTAATTTTCATCTATATATTGTCTAAGGTGTTCTGTTTCAGACACTGTAAATACATATACTAAGCTATAAAATACGGGTGATTCAGGTTCCAAATCAATTTTACAATCCTAGTGTCTGTATGAAAGTATTATGCTTGCTTCCTTCTTATCAAACATATAATGGAAGCTTTTATAACAATAATTTAATATAGTTATGTCACTAATATCCTAAGGTGTTATTACTGCTAATGTCTTTGAAGGGTGACTTGGAAGGATTCACCAGTTGGCAAACAATTGCTGGTTTAATAATCAGAATTCAGTTGTAAGGCCGCTGCTCAATCAATACCCAACTATGCAGGAGCCACCACGTCATGCCCCGTATCTATTTAAACTGTGGTGAAAATTCAAATCAATAGATATCTTTGATTGATGATTTCCAAAACATACCGAAGAAATCAAATCCAAATGGAACGTAGAGACCCTAAGGACAGCATTGGGCTGTTTACTGCCTTTGCCTCTTCAAGAATGCAATTACTGGCATCCATAAAGATTGAGCAAACTTACTATCCATATAATTTCCTGATAGCCGTTCCTGTCCATCTCACAAAATATGTTTTATAGGAAGTACCTTATGAGCATTTGAAGACTGTATGGAATTCACTCTGGCTTAAATTCTCCACTAGACAAGACCTTTCCCTTCATTTTTTTGTAAATATATTTTATTGGTTTTCGATACAAGTACTCATTGCCAACTTCCACAAGCAAAGTTGATGCTCCTATACAGTAGGATATAATCCATAATAGCACGTAAATGACAGTACAGTATAACATAACACCCTCCAATCTCCCACCCCTCTCCCAGAGTCATGACCAGGAGTATGCTAAATCTGGAGAAGTGGCAGTCACCCCATATAAGGGGGGTCAGCTGGCCAGAGATTGATGTGATAATCCAGAGGTAATTAAGACAGCTCCCTTCATGCCCAAGTAATCCAGTTTTCTGCCAACTGTAACTTTCCTAGATGTAACGATACACATCCTTGACTCTTAAGAACTTTAGGTTTACCTCAACGGCCTTTTACGAAATGTCCAGATTTACCATAATACATACATACATTTTGTAGAAGTCACTTTAGTCTTACTTCTTTAGGGAGAGGATCTTTCAAACTACTTAATTTCATTGGTGCAGGATCTTCAGAAGTTCTATTCTCTTCTGCTCATGGGAGTATTAAACTTTACTCTCAGTTTTGTTTTTCTCTTAGCTACATTCAGCTAAGTGATGATCTAGCTGCATTAAACAATCGATACGCTCAGTACACTTAGTTTAAGGGTTGACAACCTGTGCAAATATATCTTGTAGTTGACTGTTGTAGAGCAATTTCTTGGTTCATACCACAATTGCACCTGTGTGATGCAGCAATCATGAGCAATATGTCATTAGAAGATACCTTTGTAAAGGAACTGAAATGCTTACATAAGTAAGTATGAGACATACGAGGGACCACACTGACCGCAAGTTATGGCTTACTACATCACAACACCTCAAGACTGTGGCACTGTTAGCCCAAAATACCTAGCTCTGAATGGAAGACAGGCGTTTACACCTAGATATGCAACCCCATAACTCTATATCCAAAGTTTCCTGATGTGCTAGGTATACATCTGGCATTTCAAATTTATGTCTTGAATATTTATAATACCTCGAATAGAAAGTTTAGTTTATATTAATTAAGAATTCTGTGTTATCCATAAACAACTCTACCAGGTGATTGATTGAATGGTATTGGCCCCAAGTAAGACATATCGAATAAAATAAAGTAGAATTTGAGTTAAGAAAATAGTTTTCCATATCTGTGATTCCTTGTGCCACATTGATAACATAAAACAGTATGGTACTATTTATATTTAATTTCGGGATACCTGAACGACTTCGAAGTTGTCTTTGTAATGCCTCATTTTCTGCTTTTAGGATCTCTGCACTGCTTTCTTTTGTAGCAAGCTCTACTTGTATTGTATTTATTTCAGACTGCACCTCCTGCATAAGAGAAACAAATGAAATAAAATATGAAGCAGGTATTGTAAAGTCCACAATATCCTCACAGGTCTGTTTACTTTTCACGGCCTGCTCCTGTCAAGTCTGGTAAAGCGCTGGAAAAAAGCACTGCAGCTGTGAAATATCAAATTCAATTTTGACTTGAGTTGTTCATTCAATTTCAAAGGTCGTATTCACCGTAGAGCAGTGTACCCAATTGAATTGACAATGATTTGCCAAATTATAAATTATTGTAAATGATGTGAATTGTAAGCAATAACGCATTCGAACTCTGTTAATATGATTCATCTAAATAACAAAAGCTAAGTCGAATTAAGAGCCATAGATTTGAAAGCAAAAGTAAAATTGCATTAAGGCTCACGCCCTGACATTAATATGAGACATTAATTTCTCTTTAAATGTAGTCCATTATAAAGCAATTTTTATTTCACGTTGAATATCCGGTTCCATCATCTTGTAACAGCCAGATTCCAATTCAAACTCCAGTCCTTCAACTCAATTCAGCCAACACGTATTTCGTCTTTTGGGATGTATCCCATTGACTTCATCAGGGCTGTTTATTTCAAAGTCCCAAAATAGTACAAAAGCAGAGTATGTCTCACTCCTTGGTTCCTCATATCTCTGAATTACGCATAATTACCCAGATTTAATAACTGCCACAATCGACCGTATAAGTTTATATTAAAATGAAAAGTCCTTTGCCTTTAATTAGGAAACTGTATCCATAAACTCATATCCACGAAGAAACGTGCTGCATACTCGCATCGCGTTTCTTCGTGGATATGAGTTTACTGGGGCCAGTAAGGGAGGCTGGTAATTCCAGATATTTCTGTGGGGGGAGCACTCCAGACGTTTCTCCTGCTTCAAAGTGGGCACCAGGTGCAAATATTGGACCTTTAGCTCCAACTCTTCAGTACACATCTGGACTCATGAAAGACTCAGAAGAAGGACTCCTGTGCTGCTCTGCTGGAAGAACGACTGCTACTCTGTTGCCCTCCTACTCTGCTGTCCTGTTGCCTGAGTGAGAAGGACTAGACCTGAACTCAGGACCACCAGAGTGACGCCAAGGGCTAGATGGCAGGCCTGATGATCAGAGCGTCAGGGATAGAAAATCCTCCAACTAACTTGAACCCTGTACCTGGACTGTGCCTGCTGTGAGGCTTTCCCCCCAAAAGGTGCCACCCCAGTCTTGGACCCTTGGAAGTGGGCATGAAGGTGTTCTGCCAGACGTGCTATGCACCTAGTACAACCAATGAAGTGTGATGCATCATCTTGCAGCTTTGCATCAGAACGGCTGCTGGATGACACATTCCTGGCACAGGATCTTGCAACTCCTCAGAACCAAAGCTGTGTGAGGCATCCTCGATGTAGGACTGGCATCTCAACACCGCAGCTCCTTGGAACTGCTTCTATACATCACATCCTCGACGGGGGACCTTGCAAAGCTCCACACCCAGGATTTAAACTACTTTGTTCAGCAGGCCTAACTTGGTCCCTGTATTCGTCCTATGCTCTATCACGGTCAGTCTAAACTTGTGACTTTGCCCAGTCTGCTGCGAGAAGATTACCACAGTTGCTGCATTGTGCTTTTAGGCACCATGTTTACCTAATTCTTTAAAATTGCATATCCATGGTTGTACTAATGGATTTTTCTTTGTTTTGATGTCAAATAATTTATTACAATGTACTTTATTTGTCCACATTGGGGTGAAGTTTTTATGGTGTTGTGTACTCACTTTATATATGTTTGTGTGCTGCATAAATAGTTTATATGTTGCCTTTAAGTTAAGCCGAACCATGGCAAGATAGGCTGATAAAACCGTCTTAAGAACCAAACACTTATTCTTTACTAACTGATTAAAGCCAACGCACAGCAGAAAGCGATCTTGCTTTATAATATGCGATTTGGTCCTTCAAATTCAGTTTCTTCTCAAACAATTATCCTTATTTACTACCTCTCTTTCGATACACCCTAGATGACATGTGTAATTCAAATCTCCTTTACCAAAAGTCAATACCTTCGTTTTATGCATACTTAATATCGTTTTTCTTAATGGAAAACTTAAAAAAAAACATATCTAGTTTCCTCTGAAGACCTTTTTCTGTCTGAACCTATTTCAGATTGAATTAGTTTATACACTGCAGAGAATCTGGGAATATTAAAATCGTATTCGATCTTTTAGCAGTGTATTTAGTAAGCAATAGCTCATTCCAACTGTGTTAACAGGATACATCTAAAAATACAGAAAGCTAAATAGGAGTACGAGCCACAGATGTGAAAGCCCAAGTAATTTACTTAGTCATAACAGGAAGATCCTTACTTAATGAAAACAAACACCAACAACATGTAGGAAACAGGGCTATGGCTTCCGTGTTAAGACTGGGCCTTACTGTCATTTGTATAGGAACGCCCTCAAATATTGCACCAGAAGGCTGTGCGTGATATGCTGTCTGACTTGAAGAATCTACGCAGGTGTCAAGTGGCTGATGTGAAGGCAACGTCTGTCAAGGGCAGTTAATCTATAAATTGATGAACATTTCTGCATTTCTGTCGTAGCTGGTCTCCTCGGATGGATGGTACCTCAACACAGGAAATGACACCAAATGTGGACTAACAGAGCTGACCAGTTAGCCATTTTCATGGTACAGCCATTCAATTTTTTATAATTGGCCAAATGAATGCTATTTCCTGCATTAATTCCTATTTAAAGTATCTCAGCTGGTCTTAGGTTGCTCATTCTTTTACACAGATTTATTGTGTGGAACCCGCTGTCTGCAGAAGAAATTAGCTTTAAAAATATCGCATCTGCTGGAGCCACGTTGTTTTAACAGCTTCTTTGTTTTGTACGTTCATGTTAATTTGGTCTCACTCCCATACCTGGAAACGAATTCCTAATTCAGCTTCTAAAAGATTTATGCACATATCTATTTACAGGGCTTTCTGCCTCCTTCTCATGATAAAGCTGTGCACCCATGGCATTAAGTTTCAGTCACATATACTTCCTTTTGATGTTTTAGTATGGAATGTCTATTAAATTGTCATGTGGGCGGGGGCAGCATTAGATGCTCAACTGCTGCAAGGAGGAATCTTTGATGGTTTGTAGAGAGAAATAGCAATTTGATTATTTTGCTTAACAAATATGTTCAGACTTCAAGTAGGCTTGGGAGAGGATGTTCCTTACAATGTAAATAAACACAGTCTAAGGAAAACTTTTGACAGCCCAACACAGTCAAAGAAAACATCTGATTGCATCTGTCATGTTGATCCTAAAACATTTGCATGCGTTAACTATATGTCTTAGTCTAAAATCACAAAGTAATCGATACCTGTTGGGAAATTTTTGAGATTCTACCGTTCATAGAATGGCTGAAGCACTTCTGTGCTTGACTGGGGCTTGAAATAACATCTGTCAGTGCTACAATATTCTTTAGCGAAGCAGTTAACTTGCTCAATAAAAGGAAAAACTGTGGATTTTAATGCAACTGTCCAAAGCTCAGTGAACAGAATTTATTTATGTATATATTTAACCTAGTGATGCTGTCTAGATTATGACTGACAATTTCTGTACACTGTGTATTGATGGGCCCTCAGAGAGTATCCACTTTTAAATACCGTGATTTAAAAAAAAATGGAAGAGAGGCAATATTTGTGGCCAAGTGTGGACGTGAACGTAGCTCATGTAATTTGCTGCAGCATAATTAATAAAAATTAGGTAGGATTACGTGGAATTACATGAGGAGCATAATCCTGCATTTAGCACCCTTGCTTCCGAAATGAACACGAAGATGCATTTTGTGCTTTAAAAATAGTGCTAAATGAAACAGAACATGAACAGCAGCAGCAACCAGTCACTTTCGCTCTGTTACTGTGCTCTTGGGTAAATATTTTTGACCCAGATTTCTCCAAATGATACAAACTGGCATAATCTTGTAATTTAAGGTAATTTCACCTCACAAGAGAAACATGAAATTACAAAATTACTCTGATTACTCTGGTTTAAATACAATTTCGCCCATGCCTCGTTAGGATCTGTTAGAAATGGGGTCTCTAGTTGGCAGTCGGTTTGCACCCTGTCCAAGTAGGGACCCTCACTCTAGTCAGCATAAGGGAGATACCCGCTCAGATAACCCCTGCTCACCCCCTTGGTAGCTTGGCAGGAGCAGTCAGGCTTATCTCAGAAGCAATGTGTAAAGCATTTGCACATAACACACAGTAGTAATTTAAAACACTACAAAAGGACACCACACCAGTTTTAGAAAAATGGCCAATATTTATCGATATAACACAAGACCAAATACGATAAAATCCAACATACAATAATAAAAATATGAATTCTGGAAGACTTACTCAAAAATACAGTTCCCTGAAGTCGATAGCTCCACCGGGGGCTTTCACCGCGTCGTGATCAACAGAACCAACAGTTCAGGACGGCCGTGGCGTCGCGGGCCAGCTACAGTGTCGGGAAGACTCACAAACAGTACCTTTGGAATTGCAGGCCATCGTGATACTCGCAGTGGGCTCCAGAGAGCGGCGTCGCTGGCATCGCAGTGTCGATTGCAGAGTCTGTGCGGGAGTCATCAGGCCCTCGAAGTCACACATGTTACGATTGAACTCCGGGCTGATGAAGTCAGGAGCGCTGGTGTGGATGGCATCAGGGCTGCGATGCAAAGCAGGATGATGCGACATGTGGTGCCCACAGGTCACGGTGCAGGCAGCAGCTCGGTAACGGCATACATCGGCGTCAGTGAGACCAGGACTGCAGTGTGAAGGTCACGGTGCAGGCAGCGGCATTGTCGTTGCTGAAGCGCTGTCGCCTGTAGGCCCAAGCCGGCAGTGTGGGACGGTGCTTCGTGACCCTCACGAGTGGTGCCCACAGGCCACGGTGCAGGCAAGGACGCCTGGTGATGACACTGGAGTCAATGAGGCTGGCATCGGTGAACCGGGGCTGCGGTGCACGACGGTGCTTTGTGTACCTCACGAGCGGTGTTCACAGGCCACGGTGCAGGCAGCGGCACCGGTGTCAGCAGGAGCGTCGTCATCGGGGATGCCCCGGCTGTGGTGTGAGCAGGCAATGCCAGAATGCGGGGCCCACATGTCGCGGTGCGAGCAGCGGCTCTGTGAAGTCGTCCGATGACGGTGCCAGTGAGACCAGGGTCACAGTGTGAAGCAGGGCAGTGCTGCTCCGTGTGGCGTCGGCAGGTCACGGTGCAGGCCAGTGGCTTCGTTGGTGGCGTCACAGTGGTTTCTTCTCTTGAACAGCACTAAACACACAGCTCCCAGTGCTGCAGGTGGAGGAAACTGAAGTCTTTGGTGTCCCTGAGACTTCCAACAGGAGGCAAGCTCTACTCCAAGCCCTTGGAGAACTTTCTCAAGCAGGACACACAGCAAAGTTCACCCTTTGCACTCTTTTCAGGCAGAAGCAGCAACTGCAGCCCAGTCCAGCAAAGCAACACAGAAAAGGGGCAGTACTCCTCCTCCAGCTCTTCAGCTCTTCTCCTTGGCAGAGGTTCCTCTTGATTCCAGAAAGATTCTAAAAGTCTGGGGTTTTGGGTCTACTACTTATACCCCTTTCTGCCTTTGAAGTTCGCAAACTTCAAAGCAAAGTCTCACGTGTTTGCAAGATCCTTCCTTGTCCAGGCCAGGCCCCAGACACATACCAGAGGGTTGGAGACAGCAGTGTGTGAGGGCATGCACAGCGCTTTCAGGTCTGAGTGACCACTCCTCCCCTCTCTCTCAGCACAGATGGCTCTTCAGGATATGCAGGCTACACCCCAGCTCCCTTTGTGTCATAGAGGAGAGTTGTAAACAGCCCAAGTGTCAAACTGACCTAGACGGGGAATCCACAAACAGGCATCATCACAGGATGGTTTAAGCAAGAAAATGCCTACTTTCTAAAAGTGGCATTTTCAAACTCACAATCCAAAAACCAACTTCACTAAAAGATGTATTTTTTAATTATGATTTCAGAGACCCTAAATTCCATATTTCTATCTGCCCTCAAAGGGAAATTGCGCTTTAAAGTTATTTAAAGGCAGCCCCCATGTTAACCTATGAGGGAGATAGGCCTTGCAACACTGAAAACCGAATTTGGCAGTATTTCGCTGTTAGGACATGTAAAACACACCAGGACATGTCCCACCTTTTAAATGCACTGCACCCTGCCCATGGGGCTACCTAGGGGCTTCCTTAGGGGTGCCTTAAATGTAGTAAAAGGGAAGGTTTTAGGCCTGGCAAGTGGGTACACTTGCCAAGTCAAATTGGCAGTTTAAAACTGCACACACAGACCCTGCAGTGGCAGGTCGAAGCCTTGTTTACTGGGCTACTAATGTGGGTGGCATAACCAGTGCTGCAGATCCACTAGTAGCATTTGATTTACAGGCCTTGGTAACCTCTAGTGCACTTTATTAGGGACTTACCAGTAAATCAAATATGCCAATCATGGATAAACCAAGCACCAATACAATTTACATAGGGAGAACTTGCACTTTAGCACGGATCAGCAGTGACAAAGTGTGCAGAGATGATAAACCAGTATACCATAAAACAGGAGGTCAGAAGGCAAAAAGACAAGGGAGACACGCCAAAAAGCTGCTAGGTCTAACAGGATCTCTATATTGAGAAGCAAGATCATTACATGTATATGATTTCACATTGGATGGCCACAATCATATTACATAGTAAGCATAAAGTTCTTGTCCAAATTGTGAATAATCCCTTTATAGTCTAAGGTGTGAGGGCCTATCAACGTTTAATTAAAACAAACACGCTTTTACAATTGTAAATGGGCTAATGTTTGCATTTTAAATTATGATGATTATTAGTCAACTCACTGTAGGTCGTTACTAGGATTAACTATGCCTGTGTATTGCACAGTATGTATATGTTCTGGTCTTTAATATAGATTTTAACAAATGGAAGCACAACATTGACATCTCTAAAACACTACAAAAGAATGGGAGTACCAGGTACATTTAAAAAAAATATACTCTCTTGCAAAGTGAGAATATAGAACTCAGTAACTTCCTAATGAACGTAGCAAGCCATGCATAAAATAATTTTTTAAAATCATAAACATATTTTTTGCATATATGTTAAACCCTACAAATGAAATATGTGGCGGAGGTGTCTAAATGTCTGAAGACCAACTTGCTCAAATTTAACAAGACGGGGGTACTGTGGATTAAACATTCCTATATCCTATATTTATTGCTATTGGACTTTTGGCCTTGCAGTTGGTTGACCGTGCCAATGGTAAAAAAATCTGGGGATCTACGTGGTACCAGAACTTTCCCGGGTAACTCAAGTAAAACATGTGGCATCAATGTGTTTTTTCTTCTAAAAGTGCTTAGGAAGACTCTTCCCTTTCTTCCCAAACCTGTACACTGAGTGGTGTTCCAGGCGACTATACTATGTTGTTTGGACTATTGTAACACTCTATTCCTGGGGCTGGATGAATGCCTTCTCAAGAAGCTTCAAATATTATAAAATGCTACTGGCCTTGGAGTCTCCCTCACTTCTCTTCCACCATTGAGGCTTTAAAATCTTTGCACTAGTTCCCAGCGAAAAGAATGTTATTTTAAGTCCCTCTGCCTTGTGTTTAAAGCACCTCATCACAGATCTGATTATTTGATTTAGAAATTTCGCAAATCTGTACCTTCACGCTAACTATGCTCCTCTGGAGATCAACTGCTGGCTGTGAATAGATTCAAACGGGCTTACTAAGGTGGCAAATCCTTTTCAGTAAGAGGGGGTAAAGCTCAGGAATTTGCTACCATGCCCCATACGGCTTGCCCCTTCCTTATTTAAGTTCAGGAAGGCATTAAATACATTTCTTTTTAATAATTATGATTTGTGAAGCTGAATTCCAGTAGTATAACAGCACTGTCTACTTGTTTCATATGAGGGTCTCTTTTTTGTTGGTTTACAACATGCCAGGACACCACCTGCTCTATTTGTGCTTTACAAATTTGGTATAATAAAATAACATAATGCAACAGATAAAAGTACTTGGAGAGTTGCTAGATGGGATTTGCCAGGTTCACCTAGCTACTACTGCTAGACCAGAGTAAAAGAAACCATGGACAAATATCACAATTATGCTTTATTGTTTACCACTGGAAGACTACATCTCTCTCATTTGCAGAATCTGCATTTGCCTTTCACTCCTCTATTGGCTTTCAATCTCAAATTATTTTGGGTTTCAATCTCAAATTGCTCTTATATTACATGATAACTGTAAGCATTGCACCACCTGTTTGCAAGGGAATTGCAAGAATTAGGAGGTCACCTCAACAAAAACAACATTCCTGTACAACAGTCTTGAGTCAGTTTATCCTGAACTAAGGGCAACTAAGGAAACTAGACCATGATTAATGGAGAAGTAGTTGGAAGGTATTTTTGCAGAAACAGAGACCAAACCAACTAAAGAATTTATCCTAGCCTTGGCTAAACTTACACTGAAATAGAGATTCCTACAAAAGGATTTGTTTGAGTTTTATATAGTGCAAACTTGACCCAAAGGCGCTTTACATGAGCACCAGTAACATTACACAAGGACACATTCATTTTTGTAGGCATGGGGAAATTACATGATTTGCCCAGAATCAAAGGATGTTAAGCAGATGCCAAGATTCGAACCTGGTTCCTTAGCTCCCAAGTTGGCAGCTCTGGCCATTGCACCACATCCTCTCCCCTAATGGGGCTGTCTGGAAACGTCCTAAAATGGTTCACATTCTATCTACAAAACAGGACACAATTTTTCAGATTAGTGAGTTTGCTCACTAACCCGCCTCCAGTCGGACTTGAAGTCCCCCAAGGCTCCATTGTCTCCCCAATACTCTTTAGCCTTTACTGACAGAGATCCAGAAGCAGGTCTACCTTTCCTACCACATGTATGCGGATGATACACAGATTTACCTAAAGATATCCTCACTAGAGGACGTTATATGTCTCAACTACACAGTACAGCTAACCCAAATGTGGTTAGTGCTGAATCATCTCAAATTGAATTCTCTGAAGACTGAATTCCGACTCATCTATCCATCTCACTGTTTCCCTCCCCTACAAGAAGGCTCATCACTTGAATGCTTTAAATTGCAATACCACCATCGCCATATCTACAAAATTCCTTGGCACAACATTCACAGAAAACTGAACATGCAAGCCCCCATTAGCGCAGCCACACCAGCTGCACTCTTGCATCTTAGACTAAAGAAGTTGAAACCATTCATCCAGACTACCAACCTCAAAACAGCAGTACAGTCCCCAGCATGATCTAGGCTGGACTATGGTAATGCAACTCTATCAGGTAGTCCCAAATCAAAACTTGCACATCTAAAGGCAACCCTTAACACCACAACAAGACTGATAACGGGCCTGAGGCATTTTGACCACATCACACCATCTCTTGCCTACAATGGCTCCAAGTTGAAGCTAGCATCATCCTTAAGATAGCATAATGCCTGATGCATAAATCCCTGTGGTATGGTACACCTGTATGCCTAGCCCTAAATCTAACTTAATCAGGGGGTAGTAACTCTCTTAGAAGTGTGAGCCATCTTCTACTACAACCAATGTGATTTAGGAAAACATTGACTCAATCTTGTGCTTTTTCAAGTGCGGCAAGCAAAATATGGAACTCTCTTAAACTGGAGACTCAGCTGAACCCCTCAATCACAGTTTTCAAAAGCGAGGTGAAAGGATTTCATTTAACAGATTCCTCCCTGGTTGCATCTGACTGTGACTCAGCACTATAACCACACAACATCACACTACACTCTACACCTCAAACAGCAACGTAACTGCAACTGAACCTTGATCTGAGGATGAGGATATGGAGTTAATTGATGATGATACAACATATCTCCCATTATGCATGACTGGACAAAGTTATTGTTTCTTATCTTTTCTTATCAACAAGATGTTCTCTTTTGCTTATGTATGTAATAACAATCACCTTTGCTCTGTACAGCGCTCTGATATATTTGGGACACATTTGGGCTTTATAGAACTGTCAAAAATAAATAAGTAAACAAATAAGGATTATTTTTACAAACAACAAAAATGCACCACCATGGGTTTTATTGTAGCCCCTAAACTGACAAATGTATCTCTATCAGTTTCAAGGAGAAATGGTATGTTTAATAATTCCTTTGCCATTCATCACAAGATTTAAATCTGCCTATTGATGATGGTTTCTGAATCTGAGTGTCACAAGAAGACAAGGGCTTCTTCTGGATCACCAGATCAATTATTTATGACACAGTCTAGGTCAGAAAATAATAAAATGCTCAGGACCTATAAACAAAACAGGGAGGTATGACACTGATCACATTATTGATAGAAAACCAACTGAAAAGCTGAGAGCATCAAACCGAGGGGAGCTTTGAAGGCCCCCTCCTTGTTTTCACTCCTTCTCTGTAAAGTCACCTGCTGGCAGCTCATGTGTGTTAGAAAAAATCGAAATAAGTATAAATATACTGGATCAAGCCCAACTCCTGATGCACATTAGCTAGACAAACTAGCTAGATTGATGGCTGGCACTACCGGGAAGTGGACGCCAGGTGAACTAGGAAGAACCTAGTGATGAATATTTCTTAAGGAGTTCCCCTTGCAGTGTACTTCTATGGAACCTGAATGGGTTTATACCAGAGAAAACCAGCCATAAGAACTGGTAGAGGCCTGCTTACAACAGATGATCCTGATGAAGGTGGTTGGGGCTTTATCCTGCTGGAATTTTTCATACTAGGTTTTTGACCTTCTTTGGTCTTAACTTCCTTCTTTTTAATGTATCTTTTTCTTTGTTAAGGCCTTTAGTACAAACTATAGGTTAAAGTAGGTGCCGAATTCCACAAGGTCAATGTTCAGACCAAAATCATCTGAACATTGACTGCACTTTCTGAGCCCACAGATAAAAACAATTGCTTCAAACAAAATGAATCAAATGTTAGAGAGAGACAAAAATAACCACAACAGACCTTTACAAACATAGTAAATCAGTATGCAAGAATAGGGAAACAGATACAAGAGAGAGAAGAAATGAATCAAAATAAACGCACATATAAAGGAGCGGCAACAAAGCTCAAACTGATACAAGGAGTTGGGATACGCAACGTACAGTATAACTTTGCCACAGAGTACAACATTAAGAGAGCACATGCTAGACAGAGCACATGTATGTATGTATGCACCAGATGCACACAGGTACATATGCATTCATTGCCTATATATGGTAACCAAGTTTTCATTCAAGAAAGGTGGCAGCACAAAATAGTACAAAGATAAAGAAATAAAACAGTTACATTTACCTTCATGGTGTTCAACATTTTTTCTGCTTCGGATGTGATTTTTGGTTGAATACTTGTAGCTTTCTGTGCCTGTCCCTTTGTTTACAAAACAATGTTAAGGAACATTTTTGCTTGAATTCATTTTTCTATCGTTTTTATTAATATGTTACCAGATAGCAAATATCAATAATCAAGTGACATTTGGCTTCGGAAAGTGGGGGTAACATAATCTTCAACATATCAGCTTCCCATGGATTGATGGCATGAGGACTATGTGGCGAGGAGAAATAAGATTAAAAAAAGAGAAGCAAAAATAAAAAAATTCTGACATCATTATTACTGTCTATCAAGGACAGTGCTCACTAAAGGAGGAATATCTCGTCCACCTCTTTTAGAATGTTAGGATCAGGTAAATGGTACTGGTTCCTCCCATCCAATCCATTGCCCCGTCCTCTGCCACATTAATGAGCTGGCCTGACACTCGTTTTTCAAGTCTCTTCATTTTATTATCCGACTTTTTCACCTTCACATCATGTGTGATGGCTCTTTCAGACACTTCCCATAGATCACAAAAGGGGATAATTAACACATCTATTTTAACATTGCATTTCCCAGAACTTAAATAACTGCATGTGTTGCCTGAAGAAATTCTGTGATTTTTCTGTGCCTCTTCTTCAGCAACTGCCTTATACACTGAGGGCCAGATTCATTATCAATAACCCTCTCCTTCCAAAGTGGCTTGGACCATGTGTATTTATTGATTCAATCTGGATGGTTCTTTGTTGTAATGCTTCTGTGGTCATCTTTAGTGTATGTCTTGCCTCTGCAAATATGTATGTCTTGCCTCTGCAAATATGGCGGCTAACTTATTTTCTAAATCTACAAGAGCAATTTATAGGACAGCAGGGAGAGACCATGGTGGGCTGCAAGGTAGTGGCAGCGCGCTAGGGTGCTTACCGGAGTTTTCCCGGGCGGTAATGTAGGAAGGTTACTGCCCGCACGCCCGTGAAAAGGTGAAGGTGCAGCGCTCAACCTGGAGGCGTTTTTTTTTTGGGCTCCGATGGGCCCATCGCGGCCGCTGGCTGGACCCGGGCTGCTCTGGAACGTTGTCGCTCCCGTCGGACTGTGCACGGGTTCCCTGTCTGGTGGAACGGTGGCAGAGCCAGCACAGGCTCAAGGCTCGGCGTGTCACGGCAGGCTTCAGGAGGAGTGGAGCTGGCAGGGGAGGCGGCAGAGGCGACTACAAAGGCGAGAAGACTCCGAGAAAGGGGGGGTCGTGGCTCACCCCCTGGTTTGGGTTTGGAAGAAACTGATCACCATGGAGAGGTAGGATCCAATCGGGAAGGGGGACTGAATGAAATTGTCTTGAGTGGGGGAGTCCTAATGAGGTGAAGTAAGGTACAAGCAAAGAAAACACTGGTTAACAGTGATAAGGCCAGTGAGAAGAGCACTCATAAGGGTGCTAAAAAGCAGAAAAACACCCAGCCTTCCAACCTAATTAAAAAATTACCTCCTTGTTGAGGTCCTTTCTTAAGATAAGCTCACCAAAAAGGGCTGTCTCATCAAAGGTAACCGATAGAGAGCAAATAGCCCCATTAGGAATGGAGGGGTTAGGAGACTACAACCCATGGTCAAAATTTCAATTGCAAGTACTCCAGGTAGCATTAGGTACCCCAGAGATAAATGGAGACAGAGAGTATCCTGGTCCTTTGCAGTTGGGCAACGAAGCAGACTGTCCACCTTCAGGAATTTCAGCAGCTGTTTTGGGGTCGTCAGATATGTCAGCCGGTGTTTATATTATTCCACCAGGCGATGATGTATCTCAAGCATATTCTCATTTGTCCCCCATTCTGACTCTGACTTCTACCTCAGTTGTTGCTCCTGCTTCAGATACACAAAATACTTCATTAGAGAGGTTGGTTTTGGCTTCATCTAATGATATTAAAAAAGGTTTTGCGACTTCGGAAATGAATCAAGGGGAGATAAGAGGAACCTGTGAGGCCCTGGAGAAGTAATTGGACCTTTTGATGGTAGGAACCCACGTTCTAGAAGAGTCAGTGGGTGCAGTAAAGGAGGAAATGAGGCTGTATAAGGAAGAAATAAAACTCCTGAAGGAAAATGGACTAGAGCTACGCAATATGGTGGAGCGGCTGGAAAATAGCTCCAGGAGAAATCATCTGAGAATCTTACATGTTCCGGAAGGAGCGGAGGGGGAGAATCTTAAATTGTTTGTGGTCTCTCTGATAAAAACTGCACTTCTATTGGAGGAGAGCACTGAAGAAATAGCGAATTATATTCAGAGGATACATAGAGATCCCTTTAAGAGAAACCCCAAAAATAAGAAGCCCCGGAGAATTCTGATAAATTTTCAAGCCTATTCATTGAAGGAAAACATATTGTCTAAAGCGCTTAGGCTTTAAAACTTTAAGAGGAGAAGACTCATTTGAGATCAGGTCAGATTTGTCCAGGGTAACTAAAAACAAACAGTGGGAGCTAGGGAGACGGATCGAAGAATTTAAAAGGTTAGGCGCTGCAGTGCAATTTAAATACCCGGTGGCCTAAGAGTAATATACAATAATAGAATCCATGATATAAGAGAGATTAATCCAGCGGATGAACTGTTGGAGGTTATAAAAAGCAGGGGGGTAGAGTAAGGTTAAAATGGCCAGTTTGCTACATATGGGAATAACTCAGGAGCGCTCTAAAATTGGATTAACATCAGTCCATAATGCCAGGGGGGGTTCTCCAAGGGCAGGGTAGGAGGGCTATGGTGGTGTGGAACCGGAAGGCACTGGGTGGGGAGCAGGTGGGAGAAAATTAAAAAAAACTTGTGCACTTTAGCTAGTACTGAATTAACCGCAACTGTTGGATAATATTCACGTGGCCCAGGGGACCGGGTGTAGGGATGTGCAGATTCTAACATGGAGTGTAAATGGATTAAGGACTAGAGGTAGAAGTGATAGGATTTTACAGTACCTGAGAGACTCCTCCACTCAAGTGTTAATCTTGCAAGAGACACACTTAACTAGAGATGAATGTAGGAGTTGTTTAAGTCGCAAAAGTGGGTTCACTATTGTGTTTGCACTGATCATAATTTTAACACTAAGGGTGTGGTTATCTTGATTAAGCACCAGGCTAATGCGGTAATATTGGGAGTGAAATCAGATACAGCAGGTAGGTGGATAATAGTCAAGTCACAGATGTCAGCTGGGAACATTACACTGGTGGGGTACTGTGGCCCTAACTGTGATGACATAGAGCCCCTTAGAAGGTTGTTTTCTCAACTTTTGGATTTTCCAGACCCAATTATAATGGCGGGAGATTTCAACATAGTTTTACATAACAACTTGGATAGATCAACGAAAAGTAGATCAGTAGCAACGCCAAAGTCTCAGTGTTATTTGAGAGGAATGATGATTGACCTTGGGTTGTGTGATTTGTGGATGCAGAGAGCAGGTATGGAACAGGTCTTTTCCTATAGTAATAACAAATATGGTCACGCTTCACGTATAGATTATTTTTTAGTAGATCAGGGGTGGTGTGGCGCAGTAGATGACATAGTATACCTGCTAACCCATCTGTCGGATCACTCGGCAGTAGTGTTAAAAATAAAGCTTTTAAAGGATGTAGGAAGTAGGAGGTGGATGTTAGATCGTACGTTATTGCTAGATGAGGCAATTATATCTCAATTACGCACAGAGGCCGAGGAGTTCTTTAAGGGTTATTCAGGCTCAGCTCCGGCTAACGTTGTATGGGATACATTTAAAGTGGTCCTACGGTGGACAATTACAAGTATAGCCAGTTATAAAAATAAACAATACAGGAATGATATAGGTCACTTGGAAGCTTAAATGGTAAAGTGTAGGAGTCAAATAATAATGAGTACTGAGGACCAGGAAACTGAGCTATTGGATAACAAGCTGAGTGGTTTAAAACAGCAACTGGAGGATGTTTTACAAGGAAGAATTTTTAAAAGATGGGAGGCGAGCAAGCTGGCCCACTTTGAGTTTGGAGAAAGCCAGGAAACTTGTTAGCCTGGAAGATAAAAATAAATCAAGTGAGGAATTGTATTAAAGAAATTGAGTTGGGGGGGTAGGACTACAAGTAGAGAGTCTATAGAAAGTATATTTTTGAAATTCTTTTCACAGCTCTATTCAGAAGAGTTAAATATAAGGGAGGAGGATGTTACATTTTGGCTAGGGAACGATATACTCCCTAGACTCTCACAGGAGGAGCAGCTCCTTCTGAATGAACCAATCTCTTCAGGGGAGATAAGAGCTGTGTTAAAAGAAAGTAAAAGAGGAAAAGCCGCCAGTGCAGATGGGCTCCCGGTGGAGTTTTATAAAGCTCTTGGGGAATTGATAGTACCAGCCATGTCAGAATTACTTACAGGGATATTTGGGAATGACTCTCCCATTACAACTTCTTGGAATGAGGCAACTATTGCATTGATTTTGAAGCCGGGCAAGAGTTTGGTCAAGTGCGAGTCATATAGGCCCATATCACGGTTGAATAGCGACTACAAGCTATACGCAAAAATACTGGCGGATAGGCTGAGTGGGGTGGTGAAGGGTTTGATTCATGAAGATCAGAAAGGTTTTATTCAGAGTAGAAATTTACACGAACTGACTTTTAAACTGTTCGGGCGATAGATTTGGCTATTACTCAAAAGGGCCCCTTAGGTATTATAACTCTGGATACATTGAAAGCCTTTGACAGGGTTAATTGGAAGTACTTGAGTTTTATTTTGAGATATTTTAACTTAGGTGAGAAATTTTGTAGGGCTATTGGGCCGATATATCAGGTTCATTTGGCAAGGGTCCTGGTAAATGGGACTCTCACAGAGTCCTTCAGGATAGCTAGAGGTACCAGACAGGGCTGCCCTTTGTCCCCGCTGCTATCCGATTTATACATAGAACTTCTAGCTAGGAAAATAAGGTAAGATCCCACAGTAGCTCAGTTTAGATGGAAGGGCTGAGAAAAATACTGTAGCAATGTATGCAGACGATCTAATGGTGTACACTGCAGATCTGGTAACCGCTCTTCCAGGGTTGTTGAGATTAGCAGATGACTTTGAAAGGGTGTTCGGATATCATGTCAATGCAGGGAAAACTGAAATAATGTCCTGGAACCAGGAGAATGGCACGTGGCAAGGGAAGTTGGAAATGAGATACTTAGGACTAATGATTACACAGGACATTGAACAACTTGCATTGAGGAACCAGAAAAAAACTTCTGGGTTATTGTAGTAAATTAATTCAGAGATGGGCACATCTCCCCCTGACGGTACTGGGCAGAGTTAACCTGGTTAAGATGGTAATCCTCCCCAAGATACATTTTGTGCATAACTCTATTCCTCTTCAAATGAACAAAGGATCCTTGGACAAAATGCAACAGGCTATAAACTAATTTATTTGGTCCTATAAGGGTGTCAGGATCTCCTGGAAGAAGTTGTGCAAGAGTGGAGAGAAGGGAGGCTTGACGTTGCCAGATATACAACTTTATGTGTGGGCCTTTCAACTTAGGAATGCGAGGATGCTGTTTGCCTCCCTGGATGCTACATATATTGGGGTCATGTTTAAAGTCATGACAGGTACTGTGAAAGGGACAGCAAAACATTTTTTGTACAAGTTTGGAGATCTAAAGTTCTTCAAAAAAGTAAAACTGAAGGTTCTGCAAGATATGGCGAACAGCTGGTACCAGCTAAGATTGGCAACAAAGGCTACATACTATAGTCAGAAAGCATCTATTTGGGATTCCCCGGGCACACTAGAGTGTCTAAAGGATGTACTAGCTATACCCATCAGGGAGGCCAGCCTAGATTTCTGGGGTGATCTCTTTCAGGAAGGATCCCTGCTCCCGTGGGAAGAGCTAAAGGATAGAACAGGGGGGACCTTATCCAGACTAAAGTAAATTCAGTTGAAAGACTAGTCATAGAATAGTCAAGTGAGTTTGGGGGTGACAAACCGTTTGGGAAAACAATTGTATGGCGATTCCCCCAGTACATGTAAGGTGTCAGTCTGGTACTGGGAAATGCTTGAGTTATTGGATGGGGAATTCAAACTGCCAGTAAGCCTCTGGGGAGATAATATGCCTCGGGATCAGGTAGAAGGGTGGTGGCAAGAATCAATGAAGACTCTGTTTGATGTTGTTAAGCCTACCCCGCTAAGGAAAATTCACCTTTTTTCAATACATAGGGCATACATGTCTCGGACGAAGCTTTCCAAAATGAAGAAGGTGGGGGTAGAATGTGCCAAATGTGGATTGCAGAGTGCAACTGGCATCCACATGTTTATGGAATGTCCAGCGGTGTTTTCCTTTTGGGTAAAAGTTTGTGAAACACTCTCAAATATATTAAGGCGAGAGATCGTGGTAAGTTTTCCTCTGATTATTTTTAGACAACCACGAAGTTCTGAAGGGTGGAGTAGAATAAGGAGGAACTTGCCGTTTTACTCTATCCTTCTAGCAAGTAGAGAAATATGTTGGAATTGGGTGACAGCAGCCCCCCCGGTAAACAGGAATTGGCTCAATGCCCTATTTTACATGGCAAAAATTGATATAGCGGTGGGTGATGTTAAGCAGAATAAGCAGAAAAAGGAGAATCTACGGGCCCCCATGCTAGAGTGGGGGGGTAACCTGGGAATCTTGAGGGAATAGTTGGAGGGATAGGTGAGGTCAGGAGTGGGAATGAAGTCCAATGATTAATCACCTTTTCTTTTCACTTTCCAGCCACGTTGGTTTGTCTCCAGAGAAGGCTGAGTGAGAGGGATTCGGTCCATATACATTAGAGGGTGAGACAGTTGCTGTATGGAGTTGACTTGGAGTCTGAGGTGCATGAAGACAAAATGAAAAGAGCAATTTATAGAAAGCTGGTATGAAGGATGTTGGGCTAAGTGAGTTGGTGAATACTTCAATGGGAATGGAGATGTTGACCTCCCCTCTGGGCTTCTGTCCTTTGTTGCAACTTCTAAAGCGTGCATTTCTGTTCCTTTGGTCTTTTGATTTTCTTCAGATGATTGTTATTTTTCACTCATTCATTTTGACAAGATGGATCAGGCTTTTCTATAAGCCCTCCAACACGGCCCAGAGAAGCATTAAATACTGCGCAGTCACCTACTTACTGGCTCTCAATAGCTCACTCCAGACTGTTTTTCCCAGCCATGTGTCTCATGTTCCAGCTGTTCTGTTTGTCAGATTTTAGTCATTCTGTCACTCTCAATGGTGTGCCTGGACCGAGATAGCATTTTCAGAAGGAGCAGGACCACTTTCTTCTTCGATGACAATAAAGCACCACGCCGCCTGTTTCCACAGCATCCTTAACCAATCCATCCTTTTGCAGCCTGGAAGACAAGGTGGAGTTGACTGTAACTAGCTGGGAGCTCATTTGTTTTTCTTTTTCTGATCGATTGTGAAGTCAATTTATCTCTTGGCCAAGTCCTCTTTGGAGTTCCCAGGGTTAGTGTATGTCATTGGTCCTATCCAACATACACATAAAGCCACTGCATAAGCTGCTGCACTTATGAAGGATGACTTTACATAATTATGTGAACAACACTCACACTATCCTATACATCTAGAAGCCTCATATTGATCAGTTTAGGGTAATCTAAAAAAATAGTTTTCTTGAAATGTAGTCAGAACAGACATCCTACTGGTGGGAACAAATGTAGTTCTTAAAAAGAGAGGACAAAAACATTCACTGTTTTTAAAGTAGGCTGCTTGGCAGTTATGCTTCAAGATAAAAAGCATGAATTAGACCGCGGAGGACGGAATTTACTCCGCCAGAGTGATGGAGTAAAATACTCCATCGCCCTTGATGGACGACCCATCCCCCGGACCTAGAGATGCCTTCCAGCCAAGTGGACATCTCTTAAATTGGCAAGAACCCCCATCATGGCAGTTCCTATCAATGTGCTAACGTTTGATGGACGGCTCCTTCAACATGACAGTACCGTCCATCAAACTTTTAACCTGTTTTTGTATTTTCAAAAATAAAATCCCAATGCAGTATTTTGTTTTGGAAAATAAAAACACTCATGACCCCACACAATGACAGCTGTATCCAATGGTTCAGGGATCATTTTTGCAGTTCTCACTGCTTCTCATTACCAGGTTTTACCCGGCATTTAAGGACAGTGAAAACTGCCCATCTGACCACCCGCTCTGAATCAGGTGGGTGGTAAATAGCCAAGTGTCAGATGACCCTTATTCAATTGGGTTGTGAGAGGTGTATGTTAGCTGCAGAAATGGAGTAGTCGCTGTTGCTGACATACAGAAGTTCCACTCACTGTAAATGAGGCAGACAGAACTTCAGTTTGGCAGGGAGGATACTCTGTTGTCGCTGTGACGGTGTGCCCGCTACAACAAAATAGTGAGTATGGTGAGAAATCATAATATCTGTATGCCCATGGATAGCCAGGTGAACACAGTTGTTGCATCATCTGCATCATCTAACTTTCATCAGAAATTGCTGAGAAGAGATTCCCCTCTTGTAGAAGAACAAAATCATGCTAAGATTATTAGAAGCATCAGCATAAAAATTATTATAATTCCATGCTTAGCTGCACAAATAGAGAATTTCTACAAGCTATGAGTCTCATAAAACCCTACATACAGCAAAAAGATGCCATACCACTGTCGCGTAGGCTCTCATTATTCTCATGAGAGTACTAGATTTTGAGCGGCAGAATTGCCCGCGGCATGGGAGACTAAGTCTGACCCACTGCGGGTGACAACTGTCGCTCCAATCCGGGTTTTGCTCCGGCTAACTAGCAGTGCCTCATCTCTACCCGAGAGCAGGGATGACTGGGCAGCCGAGTGCATGACATAATTGGTTTCTCAGGGAAGCCGTGGTCACTCAGGTCTCATCCGTTTCTTTCTGTTACCTTAGTCTCATATATAAATGACAAACAGAGGCAGTATATGTTTCAATAATGATTTTAATAAAACAACTGCATCTTAGATAACAAAGCGTGAGCTGCAATAACCAGGATGACACAGCATAACAGTATTAAAATTGTGACGAGGAGAGTGAAGCATAGAAATATTCTATCATATTGTCACTATAATCAATAGACTAACTCCTACCTAGGCTATGATAGAGCACAGCATGTTGAGCTCTAATTCTGCCCTTCGGGTTCCCCTGGGAAGACATCATCCCCCATACCTGAGCAAAGGCCTGCGGTCTGCGTTAGCATCTGTAGTGAATAATTCGGCAATCAGCATACAGTTGTGGTTCTCTGGCTGGAATCTCCCTCTAATGTGTAAGGGACAAGAAAGTGTTTTTATAACAACACAGCTGATGTTCTGAGAAAATGTCCCTACGTAAGGATGTGTCCCTACGTAAGGATGTGTGTTTTCTATGAATGTTGGAGACTAAACTTCTACCACTTTCACCGGTAATGTACCGTGCTGTAGCCTTGGAAGAAGCACAGAGTGAGCAAGAATGTCTTGTTTGAGAACAGAGTGCTGGCCTAGGCATAAACAGTTAGACAAACAGAAAATAAAACAAGACCGTCAAAGGGCTATTGTAACAATAATAAAATAAAGCCGAATAAAATATATCTAGGTTAGAGCGCACAGCGGCTTGGCCTAGTGTGTTAAAATGACGTGCATGAACTATAGCTAAAATGGCTACACAACACCACATCTGCCCTAACAGCATGCGCTGGAGTCCTGTTCAGACTAGAGTCAAACTTAAAGCTTTAACTCTGGCTCATGTAACTCTCTGTGGCACTGCAACAGAATAGCTGAAATGCAGACTTTGTGGTATCTTGTAACAGGGAAGCTGCTGGGTGGAACATAGGGGATGGAATGTTGCTGGGTCTTAGTAGGTTTGGAGCTCCCTGGGTTCTATTGCTGTCATTTGAGGAGCATAAGGGTGGATTAGGCGTTTGATCTATGTAACTTGGAATAAAGCCTTTGGAATTAAACAGAAGCAGGATCTTTTGTACAGATTTGTTGTCTGGGGAGGACGCTCAGGTCTTGCAATGAAACTATTCTGGCTCCAAGTTTGAAAACAAGGGTGAAAGTAAGGGGACACATGTTTCCAGATCGGGCATGCACATTGTGAAATGAATCGTCGGAAAACATAAGCCTCAACAAGCAGCTGTTCCTTTTTAGAATGTCTACAAAAACCTTAATTTGCTAAGGACTGACTGGTTTCCCTGCACTAATAGCAAGTCATGTTGGCTGAAGGATCAACTCTTGAAGTCACTTCCCCTTACCTGTCAAGTCAGCTCTAGAATCACCAGTGATGAAGGCACTCCTTATGGAGCAGACAGGCAACTTTCTGCTTGCCTCAGCTAGTGGAGGTTTGTTCACCAGGATCTACCAGGCACCTTAAAATGCAGGAAAGTTAAGGATTGCTGCACTAGCAAGAGCATCTGATGGTTCTAATTTCTCCCTGTTTGTTTAAAGGAAGGTGGGCAGTTTTTAACTTCAGGAATCGAAAATTGTTTCTATGTTTAACTTACAGTGATTCAAACCGTGAATTTAATCTCTAATTTGATATTAACACAGAAGATTTTCTGGGCCTAACTGGGATCTCCGCAGGTGTGCATCCTATCTAGCTGCATTCCATGAAGGGACATAGCTACCAGCATTGTAGTCAGTGCAAAGGCACTAGGTCTATGAGGTGGAAGGGGCCCATTTGCCCTGTACCAGCTGCAGTTATATTAGAGGATGCCCTTTCAGAATGTTTAAACCCAGAGCCTGCCTGAGGTCTGAAATTCTGTTTACTCTTAAGGAGGGTCGGGGACAGGTCAATGGAGGTAGTAGAAGATAAAAGAGAAATGATTTGATAACTAACAGAATAGTATTTTCTATGGCTTCCTTTTCCTGGATTTATAGAGAACAGTGGAATGTGTTCAAAAGGTAGGCTGAAAAAAATCACAACTTTAAATTTAAATTCCAAGCACTTAATGAAGGTACAAGGAAAAAAGTGTGTTATGATTAGCTTCCTCATTGAAGACCAGTTTTTTATTTAGAAATCCTCTCTTACTGCTTCTCCCCAGTTCACTCCTTCTAACTCCTTTTTACTCTTTTTCACTGTACTTTGTGCTATTTCTGTTTCTATAGCATTTTTATTGCAGTGTCCATTCATAGTTGATTTGCACCTATTCTGTCCTACTTCATATGCATTACTTTCTCTTTCATATTTGCAATACCAAGAATGGGAATAAAGCCAATCATCTGCCTTGTCTTCAGCTTTTTACACAGGGGCTCACACAACCCTCCTTGACAATCTTCTTCAACTTCATAGTACCAACTCTGTCCACTTGTGGTTTTATTCTACTTTTCCCCCAACAGCCTGGCAGCATCCCTGGTTGGTGGTATCCACCAGTGGTGGTTGGTGACATATGAAATTGGTGGGACAAGTGAAGTGAATATTTCGACAGGCACTGTGAGAATCCAGCAATGTCCTTAGGCTCAACACCAAAGCTTCCAATCGCGGCTTGTTAAATGTTTTGTTAATAATGGACTGCAATTTAGAGCTACGGACTGGAGGCGTAAGGCAGTGCCAGTTTCTCACAGCTCACAAGTCAAACATTAAAACACAGAGTTCAAAGTATGCATTATACAATCTGTTTTGCATGAACTCAACCTGAAGGTATTGAAGTGCTTTACGTGAGCATCAGTTACATCATACAGGTTCACCTTCATTTTTTATGGGCATGGTGAGCTTAAGTGATTTGCCCAGAATCACAGGATGCTGAGGAGGTGCAGAGACTCGAGCCTGCTTCCCTAGCTCCAAAGGTGGTAGCTCTGGCCATTACACTATACCCTCTTACCTATAAAGAAACAACTTACACGGGAAAACATGCTGGAAAGAGCTAACGGCCAGGAATGCAACTTATGCAAGATTTAAAAAAGGCATAAATATAGTAACTAAACTACTGACCTGGCATGCATTACATTAACATTTAATCATAATGAAAAATTAAATGTTTGCTTACCCTTTAGCTGCAGCACATCCTTGATATTCTCTAGTCCGTGTCTCCGAGCGTCAGATTTACTCCAGCAGCCAACATCCTTAACCAATCCAGACTCTGTTCTCATGCTTTCAATAACGTTAAGCAGCATGAGACAAACTCCAAGAGTGTTTTGAGTGGGCTGGCACAACACTTCCTCAGGCACTGGTGGCTAGTGCCTGCTCTCTACCCAGCTGTCTAAGACAGCTCGGGTTGAAGAGGTTTGAAGTGCGCATGTGGGGCTGGCCATCATAAAACAGCAGGCCAAACCAATATCCGCACTTCAAACTGAAATGGCCACCATTCCTCCCTTCCAATCAGCAGCAAAGGCCCTTTGGCCTCACTCCGCCCTCACACTCGGCTCGGGGTGATACAATAGAAAATAAAATGGTAATATAGTCATTTTTTTACCATTTTATTTTTCATCCTTTCCATACTCACATTGCGGGGGGAAGTGGTGCTCCTCCTCCTTATGCATGAACCTCCGCTGGTATCCACCCAGCTCTTGAACTTCTTAGTAAAGCATCAGATTAGACAATTTTCTGCTTACCACACAACACATTCTGCAGGACACAGAGCTCTCAAATGCAAAGTCAGTGCTGGTATGACATTCCAATACACTAACAACTGGGCCACATCAGTGCATATTCCCATTCTTCCACACTTGCTATGCCAACTAATAACTTGCCATAGTTATATGACTACAAGTTGGTACCTTGTGCCTATTGCACACTCTGGATTTATCACTTAATGCATAGCAGTTTTACATTTCTGTCAAACAATGAACTAACAAATACCTTAACCCCCATCCTGCAACAGATCTAACTCAGGAACATGTACCATTCTGGAATTTTCCTGGAGGTTAAGTAGTGCATTGACTGTGTTAATGATATGTCTACCAATGATATGGCCTGTGTCCCTGAACTTGAGAGAACACACATCCTACAGGGCTGAAGGGTGAGGGAGATACTGGGAGCACAAAACACACATAAAAACATATTCCATACTACATTAACACAAGCAAACTGTCAAAAAGTCCCACAATGCTAGTTGCATTGATGGAATCTTCTGTACCCATACCCGGCTTCATTCGCTGAACTTGTAGATTGTCTACTGTTATGTGAAAATCGATTGCTGAAAAGGAAAGAATAGGTTGAGAGTTGACCTTACTGCACCCTTCAAAATACAAATATCTTTCTGAACTGAAAGGCATGTGGGCTCCAGAAAAAGGTATGCAAAGATCTACAGTTAGAGGTCTGTTAACAGAGGATGAAAAAGTAATTCATCAGGAAGCAGGGCTGAGTTTACATTATAGTGAGCCTGGAAACATGATCCATGCAGCTCAATTTGTTCTCAGAGGGATTTTCATAAACATCTGGTCTATGATAAAGAGAAAGACGGTGTATGATGGCTTCCATATATTGCATATTCAGTGAGTGACTCTGAAAGTCAATTGGTCCTATTATCAATTGTAATGAAAATGGAAGAATAATTACTGTTCCATAGTGAAATGTTTTCTGACTATGATTGGGCCCTAAAATAATATTTCTATGTGAAGGAGGTACCGGAGGTGGTCTAAACAGTTGATGTTTCTCCATTGGCTTCAGGAGGTTTCATAATCGTTTTAGGTCTCTTTTTGGAGATCGTTCAGAAGTCCTAAGTATTGATATTATAGACTCTCCTAACTATACCATAATTTTTGGGAATTTCTTGGCTAAACAGGCACAATCTGAATGTGAATTGGCCTACTAAAACAATATTGTTATCATTGATATTCTACCATCATCGTTGTTATGCATCTGGACTTCTGGTCACCCAATTAAGATATGAAAATTCCTACTACAACTTTAAATTCAATTGTGGCTAATCTTTCATTAGTGCCTCTCAAAGTATCATGAAGATGGCGCCATTTACTGTTAAATCTGAGATCTGCTTGCTTCCTCCTCATAGGGAATAGGAATGTACTATACAAATTGGACCTGATGCTGAGGTACCATTTGGGCTAATTTATTCTGTGTCAGAGAATGAGAAAGTGAATGATTGTCCAATAATCCGCACCAGCTGGAACACCTTTGTTTTTGTTCTAAAAAAAAAGAAAAAGATCATAGGCCTTGTAATGATTATTAAGGACTAATTCAAATTACAGTCAAATATTGAGATCCTTTACCTCTCATTAAAGACACCCTATGTTCTGTACAAGGAGCATAAATAATCACAAAGCTTGATTTGTGAAGTACTTATCTTTTACATATGAAGGAAGGCAATAAGTAGAAAACAACGCTTCTCTATTTACCAATGATTCATGAATTACATTTTTTCTGATGTTGTGAATCATTTTGCGTTGGTTACTTGGATAATAGTGTGATCTTTTCAAGTTAACTGTGGATCCAAAAAAAATATCAGCTATTTTGGAATGGCATACTAGTGTTAAAGAAACACCATGTGTTCTGGGTTTTGCAAATTTTAAAAATCATTATCATTAGTGTATTAAGAATGTGGCAGGTTTGACCAGTGTTACTCAGGTTCTGAAGAAAGAAAATCTGAAGGGTGACTTTAATTGGGATGCTCAACATATGAGGCTGTTCAACGTGCTCAAGAGAATGTTTACTCAAGGTTCAAATTTGTGTTATCCTGGTAAATCTGACAAATTAATTGTTGAGACTGTTTGTTCTGAAAGAGCTGTGGGGACCATGTTGTTCTAATTAAATGAAAGTGATGGAAGTGATCATCCTGTTTTCTATTTACACAATGTCTTCTCAGAGAGTGAACGGGATTACTCAATTCATGAACGATTTATTAACTGTGTAGGTAGCTTCTAGATGGGCACTAAAGAAACTTTTGGAATTTAAACTGATCATAGGAATTTAAAATATCTGCGAAATGTGCAACACAACAATAATCTTCAATCCAGAAGTGTATTTTACTTTGGTCAGTATGTTTCTGTGATAACCTATATTCTCGGCCCAAATAATTTATTGCCCATTGCCTTACCATCTCATTATTCAGAACCTTCTCTTAATTCTGATCAGCCCATAATTTGTATGATTGGAATTGTTGTCTTTTTGGAAAGGGTTATGGAAAATCAAGGACAAATGGATCCTAAGGACTGGAGGAGCTTCACTTGAAAAGTCTACAGACATGACAGAGTGAACTGCATTTTAATCAACAAGCCATTTTGATGACTATCAGGGAATTACAAAAGGGCTGTAATAATAATGTGTCATGATTCTGCTAGATCAGGCCGTAGAGGGTTTATGAATGATTAGGATTCATCTTTGACCTTTTTGGTGCCTACAGTATATTCTGATGCTCACGAGTATGCTATTTCATGTTCCACTTGTGTTAAGAATAAATTGGTACATTCGAAACCTTTTGGTCCTCAGTAGCTCGGCAGTGCAATCAAACTATTTTCAATATTCAGTTTTTTTTTTATGTTTTACATTTTGTGTAATTCACAATGTTACATGAATTGTGATACATTTGCCTTAGTATTGTTTCTTTTAATTCCAAATGCAAGGTGTCTTTATTTGAGACATATTTGCATTTAGCAGCTTGCAAGAGTGTTTCCTGACAAAACATTTTTGATGTGCTTCATTTGTATAAATAATGATAACATCATTCATAATAAAGGCATCTCCTTTTTATTTCGGAGTTGCTAATGGACATGATGATAAAAGGCATTACTGTATGCCCTTCATACTGGAAAACAGGCAAGTAGATCTGCTTCAGATTCTTGAATGTTGTGTGCTGTCCACAGTATGACATAGACCTTAGAAAATAAGGATGAGACCTCCCTGACAAGAGAAATAAATTACAGTATACAGAGAATTAAGTCCTGATGAAAGCCTGGGACCCATACAAGCTGTTAGCAAAGTTTGAAACATGTGACAAAGAACAAGGTTGAGGGGTAGTAACTTCCCCTAAAATAGTGAGTGTTTTAACTATACCAAAGGCATCCAAAAAAGGAGATATTGGTGTGACATTTTAGGTATTTTTATCGATATGTTTAGACCTCAGCAGAAGAAATATCCAAAGTGCTTTGTGGGATTTGGTTGAGCCTACCCTGATTCATAGGGACTTGGGTCCCTTGGGACCCCATGATGAAGCATGACTTAATAGAATATGTGAGGGTCCCTAAAAACATTTTGGGTTTCTTCCTCCGAAGGACTTGGGTTCAACCAAGCGGTAGCTCTGTTGAAAGGGTGGTAGGCTAACTTTGTGTTTTTAGTTAGGTAAGTACAGAGATAGCAATTAGTAATGTTCAAAATCTCTATATTTTGTTATCAAACTAATATAAATATTTCCCTAAAATGTGCAACAGAAACATCTCTATCAACTAATTTACTAACTTTTAAAGACATTTTACGATGTAAATCACACTTATCTTCAGAAGCGGTACCCAACAGAAGTGTCAGCAATATGCTAATTTATGCTAAATAAACAAGAGTCATAAAAACTATTTTTAGAGCCATGCACAATTTTTGGCAAGTAGGCATCTTCTTTCTGAAAAGAAAAATTCAAAAACAGTTGGGACGGAAAAGTCCTCTGCATAGTGATGGATGTACACCACTGCCTTGAATACCCCAGCTGCAACATTGTCTGGATCCCTGGTGCTGATTTTTGTTGTCCTGGGCGAACATGGATCAAAGATGTGCACCATGATATAGGCCTGTCTCCCAGATTGTGGTCTTCTTGTACAAAGAGTGCGCCCACACTGCTACCCTCATAGTAATGAAAGGTTACAGCTTTTGCCAGGAGTTAAGTAGCACAAGATAGGTTGTGGCAGCAAACCGTGTAGTGATCAGTAGAAGTAAACAGGTCTTAAACTGGGTCACTGGAGTGAGGCATACAGGCTAACTCATGTAGAATTGTGTTGCTGTGTGCTTAACTCACCCTTGGCCTACATCATTAGAATGAAGTGCTGTGCAGTGCACATATGATTGCATGCACGTGCTGTGTATATGTATGCCTTTGAATGGTGCAATACATAGGGGACTCTGAGTTCCATTTTGGGAAACCAGGGCTGACTGGAGGAGCATGTGGCAGTAGAGGAATTTCCACAGGCAGATTTGTGGATTGCTGCATTCCTGAGAGCTAGGTGAGATGCACATTAGAGGAAGGAGAGTCAGGCTCTTCAGCATACTTCAAATAGTGACCTTTGATTCAAGGAGAGCTCACTGGAAAGGGGCCTTAGGGCATCTCAGGAAGGAGATGGGACTGATAAGAGAATCATAAAGAGTAGGGCTGGGGCCCCGGGGTAACCTCTCATCACTGTGGCTTACATCTAGGTGTGAACATCTACACACTCCCATGGCCTATGTTGTGGGGCTATCAGATTTGAAGTTACTCTTGCTGTGTCAGACTGCTTTCCTGGAGAAGGGGCAAGGGAGGGAAGTGGGCACTGCAAAAGGAAGCAGACCTTTAACACAAACTTCAAAGACTGAGACAATAAAACTGTAAAGCAGCCAGTCATGCTCTCGCTCAGTCATGCATGAGGAGGAGAAGCTATATAAGACTTCTGCCTGTGACCAGGACTGGGGGCTAAGGTCTGCCAGTCTCACAGCTGGGTGAGGCGACATGACCCAGGGAAATCCAAGAGCTTCTGCCCCTGGAGCACCAGTGCCAGCCTGCTTGCTAAGACCAGCGTGCCATGTGAGTAAGAGAAGAACGCTTGGAGGGAGCGATGTCCAGTGGGGGATCCTGGTAGGTGGATCACTGTAGCAAGGTGTGAGAAGACGGCCGCTGCACCAATTGGGTTGTCGCCCATGTGAAATTAGCCAAGGTTGCACTAATCGAGTTGTTGTCCATGTGCCAAGTGAAGTTGGCAATCCCATTTCATGAAGATTATTGCCATGCTGATTGGGCTGTAGCCTGTGTGCTGAGTGAAGTCGGCAACCCAGTATGCCAGAGGAGGCTGCCATGAAAATTACTGCCATGCTGATCAGTCTGTCGCTGCATGCAGAGTGAAGCCATATGCCAGAGGGGGTGACCATTTAAAGTAAATTACAGCATATTGATCAGACCATTGCAATGTGTGGAGTGAAGTCAGTGACGCTGTATGCTAGCAGGTGCCAACATGAAGGACAAGGGGCGTTGTCTAGTTCAGCTGTCTTAAACAGGAGAGGACGCCATGGTGACCAGTGTATGCCTGAGCTCCGACAAAGGATCAGAACCCAATGAATCCTTACCCCCACCTGTGAGGAGGCTCACAGGAACTCACAGTGCTGTGGATGCCAGGCTGCTGCCCCTGCAAAGCCGTGAGTGCTACTCACCAGCAGCAGCTGCTGTAGCTCTTTGCGATGTCTGAGTGAGAAATGCTCCTAAGGAGTCCTGTAGAACAACTCACTATCTACCTGAAACACAGCCACCTCCTGGACGACTCCCAATCCAGATTCTGCAGCAACCACAGCACAGAAACAGCCCTGATCACGGCCACATATGACAAGCTGGGCCTCCTTGACAAAAAAAAGAAAGACGCCCTTATCCTCCTCGATCTCTCAGCAGCATTAGACACCATTTACCACCACATGCTCATCGCTAGACTTCACTATATAGGCACTCAAGAAGCTGCCCTCAGATGGTTCGCCTCCTTCTGCACTAACAGAACACAATGAGTCAGACTTCCACCCTTCACCTCCAGTCATCTGTGGAGTCCTTCAAGGCTTGTCACTCAGCCACACCCTCTTCAACATTCACATGTCCCCCCTTGCCTACATAGTCAGATCCTACCGGACTCAACAATATATCCTATGCTGATGACAAGCAACTCATCCTCTCCCTCTGTGAAAACTCCACGGTGGTCAGAACCAGCTTCCACCAATGCATGAGCAGAATCACCAACTGGATGTGGAATAACTGCCACAAGTTCTACATAGACAAGATGGAAGTCTTGATCTTCGGCAGTGACAACTTCCCTGGGACACCTCCTAGGGGCCCACAGAACTGGGGCCTGCTCCAAACCCAGCTGAGCACACTAGGAATCTCTATATCATCCTGGACAGCAAACTCACCATGAGGTCCCAAGCCGATGCAGTGTCATACTCCTTCTTTTGCATCCTGTGCATGTTACATAAGATTTTCCAGTGGCTTCCCCAAAACACGAGACTCACAATCATCCAAGCCCTTGTCACCAGATCACTGGACTACAGAAACACCCTCTACGTAGGGATCGAGGTCCACCTAGTTAAAAAACTATAGACCATCCAGAATGCCACAGCACGACTCATTCTGCTTCTCCCTCGTCGCACCCACATAACCCCTCACCTCATAAAACTCCTCTGGCTTCCGGTTCAGAAGAGATGCTAGTTCAAGCTCCTTACCTATGTGTTCAAGCCCTGCATGACTCTGGACCTGCCTACATCAACCACCGCCTGAGATACCACAAGCTCTCCAGACACCTCTGCTCCACATCCCTCGCGCTGGCCCATACCTCCAGAGCAGGAGGATGCAACTTCTCCTACATTGCAGCCATACCCTGGACTGGCCTCCCCCTGCATCTCAGAACCTCCCCTACTCTACAGGAGTTCCATAGCATGTTGAAAACCTGGCTCTTTGACAGAGACCCTGGACCGTGCCAGCACCTTAGATACCCTCACGGATGACTAGTCATGCTTTACAAGTTGACTGATTGATTGATAGAGCAACCCCTGGAGATGAAGGTAAGACTGATTGCAGGGCTGGATGGTACTGGGGAACTTGTTCTGCCGCTTAGCGCTTTGGGCATTGGGACACTTTTTTTGGGAAGAGTCGGAGTGGGACTCCTGAGACTCAGATTACTAGTAGGACTTAACCTGAATGTCTCCTACGGTGAATGGGAAATTACCACTGCCAGTACTGAGGGGGAAGTGGGATTTTAAGGGACCTGCCTATTGAACATAAGAGCCGTACTCTACTTTGTGTTCATATATAAATACTCCTTTTTTCATAAAAGAAAAAGTATTTGACTGAATAATTATTTATTGTTGCTATAGTGAGCCTGTGTTCACCTCCTACATCTACCTACCCCCAAGAAGCCTTGGACTGCTCGACCCATGCCACCAGTGAGAGTCAAGTGCTGAAGAGGGTCATGGCCTAGTTGCTTGGGATCCATAATAAGTCGGGCCCTGGGGCAGCAGGGACAACTCCCACAGTTAGGCTCAGTAGCCCATACTTTCCCTATGGCCCTCTAAAAGGGGTTCTGACAAAAACAAACACTAATTCTCCTATAAGGTAAAAAAAAAATAAGTACTTCAAAAATATATATTCAGTTCTCAAAGTGAGTTGATATACAAGGATGAAGGAATATAATTCAGGAGTTCAATTCAGAGGGTTCGACGCAGGCACAGATTTTTTTCTGCAGGATACATAAGGTACAAAATCACCCTTTTCAAGTGGCCACAAGCTATCAAAATGCAGGCAGAAACTAAAAGAATCCCTAACTGCAGAAATCAAAACATGCACTCAGAAAACTTGCAATTACACTCTTAAAAGCTGCGTTGTCTCCAGCTGTCAATGCAAAAGGAAAACGACCTAGTAGATGTATTTTTCAGTCTGGTTATGCTAACTTAAACATAAACAAATGAACATGAAACTTATGATTAATACATCTGACCTGATATAGGTCATGCTGTTATCATTATCTCTCTTTGAAGTGGCCCATTCCAAATTTCAGAAATGTTCAACTTGCACAAAGGCACAACAGCCTTGAACTATAATTCTCCCTATCATGAGAGCTCATTATTCCCACATATCAGGCAAGCAAGGTCATCATGTTCATAAGGATCCAACCACGATCCCACCCATTCTCAGTGCGCTTAGGCCTGATGGCGAATGCTGGACTCTGTCTCAAATGTTCTGAAGGTCGCATGAAAGTATCAATCTTTCCTCAGACCTGCTCCATACACAGCACTTTCTTTGATAAGACCAAACCTCTTTGTAGCATATTAATTGATCTGAGTATGGCTCTTTTGCACAAGCAAACTGCAGCTTTTCCTCATCGGTAGCCCCTTCTACCTGGACAGCCACAAGACTGGAGACCACTGCCTCTCTACCAATCACTGTCCTATTTCTTTGCTGTCTAGCTCAATAGACCACTTGTTTACATAGTTCACTGAAAGACTGAACCCTTTATCATCTATGCAACTATCAGCAATACATATTTTATCTAGTTAGTTAAAAGCTAATGACACTTATAGCAAGCCATCCAAGAAAAATAGGTAGCTCTGGGACGCAAAAGAGATTTTTATTGTATCAGACAGAGCTAATGGGATCAATAAACCTAGAATGAAAAACTTTGATAGGATGCCCTTCGGTATCTAGCTGACGATGTAGCTGTTAAAGTGCTGCTGAATGTTTTCTCATTAGTGCAACAATACATAAATGTGCAGGTTCCGACATCCTTTTTACAAGCTGTGAAAGGTTTGCCCCAGTGGCTGTCTCGCCGATTTGGAGGTGCAGGTCAGTGCTTTGCTCCTCTCCCTTCAAGTGATGTACAGGGTGCATACCGAGCTGCTAGCCCAGTCAGAGACACTGTATACAATGGGATTGGAGTGTTGCAGCAACTTTTGTGCTGAAAGATGACATGGCGGTGGGAATGTCATAATCCTTTACTGCTGCTTAAGAGATTTCAGGGCTCAATGGCTATACCTGGAGACTACAATTATACCACAAGTAATCAAGAAAATATATTTGGAGAAGCTTTTACGCCTCCTCCCCATTCGATTCAACAAGGGGTACAATCACACTCCCACATTACCCTGACTACAGCTATTGAGTCTGCCTATTCTTTCATACCAATGAACTCAAAACCAAATGGGAGACAAAGCCACAAAATATACTAATCTCATTAATCACAAGCATCATGGAGAGCTTACAGCATCCTCTGGTAAAATATGTATTCCATATAAACTCAGAGGGGCTGATTCCGAAAGGGTCTCTGCACTCATGGCAGAGGTCCGCAGTTGTGGAGCGGGAGTCACACTCGTGTTGGTGGGCCCACACTGGTAGCCGGACCTCAGCAATGGTTAAATGCAGTACAGAGGTCCCGCCACTAGTGGGGAACCCCTGCCACGACTGCGGGGCCTCTGCTACGAGTGCGGAGGCCCTTTGTGAATCGGGCCCACAATCCCTGCATTGTCATCTGAGGAGTCTCCCAACATAGTTTAAACAAATGCCCAAGGAATGTAATGCTAGGAATGTGAGGCCTGGGGATAGTTTATCCATCATTGTCCAGAACGAAGAGACATACCTAAGAAGATTGGGTTAATTTCCGTCTAGGCTAGTAATACTCCCATGAGTTAAAGCCATATACATTTATAGAGGTCTTTATTAACGGAGTATGCATCACGGCTCTACTCGGTCTACTATATCTGCAAACTGTGGTGGGTGCAGAGAGAAACTCCACTCATGGAAGAACAACAGAAAGATCGTAAGGAATATGTATAAAAAATAAATCAGCTCTTGATGTTTACAAGAGCAAACATTTTAATCTGAATACATCTGAGTAATCCTTGTTGTTCCTTTTATCAGAATGTTTGTCATACCCTAAAGTGTTCTTTAGTCACAAGAATCACCGAACTCTGGTAACTTTCAGGTAACTGTGGATTAGGTTAGGCACTTTGAACACTCCACAGACTATGCTATCCCCCTGGCGAACGTCATTTTCTGTTCTGCCATCTAAAGAGTCTTTCCTTGGCCTTTTCGGGTTACCTATGGCGCATAGTATAGCCTCTTATAATTTGACACACAAAGTTTTCATGTTTACATGCATCGAACTGCAGCATATTGTGCTTTTGACTCTTGCCAATTTACACCTAATAAGAAACTTTCTCCTTTCAGCTACAATGCTGTGTTCTGAAACAAAGTGACTTTTTCATCTAATTTCTGACTCTTCATTAATGTCTAAAGCTTCAGGTTCTCCTCCAGTTCCCAACCTGAGAAGTGATCAAAAATATTCTGTTTCTCATAAACCAAACGATGAAAAAATATTGCAAATTTGCCCTTGCAGTCAAACATTTCTCACCTTCAATTTCTATGAGGTAATTACTGAAGGATCTGAACCAATGTTTCAAGTTTCTTTTAAGTTCACCAGGGAAGAAATGAGGTGAGTTGATATTTTAGATATAATCTGTGGCTGCTTGTGGATATAGAGCGGTCCCAAAATTAATATGAGCTCCATCTCAAAAAATGAAACGACATTTAAAAAAGACTTTGGTCTTGTCGTACTTCAACTCTGTTTTCATATGTCTCATGGTGCAGCTGTTAGCTCGAACAAAACAGTGAGTCGGCGCCAGAAATATTTATATTTGTATACATTGAACCCGTAAGAACCAGCTAGTGGTACTGAACAGGCAGGAGCACTGGTGGAATGAGGTTTCAATACAGTACAGATTAATAAACATTTCTGAAAATCATAGGGCCTGATTCTAACTTTGGAGGACGGTGTTAAACCGTCCCAAAAGTGGCGGATATACCACCTACCGTATTACGAGTTCCATAGGATATAATGGACTCGTAATACGGTAGGTGGTATATCCGCCACTTTTGGGACGGTTTAACACCGTCCTCCAAAGTTAGAATCAGGCCCATAGTCTCTTATATTGTGTGTGCTTCGCAGAATGCACAACAATTCAGCATTCGAAGTTTGATAAATAAAAATTGGAAAAAAAATTATTGATTGCTTTGGCCAAACTCCTTTAAAATAAGCAAAATATGATGATTTGATATGATAAAAAGAAAATACACTTTTCAATGCGTGAGCATTGCAGTGTGCGCTCAAACTCCTCATAATTTGACAGAAAATTCATAGTAAATGCGGCCCTAAGATGGCCCCTCTAATGAATGCTTGTCATCTACAGGGAGTGCAGAATTATTAGGCAAGTTGTATTTTTGAGGATTAATTTTATTATTGAACAACAACCATGTTCTCAATGAACCCAAAAAACTCATTAATATCAAAGCTGAATATTTTTGGAAGTAGTTTTTAGTTTGTTTTTAGTTTTAGCTATGTTAGGGGGATATCTGTGTGTGCAGGTGACTATCACTGTGCATAATTATTAGGCAACTTAACAAAAAAAAATATATACCCATTTCAATTATTTATTATTACCAGTGAAACCAATATACCATCTCAACATTCACAAATATACATTTCTGACATTCAAAAACAAAACAAAAACAAATCAGTGACCAGTATAGCCACCTTTCTTTGCAAGGACACTCAAAAGCCTGCCATCCATGGATTCTGTCAGTGTTTTGATCTGTTCACCATCAACATTGCGTGCAGCAGCAACCACAGCCTCCCAGACACTGTTCAGAGAGGTGTACTGTTTTCCCTCCTTGTAAATCTCACATTTGATGATGGACCACAGGTTCTCAATGGGGTTCAGATCAGGTGAACAAGGAGGCCATGTCATTAGATTTCCTTCTTTTATACCCTTTCTTGCCAGCCACGCTGTGGAGTACTTGGACGCGTGTGATGGAGCATTGTCCTGCATGAAAATCATGTTTTTCTTGAAGGATGCAGACTTCTTCCTGTACCACTGCTTGAAGAAGGTGTCTTCCAGGAACTGGCAGTAGGACTGGAAGTTGAGCTTGACTCCATCCTCAACCCGAAAAGGCCCCACAAGCTCATCTTTGATGATACCAGCCCAAACCAGTACTCCACCTCCACCTTGCTGGCGTCTGAGTCGGACTGGAGCTCTCTGCCCTTTACCAATCCAGCCACGGGCCCATCCATCTGGCCCATCAAGACTCACTCTCATTTCATCAGTCCATAAAACCTTAGAAAAATCAGTCTTGAGATATTTCTTGGCCCAGTCTTGACGTTTCAGCTTGTGTGTCTTGTTCAGTGGTGGTCGTCTTTCAGCCTTTCTTACCTTGGCCATGTCTCTGAGTATTGCACACCTTGTGCTTTTGGGCACTCCAGTGATGTTGCAGCTCTGAAATATGGCCAAACTGGTGGCAAGTGGCATCGTGGCAGCTGCACGCTTGACTTTTCTCAGTTCATGGGCAGTTATTTTGCGCCTTGGTTTTTCCACACGCTTCTTGCGACCCTGTTGACTATTTTGAATGAAACGCTTGATTGTTCGATGATCACGCTTCAGAAGCTTTGCAATTTTAAGAGTGCTGCATCCCTCTGCAAGATATCTCACTATTTTTTACTTTTCTGAGCCTGTCAAGTCCTTCTTTTGACCCATTTTGCCAAAGGAAAGGAAGTTGCCTAATAATTATGCACACCTGATATAGGGTGTTGATGTCATTAGACCACACCCCTTCTCATTACAGAGATGCACATCACCTAATATGCTTAATTGGTAGTAGGCTTTCGAGCCTATACAGCTTGGAGTAAGACAACATGCATAAAGAGGATGATGTGGTCAAAATACTCATTTGCCTAATAATTCTGCACTCCCTGTATAGAAACAAGTAACAAGATGGATCTTGTTGTAGCAGGGAGTTGACACTGTCACCATCTGCAGACATACAAAAAACTCAGTGGCTATTATTTAGTGCCACTCCTGTACCTCGACCAACGCATAGCCCTTTTGTGCTTCATCTAGGACAGCATTATTCTCAAGGCGTGAACTGAGTTGAGCAGAAACATGATGATCTCAACACTTTTCAAGAGCAGGCAATGGGGCGATTGACCTACAGCTGCCTGAAATGGAAGCATCAAGATTGAGATTCATAGATTATTTATGTCATGAGGAAGTTACGGAAATATATTAAAACATAACAAATTTAAACTATTCACATCTATAATGTTGTTTTCATAATCCACAATAATAATCACCCCAAATAGGGCAAATGATTATAAAGGTAGCTAACCTTTATTTGAAAATAATTACATGTTTGTCATCCAATAAACACATATGCCAGAATTTACAAAATAGCAAAGAGTAGAGGAAAAGCAACTTAAAGAGAAAACAATAAAAATTACTGAAATCTTAAATATATTAAGACAACTACAACATTTGCAGAAATTATAAAAAAAATCTTTGAAACACTGTCCAACTATAAAGGTCCAAATCAAGTATCACACAATCTTAAATATTTCAGAATGATTTAAGATTAAAAAAGAGTCTAGAATAAACTGTGATCAAAATACTAGCAACGGAAAGCCTGGGGGAAAAGGGTTTCACCACAAGAAAAAGTTCCTGTATAAAGACCCTGGTACAAACCCTACTGCAAAACATGGCTATCAAGGATCCCACATCAACACAGGGGTGATAAAACGATGGATATAACTATAAACAGTAGTTTGGAAAGTAATCTGCATTTTCTTAGGAAATCAAATTCTTAAAGAGAAAGAAGTGATTTGCTTTTATCATAGTTTATACATAAAAGGATATAGAAATGACGTTTCGAGTTCAAGCAGGTACACTTGTTTCTGGAGATTCCTAATGTACTCTGTTTCTATGGAGGTAAGAGAAGTCATATTCCTAAAGGAAAATTGAAAAACACATAGGATTAGGGCAGTGAAGCTCTTCTAGAACATTGTGCCAGTATCCTCCAATAATACCAAGCAAACAGCGTAACAAGCAATTGTGCAAAAACAAAATGTTCCTGCTTATGGTGACAGGCAGGGTAACATAACTATCAGTCCTAAGTATTTGACAATGACCTAGGTCATGAATCCATAAGACAGCAGTAGGTATTGTCTCTTTGTGTAGGATAGTATTTGTATGTTGCTGATCCACTGGTTAATGAACAACAGAAACGTTTTCAAACACATTACATAAATCATACACAAACCCATCAAAGAAATTATACATTCTGAAAAAAACTAATACCAATAACAAATATCTTTAGTACTGTATGACACAGTACCTCAGCTTTTTGCACACAAATAAATAATAAGTAAGAGTTAATCACCACTTCTGGTGGAACCTAGAAGTTTAGAATAGGTTTGCTCTCCGCATTCCCCAAGATCTGCAGCCCGGGCTGTCACATTTTGCAACAAAAAGGCAATTTTTTTGACCCAGAACAATATAGTGTGTGGACTTTAAGTGTGGGAGACTGTGCCCGGTCATGGTCTATGACTTGGCAGAGTATCTGGTAGCACCATGCTGCAGAACACGAGGATATCTGGTGCCAGTGGGTGGGTTTCAGTTTGAAAGCTCTGCTCTCACTGGCACCAGAAAACCGGTCTTCAGTGGTGACACAGGGCAGTCGGGGCTGCAGGATGCTTGGTGGACAGATGTGTCATGGTGTTATAAGTGACAGAGGGGTAAAGAGGTCATGAGCATAGGTGGAGGACCAGTGGATACGCAGGGAAGGGGTTCATAGAAGGCACGGAGACAAGGGAAACACAGAAGTAGAGACATTCAGAAGGTGTACAGGAGGCTGGATTAATCTCAGGGGATGGGGAGCAATGGAAGTATGGGAATAAGACAAAGAGGTTCTAGAGTTTACAGGAGCTGTGTAGTCAAGGTTAACCAGAGATATGGGGTAGAGGTCCAATGGGCACCCGGGGGCAGCCTGCTGCAGGGAAAGAGAACACTGCAGACCAGGTGGTATGTAGGAAGGGACCACAAGAAACAGGCTGCAGAAACAGAGGGGCTCAATACAACAGGTACCACCAAAAGACACCAGATCATGCATATAGCTACAGATCTCGATCTCTTTGGTAATTCGTTCCGTCCTCTTGAAAGAGGAGGCACGTACCTATAAGTTTGTAGTCGCATGAACACACGGGCATCAGAGCTGGGCTGTCTGCCTCTTTATTGCTCACTATCATTTTACTAGCTAGCAGCAGAGCCAAAAAAGACCAGTCTAATTTAAAACAAATGCAATTTTGTGGGTTTTTTGTAAAAATTGCAGTTCTTGTTGGCACTTTGTTTGCAAAAACTCAAAACTGTGAAGTCTTTGGGGGTCTGACATACATTGAAAACATTTGTATATATTTATACGATGTGTTACTCTTTAGAATTTACCTATCTGCTTTTCTTTAAGACCTGATCAATATCTGAATGCATGTGAACACATCTCATGTTAAAAAAAAAAAACTATTCTAGTCACCTTAAATGTGAAAAATCAATGCACACTATAAAACATGGTGTTTCTTACCATATAACTCCATGTTCAGGACCAAGCACAATTTTTGAGTCTATTAACCAAGCCTGCTGTAAGGTATGCCATCACACATACAAGGAGTTTTCATATTCAGAAGCAACTACAATATACTGCTCTAGCTGGCACGGGCAGCAGTGGGGGTGAGCAATCCGACAGTAGGAAAGGAATGTCCAATTTGGTCTTATGTGTGCAGCTGACTTTATGATTTCAACAGTAATTATATGGGAGGGGGACACGTAGTAAGGTATTTGGCCATCGGGGATAGCACACCCTTGTCCTCATAAGACTTGGAGAGTGGGGCCACCTGCTTCCTTCCATATAGTTAAAATATGGCCCCAGGGTAGGGGACCCTGGGGCCCCTTAAGGCTCAGGGAGGAGAGCTACCCACCCACATCCTCTTTAATTAAAATATGGTACTCGAAGATGGGGGTCTTTAGAGCCCATTGGGCTTAGGGAGGGAGGCTACATGATTTCAGCCACTAATGTAAAAGTATTTAGCCCTGGGAATGGGGTCCCTGGGGCCTCTTAATGCTCCGGGAGGAGGACCACGTGTCCTCCTACCCTAATAATATATTTTTTGGCTCTGGAGGTCCCCAGGGCCAATATCAGCTTGGAGATAGGGGCTGTGCGCACTCCCTTCCCTTTTTTAAAAACAAAGGGCCTCGGTTTTAATTGTGCCTTGGGGGCTGCCCAACACTCTCTCCCCAGCAAGATGTTGGTTATTTGCGTGGGGAGTTGGACGCAGGCCCTGCAGCCATCGCCACACCACACACGACCACAGGCGGCATGGGATTGTTTGAGTGTAAGGGGTTGGCCGCAGGGCCTGACTGCAGGCCATGCCCTATAACAACCTCCCACTGTGCATGGCCAAAAGCCGACTGAAATAAGATGTAAAGACCACAGGTGGTTGTTGAAGCTTTGTTTAAGCTGTTTTGGTCCAATAATGGTTATGCACTGTTCTTAGCAATTTTGCAATAAAGGATAGTCTGTGAGTTTTGGGGAAAAATGAAGAAAAAGGGTAATGAACCTGGGCAGGGTTCTTTTATTTAAAATGACAGGGTTCTTCCCCTCAAATGAGTACCAAGATATGCTTGGCCTGGAAAATTCCTTATGTACTCATAGATTCCTCCCTTCACCACTGCCTGAGTGAGACATCAGTATTTCCGGCAACATACAATAATTTTGCTACCTGCAACTGCCCTGCCATTCTCCTGCCACCCTGCAGACATTCTTGTCAACAGAGTCCATCTTCCAGCAGCCATCACGGCACACCAACAGGAAAGTCACAGGCAAGGTAGGAGGAGATGACTTAGCTCAGGTCTAAACAAAACTCCGAAATAGTGAGTTCTTAATAGGGCCATTATACCCATTTTTCCCCTGCATTGGTTTTCAACCATACCTGGGCAACCAATATTAAAGGGATACCTTGGTTGCTCAAGGTTTTTTCATTATTTAAAGACTCTGGCTGGAATTATTACTAAAGTGCACCCTGGAATATGGTTGAGCCAATCCTGGTTTTTAGGAACAAGGATGAGAACCCATGATGAAGAATCCCACTGAGTGGGTGAGGGTCTAATAGAAGAAAGTGCTAATCTTTCCAAAAGTAGGATGACCTTAGTCTGTTTTTTTATCTCTGGGTGTGGGACACCTGTTGTGTTCTAAATAGAAAGAATGTATTCCCTGTCCTTTGAAACTGCTCTCTCACCTTCCCCATGGGACAGTCTGTTGGCCCTCCCACTGGTCCATTTGATAGTGGACCACAATTCCAGTAGGCTTCAGTGTTCAATCAAGCCTCATTTCAGTCCCCAGCCGAAAAGCTAGTCAGCACAGCAGCAAATTATGAGACTATACACAGTGGTCAAATCTTTGTTTTGGTCTGCTGCAATTTTGATGTAGTGCCTGTGATGTATGCAAAAGTTAGTAATTTCAATTCCATTGTATGTCACAAAAGGAAAATGTTTATGCAGGCATTATTACCCCTAATATTAACCTTAAATAAATAATTTGGGTCTTGTAGTGAGGCTTTGCTCAGGCACTTATAGAATGTAGTGAGCGCATCTTCAGATATATGATTTGAGATGTCGCTTTGATAAATCTCCCTAATCTGGTTACAGTAGTAGGTAGATCTAGGAGCACGGTGGGCAGAATAAATGGTTCAATCAGCACAGTAGCGAGCACGGTCTAGTAGTATTTTGAGAAAGGAAAAACCACTTCCTGTCACGTTAGCTTGCAGGATTGATGAGGGCGTCTCTGGGGCAATGCAGATAGGGCGGCGTCCCAGGAAGTAGCGCAGAATCTCTTTCCGTGTTCTGACATATGTCGGTGACAGCAGCACCTGGATGCAGAGCTGTATTTTTGTTAAAAAAACAGCAGAGGTGGAGATTCACAGCTGTCCTATGAGTCTTGTAATGTAAGACAAGCATATTAAATAAGGCACAAGACATACAGCATAGACTTCAGCATTTTGACCCCTCTATTATTACTTCAAGCATTTTGAAAACGCATGGTGGTTTCCTAACAGGACCACGCGAATAGCACGCTGGTGTGAGTAGGGAGTTCCTTCCTCATGGATGGACCCGGATTGTTAGTTCAGTTTTTAAGTACTTTGGTGTTCCACATTAAATTTTCTTTGCACTGTGTACCATACTTAGAAAGGGAGTTGCTTAAGTTATTTCTCCCTGTTGGTATTCATGAAGTGCACAATGGACTGGGCTACATATAAACTATTAGGAAATAATAGAATAATAGTTACAGAATGTAAGGCATGCGGAGATGGCGGGCTTACGTCCACAGCACCGAAAGGGACAACTCTTGTTTGTGACACAAGAAGAGGTATATAGCAACAAATCTTTTTTTAACATAAGAGACAATGATTCATTTTAGAACTGTGATCATTTATGTATGTTTGTTTTATTTGAAGGGATACATGCGCCTTATAGGTACTGAAGAGGCCGGAATTGAATAGGCCCAAACGTGTCGACATCAACATACCAGAAGTGCCTACTGTTTACTGATATATGGGCAGTGGTGGATTCCAGTGTTCCTTCTAAGGAGAAAATAATAGCAATAGACTGTGACAATTAAGTTGAGCCTAATGGACTACCTGGCCAGGCGGACCAGTATTGATTGAAATGAAGGTGGATTACGGCCGTCTAACAAAAAACATATATGGGCGATGCACTGTATAAAATGGTTTTTAGAGAATATATGAGAGGTTTAGGTATTTGTCCCAGAGGTGTATCTAGAGTGGCAACTGGTTAATACTGCGTGGACTGTACATTCAAATAATAAAAGAAATGACATGTAATAGGTCAATAATAATTAAAGGTTTATTGGTCTAAATGATGTTTATTGATTGATCCCTCAAGAGTCAATTTTGTACTTTATGATTATTATGTGGCCAATATCAGTCAAAAGAAAAATAAACCAAGGCTTTAACACAACGAGTGACTCTGCGCAGAGGGAAAAAAAGGTGTGGGCATCAGTAAAGCCGCTAATCGCCTAAAGCCTAAAGATGACTTCCCAAAGTTTTCCCTGATCACAGCGTTTGTTATTAATCTCACAAGACTTTGAGGTGGACATCTTGGGGTCAGGCTGTCCCAATCTGCGAAACTGAAAGCTGATGAGGCTACCAGGACCGGGTCAGACCCGCATTTGAGACCTCACAAATGTATAAACAAATACCTGCTGCAGTGAAAAAAACATGAAAACGAATTTCTATTTACAGTGTGTGTGGGACGTAAAGGACTGAATGAGTTTGATGACTTTTTTTTTACTTATCTGATATATAGTGACTCAAGAATTTCAATGAAGCATTCACTAGGAGGCACAATAAACAGCAAACAGCAAATAGCATAAGGTAAGAGAGGTTTTCTCCACTGAACCTCTTTGAATATTCTTTTAGAGCAGCGTCAAAAGCCCCGGCAGACAGCAAGCTGTTACGTCATACCTAAAACAAATGAACCCTACAATTTGCATACAATAAAAAATAGCAATAGTTGAGTCTCAAAACATATAATGCATGACTCACCCAAAACTGGGAGCCAGCTTATTTGCCTTAATACTTTTTACATTGGTGAGCTTCTTTGAAAGTTCTGAAAGGAAAGTGAAATAACAGTTATTATTGGTCATTGAAAAATTATGTGAAAATATGCTAAGGCGCTTTGAAATACAAGTTATACCACTTTTTAATAGACTGAGGCATAGCAGCTCGATACAGAAATGCTGGTTATCTGGAGAAATGAAATGAATTAAAAAGGTTGTTTCTTAATTAAATACCTTGAAATATATGCCATGATCAAACTAAACTCGCAATTAATAGACTTAGATTGCATATCACAAGACAACCATCTGAAGCGGTTAACCTTAATAATATGTTTCGAAACTAGTTTGTTTAGTTGCTTATAAACTTTCCACCACAATACCGTCGGGCCATGGCTGGCACCGAAAGACTCATTTGGAACCCCCGCCACTGAGCTCAGCTCCGAAAAGTAAGCCTCAGCATACCATCTTGGTACCGAGTCAAACACCACTACCATCGGCTCCGAAAGCTCCGGCCTCCAACTTGGCACCGGCCACCCTGGTGCCGAAAAAAATGCTCCCTGTCTCCGCACCAACAAATTCAGGATCGAAACACAAAAGCGCTTCAGCACGGAAAAAATTAAAAGTCACTCAACCTTCAGAATCAAGTGCTTCAGTTGAGCCTATCCTTCACAAAATGAAGCAGCAATTAGATTCCAAACAAGCAAAGCTTCGTATCTAACCTCAAACTGCATATGTTCTGGTTAAGTCTGTTATTTCCATGCCTTCAAAAAGACAGCTTACTTGCAAAGAGGCCGTTGACATTCCTAGGCCTACTACTAAACATGAAAGGATGTATAGAGACTCTGGTGACATACACCATCCTTTGCCTTCTTCTCCACCGCTAACTACACCTACACTTTATTAGAGGTCAAATTCCTGCAGATTCCCTAGTGGTCTTTAATGCAAGAAAGAGAGCTAATTCTCAAGCAGCTAGCAATGCTCCTTTTCCTGACAAGGACAGCGAGTGAATCAATGCTTCTGGAAAGCGGATTGCCACTTAAGCTGCAAACCACTGGTACATTGCCACATTCAAGGCCTGCTTGCTAGGTATGACCTTGCCTACTGGTATGAGATGAAGGAGCTCCTCTAATATCTCCCAGAGCAGCAAAGAAAAAGGGGCCAAGAAATCATCAGCGAAGGACAGCTCATATCTAATAATTCTATTCGCTGCACCTTGGACTCGGCTGTCACGGCCACCGGGGGCATTAACTTTAGTGTTCCCTTGTGCCGACATTCATGGCTACGCATTTCTGGCTTCCGACCGGAGGTACAGCAAACCATCCTCAACATACCTTTTAACAAAGAGCACCTTTTCAGCCCCCTGGTAGATCAGGCATTTGAAAAGATGAAGAGAGAAAATGAGGTGGCCAAGTCCATGGGTGCTCCGCAAACCCCTGGTTTTCGTGGGGCTTTTCGTGGGCCAGTATATAAAACAGCCTCCAAAAAAATAGCCACTGACACCACATCCACTTATCAAAAGGGACAACCCCATTCATTATCCTATATAGGCTTTTACAAAGGTCACTACAATAATAATAACAGAGGCCGTGGGAAGACACCTTCCCCTATAGGCTCCTCAACTGCCTCAAAACAGTGACTTCCTTTGCCATCCCCCTGACTACTTAACACCTGTCGGGGGACGTCTTTAACAATTTCTTCACACATGGAAAATTATCACAACAGATCAATGGGTGCTCGATATTATTCAACATGGTTACTGTCTAGAACTCATTTCCACACCTCCAAACATCCCCCCTCTCACTTACAAGCTTTCATCAGAACATTTCATTCTGCTCCAACAGGAAGTGCAGGCTCTACTAAACAAGGGAGCTATATAACTCATTCCTCAACAACATCAAGGAACAGGGCTATACTCCCTATATTTTCTCATCCCCAAAAAGGAAGGGTCGCTATGGCCTTTTCTAGATCTCAGGCCTTGAATCATTATATCCTGTCAGAGCATTTTCAGTTTCAGATGGTCACATTTTAAGACATGACCCCACTGCTTTAACATGATGATTTCCTCTCAGCACTAAATTGAAAGGATGCCAACTTTCACATTCCCATTCACCCAGCGCATCGCAAACATCTCAGATTTGTGATAGCAGGACAACATTAGCAATTCAAAGTACTCACTTCTAGAGTCACAACCACCCCACGAGTGGTCACAAAGTGTCTAGCAGTAGTTGCAGCTCACTTGCACAGACAAAACATTCACGTCTTCCCATATCTGGGCGACTAGCTTATCAAAGTCAAGACCCTCAAACAATGTCTACATCACACTCCAGCCACTATAGACTTGCAGCATCAACTAGGCTTTACTATCCATTTCCAAAAATCTCACCTAGAGCCTCTTCAGATCCAACCCCATCTTGGGGCTGTTCTGAACACACAACTGGCATAAGCTTATCCCAAATTATCAAGGATACAAAACGTTCAAACACAGCTTTTGCATTTCCCCCCAATCAGTGAGTCACAGTCAAATGTGTTATGATGGCCTCTTGCATTGCTATAGTGCCAAACACCTGTCTCCACATGCGTCCATTGCAAGAATGTCTAGCATGCCAATGGTCTCCGGTACAGAGTCGTCTAGAGGATCTAGTGTTGGTAGACAGGTGCACCCATCGCTCTGTGCATTGGTTGAACAAAACCAACCTGTTAAAGGGACAGCCTTTTCCAGACCCTGTTCCAGAGATCATTGTGACTACAGACACATCTCACATGGGCTGGGGTGCTCACCTTCAGGATCTCACCGTCCAGGGCCTCTGGGATCCCAAACATCACACTATGCACATCAAATACCTCGAGCTTCTAGCTGTTGAACTAGTGTTGAAAGCGTTCACAGTTCAACTCATCAACAAAGTTGTCCTAATACACACAGACAACATGACAACCATGTACTATGTGGAAAAACAGGGGGAAACACAAGCTCTACAGCTTTCTTGCCTATCACATACAATCTAGCATTGAGCCATTCACCACAACATTTACCTGCTGGCAGAGCAACTCCCAGGGACACACAACAACTTTGCAGAGTGGGAATTCACCATCGAGTCCTGCTTCCCTACTTCCAAAAGTGGGGGTTTCCAGGCATAGACCTATTCACAACAAAAGAAAATGCAAAATGCCCACACTTTCCTTCTATATTCCTGCACCCTCAATCCAAGGGCAATGCTCTATGGATGAACTTTTCAGGGATATTTGTCTATCCTTTTCTGCCTCTCCCTCTCCTTCCGTTTCTGGTTAAGAACCTCAGGCAAATATCCCTCACAATGACAAGGGAGGAGGGAGCACACTGTCTCTCATCCCAGCACAGTTCACCCTTTGCATCCTGGTAAATGCAGTACGCTTACTTCAACGTTTCTGTAGTTTTTCACCAAAGTTGGTGCACGTAGTGCTGTTATCTCTAGACACATGTTTCTAGGTTTACCAATGATAGTGGTGGCTCCCAAGTGGGCCTGACAACCATTGTTCACCACTCTTCTACAACTATCAGTGGTTTCACACAAGAAGCTTCATCAGAACCCAGACCTTCTCACTCACAACCATGGTCAAATCAGGCACCCAAATACCAGGGAATTAAATCTTGTGATTATCTCCTGAAGTCATAGAGTTTGGATACCTTAAATTACCTCAAGAATGCATAGATATTCTTAAAGAGGCACATAAATCCACTACTAGAGCATGCTATGCAGCAAAATGGAAACGTTTTGTCTGCTACTGTCTATCCAAACAATAGGACCCCTTCAAGGTGTCAGTGCTGGGTATTCTTTTGTACCTTCTCCACTTGCAGAAAGCAAACTTATCATACACTTCCATCAGATTACATTTAGCAGATATAGCAGCTAACCTTCAAAACAGACAGGATTCTTCCCTTCAAAAGCCCAGTCATTAAAGCTTTTATGGAAGGACTTAAAAGAGTGATTCCGTCAAGGGTACCTCCACTGCCTTCTGAATATTATCATTGTACTCACTAGACTCACTGGTACACCATTTGAACCTCTACATTCTACAAAATTACACAGGTGACTTATCAAGAGAACCTGGTATATTAGGTCCAATGGAAATTAAATCTGAATATTAAGACAAGAATGAGAACCTGTAGAATGTTACCTTAACTGACTATATGAAGTCATACGACGAAGCCTCTCAAAATAATCTGAAACTGTCAAGGGCAAGAACAAGGTAAATGCACAAATGGCTGCTTCAGACAAATTAGTTTATTTTCTAACCCTTACCCTACTAGTTTCCTTTTGCCATTCAGCACAGGCTTCTCTACAGATCATGGCCCAGAAGCGCTGGGATTGTTAAGAGATTTTGCACACTCATGTAGTGGAGCAAGGCCCTGGCACATGCCTTTCAAGGGAAAGAAGAGTGCATTTTGCATAATGTGATTTTCTGACACACTATAGATATAACCCCCTGGTGCTCAGGTTTTGTTCAGTGTATTCAGTTCAGCAGTCTGGTTAAATTTAAAGAGGCCTGTAGTATAGTGAACTTACGTGGGTACAAAATAAAGGCCACTGCCTTTGTTTGTGTGTGTGTGTGTGTTCTTTTAAATAACAATGTTCATACATGGACAACATCACTGGACCACTTAATAAAACACAGAAGCGCTGATAAGACTGTAGTTTGTTTGTACAAATAGTGCATCCACTATTTTTCTTGAAAATGTAAGGATGACTTTTGACTCAGAGATTGGTCAGATTTACATGTCTCCGATGACTGCAGTGATAGTAGTTAACTGAATTAACTTATTTTGAAATCTGTAGGTGCGGATAGGATTTAGGTAGATGTGGAATAGTTCTAGCTTTCTATGCCTCAGGGTAAATGATGCATTATTTCTGTCAGTAGATGTCTATGCAGCACTGCTGTCTGTGGTGTTCTCCATCCAGAAAATATGGTGCCAGCTGTAGGCACCATGCGCAATCCTACCCTTGTTATTCAACCCACCCACCTTCCTTGGAAGCTTAATTGTTCTGAGGATCTGCAGAAGACAGGCTCACAGCGCACCTCTATGAGTTTATAAAAAAATTTAAAAACAATACGTGGTATATTTTTCCCAATTCAAGTGGCCAAACTATGGAATTCATTATCTCCAAAAATAAGATCCATGGATAACTATCTTATCTTCAGAAGACTACTGAAGAAGTTGTCTCTTTCCTACATAACCACCATACTCAAACACTAATGTACAAAATATCCTTGTGTATGTAAACGTTTATAATTTGATTATATGTATGTATATAGATATGTGTATTTCTTTGTGCAAATATGAATAACAACTATGGTTTTTAAAATATATAGATACTCTTAAGGTCTGCCTAACAAATAAATATATTACTTATGGTTAAAATATATATGTATATATATATATATATATATATATATATATATATATATACATATATATATATACACACACACAAATATATATATATATATATATATATATATATATAGATATACATATTTATATACACACACACATATATATATAAAAATATATATATATATATATATATATATATATATATATATATATACACACACACACATATATAATACATATTATTCTATGCTTTTATAACATACAACTTTAAATCTCAATAGATTATCTTCCTTATACATATATACCCTTTCCATGTAGTCTTGTATCTATATAGGTATTACTTTACTCCTACTGTACAAGAGAAAACAAACTCACTCTCTCCAATGCACTACTCTGTCTCACCCTATACCTTTCTCAATCTATCCTCTAGCTCAATTCTACTACTATAATCTCCAAAATAACCCTTTCCTGACCCTTCCCTCCTCTATCCCTCCTGGCTCACTCCAAATCTCAGTTACTACTAAGATCTCCCAAACAACCCTGCTAAATTCCTCCTTCATGTATCTCTCCTTTGACTCATTCCAAACTTCATTTCACTACTATGATCTCCCTAATCCCATTCGGCAGACTCTTCCTTCCTCCATCTCTCCTTGTACTCATCCCAAACCTCATTTCACTATTATGATCGTTCAATTAAAACTTTGTAGATTCTTTCCTTCTATCACTCCATTATTCTATTCAATCCATCTAACAGACTCACATGCCCACTGCTCAGAGTAGCTCATATTTCCCTATACTAATCCACCACTAATCCTTCTGGGTTCCAGGGTAGTGTGCTACTTGACGAAAAGCACATCAACGCCTTGTCAGGGGTAGTAAGCACTATATAAATACAATTACAATCTTTATGAAGCTGTGAGCTATGAAACAACTTAGTAGCAGAACACATTTCCATACACGCAACATTTTACAACAGGAAAGTGTTTTTAAAAAATAAAACAGGTTTATGTATTTCATTCGTTAACACATATTAAAGCAGAGGCAATTTTAGACGGGAGACGGGTAAAATAAAGCCATTTTTGGCTTTTAAAAAATCAAGATTTTCCCGCCTCAATGGAGTCTATTGGCATGTTTATGTTTCCTTCACAATGATTTATGAAAATGGGATTACAAAATGTGTATAAACTAACAAAACAGGTTTTTATTGATTGTACAGTATAGAAAATGGTGGTCATACCCTGATTTTCTAGGTAAATAACGTGTTGCTATGTAACAACATGATATGGACATATGATATGATTCAGCAGAAACACAAATTGTGAAACTATTAAAATTGAGAAACAGGAAAGACAACTTGAAATTTATGAGAAAAGATTTTCCAGAAGTCATACAATGTAATAACATGTGAAAAACTTTACAGCCCTAGTATCAAACCCCAGGTGTGAACGGAAAATAATAGTAAAAATAAATCAGCATCAAAACTTCTAAAAAATCAGCCATAAGAAGAGTGCAGAAAACTACATATCAATAATATAACTAGGAGAAAAAGGTAACAGTTGTATGGAATTGTTTGGGGCAATACCTACATGTCCAAGTGACTGGATGGTTTAGAAATCTACTTGCTCAGTAAAGGTCATCATTGGAAATCACAGTAGCAAATAATTTTTACCTTTAATGTTTTCTGAATGACCTTTACCTACTTAGCTGCTCAAACTCAGAACAAAGAAATGACTCACAGTGGTGACTTTAGTTTGGAATTAAAAACAGTTGAGTGGGTTTTAGTGTCATTAGCTGATCAACCACTATGTGCACACTTGATAATTTAGGAAAGGCATGCATGGTTTCCTTGTGGTTCATGGTATCGCTGAAAGGCACAAGAGATAAGTAGTGCTGTAGCCGAGACCTTGATTTCAGTTCTTGTGGAAACCTTACTGTTTACTTTTCCTTGAACTGTGTTTGAAAGAACAGAATCTGAACAATAAAGAAGTATTCTAGGGATATACTGTTGTATTGTCATATGTGGAGAAATGAAACATGATAGTACTAATTCTCAACTCTCTTGAAGAGGTAGAGAATTATATTATTTTGCTTCACATTAGTGGATTCTATTAGCTGAAAGATTTTTCGAAGGAAATCACATATGTCTTTGTTCACTGCATTCACATCTCATGGTTGCATTGGATTTTACATCCTCTCTGAAAAGTGGACATGTCGTAGATCAGAAAGGTTTCAGACCAGTCTCTAAATTCCTTTTTTGGGGAATTGAAAACTGAAATCATCCCATATTACTACTTCTATCTTTCTCAGATTATTCAGGTTGGTTTCAGACAAATATGTAGAGTACTAAGGGCCTTATTACAACTTTGGTGGTTGGTCTGAGCCAACTGGCAAAGTCACGGGGATTACGATGTTTCCACCGGGCTGACCGGCAGAAACATCATATAACGCCATTTACGCAGGTCAGACCGGCAGAAACAGTGCCACTGTGCCACACCCACACCCTTGGAATGCACACTGTGCACATTCCAAGGGTGCTGGCAGGGGGCCTCTGCACTGCCCATGCCATGGGTATAGACACTGCAGCCCACCGTGGCCCTAAGCACTGGCTTCCTGCCAGCCTTTTCAAGGCGGGGACCCTGCCATGAAAAGTCTGCCGGAAAGGGGACTCTTGATCAGCACAGTGGCACTGAACTCAGCGCCACTGTGGCTGACCACAACTCCATCCACCGCCACTCTGTCACAAACCATGTTCTGGTGGTGATCCCCTGGTAGAGAGTAAAACGAAATTACGAACCACAAACAGTTATCATGGGAATGATATTCCTCAAATGCCATATCGCTATAAATATCGATAACTATAGTTTTGTATGTCATATAATACAACAACTTAAGAATGCACGGTTTGAGCTACATATATTATTGAATAACTAAGTAGCTGTTCTATCAACAATATATAATTTTATTGAATTCATTTACAAAATATTGAAGATATAAAACCAAATACAAAAAACATATTGACATTCACCTGACTCAATCATTCCACATGCATTCTAGGCTAAAACCTCAAGAATACAATATCCACACAAAAAAAAAATACAAAAAAGTGATCCTAGTATCATACACTTTATACAATAACAAAATAGAATCCAAAAATGGACATATGATAATCCAATATAAATACAAATCCAAGAATATTAGGGTAACTGTCTTATATACCAATAAACAAGAGGGGATGAATGTCCACGTAAAGTGATGATAGTATTATGTTCTCAAGTGAGATTCAATGGGAACCTGTTGCCTACGCGCGTTTCGGTATTCCTCGATTATTGAGGTCACCTTCATCAGGGCAGTTCCAAGTGTTACAATCCATTGTTGATGCAATCCCAGCAGCCGGACATTCTAATACTTTCTTGCGCCAAATTCTGAGAACATGCCACAGATTTACGGAATATCTGTTGCAGAAGTCTGTTATAATTCCTAATGTGAAAATATTTCATTTTCAAGATAACAACAAGGAATGTCTTTTGCCGTCAATAAGGATTCAAAGGTCTGGGATCCTAATAACAAAAAACTGAGGAGGAGACACTACTTCGAAGTCCTCTAGTTAGTCCCATATTTGGTTCACCGTGGTCTCAGGATTAGACGGAATGGCATTCCCTGGTGGTCTGACCCACAGGGTCGTAATCTGGTGGTCAGACCACCAGAAGTGCGGCAGTCTTACCTCTACGGTGAGTCTGGCAGTCTTAAAACCCCCAGGCTCGTGATGAGGCCCCAAGACTACCACTGTTCACTTGTTAGACAATGATCTGAACATGGTAGATGGAGGTGATTTTTTGTGTGCCACTACTAGACCTCTTTGTGACTTCTGATAAGATGGACCATAAGTTTTTCTCTCCGTCTTCTCTCCAAATTCAGAAATGTATAGGGTGGTGGCAAAATTGCTCACTTCTTTCCTAAGAGACACATCTCAATTTGTCAAGTTTGAATTACTCAGGTTGCTTGTCATCCACCAACTTTGAAGTGTTTCTCACAGTTACTTCTTATAATATAGGTTTGACATGTATATGGAAATACTAAGGTCTATAATGCCTGCCATCCAGGGAGCAGTCACTTTTCCTTGCCTAAAGTATGAAGCCTTTTTTGACATCTCAAGTCTAAACTCCTACAAGGAAACACTACAGAATTGGAGATCTAACTCTGAATACGATTCGGTTCTTCCTTCACACATGTGAATTACCACTCAGAGTCCAGTCCAGGCCAAATAACTTATCCCCTTTCAAGACTGCTTCCACCCAGGAACCCCATGCCATATTCATGGGGTTCACCTTCGATTCCCAACTCTCAAGGCAATTACACATACACAGAATTTACCAACTCCATCTTCTCTGAAAAGTCAAACCACTGTTCCCAATGACGATTCCACGTCAACTGTGAAAGTGCTTGGTCTGTTGCACTTGTCATCTTGCACACTTAGAGTGGAAATGTAAGCCTAAAGAGTCTAAGAAAGTCCTCACTAGCTCTTATGAATTCAATATTTTGCTCCACAACCGGTTTGTAGACCAGAAACAAAAGTCTGATCGCATTACTGCATTTTATCCAACCTGCACTAACTTCGTCTTGAAGTTCATTAACTTCATATTCTGATGCATTACTGTTAAACCTGACATCCTTGGTGTGGTCTTCCCCCCAACTTTCTACCTTCACCCCTCCTGTTTTCTGAAATTAGTTTTCATTGTCATTAAGACTGTTAATCTGTGCTAAATTCCTTGTGCTCTCTCCTTAAACCATAGTCAAATTGGCATACAACTGACTAGAACATTCAATGTATTGTAAGTCCCTAGTGTACGGTACTACATGTACCCAAGGCCTGTAAATTCAATACTACTAGCAGGTCTTGTACCTCCCACTACAGTAGCACTTTAAAACATGTCCCAGGGCTGCCACTGCAGTATGTGTTGCAGTCTTAAACTGTCAATTCAACCTGGTAAAATAAATCTTTTGCTAGGCCTAAGCCTTCCGTTTTAATGCATTTAGGTTCACCCCCAATGTAGGCCCTAAGAAGCCCAGAGGACAGAATGCATTGTATTTAAAGAATAGGACATGTGTTTTGAAGTTTTACATGTCCTGCTGGTGAAAAACTCCTAAGTCCGTTTTTCATTACTGTAAGGCCTATCTCCCCCATGGGATAACATAGGGTTATATTGGTACATTAAATAAGTGCTAATTGTTGATTGGGAGCAGGTAGAAATGTCATGTTAAGACTCAAATGGATTGGAGTTTAAAATTGCCCTTAATGGTAAAGTCGGATGTTAAGTCACAATTCTGAAAATGCCACTTTTAGAAAGTTTGCATTTTCTTGCCCTCTGTCAGTGTTCTGGTTCACGTGACTATTAATGGCCCTGCTGCTGGGGTTTGTGTAATTCTGTCAGATAGTGGGACAACAGGGACTGGGTGTAGGGAGGATTGGGCATCCTGTTCAATTGCTGTGGGTGGAGCTGTTCTCTGCCCCACTTACATTTCAAAGAGTTTCTACCAGCGCGCGCGCGCGCACACACACACACACACAGCCACTTCAAATGATGGCACTAGCTATTAATATTTGACTCTCAGAGCAAACCTTCAGTACGCTCACAGGCCTGTTGAAGACTTCAAAAGGACTGCCGGGACCCCCAGAGGGTTGCGCTGCTGCTTGAGGGCTGCCTTGCTTCTCTGAGGACTGCCCTGCTGCTAGACACCTGTCTTGCTGGTTGAATCCAGAAACTACCACCAACAACTGAAGGAGGCCAAAAGAGCAGCCATCACAATCTGCATCAACTCTGCATCCAAAAATAGTCAAGGAATACTCCAACCCAGTCACCACAGAGAACACCGTTCGAACTCTGCAACACCCTCTCAGACTACTTCCACAGCAAGTTCACCACCATCTACAACACCTTCGCCCCCCAACCCATGATCTCCAACCTCAGCTCTCTCAATACCCCAGCACACATCAACAGCACTATCTCCATGTGGACACTGCTCACCAATCAATCCACCTCAGCCATCATGTCATCCATTCACTCCGGAGCACCCACTGATCCATGTCCCCAACACCTATTTATCCTTGAAACCAACCGCATTAGCACGAAACTCACCAGCATCCTCAACACCTCCATCACCTCAACAGTTTTTCCAGACAAATGGAAACACGAGGAAGTCAAACCCCTCCTAAAAACCCCTCCGCTGACCTCAACGAACTCAAGAATTACCAACCCATTTCTACTCTCCTACCCAGCCAAACTACTTGAGAAGGCCATCAATCAGCAACTCACTAGCTACCTGGAAGAAAACAACCTAGTGGACACCTCCCAATCAGGTTTTCGTTCCAACCACAGCACCGAGACTGCACTCATTACTGCCACTGACGACATCAGAGCAATCCTCGACCACAGGACAATCGCCGCTCTGATCCTCCTCAACCTATCAACCGTGTTGGACACCATCTGCCACCACACCCTCATCAACAAACTCCACAGCATCGAAATACAAAACAATGCCCTCAAATGAATCACCTCCTTCCTGACATGTTGCACACAGTGTATCTGACTACCCCCTTTCACCTCCGCACCCAAGAGCATCACTTGCGGCATACCCCAAAATTCATCCCTCAGCCCCACTTCCTTCAATACCTACATGATCCCCCTGGCTGACATTGTTAGATCCCACGGACTCAACATCATCTCCTATGCAGACGATACTCAACTGATCCTCTCGCTCAATGAAGACCCCTCCTCTGCCAGAACTAGCTTCTGCTATGCCATGACCACCGTAGCCAAATGGATAAAAACTAAATGCCTGAAGTCCAACTTCAACAAGACGGAAGTCCTCATCTTTGGGAAAATCACCTACAAATAGGACCATAGCTGGTGGCCAGCCAAACTCGGACCCACTCCTACGGCTACAGACCCCACTTGCAACCTTGGTATCATCCTTGACAGTCAGCTGACTTTGAAGCGGCAGATCAACGCAGTTGCATCCTCCTGCTTCCACACCCTCTGCATGCTCTGCGATATCTTCAGATGGATCCCAGCCAACACCAGGAAAATCATCACCCAGGCCCTCATCACTAGCCACCTTGACTACGGTAATACTTTCTATGCCGGCATGTCCTCTGGGCTCCTAAAGAGACTCCAGACAATATAGAACACCACTGCCAGACTCATCCTGGACCTCTCCAGGTGCACCCACATCACCCCACCTCAGAAACCTCCACTAACTCACTGTCCAGAAGAGATGTAATTTCAAGCTCCTCGCACACGCCTACAAAGCCCTACACAATCAAGGACTGGACTATCTCAACCACCGTCTACATTTCCACCAACCCACCATACACCTGCGCTCTTCCTCTCTGGCTCTCGCTCACATACCCAGAATCTGGTGCAGATGCAGCGGTGGCAGCTCTTTTCCCTATGTCACTGCCAAGGCCTGGAACGACCTAGCTCACCCCCTCCGAACTGCACCCTCACTGGCAGACTTCAGGAAGAGACTCAAGACCTGGCTATTCAACAGAGACATCGTACCCCAGTACCCAAACACCCCCAGGGGTGACAGCGACATGCTCTACAAATGATTGATTGATTATGGACTACCAGTGTGACTTCAAGGGCCAGTTGGTTGGCCTTCTGTGTGAGCTACAGGGACGTAGCAACATCCAGAGACCTTGAACAGTGCACCTCTGCTGGAGGGAGTCCTACCACCCCCAAGTGGTGCCCTTCAGGTCCTGGACCTTGGAAGTGGTGTTAGAGGTGTTGCTCCTGTCTAACCCTAAAAGTTGGGACATAAATAAAGTTTCCATTAAAAAATATCAGAAGATCTGACAGAAGTCTGGGACCTATCTGCCATCCGATGCACCCAAGGTGCATCATTTGTCGGCCTGACTTCATGGTAGCTCCCTTTTAGTTCTTCTCCACGGCAGCTAATCCTGTTCAGCTGGACCTCTGAGTGACAGTATTTGGCACCTCCTCTTCAGCTACTGTTTGCAGCTTTGCCCCGCTGGAGGCTTTCACCTTCCAAAAAGTTGTCGAAGGGCCTGATTTAGAGTTTGGTGGAGGAGGTACTCCGTCACAACGGTGACAGATATCCTGTCCTCCGAAATATAAATCCCATTATATCCTAGGGGATTTATATTTTGGTGGATGGGATATCCGTCACAGGATTTATATTTCCATTGTGATGGAGTAACCCCTCTGCCAAACTCTAAACCAGGCCCTAAATCTGAAGGTAAAAATCATCACCGGGCTGGACGGCAACAACCCCCTCATCAACGATGTCAAATTCACTGGCCTGAAAACCCAGCTTCTCCCACTCATAGATTTTTCCTGACATCGTCAATGGCTTCTCTGAGACCTCCTCCAGAGCTCCCTTATGATGACGACTCCTCCTCAGACACAGCCTGCTGCCTTGCTCTGTTGAACACTGCCTTCTTTGGAACCTCTCTTCAAAATTTCTTCTAAGTTCGAAGGTAAGCCAAGACCGGGCTTAACCCTTTCTGTGTATATGACCTATATTCCATTGCGGTCAACCTTAACATCGGACTTTGCCACGGTCTTGTGTGACCAGATACCTTTGATTGGCACTTTGATCTTTTAGGCGCTATATTGCCTTAAAAGGGTTAAAAAACATAACTGGAGTTCCACTGATTGTATTTATTTCATTTCGGTGTCATTTTATTCATTAAAATGTACTATGTTTTTCTACATTGGCGTGGGATTTTTCTTGTGTTGTGGTTCCACTTATTTCACAATGACTGTTTGTGTGCTGCAAAAATACTTCACATATTGCATGCAAGTTATGCTTTCTGCTTTTGTGGAAAGCTACCAGAGGGTTAAGCACCGGTTAATTTAGTGACTTATGTTGTTCACCCTGATAACGATTGTGGTTGTTGCTTGAATAGAGATTTTACTCCCCTCAATCAATAACCCAAAATCCTGCAATTACAAAGTCAAACATGTGGAACAACCCACTTCCATAACAGATAAGCTGTACCTAGCTAGTGGATCTAGAAACACCAGGAAAAAAGGAAACCTCACACCAGACATTGCTTGATTCGTGAAAGAGAAAATCAATCATCAGTAACAATGTTTCCAGAGAAATCAGCCTGATATGTGGTCCCGGAGTTTTAATTCTAAAGCTTCACTAACTTGCAAATGTTAATGCGGAAACTGTTTTTGTCAATAGCAAAACAAATGGAACTTGTTACATTTATTTGTTTATTGTTGGTTGCTTTTTTTTTTTTTTAACAGAGATGGGAATAACAGTGCCCCCGTTTTAAAAATTATAGTACCATTTTTTGTTCATTTGCAACTGATTTATTAGCAGAAATTAGATTTTTGGATGCGGAGGTAGGGATGGCTCACTGTTTTTATTTAACTTTCAGTATTATTTAATTTGATGGCGTTATCTGTTTGATAGACTTTGTCTAATAAACTCAGGTTAATAATTTACAGATAAATGTAAACATTTAAATTAGAAATGTTACTAAATAGAGGATATGTAACATTTCATTAAACAAGGGCCTGTATTTGAATTCTATGTCAGGACCGGAAGCTTCAGATTGTGCTTTTCTCTCTCTTTACTGCAAACAAACAGCAGCCAATTAAAACACTTATAACAAAAAACTGCATTTCCCATGAAACCTGTAGTCCACAATATTCACCAATCACAGGTCTGTTCCCTGTACTTCTAACTCTGCAAACATAGTCCTTCCTCTTTCTTTGCTGCTTGCAGCCTTAAGATAAGTTGTTCCTCCTTTGATCTTTCTGTTGTAATACAATGATTTATCCAGTTTTTATATATTTATTCATTTGCAGCGTGGAGCGGGAGCGGGGCTTATAACGCATTGTGGTGCTTCTTTCCCCTGTCGGCGCTGCGCGTGCGATCGTTGTTTCTTTCAAAAACATGTTTTCCTTACGATCGCGGCGTAGTACTCGACAGATGGTTCCCCCCTTTTGAACTTTAGCGGACGCTCGGGGAGGAGCGCTAGTCCCAAGGGCCTTGCCAGCCAATACTGAAGCTTTGGAGTCCCTCCGACTCCAAGAACACGCATGCAGAAAGAGAGGACTAGTCCTCTTTCTATTTCTACCTTCGCGCATGCGTTTCTTCCGATCTCCTCGATAGCGTTTAGTGGATCGGAGGAGATGCAGCGTGATGGCTCGTTTTGTGGCAATTTTCCAAATAAAGTCTATTTTTAGCCCCTGAACGCCTGACGGGGCGAATAAAAGTGATTAAGGCTTTGCCTTGGGGATTTAGCAGGAGCTCCCTCCACACTTTAGCCTGCAATTTATAGTGGATATATATCTATATATATATATATATATTCATATATATATATAGAGATATATTTTGATTGACTCTTACGAGTCTATTCCTGCTGGACATTTGTTCCTCCCATGGAACTCCTTCACTCATCCTCAAAGAACTCATGGCGTACTACGCCGAAGAGGATCAATATGACCAAGACCTGAGATAGCTGAAGAACAGCATACGGAGGAGAGATTAGTGGAAGCCTTGGATTACCATGTCTAGGATTCCGTAAATCTGGCTCTTATAAAGGCTTTAAAGACCTTTACTAATCCATTGACTAGATTTGGCCAACGTGAACTGCGAGGACGTTCACTACCTGACACTGGTTCCCAGCAGGGCCAGAATATGGATGTGGGTTTTCCAAGACGAGCCTCAAAAGGACCAGCCTCATCCGCGGAGATCCTAGCGCATATGGCTGCGTCTGTTTTACAGGACCACAAAAATGGTTCTTTTCCGGCCCCGGAGATCCCGGAGACCGGTATGGAGTCCTCTATTCATACAGAGGGCAATCCCTCATCAAATTCACTATCTTCAGGTTCTAATCATGACCAAACCCAAGCCTTCTGGTAATCGCAAACGCAAGTCACGTAATACACAAGAGAGTGATCAGACTCCCCCTACTTTATCTTTTGATCCGGAGAATATAATCCATCCGCGATCTACAGAATGGATACCATGTGCAGAGGTAGCACATTATGTGCAAGACAGAATCAGGAAAGGTTTTGATTGAGACGTTTGCAACACTTTGCGCTCTGAATGCCCACGGCCTTCGTTGCAGGGCAAGATGGCGGAGACACCTGAACTTGATCCCAATATCGCCACCTTCATTAAGAGGTTCTCCAAGGACTCTAAGAAGGGCCTAGACCGAGCCTGGAAAAGCTGTCAGGACAAACTTTTGGACATTTCTGGCCCCTTAACAAAGATCTTGGAGTTAGCTGTCCAAGCTAAGGAGTCTCACGCTCCCGTGGACCAGCAAATCATGTTAGAATGGGCTCAACGAGCCATGTGTTTGTTAGGCAATGCTAATTATGCCATGTCCACAGAGCGCAGACGCTCATTTTTAATGAGAATCGACCCTAAACTAGCAGAATTAGCCACTAATGAAGCAGGGTCTCTGGCTAATGGATTGCTCTTTGGAGACAAATTTGTCAAAGACTTGGGGAAGTATGTGGCTACTTTTTCTGCGCTGGATAAAGCCCAATCTTCTATGAAAAAGATGTTCATCAGGGACCTTTTTGCCAGGGCCGGACACTATAGAGGTCGAGCGCCAGGCCGTGGATTTTACCAGACCTCAGGAGGATACAATCAACAGGGCCAATCATCCTACTCCAGATCGGGATTCTACCCTTCTAGAGCCCGGAGAGGTGAGGCTGTGGTTTCCGAGGTAACTGAGGTGGTTTCAATTCTCCCGACGGAACATCTGCAGGTGAGGATCATCCCATTCTAAGAAGTTTTTCTGGGGGGCAGATTGGAGGAACATGTCAGTACATGGGAACGCATTTCCCAAGATCCTTGGGTTCTGTAGACAGTGAGGGGATTTCAACTGGGGTTTTACTCTCGTCCCCAACAGATTTTCTTTCCTCTGCCCATTCTTTTTTCCCAGATATAGAGCTCTTTCATAGATGCAGAGGTACAGGCCCTGCTTCACAAACGTGCTATCATCAAATCGATTTATCACCCTTCCGGATTTGTAAGTTCTATTTTCCTGGAGCAGAAAAAGGGAGGCGGCTCCCGTCTTGTGCTCAATTTAAAAGATTTCAACTTCTGGGTAGTTTATCGCCCTTTCAAAATGGAGGGTATCCACCTGCTAAGGAATCTTCTTCAAGAAGGAGTTTATATGGTACATATGGATCTCAAAGACGCGTACCTTACAGTCCCTGTATTCAAACCTCATTGAAGGTTTCTTCAATTCCAATGGCGAGACCATTGGTACGAGTTTTCTGTTCTCCCGTTCGGGCTGTCTTCCGCTCCCTGGTGTTTCACCAAACTTTTAAGACCAGTGGTGCAATTTCTCAGAGAATGGGGCGTGGGCCTCATTATATATCTGGATGACATTCTGATCATGGCCCAGACAGAAGAGTCAGTCTTGTTACATCTCTCTTGGACGATCCATCTCTTGCAAGACCTAGGTTTCCTAATTAACTCGGACAAGTCAATAATGATTCTGTCCAAAGTTATAGAATTCTTAGGTTTTCAGGTGGACTCGGTCAAAGCCCAACTGTTATTGCCTTCTGCAAAAAGGAAGTCCATCAAGAAAGAGTTGAGGAGAGCCCTTGCCTCTCCGACTATATAGTTGAAGAACCTTGAACGCCTGGTCGGTCAATTAGCCTCATCCATCCAGGCGATTTTTCCGGGCCCTCTTCACTACTGTGTCCTGCAACGATTGAAGATTCTACATCTCGGCAGGGTACTAGCCTATGTGGAACAGATTGGCTTGTCAGAGGAAGCCAGAGCAGAAATAGCTTGGTGGCTTGCTCACACGGATGCATGGAATGGCAAAGCTTTTTTTGCGTCAGTCCCGGAGATGATAATAGAGTCAGACGCCAGCAGGTGGGGCTGGGGGGCTCGTTGTGGTTCAGTTCAGACAGGAGGCCGGTAGTCGACAGACGAACTGAAATGACACTGTCAGGAACTTCAGCGGGAGCTTTTGCAATCTGATCCCTGTCTCCTCGACAAGCGAAATGTTGCATCCTTCTATGTATGGACAACATTTTTGCGGTCCAATATATCAATCGACTGGGGGGAACCAGATCTCATGTTCTGGTGGAAATTGTGAAGGAATTTTGGCAGTTTTGCCTTCAACATCACATTTCGATGACAGCAGAATATTTACCAGGTCGTGCCAATCTGATAGCGGATTGGAACTCTCGGTTCCTCAGGGATGGCAGCGATTGGAAGCTCAACTCTCTAATATTCCAGCAACTGAATCTTCAGTGGGGCCCTTATTCAATGGACCTGTTTGCCTCGAGGCTCAATACCCAACTGACTTGATTCTTTAGTTGGAGACCGGATCCACAAGCGTTGAGAACGGACGCATTTCTGCAGTCATGGGAGAAGGGGATTCTTTATGCATTTCCTCCTTTTTCCATGATTCAGAGAGCACTATCTCAGGCGAAGAGACAGAAGTCAGAACTAATTCTGGTGACCCCAATTTGGAAAGCTCAACCTTGGTTTCCAGTTGCGATGTCAATGTCTTGTGCAAAACCTATAGCGCTCCCCAGGGATCCGAACCTATTGCTGGACCCAGTGGGATCTCAACATCCCCTAATGATTCTGGGACAGCTGTCGCTCATGGCATGGAGAGTTTCCGGAGATGATGGCAAGTGCCAGGAGTTTCAGACAAAGCTTTGTTCTTTTTATCCCAATCTTAGGTCCCTCCCACTCACAAGAGGTATGAATCTTCATGGAAAAGATGGGTTTGTTGGTGTAGAGAACAAGGTGTTGATCCCCTGGGGACAGACATTAAAATAATTGTTAATTTTCTTTCTGACCTAGCTTCTCAAGGTCTAGCTTACAGAACTATTAACAATTTCAGATCCGCTATTTCTGCGGGTCATCCTCACTTTGAAGAGAAACCTATAGGTGAACATCCATTAGTATATAAACTGATGCGAGGAATAAATATGGTTAAACCTCCTCAACCCAAATATTCAGGGTTATGGGATGTAGATGTGGTCTTAAGATTTTTAAAAAATTGCCATGTAATGAGGATCTTTCCGTAAACAGTTATCAGCTAAGCTTACTGTGTTACTTTGTCTTTTATCTTATCGAAGAGTCTCAGACGTCCGAGTTTTGGACTTAGCAGGTAGAGTATTTACTCCTTCAGGAGTTTCATTTACTATTTCTAACCGTACGAAAACAGCCTCTAGATGTGTATATTATCCAGATTTTCCCCATCATCAGAAGTTATGTATTGTCAAATGCTTGAATGCGTATGAGGAATGTAGACGTATATATCATAGAGATATACAAGGGCAATTGCTCATTTCTTTACAGAAACCTTTTGGCCCAGTTTCGGTGGCCACTTTGGCCAGATGGGTCCAATGGATTATTGGGGAGGCTGGAATAGATGTATCTATGTTTGGGGCACTCTCAGTTCGTGGTGCTATGGCTTCTAAAGCCTTGTCAGTAGGTTCTCGTTTGGACGACATAATGAGAGCAGCTGATTGGTCTTCAGATTCCACATTTAATGTTTTTTTATCACAATCCAATTGTTGATGTTGTTTCCGCAGTGGTAAATCAGCTTTGAAATAGCATAATCTGAAGCCTCATGTCCTGTCATTATTTGCAGGGTGGGATAATCACCGCCTCCATGTCCTTAATAGAATTGAAAATTCTTGAAGCGTAAGCTAGAATTTTTTTTATTGTTGCAAATCCAGCAGCAGGGTGCTCAGTGACTAGCAATGTGACGACTGGGGGCTGTATTTTGTTCCTGAGTGTAAAGGTTAAGTGCACTTGCACTGAAGGGGCCTCAGGCACTTGTCCTTACCTTTCTGTAAAATAGATCGTGCTGGCGCTACATATGTGCTGGAGGAATCTAAAGGGGGTGTTTCCTCATTTGCTTGGAGGCGTAGCCCCATGCACATAAGAAAACAGTTATCTTCTACACTGCGCCATATTGTATAGCAACAGCGGCAGAGGAACTGAGAAGAGAATACTAAGGTGCCGTCACAGAGGTGAGGCTTACAGTCAGTGCCACCCCAACGGTGCCCTGTAGAAGGGGGCAAAGTGGTTATAATGGAACCTTACAAGTAGACGGACGTGGTCTCTCACTGCAACCACTTGCAGGGGAACCCTTGCCGTTCGCCCTTTAAAATGCAGGCCGTGTTGCTGCCTGCACAGTGATCTATTCGATCAGCCAGTCCACCTTTCACTGATGTACTGCCCCCGGCACAGGCACAGGTTTATGTCTGCGCTGGGAAAGTGCATTAATTGCATTAAGTGTAACAGGGTCGCCCTAAGCACCCTCATTTAAAGGTGTGCTGCAGCACAGACATGGACAGTGCAGCCTCTATGCAATGCTTGCCCTGAAGCAACTAAAACCTGAAGTTTTCAAATAAATTTCTGGGGGCGTGGGGGGAGGGGGCAAATTAACTTTGCTTTTCACTCCTGATCAGATAATGTGCGTGAAGTAAAGAGAAAAAGCTGCATGTAAAGTACAATGGTTTATGGTGTCTATATGTGATAAAGGACACCAGCTTTGGTATAGTGTAGCTGGATGTGAGCTATAGTAAAACATTATTAAGGTACGATATTCATGTATGTGTGTCTAAGCAAATCAAAATCATCATGAAACAATACAGAACTTTCACAACTTGAATTCATTAGTGAATAACTAGCGGGTTTTGGGTTTCAAAGCCGTATGCCTATAATTCAGTTAAAGAATACTGAGCTAAACACAGCATGGGGGTGGGGGTGTTCCTCTGAAAGCCTGCTGAAACATTTATCTCTAATAAGGTTTGAAAGCTGAATTTCAAATTACGGCACCAAAATTGGCTAACAGAAAAATCAAAGAAAGGTTAGCCGTTCTCTTTCTATTAAATCATAATGTCAAACAAAATGGATTTATGTTCAGTTCTGTTTTCTAAGGAAAAGCAAATATTGTGTTCAGTTCTCAGATTTTCCATCTGTAATCCAAACAATTAGACCGCTCAACATAATACTGGGACTGCTGTTCTAATTGTCTTATCACCAAGGCCAGACCTGGAAACCATAATCAGCCCTCGAAAAAATGGCCGTGCCAGCCTCACAATGTAGGATTCCACAACTAGAATGGGGCAATGGGGGCGTGGGTGGAGGACGGAACTCCATTCTGCTCCTACAGCACCTCCCTAACCTGCAGCCCTACAAGAGTGGCAAAGTCGCCAGTCCGATTCAGCTGCTCAGTAACCATAATAGCCCAACTCAAGGCATCCTTGAAATCAGTAGTCAGGCTCCAGGATTCTAATTTTATAACTAGGTCATCCAAGCCAAAGATACATGTATGCTGACTCCCTCTAGAAGCTAGAATACAAATTAAATAGCTTGTCCTACTTCCAAAGTTATACATGCAAACATACCCTCTTATCTCACAGAAATGTGAAAGAATAATGTTGTGGAAGCCAGAACACAGAAGAGAAAAAGACAGTCTAAGACTTAAAATGCTTAAAATGAAATATTCCACTGTAATTTTCAACCTTCAACTCAGCGCACAGGTCTTAAAAAAGAAGTGAGGGACTTACCAAGTTAGGTGGTATACAAGTGACATCATGGCATGTGACATCACACGTGGACTCACAGGAACTGACATCACAACCCATGATCTCACAGGAACTGACATCACAAGAAGTGACTCCAGTTCTTAAGACCTCACACATATGTTTAGCATGTCTATCATGAGTATTTGGGTGCATAACAATATTTAACAAATTAGATTTTGCATCAGGGTTGTGCCAAAAAAGTGATGCAACACGATGCAAAATCTGTTACTCAACCTGTTTATTTTTTTAACCCTGCAAAAAAGAAAGTGGCAACAAGGAGAAATGTGGTACTAAATCTGTTCTGCTGACTGGTTGCAATGTCTGCATTTTAAAATATCTTCGGGGGTTAATGTACCTGCTGCAGAGATCTTTGTGTGGCATCTAAAACTCTGGAGGTTAATGTATTTGCTGGGGAGATCTGTGTTTTGTCTAGTCCCAGTTTTGAATGAAAGTGGCATACAGGGTTAATATACCTCCTGAAAAGCACATCATGTAACAAGCAGATAACAGATTTGTATTTTATGAAATGGATAAGTGGGTTACTGCTTTTAACACAAAGATCCTTTTGTTATTTACAGTTCATAAATTGTAATCCTTCTAAAATAGCACAGTGAGCTATGAAGGACATGTGACTCCTACACCTAGTAAAACTCACTGTTGTACATAAGACATCCTATACATTGACTGACACACATAGGATTTATTGTCAATGTATACTACGTATGTGTGATGCAAAGAACTCTGACAGTCTGCATTGGGATGAGTAGTGCTATGAAAGTTAAAAACAAAATAGTGGTATTTAAGTTGTTATTTGTGTAAATGCTGGTACGGACCAAAACATCTGCCATTCTTACAGTACATGCATGTCTCTTATATACTGCGATTGAACAAAGTAAAAAGCATGTCTCTCCTAAGTATCTGTGAAAAGATAACCTGTGTGCCTTTATTTCTCTTCTCCATTGCATTTAGGTGTGAGGCACCTGATAGCTCCAAGATAGGATACTCCAACAAAAAGAGGCCTGATGGCTCCTTAATTTTGGCCTTTGTTATGGGCCCAGTTGGAATCTGAAAAGCCCCCTCCCTGCCTGCATGCTGCCGCTCAGAAGGAAAGCAGACAACTTGCTGTTGAATGTGTCCCGGTGTCTGAAAATTACACCTGGACAAATTTAGCAGATTTCTCTGAGGCCCAAACTCTTGGCAGCGTCCAGCCTGTGAAAATAGTGGGTAGACACTGTCTATCCTCATGTACCCTCAACTCGGGCCCTGCTCTACTTTGCAATCAATGCACTTAACCAATAGTCTTCTGAATATTTATTGAAAAAGGTAAATCCTTCATCACTGAAAAGTCTTGAATTTCAACATGTATGCTCTAATTCAGGGATCCCTGTTGCACACAGGTGACACAATCATGAAACATTCACAAGCAGTAGCGATCTCATAGGACTTGTAATTTAGTTCGTAACCCCTGTTACTGGTCCCATCTGGATTACCTAGCCACTCATAATGAGAGCATATGAGACATTTAAACTGATTTCTTTTCAATTTATAAATGGAACGGGTGGATATTGAAGCTACATCAGATATCATGAATTCTTCTCTACCATTACTATTTCTAAATGTTTTTATTATGTTTTAAATTTACATTTGTAACAACATTTCATAGCACCACCATGTAAAGGTCATTACTTTCCCCGATTGCCAATTCAGAGGAACACATTAAGCTTTTTCCAGCCAACAAGGAACGACCTTTCATACTATCCTTGTGGTAAGGACATATTGCCATCGACCACTACAAATCTATAGCATGCTGTCCAGGCACCCTAAATTTTCGTACATTTCTAAGGCTATCCATACACTTGTATAACATTAGTTCATTTGTCATACACTGGTCCATACAGCTACACCCTCTTGACCTTCTGGGACATACTTAACACCTTCATTCCTTTACAATGTCATGTTTAGCAATCTTAACCCCAGAGATCACAGTGTGACTTCATTTCTCGGTAAGTCAACCTCAATGTGTATCCTCAGTATTAGGAAATGTGGTATTATGGGCACCTCAGCACCTAACACAGCTGAAGCGCACCAACTACTTTGCCCTAGTATACTGGCTCTTCATCCCCAGTGTATGTAGGAATGTGCCCTGACCCTCCTTACATCGCAGACATCACCCAAAGCTTGTCCCATCTTATGTAACCTGCTCATGTTGTAGTAGGCTTTATGCAGTATTTTAAGTTGAATGATCTCGGGACAGCCTATAGCACCACCTGCTTGTGGTGCAGAAGAACTGCTTACCAGTCAATTACCTCAAACGGCCCCAAGTCATTCTCCCACGAGTGCCTCAGTCTTTGCAAACAATTTGTTGTATTGTTAATGAGAGCCTTTGGTCAGTCTCAAGACTGAGTTCCATAGATGCTGCCTCCATTGGATTCAGTCTATTTTACTGTACACTAGGCCATGTTTCAACTGTAAATATCAGAAACTGGATATATTATACTACACATGTATTTCCTCAAACGTCTTCAATCTCTCCTCACCTGCTGTATCCCCTAACTTGTATATGGCAATGCCATCCCATTGATGAAAGCCTTCCAGCTTAGTCACTTCTTAGTAATCTGCTGTAACTTTCTCCTCCCCCCAAACAGGTAATGTGACCTCAGCCATGGTCTTATGGTCAAGACGAACATGTGGGTCCTTCACTGAAGCATGCACCCAGTCATTACCAATCACAAACTGGGAGGCTTAACCTTCTTGTTGGACAGCTGAATCATTGTCATTGTCTTCTATTTGTGGCTCGGTGTTCCCTTCATTCCCTCTCCATGCCTTCATTTCAAGCTTGGGCAGATGTCTGAGCCTCTTGAGTTTGTTTTCCCAGTGGCCTACATTTCTTGTGTTCTACAAACCAGAGTCTTGGAGCCTCAGACATGTTTAAAAAAAGAGGTGCATGTATTCCTACCTCATTTCCCACATTTTCTTTTTAATGTCTTCAAATGACTTTCTCTGGTTTTCTACCAGTCTAGTATAGCCCAGGAAGACCACTACTTGTGTTGAGTAGAAAGCATTGCACCCCTTTCTTCATGCCACGGACAGGGTTGCATCCCTGTCTCTACAGGTAAAGAACTGTTTAATGAGAGGATTGGGGGTACCAGGAAGAGGGTTTTGAGCCAATAACCTCTGAATTCTCTTCAAAACAAAGCACATTGACAGGTCTTCTGCAGATGCCACTCTTGCAGCCCTCTTTTATGGCACCCACAGAAGGTCTTGTATATTTGTTCAACTTTCCTTCAACATGTGTTTGTCCCCTCTTATCCTTTACTGTCTTTTTCACGTGTTATTCCTGCCTCAGCTGCTAGGGGGTGTATTAGGTGTAGTACATGGTGCCAGGAGATTACTTTTCCAATTACTCCACATTTGGATCTTCACCCTTTCCTACACTAAATGCACCCCTACCCCCTGCTGGATGTACTTATCAGGGCCTTCACTCTAGCTCTCACAATTCCCCTTAATTCCTCCAATCACTTCTGTTCTCAGCAGCTTCCCAAGCCAGGTCATCTGGTTCATAACTGTATCTTTCACTGTGGGGTGAGAGGCTGCTCTTTTAGATTATGCATGGTAGGCCAACAGGTGCACATGTCACTTTTCTATACCTTGGATTGGGGGAGAATGCAGGGTCCAACTGCTCCCCCAAACCCCCAAGTCCTGTTGATGCTAATGTGTCCTGGAGGTGGAGGCCCACTGTAGAGTCTCCAGAGTGGATAAGGCTAGACAACCACAGAGGCACACAGAAATCCTTGGCGAGCAGGCTGCTAGTGTGTTTGGGCTCTTTCCCTTTCTCACAGGCATCAACGGGGCTAAGGCCGTGCATTGCCACCCTCCTGCTGGGTCTTGACTACCTTTCATATTTCTCTGGGCTGAATAACAGTCCAGTAGAAGTCTTACAGGTCCTAACAACACTTCCCAGGTTCATGACTGTTAGAAATGGGGTCTCTAGATGGCAGTTGGTTTGCACCCTGTCCAAGTAGGGACCCTCACTCTAGTCAGGATAAGGGAGATACCCGCTCAGATAACCCCTGCTCACCCCCTTGGTAGCTTGGTACGAGCAGTCAGGCTTATCTCAGAAGCAATGTGTAAAGCATTTGCACATAACACACAGCAGTAAGTGAAAACACTACAAAATGACACCACACCAGTTTAGAAAAATAGCCAATATTTATCTATATTAAACAAGACCAAATACGATACAAAAAATCCAACCTACAGTAATAAAAATATGAATGCTGCAAGATGTACTTAACAATATAGTTCCTTGAAGTCGATAACTCCACCTGGGGCTATCACGGCGTCGTGAACAACAAAACCAAAAGTTCAGGCAGGCCTCTGCGTCGCGGGCAGCTGCGGTGTCGGGAAGACCCACAAACGGTACCTTGGATTCGCAGGGTGTCGTGATCTTCGCGGTGAGCTACGGAGAGCGGCGTCGCTGGCGTGGGTTCCAGATTCGGTGCAGGAGTCGTCCGGCCCTTGAAGTCACGCACCTCGGGGATCGAACTCCAGGCTGATGAAATCAGGTGCGCTGGCGTGGGGGCTGCTGTCCAAAGCGGGATGATGCGGCGTGCGGTGCCCACAGGTCACGGTGCAGGCAGCAGCTCGGTGACGGCGTCCAGCAGCATCAGTGTGAAGCGGGGCGGTGCAATGTGCAGTGTCCACAGGTCACGATGCAGGCAGCGGCGTCATCGTTGCGGAAGTGCTGTCATCGGTAGGCCCAAGCCAGCGGTGCGGGACGGGACGGTGCTTCGTGACCCTCACGAGCGGTGTCCACAGGCCACAGTGCAGGCAAGGATGCCTGGTGACGACACTGGAGCCGATGGTGCTGACGTCGGTGGACCGGGGCTGTGGCGCGGGATGGGATGGTGCTTCGTGCTCCTCACGAGTGGTGTCCACAGGCCACGGTGCAGGCAGCGGTGCCAGTTTCAGCAGGAGCGACGTCGTCGGGGATGCCCAGGCTACGGTGTGAGCAGGTGACGCCAGAGTGCAGGGCCAACAGGTCGCGGTGTGAGCAGTGGCTTGGTGAAGTCGTCCGATGACGGCGTCGGGGAGACCAGGGTCGCAGTGCGAAGCGGGGCAATGCGACTCCATGTGGCGTCGGCAGGTCACGGTGCAGGCCAGTGGCGTCGTTGGCGGCGTCGCAGTGGTTTCTCCTTTTGAACAGCACAAAACACACAGTTCCCAGTTCTGCAGGTCGAGGAAACTGAAGTCTTTGGTGTCCCTGAGACTTCCAACAGGAGGCAAGCTCTACTCCAAGCCCTCGGAGAATTTTCTCAAGCAGGACACACAGCAAAGTTCACCCTTTGCACTCTTTTCAGGCAGAAGGAGCAATTGCAGGCCAGTCCAGCAAAGCAACGCAGCAAAGGGACAGTACTCCTCCTTCAGCTCTTCTCCTGGGCAGAGGTTCCTCTTGATTCCAGAAAGATTCTAAGAGTCTAGGGTTTTGGGTCTGCTCCTTATACCCAGTTCTGCCTTTGAAGTTTGCAAACTTCAAAGCAAAGTCTCAAGTGTTTGCAAGATCCTTCCTTGTCCAGGCCAGGCCCCAGACCCTCACCAGGGGGTCGGAGACGGCATTGTGTGAGGGCAGGCACAGTCCTTTGAGGTGTGAGTGACCTCTCCTCCCATCCCCTCCCCTCCAGCACAGATGGCTAATCAAGATATGCAGGCTACACCCCAGCCCCCTTTGTGTCACTGTCTGGAGGAGAGGTGTGAACAGCCCATCTGTCAAACTGACCCAGACAGGGAATCCACAGAGAGAGTCACAGAATGGATTAAGCAAGAAAATGCCTACTTTCTAAAAGTGGCATTTTCAAACGCACAATCTTAAAATCAACTTTACTAAAATATGTTTTTTTAAATTGCGAGCTCAGAGACCCCAAACTCCACATGTCCGTCCACTCCCAAAGGGAATCTACATTTTAATCAGATTTAAAGGTAGCCCCCATGTTAACCTATGAGAGGGACAGGCCTTGCAACAGTGAAAAACGAATTTAGCAATATTTCACTGTCAGGACATATAAAACACATTACTATATGTCCTACCTTAACCATACACTGCACCCTGCCCCTGGGGCTACCTAGGGCCTACCTCATGGGTGCCTTACATGTAAGAAAAGGGAAGGTTTAGGCCTGGCAAGTGGGTACACTTGCCAAGTCGAAGTTACAGTCAAAACTGCACACACAGACACTACAGTGGCAGGTCTGACACATGGTTACAGAGCTACTTATGTGGGTGGCACAACCAGTGCTGAAGGCCCACTAGTAGCATTTGATTTACAGGCCCTGGGCACCTCTAGTGCACTTTATTAGGGACTTACCAGTAAATCAAATATGCCAATTATGGATAAACCAATCCACAGTACAATTTGTATGGGGAGCACTTGCACTTTAGCACTGATTAGTAGTGGTAAAGTGCGCAGAGACAATAAACCAGCAAAAACAGACCTGAAAAAATAGGAGGACGAAGCACAAAAAGTTAGGGGATAACCCTGCAAAAAGGGCCATTTCCTACAATGGCCCATTTTGCAATTAAAATTAAATGGTGTGCCATCGGATTATTGCTGGATTGCCACTGGCTGAAGCTGCAGTCTCACAGATTCGCATCTGCCACTCTGTCCTGCAGCTACACTGGCACTATTTGCAGTTCAACCTTACATGGGTACTAATTTTTGGTCTCATATTACAATACGATTTTTTGTGTTTCTTTGTGCTGGACAACTATAGAAACGACTTTCCTTTGGTCCGTGAGAAAGTTGATTGAATGGCTAAAATTAAGGGTCAAAATGTTCGCACAATACGAATGATAAATTCTCTGGGAAATGAAATAGTTTACTACAAATATCTAGCTTAGATTATGAAGCTCTTGTAGTGTGAACTACAGTGAGAAAAAAAATCAATACCAAGTTGCTAAAAATGTTTACAAAAAAGGCGAAAAAGAAAATGGCGACTCTCACGGTGATTCCAGGTTAGGAAACTTGTTTTTAATTTTGCAGTGCAAAAAAGAGATGCATCAAACAAAGAGAGGCACGGGGTATCGAGAAAGTTAAGTAGGGGAATGAGGGTAGGAAGTGGGACATCCACAAAAAAGCGGACAGTAAAAAAATACGTGGTGTGACAACATAAGCCACTGTTTTATGTGTGAAAGACAGGAGTTGGGGTTTTTCAACTAAGAAAACTCAGGGGAAAGAGGAAGAAGGAGGTAAGGAAGGAGGAGGAACATTGGATGGGAAAAACATTTGGGATAAAATATTTTTTTATTTTTCTAATTCTTGAAGTGTCAATCATTGCCAGGACATGGAACGGTAAGGAGGGTAAAAGCAATACGGTTCAGAGAGAATCCATTTTCCTGTGAAATTGCATTTACGCCCTTACAAAAGCATGTAAAATGCAATGTTAAGAAAATGGTAAAAGTCGTTCATCGTGTAAAATTTGGGGAAACAGTTCAGGAAAAATGTTTTCTCAAAACTGGTGTTGTATAGCTTGTTTCCGTGAAATCAAACCACATACAACATAGTTGTACAGAACTGGTGTAATGATTACACTTTAACTGTGCCATGCACATAGTTCTTGTTACTTTATTTCTCTTTGGGTTTGTACTCAACCCTATTTTTCTTTTGCTGGTAGTACCGTAAAAGGAATACCAGAATATTTTGAATGATAACTAGAATTGTTTGGAGTACAAAACACAATTAAAATAGTTTTAAAATTAAGCCTTTAGGAAGTTATGTCTATATGAGAGGATGTAACTTAAGTCAAAAATAATAAAAAAAAAAAATTAGTTGGAAAATAGTTTACTTGTTGAAATATTAACTAATCCCTGAGTAACAGTTTATAATTTCCAAGCCAAAAGGGGAGGTGTACTATCATCTTGCGCCAGGTTTGCATCACAAATATGACACAAACTAGCACAAAATATTTATTTGGCTACTTACTTTCCAAAGCAAACCATGTTTAGTGCTGGAAAGTTGTCTAAAAGTAACACAAAGCACTGTTTTGCATTACTTTGCGTCAAGGGGTGTTCCATGAGACGCACATGCATATTTCTAGGCAACTTCCCACGATTTTTGATTCAAAGACCTGCCTGATAACAATAACAGACAGGAATTTGGCCAAAAACGAACACCTATTTGAGGCAGGCATTAAGAAGGAGAAAAGTTTTTATTGCCATGTGTACTGCACTGTACCGCACGTACTCAAAGTAGGAACATTTTTAAAGTTTATCTACCCATAGTATTTTGTACTGGAACAGTGCCCTTCCAGGACAAAACATATGCTCGACATCACACAGACACCTTTGCACTATAGTTCAGAGGTGTGCACGTGGCACAAGGCAGTTGATTGTGCACCAGCGCTACAGAAGAGAACAAGAGCAGCATATCTTACTAGATATGGCCCTGTCCTGCTCTCTCCCTCATGCAATACAGCAATGTTAGTTGATGCACTTCGTTGCGTGTCAACTTAGAAAATTTGCCCCCAAATATTTCCCATTGTATACAAATAATTCTAACATTGTATCCTCAACCATTAACCATCCCACAAAAAAATCACATGGTGCTAAGACATTTCAGCTGCATTGTAGTAAAAAAACGCTAAGAAAAGCTGATATTGGCAAAAAATTGAGACCCTTGTTCTGGAAACAATATTACCCCAGCCTTATCATCAAATGCCACTATTCAGCTTTAGGAAAATATTCCTGTTCTCTATCAATTGTAAGCGGTAACCCAATTTAAAGGATACAGTCACTCTAGCTGCCTCCCACTGAGCTCACTACTACATATCAATAAATAAGATAAAAGGTGCATCTACAACCAATGCTGACTCCCACACATCTCCTAACTACGGTAAAACTGAAGGGGCTATTTACAAACTGCATTTCATAGTACGTTTTGTAGTGCTACAAAACATACTGAAAAATTCTATTCACAAAACCACATGCAGCGTTCACATCTCTGCCTCTCCCATACTCATATGTGCAGAGCTCTTCACCCTGACTGGGGAGACTCCGCACATGCAAGTATACGTTTTAGTAGTAAATTTGGGAAGGACACATAGGTATGACTAGAAAATAGGGAACACTTACAAATAAAAGTGAGCGGATTAGGGATGCGTAAGGAGTGTTTTATGGAGCATAAGTGAGACTCAAGGAGGGTTTTAGGGAGAATGTCAAACCATCCACGTAAGAATAAGGCTATAGCTATTCACAAGCTCTACTTCTATAGTTACTACAGCCACAAAAGGACCCAAAACTACTTCAGCTCACAGCTGGAATAAGTCTAGCACCACACATGGCCAACCACTGTCATGGTAATACCCTCCCATAGAAAATAATGGAGTATGGAACTTAAAATAAAGCCCTATAGGCCATATAGGAAGTATATTGAATTAAATTATATAACATTATACATATATATATATATATATAAAGTAAAGCATGTAAAATTAAAAAATGATGTAAAACAAATTTATAAAAATAGTACGTTTTGCATTTAAAATATAAAGTAACAAAAGATGTTATTATAATATAACTAAATTATTTTTAATAAATTATATACACCAATTTTAATAATTAATACAACATATTTTACTGTACAGTAGTTGGAATTAATTTCGGAATTTAAACTTCTGAAAAATAAATAATTATATTTAAATTGCATAAAGGTTTATTTCAAAATTAAGTTAATAGTGCTGTAGCATTTTTAGTAGTTTGTTCTACATTAAAATAAAATAAAAACATATAATTTACATCGATATTGATCATAAAGGCCCTCATTCTTACCCTGGCGGTCAAAGACCGCCAGGGCGGAGGACCGCGGGAGCACCGCCGACAGGCCGGCGGTGCTCCAATGGGGATTCCGACCGCGGCGGTAAAGCCGCGGTCGGACCGGCACCACTGGCGGGCTCCCGCCAGTGTACCGCCGCCCCATTGAATCCTCCACGGCGGCGCAGCTTGCTGCACCGCCGCGGGGATTCCGACCCCCCCTACCGCCATCCAGATCCCGGCGGTCCGACCGCCGGGATCCGGATGGCGGTAGGGGGGGTCGCGGGGCCCCTGGGGGCCCCTGCAGTGCCCATGCCACTGGCATGGGCATTGCAGGGGCCCCCGTAAGAGGGCCCCTACATGTATTTCACTGTCTGCTGCGCAGACAGTGAAATACGCGACGGGTGCAACTGCACCCGTCGCACAGCTTCCACTCCGCCGGCCCGATTCCGAGCCGGCTTCATCGTGGAAGCCTCTTTCCCGCTGGGCTGGCGGGCGGTCTGAAGGCGACCGCCCGCCAGCCCAGCGGGAAAGTCAGAATTACCGCCGCGGTCTTTCGACCGCGGAACGGTAACCTGACGGCGGGACTTTGGCGGGCGGCCTCCGCCGCCCGCCAAGGTCAGAATGAGGGCCAAAGTGTTTTAAGTATTTGTTCAAGTTTATTACACTTTTTAATTTTCTTTATACTTTACCATGGGTAGACTCTGCAGTCAGGCTCGAGTTCTCTGCATGGTAAAGTTTAGGGAAAATGTAAATAGTTTATTACATTTTATGATAAATTAATAAAAGTATTTTTATGTTGCATTTTACTGTAAATTAAAAAAATGAAGGAAAAGGATAGACATAACAAACGACACTTGAAATAAGTATGTGCTTGCCAGGCTGAATCACCATTATCTCGGTCATTCAAAACCTGGCCTTGGATGGCTGGAGTATACTGGCTGACTAGAAGGATGTTTGTGGCCTACATGGCATCGTCTGGTTGGAGCACAAACATTTAGATGCACCATGTTCCTCCCGAAAATCTGGAATGCTTTACCCTTCAAACGAAAAAAAGAGCCTTCTTTTTGCAAATGAGGTTGATGGGAGGAGGAAGAGATGCTCATGTTTCTTTTAATGTGTTGGTACGGAAAAGTTCCTTGCGTGGTGACAAATGTGTACCCCTGCACTGGGTGTCTAGGCTGCCATGATGCCTGAGTCCCGGTGTTGAGGTTTGTTGTTGTGGATGTGGTAGCTGTGGTAGCTGTGCTCTAGGTTTATATTTTTTCTGCAATATATAACAATATATAATAATATTTTATTTTTATTTTGGATCCATTACGCATATGTTGAGTTAATATGGTTATGGTTAGAACACATTTAATATGAGTAGAAGTGTGTTTATTGATGTAATTTAATATAATTTAGTTATGGCATATTTACATGAAACACTATAGTGGACAAAACAGATGCCGTCTACGCAATTCATTCACTCCTTTTCTGCCCCCTCACATCATGTTCCCCTGTGCATCTTCTCTCCCCAGTTTCACAGAGCAAAGTTAAGGTGATGTAATGGTTTATTTCCACTGTTATTAAGGCAAAGCTTTTGACATTTTTTTCTGTGGTCCAAGGCCATTCAACTGTAATGTCGTTGCTAGGCATGGTCTAATTCGTTTATGTGAAGCATCATGGTTAAATGTTTAATATTTCGGTCGAACATCTCCAGATGACAGTAGCATGAAAGATACTGAATGCTTTATTAAAATGGGATAGTGCTTATGTGCTAAGGTAATGATGTTTATTATTCTGATTTGCCAAAAGAGTTGATACTTACAATCATACCATGGTGATTCTGGTGTTTTAATAGTGAGCCAGGAGACTTTCCTGTTCTGCGAGAGGTACTGCTTGATTTCTTTATCATTTTGATGTTCATTTGTGACTTATAATATGTTCTGATTTTGACTACTCTTTATAACTCCTCAATGAAGCATTTATGACACTTATTCTGTATTAACAGAATCAAGATCTAATAAACATTTTAACTTTCCTTTGATCTAGAACTCAATTATTGAGTGGTCCCAAATACTTATATTTGTAACTCTGCTGAATTGATGTTGCCTTTTCGTGCAATTAGTTTCACTGGCAGAACCGTCTGAGGTACGTTTTTCGGTAGTTCAAATTTTAGGGGTGCCCTGAATATTGGAGTAGGGTTCTGCTCTCCCAGGATCATGAATGTGTGCCATGGCATAGAACTGTCTCACTGAGTGAGGTCTTGTTGGACCAGCACGGGCACCCAAAGTGGCGAAGGAATACTGCTTTTGCCAGGAATAGAATGAGTGCAGAGGTGGCAGCATACTATGTAGTGCTCAGTAGGAGTGACCAGGCCATTTTTACCTATATAATTGAAGTGAGGCCTACCAGATGTTTACTGCTGTGTGTTTAACTCATCTTTGGTCTGCATCAAGTTACTATATAGGGCTGTACAGTGTGTCTATGTTGTAAGCATGAGCTGGGTGTATGTATGCCTGTGAATGGTACAACACATGGAAGATTCTGGGTTCCCTTTTGGGAGACATAAAGCTGACTGCACGAGCAAGAGGAGGTAGAACAATGCCCCCAGACAGATTTGTGGATTGCTGCATTTCTGTGAGCTGGGTGGGACACACTCTCGGGAGGAAGAAGAGACCGGCTCTTCAGTAAACTTCACAGGTATTCTTTGTTTCAGGGATAGGCCATTAGAAAGGGGCCTGGACACATCTCAGGAAAGAGATAGGGTGGATCCGAGAATCATAAAGAGTAGGACTTGGGTAACATTTTGATACACATATCACTGTGGCTGACAGGGGGCATGGCCGTTAGATCCAACATGGTCGACATGCAATTTTCCAGCTCCGCACCGGCCCGCTATAACTATCCTCAATCCGATGGCAGCGGGCCAAGTTCGGAGCCCAGCAGCCAAGCGCTTGCTGTAGCGCAATTCAGACACCCCGCTAGCGCCGTTGCCCGTGGGCATGGAGGGTGCGGCACCATGGGATGAGAGGCTAGTGATTCAGGCCTAAGGGGCTGCAAACACCCAAGAGCAACCTCCACGTGAAGCGGTCCCCCTGGAAGGGGGTCCGGTGCACGGCTCGAGTCCTGCTGCTGCAGGAGAGGGGGCCCGAGGTCGAGAGTAACGCATGCTTATATTGGCGCGGCAGAGGCCCGGAGGCCACCAGGGGCCGGAGGACACCCACGTACCATCCCATCCATACCATAATTGCCTGGGGCAGGGAAAGCGAGGAGCCACAGGAGGTGAGGCAGGAGGTCCGGGTCTGCGAGATGGCCGGCGCCTAGGAGCCAGAGGTGTGGGGCAATAACGGCGGGGCTCCCGCGAGCATTCTCGAGCCCAATGAGACGTGGTCCCCCCTGTTGGGAGGCCGGTGTATGGTGCCAGACTTGTGGATGCAGCTGAAGGGACCCGGGGCAAAGAGTAGCATGCACTGGTGTCAGTGCGGAGGAGGCCCAAAGAAGTGAGGAGGGAGGTCATTGTTGGGCTGGGAGACCTGTGGGCGCTCCCGCAGGGGAGACAAAACTAGGCTTGCTGGCCTGACTGGGCGCCAAGGATGCAAGAAGCAGAGGCACAGGGGGGAGACTGACCTGCTAAAGAGCCCAGGAGGCCTCATCTCACAGAGGAATACTATGGGGGATACACGGCTGGGCAGCGCAGTCACCCCGAGGGTAAGGGCGATGACGGGCCTGGCCCAGCACAGCTGGTGGAGGTGCGTGGAGGAACAGGATGGAGTAGACCAGCTCATTTTGCCCTAATGTGAAGGGTGGACCTAGGCAGGACCAGTCGGACCCAAGACTAGAGGCAGAATCTACTCTGTTCTGTGAGACAGTGTGGGAGTGGAAACGTTGAGACGCTTTGGATGCAGTGACTCAAGTGACTTTAATGTGGTCTCTGAGGTGGCCCCTGCTACAGAAGGCCGGCAGAAGAGGCACAACACATGTAACAGACAGATTCCGCAGGTGTTTGTCATAGGGAAATCGAAGCTCAAGTTGCAGGGCCCTATGGGACATGCTTCCCTGGCCTTACATGACCAGACACCAGAGGTGGCTACCCCTGTTGTGCCAGAAGGGATGAGCGACACCTTAAACAAAATAGTGGGGGCCATTTAAGACTCCAAACTCACCCTGCAACGAGACATTGGCAAGGTTGCGGCCGAATTGGGTTTGCTGCGTGCGGACCATCAGAAACTGTTAGACACAGTGCGTGATGTGGAATCTACAGTCACAAACCTCCAGCCTTCTCACAAAGCACTGAAACTTCAAGTATCCCATTTAGCAGACAGAGTGGACTGCCTGAAATGATGGGCAGAAGATGCGGAGGGACGCAGTAGTCGCAACAATGTCCGCATTGTGGGGCTGCAGGAAGGAATGGAGGGTAGAAACATGGTGGAATTCCTGGAACCATGGCTGCGTGCTCTTATGGATGAAAACAGCCTCTCGCCCTTCTTTGCCCTGGAGAGGGCACACCGCGTCTGGCGCGGGAGACCACCGCCTGGTAGGCCGTCCCTGCCCTTTGTGGCCAAACTTCTTCATTACGGTGATCGAGACCTGCTGTTGCAGAGGGCCCGCACAGTTGGACCTTTCATAGTGGAAGGAGGACAGGCAAGTCTGTTCCCAGACTTTACAGCGGCTGTGCAGGCCAGAAGGGCCACCTTTACGATGGTGAAGAGGGCACTCAGAGAGGAAGGGATAAAATATGCACTACTCTTTCCATCCCCGCTGAAACTCATGGTGGATGGAACTGCGCACTTCTGCCAAAAGCCCAAGGAAGTATGGGCATAGCTGGAATGCTACACATCGAGCACAGCTGGTCCCAAAAAGAGGTGGCTATGACTGCCCAGCGACGAAAGAGAAGGAGGAGATCCTGGAGCCAGGCCCGCCAACCTGGGCTCACCAAGCCGTTTACCAAGTTGGAGGAGGGGAAGAAGCTAGCGCTCCGAGCTGCTGCCTCATTAACGGAGCCTGAACTTTCCAATGGGGTAGGGGCCGGAAAAGATCAGGATCATGACTCGGTCACCCACCTGTCAGACTCCGACTCACAAACAAACACGCCAGAAGATCTCCCCCACGTGACGCCTCAATCGTCTGATAACATCATTTAAATGGACTTCACTGAACTGCTTGAAGCTGCCGCTGATTCCACAGGCTGATCGTGGTTATAGAAGAGTGGGCCGAACTAAGAGAAAATGTCTCAATTATAGCCTCACCCACCCCCCCCCCTTATTCCTGCCTCTTCGACTTTGTAGAGGCGGAATCGTATGACACTCATTATGGCTATTGTGCTCTGTTTGGGCAGCCAGCCGTTGCTGGATTGTACTTGGGAGGGGAGTTGGGGTTTGTTTAATTGTTTTGTCCTCAGTGATCTCTGGTGAGACTGTGGCTATTAATATGCAGAACGGGGCAGAGGTGGTGGGGCTGCTGGGGGTTCTGGTTGCCAAAGATGACCGAGTAATATTACATGATGCTTTTACAGTTGACTGCACTTAATGTGATTGCCTGGAATGTTCGAGGGCTGGGATCTATGGCCAAACGTCATAAAACGTCATGGGGCACATATTGCAATGCAGCAAGAGACGCACCTCACACAGATAGAAGCCGAGTGCCTCCACCAGCATTGGAGAGGGCAACTGTTCGGGGCCACCTACTCTGCATATGCCCGGGGTACACTGATCTGTATTAGGGCAGGGGTGTTAGTGGACGATTGGAGGGCGGTTTGTCTTTGTGGAAGGGTGCCTACATGGTAGACCCATTGTGTTGTGGTCGGTATACGCCCTTAATCACGACCAGGTGGCCTATCTCCACACCCTGTCCACACACATGGCTGACTTCCCGGGGGGGGGAGGAGGGATACCTCATTGGGGGTGACTTTAACGAGGTCCTAGACACAGACCTCGACCGCTCTTCCCCAAAAGTGCAGGGTGCTCTCTCAATTAAGATTGCTGCAGGACTGGCCGCCTGGCTGTCTAGCTGGGCCTTGGAGGATGTATGGCGAGCACAACACCCATTACATCGGGACTACTCCTATTATTCTCATATTCACCAGGTACATACTAGAATAGACAGGTTTTTGTGTAGTGAGTCAATCTGTGGGCAGATAAGACACTCAGAGTATCTTGGCCGCACATTCTCAGGCCACAGCCTGCTTATGATACACATGCAAGTGGTAGAGCCCTGACCCCCCTATTCCGACATGGCGCCTACAGCCGATTGTGCTAGAAGATGCCAGTTTTAGAGAAGCGCTATATGCGGCGGTGGCGGAATACTGTTCCTGTAATGAGGGCTCAGCATCACAGAGGGGGATGGAATGGGAGGCCCTCAAGGTGGTGGTACGGGTCCACTTTATGGGCCAGATGACAGGCATTAAGCGAGTGCTGGAGGGACACATCTTATGTCTCGAAGATCGATTGCATTCTTTAAACAATGAGCAGGGCCGTGGCCCTGAGGGCATCCACAATTATCGGATGTTCGGGAGGAATACGCAGTGGCCCTTTAGAAACTTAGGTGTCATGACCATGCAGGGTTTATGCGCAGGGTACACGAGGAGGAAGGTAGGGTTGGACAGATGCTGGCCTGGTTGGTCCGCCCTCACGCAGCGGGAACCCCGATTACTGGGATTACACTGCCTGACGGTTCGTTGGTACATGATCCCCTTAGTATAAATGCAGCGTTTTGTGATTATTACCTGGCGCTGTATGCCCCACCAGAGGCTCCATTACTGGACACATTAGATGGCCTGTTGGCCGGAATGCAACTGAGGGCCCTCACTGAAGAGGTCACCGTACTGCTGGGTGCAGAGGTGATGGAGGATGAAGTGAAACTGGCAATTAAAGACTTGGTGACAGGTGAGACTCCTAGGACAGACAGCATTCCCCCAGAGTTTTATAAATTGACAGTAGATATTTTGGCCCGTACACTGGTAGCAATGAATGCAGAAGTCTATAAGCGGGGCCTTCTCCCTGTGACGCTGAGGGAGGCTCTGGTGGTCCCCCTTCCTAAGACTACTGATCGATATGCTGGGGCGAAAGACTTCCGACCCCTTTCCATGCTTAATACTGATTTTAAAATTCTGAGTAAGGTCCTGGCTACTAGGCTCCTGCCATATATGCAGAACCTGATCCATGATAATCAATGCGGGTTCATACCTACCCGGAACACCTCACAAAATCTCCATTGACGGTACACAGTATTACACGGCTCCCCCCACCTGACGGATTCAAGTGCAGTAGTAGTGTTGGTAGACCTTGAGAAAGCTTTCGACACTGTAAAATGGGACTACCTAGAAGTTACGATGAAACAGTTGGGATTAGGAGAAGCATGGCTTAATTGGTTCCGGCTGTTATACACTTCCTCATCCGCAAGAGTCAGAACTGGGCGGCAGCTCTCGGGCATGTATGACATCCATGACAGTACCAGTCAGGGGTATCCGCTCTCCCCATTGCTCTTTGCCTTGGCTGTGAAGCCACTGGCAGAGTGGTTCAGGAAAGAAGGGCATGGTAGAGGGATATGTCGAGGGGGAGCGGAACATATCATATTGTTGTACACGGACGATTGGCTGATTTAAGAGATGAGGAGAGGGACATGCCTTGGGCACTTGAGACAATGGAAGGTTTCGAGACCTACTCAGGGTTACGCCTTAACAGAGGGAAGACGTGTGTGTTCCCGGTTTCTGCGGGCAGTGCCCCACCACCCGCCTGCCCGGCGGATGTTAAATGGGCCCTTAGTACATTCCAATATCTTGGGATTCAAATTTACCACAGCATAGTCGACCTTCGGGAGGGCAATCTGGGCAAAACTATACAATCCCTTAGAACTGGGGTAGGTTATTGGCGCTCCCTTAACTTGCCTTTCATGGCATTTGTCTCACTGTCCAAGATGATTATGCTACCCCGGCTTCTATATTTCTTTGCACTGGCCACCCTCCACGTATGCCCAGAGGCGGGGGGGCTGGGTCAGACTTCGAGCTCTATTATGTAGCAGCACAGCTGCAATGGCTGGCACAGTGGCTGAACGCTCATGGGTTGCCCGAACTGTATTGGGATGGGGCCAGACAGCACACAGACAAACTGATACTGGATTATTTCGGCCGAGTCTCCGACCACAGCGGGATGGGGTTCTCATGGGTGCGGCCTCCAGGGCCTGGCATAGAGCACTCTGGCGCACTGGGACCTGGACGCCCTACATGCCTGAGATCCCATTGGTGGGACTTCAACTTTGTGAACCCCCTCACTGCTTTACACAGAGACAGATGCTTCCCTGGATGCGGGTGGGGCTGGCTACTGTGGGTAACTGTTATGCCCAGGATGAGTGGTCCTCTTTCGCAGAGCTACTGGACCGGACGGACGGTCGGGTCAGTTCTTGAGGTACGAGGCAGTGACCCGAGCTGTACGGGACTTATGGGGGGAGGGTACGGAGCAGCCCCCCACACATGCGGTGCTCCAGACAATGCTCCGGATGGGTGGAGGATCCCACTTAGTGACATGGCTGTACAAGGCATTGAATGGAATAACGAGTAGTCCACTACATTCCCTGAAGGCTAAATGGGAGGCATATGTGTGCAGGGAATTGACAGAGATTGAGTGGGGACGGGTAGTTGCATATGCATCCCATGTCCCACCAAACACAATCCTTAAACTATTTAGTTCAATTTCATACATAGGACGTACCTTACCCCACATAGACTTCAGTCCACTTACAGTGGGGAACCCCAGGCCTGCCCTAGATACCAGGCCCAGGATGCAGATTTCGGACACATGGTTTGGGGGTGCCCTACCCTGGGAGTTTACTGTGCGCCTTAACCTCACCTTAGATAGGTCCCTGCCTGTGACCCTAGAGGTCTTCTTATTGAGCCTACTGGTCAGGACACCCCCTAAAAAAGTAGGGAACAGATTTATATACCTGGCTGTAGTTTTGGCATGGTGTAGGATAGCGATAACCTGGAAAACGCCGGAGGGATCCCGGCTTACTACATGGATACACAAGGTCACATGCTGGGCCGGGATGGAGGAGTGGACTTTGAGGAGAGAGGAATCACAGGGGCTCTGGCGCCAACCTATAGTCCATCTCTGGGTGGAAATTATGGAAGAGTGGGAGGCTACTGACCTCCCTGATGACGTCCATCTAGAGCCCAAAACGGAGGAAGGCCTGGGGTAAGATTCTAACATTAAAACCAGAGTGTCCTCCTGGGAGACACTTGTGCTTACATGATAAAACTTATGACTGCCAGCCCAGTGGAGACAGATGAGCAGTTATTGCTCAGTTATCGTCACAGAAACACTAGAGATTACACACCACGAGGACACGGTTAATCAGTTTGAAGAGTTATACCTTAGTAACATAAAGATTATTTTTCTGTATGGTTTGAAATGGCATTGGTGTGCCCTGGACAGGAGGTGGACCCCTCCCAAAGGCATGATCTCAGGTACTTGGGAAACTTGGTAAAGGTTTCATATACTGCTGTAGAATATAATGGCCAGAGTGTATACTAATAAGCCTTATCTGGAAGTAAAGAGCTGAGCTCTGTGTATAAGAACAGTTTTGAAAACAAAAAATTATGTAAGCTCAAGATGACATAGCTGTAATAAAGTTATATATTATCTTGACTTCTGTCAAAACTTAAAATGGCAATAAAAATATTTAAAAAAACAAATCACTGTGGCTGACATCCACATGTGAACCTCCAGTCACTCCCATGGCCTGTGTTGTGGGGGTATCAGATTTGGAGTCGCGCCTGCTGCCACAGACTGCTTTCTGGAGGAACGGCAGTACAGAGGAGAGGGCACTTCAAAAGGAACCAACTCCCAACACAAGTTTCAAAGGTCCAACCCTAAATCACATTTGCTGTCACAAAAATGACTACAAGAAGGGGAGTGCAAAGCCCCCAAAATGGACAACTGCCAAGCAGCCAGTCGGACTGTGGGAGGAAGATAATCTCCACAAAGAGGTCAGGCTTGTGCCTGACCAGGACTGGGGGATAAGGCCTGCCAGTCTCCCTGCTCGTTGAAGGGACATCGCGCAGGGAAGATCCAAGACCACCTTCCCCGGGAGCCAGGAGCACTAGTGCCTGTCTGCTTGCTTAGACTAGTGTGCTCTGTGAAGAAGAGGAGTTCGCTGGAGGGAGTGAGGTCCAGTTGAGGATCCTGATGAGTCAGATGTGAAGAGAGGATTGCTGTGACGATTGGTCGGTTGCCTGTGTGCAGAGTATAGGGTGGTGACTGTATATGCCAGAGGGGGCTACTGTGAAGAGGAACTTGCTACCGTACCGATTGGGCTAATGTCAGTGTTTAGAGCAAGAGTGATAACCCTCTATGCCAGAGAGGGCCACCAGAAAGGACGAGGATTATAGCCTGGTTGATGTCATCATCGAGAGGAGAGGTCACAGTGGTGGCCCGTGTGGGCCTGAGCCCCAAATGAGGATCGGAACCAGCACCCTTCAATTTCTACCCCTTTCCCCACCTGTGGAAAGGAGCAAAGAAAACTTACCATCGCACTGGAGGTGAGCTAAGGACATCCTGCTGCTGTCCCGCAGAGCTGCGAGTGTTACCAAAGGCACCCACTTCAGGCTCTGCACACGTCAGTGAGACACTCTCAGAGACTCCTTTTGTGCAATCCCTGCTGGTGCGATTAAGAGTGATCGAAGAGATGGAAGGCCCTGGGGAAACTTGTCTGCCAGATATCACTTTAGGGCTAAAACAAATTTGATTTTCTAAAAGAGTCAGGGTGGGACTCCTGAGACTCAAACTGCTAGTGGAGCCTAACCTGAATGTAACCTAAAGTGAATGGGAATTAACCACTCCAGCTAGTGAGATTGAAGTGGGAACACACACGCACGAACACACCACATCAACATAGTCTCCTACGCTGACGACACCCAGCTCATCATCTCCCTCACGAAAGATCCCACTAACGCAAAGGTCAACCTCCACAACGGACTCCACGCCATCGCCAGCTGGATGGAATCAAGCTACCTCAGGTTAAACACAGACAAGACAGAATTAATCATCTTCAGCACCAATCCCTCAGTCTGGAACGACTCCTGGTGGGCCACCTCCCTAGGATCCGCACCCTCACCCACCACTCATGCGCACAACTTGGGATTCATCTTGTATTCCACACTCAGCATGACTCAGCAGGTCAATGCCATCTCCTCTTCCTGCTACAACACCCTCCGCCTGCTCCGCAGAATCTTCAAATGGATTCCCATCGAAACCAGGAAAACCGTCACCCACGCCTTGGTCAGTAGCCGATTGAATTACGGAAACGTCCTATATGCAGGAATAACAAACAAAACTGCAAAGAATCCAGATCGCATCCGCCCGCCTCATTCTGGACATCCCACGCTGCAACCACATCTCACCCCACCTCAGAGACATACACTGGCTACCAGTATCAAAGAGGATCACCTTCAGAATCCTCATCCACGCACACAAGGCCCTCCACAACACAGGTCCCGCATACCTCAATGACAGACTCACCTTTCACACCCCCACCTGCAACCTTCGCTCCGCCAACGACGCCCTCGCCTACGTTCCTCGCATCCGCCGCATGACTGCCGGAGGAAGATCATTCTCTCACCTTGCCGCAAAGACCTGGAACTCCCTCCCACTCCACCTCCGCCTGACCCAAGACCGTCTATCTTTCAGGAAACACCTCAAGACTTGGCTTTTGGACCAGTAGCTTCCCCCCCACCAGCGCCTTGAGACCTTATCGGGTGAGTAGTGCGCTTTATAAATCCCTGATTGATTGATTGATTGATTGACTCCTATGGAACACTAGAGCCCTGACCTCATAGGCTGTTTGCATTGTTTGTGTATGCCATGTTTCACTTTGTGTTTGTATATAAATTATACTTTTGTCAAAAAAAGACAGTAGTTTGACTAAACAACCATATATTGTGGCTACTGAATGTACTTCGAGTTGTGAGCCTGTGTTCACCCCCCCCTTTATCTACCTCCCACTCGTGATGCCTTGTACTGTTTGACCCGGGTAGCCACTGAGAGGCAAGTGCTGAAGGTGTACTTAGCCCAGTTGCTCAGGATCCATAGTAGGTTGAGCCCTGGGACATTAGGAGTAAAAGGCCTAAACCACCACAGTTTGGCAGAGTAGCTCCTGCTTAGTTGGTGGCCTTCTGAACAGAGTTCTGACAATTTGGTGATGATTTGTTAGAGTATGTGAGATATCCTCTATGGTCACACCAAAAACTCATGGAGAGTCAGGATACATTTGGTTAATTTTCTGGGTTAGTAATAAATTGAGACAAGTTTGTATTTTATCCATTGCAGGGGTGCGATTTTGCAATAAGTTGACAGACTTCTTTATATGTTGTTTGGTAAAGCTTACAGAAGACCCCCACCTTCCCTGGGAACTCAACCCTGCTCTCATCTGCAAGACGAAAAAACACTGGAATTATTTGCCAATCTCTAGAGTAGCTTTGTTTAAGATGGTCTCCCTTCACAGATTATTACATATTATAAAAAATTACCATTGTGACATTTCACAAAGCTTTTTCCAAAAGTTAAGAAAATACTCTTGTACATTACATTGAGGCATAAGACACGTAGGATTGCATTTGACAAATGCATCCAGTTATGGTACGGTGGTGACATCAGGATAGCAAATGTACAGATAAATTACAGAGACGTTCAACTATCAGGTTCAGGTAGGCTGACCATGTGTTGTGTAGGGCCTTGTATGTGTGGGTGAGAAGCTTGAAGGTAATTCGCTTCTCGACCGGTAGCCAGTGGAGGGTCCTTATGTGTTGGGAGATGTGTTCTCGGCAAAGGAGGTCCAGGAGTCTGGCAGCGGCATTCTGGATGTAGTTGTAGTTTTTTGATGTTCCTGGTTAAGGTGCCGGCGTAGTCAAGCTTGCTAGTGACTAAAGCGTGGGTTACTGTCCTGCGACAGTCTGCTAGGATCCATCTGAAGATCTTAAGAAGTTTGCAGAGTGTGTGCCAGCAAGAGGAGGCAACAGAGTTTACCTGGCAGGTCACGGACAGGGAGGAACCAAGGATGATTCCTAAGTTGCGGACGTGCTCAATCGGTGCAGGGGGGACGCTGAGGGATGTGGGCCACCAGGAGCTGTCCCAAGCTGAGTTGGCATTCTGAAGATGAGGAGCTCAGTCTTGTCGGAGTTGAGCTTGAGGCTGCTTTCTCTCATCCAGGTGGCAACGACTTCCATTCCTGAGTGGAAGTTCCTTTTGGCTGTGTCCGGGTCTTTGGTGAGGGAAATGATGAGTTGTGTGTCATTAGCATATGACATGGTGTTCATACCATGGCTTCTCACAATGTCAGCGAGAGGGGCCATGTACATGCTGAACAGTGTGAGACTCAGTGAGGATCCTTGGGGGACTCTGCAGTTGACTCCTGTGGGTCTGGAAGTGTAGGGTGGGGGTCTGACCTTCTGCGGAGGAGTTGATGCACTCCCGGAGCGCATCCTTCCTAGCGTTCTTTGTTTTTCATCGGTGGGCGGCGGTTGGGGCTCCAAATGAGGCAAGGCCTTCGCTGTTTTGGCTGTTCCTCCATTTTTTCTCTAAACGTCTGCGGGTACACTTTGTTTCTTGGAGTTCAGTGGTGAACCAGCTGGCTTTCTTCAGTATGTGTTTGGCCGATGTCAGACGGAGAGGAGCTAGAGGCAGTGCATTCCGTGATCCATGTGTTGAGATTGCGTGCTGCTATGTTGGTGTCGTCGGAGGGAGGGATTTGTGAGGGATTTGGTGAGTTGCTCATTGGTGATTTTGTTCCATTTCCTGTGGGGTTCGTTCCAATTCCTGTGGGGGGTCCTCGAGGTATGGGTGCGGCTGCTGGCTGCGGTGATTTTGAAGTGTATGCAGCAGTGGTCAGTCCAGTCTGCGGTGGAGATGGTCTCAATGGTGATCCGGTCGCTTGAAGTGAAGATGGGGGTCCAGTGTGTGTCCTGCGATGTGTGTGGGTGCGGAGACCAGCTGTCTGAGGCCGAGGGTGGTGAGGTAGTAGAATAGAGCGCTGGTGTTTGGGTCGGTGCAGTACTTGAGGTGGAAATTCAGGTCGCCGAGGAGGAGGTAGTCGACTGATGCCAGGGCCTAGGGGGTAGCGGTGTCTACGACATAGTCTATGAAATCTGGGCAGGGGCTGGGTGGCCTGTACACCACGGTGCCGCAGATGGAGGAGTTGTGGTTGGAGTGGACCAGGAAGTGAAGGTGTTCTATGGTGATGCAGCGTTCTTCTGGGATGGCCTTGACAAGTAGTGAGGACTTGTGTATGATGGCAAGTCTTCCATCCGGGCGGGAGGGGCGGTCCTTCCTTAGGATGCTGTAACCATAGGGAATGGCGATGGCGATGGCGATGTACGGACCAGAGGTGGGGTTGGTCCAGGTCTCAGTAAGGAAGACCAACCTGCACAACTCCACTGTGCTCCACTCCAATCCCAAACAACCCACTCCAGTCCAAAACAATCTACTCCACTCCAATCCAATCCACCTCACCTCACTCCAATCCAATCCACCTCACCTCACCCCAATCCAATCCACCCCACTCAAACCCAACTTCCCCCACTACAATCCACCCCACTACAAAACAGTCCACCCCAAGCCAATCCAGTCCACCCCACTTCAATCCAATCCACCTCAATCCAGCCCAGTACAATCTATCCTTCTCCAGTCCAATACATCTCGCCCCAATCCAATTCACCCCACTCCACTCCAATCCACCCCACTCCAACCAAACCCACCCTAGTCCAATCCAATCCACGTCACTCCAATCCAGTCAACCCATACCACCCTCAATCCCACTCCAATAATAATCCAGCCCAGTCCAAACTACCCCACTCCAATCCAATACACCTCACCCATTCCAACTCACCCCATTCCACACCATTCTACTCCAGTCCAATCCACCCCACTCCAACCAAACACACCCTACTCCGGTCCAATCCTCCCCACATCAATCCAGTCCACCCCTCTCCAATCAATCCACTCCACACCAATCAAATCCACCCCACGCTAATCCATTCACCCCAGTCGAATCCAGTCCAACCTACTCCAATCCAATCTACCCCTCTCCAGTCCAGTCCACCACAATTCACTCCACTCCAATCCATCCCACCTCACTCCAATCTACCCCAACCCACTTCAGCCCACCACAATCCAATCACCCTATCCCAATTCACCCATCCCAATCCAATCCGCCCCACCCAATTCAATTCACCACACTCAATCCAATCCACCCCACCCTAATCCACCCCACTCAATCCAATCCACCTAGCTCCAATCCACTCCATACTACCCCAATCAGATCCACCCAACTACAGTCCAAACCACTCAATTCCACCCCACGCCAATCCAATCCACTTCAGCAGAATGCAACCAGTGCAGTACACCCCCCTCCAATCCAACCCACCCCAATCCACTCACTCCACCCCAATCTTGTCCACCCCCCTCCATTTCAATCAATCCAATCTTGTCCACTCCAATCCAATCCTCCCACCCCACTCTATCCTAATCTAGCCCATCCCACTGCAGCCCATCACACTCCAATCCAATCAGCCTACCCACCTCCAATCTACCCCACTCCGATCCCCTGCACTCCAATACACCCCCTCTAATTCACCCCACAGCATCCCAGTTCAGTCCACCCCAGTCCAACCCATACACCCCACCCGACGGCACTCCAATCAACCCCACCTCAATGGAATCCACCACAATTCAATTCACCCCACCCCATTTCAATCCACCCCACTCAAATCCAAACCACCCCATTCCAATACACCTTACATCATTCCAATCTACCCCACTCACTCCAATCCACCACACTCTACTCCATTCTATCTACTCTATCCCAATCCAATCCATCCCACTGCAATCCATTGAGCCCCCACTCCAATCAATACAGCCCACCCCACCCCAATCCACCCCATCCCAATTCACCCCACTGCAATCCAATCCACTCCAATTCAATCTACCCCAATCCTACCCACTCCTCTCAAATCATATCCACCCCACTCCAGTCCAATCCACCACACTCCAGTGCAATCTAATCCACCCCACACAATCCACCCCAATCACTCCAGTTCAAACCACCCACCCCAATCCAATCTAATTCACCCCCTGAATCCACCCCAATCCCATCCACCTCATCCGATTTCAATCCACTCCACCCCACTCCAATCCAATTCATCCCACATCAATCCACTCCACTCTATCCACCCCACTCAACCCCAATCCCCCCACTCTACTCCAATCTAATCCGCTCAATCAACCCCACTCAACCCCAATCCAATCCACCCAACTCTACTCCAATCCAATCCACCCCACTACTTTAATCCATTCCAACCCACTCCACGCTATACCACCCCACTCTACGCTATTCCACACCACTCCATTCTAAGACACTCTCTGCCACTGAATCACTGAACTCTACTCCCCTCTACTCAACTGTATGAAACCCTACTCCTCCTACTCCACTTTACGACATTCCAACAAATCCACTCTACAACACTCTACTCCCCCACTCCACTTTGACACTTCCCACCACTAACTTTTAGCCATGCTGAACAGCAGCCACAATGGTGTACAACATCATATAACACATTGCCAAAGCCAAAAGCTCTTGTATAGGCGAGACCTATTGGCTTTGCCATTGCTTGTTACATTTTAGTTTTAATCTGTTTTTTTAATCCTCGTTCACCATCATTTTTTCATTGTTTCTTCCCTGATTGCCTTTTTGCTATTGTGTTTGGTCTTTTGGAGCATTTCCTGTCTAGTGATTGATTTGTGACGTGCAATGCAGAGAATCTGGTGGCCATGATAGTCGTCCTGCCTGAAGCCCTCTACTAATTTATTTACGGGACAGTGGCCCTTGCCTATCTTTATGGTGTATTGGATATATACTTCAACAGCATCTGTTGTTCATGGTTTGAGATTGTTTGGAAGAAAACATCAAGCTTTCTGAGTTGGCAAGAAGTCTTTCAGCGCTAAGGGTGGATTTGAGGTTGCATTTTCTTGTGCTGACATACAGAGCAAGTCATCTGATACTTTTGAGATGCATAGACAGCAAAGTAGTGTTCCTTGCCCACAGCCATAGAGGTTATTTATTGTCTAACTCCAGGTCGTTGGCTGTGGCCTCCATGAAAAGGCATTCTTCTTCTGACATCTGGCTCCACTAATATTGCGGTTTCTGTCAGAGATAGATAATGGGGGAGTGAAAGAACGGTCTTTGTGTTTACCATGAGCATTTACATTCCTTGCTTTCCGAGTCCTCTCCTGCTTTCTTTAGCCTGAATTTTAGGAAATTACCTGCCATTGTATGGACTTCTGCCCTGGCGTCTTGAGGCTTGACTTGCTTTCAGTGGTCGCAGATGTCACCCACTGATTTTCATGACTTTATTTCATACAAGGTGTCACGTATGGGAATACCACCTTTGCTCATTTCATATTTTGCTGCAGACAAAATAGAGGCCCGTTTGTTTTTCTCTCTCTTTAGGACAGCAGCCAAGGTCTGCCTGCATTAGCACTGTCGTGCCTATTGGAATTAAAAGGCCTGCCAGGGTTGATGGTTCTGAGTATTTTGAAGTTGTTAGACACTGGAATGCAGGAATGTTTGCCACAGATTTTGGGGGTCATTCTGACCCTGGCGGTAAAAGGCAGTTACCGCCGGTCAGAAGACCGCCATAACACCGCCGCAGCCGCGGTAACCCGCCAGGGTCATTCTGACCCACAACTGCCAAACCGCCAAAAATCCGACCTCCACTGAAGGCCGCCACATCAGCGGTCAGCGATAAACTGGAGATGACCAATTCTCCACCGTCACGCCAACAGAAATACGCCCATGCCATTACGACCCACCAATCCACGTGGCGGTCTTTCAACCGCGGTATCCCATTGGCGGTACACACCGCTGCGCTCAAAATACACACACCTTTACAAAACACAGCCACATTGGATAATTCAAAATACACACACCTGATACACATACAAACACCACTCCCACACAATCAATACGATATAAAACACACACCCACATCACCCACAAACCCCCACAAATCGAAATTCAGAGACAAGGCGCAATACACAGAGAGAGAGCACAGGGAACGCAAACCACAACACACACAGGAACCCAACATCATCCCCCACACTACATCTACGCACAAAACACCACACACCACTACACTCATCACCACAAACACCACCCCACACCTCATCCACACCACCCCATGGCACCCCAAAGACAACCCAGGTTCTCGGACCAAGAACTCAGGGTCATGGTGGAGGAAATAATCAGGGTAGAGCCCCAGCTCTTCGGCACACAGGTGCAGCACACCACAATAGCCAGGAAGGCGGAGCTATGGCAAAGGATCGTCGACAGGGTCAACGCTGTGGGACAGCATCCCAGAAATCGGGAAGACATCCGAAAGCGCTGGAACGACCTACGGGGGAAGGTGCGGGCGATGGTGTCAAGACACAACATCGCTGTGCAGAAGACTGGCGGCGGACCCCCACCCACTCCACCCGAATTCACAGCATGGGAGCAAGAGGTCTTGAACATCCTGCATCCTGAGGGCCTCGCTGGAGTAGGCGGAGGAATGGACTCTGGTAAGTCTAATCTCAACTACTTCCCCCCCTCCAACCACCAGCATGCCAACCCCCACCCCACCCTCACCCCCAACCCCCCAGCACATATCCTCCCTGCTAATGTCTCACCAGCACAACCCACCCAAACCAACACCAACCCCTGAATGCCAACACAAACCATGGACACCCATCACCTAAGCATGACCACTGCACATACCCATCCCCCCCCCAAACCACCCTCACAACTCCTCCCACAAGGGAATGCCAGCACTGGGGGACAAGGGCACCCACAATTCGCACGCCATGGCACACAGAAGCAATAACCATACTCTTTTACCCCTGCAGGGCCCGAACGCCAAGACACCGGCCCGGAGGGTCCAGAAATGTCCATCCCACCCCCAGAACAGGCCCCCAGTGATGACAGCAGCTCTGTCGACCTAGAACCTGATGACCAGCCTGGCCCATCGGGGACCTCTAGACAGTCGGTTCCCCTCAGGCAGCCACAGGCCACAGCAGACCTACCCCCCTCTGGAAACCCCAGCACAGCACCCACCCAGCGGGCCCATGCCTCTGTCTCCAGGACAGGTCAAGCAGCGGTGTGTCTACCACTACAGGGCACCCAGGGCAACCCACCACCCCAACAACAGGGACCTGGGGGCAGTGGTAGTGGGCACACCGTCCAGGGGACAGAGGCCCAGGAACAAAGGGGAACTGGGAGGGCCGCTGTGCGACAGAGGGAGGACAGGCCTAGGGAACCCACTGTCCAAGAGGCCCTCACCACCATCATGGGAGCGTACCACCACTCCCAAGAGACGATGGCGACGGTCCTGGCCAGGTTCCACGAGATCCAGGCCATGCAGGAGGGCCAGTACATGGGGTTCCGGGAAGAACTGCGCAGCATCAGTTCCGCAATGGGTACAATCGTGGTGGCACTCAACCAGATTGTCACCACATTGCGGGACCATGTGGCCCCCCAAAGGGCCCCTGCCACTAGCATGGAGGAAGAACAGCCCACCACCTCTGCCGGCGCTAGTGGTCAGGAGGCCCCGACACAACAGCAACGGCCCACCCGGACCCCACCCCCTGCAGAACATGAACCACCCCGCAAGAAAGGCCTGAGATCGAGGAAGAAGACAGAGTAGGATGTCAAGACCCCCGCCATGCACGGATCCCCCCGGATGTCATCCCACTGTCCCACTTGTTCACCCTGTCCAACCTTGAACTGCCCCTGCTCCACCTTCCACAGGCATATGGACAATGCACCTGTGCGAACGTGAGTCTGGACTCTGCCATGGACATGCCTCCACCATCACCCATCACCCTTTTTTAACTATACACCAATTTTTGCACTTCAATAAACACAAATATTGCACAAAAACCATCAGGAGTCTGCTATTTATTTTTCTAAACCAAATGTATTCGATATAACCAACCAAAAATGTCCAAATACATTGTGATGACAACATACCAGTGTCACACAGCGGTAGTCCATGGGGAAATAAACCAGAGGGCACTCCGTGGGGACCACATCACTGAAATAGGAAGGCAAAATCACAACTAAGTTACCATACATTGGGGTGAAAGGTCAGACAGTAGAGAGCCAGTACTGTTACAGATATAATAAAATGCAGGAGTAGATTCTTACCTGTGTGTTACTGGAAATACTGCAGTATCACTCTGTCCCTGTTGTCTGTGTCGTCCTCTTCGTCTTCCTCCTCTTCACTCTCCGCAGGCTCCACAGCGGCCACAACACCACCATCTGGACCATCCTCCTGCAGGAAAGGCACCTGGCGTCGCAAAGCCAGGTTGTGAAGCATGCAGCAGGCCACGATGATATGACACACCTTCTTTGGTGAGTACATTAGGGATCCACCTGTCATATGCAGGCACCTAAACCTGGCCTTCAGGAGGCCGAAGGTCCGCTCGATCACCCTCCTAGTACGCCCATGGGCCTCATTGTACCGTTCCTCTGCCCTTGTCCTGGGATTCCTCACTGGGGTCAATAGCCAAGGCAGGTTGGGGTAACCAGAGTCACCAATTAGCCACACACGCTGTCTCAGTAGCTGTTCCATCACATAAGGGATGCTGCTATTTCGCATGACGTACGCGTCATGCACTGACCCTGGGAACTTGGCATTTAAATGGGAGATGTACTGGTCAGCCAAACAGACCACCTGGACATTCATCGAATGATAACTTTTTCGGTTCCTGTACACCTGCTCATTGTCTTTGGGGGGGACCAAAGCCACATGGGTACCATCAATGGCACCAATGATATTGGGAATGTGTCCAAGGGCATAGAAATCACCCTTCACTGTAGGCAAGTCACCCACCTCAGGGAATATGATGTAGCTCCGCATGTATTTCATCAGGGCAGACAACACTCTGGACAATACCTTTGAAAACATAGGCTGAGACATCCCAGATGAAATGGCCACTGTAGTTTGAAATGATCCACTAGCCAAAAAATGGAGTACTGACAGCACCTGCACTACAGGCGGAATCCCTGTGGGTTGGCGGATGGGTGACATCAGGTCTGGCTCCAGCTGGGCACACAGTTCCTGTATAGTGGCAGTGTTGAGTCTGTAGGTGAGTATGACATGTTGTTCTTCCATTGTCGACAGGTCCACCAGCGGTCTGTACACGGGAACATTCCTCCGTCTCCTCGCAAGTCCCAGCGGACGGTGCCTAAGAAGGACAACATGTAGCACAGAGTCAATCAACCCACAGGTAAGTTCCCACAGCCTGCACAGTACACGAATCTCTCTGGATTGAATAGCTTGTATGAGTGTCGATGCAAGGCCTAGCCATGTGTGACGCAGTGGGAATTAAGACATGTGGGCCCTTGAAATGGCGGCTGCCTGACCTGTGAAGTGTGACAATGTGAAGTGAGGTCATTGCGCTGGCTTGGCACGCCGTGGCGGTAGGCGGTCGAAGACCGCGGCGCAAAGCAGCTTTGGTTAACATTGAACCCTATGGGTTTCAGGAGCCAATGACGATGTGCGCCGGCGGTCGCGGTACGCACCGCCGCGGGCCTGACCGCCATTTTCTCTCTGCTTAATCACACGAGACCTGACCATCCATAGGAGAGGACCTATACTGCAAGTGCTGCTGTGACCTCGGTCTGGAAGTGACAATGGCTGCTGCGACTGGGGAAAGGGCCCCGCCTTCAGTTCCGAAGAGTTGGAGAAGCTCGTGGACGGGGTCCTCCCCCAGTATGCGCTACTCTAGGGTCCTCCAGACCAACAGGTGAGTACACGGGGGCCAATGCATAGTGGGCAATGCCTGTGATGAGTGGGGTGGATGTACGATGGAGGGGAGGGGAGCGAATTACGAATGCATGGCACGACAGATGAGAGCATGTGCCACCTGGCAAGTTTGGGGAGGGGGGGCCACTCACATCGAGCATGCAGAAAAGTGATGATGTTTCTTTTCCCCCCCTGTACATGTCACATAGGTCAGCGCCCATCAAAAGATCGATATTTGGCGTGCCATCGCCAAGGACGTCCGGGCCCTGGGGGTCCACAACAGACGGGGCACCCACTGCCACAAGAGGTGGGAGGACATCTGCCGTGGGAGCAGGAAGACCGCCGAGGCTCTGCTGGGGATGGCCTCCCAACCTAGGAGGGGTGCCAGTCGTACCTTGACCCCTTGATGTCCCGGATCCTGGCGGTGGCCTACCCCGATTTAGATGGGCGCTTGAGGACATCACAGCAGACACAAGGGGGTGAGTACCAGCACATTCAGCTAAATTTGCGTGCAGTGGAGGTGCCTGGGTGGGGGAGGAGGGCTGTGGGTATCCCTAGGCCAGGGCGATTTCTGTAGGCTAGGCCCCTCCGTGAGGTATGGTCCTGTGCCCCCGCCCCCCACCTCTGTAGGGTGCCTAGTAACGCTATTCATGGACCTGTGTATTCTGTGTGGGCAGTTGTCGCCCATAGGCTTGTAGGGCATGTCCCAGGGAATGAGTAGTGTACCCCAAGTGCGCAGCGTAGTGCAGGGGGCTTCTGTGTCTGTCCTCTCCGCCAACGGTGTCCCCAATGCATGCACTCAACTTGTCTTTATTTCTCCATCCCCCCCCCCCATTTTCTTTGTTTTTCGGTGAATGTGTGCATTAGCATCATCAGGCGGAGGAGAAGTGCCATCGGCGCAAGAGGGAGCTGCATCTCACATGGCCCCGGAGGGCCATGCAACGGACTCCGACATGACCAGTGAGACGGAGGGCGAGGGGGGCTCCACCACGGGGACCCGTGCAGACGTCAGTGACACCGACACGTCCACGGATGGGAGCTCCCTTGCGGTGGCGGCAACATCCGTGCCCACCGATACTACAGGTACAGCCGCCACCCAGCGCACCAGCTCCGCCCTCCCAGCAGCCCCTCTGCCTTCGGCCCGTGCCCGCACGGCCAGGAAGGCGGCCATCTCCTTCGCCCCAGGCACCTCAGGCCCTGCCCCAGTCACCCCTGCTGCCCTCAGTGAGGAGGTCATTGACCTCCTGAGGACCATCATTGTTGGGCAGTCTACCCTTTTGAATGCCATCCAGGGTGTGGAGAGGGAGGTGCATCAAAGCAATGCATACCTGGAGGGCCTTCATTCGGGTCAGGCTGCCCATCAGCGATCGTTCAACGCTCTGGCCTCAGCACTGACGGCAGCGATTGTCCCTGTCTCCAGCCTCCCTCTTCTAACTCCCTCCACCCAGTCCCACTCCCCTGTTCCTCTGCCTATCCCATCCACACCTACAGACCAGCCTGCACACACCTCAACACCCAAGGGAAGCTCATCCAGACATAAGCACCACAGAACACACAAGCAACATACAGATGCAGACATGCCAACAACCACTACCTCCTCTGTTCCCCCCACCTCCTCGTCTCCCTCCTCCCTCCCTGTGACGTCTACACTCACACCTGCATGCACACCGCCATCAGCCAGTACACCCATCACCAGCACACCCTCCACACCAGTCCGCACACATGCAGTCACCACCCCCACTGCCATGTACACGTCCCATGTGTCCTCTCCCAGTGTGTCTGTCACCCCCTGCTTCCAAACCACACAAACGCAGGCAGGCACCCAACCAACAGCCATCCACCTCACGTCAGCCTCCAGCCCAAGCACCTGCACCCAAAGACACCAGACTTGACTCTCCTACAACCACATCCTCTTCCTCCACTCCCATACCCACTCCAGCTACCCTTCCCATGGCTCCTAAAAAACTAATCCTCTATAAACTGGACCTCTTTTCCTCACCTGACCCACCCCCTCCATCTCGTAAGAGTTCCAAAAACACCTCAGCCACCACCAGCCCAGCAACTTCCAAGAACGTCGTGGCTGGTTTTTGGAGTCCGCCCTTTCCTTGTGCAGGGACATCGGCCAGCAGCAAAGGCACAGCCAGCCCCCGCCTGGGAAGAGGAGCAAAAAACTGAAGGGCAGGCGCGACAGGCCTGATACGCCTGCCCCCAAGGAGGGTAGCCTTGCACCGTCACCTGCCACATCGGGTAAGGGAGCCAAGGGCCACGGAGAGTCTGCCAAGGAGGGCAAGGGCAGCAAAGCGCAAAACGCAGGGAGCAGCCGACCTGGCCATGAGGGCCCCACCAGCCCCATTCCGGGGGTATCGGAGGAGACCCAGGGCCCCAGGACTCCATCACAGGAGGGCCCCGCAACGGAAAGGTCCGATGCTGACTGAGCAGGAAGTATTGGCCAGGTGTGGTTCACTCGAAACACAAGACAGGCACCGCTGAACAGGGCCCCGCCAAGACAGGCACCGCTGAACAGGGCCCCGCCGTGAGGAGCACCGCTGAACAGGGCCCCGCCGTGAGGAGCACCGCTGAACAGGGCCCCGCCGTGAGGAGCACTGCTGAACAGGGCCCCGCCGTGAGGAGCACCGCTAAACAGGGCCCCGCCATGAAGGGCACCGCTGAACAGGGCCCCGCCGTGAGAAGCAACGCTGAACAGGGCCCGCCAAGACAGGCACCGCTGAACAGGGCCCCGCCGTGAAGAGCACCGCTGAACAGGGCCCCGCCGTGAAGAGCACCGCTGAACAGGGCCCCGCCGTGAGAAGCACCGCTGAACAGGGCCCCGCCAAGACAGGCACCGCTGAACAGGGCCCCGCCGTGAAGAGCACCGCTGAACAGGGCCCCGCCGTGAGAAGCACCGCTGAACAGGGCCCCGCCGTGAGAAGCACCGCTGAACAGGGCCCCGCCAAGACAGGCACCGCTGAACAGGGCCCCGCCAAGACAGGCACCGCTGAACAGGGCCCCGCCGTGAAGAGCACCGCTGAACAGGGCCCCGCCGTGAGGAGCACTGCTGAACAGGGCCCCGCCAAGACAGGCACCGCTGAACAGGGCCCTCCTGTCAAGCACCGCTCCGCTGGGCCCTCCTGTCAAGCACCGCTCCGCTGGGCCCTCATCTCAAGCACCGCTCCGCTGGGCCCTCATCTCAAGCACCGCTCCGCTGGGCCCTCATCTCAAGCACCGCTCCGCTGGGCCCTCATCTCAAGCACCGCTCCGCTGGGCCCTCATCTCAAGCACCGCTCCGCTGGGCCCTCCTGTCAAGCACCGCTCCGCTGGGCCCTCATCTCAAGCACCGCTCCGCTGGGCCCTCATCTCAAGCACCGCTCCGCTGGGCCCTCCTGTCAAGCACCGCTCCGCTGTAATCCACCTGATGGACTGTGACTTTGCACCCCCCAGGATGGCACAGTGGGCAATCCACCCACTGTAGAGACTTGAGAGACTGTGGCTTTGCACTCCCCAGGATGGCACAGTGGGCATGGAGGCCCTTCGTGGATCTGGCGTCGTGGACTCATGTGGCTGAGGTGCCCCCCCTTCCCTTCCCCCTGAGGTGCCAGTTTTTTATTTTTGTGATGCCCCAGCAGTGTTCTCTCCAATGGACTCGATCTCGTGTGTGGGCTTTGCCCATGTGTTGGTGCACATTGGCCCACGGACATTTGGACTTTGCAAAACTGTGCCGGACTTTTGCTACTTGTATATATATAGTTCTAGATGTGTATTAATTCTTTATATATTGGTAAGTTCGCTATACTTAATTATTGATGTAATATAGTTCTATTTTTACAATCATTGCCTTTTGTCTTTGCATTTTTGTTTTGGGGGTTTGGGGGTGTCACTCTGACTTTTCAATCTGCATTGGTGTGTAGGTATTTCGGTGGGGGTGAGGGTGGGGGTGGGTGTGTGGCGTATGTGTGTGCCCGTAACCTTTCCTCCTCCCCCCTCCCCTGTGTCGTAGGTGCAGTACTCACCGTTGTCGTCTGCGGCGACGTTCGTGATCCTGGAAGAAGAGCAGGAAGGCAATGGCTGGGAGGATGTGGAGTTCCGGTTCCATGCTGTCCCGATTCCGCGTGGAGTGTGTCGAGGTGAGCGTTTTCCATTGGAAATGTCTGTTTCCGCCGTGTTTTTATCGGCGGGGCTCCCGCCCCGGAAAAGGTGGCGGATTGGTGAGTTGTGATAGGGTGGGCGGTACATTGTCTGCCGCCTGTCTGTTGGCGGTGACCGCCGCGCTGTTTGTTTGTGCCGCCGTGGTGGTCGGAGTGTTAAAGCGGCGGCCTGTGTTGGCGGTTCCCGCCAGGGTCAGAATTCCATTTTTTGGACCGCCAGCCTGTTGGCGGGTTGGCCGCCGCTTTAACACTGACCGCCAGGGTCAGAATGACCCCCTTTATCTTAACACTCAAGTCATTAGGACAGTTCCAGAGACCACGAGGAAGGACAATATAGGTGATGCAAATAAATCACATCACTGACTACCTGGCGATCGGAGAAGCCTTCTACAGTGGTAGTTCTTCCTTACAAAGGAATTATCCAGCTGAGTTTTGTGTGGAGGTGCCTCGCACGGGGTGATTTTCTCCTCTTACATCCTGATTGATAACAAATTGGAGGGAGACTCAACCATCAACTAAGGGGATAGGTCAGACGCAGGACAGCACGAAGAGAGAGTAATTCTCTACATAATGGTGCAATGCGCAGAAAACAATACACTGAGAAAGGGAGAAGTATTCAGCCTCCTAGTGCAACAACTAACATAGACACAGGCCTCACTCAAACAAAAGAAGAGAATATAGCCAGGGCTATAGCATGGTTTTCACTAGGGACGACCACCTTCCGCCTCTGCAAAAGAGTGAAGGGGCTGGTCCTATGTGAAGAAAGGGAGCTACACCCCTATCCAATTTCTAGCTTGGCCAAAGGGCAGCACCTGATTCAAAGACAAAGGGGGGAGCCCTGTAATTAAACTCCTGCAGCCTCTGATAAATGACTGGCTACTTACCGGTAATCTTCATTACTCCTGGTCCTGTAGTCCTCGTTCCCTTCATTACTTATGGAGAGATCTCTCTCTCCATAAGTAATGAAGTGGACGAGGACGGTGGGACCTGGGGGTAACCCTCTCTCCCTGAGAAGTTAGTTCAAATGCTTCTCTCATATCATGAAGAATACAAAAAAATAAGGATGAAGAATGAACACTAATTTCCTTGTATAGTATCTACAACTTAGAAGCCAACTTACAAGTCAATCAATCGCAACCACAATGTCAGCTGCAGGACTGGTGGAAAGTGAGGGAATTAGAAATTCTGGCTAGTTAAACCTAGTCAGTTTCAGGTGAATCCATATACAATGGGGGAGGAATTGGATCAAGGAACAAGGGTTCACCTGTGAGGGAATGTATGGCTAGGAAATTATAGAAGTGGACTGCCACCCAGTAGTACTAAGCAGAATGAGCATACAGGAAGCAGGAACTCACCCAGCAGAATGAAGGAAGCACCACTATTGAAAGTGGACATCCACCTAGCATGCCTGATAGACTAAAGGCAAATTAAGTGTACGACCACACGGTATGCCTGGTTGTTTGAATGAAGGAAGCACATCTACCTGAAGCTTACAGACACCTGTTATGCCCACCTGATTGAAAGTCGTTCGTTGAAGGTCGCCCAGTGGTTGTGGGTCTAATATATGAGGAAGTACTGTCAGCATAAGGGGGGTATATGGTTGGGCTTTAACTGGGGCTGGTCCTGCCAGTGCTCAGTGCCGCAAGAATTAAAAGATTCTTGCTCTTATCTTTACAGGTAAAAAACACTGTTTACTTTCTTGACAAAGTGTTTTACAACCCTTAAAGTAATTCAAGTCAATGACAAAGTTGCTATTACATTTCACTTCATTTTGCAGTTACTTACTTTATACATTTGCAACGAATATGATTGCAAATGGCGTCCAAGCACTAAGTAGGAAGATAAACCATTAAAGGTCACAAAAAATAAGCATTAAAGTAAAAAGAGACAAGGTTTTTATCTCTTTCCTAAATAGGTACATGCTGGTTTCGAATAAAAGAAAGAGCGGGAACTTGGTCCATAATTTAGCCATAAAGTAAGCAAATACCACTCTCCTGCTAATCTTAGATATTTTAGTGACTTGGAGATAGTGAGCCGAAGCTGAGGGTAGCACCGTAGGCAGACAATCTCCCTAAGAAACTACCGTATTAAGGAGGGACCAAGGTTGGTGAGATAAAGAGCATTTCAATAGCCCATTAGGCTCTAGCTGTAGCCAGCATGATGGAAGGGAATGATGTCGGTAAATAAGAAAGGAAGCAACAGTTTGTCGATCTTCTGCTGGAAAGAGTCAAACAACACTCCCAAATATTTTACTCTTGACAGCCGCTGAATGGTACATATTTCCCTTTTTCCTAGGAGTATTTCATTTTTTGCAGTTTTGTTTCCGTGGTTTTGTTATTCCTGCAATTGTGTCTTGCATAGCGCCTAGTGCAAATTGATGTGCCTCGAGGCAGATAGATGCTCATGACGGAGAGAGTGAGAGCTCTATAGGTGTGGCTGAAAGCAATGCTTGTCAATGTGACATAAACTACCTGCTCATTCAATCCGTCAACTCTTTGCACAGTGAACGCGGTGATGGTCACACATGTGCCAGCTGTAATTCTATGACAACGGGTGAGAAGGAAGTACAGAGCAGTCAGAATATTGACTGCATCTAAGAAAAAGAAAAGATTTCTGTATATCAGGGTGGGTGTGAAAGGAGAGGGTTTACAGCATCAATTTTAGGACATCCTCATTCCTCACTCCTCATCCCCACTTCTCATACATCATCCCTACTTCTCATCCATCATCCCTGCTTCTCTTCCATCATCCCAACTTCTCGTCCATTATACATCATCCCTACTTCTCATCCATCAACCCTCCTTCTCTTTCATTATCCCTGCTTTTCATCTATCATCCCTACTTCTCATCCATCATACATCATCCCTACTTCTCATCCATCATCCCTACTTCTCACCCATCATACATCATCCCTACTTCTCATCCATTATCCCTCCTTCTCTTTCATCATCCCTGCTTTTCATCTATCATCCCTACTTCTCATCCCTCATCCTTGCTTCTCATCCCTACTTCTCTTCCAAGAGCTGATTTATAGCCCAAGCTGTGGGCTCCTTGTATTTCCCAAACCAGCAGAGCTTTCTGCAGAGGCCTGTGTAAACAGAAAAAAACACTTAGTTAAATAAAATGAACTGTTGCACAGCCTTGAATTCACTGGAAACAAACACACACTTGCCTTTCCTCACCTCCCTCTTCACCCAGCACATGCAATGAGACGTCTGCTTTTCAGTGAAATAGAATGAAGCTCTCTCTCTTAACTCTGATTGGCTGTTGCCAACCAATCAGTATGAAGGCGTGTTCCACAAAACCGAAAATGTGTTGGTGTGACTGAGGGACGAGGAATGAGGAGTAGGGATGATGGATGAAGAATAGGGATGATGGATGAGAAGTAGGAATGATGGAAGATGGATTAGAAGTAGGGATAAGAAGCAGGGATGAGGGATGAGCAATAGGAATCATGGAAGAGAAGTGTGGATGATGGAAGAAAAGTAGGGAAGAGAAGCAGGGATAAGCAGTAGGGATGATGGAAGAGAAGCAAGGATGATGGATGAGATGTAGGGATGATGGATGAAAAGTACGGATGATGGATGATGGGTGAGAAATAGGGAGGATGGATGAGAAGCAGGGATGATGGATGAGCAATAGGGATAATGTATGATGGATGAGAAGTAGGGATGATGGAAGAGAATCAGGGATGTGATGAGAAGTAGGGATGATGGATGAGAAGTAGGGATGATGAATGATGGATGAGAAGCAGGGATGATGGAAGAGAAGCAGGGATGCTGGATGAGAAGTAGGGATGCTGGATGAGAAGTAGGGATGCTGGGAGAAAAGCAGGGATGGTGGATGAGAAGTAGGGATGATGCATGGTGGATGAGAAGTAGGGATGATGCATGGTGGATGAGAAGTAGGGATGATCGATGAGAAGCAGGGATGATAAATAGGGATGAGGAGTGAGGAATGAGGATGCCCTAAAATGGATGCTGTAAGGGTGGGGTAGAGGAGGAGAAAGGGAGTGCATGCAGAAGGAGACAGTGAGAAGACAGCAATGGAGAGGAAGGAAACAAAGAATGAATCATGGAGATGCGAGGACTTCAGCCAGAGGTGTAAGGTACAGATGCTTCAAAAAGTTAAATCAAAAGTCTCAGATGAAATACGGTGCCCGTTGTTCTGTACAGGCAAAAAATATATATATATATGTATATATATATATATATATATATATATATATATATTCCTGAGTGACATTGTTACAGTAGCTGCAAATAGGGAAAAGGGGTACATGTGATGACTAGTTACAGAGGTCAAAGTGGGCAGGATTTATTGGAAACAAAGTTCACAGGCTTTTTTAATTTTACCAAAACAGCTGCAATTCTTTGTGTCAAAAAACAACTGTTCCCTGCACCATTAGTGCCTACATTGGGCTGTCTCAGTCTGAATGGGAAAGAGGGCTCTGCTCCACTGTGAAGGGAGCGAAGGTGCCTGGCTGCCACCTGAAAGAAACGTAAATGTATTGGTTAATCAGCGTATCTAAAGGCTACTTGGCAGCCAGTACAGGGTTTCATTCGTAGACTCGTTTGGACCATTATGGTGACAAAGAGTTGTTTTTAAAGGTACTGTAAGGCCATTATCTGTTCTGGAATGTGTTCTTTAAACGGAAACCTATAAGAAAGGTTTGCAGTAGATAAAGTCTGATAGCATATTACTAAAAATATAACCTCTGAAACAATATAAGCACTTAAATAATGAATATTTTACTAAATGGTCACACAACGAATTGCAGCAACCCAATTTGCCTGCTGCTGTCATCTCCTGTGTTGATGCTCTAATTTGGCTGCCATGTGCGATGCACAGCCCCACATGGTGCAGGAAGGGGTGTGTGCTGGCTGGCACAGGATTTGTACTGGGAGCATTTCCATCCAGTTTAAATTCTACATATCTCAGAAGGGTTTAACACGCTAGCGGTGTGCTGTGCACGTTAGAACACATGCAATGTAAAAAGGGGCAGCACTTTTCTGCCTTTCATTTGTTGCGCAGTTCGGCAGGAAAATTGCTGTAATTAAATTGTCGAACTGCGCCATGCACTTGAACGAAGATGTGGGCATCATTACCGGCCGCTACGACGGACTATGCAATATCCCAGGTTCGCCATCTACCTACTCACTTTTTGTGAGTTCACGTTTTCTAAATACATCACATAAAATAATTTGCCTTTTGTTGGAGGCTGGCCTGGTGTGTGGTGAGTGCCTATGGTACTTACACCTTATACCAGTCCAGGTGTCCCTTATTAGTGTAACGTAGTCAGTGTCTAGAAGCCAGGCTCTCTAGAGGTAGCTGTGGATGAGCAACCAAGGCTTATCTAGGAGACATGCAAAGCTCATGCAATGCCACTGTAGTCACACTTAGTACTTACACACATGAAAGAAAACACTCAGTGTTACAAAAATAAAGGTACTTTATTTTAGTGACGCAAATACCAAAAATACCATAGAGACTATACTCCCTTAGGAGGTAAGTAATAAACAAGTTATATACACTAGTATGCAGAAATACGCATACAGTTAGAAAACAGTGCAATTAGTGAAAATCACAATAGTTAGAAATGGGCCTAGGGGGAGCACAAACCATATACTAAGAAAGTGGAATGCGAAAGTGGTTCCCCACCTAGGTAAGTGTAGTGTGTAGTGGGGCACTGGGAGTACTAGGAAAGTCCAAAGGTAAGTACCACAACCCACCCCAGCAACCAGGAAAACAAGAGTAAATCACAGTAAATTACCCAGGACACACACAGAGAAGTAAAGAACAATATTTCAAAACCCAGAAGAGACTGCAGGACACCAACACTGGACAAGAAGAACTGTGGAAGAAGAAGACCAAGTCGAAGAAGCACAGAAGAGTCCAGGAAGGGCAGGAGCCCCTACCCAACAGGAAGAAGGTGCAAGACGTAAACCACCGGTGAGGAAGAAGAGTCAGCACTGGACCCAAGACGACTAAGTCAGGTTCCAGGAGGATGCAAGTGATGTCCCACGCCAGAAGGAGGATTGTAGTCGGGTTTGCATCTTCGAGTTCCGCCAACAAGCCTTGGCACATACAAAACTTGCGGTTAACGGAAAGTGGAGCTGCCGGGGACTAGGAAGGACCAGGTCGACTCTACTCAGGAAGAGGAGTCAGAGGGGGCCCTCAGCAACACAGAGAGCCCACCGAAGCCCAGGCAGCTCCCACAGGATGGGAATAGGAGAGTTGCAGAAGGGGCCCACACAGCACTACAAGAAAGGCTCCCACGCCGCTGGAGAACCACTAAGGGGGCTGTGCACCGCAGGAAGGAGCGCTGGGGGCTGGAGCTTCAAGATGCCGGAAGATCTTGGAGGAAGGATGCCAACAAGCCTTGGCAGCTGCAAAGGACGCGTGCATGGGGTACTGTCCTGCGTGGGCAGGCAAGGGCTTACCTTCACCCATGTTGGACAGTTGGAAGAGAGAACCGTCAGGACCACTTCAGTCTACCACCCATGATGCAGTATCCACGCAACTCAGCAGGAGAGGGGATCCATGCAGCCGGTCGTCATCACAGTTGGTGCCTGCAGAAGCAGGGGAGTGACTCCTTCACCCCAAGGGAGATTCCGGCTTTCTTCTAATGCAGGCTGAAGAGGGGCTGTCCTCAGAGGATGCACAACTGGGGAAATGTTGCAGTTGCTGGAAGGAGCCGGAGATACAATGTTGCAAAAGGTGTCTTGCTTCTTTGTTGCAGCTTGTAGGGTCCTGAAGAGTGCAGATGCAGTTTCCTCTGTCAGAATTCGAAGTGGAGGGTGCAGAGGATTCCTGCAATCCGAATCTGAGGAACCACCCAATGGAGAGATCCTAAATAGCCCTGAAAGGAGGATTGGTCACCTAGCTGAGTGACCACCTATCAAGAGGGGGCTCTGACGTCTCCTGCTGGCACTGGCCACTCAGATGCTCCCAGAGTTCCCTGCCAACCTTGAACCCAAGATGGCAAAACCCAGGGACCCTGAACCGGTGTAGACTGGTTTATGCAAGGAGGGCACCAAATGTGCTGTCCAAAGCATTTCCAGTGGCTTGGGGAGGCTACCCCTCCCAAGCCTGTAACACCTATTTCCAAAGGTAGAGGGTGTAACACCCCTCTCCCAAAGGAAATCTTTTGTTCTGCCTTCCTGGGCTCGAGCTTTTCAAGCAACAGGAGGGCAGAAACCTGTCTAGGAGGTGGCAGCAGCTTGGGCTGGCTGGAAACCCCCAGAAGGCTGTTATGGCAATACTGGGGGTCCTCTAAGGAGCCTCTAAGGAGCCTCCAGAGTGCATGGAATCATACAACCAATGCTTGCAAAACCCTTAGGGTATGATTCCAACATGTTTGATACCAAACATGCCTATATTCGGAGTTACCTTTAAGTAGCTGGACATAGGTATTGTCCTATGTCCAGTACACACGTAAAATGGTGTCCCCGCACTCACGACGTCCGGGAAAATGGGCCTGGAGTTCGTGGGGGCGCCTCGGCTAGTGCAGGGGTGCCCTCACACATAGGTACCTGGCACCCTGCCCTCTGGGCTGGAAGGCCTGACATAGGGGTAACTTATAAGTAACCTGGTGTAGTGAAAAGTGGCAGTGAAAGGGTACTTGCACCTTTTCACGCATGCTGCAATAGCAGTCCTGCAGAACCCTTTGCTTGGGCTCCCTATGGGTGGCAAAATATATGCTGCAGCCCATAGGGATCCCCTGGAATCCCAATGCCCTGGGTACCTAGGTACCATACACTAGGGACTTATAGTGGGACACCAGTGTGCCAATTGTGGGTGAAATACAGACTTTTGGGAGATAGAGCATAATCATTGGGGTCCTGGTTAGCAGGATCCCAATGAACACAGTCAAACACACTGACATCAGGCAGAAAAAGTGTGTAACCATGCGAAGAAAGAGGGTACTTCCTATACCTTTGCTTATGTAATGTACGCGCATTGGCTTAGAAAGGGTACCATATAGTGTAAGCATGGAAAATGATCTTCTAATCAAATGCTATGTGGTATAAAACCACACCACTTCGGTCTAGAAAACCCTTTATAGCTAAGTCTTTGTGCCACTGATGCACCATTGATAGCCACATCCCTGTACCAGAAGAGTGATGAACATGAGCTAGATGAGTGCAGATTTAACAAGAGGGCCCAAATCCAAGACTGGCTTTAGGGTGGTGCTAACTTTGGGTGCACTATGATTAATAATATCGTATGGTTTTAAAAGCACTTGCTGTAGAGTGCCTTGTGCATCCAGCAGTTTTCAGGCAGCAATACAAATGTCAAGTGATTAATGCTCCTGTTGGCTAGTTTTGTCCAGTGGCAGTTTGACTCATCATAAAGTGGCGCAGAGGGTTAAAATGCCTGCTACAAAGAACTTGTACTATGCAGATCGCAGAATGGTATTTTATGTGCATACTGTTTTTGTTACATAGATCCTTTTGTTACAGCAGTTCATACATTACAGTCCTAATATAGAACAGTGGCTTAATAACTGCCATCAAAGAGCTGTATGCAAACTGCATAATATAGATTAGGGCGCTATTAATTTTCCCCAGTATTCCATTATCTATTCCTAATGTTGCTAAAAAAGGGTCCATTTGGGTAGATATACATTCCTATTAGTAAAGCCAGCCCCAACCAGCGTTTTAAAACAAACTACATGCGAGAGAGGGGCTATGGCGGGATGAAGGGCACTGTTGGGGGGCGATAGTGAGCGAATCAGTGGAGGAGACCATTGGTTGGGGAGAGGATAGGGGTGCCAAAAACAATTGTCGCACGGGCAGCACCGGCGCTTAAATTCGGCTCTGCTCATGTAGATGTGACACCATCCAAAAGCCCTGGCTTTTTACCCAACAGGGGAATTCTGGTACTTGTAGTCTTGTTTTTATGTGTTACCATTAAATGCAGGGAAGAATCCCAGCCTGGCAGGTGCCAGTGGCTGAAAACTAAAACTAGAAAGAGAAGTCACGCTTGACAAGGCGCACGCACTTCGCATCTATAGAGAAGGTGCAGACCGGAAGACACAGATTTGCCAGCACTGTAGCGCGGGTACAAAGGTGCAGTGATTCGGTACCAGTTTCCTCTACCTCATCGAATCCTACCCGATCAACACAAGCGCCACCCAATGCAGGAAAAAACAGATTCCTTCTACGGCCCGAGGCAACAACTCGCGAGGAACTCAAATAGTCGCACTCACCGGCCATCGCCCTCCTCCTGCTGTGGGTAGTGTGTACCCGTTCGGATCCTAGGATTGCCTTCACCGCGCTACAAAGCGTCCAGCAGTCGCCTTGGAAACTAGTCATTGCACAATGTCCGGGGAGGAACAGCTGCTGTCGGTGACAGCTCCAGAGGCCGAATCAGCCTGAAAGTAGCAGGCGCATTTGCATAACTAACCATAGCCCAGGCCAGGCGGCGTAGGGCTGATCACGCCTCCCACCGGAAGTTTTGTGATTGCTGCTCTGCAACGTTCGCCCTGCTCCCGTAAGACCCTGGTGTGCTGAGCTGGAAACACAGGGGCGCAGCTTCAGGGGGGCGGAGCGGGGGTGGCGCTACACCCCTCCTAATAAATTAATTTTCGGATAAATAGTTGGGTACAGATAGTGCTTGAAAAGGAAAAATAGTAGTGCAGTTACTCTGTACCACAGTACCTGCTTATTTCTGAGAAGTACCGGTACTATCAATTTAAAAGTACTACGTTTAAAGTACTGGGTACACATGATTTCAGGCGGGTATGGTGAGATGTCTGCCGGATTTCACCAGGAATTTTATTTTTACATACATTCACACCACACTACCACCACACCACACCCAGTGGGCTTGTGGTATAATGTATTTAAACATGACATGCCAGTCTAATTTGTCCGAAAATCTGAAGCTCCTCCCCCCCCAAATCTTACTGACCAAGCTGCGCCCCTATGTACACACAGCTTTGTAGCCTGTATTTTCCTGTTATGTTTTGTTACTTTTGTCTTTTTGTAAGGATCGTCTCTTCCTAACGATCATACAGAAAGACACATCCAGAAAGACGGCGCTGGTGTGTTTGGACTGTAGACGGACTTGTAATTTTGAAGGGATACTCCACTCTTCCATCCATCTGTAGTTAGCAGTCTCTTGCCACTTTTTACCTTGCAGTGCTAGAAACAAAACAAGCATTTACAATGCAATGGGTCTCGCGTTTGCTGTGTTAGAGGTATTAGCGTTATAAATTCCTAACTGTACTTTTCTTGCCACATAAATTGAAAATGAAAAGTAAAACAGTTGCCATAAGCGAGCTGATTCAAAGCGCCATGGCCACCATGAGCAAGAAGAAGAAACAGAGAAATAAGTATGCTTGCAGTCAAATGTATCGGCAAACGTGCATTTATCCATGTAACAGGGTCCATGGCCAAGGCGGTAACAAAACTACGCCAAAGAAGGACAAACGTAAAGCATTTACCAATGATAAAGGATTTTTGAAAGGCAAGCCCATGAACGAGTGATAGTGATGGGCATGCAGTGGGCGTGGTTAAAAGCCCACAGATTGATCACAACAGGCCAGAGCGCTTGCACGCTCAACCTAAAAATAGTCAGAAAATCAAAGCGCCCCACACTGTGAATCAGACTTGATGGCTTAGAGCAAATAATGCAGCTGAGCACGCCCTCCCTGAAAGTCTTCTCTTTACTCTTCCATCCACATATCTTTGGCTACAACCATGCTCTCACTCACATGCCCTTTCACGTTTCCGTCCTTCCAACCTTTGACCCATTCATTAAGTATTCCATCATCCAACAATTCACAGATCCAAACAACTACCATTCTGTCACTTTTCCATCCATACTTTCACCCAGCCATCCTTGCATTCACCTATCCATTCATTCTATCATCCATCGTTTCACCCATCTAGCTATCATACATTTATTAACCAATCAATATTTCACCCTTCACCACTCAGTTCTTCCTTCTTTGCTTCCTTTCACAGTTCTTTCCAATGTTCGTGTTTTTCTTCTTTACCTTAACCCTCACCTCTTTTCACAGACCCATTTTATAAGCTTTGGTCTCCAAACCTGCAGACCAGTGCTAAAGTGAAAGTGCTCTCTGTCTAAATGGTATTGGCGATTGGTTAATCCATGATTGGCATCATTGATTTACTAGTAAGCCCCTAGTACAGTGCGCAGTGTGTGCCCAGAGCCTGTAAATCAAATGCTACTAGTGGGCCTGCAGCACTGATTCTGCCACCCACATTAGTAACACTGTAAACATGCCTCAGACCTGGCACTGCAGTGTCTGTGTGTGCAGTTTTTACTGCCAGTTCGACCTGGCAAGTGCACCCACTTGCCAGGCCTAAACCTTCCCTTTTACTACATGTAAGTCAACCTTAAGGTAGGCCCAAGGCAGCCCCTGTAACGCCGCGCTCTGACGCGGCGTCTCTTTCTGTCCTCGCGGGTGGAACGTGCTACCGATATTCGGAGCGCCGTTCCCCGCGTTTTTTGACTAAGCTTTCTGGAAAGCATATATTTCGCTCCCGGTCGCGCTACACTTACGTGTAGCCTTTTTTCTTCTTTTCTTGTTGGTGGTGGGTTTTTTGTTGGGTCTTTGCCTGTCTCTATCCATGTTGTGTCCATCTTGTCTTCTTCGTGTTTTTGTTCCAGCATGCTCTTGTTTCTCTTTATACTACTTCCTTTTTCCTATACTGGTCTATGGGCTTTTCCCAATCCAAGATGGTGTTACTTCCCTTTCCTGTGATGTCACTTCCCTTTTCTCAGTATATAAGTCAGTCAGTCTTGTTCCTCCTTGCGTTGCAAACACTTCCTTCTGGTTGTGCTGTTCGCTCCTGTTCTTTGTTCCTGCTTTTTTGCCTTGGGAGATTTTTGCCTGTTCTTTGTTCCTGCTTTTGCCTTGGGAGATTTTTGCCTGTTCTTTGTTCCTGCTTTTTCCTTGGGATATTTTTGCCTGTTCCTTTTTCCTGCCTTGTACCCTGGATATTGCCAATTTTTGTTTCCTGTTGTCAAGTCCTGTTTTTTTTTTTCTTGTTTTCCTTCTGGAGTTCCTGTTAGAGGTTTTTTCCCCAGTGTTGGGTTTTTTTCCCTCTGGGACTCCTTCTGGAGGGTACGGTCTGCTTTGGCGTAGCCTGTCAAGCGGCACCGTGGCTACTAGAAGGGGTCGCCCTTATCTGGGAGCATCCAGGACCTGTAGAAGACTTGGTGTATTCGCCAATCCGAAATCCAGAGGTGAGAAGTCCAGCGCAGTACGTGACAGCCCCATGGCAGGGTGCAGTGTATTTAAACGGTAGGACATGTACTGGTGTATTTTACATGTCCTGATAGTGAAATACTGCTAAATTTGGTATCACTATTGCAAAGCCTATCTCTCCCATAGGTTAACATGAAGATTGCCTTGAAATATCTTTTAAGTATAATTTCTCATTGGGAGCATATGGAGATTTTGAGTTTGGGGTCTCAGAATTTACAGTTTAAAAATACGTCTTTTGTTGAAGTTGTTTTTTAAATTGTAAGTTTCAAAATGCCACTGGCAGTACGTGGGCGTTTTCTTGCTTAACCATTCTGTGCCTCTGCCTGGCTGTGGAATACACATCTGGGTCAGGATGACAGTTGGGCTATTTGTGAATTCTCTCTAGACAGTCACACAAAGGGAGCTGAGGTGTGCCCAGCATATCCTGATGGGTCTTCCTGAGCTAGAGTGGGGGGGGGGGGGGGGGGGGGGGTGGCGGTTGCAGAGAGCTGACACCTTCATCTGAATAGGGCTGTGCCTGTCCATACACAAAGCAGTCTCTTACCCTCTGGAGTGTGTCTGGAGCCAGGGCAGGAAAGGCAGGGTCTTATGCACTATTAAGTCTTTCCTTTGAAATTTCCCTACTTCATAGGCAGAAATGAGTATAAGTATTGGACCTCTGAGATCACAACTTCAGAATCCTTCTGGACTGAGGACATTCTGCCAGGAAGAAAAGCTAGATTCTGTAGGAGGGACTGTCACTCTTCCTGTTGCTTCGCTGTGCAGGCCTGCTGCTTGCTGCTTCTGTCCTGAGAGTGAAAGGACTAGACTTGGCTTTCTACATCCTGCTTTCCAAGGTTCTCCAAGGGCTTGAACTGATCTTGCCTCCTGTTAGAAGTCTCAGGGACATCAAAGACTTCAACTGCAAGCGCCTGGTCTCTCTTGATGAAAATCCTGACTTGCCAAGTGGTGCCAAATCCAGTTCCTGGGCCCTTGTGAGTGAGATCTGGTGTAACCAAGAAAAACCAAGTACATTGACTCCAGAGCGGCATCAGAACTGGCGCCGCTGTCCGACTCTGTGCTGCTGCTTGCACCGGACCTGTGGTCCCTGCAGAGTGCAGCGATGGGCACTGCTGCAGCACCTCTGAAGTCCTGCCACAACATGATTCCTGAGTGCTGTGTCCCAACATCAGGGACACCCTACTACGACTCCATCGTATCACCTGTGGCTCTGTGCGTGTGATCGCAACACTGCGAAGTTGACGCCTCCCGTCTTGACCTGCTGGATTCATCATCCCCGCCAGATCGTAAGGAACCAACATCTCGCCAATGACGCCGCATCACCTCCCCTGTAAATGTAAGGAACCTCACCTTCCCTGCCTCACAATAAGGATCTGACGTTCCACCTCCCCGGTAGCAGTAAGGAACCAACGCTGAACCGGCTGCAGTGACGCATCACCTCCTTGACCCCATGCAAAGTCTTTTGTTTCCTTGTGTACTGTACCTGGGGTCCCTGCGACTCCGTGACCGGCCCGCACTCCCTATGAGTGGCATCAGACTGTTGGGAATGACTACGTCAACAACGTTGTGATAGCCCTAGTTGGAGCTATTGTGTCTCTAAGTGCTTTACTGAGATTTAATCTTTAAAAATTTGTATCTTGGCGTGTGCATGTTGGATTATTGTTGTTTTGGTCTTGTTTTATTCAGATAAATATTAGCTATTTTTCTAAACTGGTGTGGACTACTTTTGTGGTGTTTTCACTGTGTTACTGTGTGTGTACAGATACTTTACACATTGCTTCTGAGATAAGCCTTACTGCTCGTACCAAGCTGCCAAGGGGGTGATCAGGGGTTATCTTACCTGTGTAACTCCCTTACCATGACTAGAGTGAGGGCCCCTACATGAACAGGGAGCAAACCACTGCCAACTAGTGACCCTATTTTTATTTTATTTTTTAAAGACGTTTGTTATTGAGTCAAGTACAAGAACATTAACTTAACATTGCCAGGACTGATATGTGCAGTTGTTGGTATATATGCATAAGGAATGTTTTACTTAGAAATGCATATTAAACATGTACATGAATTAGGCATATACAGCAATATAGTATCAAAGACTCCAAGTTTGAATAAAGGAAGAAGAAAGAGAGAGGGAGAGGGTGAAGAGCTATAGGGATAGAAAAGGGAATCAAGTGATAGTCATGTGGAGAGAGAGGTAATAGACATTAGTTACAGCGAATGTAAGATTAAATAAGTATATATAAGAAGAAAAACAGGAAATATATTGAAATTTTTTGAAAAGGAGGAGAAAAATCCATTTCCTTTGCAGTGCGTGAGAGATAGTTACTTAATGGCAACCATAGCTGATGACGTTTGAAGAAAGATCCTGTTGAATCAAGCTTGTAGCTGTCAAGTCTATGATGATAACATACAGAATTCCACCACTGTCTGAGAGTAATGTTCTCCGAAGATTTCCAGTTAGAAGTAATAATAGAGATTGCAATAGAAAGCAAAAGGTCCACCAATTTTCCAAGAGGCCTGAATGAACTCCAGATATCGTGTATGCCACCCAAAAACAGTAATTCATATGACATTGGTAAGGAGATCTGAGCTATTGCTGAAATGCGAGACCATATTGAGGACCAAAAAGTAGATAGGGATGGACAGGAAAAAAACATGTGAAAGTCAGTACCCTGCTGAGTGTGGCAGCGCCAACAATTGTCATTTGGTGCAAGTTTGAGTTTGTAAAGGCGTACAGGAGTGTAGAAAAGTCTATTATAAAAAAATATATAGGGTCTGTGTGAGGCTTGCAGTGCATGCAGTGGAATGTATCTTATACCATATTCTATCCCATAAAGAAGTTGGCCAAACAACACCAAGATCTGATTCCCACAATGTCTCAATAGGTGATTTGAGTCTAGGTGAAACAGACGTTCTTAAAAGTTTATAAATTCCAGCTGCCCTAGGATAATTAGAAGTTACAATTGGGTGTGGAGATGATGCAAGAGAAGAATGATTATGATGTATAAGTTTATTGAGGGCCTCTTGGACTAGAGTAGAAAGAATTATATATTGGGATTTCATGTGAATAGGGAGATTATAAATTGCTGAGAGAGTAGTAAAAGGGATGATAGAGTCTTTATGATATAATTGGGAAATGAGAAGAATACCTTAAGTCATCCAAGCCTTCCAACACAAGGTTTTACCTTGTTTCCTAAGCGAACTATTGTGCCAAATAGGACTGTTAAAGAATTGATTAATGGGGGTAAGATGCGAAATAAAAAAAGGTTTCAGTAAATTGACTGAATGGGAGATAGTGCTGGGCAACCAGAATTTTGGGGGGTTAGACATAAATATAATGTGTTTATGGGAAAAGGGAGAAATAAATGTTTCTTCCAAAGAGAACCATAGCTTTTTAGGGGCATCATTGAGTGTAGATAAGTAGGGATGTATTTGCTTAATGCCAAAAGATTTGTGATAAGTTTTAAAGTCAGGGAAATTAACTCCACCTTGTACTTTAGGAAGTTTTAATTTCGAGAGAGGGATTCAGGATTGTTTACCGTTCCACAGGAAATTGGATAGAACTTTATTAATTGAACTAAAAAATAGTTTAGGTATCTTAATAGGAAGCATCATAAGGAAGAAGTTAATGATAGGGAGAAGCATCATCTTAATGGTGTCCAAGCGACCCCACCACGTGAGATATAACAGAGACCATTTCTGTGTGAGATCTACAAGCTTTGCGGATAAGATTTTTAAATTAGTCCTTAATGTATCCTTGAGAGTAGTGCAGTACCATACCCCCAGGCATTTAATCTTAGAAGAATTCCAAGATAATCCTGCATCAAGGAATACAGAGCCAGTGCAATGAGCGTTAAGTGGTAAGACCACTGTTTTGTCTATATTAAGTTTATAGCCAGATACATCAGAATATAAGTTGAGCTCATGCAGGAAGAGAAGTGTCAGGGTGAGACATGAACAAAAGAATATCATCAGCATATGCCATAAATTTGATGTGTGCATTATTAATTTGAAACCCCGTAAATTGTTCAGACGTTTTTAATTGGTATAGAAAAGGTTCGAGAGCCAAAATAAATAGTAAAGGAGATTATAGGCATCCCTGACGAGTACCCCTTTTAAGATGGAAAAAAGGAGATCAGATACCGTTTGTTATAACCGAGGAACATGGTGAGGAATAAAGAATGGATATAAAATGTCGGAATTTAGTACCTAGTCCATGCTATTCCAATGCTTTCGACAAGAAACCCCAGTAGACCCTATCAAAGGCCTTTTCCTGCATCCAATGATAAAGCTGCCAGATGCCTTGTTAATAATATTTTAAAAAGTACAGGAATTATCTGCTACATTTCTATTAGGGATAAAACCAGATTGATGAGAATCAATAAGGTCAGGTATGTATGGGAGTAAACGGAGAGCTAAAACTTTGGCATAGAGTTTACAATCAGTATTAATTAAAGATATGGATCTATAAATTTTACAATCAGTCGCATCCCGATCTTTTTTGGGAATAAGACAAATCATGGCCTCCGTAAATGAGCCAAATGCAGAACTTGACATTATAAAATGATTAAGAAATTGAAAGAGTTTGGGGAAAAGAGACTTAGCAAACTGAATGAAGAATTCTATTGTGAAGCCATCTGGGCCTGGAGCCTTACCCTTGGGGAGAGATTGTAAACGCTGTATATAGTTCGGTAAGTTGTAGGGGTTGGTCTAAAGATGAGAGGTCAATCTGCAATGGGTCTCTTGGTTTGAGATTAGAGAAATATTGGTTGAGAGATTCAACTGTTGGTATGTGTTCTGGAGTGTACACGTCCTTATAGTAAGAAGTGAAACACAATTCTATATCTTTATCTCTAAAGTATTTAACACCATTGTTATCTGTGACAGATTTAATAGTTGTTTTTTATTTTCTTTGTTTCAAATATTGAGCTAGAAGAGAACCAGCTGTATTGTTACCACCATAATATCAGGAGGGTGCAGCACGCTTGTTCAGTGGTATATTGGTTAAACTCCATTTTAGCTGAGACTAGTGCTTCAAGATGTGATTTACTAGTTTTGTGAGTATAGTATTCATGTTCTAGGGACTTTATATTTTCAAGGATGGAAGTCGATTTTTCTTGAGCAGACTTTTTTTTTGAGTGAGCGTAACTTATGATGAAACCCCTAGAGGCTGCTTTGAATGCATCCCACACAAAATGAAATGATAGTTGATCACTATCGTTGATGTGAAAGTATTCTTCTATAACCTTACTGTAGGAAGTGATAAAAGTAGCATCTGAAAGTAGAGAGTTATTAAACCTCCATGAAGATGTTTTAGAACCATTAAGAAAAAGATCAAAGTCAGTAATCACAGGCGCGTGATCTGAGATCAAAATAGCAACGATTTCAGAGTTGACCATATGTTGCAATAAACCTTTACTCAGAAAGATATAATCAAGCCTGGAATGGGAATGGTGGGTAGGAGAATAAAAAGAGTATTCCAAGAGGTCGGGATTGCATACTCTCCAGGAATCAGAGAGGGAATGCTGTAAAATAAAGTTTTTAAAAGCTTTGTGGGAGGCATGTGGAATGAAACGTGACGTGGAACGTCTGTCCAAAAATGGATCGAGAATTTGGTTGCAGTCACCACCTATTAGTAAATTGATTGAGGAATGTTCAGAGACAATATGTGAAAGATTCTTCCAAAAATTTGGATCTGGATGTGTGGGGCCATATATATTTAGGATAGTAAGAGAAATATTGCCAATTGTAAATGTAACATGTACCCAGCGACCTTCTGTATCTTGATGCTGTGAAATTATGGTAGGTTGGAGAGATTTATGACAGAGTATAACTACCCCATTTTTGTTTGTGATGGAAGGGGAGTAGAAAATGTCCCCCACCCATTGTTTTTTAAGCTTAATTGCCTCAGTGTCATTGAGGTGAGTCTCTTGCAACAAAGCAATGTGGCATTTCAAACGAGCTAGGTGAGATAAGACACGCTGACGTTTAATGGGGTGTTTAAACCCCTTAACATTCCAAGTAACAGTTCTGAGTTGCATAACAAGAAGTATTAATAAACACCTGCTGTAACAAGGTAAAAACTAGGCATATCAAGTTTGCAAAAGCAAAGAAATGGGAAAGAAACAAGATAGTAAAGAAAAAGAAAAGGAGGAAGATGACCTCCAGAAGTTGTATATACATGGATGTGGCAATAGAGGGACTAAAGTCCACGAAAGCTAAAGAAAACAAGATAGAAAGTGAATACCCCAAAAGGTAGAGGGACAGTGGAGAACCTGAAAAGTCAGGCAAGAGTGGCTTCAGCACAAGAAAAGTGATATTAGATATTAAAACATATGAAGGCGAGTTTCATGGAAGAAAAAAAAAACCATACAAACAAAAAATGTACCATTCAGGAGACCAAATAACGTAATAACTACAGTAAAGGACTGTGACATGAAAAACAATAAAAATCAAAGCTTACCAGTGAAACGTGTAGGAGAACAGTTTGGATGGTGCGAAAGGGATACAGTTGGGAAAGGAACATGAGGATTGCATAAAGAACACTATCTAAAAAAATATATATATATATGTAAGAAAATAAGAAGATGCAGAGAAGGAAAACCATGGATATAAATATTAAACATAACCATTACTATTAAAATGTCCAGAAAAAAAAAAAAGAACATTAAAGACAAATTAAATTATATCTTCAAGTAATTGCAGATGCTCCTAGTTCCATTGCTTCTGTTTTGTGTTGGTTAATAAACGTTTGTAGTGCTGAAGGTTCCTCAAATGAGTAAGATTTGTCCTTGAATGTAATTTTGAAAAGGCATGGGTGAAGAAGACCATATCGAATATTCAAGGATTTGAGTTGTGGACGTAAGTCCAAAAACTGTTTGCGACGTGCAGCTGTAGCAGGAGAGAAGTCTTGTGTGAAAAACACTTTATGACCTGACCATAGCAAAGAACCCATCTTTTTGGCTTCCGAGAGTATCTGCATCAAGTCAGTAAATTGGAGAAAGAGAATAATAATTCCTCTAGGATGTGCACGAGGGCCAGTTGAAGATGTGCCTGATTGGATAGAGAGGGGAGAGGTAGGAGGCAAGCGAAGAATTGAAGGTATTGCTTTTTGAAGGAATGCAATCATGTTAGAGCCTCCCGAACCTTCTGGAATCCCAAAAAGGCGAATATTATTTCTCCTATTTCTGTTTTCTACATTTTCAGGAAGCCTTTTAAGTTGAGCTATGTCTTTAGAGATCTGAGGATTGACAGTGCTACAATCTTTAAGGTCACTGACTCTCTGTTCCAGAGTACAAAATTTGTTGTTCGTGTTGGGACCATTGCTCCTCAATACGTTGCAAAGAGGCATTAGTGTCCATCATAAAGGGCTTTAGTGCACGCAATTCCTCCATGACATCATCTAGAGTAAGATATGTAGGTGATTTTGAGGGAGAATCAAGGTCTTTTTTGGGGCGCTTGACGGAGGAGGTATTAGATGTTTTTTTCGCAATTGCGCCAGCAGCATGACATGAAGAGGCGCTATCCTTTAAAAAGACTGCAGCACTTTCCATTGTTAAAGCTGATGGTAGAGAAGATTTAGTTATATGTGTGCGCACCACTCAAAGAGGATTACTAGACTTGGAGAAAAATGATGACTGGGAACTCTGAGAATTATGTGGTCTCCCCATTAAAGCCAGCAGCAATTTGGTAATAGGAAGCCAGCAATGTGAGGTGTTGATGAAATTATATTAAGATGAGAAGCTGCTGCCAGAAGTTTCCAACAACAGAGCAAAATATAATAAAAAATATATATAAATAGAAAATCCTAAATTATTCTCTCATAACAGGCATGACAGAATACCACAAGAGCAAAGCACTTTACTGCACATAGTCAAACAATTGGTGACTAGTTTTAAGGGAAACTTCTGAAAAGGAAAAAATCCCCTCCGTCAAAGGAAAGCATTTACCGAAGAGCAATTTGAAAGAGCTCCTTGACAAGAGCTGCCAGTGAATACTGAAAGTTGAAAACCTCAGCTAAATGTGTTTGAAGAGAGAGGTCAAAAGTTCAGCTGGCTGTCAGAAGGTAATAAATATTCCATTGCAGAGGAAACTAGATTTGTAGAATCACATCCACACAAGCAGTTAAAAGTCAAACAGAAACATCTCTGTGAAAGTTTAGGTTTGTGCAGAGGCTTACAGAGTGAAATGCAAATGAGGCAGATAAATAATTACCTCAGGCCCTCACATGAAGTCTCTGAAATTACTTCAAAACTCCATGTCTCTGTATGATAAACGCATATTTATGCAGCCACAGTGCTCTGGTGCTCAAAAATGCTGAAGAAATGAATCATTTTGATGTGAAAACATCTCCTTCTTTCCAGGAAGTGCGGAAGCCTCACAGAGCTCTAAAGAGCAGCAGCCATCTTGCGTGACCTCCAGCCACGCCCCCCCCCCTAGTGACCATATTTCTAACACCTTTTATCTCACTCTTGCAGGTTCTTTTTCATCCCTGCCTTTTTTCTTTGTAATTGTTTTCCTGTTTTTTATTCCTCCATCTTTCCCCATTTTACGTTTTTCTCTCTCTCTGGTACCAGATCAAAGTCAGATGAGGAAAAAGACGTTTTGGTTCCCAAAAATGAGTTCCGGTAGGCCCCACCTGCAACCCCAGGCTCAAATTAAATTCCTGGTTTTGAGTAATGACACCAAATAACCATTCTTTAATAACTCACCACAATCAATCGATGACTGTGATAAGTCCTTTAGCGGGCCATAAACATCAACAAGGGCGAATGCGAAATTAACAATGGCAGTGAAATGATGAGGAGGGATGAGGCAATGAGATAGAAAGAGATGTGACACTAGTTTTTAGAAATTGGGACAAACTCATTAAATGGGGCAGGAGTTTGCCACTGTCAATATTTTCTTCATCCAATGAACAGATACAGGAATCATCACTGAGAGTTGAAATACATTGAGGATATGGCAATTGTGTGGCCATCTCAGTGCACAGAAACCTTGGATTTCTTTGACATCTGTGATGAGGTATGGGTGAGGGTCAAAGGGAGAGTCATTCTTGTGTGAACTTCTAGATTAGGTGTCTCCAATCAGTCATCTTGAGCTATCAGTAGCTCCCAGACACCTTCAGAGTAGCTCACAGCATTAAGTTCATTTTAAATAAACACAGGGTCACATTATTTATTTTAAAGCTAAGGGAAGGCTATGTTTATGTTCCATTATTATCTTCAGGCTGCAGATAGCAGGACCTGATAAGAAACAGTGCTGGAGTCAGATTTAAGAACCAGGGCACAAAGGTGAACTGAAGCACTATGGTATTTAACTCTTGAATAAAAGTCCTTGTCAACTCAGGATTGGAAGTGAGAACAAAATGATGTTTCTTGAGAATTTTAAGTCAGAGAAAATTAAAAAGAAAAGTTACCTTATGATTAAGTTAACTTTTCATTTTAATTTTTTCTCAAATAGTTTTCCAAAGTATTACACTTACAAAAAGCAGGCCTCTTTCTCCCAGTGGCCAATAGAACACTGTGCCATATTTAAAACTGAAAACTACAGTCATAGTTTAAATGGAAGAATGTTTAAATGGGAGAAATTTAAAGTGCAGACAAATATTAAAAACTATGGACATTTTTACACTTTAAAATCCTCCAATTTGAAAAAATGATCATATGTGTGTTATACAGGTAACGGTGCCCCATATAGCAACAGGTATGCCCTGTGCCACAAGTACATACAACACAGTCTCTCAATTACCCATACACATATATTCCATTCATATGCACAGATGGTCATACATCCTCAAAGACCACACTCTCGCTGACATACATGGCAGCCCTAGTCAAAGTATTTTGTTCAAACCATAGTATCTGGCTCTCAGGACATCAGGATTAAAGTCAAGGAAGCTGGGCATGGGGTGTTTGGTAATAATGCACAAGTTGTTTAGCCTTCAGCGGCTCAAGATGATTTTCACTGATCAGAAGTTGCTCTCACTACAGAAACAGGTTGGAGACCCCTATTCTAGATCAAACAAGTACACTGTCAAGGGAGAGATGAGAAAGTTGAGACGTTCTTCGTTTGGCTGCATGCGTCTTGATGTGTATTTTTTCAAGGTATCCCTACAAACATCTGCATGATCTTGAGGAGTCAAGGATGCTGTCTTGGGATGGCGTGTCTGTCAGACCCTGTTCGGAAGGGGGGTGGAGGGAACAGGGCAAGTAAGGCTACCCGGCCTCAACCGCGTGGGTTAGCATTGATTGCCTCGTATGTCCCTTGTTCTGTCCTACTATGACTATTCCCAAACACAATCCATTCAGCACTTACCTCTCAGTGATCAAGGTCCACATATCGCTTTCCTCAGTCTTCTTCCACTGGTTGTCTCACAAACACCTGCAACACTATGCACCTTGCTCCACCTAGAAAAACCCTCTTTCTAGAGGGCTGGTATGCTCCTTCAGGTTTCTAGCTATTTCAGCTAAGGTATACAGCTCTTCTAGCAAGAAGACAGACTCATGTGATGTCTCTGCACACCTGGAAAGCTGGCTGGCAGGAAGACATCAGCTCTGGTTTTCCTGTTGAGACCTCAAAGCAGCCTGCGGGGCACTCTTTTCCTTAACATAGAGGGCTGATAAACAAGTGATATCCCCCTTTTATACAGCAAAACCAGACAGGGTCTGCTTCTTCGGGAACTGGTTTGGGATGGTTCTCCTTTGAAATGTCATTTCCATGTTGCTCTCCAGACACAGCCCTTGTGTAGAGTAATATTGCTCACAGCAGGGTAGAATCCATCATGGAGCATCCACCACAGGGGAACAAAGAGGGGGAAGGTTTCTAAACCTGACTGTGAGCCAAACTGAGGGCCAGATTTACAAAGCCCTAGTGCAACCGGGGAGTCACTTTTTGCAATGCTCCGGTAGCGCTAACCACTGCTGCATATTTACACGAAGGTGTAACGCCACTTTTTGATGCGTTACGCCTCCTTGTAAATATGGGCCCCTCCGATACCGTTTTCTGCATCAGAGGGGCATGCAATTGGTGTTGCTGTGGGCGTTCCATCGCAATACCTATTGCTTTTGACGCTGCCCCAGATTTACAAGAAATCGTAAATCTGTGGCAGCACCAAAAACAAATGCCACCACAGTGGTGGCGTTAGCATGGCAAAATGAGCAGGAATTATTTTATTCCTCCTCGGTTTTTGCTTTTTCAGAATGCAGCACACAAAGAAGAAGCAAAATGCCATGGATGATTGTTTATGTGCAGGAATTAACTTTTCCTGCACATAAACAATCACTCCCCTAAATGCAGACACCCCTGCACTATGGTGCAAGGATGCCTGTGTTGGTGCAGGCAGCTTAATTTAGCGCCGGCACAGGGGGAAATGCAGGGCTGCGTTGTGTTCTTGTGAAGATAGTGCAGCCCTGCATTTAAAAACCGACGAAGCACTGCTGATTTTGGCACAGCACCGCACTGCACCAGTTTCTAGTAAACCTGGCTCTGAGTGTGAGTTTAGGGAGAGACAAAAGACGTGGTCTCACCAAAAGGGGCTCCTTCACTTTGCACAACAGAGTCTGCAGGCCCACGCTTCTACCCTACCATCCCCAAATGACAATGTTCAGGAAAACAAATCAGCAGCTCCTTGCTGTGCAAAAGACCTAATGGAATTTATAAAGGAGCTCTGTCTCCTCTGAACTCTCTTCACTGGCATGCTCTCCTCCTCCTCCCAGCTTCATGAATGTCAAGGATACACATCCACTGTCTGGAAAAACAAGATCACTCACAATCTTGTACACAATCTTGTACAAAAGGCCAGGCCTGTGGTATTTAAAATTGATCCCACAGGCCTCCATCACTCGGGCTCACACACACCTTTCATGTACCACACAGACTCCACACAACATATACTTGGAATCTTAGCACTAAGAGTCAGGTGGGCGCACAGAAGGAGAACTTTACATGAGTGGGCCAATAGCTGCCACCCCTATTCTAGGTGCTAAACCCATGACGGCACAGAAGTCCACTGTCTGCAAATGAGGGCCAGCTTGGCATGCCCCTCAAGTCACAGGACACGTTGAGGACCTAGCTCATGCCGAGGGACAGGCCTAAGCCTCTGCACACACACTAGATTAGCATGAAATGAGGACAACAATAAAAAACAGGATACTAGATGCATGCATTGGGGTTCTTATGTCAATGAACAACATGCTGGGGAAATTCCTATCGCAACAGTGTCCAGAACTTCATTGCAAATAGAAGCTGAACTGAGATATGCCAGTTGTACTAAGATGAGTATTCTAGTGGTCTAACAAGGTTTGGCACAAAACTCGGGTTATGTGTTTCCAGGTGGGCTCTGCTATTTTGATGTTGTTCCTTCGGGTTTCCATGAAGTGATCCAACATGCCATTAGCCTGATATCACAGTGACTTTATCATGGGGTATTGGAATCCCATATATTCAGCCAAGCTACACAATTGCCTTCCACTGAAGGACAACCCATTATCTGACTTTATAGTCACATTGGTGACACACGTTGAAAATATTCTGTTCACTGCTTTCATTGTAGTTGCATAGTTGTGCTGACTACATGTAGACCTCCTGGAAAATATTCAACGATGATGACTAGCAATCATTGACTGTGGAATGCGGTGCAGAATTCAATGGCCGATTATTCCACTGGGTAATTCAGAAGCACTGTCCTTGCTCAAGACCATGTTGAAGGCTGCTATGAGGTCGAGTAGGGTGAGGCACGCAGTTTCTTCCCTGTCCAGGATCATCTAGATGTCATCTGTTGCTGTGATGAAAGCTGTCTTTGTGCTATGGTTGGGTCTGAAGCCTGACTGGGTGGTGTCAAGGAGCACCTGCATAGCATACGTTGATGACTTTCTGTAGAACCTTCTCTGGGTAAGGAAGGAGGGAGATCGGTCGGTAATTAGCATGTTTGGTCAGGTCTGCTGAGGGCTTCTTTAGGAGAGCGTTCACAGCCACAAGCTTACAGACGTCCAAGAATGTTGCTGGGTTGATGGAGGTGCTGAAGAAGGTGGTGACAGCCATGCTAATGTGGGGAGATCCTTTAGTAAAGCCTTGGTGGAGGCAGGCGTCTGAATGGGCCTGGAGTGGGTGGGCGTTCTGGTGTGATCAAGTTGTGTTCTTCGTTTGTGATGTGTAAACTGGAGGCGATGTTGCTAGGGTTACGTTGACAGTCAAAGTTTTCATATAGGACTTTGATTTCGTTTCTGAAAAAGTCTGAGACTTTGTTGCACACTTCTTGGCATTGGTGGATGTTGCTGGTGTGGTGAAGTCACCAGTATTTCTTGGGAAACTGATGCTATCATGGTTACAGTGGATGTAAAATCCAAATATAAATTTATAAATCATGAGAAAGGTTTATAAGCCATGAAAGGCTTTTTGGAAACTAAGCCTCAAATCATCTTATTCACACTTAATGAATGGTGGAATTTGCTAATTTTTCATTAAACAATAACTTTTTCCTATAGGAAGAGTGCCTTTTCAAGCAGATTAGAGGCACAGCAATGTTCTCACGTTTTGCACCATGCCAACTTATTTATTAGAAAGTTTGAAAGCCACTGGATGGAAAGAGGTGAGTTACAACAATTTGAGGAAAATATAATTTTGTGGTGACATTTTAACAATGATATATAACTTATTTGGAAGGAGATAACAGTGGATTGTGAGCATTTCATGATATCCTAAACCAAAGTGATGATAATATTTAGTTGAGTATGATATACAAAAGAAAGCATTAACTTTCTAGATTATAAACTATTTATTGACAAAGGCAAAATATGCAGCTCATTATACAGGAACGAGACTGCTGTTGATAGTGTATTATATGCTACATCCTCACTTCCCAAGAATCAAATAAATAATGTATTATATGCAGCATTATTCAGAGTTAAAAGATGATGTAGATTTTGAGAAAGTAGTGACTGTTGTAAGCATGAGATTCAAAACTGTAACTGAGGAAGTGATTGTGAGAAATTGGGTTGTTGGTTGCCTGGGGTTTGAGGCCTGGTCAAGCAGCAGCCACCATTCTTGCCAGGGTAAAAGGGCCAATCTCTATAGCAGAATCAAATTTAGAAAGCAGCTGGAGAAACTGGGCTTAAGGCACTTGAACAGCAGCAGAACAATTTCAACAATAGACAACATGCTGATAAGTGATTCAGCCTTGTCGCAGGTGAGCCAATTTCAAATCCGGCCCAGAACAGAGAGTGATCATTTCCCTCAATCAATTCATATTGCATGCAGGATTAACCAGCTGCAATCAGCAAATGGACTAATCTCTGCCCCAATCACACACAGGGGGTCATTCTGACCCCGGCGGTCTGAGACCGCCGGGGCCAGGGTCGGCGGGAGCACCGCCGACAGACCGGCGGTGCCCCGCAGGGCATTCTGACCGCGGCGGTTCGGCCACGGTCAGATGCGGGAAACCGGCGGTCTCCCGCCGGTTTCCCGCTGCCCTGCAGAATCCTCCATGGCGGCGGAGCGCGCTCCGCCGCCATGGGGATTCTGACACCCCCTACCGCCATCGCAGGAACAGGATGGCGGTAGGGGGTGCCGCGGGGCCCCTGGGGGGCCCTGCAGTGCCCATGCCCAGGGCATGGGCACTGCAGGGGCCCCCGTAAGTGGGCCCCACAAAGTATTTCAGTGTCTGCTATGCAGACACTGAAATACGCGACGGGTGCCACTGCACCCGTCGCACCTTCCCAATTCTGAGCCGGCGTCCTCGTGGGAAGGTAGATTTGCCCTGGGCTGGCGGGCGGCCTTTTAGAGGTAAGATAGTGGCAAAAAGAGATAATACTAATGCTCTATTTTGTGGTAGAGTGGTCGAGCAGTAGGCTTATCAAAGGAGTAGTGTTAAGCATTTGTTGTACACACACAGGCAATAAATGAGGAACACACACTTAAAGACAATTCCAGGCCAATAGGTTTTTATATAGAAAAATATATTTTCTTAGTTTATTTTAAGAACCACAGGTTCAAATTTTACATGTAATACTTCAAATGATAGGTATTGCAGGTAGGTACTTTAGGAAATATGATTAATCAAAATAGCATACACAGTTGTCAAGTAAATCACATATAGCTATTTTAAAACTAGACACAGTGCAATTTTCACAGTTCCTAGGGGGAGTAAGAGTTTGTTAGTTCTTGCAGGTAAGTAAACCACCTACGGGGTTCAAGTTTGGGTCCAAAGTAGCCCACCGTTGGGGGTTCAGAAAAACCCCAAAGTTACCACACCAGCAGCTCAGGGCCGGTCAGGTGCAGAGGTCAAAGTGGTGCCCAAAACGCATAGGCTTCAATGGAGAAGGGGGTGCCCCGGTTCCAGTCTGCCAGCAGGTAAGTACCCGCGTCTTCGGAGGGCAGACCAGGGGGGTTTTGTAGGGCACCGGGGGACACACAAGTCAGCACAGAAAGTACACCCTCAGCAGCACGGGGGCGGCCGGGTGCAGTGTGCAAACATGCGTCGGGTTTCCAATGTAAATCAATGGGAGACCAAGGGGTCTCTTCAGCGATGCAGGCAGGGAAGGGGGGCGCTCCTCGGGGTAGCAACCACCTGGGCAAGGGAGAGGGCCTCCTGGGGGTCACTCCTGCACTGGAGTTACGATCTTTCAGGTCCTGGGGGCTGCGGGTGCAGAGTCTATACCAGGCATCGGGATCTGGGAGTCAGGCAGTCGCGGTCAGGGGGAGCCTTGGGATTCCCTCTGCAGGCGTCGCTGTGGGGGCTCGGGGGGGGGCAACTCTGGCTACTCACGGTCTCGCAGTCACCGGGGAGTCTTCCCTGAACTGTTGTTTCTCCACAAGTCGAGCCGGGGGCGTCGGGTGCAGAGTAGCAAGTCTCACGCTTCCGGCGGGAAACGCAAGTTGTTTTAAAGTTGCTCCTTTGAAACAAAGTTGCAGTCTTGGGTGAACAGAGCCGCTGTCCTCGGGAGTTTCTTGGTCCTTCTAGATGCCGGGCAGTCCTCTGAGGCTTCAGAGGTCGCTGGTCCCTGGGGAGAGCATCGCTGGAGCAGTGTCTTTAGAAGTGGGGAGATAGGCCGGTAGAGCTGTGGCCAAAGCAGTTGGTGTCTCCGTCTTCTCTGCAGGGTTTTTCAGCTTAGCAGTCCTCTTCTTCTTAGGTTGCAAGAATCTGAGTTCCTAGGTTCAGGGGAGCCCCTAAATACAGAATTTAGGGGTGTGTTTAGGTCTGGGAGGGCAGTAGCCAATGGCTACTAGCCCTGAGGGTGGCTACACCCTCTTTGTGCCTCCTCCCGAGGGGAGGGGGTCAAATTCCTATCCCTATTGGGGGAATCCTCCATCTGCAAGATGGAGGATTTCTAAAAGTCAGAGTCACCTCAGCTCAGGTTGCCTTAGGGGCTGTCCTGACTGGCCAGTGACTCCTCCTTGTTTTTCTCATTATCTCCTCCGGCCTTGCCGCCAAAAGTGGGGCCGTGGCCGGAGGGGGCGGGCAACTCCACTAGCTGGAATGCCCTGGGGTGCTGTAACAAAGGGGGTGAGCCTTTGAGGCTCACCGCCAGGTGTTACAGTTCCTGCAAGGGGGAGGTGATAAGCATCTCCACCCAGTACAGGCTTTGTTACTAGCCACAGAGTGACAAAGGCACTCTCCCCATGTGGCCAGCAACATGTCTCGAGTGTGGCAGGCTGCTAAAACCAGTCAGCCTACACGGGTAGTTGGTTAAGGTTTCAGGGGGCACCTCTAAGGTGCCCTCTGGGGTGTATGTTACAATAAAATGTACACTGGCATCAGTGTGCATTTATTGTGCTGAGAAGTTTGATACCAAACTTCCCAGTTTTCAGTGTAGCCATTATGGTGCTGTGGAGTTCGTGTCTGACAGACTCCCAGACCATATACTCTTATGGCTACCCTGCACTTACAATGTCTAAGGTTTTCCTTAGACACTGTAGGGGCACAGTGCTCATGCACTGGTGCCCTCACCTATGGTATAGTGCACCCTGCCTTAGGGCTGTAAGGCCTGCTAGAGGGGTGACTTATCTATACTGCATAGGCAGTGTGAGGTTGGCCTGGCACACTGAGGGGAGTGCCATGTCTACTTACTCGTTTTGTCCTCACCAGCACACACAAGCTGGCAAGCAGTGTGTCTGTGCTGAGTGAGGGGTCCCCATAGTGGCATAAGACATGCTGCATCCCTTAGAGACCTTCCCTGGCATCAGGGCCCTTGGTACCATGGGTACCAGTTACAAGGGACTTACCTGGATGCCAGGGTGTGCCAATTGTGAAAACAAAAGTCCAGGTTAGGGAAAGAACACTGGTGCTGGGGCCTGGTTAGCAGGCCTCAGCACACTTTCAAATCAAAACTTTGCATCAGCAAAGGCAAAAAGTCAGGGGGTAACCATGCCAAGGAGGCATTTCCTTACAACTATTAATGGTTAGTTTACAAATAGGGGCCTGGAAAGGCAAGACTGCCATAGAAAAGGGCCACAGAACCAAAAAATCTAAAATAGCTCGAGAAACAAGAAAAGTGGCAAAGATGATAAACCAAGGGTTAAGGGCAGACAAATCCACATTACGAAAATTGAAAGTGAAATACCACAAGCTTCTACTTTCAATCAAAGAGCCGAACAGCAAAACATTCTGGCAAATGGTAAACAGGCTGACACCTGGATAGTCCAGACACCGCAATGCAGCAATTGATGCAGGCCTATTGGAATCCTATATTCGGGCAATGTATGGAGCACCAGCAATAAGGAAGAGGGTGAAAGTCAGCTTGTAAAAGTAAAAACTTGGGAGCACCAAAAGATACACCAGTCGCAGGAAGGCATGGGGAACAGTTGAAGCAGGAGGAGAAAGAGACGTCTGCTATTTACCAGCAAGGCAATGAAGCATTAGTCATGGACCCAGAACAACTAATATAATCACAAAAAAATCTGAACCCAGAAGAGGCTGCAGGCCCAAACGGTCTATCCAATGCCCTGTTTAAAGGAGATGTAACTTACTGGGCCCATTACTTTGCATTTCTTTTTAATCATCTCCATCCTAACCGTATTCCTGAGCAATGGAAAGGTAACATATTTCAATCAATTTACAAAAGTGGAGACCCAGCTATACCAACTAACTATAGGTTTATTGCATTAAAGGATGTAGAAGCAAAGCTCTATGCGTCTTGTCTACTCCAGCACTTACAACCATGGGCAGAAGAAAATGATCTGATTCCACAAATACAATCAGGGTTCAGAGCAGGCATGGGTACACTAATGAATGTGACAGCCCTTTGTCTCCTAGTAGAGAAGGCCAAACAAAGAAAATCAAGGCTATTTGCATGCTGCGTATACCTTAGGTCTGCTTTTTGTTCGGGTCCATTGAGGTCGTTTCTGGTCAAAACTGGATAAATGGGAATTCCCAAAAAAGCTGTTGAGGGCAATTGTAGCACTGTATACAGGAACCTGGGCACAAATCAAAATAGGAGACAATAGCAAAGTCACAAACAAAATAGCTACAAACAACGATCCAAAGCAGGGATGTGTTTTGGCCCAAAGTCTGTTGAATCTATATCTGGCAGATCTTGCAAGAGCCCCCCCCCCTCAAGATGATAGTCACCCTCCAATTCTGGCTTCAGCGAAGCTAGGGGGTTTGCAGTATGCTGATGACATCATATTATGGAGTCAAATACCAGTAGGCCTTCAACCTATTATGAATGCCCTAAAAAATTACATGGACGAGCTAGGGCTAAAGTTAAATATGAAGAAAACAAAAGTGGTCTGGTTGGTGGATTCCAAATTCAAGTTTTTTACCTCGTTTTTAGAAGTCAAAAAAGTGGAGGTGGTTACTACATATAAATATCTAGGAATCATTTTGGAACACCGAATGACTGGCAAATATCATCTAGCAGCTATGCATGTAAAAGAACAGTCATTACTACTTGGTTTTAAATTATTGAATAAGAAACTGAGTTGTCCATCTCTAAGTCATCTTCTTACAGTAATGTCCACGCAGTTAATTCCAACAGTGACCTATGGCACGGAAATCATGCGGGTTGTGTAATGGACCCTTTTAATAAGATTCAAACAAAAGTATAGAAAGCGGTGTTTAACATTCCAAAATCAGTCTCACCAGACCAGGTATGACTTAAGTCTGGTTCAAAAAAGTAAATCCCTCTAAAGTAAGAGTGCTTTCACCAAATTATGCTGGAGGCTGCGGGCTTCTGAGAAGGGTTCCGTCACCAATCTATGCTGGATGGAAATTGAGAAGCAACAACTCAGCAACATAAAAGGATCATGGGGGAAGTACTTAAGCTAGGCCATCAAGGAACTTTGTATGCAAGATGCCCGGGCCACTAGCATGGGAAAATTAGCATTTAACCAAGTAACAAATGCCTCAGTTTGGTTCTTGTCCCAAGCAAAAGAAAAAATACCCTAGAGTGAGAAAGGCAGGCCTGGGCCATGAATAACTCAGACTCCAAATAGAGAACCCAGGAATATCTCTTAGTGCCTTTTTCACAGACCTTAAAGCACCAGTTTATGTAAATCTACTTCAGGAATATAGTCACCTAGGACCTCAGTCTACCCTGGAAAATCCAGCATCCAAACCAAAATTGCTGATTTTGTGGATATACAATCACTAGCAAACATTTTCTGCCTATGTCCGTTGCCCCTGGCGCAAAGAAAAAAATATTGAAACCAACGCTGGTAAACCAGCATATTCGTTCTTGCAGACAAGTAGTAACTAGTTGGTTAAGTGGCAGCTCAATTCCCTTAGTCTGTAAGGGGGTGAAATTCCTAAAACCTCTCCTAAAAGAACTTTAAAGGGAGGGAGCAATGCCAAATTCATCCAGAAGTCATTTTCCAAGCGAAACAGCCAGGGCGGGCGATTTACAAGCTCACGGCTATGTAGATGATTCTTGCTCTGCACCCACAAGATGAGCAATGACAAGCGTAAGGTGTGCCCCACAACTTGCAGAAAGGAATCTGCAAGGACTGGAGATAAAGGGTAATTCCGTCCCAGCAATCTGCGTTTAGGTGGTTAAAGAAGAAGTACGGACTGGGGATTTGATAGGTCATAGGTTTACACTAGGCACAGGCACTTTACCTGCAAACGGAGCAAAGACTGATGTAAGATCTGACTACAAACGTCACTATTCCGACTACTTGCTTATTTTCTACCATAGGGTCAAAAGCCATAATAATAATGAGATTTCCTTAGCTGAGGTGAAAGTAAGGTCTGAAGACGTGCACATTTTGTATTTTAAATTAATGTATTAGAGTTGGTTTTATATTTTTATAGAAAGGGTGTGCAATGGTTTTAATTAACAATGCAATGCAAATACAATTTGATTTGACTTGATTTCTTGTCAGGGTAAAGCACAAGGAAACCTCAAATTAACCTCTGCTCACCCTCTGGTAGCTTGGCACAGTGCAGTTAGGCTCAACTCGAAGGCAACGAGTAAAGTATTTGTGCAACACTTCAAACAGTAAACAGTCAAAGCATCAAACAAAAAGGATCCCACAACAGGTTAGAAAAATAGAACTAAGTGGCATCTTTACGAGAAAGTGGCGCATGGGTCCCGATGCTCCACGTTTCTTGCATCACCCGGTGTCTCTCTAACGGCACCATGGTTGCGCTGTATTTACAATACAACGCACCATGGCGGTCGTTACCACAACGTCTTCTACATTTTTTACGCTATTGTGGTGCTTTGCTGAACTAGCGCCAAAAATGTTGGCGCTAGTGCAGCGAAGCACAAGGAGGCCCATAGGCCAATACAGGATCATCACTTTAATGCCTGCCTTGGGCAAAACAACAAAAATCCAATAATTAGATCTTGAGTTATGAATTAAAAAAAAGGAACTGTAAATTAGTGATTAGAGGACAAAAGCGCCAACTGGGGATATTTGGTCGCATTGGGCAAAGTCAAAAATTCAGGCCGACCACAATTAAGCACATGCTGGCTACATGGACCCAGTGGAGCCTGCTGAACGAAAGTACCTAAAATCCAGGTTGTGGAGCTATGTATTGCTTCTGAACCACACCGTGGAGGGAATGCTTCGATTTCTCCACACAACATCAGTGATGCATTGGTTCTGAGATGCAGTCAGGCTGCGGTGCAAGTTCCTGATGCGTTGATGTCGAGGATGCGTTGGGCAATCTAAACGATACATGGGTTCCGATGAGCACAGAGGCTGTGATGCGGAGTTTCATTGTCAAGGTTGCCATAGATGTGGATGCAAGGACCTTTCACTGAGTAAAGCGCTGCAGGGTTGGTTCTGAAGGTCATGCACTGGTTCCAAGATGTGAGGTACAGAGGTTGGGCTGGTTCCCAACAACGCAGTAGAGGTGATGCGTCAATTTTCTCCATGCACCAGTAGCGATTTGTTGATTCTGCTCCCGCTGCAGAGAATGAGTCAGTTCTGCTGGAACAAGCACCTTAGGCCCAATTCCAAGGGTCCATGACTGGGGTTGCATCACTTGGCTGGACAAACTCACAGATGATAAGGTGCAGGAGTAGGGTGGCTGGAAGTCTGTTATGTCCCTGAAACGTAAGATCAGGAGGCCAGCTAACTGGCCCTTGGAGTTACTCTGGGTTCTGGGTTAGAGAGATTTAGGTCCAGTCCTTCACTCCCAGGCAAGAGAGCACCAGGCACAAGTCAACACAGTGAAGCAGGAGTCAAGCAAACAGCAGTCCAGGAGAGTCGCAGGCCTTCAGCAGCACAACAGTCTTTTTTCCTGGCAGAATATCCACAGGTCCAGAAGTGTACTTGGTTGGTGGTGTCTGGGCTCCAGTTCTTATACCCAGTGATGTATTTGAAGTGCACAGATGTCCTGCCCTTCCTGCCCTGGCTCCAGACTCACTACAGGGAGTATGCAGCCCTTTGTGTGTGGACAGGACACAGCCTATTCAGGTGTAAGTGAGGCTGTGTCCAGCTCCCCCCTCCCATCCTGCCCAGGATGGCCCACCAGGACACAGATGGTCCATGAAGTCACACCTAAGCTCCCTTAGTATGTGGCTGTCTAGTGGGAATACACAAAGCCCAGCTGCCCCCTACACAGATAGGTGATCAGCGACAGGCAGCAGACACCAAATGGCTAAGGCAACAAAAAGCCAATTTTCTGAATTGCAATTTAAAATCTGACTAAGTAAGGCTTTTAAATTGTGATTCCAGAGACACCAAACTTGAAAAGTATATTTCTTCCAGTTTGTAATTAACACTTTGAATATGTAATAAGGTAATCCCAATGTTAACCTTGCAGCAGTGAAATATGAAATTATGAGTTTTTCACCACCAGCACAAGCAAAACTTAAAAGTACATGTCCAACCTTTTTAATACACTGCTCACTGCTGTTGGGGCTGGCTAGGGCCTACTTTGGGGTATTGTATATGTATTAAAAAGGAGGATTTTGGCCTAGCAGAAGGTTGACTTTGCTGGGTCAACATGGCAGTTTAAAACTGCAAACACAGGATGTGCAGTGGCAGGCCTGAGACAAGTTTATAAAGCTACTGAGGTGAGTGGTTCAATCAGTGTTGCAAGCCCACTAGTAGCATTTAATTTGCAGGCTCTGGGCACATCTAGTGCACTCTACTAAGGACTTATAAGTAAATTAAATGTGCCAGTTGAGGATAAGCCAATGTTACCATGTTTTAGGGAAAGAACACAAGCACTTTAGCACTGGTTAGCAGTGGTAAAGTGTGCAGGATCCTAAGGCCAGAAAAAACGAAGTCAGCAAAAACAGGAGGTCTGAAGGCAAAAGTTAGAGGAGCCACACCAAGAAGGGAAAATTAAAATGATAATTAAATATACGAGTCATAATATGGATGAATATAGTGTCTTGAAAAAGCGTTGCCATTTGTTGGGAAGAGATATACATTTGAACAAATTCATTAATGAAAAAACACAGTTTATAAATAAGGTGAAACCTTAAAAATCCTCTTAAGCTTTGGTGATGCATTGGGCATCAAAACAAGAGAAACATCAATGCAGTGGCTTACCCAAGAAAGAGGTTTCCACAAATGTGGGCATTGTAAGTGTCATGGCTTTGCACACAGTAAAGTGGTCATATTGTCACAGTCTGCACGTTGCTTCTCACCTTTGGCTGGAGAACTTGAAAGAGCACCCGGTCTTCCGCTGGTTCTGCACTGACCAAGATAAGGGTGACCCTTTCTAGTAGCCACGGCACTGCTTGACAGGAAACGCTTAAGCAGACCGTACCCTCCAGAAGGAGTCTCAGAGGAAAAAACACCCAAAAATGTGGGAAAAACCTCTACATAGATACTCCTGAAAAAGAGGGAAAAAAACTAAGATGGAAAAAGGGAAAAAATCGGAGATTTCCATCAAAGCAACAGGAACTGGAGAAAAACACGAAGAAACAAGAGCGAGGATCACCACCAAGCGGAAGTGTTTGCAACGCAAAGAAGACAAGAACTGAAAGGCTTATATACCAGGAGACAGGAAGTGACAAACAGGAAGAAAGAGCGACACCATCTTGGATCGGGAAGGACACATAGGAAAGAATAGGAAAAAAGTAGCAGTATAAAAGGAAAAAGAAAAAAGGCATGCTGGAAAAAAGAACACCAAGAAGAAGACAACATGGACACTAAAACAAGGAAAGAAGTAAAAGTGGAAGACAAGAAGAAGAAAAAAGGAAGAAAGAAGAGGATTCCCCCCGGGTAAGGAAGGGAAAGTGTATCAGGTAGGCAAGCTGGAAAAGCGACCCGACTGAGAGCACGAAATGTGCTTTCTGGGCCGTGCCGCAAGAGAAGACAGGCAGAAACGCAGGCCGCAGGGATGCTGGGACTCCGATACTCGGAGCGGTGGCCCGACTGCGCCTCGCAGAAGGGACGCTGCGGTAGAGCGCGACATCACACATATTTGGGGAGAGCTTAAACAATAAATTATTTGAAATATATGATTTTTTGAACTGCAATAAAACCTTTTACATATATGTCATTACACGTGTGTGCAAAAAATTATTCATAGGTTTAACAATTAGGACATTGGAATCAAGGTGGCTAGTGCACCTAAGATCCATAGGTAATATAAATCCAAAGTACCCATTAGCAGTACACTTTTGAAAGGAATGCACCAAGGTGGAATTTGCACAATTAAAATTCACAAGATTAGCCAGAGTGAAACCACATCGAACAGGACATAGTATTCATAGGCTACGTCAATTTGATACTTTGTGGATTCATAAATCTCAGGCTGTAACAAAAGGTATAAATATTGATGAAGAATTGTGGGATGTTTAAAATAATAAATCTGAACTGTGCTACCAAAGGGCGTAGCCACTTGCTTGTTTTAAAAAGAATATATTACATTGGTGTTTATATTTCTTCTACTTTCACAACATCTGCTGGTAGTGTTTGATTGTGAGCATCTGGAGATTTAGGTGAGTTGAATGAGAGAATTAACAAAATGGTTTGGAGATGGTATTATGGATTACAGACTCACACTAATGGGCTCTGCTTAAAATTGTAATCCTGATTGAATTAATAGCTTACATGTCAGGTGCATGATAATTTTGAGTGATGAGTTTTGGGTTCGATCCCTACCAGTATCTGATGGATCGATAAATGAAGATTGTCAACTGATTTTCCTGAAGACCTATTTGTTTATTATTTTGGTGTAAGAAAAACAAAGTGGGATATGCCTAAAATGGAGAACCACAGGTAAATATTTGATGTTATTAATACAAGGCTAAGTTTATGAGTCAAAACCTTTTATTGAATTAAGAAGTTGTTTTCTATTACATGAATGTAACAACAGAATATTGTTCAGACTATGGGCGTCATTACGAGTTCAGCAGTCCTTGGACCGCCATGGCGGCATTGGCAGTCCAACCACCATGGGGTTGGGGGTTGGACCACCATATTACGAGTCATACGGGCTTATGAAGCAAAGACCACTGCAGTCCCGCCGGCACCGGCAGGCAGCACAGACCGCTGCGGTCACAAAGCAGCACAAACAGGCCAGCAGAGCCTATGTTTCCGCTGGGCACATTATGAGGTTGCACACCGCCAATGTGACCGTGGCGGTCCTACTACCATGTTTCAGCAGGCTGAAATGGGGAGTATAAAGGTGGACACTCACCTGGAGGAAGCATTACACGTCCAGTGCCTCTATGGAGCCCATCACACATGTCCTGCCGACGCTGCTGGTTATCGAAGGAGCCCAAATTCCACACCACTGTGGATGCAACCAACCATAAGTACACACACATAACTATGTTGTTACACTCAGCAACAGATCGTCATGCCACATTATATGGGGGTCCTGCTATGGGCACCAAGTACACCTGTCATTGTGCCCCAGGTCGGAATCATACACAAAGAAGAACACATTCACAGTCACAAAATGCCCCATTTGGGCAGGTCACTCACACTGCATCGCAACACTACACAAAAACACACATCTGCTCATCTCAGGCACAGGGACAGTAAAGTGTACACAAAAATATTGTTTCACAGAACACCAACAACACAGCAACATCATATCTACAAATACAACTCACACACTCACATTGTACACATGCCATGGACTGTCATCACATTCAACACACATATGTATGGATGTGTATAAGAACACAAATACCACTCCCATTAAACAGCCCTGCAATGGATACACACATCACCCACAATGGAAGGACAATGGGATGCACAATTGTGGGCGCACCAGCACATCCAAGAGCTTGATTACAGGAAGATGCTGTTGCTTGCTACATTCAGACTTATTTGGGTATATTCATTACATCCTTGAACATCAAGTCTGCAATAACCAATGCTGGTTAAATGTCTCCTTTATTATAACCAATTCTTCTTGATTATGCACATTGTATTTCACCTTCTCCAACTGTAACTGCCAAAACATGTGCTCTTCACAATGTGATCTGTATTGAACATGCAGCACACTCAGGAGGATAAATTGCTAATTTCCTTAGCAAGCAATCAACTGCCAAAAGGCACATGTGGACATTTTATTATTTAAGGATGCTTGTGTGTCTGAAGGCCTTGCTTGGCTTTGTACCTATTGCTCCGCTCACCTGTTTCCAGTCAAGTTGCGTTCCTTGACCTCCAGCCTACCTCCAGTCAAATTCCAGTGCAAGTCAAGTTCCTTGTTCTCCAGCCTGCCTCCAATTGAGTTCCAGTGTTCCTTATTCTTCGACCAGCTTCCAGTTGAGATCCAGCATTTCTCGCCCCCCGGACAGCCTCCAGTCGAGTTCTGATGATTCTTGCCCTCCGGTTGGCTCTCCTCTTCCGTCTTTTGCTGACGATCCTGTATTTTCTGTAAAAGAAATAAGAAAGGTGAACAAACCCAGTTTGGGTTCTTCTGAAATTTTCAAGCAAGTAACTTCATTTCAAGGTAAAGAAATATTAATTGCTTAAATGAAACAAAACAGAGCTCTGTCTTTTAAATAATTTTTGACAATAAGAACTAGCGTGATTTATCATTTGGGTGGGAATTCAATATACAGATAAACAGACATAAGGAAAGATGTATTTCCTGTAACAAACGCTCCCTGAGAATGAGGAGATTGGAAACAGAGCACGTTTATCAAAACTATTATTGGCACGAGATTATGGCAGAACACAAAGGAGCCCTTTAGTCAAGTTGATTGTTTTTGAGTTTTATTGCTTCAGAGACTCTGAAAGTATTGCAAAAAGAGGAAGAGACTTGTTCAGCCTTATAGAAACAAATGCACATTTTGTCAACAATAACTGACATTATGCAATGTACAATAGTTTATGCAAGTTCAATGTATTAATGAAGTAATTATTTTGCAGTTCAGAATCCTAAAAACCAAGAACACAGTATTTTGAGAAATCAGAAGTCAAGATGCCCAACACGGCATACAGTCCACGCACAGTCCAGCAGTCCAATTGTGCAGTTCATGAAGAAGCTGGTATTTTCTCTTTTTCTCTCTCCAAAACTCTCGTCCCCTTGAGGACTTGTGAGAGGCCAATGTACTCTTCATCGCGGTCATGTTAGTCCTCACCAGGATTAGGGAATTGCCATTGCCCCATCGGAATGCCTGGAATTCAGGTGAGTGGCTCGCACAGAACAACAATAGACAGACAAATATACAAAGATTACTATGCAAACAATAGCTGCACCATAGGGATGGCAGCATCAGGAGCACTCAGGGAAGGAGGCTGCACTGAGACACATATCACATGCCCCTTAAATAACATTTGCACAGGAACTGGCCTGCAGGTATCTCAGGGACAAACAATACTAGACTCAAGTGACATGCAAATCTACACAATGTGGAAGTGCAAGTCAACAAACCAAATACAACTCCAACTGCATGGGATATACTTCTACATGAAGTAGCTGCAAGGTACACACAGCTAAATGGACACATACACAGTCAAATGCAGACCAAGGTAGCACAATTGAACATACCCCATGTCTGCACAAACAAAACTCAGGCTGTCACACATTAGATGTATCCATAATCCATAACAGGGGGACAATTGTAATACCATGCATGCTCATACTGAACAACACAAGATTAAATATTTACCATACCAAACATAACACAATGCAATGATACCACAATTGCATGAACACCCACATATCCATACAGTCAACAAATACCTTTGTCTTGGGGGACACCAGCACTGCTCCCAAAGTCAGATACTACAAACAACAGCAAATGGATCAGCGAGCAGACTGAAACACACATAACTGTAGACAAACAACACAAGTTACTCAGGAAACACATAAAGGTAGAAAAAGAACTGCAGGACAAATGTTTACCCAAAAAACAACTGTTTGGATTTATTTATAACCAAACCTGAATAGCCCAAAGCCATTGGCCAGTCCATATAGAATTGTCCAGACACATCATTGTGCTATCACTTGACTACTAAATGCCGGTGAACCTCCACAGGAACGGGCATCCAGTGGTCAGGCACCTCAGGGATCATCCTTTGGGGAGGGGTCGGATTTGGGATGTGTGAGTTTGGGTTTGGGAGGGGTGGACTGCTTCTTAGGACAGGTGGGCTTCTTCTTGGGTGGGAGAGGTATGGGTGCTTGCAGAGAGGGGAGGTATGACAGGGGAGGAGGTGGATGGGATGGGTTGGGAGGTAGGTGGGGGCCTTTTAGGTTTAAGACAGGAGTAGCGGAAAGAGAGGGAAGGGCAGGGTCAAACAAAATAACTTTCTTAGGCACACAGGGACAGTCAACAGAAGGAAGTGGGGATTTGGAGGTCAAGGCAGTGGTTGTCTGCTGTGTCATGTCTTGGGTGTGAGCATGTGTGAGGTATGCTTACGCGTGGGTGGTGTCTGTTGCATGAATGAATGTGGGTGTTTGCATGTCTTGGGGGGCTGGGAGGTGGAGGTGCTGGGTGGTGTGGGAGTGGTGGATATGTGTTTGTCTATTGGGATTCTATCTGCCGTTAGAGTGGTGTCTACGGGTATGCTGCATGTGGTTGATGTCTGTGTGCCTGTTGGGGTGGTGTCTGCTGGTATGATGGGAGTGTGACTGACTGTTGTGGTGGTGCCTGTGGGTATGCTTGATGTGGTGTGTGGGACTGTGGGGGTGGTGGGGGTGCCTGGGGAAGTGGTGGCTGATGTTGTGTGTGTGGGTGTCTGTTGGGTACTGGTGTGCCGGTGTGTTGTGAGGTGTTTGTGTGTCTGTGTGCTGCTCTTGGGTGTTAAGGTGGGTGCATACAGATCAATCTGTGTGCTTGGGATAGGTAGAGGGATAGGGGTTTTGGATTGGGAAGAGGAAAGTGGAGGGGGACGGAAGGTGGGGGTGACTGGCTGCTGTCAATGTGGAGGCCAGAGCCTGAAAAAATCTCTGTAGGCCAGACATTGCACTATGAATGCCTTCTAGGAATGCATTTGTCTGCTGCAGTGGGGTGGACAATGGCTGGCATTCACAATGGCTGTCTGACCCAGAGAGATACTTCTCAGGAGGTCAGTAGCCTCCTCACTTAGGGCAGCAGGAGTAAGATGGGCTGGGGCAGAGGCCACAAAGGAGACGCCCACCCTCTTGGTTGAGCGGGCATGGCCAACTGGGTGGGGAGCAACAAGGAGGGTGGTGATAGAACTGCAGCTGGTGGACAAAGATAGTACAGGGGTAAGTCCCAATGGGTTCGACACCACTAGGGAGTGGCCATTGGAGGACGAATCTAATGGTGATGAGGATGAAGATGTGGTCTCCCCTGTGGCACTCTCCGCATCCTCTGGGCCACTGGGTCCTTCTGCGTCAGTGGTGTCTTGACCTAAGGTCCTGTGGCCACATGCTTCAGCTATGCCCTGTCTCCTTCACTGCTTCTGGATGATGCTGTAAATACAAAGAGAAATAGGGTCATCACATGTCCAAGATCACACTTAAACAACAGTTGTGATCAGCAAACATTACCGTGATGTCAAGTAAGCTCCAGCAAGAAACTCCACCTAAGTGGCCCATACAGGTACCATACCATATGCATGCATGCCATCTGAACTGTGAACAGCTACCCACAGAAAAATCAAGATCTTACAGAACTACTATTGCATGGCTGAAGTTGTGCAATCACAGTAACCATTGAACAAGTAGGAGACCTCATCACCTTCAACGCTTTGACTCATGGAGCACATATCCAATACCTGATGTCATACAATAGTAGGCCAATGCCAACTCCATTCCCACAGATCTCACACAAGGTCATGCACACATATATTTGTCACATGCACAATGACACAACAATAAGAACTGATTCTCCCAGAACTTGCCATGTTTTTGACAACAGTACTATAGCCTGGAGGAGGTGACATGGAAATACTCATATCACAGTGGAAACAGTTCCATAATGCACATTTCACTAAGTGATATTTGTCCCAATGTAGTGATGAAGGTAGTACTAATGTTGCTCAGATATGCCACACATGCGGCCTAGAAATGTACACTGTAGACAAAATGTGCAAAATGTCAGAGAGATATTTTTCTAAAATCCACAACACAATGAATCAGTAAGTCCCAGGGAAATCACCCTATACAATGGCATACTCTGAGTGCATCAGTAGACACGATTAGTCCCTTGTATGTGGAGAGGCCCATAGATTTGCAAGTACTTGTAGAAGGCACGCAACATGTTGCCCAGTTGGAACCTACATTCCTTGTCTCCATTTTGGTCATGCCATCCCAGATGTCTGTGGATGAATGCTTGTACCCAAACACAGGTTTCCAACATAACTGGAAGTCACTCCATGATGCATGCCAACAGTCAGGTTACACACCTTCCCCATTTCACATGTGCAAAGCACTTCTTTACATGATTCTACATCAATGGCTTGGAAATGCACTTTGTGGGTAAAAATTGCTGGGCCTACCTGTCATGTCCCTCAGAGCTACTGCAGAGGTACACGCCAAATGACATGCTATGTCGGATAAGGTATGACGGTATGTGTCAACCAAGAATCAATGGTGATACACTGCTGTTTGTGGCACAATATGAAATATACCCCCATTGAAAATATCCCCTCAAGACAGGTAGACAATGCATGAAACAGCAACTTACAAATGTTTTTTCAAAAGGGAAAGGGAAACATGCTGACATGTTGGCACAAGGAATGTTGGCAACAGTGATGGTACATAAATCATGTCAATGGACATTCCCCACTTACCAAGGGAAAGTAGTGATCTATAGATTCACTCCCAAAAGAATGTATACACTGTCACATGTATGATGGCCATTTTTACATTACAGATGGTAGTGAGGCGCCAGCCCCCATCATACTCTGAAGACAAGTAGCCTCTGGGTGGCAGACGCCAATATAGTCATTTTACCAGACACATGGCTGAGGAAAGTGATCCATCAATACCTTTCTTTTGGTCTATAACACTTATTAGTAGTGGTCTGCTGCATAGATATTACACCCACTACAACAAACATTACTTGATTCATCACTGTACACAGCCATATGTTGTCCCTAGAGAGGAAATTGCTTGTGGATTGAACATAGTGGTGTCTTAGATCCCTGGGCCAATAGGCAAGGCACATCAGTATGTAACACATGACATGCTTACACAAACAATCACTCATCTACTTTGTTACACATGGCTCATTCCTAATCGTCAGGGGGAGCTGTCAAAACCTAACACATGAACTTGGCAATGTGACAGGCAGGATTATGCCCTGTACTCAACCCCTTGTGGCTGCTGTGCTGTCCTCAAACTCCCATCAAGGTCTGGGTATGCCACCACCAGAATGTGGGCACTTAGAGGGTCATGGTCTGATGAGCACACTGCCCACGTTGGGAAACATCCCCAGCTGGACTTTAGCGATTTTCAGTGCTCAGCGTCTCAGGTCCTCCCACCTCTTGCGACAGTGAGCGCTCTGCCGGCTGTCGACCCCCAGGGTCTGCACCTTCTTGCCGATGGCTCTCCATAGCTCCTTTTCCTGATGGGCGTTGACCTGCATGAATGAAAAAGACAAATCAAGAGATTACAATCATAATTTTTCTCACAAATAGTTGTCACATACATGTCAGAAACACCATGCTAGAACTTTTCAATATGTTAACACTCCACAAGCGTGAAACACACAAGCCTATAAGTACAGGTACATGACTACAGACATATGTATTTGCATCTGCACACTAACCCACTACCCTGCACATGGCCTACAGTGACTAAGCAAGCTTCTCCAGCAACCTGTACTGTGATGTTAGCCACAATGAAACACTACACAACTATGTGGCTTCTGAAGGGTAAACTCCTTAGGCCTGACTGGACCAACACATTTAAACTCTGTGAGATTGGCTCACTGCATACAGTCCCTACAGTCAACTGCCATAGTACAAACTTCACCATTACACTTGAGTAAGAATCAAGGGGCTGGGATGGTGGGTACAGAAAGTGTATTCCTTGTCCATGTGTGGACATGTGGAATAACAACTGCAGACTCATGCCACTTCAGGGAGTGGGTTCTGTGGTATGTAGCTGAACCACATACATGTCTATACTACAGAGATGGCATCCAAGATACAAAGGCATGCATTGTACAGTTTCTGCTATGTGACCAAGCTACTGAGTCACATATCATGGCCTCCCAGGAATCAACACACTGTCTGCACTGTGGGACTGTCATTTATACAATAAGCATGTACAGGACAAATATGACCTATGTGAAGATTACAACAGAGCTGTGGGAGTAAGGGACCTGTCATGAGTCTAAGACACACATTGACAATGATGCAAAATGCACATAAGGACTAGATGAATGATTTACCTCTACATCCATTCCTAATCTAGTCAAAGGAATGAGGCATTCTGGGCAGGTTTTGCCACTAGTGCATCATATTGGCCACATGCCAGGATCTTCAGTGGTACAGTGAGTGGGCACAGTGCCACTGTTGCATAGCCATAGTAACAGTCCTAGAGCCTGGACTAGGTCCCATACTGGGAGATACATTTGACAGGCCCTGGTCATTGCATGATGAGCATACAAACCTACATGACACTCCATTTGCATCCCTTCCATGTATGACAATACATCATGTGGGCATCAGCAATTTGGCATGTGGTGTGTGTGGCATGAAGGGCACAGTGAGTCATGATATGCTTTCCACAAAAAAGTGTAACAAGGCCAGATGTGGTTTGAAAGATTTGTGGCACTATACACATTACTCACATGATTCTCAAATGACTCATAGAAGATGCATACACAGCTCATGCTGTCGCACATACATTTTGTCCAATATTTACAACAATCATGAGGAAAGAGATGTCTTGGAATGGCAGTAATGTATCCTTACCTACTTATGTGCATCCAACACAAGGATGATCGAGGACCCCAGAAATCTGAGAAAACACAATCTGACTGAACATATCATATCATACTGGCCACCAATACCTGCACATTCTATGTCCCACTGACGCCACACAGAGTGCAACAACAGGCACACAAGAAGTCTACCTGGCACACAGAGGCACATTGTATCCTGTGAGGATGAAAAGGATGTTTAAGTACATATAAAATTGTCCACATGAGGTACTTACCTGCTCCTCGGGTGAGCCATAGAGCTTAGAAGGACCTCATTAATTAGCCTCTCCAGCTCCTCTGGAGAGAAGACATGGGCCCTATCACCTGTTGGACGTGGCGTGATTGCGCCCAAAGGCGGCACACAGCAAGCCCGGATCATGGAGTTGTTGCTGGCAGCAGTGTCAGGAGTCAAGTGAGTGAATCTGGCAGTCATGTCTACCACGTATTTGGTCTTCACGGCCAGGCAGACTCAGCCATTGGCCCGTGACTGCCACTAGCAACAATGTTAGCCTATGGCTGTGTCCACTGAGGTTGCAACCGCCTACCGCCATGACGACTTCCGCCGGCAATCGCAGGCGGTTCCTAATGTCCAGTGGAGTAGGTCAGGCATCTGCCATTTTGGTGGCCTGAAATGCTATATTGGACTGTATAAACTGTGTCACACCTACAAAAGATGAATTTTTACCTCACAAACATCCTTTTCCTGTCTTGTCATGTAGGTCCTACTACTCAACCATCATTATAGTATGTTGCAGTGCACAGATGGCATTTAACAGCAGGGCACAGACCACCACCGCCGACTGTCATTTTGGCGGTGGGGATATACAGTCACATTTTGAGTGGCAATTGTGTTGCACATCTTTGAGTTTCGTCCAAATCCATGTTGTGGATACATGTACTGAAAACCATGGTGGTCACATGTGACCCCTGTGTAGTTGGCAGCTGTGATGTCTACTGTGTGTCATGTCTATTAAGTCAAATATGCTTTGTCACATTATATCATTGACATGCATCATGTATGTTGCTGTAGACACACTGACTATTGTTAGAAATCATGGCTTATTATACATAGGCACCCTGGGAGAGGGAGGATGCGACAACTTCCTGTCTACCATCCACTGCCAGACCTTTAGACCATGGAGAAAAGGCACATCCTCAAGTACTATAGCCCGAATAGGCAAACAATAGTGGACTTATGTCGTCAGTTGAGGCCAGATCTGATGCCAGTGATTTGTTATCCAACCAGCATACCACCCATTGTATAAGTCATGTCAGTACTGCACTTCCTTGCCACAGGGTCTTTGCAACACACAGTGGCCCTGTCTGCTTGGATGTCCCAACCTAGGTTCAGTCTGGTGTTGAAGGATGCCCTCTCAGCAATGTTGAAACACCTGGACAGCTTTATCTGGTTCCCCCGACATGAGGATTTAGCCCATGTGAAGGCTGACTGTCTTGGTTTTGCCCGCCTCCGACATGTGGTGGGGCCATTGATGGCACACATGTTGGCTTGGTGCCACCGCAGGCCAGTGAACAAGTTTATTGTAACAAAAAGAACACCAATGTGCAAGTTGTCTGTTTAGCGGTTCTTTATATTTCACATGTGTGTGCCCATTATCCGTGTTCAGTCCATGGTTGTTTCATAATGCAGAACATCACCATACCCCATCTGATGTCACAACTGTACCCAAAGAGGGCCTGACTGGTTGGTAAGTCATATCTGTCCTGATTGTGTGTGTGCAATGTCAGGTGCTACAATCATGAAGTCATTGACTCATTGTTGCACATATGTCCCATTCCTTAACAGGAGACTCCGCATAGCCAAACCATCCTTGGTTGTTGACACCACTAAGGAACCCAACTATGCCAGGGGGAGTCCGCTTCAATGAGGCCCATATAAAAACACAGCAGCTAGCGGAGTGGGCTTTTGGGCTCCTGAAGGCCAGATTTTGGTTTTGTAAAGCACTAACCTGTTTGTCCCACGGAGACATAGGCCCTCATTATGACATTGGCGGTAAATCCTGCTTACTTCTGCGGTGACGGATGCCAACATACCATCACAGAGGGGAACATCCGTTCACCATAATATGACACACACACTAAACTAACAGAATATTGCCACAAACAGATATCCGCCAGACCAAAGGTTAGTGGTAAACTGTCAGTACAAACACCCATACTGTTATGCCAACAAAACAACACTCTCCACATTATGACCCACAAATCACCACAGCGGACAATCAACGGAGGGAAACCATTGGCAGTACACACCAGCATGGTCCGAATGGCCACCCAAATTCATAACAACACAACATTGGCCAAAACTAAAATCACACACCTGACACCGATACACACACTACACTCACCCACAGCACTATACAATACACACCCACACTGCCCCCAACTCTTTACGAACATAGAAAATAGGCAAGAGATAGCCATGCAAATCAGAGACACAACTACACACACATCACAAACACCCATTCATCCGTCACGCACCCAACACCCCATCACATTACTCAACACCCACTGCACAACCTACACCACACAAAACCCATGTCCCCACAAAGGCACCCCCGTTTCACAGATGAGGAGTTACGGGTCATGGTGGAGGGAATAGTCAGGGTAGAGCCACATCTGTTTGGAGCACAGGTACAGCAAATCTACATTGCAAGGAAGATGGAGCTATGGCAGAGAATCATGGACCGGGTGAACGCTGTGGGACAGCATCCAAGAACAAGAGACAACAGACAACATCAGGAAGAGGTGGAAGGACCTATGGGGGAAGGTACGTTCCATGGCAGCAAGGCACCAGCTCACCATCCAGAGGACTGGCGGTGGACCCCCACCTCCTCCACTACAGCTGACAGCATGGGAGGAGCAAGTCTTGGCAGTGAGGGACTCACTGGAGTTGCCAGAAGACTGAACACTGGTGAGTCAATATTTACTATCAATCCCCCCCATACCTGCATGCCACCACCACCCCTCACCCAAGGAGCCCTCTCCACCAGCAGAGGCACCCAAGGAGCCCCATCCACCAGATGATGGCATGTAGACCAATCTCCAGAGACTGTTGTGCACAAAACTCCCTCCAGAACCAGTGGGCATGTCACCCACTCCAGAGACTGTGGCCTTTCACTCCTCTCCAGTGACAATTGGGCAAGGATCCCCCTCAAGAACCGGTGGGCATGTTACCTACCCACTTCAGCTGAGGTGCCCCCACCCCCCTTCCACCTGAGGTGCCTACCCATTTCCAACATGATGCCCCTGAACAGTGGAGCCCGGATTATGTCAGGAGTCAAGTTGGGCCTTGGACTGTGCCCTTTGGCCATGTGGGCCTGCCTTTGGTACTTTGGATTGGCCATTGGTCCAATCGGGACATTGAAGCCTGCATTTACATTTCATGTTTCTTTATGGTGGCTGTTGGCAGCAAATTACAGTGTTCCTACATCAGTATTGTTGTCCTTGCATTATTTTCATGTGGGTCCTATGAAATTTGTTTTACTCTGCAGCTGGTTCTGTGTATGGTGTGTGTATGAATGATGTGTGTTGTGCGTGTGTGTGTCACTCTCCTTTTCCTCCCTCCCTCCCTTGTGTGCTAGGCGGCTGTACTCACAGACGTTGTCTTCGTCGGCATTGGTGTTCCAGGATGGCCATTGCGTGGTAGTGCATCGGGAAGACTTGGAGTTCCGGTTCCATGGCGGCAGAGGAGTTCTTTGTGGCCCTGATGATGAGTCTTTCGTTTTCTGTGAAGTGTTTCCGCTAGGGTTTTGATGGCGTTGGTACCGCCCCGGAAATCCTGGAGGTTTGCTATGTCATAATATGGAGGGCGGTACCTTGACTTCCGCCTGGCTGTTGATGGCTACTACCGTGGTCAGTGGTATTAATGCCCTGGCTGTTGGTGTGGAACATTGGCTGTCTATGGGAGGTATCACCGCCATGGTTATAATTCGGTGGTAATTACCGCCAGGCTTTTGGGGGTTTTACCGCCACTTTAACAGTCACCGCCAATGTCATAATGAGGGCCATAATGTTGACTAAGTTGCTTATTTTCAATTCCTAGACGTTACGTGCCTCCAACTCAAATGGACATGATCGGCATTGGAACGCCCCAGAGGAAAAGGGAGGGATGAAAGAGAGAAAGAGAGAGAGACACAGGTCTGGATCCAAACGACTGGTGATGGTCCCTGAAGAGCCGTGATTTCTTATAATAAATTACCTATCAGTTGAACAGCTCATAACTCGTAACCATGTATATTCTAGCCTCTGACTACTATGTGCAAGCTATGTGTACCTGCTAGGTTCTCCTTTCCTGCTTTACATGGCTCTCCCTCTCTCTAGGAATTTTCCGTAAACAATATGGATTACCTGTTTTTAAACAAGAACCTTCAACCTCCTATAATATCTATGACTACTCCCACTCTGACCCCAGATTGATCCCACTTCACCTTTATTAATGCCTACCGAAATGTACTTGAAGTTCTGTGGATATCCTGTTTGATGACCTTGCTGAGATTTCCTAAGATACTGACTCACTCCATAGACATTTAAATGGGTAACAAATAATGACAACAATTTCTCAGGTAATTAGGTTTGCAGACATTGATGGGTTAGTTTACGCACTGTACTTAGATTTCCAAGGAACACACATTCTATGTCTTTTGATCACACTGAAAACAGTGCAATGTTTGTAACACTCTGGGAACATAGGGCTAATATCAATAACACAGGCAATCAGTTTTCTCATTGTTACATCACAGCGTAAGTTGAGCACAGCAATGAAACTTTCAGGCCATTCACAGAATGTTCTGCATCGCCAGCACCAGCTATGCAAATGTCACACTAAACTTAGCAACAACAAACGTATTCACAATACATCGTTTTTATGATAATTGCAGGAAACAATTTCCTTTCTGATACACATAGCAAGCAACAACTATAAGCGCTATTACGCGAATAGTGGCGAGCATCCCATTGATCTTAAATGCCAATGATGTGCCTTCTTAGGTTCATCGGGCTCCGAAACGTCTTATTTTCAAATATTAAGGCAACAAGTGTCAGGTTTTCACAAATAAATGCTTTTCGAGTGCGCACAACGCGTTACTGCCTTTTTAGTAGTCAATTCTCTCAATCTCTTCAACTCCTCAGAAGCGGCATCCAGGATACAGGACTGAACATGAAGATCAAACATGTAGAAGCAGAGACTCCTTCTCTGCAGCCAGTGACCTTTACAGCAAGCAATTCGCTAAGGCCTGGTATGGTTTAAGTACCTGCTGCATCCAGCCACACCTAGTGTGAGTCATAGGGAGCCACACCCAGTCTGAGTGATAGGGAGGCTGGAGGCTTCAGCAACATGTGTCCTAAACAAGCATTGGTTCCAACAAGCATTGTTTTTTTGTAAACAAGCATTGGTGTCTGTAAAACATTCTTATGAGGTTACATAACATTGGCAGAGGGTTGGCTTAAGAGTTATTTACTGGAGCACAACCAGGTTTGCAAGTCCAACAGGTGTGTCATATCACTGTGGCATGCTGCATGTTCCACAAAATTGCCCTGCAGAGGAATTTTCTGTATATCCCAGAGGAGGGGGAGCCTGCAGAGCCACTGGGTGAGACTCCTGAAATGCCAAGTGAGGATGACAGTGGTCAAGAGGAAGCAGCTGACTTGCAGGAAGATCTCATCAACAGCTACTCATCACAAGTTTAAGTATGTCATGTGATATCATGACTGTGACTGTACATTGAACTGTAGTTGTGAGAATGTGTGGAGTTGAATTTTAGAAACAACTAGGTAGCTGATACTCCGCAATATTCAGCCAAAGGATGCTTGATGAGGTAGCTTATGACATATCCCCACCTTGATGATGTTGCTTTGTTTTTTTCAGTTTCCTTGCAATGTAATTTCATTTCCAAAACTTTCCAGACAGCAGCACAAGTGAGTGTTGTATTTTTTGGAAAGTTTCGTCAAGATTCGTGAACTAGCACCAAAGTTCTTAACAAATCAAAAAACGCTCTTTCTATAGAAACTTCATCCTAACTATAAGTACCTAGTGGCAACTGCCACTAGGTAATATATATATATATATATATGTGAAAACTTTACTTCCTCCTTAAGCCACGTTTGATAGGGGTTCCTCCATCTCCCCTCCGTGGGGCTCCACGAAGAATAATACTGCGCACGTGAGTACTAATCAATTTAGCTTTGCGTGCATTTATCATTATTTAATTTTTTCCAAAGTTCAAGTGCTGGCAGAACTCGATATGGATATGGATGGATATGAATATATTTATATATTCACTGAAAAAAATAAAGGTTACAGGGATGTTATAGTTAGGTTCTTCATTTACACGCTCAAAATCATAGAAATTCAGCTGGTATAGTTAGAGTTATTTCAAGTAACTATAACTCGTGCCCTAAGGTAACTGTAACTCACGCCCACCATGCACAGTTTTCTGACCAATAATTTAAGTGTGAATGTTGCAGTGATAATATCAATGATGCCATAGAATATGTGATCAATGATGTTATATGTGGTGTAATTAGCTGTGGAAAACAGGGAAACAGATGAAAACTCCGCTCCCCACGAGTGGGAGCAGTTTTCCTCCTCCTGCTTGCTGGGAAATGAATTACTGTTAGCTTTTGCTTGTCAGGAGCTGTCAAAGCACCTGCCAAGCGAAAGCAAACAGCTATCTCCCAAGGGTGGTCCCCTAGGGAAATAGCAGGAGTCAGCCCTGGGAGGTGGCGGTCCCCAGGGCCATTAGTGGCTCCATGGCCCACCCCGGAAAGGTGGTGGTCCCCGGGGCCAAAAACGTCCCCAGAGGGCCCCCCCATCCTTTGTACAAATTGGGCATGCCCCGGTAGTGGTGGTCCCTGTGGCCGAATATGGCCCAGGGAGGTGGGGGGCCTTCAAATTGTTTTCCTGGCCCTGGGGAGGCGGTGTCCCCCGGGTCCTACACAAGAATGGAGGGCTCCACACAGCCCACTCTAATGTTTTTAATAAAACTCTGGGGAGATGGTTGTCCCTCCAATTAAAACTTGAATCGGCCTGTCCCAGGGAGGTGGCGGTTCCGGGGGTTCAAACTGGGCTTGAAGAGGGGGGCTGCATGCACCCCAGTATTTATACTTATATATGTCGCAGGACCGGGCCCACCCAGGGTCTGAGTTTTAAAGGAGAGTGGGAGACAGCGTTTCTTTTTAAAAAAAATATATATATATATGCCAAGAATTTGTGGATCCCCGCAAAATTATGGCAAAAATTAAAAACCAAAAATGCTTGTTTGCTATGGTGGAGTCACTAGGTGACCGCAGCACCAGGGCTAGAGGGTTAGGGTATTCCTACCCTGCTCCATTTTCCTTATTTTTACTTTTTGTTTGGAACTCGGCTGAGTCAGATTCCCAAAACGACTGTCAAAACTTCCTGGTTGAAGTGTTGGCAACCAATCAGATTTCACCATGGAGACTGTTGTATCCACAGAGACTACGCATCCCTACAAATACAAATTTATTTTTCCTTTAATAACTCTAAGTGGATTTACACCAAATCACCAAAAGCACGCTTTCTGGACCAAGAGCTAGCTTTCCGCCCCATTTGGTGCAATTCCGTCCAGCGATTTGGGCTGTAGTTAAGTCTAAAATCTTTATGGGATATTGCATGGGGTAAACGTGTTTTGGGACCCCCTTTTTTCTCTACCCCTGCTTGATGAATCTCCCCGAAACATTCAAGACAGCATCTGAGGTGAGTGGCAAAACTAGTTTTTAATATTTCGTGAGGATTCATCGAACGGCACCAAAGTCATTGGCAAAACAAAAAACGCTTTTCTTATGGAAACTAGGTCCTAACTATAACTACTAGCAACCACCAGTAGGTAATAAATATATATATATGTATAGATATATAAATCCAGCCGGTTCCCACCCGCAAACCACCGGGCCCTCTACTGAAGCTGGCACGACAGATAATATAATTCAAAATCTGGTATTTCCAGTCCACCTCTATCGGCAGGACAGCGCAGGGTGGGGAGAGATGTTTGCTGTTGGACCCCATCCCAAATGAGCTCTCAGAGGAGCACATTTAAGTCTTTAAACCAGCTCATCGGTATATTCACTGGACGGTTGGTGAAGTAGTATAAAAGGCGGGGTAACATAATAAATTTGGATAAAGACACTCGGGCCATCATAGAGAGAGTAAGAGAGCGCCAAAACACCGCGCATGATCTTAAGGACTGAAGTGTTTTACCTAGATTGCCATCTCGGAAGTCTCCTAGATCGTGGAACACTTGTATTCCCAGATATTTGAAAGAGCAGGGGGATCATGTAATGTCAATTGGGCAGGAGGCGGGGCGTTCTCCTCTGCAATCAATGGGAAAACGTATGTCTTTTTCCTGTTCATTCTGAGGCCAGATGGGCCACCGAATTCCTCAAGTAAAGTGAGCGCCCAGGGGATCCCTGATGTGCCATCCCGTAGGAAGATCAGTATATCATCTGCATAGAGTGATATGACATGTTCCACAGGGTCCCATTGTACCCCCCTGCCATGCCCCTCATTTGAAACTGAGCTGCAGGGGGCTCGGCAAGAGCAAACAGCAAGGGTGGAACTTGATGACTTTTCTTCAATTTCATCTGCACCTGCAACTGCAACTGAAACTGTTACAAAGACACATAAGATGTACCTATGGCTTAAAGATAACTATTTGGTTTATCCATGGTATTATCTGTGGATATCTCTGACATTGCTTGCCTTTCTGTTATAGATTGGTTTTGTGACAGTTTTCTGTTTCTTGATAAATGGCCATTGTCTTCCTGAACGCTCTTCTGTCGAGCCAGTGGATTAAGTTCTAACTACATATATTTCTTCACATAAGGTCCAAAGAGACTTGTCGCTTGTGAACAATTCAGCAGTACCAATTCCAGATGGAATTGTTTGGGATAAAGTACCTTTTGATATTTACAGGCCTACTGCTGTTATCCAAATTTCATATGTATTCAAAATATCAATGACTAATGTAATTTCATCTGGTGTTGTTTCTGATGACTGGGATGATAAAACAGTTGATTTGATGCTTGCTGATCTGCAGGATTACACTGTATTTGAAAGTGATGATATGTACACGAACACAGCGAATGATAGAGAAATGTTGTGTTATAATCATTGGGGACATTACTATCCGCACAGAGCAACTAGACATAGATTAGTATTTAATTACTCAGTGGGAACACTGTTCAACTCCACATGTGGGAAGCCCTAAAACATATATGGACAAATTTGTATTATTTTCTGGGCATGACACTACAGATGCAGAGTCATATTATTTCAAATGACCACCATCCAAAATGCGAAAGAGTTTGCTAACTGACACCAAATTAATTTATTCAGATTCCTTTGTTTCCCGACTCACTGTTGAAGTTTACAAATACTGGAAGAGCGCTATAGATGTGAAAAGTGTATGGGGAACACACAATTGGCGAATTCAGGGTAGGGAAGCATTGTTTAGAGCATGCCTTATTCTTGTTCAAATGATATTTTTGAATGACACAGTACAACAAACATCCTGCCAAGGGTTAGCAAAATAAAGGAAATTAATGCACCCAGTAGCCCCACACCAGCAAAATTCATCAATTGGCAATCATTCGTAAATATCACAGAGGAAGAACGCAATGCTTGGGTTGAGGATAGTTCCTGTAATTCCACACTTTCAAGTCCCGGCGGGTGCTTATTGTGGCCAATAGACACGAATAGATGTCAGGCGCTTTTTGTTAATTCCCCAGGGAGTTTCAAGATTAGCCGGCTGGACCCTCGCCATGTCTTGCGTCAACACTCGGGTATAGTTACCACATACAGTGTGGGTAAACTGTGCCAACAAACTTTGTCAACAATGGTTTCGCACTAACACCTTAGCAGCAGTTAAGGGGCATCTTAATCTCTTATCAGAGGAAGTAGACTTGCAAAATGTCTTGCTAGGTCCAAGAAAACCATGCTCTAAACAATTTCTGTATGCCAAATACAATTAAATGTGGAAGCTTTCTAAAATGGAAGCAGCTGCACATTTAAGGCAGATAGATTAGGTAAACATGGAGAAGGCTTTAGCTGTTGGCATGAATATTCTGTCTAACAGAATATACACCCTTAATAACATAGTGTTATCTGTGATTGATATCATACAATCATACAGAATGACATGTCCCTCTTACAACATGGGCAAAGTCAGCTGCGTTCCATCATGCAGTTGGGTTGAACATTGCAGATTCTGAAAAATGGAAATACGTCATGTCCAGGGAGAAACAGATAATGGCTAAAAAGGAAGCACGTTATACTATGCTCAACATAGAAAAGTTAGAAAAGCTGCCTTTCACAGTAGCAGAAAGTCCTTCAACAGTATGGCTTGTACATGGTGTTATAAATCTGCCATTTCCACCTTTCGTTTCCCAAAATGTTTGAAACATTTTGCTGTGGGCAGATGTGAGTGGCTAGGAGATATCTCTATTAAAGAAGAGTGGGAGTTGCCTTTTGAGTTCAAATGTCTGAACGGCAAAGGAGAGGTCTTTCTGAGCGGAAGCAAAAGTGAGACTACAGTTAGTCATTCAATGATCTGCAAACAGTCGCCATTTCACAATTTCTGCAATCCGGGAGTCACAAATTTGGCATGCTTTCTGAAGGGTACTCCTGTCCCTTTGATTCATCCAGCATCACATATACTTTCAAATCGAAGTTATGTGGTCCTGAACAATCAGAGCTGTTGCAGAATAAGACCAGGAATTGCCTAAGCAATTTCCGTCTCTCAAATTGTATCTTGTTGTGGACATATTTTATTCCCTCCCCACACAAGAGATAAGAGTAGTAGAAATGTGGCCTCACATTGATACTACTAATGTAAATTGTGACAAGCTGAGCAGACTAGTGGCACTACTGTTCCAAAAAAAGTGGCGTTCACATCGGCCAGAGAGACATATGCTTTCCAGATAGTGAGATCAGCCGAGATACAATCCCTATTATATACCAACTTCCCTAAGCACTTTGGAGAGTTGGTCTTCAGAATATTCAATGCCCCAAGCAGTACGGGGATTGTACATTTCTTTAAGGCTGTTGGGTCTGAATTCATTGCCATCTTTCAGTCTTCGGAGTCATTCCATCAGCTATCCATTCATTCTTCTCAAGTGTGCTTAGTGGCTTTCCTGTGACTTTGGCACTGATCAGTGGGATACTGCTGCTGCTATTCCTAATATGCAGTGGTTGTGCCTTCTCAGCTATTCGGGGTGATGGAGCTACTACCACCACCCCAGCTGTGCCATGATCGCATGGTACAGTTCTTTGGTGCTCTGTGGCTGGAGGAATTGGAGCATGAATTGGTCATTGTCATTCCAACCAGTCCTGTGGTGCGTGTAACCTGTCTTTCATTACACCTGGTGCTGCTTATAGTGTCTACTGTCGGCGTGTCTTGCTGTCCCGCCTGTGCCTCCTGTGGACAAGGAACTGCTGATATTCCCGGTTCATTCACAGTCGTGTCCCATGAGATTGAAGCTAATTCGTGAGGCCACTTATGAGCCACCTCTTGTGAACCATTTGGCTCCACCAGGCACTATGGATGATGCTGCCTTCACTGGTGATCCTGTGCCTAAGGCTTCTGCGCACTTCTGCTCCATGGATCCATCTGCCAATCCTGTCATTTATAAATTTAGAAGGCCGGACCCCAGGGGATCGGGTGCCCCGGGCTGATGCCGGGCCCTGGGGGATGGGGTCCCCAGGGCCGAAACCAGCTGGGGGGGTGGGGCTGCGTCGCCCCTCCCCAAAACACTAATATTTTAGAAGGCAGGGCCCCAGGGAAGGGGGTCCCATGGTCTGAGATTGGCCTGGGGAGGGGGGTCACGTGGCCCCCTCCCCAAAAAATAAATATATTAATGCCAGGGGCCTGGGGGATAGGTTCGCCAGGGCCGAAATCGACCAGTAGAGGGGTGCCGCGCAGTCACCCTTCCCCCCAAAAAAATATTTTAGAACGCTGGGCCTTAGGGGATGGTGTCACTAGGGCTGAAATCGGCTGGGTGAGGGGGGCTGCGCTCCTCCCCCATGGAATTCTAGTGGGCTCAGAGGATGGGGTCCCCAGGGCCGAAATTGTCCAGGTGGGCACACAGCCCTGCACTACTCCAAAACAATCAGCCTCACTCCATACCAAAACAAACTGCCCCACTGCAAACTGCTGCACTCCAATCCAAAACAATTCTGTCCCACTGAAATCCAAACACTCAGCCCCACTCCAATCCAAAACAATCTTCTCCACTCCAGTCCACCTCACTCCAATCTGCCTCACTTTAATCCAAAACAATCTGCCCCACTTTAATCCACCTCACTCCCATCTGCTCCACTTCAATACAAAACAATAAGTCCCACTCTAATCCACCCCCTCTCCAATCTGCCCCACTTCAATCCAAAACAATCTACCCCACTCCAATCCACCACACTCCAGTCTGGTCCACTCCAATTCAAAACAGTCTTCCCCACTCCAGTCTAAAACAATAACCCACACTCTGATCCAATCCACCTCACCACAATCCAATACACCATACTCCATCCAAATTCACCCCACTCCAATCCAATCCACTCCCATCCAATCCACCCCACTCCCATCCAATCCACCTCACACCAACCCAATCCACCCCACTCCAATCTGCCCCATTCCAATCAAAATAATCTGCCCCACTCCAATCCAAAACAATCTGCCCCACTTCAATCTGCCTCACCTAAATCAAAAACCACCTGCCCCACTCCAATCCATTTCAGTCTGCTCCTCTCCAATCTGCCCCACTTTAATCCAAAATAACCTGCCACACTACAATCCCAAACATCCCACTCCAGTCCAAAATAATCTGCACCACTTCAATCCAATCTACCTCACCTAACCCCAATCCAATCCACCCCACTCCATCCCAATTCACCCCACTCCAATCTACCACATTCCACCCCATTACAATCCAGTTCACTCCACACCAAATCAATCAACCCCACACCAATCCAATCTACCCCACTTCAATCCCATACACATCACCCCACTCCAATCAACCCAATCCACTCTAGACCAATCCACCCCACTCCAGCCAATCCTCCCCACCCCTATCTGATCCATCCCCTCCACTCCGATCCGATCCACCCTACTCTAATCCATCCCACCCCAATCCACTCCACTCCAACACATCCTACTCCAACCAAGTCCACTGATATCCAATCCACCTCACTCCAATCCAATATAATCCACCACTCCAGTCTTCAATAATCAACCCTGCTCCAGTCCAATTCACCTCACCCCAAACCATCTTAATCTGCCACACTTTAATCCAGTACACTCTTCTCCAATCAATCCACCCCCCACCAATCAAGTCCACACCACTCCAGTCCAAACCACCCCACTCCACTTCACTCCATTCCACCCTAACCCCACCTCACCCCAATCCAACCCCCTCCACCCCTGTCCAATCCACCCCTATCCAATCCACCCCACTCAATCCAATACACCCCAATCTGATCCACCCCACTCCAGTCTACCCCACTGCAGTCCAGTCTACTACAGTCCAATTCATCCCACACCAATCCAATCCACCTCACCTCATTGCAATCCACCCCAATCCACCCCACTCCAATCCAATCCACCCTAATCCAACCAACCCTACCCTAGTCCAATCCACCTCCACTCCAATCCACCTCACTCAACCCCAATCCACCACACCTCATCCCAGTTCAGTCCACCACACTCCGATTGAATCCATCCAGCCTACCCCACTCCAATCTACCCCACTCCAATCCACTCCACCCCAATCCACCCCACTCCAATCCATCACAATCCAATCCACTCCACCCCATCCCAGTTCAGTCCACTCCAGTCCAATCCAAACTATCCACCCCATCGCACTCCAATCCACCCTAATCCAATCCAACACACCCACCCCACTCTAATCTAATCAATCCCTCTGCAGTCCACCACACCCCAACCCACCCCATTCCAATCCACCCTACTCACTCTAATCCACCCAACTGTACTGCTATACACCCACTCTATCCCAATCCAATCCACTTCACGCAAGTTCAGTCCACCCCACTCCACTCCATCCAGCCCGTCCCAGTCCAATCCATCCAGCCCGCCCCAGTCCAATCTATCCAGCCCACACCAATCATTCCTACCTCACTCAATCCATTGCACCACACTACATTCCAATCCATCCCACTCCAATCCAACCCACCCAATCCCATCCACCCCACCCCAGCCTATCAATCCAATCTAATCCACCACAAATCTGTCCACCTCACTCCATTTCAATCCACCCCACTCCAGTCAACCCCTATCCACTCAATCCACTCCTCTCTACCCAATCCAATCCATCCCATTCTACTCCAATCCACCCCTCTACCTCATTCTACTCCACCGTACTCCACTCTATGACACTCTCTGCCACTGAACTCTACAACACTCTACTCCTCCTCCTTCTCCACTCTACAACATTCAAACAAATCCATTCTATGACACTTTTCTCCACCACTCCACTCTGACAGTCCACGCCACTAATTTATAGCCATGCAGAACAGCAGCCACATTGGTGTACAACATAGCAACACACATTGCCAAAGCCAATAGCTTTTGTATATGCAAGACTTATTGGTTTTGCCAGTGCTTGTTTAATTATCTGTCTTTTTGCTCATTACTTTTTTATTGTTCAAAATTGGTTTAACATTGGCTTGAGATCTTTGTTGTATTGTGTTTTTTACTTCAGAGATGTTGGTACTGCTATAACTTAACACACACTTCTCTGGGGATTGCTTGCTGCTTGTGCATTAGTTACCTAAGGCTGAACAGAGATTCAGTCAGAACTGTGTTTTGACCTAACCAGATTGTGTATATTAAATTTGTATGTATCAACCCATCCCTATTGAATAACCTATTTTATGACACTCAGCAATTAGGCTTCTCTGAATGGAGAATATTTTGGTATTTTGTTTGATGGGATACATAGATAGATGGTGGCAAAGTCACTTGTGAATCTTTTGTGACAACCTTCCTCACATGAGCACATGATAGCATGAATAACAGAAGAAATTGACAGTGGTCTAGTTGCCTTGTGGGGAAAGTTTAGATGAAGCAGAATAATCCTGCTGGGCAGCACTGTTAGTTCCACAAACTCTTTAGAAGAAACCTTTTTTTCCCATGTAGTTCCTTCTGTCACCAGTCCTTGCCAGATCACATCCTCAAGGTGGAGCTCTGTTAATTAATCATGTTCCTGGTTCCTATGACACATACATATATGTTTTTTGGACTTTTCTCTCTCAGCTCCAACCATATTTTGTTCCTGGTTTGTGTTTCCCTTATTTTACCGTCTGGCTTCTTTAGTCTTTCTTCTCTAAGCCCCAGTGCAGCATTTTCTGCAATGCTGGTGCTCTGCTCACAGCACCTAGTTAATTACTCTTACCTTGCTTTCTTTCCCCACCTGTGTTCTTTCTCTGAGCTTCCAGCTATTTATGTCCTATGAGGTTAGTGTGTAGGGTTCTCACAACTGTCTTTACTATTGCTACACTCTAAACTTTGGCTGTCTTGCTGCTTTGCTATAAGGCTTGCTCCTACTTTCTGTGTGCTTTGGGCATTCTTTAGTATTACCTTTTCCAGTCCTTGTGTTGGTATTAGAGCTTCTCAGTTCCTGATCCTTGTTGTTATAGCCCTTCTATTCTCGTTCTGTTGTTTTTCAGTGTTCCTAGTTCTGTCTACATATTTCCATTCCTATGCATATTTGTGTGCAGATTCCTAGTCTTATATTCCAGTGTTCCTAGTCTTGCCTGCATGCTCCTATCCCTGTGTGTGTGCATTTTCCTACATACTTCCCCTCTGGTTCTTGTTTTACTTAGAATCTGATCCTGCTCTTTCTGTATTCAGTTTCTCTTGCTGTGTTCCCTCTTTCCTCTCTTGTGTTTGTGTTGAAATTTTACAGAAACACGTGGGTGTTTTTATATTTGTTAGTTCATTTGTGCAGCAGCTTTAAAAGCGCTGCAACATTTCTTGTACATCCAGCTGCTTTCTGACAAAAATATAAGCGTCAAAATAACTCTGGTGATTAATGTACCTACTGGAGAGAGATGGGAGTTATGTTTAGTGGCAGTTTTGATTTGACTCATCTAAGGTAGCTAGATAGTTAATTTGCCTGCTGCAAAGAACTTGTATCATACAAAGAAAAGTATTTTATGTGCACAGAAATTATTTTGTTACTAGCAGTTTATAAGTTACAATTGTAATCTAGCACAGTGAGCTACGAACTGCCAACAGAGAACAGCATGCAAAGTGCATGAAACAAATTATAAAGTTATGTTTTTTCCCAGTCTTTCATTATCCTTATGCTGCTAAAAAAAAATGTGGCAAGAAACAAACCCAGGAGACAACAAACCATTAAAGATGAGACCCTTCCAGAATTGTTGGCACATGGGCAGTCCTGCAATAAGGCATTTGTGTAATGACTGCCACAAACTCCATCTGAAGCTGAAAATGCTACAGAAAAACCCCAGAGACCATCTGCGGCTCAAGCACATACCTGAGCAGAAGTATATGTCTATAACTCATCTAAGACCACACACGTCTGGTCTGAGAAGGAAGGACAGCAGGATAGATGCCTCTGAAGAGGAGAGGCCTTTTCCTTTAGAAGGGACCAAAAGATCTGCCAGGTTCTCCACCATCAAAGCCATGAGGGCCAAAGATACAAAGGAATGGGAATGTGTACATTGAATTATGGGCAACACAGGGAGTCCAGGAGTAACAGAAGAACTTGCAGTACCTACTAGGAAGAAGTAGGAGAAACAGAGGAGTGGCAGAAAAAATGACTTATTAGACATTGGAACGTAACCTTGCAAAATGAAGGCCCCACAGCAACCTGGATCATTTACCAATACTGCGTCGTATCACAAGAAAGGTACCAGCCAGCAGAAGACTTGACTTTACCCTTCCCATCTCAAGTATCTAGGGCCGTATTTATACTTTTTGGCGCACAACTGCGCCAACGCAGTTGTGCGTCAAAAAATTCAACGCCGGCTAACGCCATTCCAAAGCGCCATGCGGGCGCCTTATTTATGGAATGACGTTAGCCGGCGGAGCTGCCTGGTTTGCGTAAAAAAAAATGACTTACACCAGGCAGCGCCGGCGTAGGGGAAAATGGAGCTTGGGCGTCAAAAAATGGGGCAAGTCAGGCTGAGGCAAAATATTTGCCTCAACCCGATTAGCGCCATTTTTTTTTTACTCCCAACCCCCATTGACATGACTCCTGTCTTAGCAAAGACAGGAGTCATGCCCCCTTGCCCAATGGCCATGCCCAGGGGACTTATGTCCCCTGGGCATGGCCATTGGGCATAGTGGCATGTAGGGTGGCACAAATCAGGCCCCCCATGCCACAAATAAATAAATAAATAATACTTACCTGAACTTACCTTAAGTTCCCTGGGATGGGTCCCTCCATCCTTGGGCGTCCTCCTGGGGTGGGCAAGGGTGGCAGGGGGTGTCCCTGGGGGCATGGGAGGGCACTTCTGGGCTCCTTCCGAGCCCACAGGTCCCTTAACTCCTGCCCTGACCAGGCGTTAAAAAATGACGCAAAAGCGGCTGGACGTCATTTTTTTTTACCCGCCCACTCCCGGGCGTCATTTTTGCCCGGGAGTGTAAATACGGCGCACATGCCTCGGAGTCATTTTTTAGAAGGGAATGCCTACCTTGCATATCATTAACGCAAGGAAGGTGTCCACGCTAAAAAAATGACGCAAACTCCAAGATCTTTGGCGCTAGACGGGTCTAACGCCAAAGTATAAATATGGAGTTAGTTTTGCGTCGGATTTGCGTAAAAAAAAACGACGCAATTCCGGCGCAAACAGAGTATAAATATGCCCCCTACTATCTAGTTCCTGAAAACTTGTGGTAAGAGGGAGGCAGAAGAAGAGGGAGAAAAGAAAAATAGGGCTATGCCATGCTGAAACATCACCTGTACACAAAAATATCCAAATATTGGATGATACTCATTATTCTGAGTAGGATATATTAAAGTTCAGCTCAGGGTTTATCCCACGTGGTGCTACCTGCAACTGTAAGCTGGCAGGTTTTTTCAATTAGTTTTGGAAATGCCCCGCTCCAGTGGAGTTCTTGGGGATAGTGGTCACATATATATATATTCTATGGTGGCTCGTACTACAGATATCTCAAGCTGGGCAATGTAAGTATATTTTTGGAAATTCTCCAGATCACAAAAATCTAACTATAAACCCATTTAAACTACTCTGACCTCTGACCACTGTATATTGTACCAGCAGGCTCCTTGCTACTTATAACTTTGTTATAAAAAAACATTTTTTTAAACCTGCGAAATGTGACATGATCTTGGCTAGGGATTGATCAATAATCTAATTAAAAAGTTGTGATCCCTCACAGTAAATTCATTAATTTATTATAGAATCTGGAATGTGCTGTCCGATTAAAAATGTTGCCTTTTTTTTTCATAATGGTTTAGTAACATTATAGCGGACTTGGGAGGCAGTTCAGCACCATACATAGTACCAGGGATAAAAGGTAAATGTTAACGATTGCAGAATGTACACCACATTTGAAGGTTAGAGCAAAGGGCTTACTTCTGGGCTGAGAGGAGGTATAGACAAGTTAGCTGGTTGGTTGCAGGAATAACAAGAAGAGAAGGCTGTAGTTCTGTCATTGAGAGTTGCAGGAAGGAGAGTCTGAGATGCAGTAGTAGTTTATTTCATTGCTTTGGTGCATCAGCAGAAAATGCTTGTGTTTGGGTAGTTGTCTGTATTTTCTGGCTCTCCAGCATCATAAGGGATGGGCAGTGAGTAGGAGGGAGAACACTGGATATGTACATATATTTCATTACAAGACCAGAGTGTTGTGTTGTGCTGGGAATGCCTAGGAGCCTGGAACCCGGTCTGCACTGGTGTTCCAACACAGAGAGCCTGGAGCCTTGATGTCACTAAGGTTCCAGAGTTTGAGAGGGTTGTCATTCTATGGCGGTTGGTGGAGCTGTCAAGGTGTGCTGCTTTGGGTTGGTTAACCGAATAAAGCTTCAGTGTGTAATCTACAGTTTCTGCTTCTTAACACTGGCGACGAAGGTTTAACCAACCCAGAACCCACGAGTCCTTACCTGAAGAAGTCCGTGGCCTGTTGTTGACCTGTATTCGGAGGAATTTCTGGCTGGATCTTGATAAGAAGTTTCTGATGCGCTGCTGTTCTTCTGCTGAGCTGTTTCAGTTTCCCTTGACTAAGTGGAAATTGTTCAGAGTGGTGTGGTGTCACCAGATCTTCTTCTACCTTTGGCATTTCTCCTGTTGCTGCGGATTTTCCGATGTGGGTGCGGAACGAGTAGCGCAGAGAACATTCCTGATGTGGCAAGTTGCGGAGAACATTCCTGACGTGGCAAGTGTTTTCCCCTTTTTCTTTTCTGTGAGCACAATACTGCTGTATTTCCTCTGGGCCACAAGAGAAGAAATTCTCGCGCGTCATGCCTGCGCGAGCATCGCCACGTGCTCGGTTTTCTGTATAGACTAGGGGACACGTTACCAAGCAACAACGTAACGCGCGTCCCTGCCTGAGAATCGCCGTGTGTTTTGCATTCCTTAAACTCTGGGGGACGCGTTACTAAGCAACAACGGAACGCGCGTCCCCATAACTGAATACAGTCACAAGCCCAGACTGTTTTTTTTTTTTTTTCTTTTCTACTGTCGTAGACCCGCGTGAATCCCTGTGCGCTTCATCATCTGTAATCCTTACTACTACAGGAAGCTGTTCCTCACGTACTCAGTGTACCATTTTTAACTGTGCTCCTCTTGGTTTCCGAGTCTACAGAGTGAAGAAATTAAACCACACTCCGTTCTCACATGTGGCTCCTGCAAACAGACAATATTACAGTTTGTTAGAAGTTTGAGTTTTCATTACAGACAATTGCATACCTTATTAATTCTCATAATGGCCACGCCTACGATGTCACAACCGCCCCCCTTTTTGTCAGATAAAGGGGACACCATTCTTCCTTGGAAGCGCTGGAAAAATCTGTTTGAATCCTACCTAATAGCCAAAGGAGGGGAAAAATTCTCTCCAGCTAGGAAACAAGCTGTTCTACTGCACAATCTAGGAATTGAAGGCAGAAACATTTATGATAGCCTTGAACCTCTAACCTTTGGGGGAGCAGAGGGCGAACCCAGGGACATGTATGAAATGTCTGTAGCAACGTTGGCAGCACATTTTGAATCAAAACTTAATGTCGTTTTAGAAAGGCATACATTTTTTGCCAGATCCCAAGGTAACGCTGAGAGTGTTGGCAACTTTATCACTGCCTTACGTACTTTAGCGTTCACTTGTGATTTTGGTGATATTACGGACTCTCTTATCTGTGACCAGTTGGTACGTTGTACTAACAACACGAAAGTCCAAGAGAAACTTTTGACAAAGAACCCCGATTTGAGGGAAGCCATTGCAATTGTTGAAGGTATGGAAAGCACCAGCAACTGGATCAAGGAGATGAATCACCCAGAAGGAGATAATTTGTGCACTGTACATGTACCATGAGTTCAGGAAGAAATACTAAAGGTCGGCAATGACAGTAAAGTACAGACATCAACCCAGGAGAAAAGGAGACACTAAGGGGCATATTTATACTCTGTTTGCGCCGAATGTGCGTCAAACGTTTTGACGCACATTCGGCGCAAACACTGCCCCATATTTATACTTTGACGTCCGACCCCGCGGGCGTCAAAGTTCCACTATGTGCATCATTTTTTAGAAGGGGGAACCAGTCTTGCGTTAATTATATGCAAGGTAGGCGTTCCCTTCCAAAAAATGACTTTAAGGCCTGTGCCCCATATTTATACCGTGATGTCATTTTGACGCACAGGAGGGGGCAGGCCTTAAAAAACGCCTGGGTCAGGGCAGGCGTTAAGGGACCTGTGGGCTCAGAAGGAGCCCAGAGGTGCCCTCCCATGCCCCCAGGGACACCCCCTGCCACCCTTTCCCACCCCAGGAGGACACCCAAGGATGGAGGGACCCATCCCAGGGAAGTTAAGGTAAGTTCAGATAAGTATTTTTTTTCGTATTTTTTTTGTGGCATAGGGGGGCCTGATTTGTGCCCCCCTACATGCCACTATGCCCAATGGCCATGCCCAGGGGACATAAGTCCCCTGGGCATGGCCATTGGGCAAGGGGGCATGACTCCTGTCTTTGCTAAGACAGGAGTCATTTCAATGGGGGTTGGGCGTAAAAGAAAATGGCGCAAATCGGGTTGAGGCCAAAATTTTGCCTCAGACCTGACTTGCCCCATTTTTTGACGCCCAAGCTCCATTTTCCCCTACGCCGGCGCTGCTTGGTGTGAGTCATTTTTTTTGACGCACACCAGTCCGCAGCGCCGGCTAACGTCATTCAATAAATAAGGCGCCCCCATGGTGCTTTGGAATGGCGTTAAAATTTTTGACGCACAACTGCGTTGGCGCAGTTGTGCGTCAAAAAGTATAAATATGGGCCTAAACTTCTTCGTTGTTACCGCTGTGGCAACTCTGGACATACGGCGAATAGTTCAAATTGCTTTGCGCGCAATTCACTGTGTAGGAAGTGTGGGAAGAAAGGCCACTATGCCAGGGTCTGCAACAATGACAGAAGCAGTATAGATTTAGTCACTGAGAATGTGAATAAGATGATCCTCTATGTAGAACAAGAGATCAACCAGGTTGGGGGCAACTCTGGGATGGTGGATGAAGGACCTGTAATTATGCCAGAATGCACCATTAGTCTTGATGGCAGGACAGTTACTGTCCTAGCAGACTCTGGATCTCCCTACACCATGGTGGGTGAACAAAATTGGCAGACAATTTTTGGAAAGGATCCTGATCCCTTACTTAAACCCGATATTAACCCGGTCAGCTATGGGGGCGCTAGGATAGAGGTGATTGGGTATAGAGTCATGAACATCCAATTTCAAGATAAGACCACTATGGGAAAGGTTTATGTAGCCAAACGAGGTAATATTCTTTTAGGTTGGCGTCACCAACTGGACATGGGCATTAAATTAGACCCTAATTCGGAACGAGAAGTTACGGTGGTACATAATAAGGAGGACCCTCTGGAGATTTGTAAAGAATTTTCAGGAGTGTTTAGTGGAAAACTGGGTTGTTTGGCTGACTTTGAACTCAAGATTATACTGAAGAGAAATGTAATTCCTGTTGTGCACAAGGTCAGAAGAGTACCTAAATTGATGTTAGAGCTCCTCCGAGTGGAGTTAGACAAGTTATTGAAGGCTGGGGTAATTGAAGATTTCGAATCTTCTGAATGGTTAGCCCCTGTTGTTTTAGCACAGAAGGATAATGGGAAGCAGATCCACATGTGTGTAGACCTCAGGGATCTCAATAAATATATATGGGTAGATCGCCAACCCTTACCTAATATCTCGGAAGAGTTGTCGTGTCTGGGTGGCTCGAAGGTGTTCAGTGTTTTAGATTTATCCTTGGCTTATCATCAGATCGTTCTGCACCCTGAGTCCAGACACCTCACCTCCTTTGTAACACCGTTGGGGGCCTACCAGTTCTTGAGAATGCCTTTCGGGCTGGCCTCTGCGGCCGCCTGTTTTCAACGTATCATGAAGAAGGTTCTTAAGGGAATTCCTGGTACCTTGTGTTTCCAAGAAGACATATTGGTTCATGGCAGAACTGTGTGTGAGCATGACAAAATCCTTCGAGAAGTTTTAGGTAGGTTGGCCAAGGCCGGTCTTACTGTGAAGGAGGAAAAGTGTAAGTTTAAAGTTTCTTCAGTGACTTATCTAGGCCATACCATTTCTAGTGATGGAATCAAGCCCAAGTCGGAATTAGTTGATTCCATAGTCTGAGCACCTGAGCCTAAGGATAGAGATGGGGTGAGGTCATTTCTAGGATTAGCGGAGTATTACTCTAAATTAATTGCAAATTTTTCAAGTGTGACCCAACCCTTGAGAGCTCTTTTGAAGAAGGGGTGTTAGTTCAATTGGACTAAGGAGTGTATGGCCGCGGTCACTTTTATAAAGGATTGCATCAGAAAGATGCCCACCTTGGGGCATTTTGATGTGTGTGCCAAAACCTCCTTGTATACAGATGCTAGCGTCAAGGGTTTGGGAGCAGTTACCCAGTTTAACCCAAAGAGTAAACCAGGAAGAGAAAGTTATTGCCTTTGCCTCCTGTTCCCTCAAAGAGGCTGAGCAACATTATTCGGTCATTGAAAGAGAGGCTCCTGCGTGCATGTGGGCTATCAAGCATTTTACATTTTATTTGTGGGGCTTACCTTTCGTGGTGAGGACAGATCACAGGCCTCTTGTTCAAATTTTCTCTTACAAGAAAGGGGAAGAATTAACCCCTAGGATAAGAAGATGGGTGGAAGGTTTGCAAAGAGTACAATTTTGTTGTGGAATATATACCAGGGCCAAAGAATATGGTGGCAGATTTCCTTTCCCGATCCTCAATTGACTGTAGTGAAGAGCCTGAGATTGAAGTAGTCAATTGGGTGAGAGAGAAAGCCATAAATGAGGAAGAGTGGAAATCAGCGGTGGAGTGGGATCCTGATAGACATAAACTTCTTGAGTTCATTGTGAAGAGATGGCCGGAGCACAGGTATATTTAAGACTCTCTGAAGGGGTGAATTGTTTAGGGGTACTAAATCTGTACCTCCCAGGGACATGAGGGATAAAATCTTGAATCTGGCTTATGAGGGACACCTGGGTAGGAACCTGACTAAGTCCAGACTTAGGACAGCTTATTGGTGGCCTGGTTTAGATCGTGATGCCGAGGCAGTGGTCAAAGACTGTGTAAGCTGTGCACGTAGTGACAAAAGCAAAGTTGTAGCAAAAGCCCCACTTTCTCCATTTGTGATTCCTGATAAACCCTGGATGAAACTAGGGCTTGATTTCATGGGTCCATTACATCTTCTGCCAGCAAACGAGCGCTACGTTATACTCATGGTGGATTATGCGTCCAAATGGGTAATGACCAAATGTGTAAATTCAATTGATACCAGAACTGTCATTAGGTTTTTGGAAGAGGAATTCTCTCTGGAAGGTTTACCCAGTCAACTGGTCACTGACAATGGTGTACAATTGACATCCCTAGACATGAAGACTTTTTTGGATTCTTTAGCTATTGAACATTTAAGAACAGCGCTGTACCAACCTCAGGCCAATGGTCTTGCTGAACGTATGAACAGAATGGTGAAGTCTTGTGAGCAAGAAGCTATTGGTACCAGGGTTCCCTTGTCTAATCTCCTCAGGGATATGTGGTGGGCGTATCACAATACTCCTAACAGTATCACCAACATTGCCCCTTTTGAGTATATGAGGGGCAGGTCGGGTTGTACTAAGCTATTCCCGGCATGGTTCAAGAATAGGGTGGTACAAGGTGAATTTGATTGGGGGAGATTTGACAAGGCACCCGAACTGAGAGAAAGGTATCAGAGTAAATACAGGTTGCGTTATGATTCCAAACATGGTGTTTCTAATGTTGAATGGAAGGTTGGTGACATGGTGTTGGTGAAGAATCCTGGTTTCAGTACTAAGGTTAAGTCATCTTTCAAGGGGCCTTTCCACATCAGAGAGGTGAAGAAAAATGTTGTGGTCCTTGATAATGGGGATGTGTGGAGCATGCCTAGGATCGTGAAGTGCAACAACGTGGCAGAGAATTCCCCTACCTTGGGAAGCCAGGGTGGAAGTCACTCCTCCTCTGGATCAAAAGAATTACCAGGCACCAAAATTCCTCACAGAGTACACTCTAAACCATTGTGGTTGAAAGACTATGTATCCTGATATCTTGTATTAGTTGAAGGACTATACTCTCTAACACTTTGCAAATTATTATCTTAACCCTTATACTTTGTAAAGTTTGGAGGACTATGCACTTTAACTCTTTGTAGATTATTTTCCTCTTGTTTAATTTTTTCTTTAACTCTTGATTGCAGATTCTCTATATTGTTGGTCATTATGTTTATTATTTGTTTTACTTAATGCTTTATTTTATTATTCCATGTTGGATGTTCTTATTGTTCTTTGAATGTTTAATGTAAGGGAGGGGGATGTGTTGTGCTGTGCTGGGAATGCCTAGGAGCCTGGAACCTGGTCTGCACTGGTTTTCCAACACAGAGAGCCTGGAGCCTTGATGTCACTGAGGTTCCAGAGTTTGAGAGAGTTGTCATTCTATGGCGGTTGGTGGAGCTGTCAAGGTGTGCTGCTTTGGGTTGGTTAACCGAATCAAGCTTTCGTGTGTAATCTACAGTTTCTGCTTCTTAACACAGAGGCTACCATTATGCATTACTCCTTTAATGTCACTCCACGCAGCACTTGAAAGGAGTTAACATCACAAAGAAAACATTCTAGAACCGAACATTCAAAACATATAATGAATCTGTGCAGTCAACAATCTGCCTCTCTTAAATGCTGCTCCTCGCAGATAAGTATCCTATTATCCTTTGCTATATTTATTGTGTTGGTTTGGTTTGTCTTACGGTTTTCAATTTATGGAACCCATTACTTGTTCTCTGGTGATATTTGTGTATTGCTGCCTTTTATTTTAATGGTTTTCCTTAGCAGCACTTTGGGGTTGTGCCCTGCTTGATAGCTCACCCTGTAAACCTTTTAGGAGCAGAGCGATCCCTCCTGGGGTGTCCAAAGCCATTTCTAAAATTAAGGCATGGATCGGCGAGACTGCAGTGCCTTGCTGGGTCTTGACAGACTGATGGGCAATTCTTGTCTTTGCTGTTGCAGGTGCCCATTTTCTCTTGTGGGCCACGATCGCTCGTCTTACTTGTGGGCCGCAGGCACCCATTTCTTCTGTAGCCCGCATCCGACCGACTCGTTCATTCAGGTAGTGATGCATTGGTGGGAATTAGACTAATTACATGGGCAATGGCCCTACGCTTAATGTGCTGCAATTTTCAAGCATTAGTAATTGCATAGGACACTGCAACGCGTCACCTTAGAAACAATGACAGTTTCAGTGTCTCGATCAGCTGTTCACTCGGCACATGCCCTTCTTAGTGTCCCGGTCAGCTGTTCACTCAGCATTTGCTCTTTGTTGTCTTCAGCTCCAGCTACCCACTGCAGATATAGAGGAGTTTGAAAGACATGGGTACATTGGTGCTTGGAAAGGGATCTGGATCCCGTGGAGGCCCATATAGTGGAATAGATTGATAGGGATTTTAGTTATAGAACTAGTAACTGCCATACATCTGTGATTTCCACAGGACATAGTCTGATCAATGGCAGGACTGTAGGTAAGAATGTTTTGGTTTGCAGAGTGCTTAAAAGCATTAGATTGAGGAGACCTCCAAGACCTATATACGATCATTATGGGACATTATATTAGTCCTGTCCATGTTTTCCTCTTGGCCTGGTAAAGGGTATTTGGACCTGAAGAGACTTTCTATGAAGTTGGCCTCTCTACTTTGCTTAATTTCTTTCATCGAGTGTCAAATGTTAAGTCTTTGGAAGTAAGTAACAGAGTTTACAATGCGTCGGGGAGTACCTTTAAGGCTACTAGAAGAATGAAAACTATGTCTGATACTATATTTTATCCAACCTTTGATTCTTGCAGAAAGCTTTGTGTTGTGAATTGTAGGAAAGAGTATGACTTCAGAATGAGTGAACTTTGTCCAGATGGTATTAACCAGCTTCTGATTTCCTATGTTAAACCCTTCAAAGCGGTTACCACATTTAAGATCGCTAGATAGGTAAAGTGGATTATGTAATAAGTTGATGTTGATTTACAGAAATTTCAAGCTCATTCTATGAGGGTTGCAATGGCCAGCTGGTCATTTTTAAAGCTGGTAAACTGGAGGATATTTTGAGAGTAGCTGATTTGTCTAATTCCTCTATCTTTTTGAAGTATTTTTGTAAACCAATTGAGCACATGTCTGATTTAGTGCTGAGGGGCTGCCAACATGCATAATGCTGCGAAAAAATGCGAACGGAGCACACACAAAGAAGTATCCCTCTAATATGGAAAATTCCAATAGTCATACACATTCAAGTGTGTGTTAAGTTGTCCCTAAAGTGGTATCAATACCGAGTGTGCTATTTGAAAAGTGAAAAGCTTAAAACAAAGAACTTTTAATACATAAATCATAAATTTTAGATATAACACAAATAAGTTTACATAAGAAATTGTTAATAACGAATTAACATTCATCAAAAAATTACACAGATATAGAGTCTATTAATAAGTGGTTTGATCCCCTACTATAGTCATATCAAAGTCCAAAGCAAAAGTAGTTGTAGGGGTGGAAACTATCCACTTTGAAGATAAGGAAGCGAAAAGGAATTGTCTTCATCCAGGTAGATAGAATGATTGTCCAGATTCATCCAAACTCAGCCTTTGACACGTGTTTCGTCCCACATGGGACTTTATCAAGGCTGATAGAGACAAATATTGAGTAGACTTATTAGTGTACCTATTTATACTGCTAATGACGATAAAGACCACCCAGTAAAATAGCAATATCATGCAGTGTATTAAGTAATAGTAGCGGTGTAGATATTCTAAAATGATTAAAAGCCCGGTGATAAGAAGTATATCTTGATACCACAAATGGATGTTAATAGTACTTAGGTATGTAGAGAGCATAGAGAAGCCATAATTTTCGATATCATCACTCAGTGGAAAGAAGAGGAAGAGAAAAATATTTATGTCTACAACAATAAAAGTGAGAAAAAAGAGAGAAATAAAAGAGGTGTATACTCAAGATAGTGCACGGAAAACACCGATAGACAAAAAAGGCTTCATGCATATTGAAAGTATTGCTCTTTTAGAAAATGAGATTCGTTATGATTATCACAAAAAGATCAAATACTGTGAATATTTGATGATTATGATTAATTAGTATAATCCCAAGTGGGTATATTAATGACTAAAAAGATATATTGCATTTTAGTACCTTGCTCCTTTTAGCATAAGTTGTTTAAGGGCGAAATGTCAATCCAATGTAATTCAAAAAGTCACGAGGAATCTGTAAAAAGAAGGACCCATACCTAGCCCTAGTTCAAAGATATAATTTAGAATGAGACTAAATATTACTATGTCCTTATTTACATCCAATGTTCTTACTAACCTGTAGTAAGAAATTCCAATTTAGGCTCTATAAATCCAAAATTAGCCTGACATCCAAATATAGGGTGCCTGCGATAAACCAAAGTAGAAGGAGTTTGTTAAATTGGTCTAGCCAAAAGAGAGAAAATGATTCAAAACAAACCCAAAGTATTACACCAACTTGATAGGGGATTTAATCCTCAATGCAAAGTCCCTAGTTTTACCTTGAAAAGTATTCAGGCGTCTTGAAATCGGTCCTTCCGTAACGGCTTCCAAAAGCCGAATGTCTCTAGGATTCGTGCTTTAAAGCGAACATTGTAATAAAGGAAGGACTCTTCCTTCTAATGAATCGTGTATGTAAAAGTAATATGGGGAAAAATGGCCGCCATCTTTAAATTTCAGTAACAGCATTCACGAATGAAGCCACGCTGTCTCGGTGTTATATATAAAAGGCGGCTATAAAATCACTCGTCAGTAACAAAAAAACAGTTTGTTTATCCCACTACCAAAAGTAGACGGCAGAACGCTCATGAGCGCGCGTTAACAAAAATCCCCAGCATAGAGTAAGGACCATGGGGCATGGGCAGTCGGTGGCTGTAAATAGACCAACCGACTTGAAAAACCCAAAACACTTCATTGTGCGGCAGTGAATAAATAACCAAAAGCATATGGGCAGTTTATATTAGAAAAGGCAGTTTGCCTAAAAACTTTAAAGGAGAGAAACGGACCTAATCAGTAGTTACGAACAGTGTATGGTCACCTATTTGGAGGAACTATCAAAAATTCAATATAGTAAAAAATGGAAAGCTAGGTTGCTTTTACAAAGGTTAATGATCCCGAAATAACCTGAGCAACGATTAGGTTAAAAAATTATTGTCTTTAAGAAAAATAGTTGGAAAGTTTAACGAATTAATGAATTTAAAGTTCGGATGTCTAATGATAAAGGTGGATAGCCTATGTGGATAAATCATAAGAACTTGTTTGAAATGCCAATTGATCAGGTCAATATATCTATTCATAATCATCAAAAGATTAGTGAATTTATAGTAGGTAATAGATTGAAAGGTAAGTCTCATATCTATTATGTTAAAAAAAAATGGAAGAATTATATATAAAGAAAGAATAATCCAACTAAAAATACATCGTACATATAGTATGATCCTTATTCATATACAGTCAGTCCAATTGGTTAATGGCATCAATGTCAAACATATCTAGAACACTGTACAGGGCAGCTATCATACATTGTCAGAAACATAAATAATCATAAAAAATAGTGTCATTCATGATCAATATTGATTCCCATTCGTATACTTTTTAGTCTAAGTATCCATTTGGCCTCATTTCTTCTGAGTTGCATCTCCCGGTTTCCTCCTCTTGGATGTGCCTGTGTCTGACTGATGCCCATGTATTTGAAATTGGGGGTTTCTATTTCAGAATGTTCCCTGCTGACATGACGTACTATGGGTGACCGAGGATCCTTATTTATCAATGGACGTACATGTTCTTGGATCCTCTCCTTTAAGGGTCTGATCGTACTACCCACATAGATCTTTCCACATTCACACATTAGTATGTAGACTACATATTTAGTGTTACAATTGATAAACTCCTGTATTTTATAGGTTTTGCTGCCATTAAATTTAAAACTGAAAGTTTTGTGCAGCGCGAGATTGCATACATTGCATCTACTACAGCTAAAGAAGTCCTTTGGTTTGGTGGGTAGCCAAGTAGTCAGTTTATCTCTGGATGGTGGTAAGTAGCTTTTACACACAATGTCTCGAATGGTAGTCCCTCTCTTGTGGATTATTATAGGTTTCATCGGCAATAGTTGTTTCAGGGTCCTGTCAGTGTGTAGAATACCCCGATTTTTGCAAAGAATTCTATATATCTCCTGACTGTTCTGACTAAACGGAGTACAGAATGACACGGATCCTTTGATCCTATTATTGCGAATGCTCTTTCTTAATAGAGAGGATCTTTGGATTTTGTTGATTTTCCTTCTGGCTTCACTTATAACTTGTGCAGAGTATCCTTTTTGCATAAATCTGTTCTCTAGTTTGTTTAATTCAGAGTCACAGATTTTACTATTGCTACAATTTCTTTTCACTCGAATCATTTCACCAAAGGTAATGGCATTTTTTTGTGTAGTCGGGTGAGAACTTCCAGTATGTAGCAATGCATTGCACGCAGTAGACTTCCGATATACGTTGGAGTAGACACAGTTATTTTCCACAAATATTTCTATATCTAAAAAGTGAATCCGATCTTTACTGTATTCATAAGTCATTCTGATGTTAAACTCATTTTCATTAATGTGATCTATAAATTGCATCAGCTGTGGCTCATCACCAGTCCAAATCATCAGCACATCATCAATGTACCTACCCCAAAAAAAAATATGTTCAGTCAAATTGGGGGGACCGTTGAGCCACACATGTGTTTTTTCAAAAAGGCCCATATATAATTTAGCATATGAGGGCGAAAAACGTGACCCCATTGCAACTCCTTGTGCCTGTCTGTACCATCTGCCTTCATGGATAAATACATTGTTGTCCAATATAAATTTGAACATGCCCATTAACATATTAGTGTGTTCAGAGTATGAGGCTGATCTACTAGCAAGAAAGTGTTGAATCGCTTCCAGACCCCTTTTTTTAGGTATGCAAGTGTATAAGGAGCTAACATCTAAGGTTACCCAACTCATTTCAAAGGACCACATAATGTCCTCTAGTTTCATCAGAACATCCCGTGTGTCCTGCAAATATGAGGGAAGATTTCTGACGAAAGGTTGTAAGAAACTATCTATGTATTCTGAAAGTGTTTCCGTGTGCGAACCTATACCTGATATAATGGGTCTTCCTGGTGGCGATGTCTCATGCTTGTGGATTTTCGGAAGTGTGTAAATGCACGGGGCCCTAGGATGTGCATTGAAAATGTATTTGTACTCTAGATCCGAAATTAGGCACTGATCTAGCCACATATGTAATAGAGAATCCAGGTCATGGACAATTTGAGATAAAGGATTATCTTTTAATTAAATATATGATACACTATCCATTAATTGACGGTTGATGTCATGTATATAGTCCAATCTATTTAAGATGACTATATTGCCTCCTTTATCCGCTTCTTTTATAACTATGGCCTGGTTGTCACCTAGATCTTTCAGTGCCAATCGTTCCCTTTTGGTTACATTGTGTGAAATATATGACTTCCCCTCATGAATTTTCTTCTCTAGCTTATCTAGTTCATCAACAACTAGTCGATGAAAGGTGTTTGGGGAAACCTTCTCCTGTTGCCCAATCAGTACCTCTTGGCCTCCTGAAAAAAACCTGAAGAGACATTGGGATCTGAATCAGAGACTATGCTTGAACTGTCACTTGGTATTTCTCTTTCTTGTTCTCCAGATGTAATTGAGATCTCGGATTCACTTTCCGATGTCTGTCTATTGGTATTAGTATCGGTTGCTGTTGATGCATAATGGTAGCCTCTAATGAAATAGCAAATCTCCAAATTAAATGCCAAGAGAATCTGAATTTCATTGAAGACACAGAGGCTAACATTGTTCCAACTTCCCAGCCCAGTGTTTGGCAGATATGTTTAAAAAAAGAGCATGGGGATAAAACAGTAGAGTTATATTATTACTGCTATAAGTTGCCATTCCTCTATTATGAATACATTTAATTGGTTAATTCATTAGCTTCCTAGCTTCTTGATATTTAACATTGCACTGTCTGGAATTGTAATACTTCTCCTTTTTGTTCCAAAGAATAACCAATAGTAGGCCTAGTGACATCTTTCATTTCAAGTGGCTTCTTTATGTTTGTTCATCTTTGATTGAAACAACAACCTTGGCATTTAAAAGAGGCAGATTGTTGAGTGCACGGACTTATTATATGTACTGAATGGTCTGTTATAGAATGATTTCTTTGTGATGGTAACTCCTTACAAGTGTTGTGTGCAGTGCCATTAAAGGAATAATGCAGAATGTTAGCCTCTGTGTCTTTAATGAAATTCAGATTATCTTGGCATTTAATTTGGAGAGTCGCTATTCTCTTTAAAGTAATCTGGTTTCTTTGATTTCATGGCCTTATAGATTATGAAGTATATATTGAATTGCAGGCTAGTTGGTAGAGGGAGCCATTGTGTGCCATGTGGTAGAATGTCCTTATGTTGGTAATTAGGAAAGCGGTGGCCAGTGAGTCTGACACTGACATCATCCATGTGGGACAAGACAAAGCCTACTGGAGTGGACGTTATTGTTAAGCACAAAGGGGGTGATTCTGACCGCGGCGGACGGCGGTCGCCGCCCGCCAAGCGGTTCCCGTCAAAAGACCGCGCCGGTCATTCTGGCTTTCCCACTGGGCTGGCGGGCGACCGCCGAAAGTCCGCCCGCCAGCCCAGCGGGAAACACCCTTCCCACGAGGAAGCCGGCTCAGAATGGAGCCGGCGGAGTGGGAAGGTGCGACGGGTGCAGCTGCACCCGTCGCGAATTTCAGTGTCTGCAAAGCAGACACTGAAATTCTTTGTGGGGCCCTGTTACGGGGGCCCCTGCAGTGCCCATGCCATTGGCATGGGCACTGCAGGGGCCCAGGGGCCCCACGACACCCCATACCGCCATCCTGTTCATGGCGGGTGAACCGCCAGGAACAGGATGGCGGTATGGGCTGTCAGAATCCCCATGGCGGTGCAGCAAGCTGCGCCGCCATGGCGGATTCCCATGGGCAGCGGAAAGTCGGCGGTACACCGCCGGCTTTCCGCTTCTGGCCGGGCTGTACCGCCACGGTCAGAATGCCCGGCGGAGCACCGCCAGCCTGTTGGCGGTGCTACCGCCAACCTCCGCCATGGCGGTAATTACCGCCAGGGTCAGAATGACCCCCAAAGTCTGTTTTTGCAGAATCGGTGTAACTGAACCCAAACTTCTTGGCTTTGCTTCTGTATGTGCTGCTTAAAATCTGGATCACTTCGATAGCCCATTGATGGGATTACCCAAACAGACATTTTCTTTTATGACACAATTATCAATTTTACCAAGCAGACACCGTTCAACCTGCTAATATGCCCCCCCCCCAATTGTCATACATACATACAAGAAGGTGGATGGTTAGTGGACAAATATACGCAAAAGAGCATTGCATGGCTCCATCCTCCATGTCCAAATTGTTTTAAAATGACACTACAGTTTACTACTCCCAATCAGCATTTACCCACCATACAAATGTCCCCCCCTCAATGTTCTGATCTTCCTAGCTGCAATTCTTCAGAATGTTCTCCTAAGTCATATTAGGGCTATTCCTTCCCTAAGGGAATTGAAACTAGTTTTAATGAATTAACCTTCTTCTAGAAAGACCCAAACTACCTGGAAATGGTGCTCTGTATTTAAGTAGCACCTTTTACTGCAAGTGTTGTTGTGTGTGTATAAATGTCATTAGTATTTCATTGACCTCCAATAAGTGTATATGGTGTTCACAAATCTGTAACTGCTACTATATGCTATTAGAGCAGCAAGGAACTTCACTTCTGCTAGAATCTATTGATAAACAAATACAGATACAAACTGAAGGATAGGTTAGCAGGTTTCAGTGAGGATCACAAGGTGAGAATCCATTGATGTTCATATCACACAGCCAAGGCTAGATCTGCAGTTGGAGGGTGATGCTGTTTATGATTATGCACAGTATTGGTTGGGCTGAGTTTCAGATATGCAACAGGCATCCATGTTTACGTAGTCTGTGGCACGCTCTGAGACATCTGATGTTACTGTTTCACAACACGAGTCAAGTTCACAAAGAATCATGTAATAATTTTATGTGTTTAAGGTGCATATGTGGATGCAGTAACTGTCACTTTGACACGTTTAGGTTTAGGGGCATGATTGTAGGCGTTTTTGGGTGAGGCACGGCGCAACACATAATTTTGTGTGTATTCAATTCCTTTACAGATATTTATTCCCCCTTGAAACAAACACAGATTGCTCATGTCAAAGGCAGACTAAGGGCCATATTTATACTTTTTGACGCAAAACTGCGCTAACGCAGTTTTGCGTCAAAAAAATTAGCGCCGGCTAACGCCATTCTGAAGCGCCATGCGGGCGCCGTATTTATTCAATGACGTTAGCCGGCGTTAACCGCCGGCGCTGCCTGGTGTGCGTGAAAAAAAATTACTTACACCAGGCAGCGCCGGCGTAGGGGGATATGGAGCTTGGGCGCCAAAAAATGGGGCAAGTCAGGCTGAGGCAAATTTTTCGCCTCAACCCGATTTGCGCCATTTTTTTCGACTCCCAACCCCCATTGAAATGACTCCTGTCTTAGCAAAGACAGGAGTCATGCCCCCTTGCCCAATGGCCATGCCCAGGGGACTTCTGTCCCCTGATGAGGGCAAGGGTGGCAGGGGGTGTCCCTGGGGGCATGGGAGGGCACCTCTGGGCTCCTTCCGAGCCCACAGGTCCCTTAACGCCTGCCCTGACCAGGCGCTAAAAAACGGCGCAAAAGCGGCCGGACGTCATTTTTTTTGACCCGCCCACTCCCGGGCATGAATTTTGCCCGGGAGTGTAAATACGGCGCACATGCCTCGGAGTCAATTTTTTAGACGGGAACGCCTACCTTGCATATCATTAACGCAAAGTAGGTGTCCACGCTAAAAAATGACGCAAACTCCATGGACGCGTCTAACGCCAAAGTATAAATATGGAGTTAGTTTTGCGTCGGAATTGCATCAAAAAAAACGACGCAATTCCGGCGCAAACAGAGTATAAATATGCCCCTCAGTGTGTTTCCATAGTGTACAGAGGTGGGGTGGGGGAGATATCTCCAATAACTATTGAACAGAGCTGTATGTGAAGAGGCCTCAACAAACACAAAATCTTGTGGAAAGCTGAATTTGTAAATGTCACAGAGTAGAGTGTTCCAAGAAATATATGACTGCCATATACTTCCTGGATTATTCTCGGGATGGTTTGTGAATGCTTAAAACTGGAAAAATCTTCTCCAAAAGTATGAGGAATTCCACTAGGTGAGTCAGGTTAGGATGAGTTGTGATGGGGGGCCTGGCTTGGTGCTGTTCCGAGATGGCCGCCATTCCATAGGCTCCGAGGCCGGCACAAAGGGAGAATGGACCAGAATACCTGTGTAGATCGTAATACACTGTCGCGTGCGGAGGAAATGCCGGGGGGACTCTTCCTTAATATCCAGGTTTGTTGAGGGAGGATTCCCTGCATATCTGATACATTTATCTTCAGTGGACTTCTGCTGGGACTGAGGAAATGATTATGCCTGCGATTTTGTTTTCATAATCACTTCAGGAATGCTTGCTTTTCGACCCGTAATTCTGCTGCTTGCTTGAAAAACATTTAAAACGCTCAGGTAAAACTACCAATGTCATTATTCTTCTCGAATATACATCTTCCTACAGTATTTCATACTTTTCAAGGAAATTTATATAATATAAGGACTAACCAGTTTATAAATACTATACTTGACCATTTTAATTTATGAACACATCGTGGTATGGGCAGGTACAGGAAATCTCCAGGTCTCTAGTAATAAACTACAAAGAAACTAAGTTTTAACCAAAATTCCTATGCCTAATTTGTTTTCTGTACTGACAGACATGGAGAATATAGGGGATGCTTGTCAGGATTCAATCTCACCTTGAACTATTTTGCCAGGCACTCACTCATCCTCAAATACTAAACTGCCCTTGACACTTGCTAAAGCCTCTTCTATTTCCATCAATAAGAGAGCTATGACCCCCCATCACCCATAAAAACTACAGCCGCAATTTTCATGGAAGTGCTTCTTGAAGAAATTCGGACACTTAAGCCATATATGGAGGTAACTAATAAGCAACTGCAAATACTGGCTGATAAATGGTCACATGTGAAAGACAGGGTCAATCAGGTGGAAAGGAAAGTTGAGGTGCTTGAAGAATCTTCACTATCTGTTAAAATGTTGCAACCTGAAGTGGCATTGTGAAAACAAAACACACCAAGGACTTGGAGAATTGCAATAGAAGAAATATTCTACGTATTTATGGCCTGATTGAAGGACTAGAAGGTTCAGATCCTACATCATTCTTTCAAACATTCTTACCCAAAGTCCTGGATTTGCCTACATCACCCCTTCAAATATACAAAGGGCTCACAGACTTGGTTATCTTTCACATTTTGCTTCATCTTCTCAGAAACCTAGAGTGGCAATCATTTCTTTTCTAGAATACCTCGCCCTCCTTACAGTTATCAAGGCTGCCAAAGCCAAAGGTTTTATCTACTGGTCTGGGTCCAATTTCTTCTTTGCACAAGATTTTGCCAAAACTACGGTGGACAGGTGGAAGAAATTCCTGGACATGCATCCGACGCTCCGATCTCTAAATGCTAGATATGGTCTTTTTCATCCCTGCTTGTTCAAGGTGACTTATAATAATAGGACTACAACTTATGAGGATCCCTTTATTTTGCAGTAATGTATTGATAAACTGCAGGGGTGAGACAATGGACATCTCTAAGGTTCCTTCTACTTGTTCTTCCTAAAATATGGAATCCTGATTGTTATAACATCCTTGATATGTTCATATGTTTTTCTCACCTTCTTACAGATGTAATAATCCATTTACTAAATGTATCAATTGATTGTTAATTCTTCATTTTTAGGTTGAGCTTTCGAGACCTCTTGTTTATACTGTAGTATATACTTCTTTGTGGGCTTACTGCTTTTCATTGGTTTGTTTCAGTGGTCTTTAAAATTCCTTGCTTGCTAGTGGTCAATGTTTTCCTATTTGTCCCTCCTTTTCTATCCAGGGAGCAGTGCCCCAGTACTTGTAATCTTCCACTTGTGTCACTGTAGGATGTATTTAGGGACTACTTTTCCCCCTCTCTAAGAGCATTTGACCAGAGCGCTTGATTTTGTCCTTGCTCCTGTTACTGTTTGCCTGTGCTCTGACTTCTGTTTATGTAAACAGGACTGTATTTCTTGTTATCTCCTCACATTTGCTGTGCCTTTAAAGATGGAGATCAAATTCCAGACGCAAGGCAATTTTCTTTCTCTAAAGTGAGAAGATTTCCCCCGTCCCCAAAACCCATCCCGCTTTGCTGCTTATCCTTGTCTCCTGCTCATGTTTATACAACTCTTCCGAATGACCAGTGCCTGTCCCATTAACAATCCCATTAACAATCCTTGTGCTTCACCTTTAACTCTACCTCCTTTAATTTTCTCGTCACCCGGGTCCTGGGTCTCCCTGCCAGGCCCTGAGGATGCAGGTCTGTTTATGGTCATTAAGGACTTGGCGGCCGAGGGGAAGGTGGTGCAAAGGGTTGATATGCCTGCCAGGGGTTTCTTGGAAGGCAGTGACTTCTGCCACACCTCCAGCCTTCACTATAAGCACTCAAATCTGCTATACTGTTCTATAATTGTCCTGGTATTTCAGGAGTGGGCAGGAGGGAAACTTAAGCAACAGGCGAACAAATGCATTTCAGGAAGCCGAGTTGGTGCTTTTAAATGAGGACTGGTTGTTAAAGGGCAACAACAGAAACCACGGCTGGTCAGAAAGAGCTTCCCAAAGGAAACACAAATAATATTTTTAAGGCATTCTTCCATTACTGTAGAAATAACTCAATTTCCAGTTGCACTCCTCAAACCAGGCAGGAAAGCATCTCTGTCTGTCGAGAACTAAGCAATAAAAAAAAAGACCAAAAAAATTATTTTAAAGTTATACATGGCCTGGTCTCATGTTAAACACACAGGAGCCGAGATTGAGAGCCGTGCGAGTTCAATCCCGGATCTGACACAGATAGAGTGTAGGCAGGAGTCTTGAACACACAATGTACATATTGCTCCCAAAGGTGTTGTTTAAGCAAGTTAACAGAAATGTAAGATAACCTCATACGCACCCAGGACCAGTGCTAAATAATTATAATTTCAGTACTCCAGCATTTGTCCTTTTGATAGAAAGACCGAGTTGCAGAAAATCTGGATTCTAGTATTATGATCGCTTAGTTACATTTAAAAAACAAATCTCCTTTTTAGGTCATCGCAAGCTGTCTAATTGTTAAAGACCTTTGTGAGCTCACAAAAAAGCAAGCCGTTGTTTACCATTGGTTACCATTATTGACACTCAATTTCTTGCTTATTCAAAGGATTGCCTTTGTCTTGTGTTTGTCCCTCTCTAGGAGCTTATGGCCACATGTAGCAAGATTTAGAATTGCGACCCGCAAATTGCGAGTCAGAGCGACTCGCAGTTTGTGAGTCGCAAATCCGAATGTTGGATGGTGTCCTTGACACCATCTGCGAGTCGCAAGGGGGTTGCAAGTGCCCACCTCATGAATAATCATGAGGTAGGTTGCAATTTGTGACCCCTTTGCGAATGGCAGCCCTCACAGGGATGGTGGCCTGCTGCAGACAGCAGGCCACCATGTCTGTGACTGCTTGTCAATAAAGCAGTTTTTCTATTTTTTTTGTAATGCAGCCCGTTTTCCTTAACCCCTTCGCTGCCAGGCCTTTTCCCCCTCCTGTGCCGACCCTTTTTTTGGCTATTTGGGGCAGTTCGCGCTTAGGCCCTCATAACATTTTGTTCACATAAGCTACCCACGCCAAATTTGCGTCCTTTTTTTCCAACATCCTAAGGGTTCTAGAGGTACCCAGACTTTGTGTGTTCTCCAGAAGGAGGCCAAGAATTTAGCCAAAATACAGTGAAAATGTAGTTGTTTTTTTTTAAATGGGAAAAAGGGGCTGCAGAAGAAGGCTTGTGGTTTTTTCCCTGAAAACAAAGGGTTTGCGGTGCCTCTTTTATGGAAATCTGTGGCTTCGGAGCTCAACCCACCAAGCTACTTTAGCAACTTGTAATACATTTTGTTTTGGGCTACAGTTCTTATATCTTTATTATAACATATTTTTCACTTCTTTTATTTTTTCACACCCCTGTGCCTCAGTTCCACCATTCCCTGTGCAAGCCAAGGCTGTTTCTCCTCTAATGGGTGGGACCATTGACTCATTCATACCCTGATATGGGTTGTTATTAATGCATAATCATGTAAGCAGAAAAGCAAAGGGTGCATTGGGTTTCCAGACTTTGAAGCATGTGAAAAAGAATTCTTGTGTCTGTATCCGCGTGTGTGTCTTTGAGTATTTCAAGACCACACTATATTTATAACAGAAAAAGGTGTGTCTGTTCCCCACCTCATCCATCATGGTGATATTTTTATGAACTCAGACTAGATGGACAGTTATATAATGAATGTGCATTTTAACCTGTTTATGGTGTCAGGCAGTGCATTCATTCCAAAGCTCACGGTTTGTCGAGCCTCACTTTCCATAGTTTGCAGAAGTTATTATTAACAGATTGTGTGGCTAGTAGTACAAGAAGTGAGAACCATTCAGAGTCTTACAGGCATAAAAGTATTAAAGCAAGAAACACTCATGTTATGCTGGAGCTATTAAAACAACTGTGACTCTGAGGAGTTTTTACATTTTTTTATTTTTGAAATCATCAGGTCTTGTCTAGTTTAATTAAAACTCAGAAATGTGCAGCCTACATGCAGTGGGTTTGTCAAAAAGTGCTTGAGATGATAGCCTGCTTAAGCATTGGCAAAGACAATGGGCGTTGCCTATAGAAGATCTATTGGATTTGACAATGTTGTTTAACCATGTTGCATAGAAGTGTGCCATTCTACAACATGGTTGAAAGTTTTTTTTTAAATGCTATGATGTGGCAAGTGATGACTGCGTCATATCGCTTTCATTTTCTTTACTTTCAGTCCTGTTGCGCAGTTGCCGCGCTGCTGTGCAACACGGTTAATAAAAAACATTGACAAAGCCAAAAGATCTTTTCTAGGTGAGACCCATTGGCATATTTCCACTCTGCTCCATGCAACATAATTCCACTTCACATAGTACCACTCCACGCAACATAATTCCACTCCACTCCAAACCATAGGCTTACACTTCCTTGGTATATGAAAAAATATGTGAAGTACCACCTTGGTGCATATTTCTATTTGAAATGCATAGTGTATCTCGATTAACTAGCCTCGGGTAAAACCCATAGGTAAAAGAAATTGCCATTTACAATGTCAGTAGCTCTAACTCTCGCAAATGCAAGACCGATTGCTTTGTAAATGTTTGTTGTTCGTTTTTCTCACTGTTAGGTATGATCCATGTGTACACACATCTTTGTGATAGCGTATAGTATGGTCTGCTCTTCCCTCTTGTGGCAGCTGCTTTGGAATTTTGATAGTGTCATCTCCCTCATGTGATTCACCACCCTCACTTCTGTGTTTGGTCTGTAGGTATATTTCTACTGTGTGTTACATTCCTTTGTTTATCTAGCTTTCTGTTTTTTATTTTTTGT